>NC_072381.2:102815000-104065000 GCF_028885625.2 Pongo pygmaeus
AGCCAAGATTGCACCACTGCAGTCAAGCCTAACGACAGAGCAAGACTCCGTCTCAAAAAAAAAAAAAAAAAGAGGAACCTGGCAGGAAAGGAGCTGGAACACCTTCTGCAAGGTGTGGGAAGGGAGACTGAGGGGACAGGGATGACTCCTCATTTGTACCTTTTTCCTCTGGGAGTCTTGGGACCAGGAGCAAAGGGTGAATGGTGCCTAGGCAGCCAGTCACTAACCAAGTAGCCTGAATCTTAGTTGCCAGCCTGCACACTTGGAGTTTTGTTGTTTTTAAAGGCTCAAAGAGATGTAATTAGCAGCAGCTCACCTTTGCAGGGTGTTTGCCATGTACTAGGAGCATCACGTGCAGTATTTGGGTTAATCCTCGCAACCACCCTATGGGTGGATTCTGTTATCACCTTTTCACAGATGAAGAAACTGAGCCTTAGAAAGGTAATGTCTGCTGCCTAAGGTCACACAGCTTGTAAACTGCAGAGCCAGGACTGGAACCCAGGTGTCTGATCTCAGAGCCCACGCTTTGGGCCAGTGTGTAGTTTGTCCTCATGAGAATGGGAAGAAGAGAACACTTTTTTTGTTTTGTTTTGTTTTTTAATGAGTTTATTATTGAGCACCTTCAGGCACCACTTTGCTGGATCCCTTCACAAACATCATCTCATTTGATTCTCCCTATTTTACCTATGGGAACATGCCTACCTATTTTACATATGGGAAAGCTGATGGCCAGGAAAGTGAATGAATTCCCAGTGGTTATGATGCTAAGAGGCAGAGCTGGAACTCAGCCTGAGGATGTTGATTCATTCCAGTGCTCACAGCTCATTCCATTGTGCTGTGAGCCCTGACCAGCTCCCACCCCACCCCCATGGAAAGAAGCTGGTAGGTCAGCTGTGAAGTCTGCAAAACTCCAAGGACTATAGCCACTGCTTTCCTTCCCCATTGCTGTCCCTTTTTCCTTTAATTTCCCCACCCCCAGACCACCACCTCCGCACCTAGAAGCCATATGAGTCCATCATCTTGGATCAAAGTGCTTGGCACATAGTAGGTGCTCAATAAATATGCGTTGAATGTTGTTTGAGGGCTCGGTGTGCTAGAGGCAATAGAATCTCAGCCAAGATTGTGTTCCTAAAGAGAAACACAAGTAGAATGCAAATATTGTTGTTTCCTCCTCCTTCTCCCAGAGCAAACCTCCGCTTTCCAACACCCAGATGCCAGGGACTTGAAGAAAAGATTGTCCTCGCTCTGCAAACTTTGAATTATTCCCACATTCCCAAAGGAAAAGAGGCACAGAGAGTCATGTTAGCAAAGTGCTTGCAGAATCAGGTGTCACTCTTTGTAATTAATAAGATTAACAATCTCTTGCTTCGCTCAGCATTTGTGGTTTTCAAAATGCTTTCTCAAGTATTAGATATCATTTGATCTCCACAGCCATCCTGTTAGATAGGCAAGACAGGACTCATTTTTCCCGTTTTATAGATGAGGACACTGAGACTTGGTGAGGATGTTAAGATACTCAAGGTTATTGACTGAATAAGGGGCAGAAGTCATAGAGAGGGCAGCGGTTCCACTACTTTCTTTGCAGAGCCTCAGTTTCTGCATCTGTAAAATGGGGTAAGTGTACATCATTTAGAGTAGTCAAGCATGAAATGTGATCATGTGTGTGTGACGTGATCAGCACAGTGCCCACACACAGCACAGCGGATACTTAGATGGGGAACAACGCAAAGCTCATTGTTCCGCTAATGACTTATATTGTATTGACCCTTGTTCCACCCCCACTTTTAGGGGGAGTGTAGTATAGCCTCCCTAGTCCTCCCTGGTCACCTTCTGTTCTGGTCACCCTCTGGCTCATCCCTTGGAGTCAGAGTGCAATCACAAGGGCTGGCCATGAAGTTCCTTTTTTTTCCCCCACCCTGAGACGGAGTCCTGCTCTTTTGCTCAGGCTGGAGTGCAATGGTACGATCTCGGCTCACTGCAACTTCCGCCTCCTGGATTCAAGCGATTCTCCTACCTCAGCCTCCCGAGTAGCTGGGATTATAGGCGCACACCATCACACTCAGCTAATTTTTTTTGTATTTTTAGGAGAGACGGGGTTTCACCATGTTGGCCGTGCTGATCTTGAACTCCTGACCTCGTGATCCGCCCACCTTGGCCTCCCAAAGTGTTGGGATTACAGGCATGAGCCACCATGCCTATGCCTGGCCTTCTTTTTTTTTTTTTTTTTTTCTTTATTTTAGACAGAGCTCACTCTATTGCCCAGGCTGGAGTGCAATGGCACAATCTCAGCTCACTGCAACCTCTGCCTCCTGGGTTCAAGTGACTCTTGTGCCTCAGCCTCCTGAGTAGCTGGGATTACAGGTGTGTGCCACCAAACCCAGCTCATTTTTTTGTATTTTTAGTAGAGATGGGGTTTCACCATGTTGGCCAGGCTGATCTCGAACTCCTGGCCTCAAGTGGTCCACCCACCTCAGCCTCCCAAAGTGTTGGAATTACAGGCATGAGCCACCTTGCCCAGCCATGAATTTCCTTTGATTTGTAAAATCTGAGGTCTGCCAAAGAGAACATCTATAAGATAGTTTTCCTTTGGTGACAGGTCGTTATGACAAATGTTTTATTCATTTTGTACCAATTTGCATTTTATTATCCCAGCTCCTCCAACTCATTAGCTATGTAACCTTGGGCAAGTTATTTTGAATTTTGAGGCCTCAGTTTTCTTATCTGTGAAATGGAGATAACAGTATCTACTCCATAGGGTTGTCATAAGAATTAGATGAGTTACTGCACGTCAGGTCTTGAGAATGGTGCCTGGGACATATTACCTACTCAGTAAGCATTAGTTATTATTTTTACTATTCTCACCATGCTTGATGCTATATTATAGCCAGCTGCCCCCAGCCTTACACTTCCCCCCACGTTGAGATATATGGCCAGTGAAGTTCATATGCAAAACCTGACTTCTTCAGTGTGTCCTGGGTTATCTACTGTTCGACCCATTTATTCAGGAAGGCAAATCCGAAGCAAGTTGCAAGATAGTGTCATTATCATAGAGATAGCTTTGAATCCAGCTTGAATCAACTCTCATTAGTAGCAAATCACTTGCAACACACCCTACATACAACTCTTGCTGATCTCAGCAACAACCGGAGGCTACTTTTCTAGGCTATCTCCACATAGATGGAAACATTTCTTGCCAGTAGGTCAAGGCTGTGAGTGCCCTCTGTTTGTGGTGGCCCATCTTCAGCTTGGCAGAACACCTCCAAGTCCCCAGGGCTTCCTTCCTGGAGCTTTGTGCATTTCTCTGATACACATTGTCAGCCACAGATACCTCCTCTGTGAACTTCCAAGGCACTGCTGATAAACTTCCACATCAGAGCCTCTTTCACACTTGATGAGCATCCCCGCATACCTAGATTCAAAACTGCTGTTCGATTTCTTGTATACTGCTACTGATTGCACACTGATTGTGCAGCAGGCACTATAGTAGGTACTTACACACATCTCATCTAATCCTCCTGATAGTCCACTAAGGTAGAGATTCTCCCTTAGGGGAGAGGTTCAGTGATGTTAACTGTGTGTCTGGGGGGGTGGGGGTACACACAGTGAGAATGAAATATTTGGGTTATCGGTCTTGGGTTCCTTCCATGCAACACCCACCTGACTGTCAGCTTCAACAGAGGACTCCCTGGGCCCTAAACAGTGACATCGCTGATTTACTGATGTCACTGCCACTCATGACTAGCAAATAGTCTACTTCTGCCAATTCTTGCACTATATATCCGAATGTGCCAGAAAGTGTACTTTGTGACAACCTTCATGGATTTGTCCCTCCTTCCACCTCTTCCCACCTCCCACGCAGTGTCTGGGACACAGACCACACTGTCCTCTGTTATATGGGATACTACACATGGCATTTATTTATTTTTTTTAACTTAGTGAAAGCGCTCTGTTCCCCCAAAATAGACTGTCACATGGATGAGCATTTCATTTCCCGAGCCTTCACAGCAGCTCCAGGAATTGCCATCACTGAAATCAGTATAATTTATTAATCTCCTACCGTGTGTGTGGTAGGCACTCTACTAGATTCTTGACATCACTGTTTACAGTTTTCACATCTACCCTGTAAGGGCAGGCCTAATTTATGTCCATTTTACAGATGAGGAAACTGAGGCTGTGGGGGGAGTGTTGAGACACTTGCTCATGACAGTGGAGAAGCTGCTGTTTGAATCCTGGGAGTTGTATCCTGGGGGCTTACACCTTAGCCACTATGGGAAACTGCCTCTCAATATTTACTACATCGGCCGTATCCCAACTACTGTGTTGGGGAGGGGAACACAGCATGGAGAGTCAGTTCATCTCCTCAAGGAGTTCGGAGTGACAGACTGAATAATACTGGAGTTTCTGTGGTTGGTTTTTATTTTTTCCAAATTTATTTCCACATGTCCCCATCCCTGGCCCCTGGCCCAGGCAGCAGATCCATAACACACAGAGCCAAGGGTCCAGGGGAGCTGAGGAGGCAGTTCCCGGGGGGACAGCAGCGCTTTGCACTGTGTGTTTACACCCCAGGCTGACTCCTCCATTTCCTCTTTGCCCTTCTCTCCTATGCTGTCATATCAGATCCACAGAGCCAAGAGCTCATTTAGGTCTAGCTCAGTGTGATAGTCCTGCTGTTGCCTGGTCCATGTCTGGCTACTGAGGAGACAGGAGGCCTTATTTGGCCATAACTTATTGCTTGTATGACTTTTTATAAGGCCCAAATGACATTTCTTAGAAACTCACATGCTGTATGCACTGTTATTTATGCTGTCTTCCTAAGGACAGAATGGGCCAGTCTTTGGGGTCAGTAGGCAAAAGCAAAGCTATGTTGGGCCCTTGAATCTGCAGCTGACCCCTCCTGTTTGCAGCTGAGCCTAGCTGTGTCCTGCTGTGACACATGTCCCATGGAAGATTCAGGGCCTAGATGTCTGATCCATCATTGAGCACCAAGCAGTTTTTCTGCAGCCCTGGACAGAAGTGTTCAGCCTGCTGCTTTTGACAATACCATTCCTTGGGCATTTGTGTTGGGGCCATAGCCCAGAGCAAGTGTGCAAGGAGAGACTTCTGCCCAAAGGCCCTGTCCTTCATGTGTCTGGCCCACCCTCTGGTGCTAGTTTGGGTAGGGATGGACCCCTTTTGCAGGCTGCACCTGGGGCCTCAATTCTAGAGATTAAATGATCTCTTTTTCAAAACTCGTGAGGTTGGCAGGCTTGCACAGAATCCTTCCTTGCCTTTTAGGGGAAGGGAATTGGTATTGCTGGGGAATTCAGCTGGAAGAACTTGGAACTGGTTCAGAGGGGTCAAGCCACTGTCTGTGGTCTGCTCTGCACAGAGGTGGTGCTGGTATCCGATCCAGGAAATCTGACTCCCTTTCCTGTGCCCTTTCTAAAATTCCACCCTGCCTCATTCCTGCGAATGTGTGTGCACATATTATACATGTATATCTCATCATCCAGATGGCTTATGGTCTACTTGGGAGAGGAAGCAAAGACAAATAAATGTGTAATACCACTTCAAACAAGACAGCATGTAGACAAGTGCTAAGTCATACAGTGTAGGCAAGTTGAGACAAAGGCAACGTGTAGACCCTTTTAAAAAGAGTTGGGATGAGAGAGGTCCCTGGGAGCTCGAGTTATGGAGGGAAGATTTCTGAAGGTGGTGGGACTCAAGTTGCTCCTTGGGGGATTGGGATAGGACAGATATTGGGAGTGAGTGGGCATAGTTTGTAGAAGGGTTAGTGATTTGAGGAAGTGGTGCAGGTTGGAGAGAAGCAAGCAGTACAGTCTTCTTTATTGTAAAAGTAATGTGTGCTCATGTAAAAAATGTGAACGATATGAGAAAGCTCAAAGAAGAAAATCTTCGTACTCCTACCCAGACAGAGTCTCCATTCTCATTTGGTATTTATCTGCCTGTTTCTTTTTGTTTAGAGATAGGGTCTTATTCTGTTGCCCAGGTTGGAGTTCAGTGGAGCTATTATAGCTCACTGCAGCCTTGAACTCCTGCGTTCAAGTGATCCTCCCACCCCAGCTCCTGAGTACCTAAGACTACAGGTGCGGACTACCACACCCAGCTAATTTCTGTATTTTTTATAGAGATGGGGTCTCGCCGTGTTGCCCAGGCTGGTCTCAAACTCCTGGCCGCGAGCACTTCTCCCACCTTGGCTTCCCAAAGTGCTGGGATTATAGGTGCCTCTTTTTCTTTTCTTTTCTTTCTTTCTTTTTTTTTTGTTAAGGCATTAAGATCAAATCTATTGTGTCCACCAAGATTATGGAAGGTATCGAATAGTATATGGGGACGCTTAGGTCAAAGGGAGCCTCTGTTGGTTCTTGCTCAAGGGGTGCAGATGAATGTAGTTGTTTGAGAAGAGACACTCAACATCTGTGAGCAGGCAGGATGGGAGCCTGGGACGAAGCACTGGCTTTACCACCCCAGACTTGGGACTCTTTCATTACACACTGCATGAGAGTCTCAGGTTTACCATTCTCCACTGCTGCCCCGGGGGCTCACAGAAATAATTTCTCCTGAATTGTCTCAAAAGCTTGTTCCCCACCTGCCACCCTCATCCCTCCCCATCCCCAAAATTCCTCTCTTTTCCATTTACTGCCCAGTTTCTTAAGCAGTTCTCCTCCCCTAGAGTTGTTGGGGACACAGCCGGTTTTGCCACACCGCAAACCTTTGCTGCTGCATGAGGTCATTTCAGGGGAGAAACTATATATAGCGGAGGACTAGCATCAGGACAGCTCAACGTTGTTCAGGCCGGTTAGCATTGCCTTTCCGCTGATGCAGGCAGGGTCACCTCGGATTCAGCACTCATCCAGTGGAGGTGTGGTCAGGAGCCCCGAGGAACCGGGGCAAGGTCATCTTATCTTCATTGCCCTCTCTGTGTAAGCCCATGAATCTCTAGTTCCTCATCTGAGTGATGAAGGAGTTGGTCTGGGAGGGGAATTTTGTACTGTTTTTCAAAACTACTTGAACCCTTTCTGGGGTAAGCTTACAATGTAGCTTGATATGTACAACCAACTGGGTACTGCACTTGTTGAAGCCGGAGAGAATGGCCCCCCAAAAGGTTCCACTTATGTCTTGAGGTCCTAGAGAGCACACAGTTTGAAAACCACTGAGCAAGCTGATCCTCTGAGGTTTCTTTCAGAGAGTCTGGCCTCATGCATAGGATCTGGCATAAATAACACATAAGCAGGGTTGCAAGCTCTGTGACCTTTGGAGACATTGATGATCATCTTGGGTAGCCTGGGGGTGTGGCATAGGGACAGATCTCAGGGCAGAGTCTTTTGGAGTTGGAGCAGCCAGGCCGTAGCACAGTTTGCACATGCAGTTGGACTTGCTGGCCTGCATGTTGAAGGGCTGTTTCTTTTTCTGCCTGCCCCTGCCTGCCTTTCTTTTTAGCACTGAGTTGCCCCAAAGAAGAGATGAAAATGAGGATTTAATGCATTTCAGTCAAGGAAAGAACATTTAATTTAAGTTGCCTGTGGCTGAGTTACACATTTTATAAAGAGAGTATTTGTCGAGCACAGTGGTGCCTTTGGCAGATATAGGAAATCCAGAATGTGGGGCCAGTTTTTCTTCATTCAGCAAGTATTTGTAGAGCGCCAGCTTTGTATTCCTGGAGAAGCAGAGAAGCGCAAGGGAGATCCCAGCTGTGTTAGAGCTCCTTGACTGCAAGTAACAGAAACTAACTGAATCCAGCTTAAGCAAAAAGGGCGATTTATGATAGGGCTTCATGGGGGACTCAGGACCCCACGGCAGGGTTGCTGCCTGGCCTTAAGCAGGGATTAGAAAAACCTTGTTAGATTCTCCCTCTCTCTCAGCTCTGCTTCTCTTTGAGCTTCCTTCACTTCTCTGCAGCCTGGCTTCCCCCTCCTGAGCCCACACGGTCCCAAACGTTCCTGCTGCAGCTCCAGCCACACTCAGATGTACTGAGATCTCCCAGTCCAAAGTCCATATTCCCGTGGGAGAAAGAGAGTCTGGTTGGCACAGCCTGGGTCACATCTCTACCCTCAGTCTACTCAGCCCCCAAGGGATGGGGTCACACGTGATGAAACAGGTTTGGCAGGAGCCACTCCTGATACCATGCAGATCGGAGGCAGCTCCAAACAGGGGAACTTTGACAGCCACAAAGCCGGGTGCTCCTCGAGGCTTTGATCAGGAGCTCTGGTCCCAGGGAGGAAACTGGGTTTATGTGGAACATTTAAATAGCCACTTAAGGAGACAATGAAAGAAGTGGCCCTCAGCAGAGCCCACCTGTTGCCAAATACATAGCTTTTCCAGTTGGGGCTGTCAGACCAGCTGTGTGACCCCAAGCCTGGTGTCAGCAGGAGCCCCTCCAGGTTTGCTCAGGGGAAAGGGGCTTTGTTGGAAGGATTTCGGCAAGGCAGCCTGGGGGCAAGGCAGCCTGGCCTCCTCGGAGTTGGGGCTGGAAGGCAGTCAGGAGTGGAGGCGGCCCTATCTTTGGGGAGCTGTGTGGCCTCTCTGCTTTTGTCTGAGCATCTGCTCCTGGCCTCCCTCTTACAGAGGACCCAGGCTTCTCCTCTTACATGTCGGCATGTTCCGTGGTTGAACACACCAGTGCCACCGTGGATAGCTTCTCTGGGTCACAGGCAGCCAGTGGGGGGTTGGACCTTGTTGACTGGGAAGCTGCCCCTTTCAGGGCTTTGGGCAGGGCAGGCATTAGAAATCCATCTCCTCGGCCGGGTGCGGTGGCTCATGCCTGTAATCCCAGCACTTTGGGAGGCCGAGGTGGGTGGATCACTAGGTCAGGAGATCAAGACCATCCTGGCTAACATGGTGAAACCCCGTCTCTACTAAAAACATAAATTAGCTGGGTATGGTGGCAGGCACCTGTAGTTCCAGCTACTTGGGAGGCTGAAGCAGGAGAATGGTCTGAACCCGGGAGGCAGAGGTTGCAGCCGAGATCGTGCCACTGCACTCCAGCCTGGGCGACAGAGTGAGACTCCATCTCAAAAAAAAAAAAAGAAACCCATCTCCTCTCATCTCCTACAGTTAAGGGATGCTGTGGACACTGGCTGTGAAGAGCCACAGGGAGCCTGTGACCAGGGAGAGGCAGGGCACCTGGGAGGGCATTGCTGGACTCCAAGGATGACAGGGGTAGCTGAGAAAGGGGTAGGGCAGGATAGAAGACAGGGAGACCACCTGGGAGACTGGTGGCACTCCAGGCAGTGAGGGAGGGTCAGGAGTGGAAGTGGAAGAGGTATGGAAGACCCTTTCAAGAAGGAGGTCCTGAACTTTGGCAACAGTCTGGCTGAAGCAGAGTGAGGGTCCAGTGGTAGGGGCACTGGGGAGGGGCCTGGCACAACTGGGGCTTGAGGAAGGAGAGAGACGGGCAGCCAGAGGAGTGGAGCGCCACTGGAGAGCCTGCTGGTGGTGGCTGAGGGTGGAGAGATCTGGGGATATTTACAGCAGGAAGGGAAGTCCCTGGGTAGAGGAGGAGCTGCTGGAGAATGGGTCCTGGGCCCACCAGCTCTGCCCCTCAGCAGCTGTGACAGTGGCCAAGTCACCTCACCTCCCTCATCTTCAATGTGGGGACAGTCTCTGCCCAGTCCCCTTGCCGAGGTGTGGGGAAAGGCTGAGGTTGTGCATGTCACAGGGCTCTGTGCACTGGGAAGTCTCGTGCGGATGCAGGCAGCCTTGTGATCGCGGTCACTTGTGGCATGACACTGCCCGGTGGCCCTCTGCAGAATCAGGGAGACTTCTTTTCTGGCCCTGGGATGTGACTGGACACTGGCTCCACCACAACCCATCTCCTGGGCATCTCGGGCCAGTGACCCTGCTGCCAACCATGTTCCCGGTCCCTGGGGGTGAGTAGAGAACAGCAGCTGCCCAGGCCTCATGTCTGAGGGTCTAGGAATGACCAACTGCGTAGGCCCAGGATCCCTTCACCCACACTGGCTTCTGAGATCCCTGGTGGTGCTGTGTATGTGGAGACCAACAGCAGGGCCGAGGCAGGAGGGACGTGGCTGTGTTCTCCTTCCTGGGCAAGTGAAGAGGCCATAGGGGACGTGGTTGAGTGGGGACAGACACACCCCATTTACTTCCTAGTGTGGAACTGGAGGGGCCGCTCCGAGAATGGTGTTGGCCTCCTTGGCCTGTTTCCCAGAGAGAAAATCTTGGAGCACTTGTTTCAAAGATATCAGGAGAGTGGGGAATGCTGAAACCTGCATCCTGTTTTGCTGCTGGCATAGGGAAGAGGACCCAGATGGGGACAGTAGATGGTGGCAGAGACTGGAATACTGGCTGCATCCTGGGGCCCACAGAGCTGGGGGAAGCAGATGGGGGTTGAGGCGAGGACCTGAGGTCAACAGGGGAGAACCTGCGGCTTCCTTCCTATTTGCTGCCGACCTTGCTCCATCCAGGACTGCCTGGCAGCCTGGTTCTTTCTCCCTAGCTGCCCCTCCCTGAGGACACGGCCCATTGTCCTCTGCAGCCTACATCCCACTTTTCCTGTATGAGCCATGCCTACTGGCCCGAGGCTGCCTCCAGCTCACCTGCAGCTTCCTTTCTCCAGGAAGGCCTGGCTTCTATGTTTGTCTTCCTTGCCCTCCAGCCCATTCGGCTATTTCTGTTCATTTTCCTCCACGGAGCCTCTGACAGAGCTGCCTGCTCTCTCCCACCCCAAGCCAGCTTTTGTCTTCTCCTGCCCGCTCGTTTCCAATCTCAGACCCCTTGGAGCATTATTTTTTTCTAAAGTGCAGCAGCTGTGCATCTCCCTGGTCTACCCAGCTGTTCTTGTCCTTGACTGGAGAGTTTATGTCACTTGTGACAATAAATAGGAAATGAGAATGAGAGGGTTGCCAGACTGCCCTTCCAGCTGCCTGAATTCCTGTTGGGAAACAAGGAGAGAAATAAGCACAATAAGGCTAACACTTAGAAGTACCTCCCATGTTCACTTAATGTTTTCCAGACATAGTACCAAACCTTTTCCATGTATTATCTCATTTAATCTTTGTAGTAACTCAATGAAGTAAGTTGTATGATCATCCTCTCACAGCAGGGGACACAGAGACCCAGAGAGATTGCATAATTTGCCCAACATCATCAATGAGTAAGTGGCAGAACCAGACCAGAACCTGTATCAGTCTGACTCCCAGGGCACTCTCCTAACCACTAGAGGAGGAGACGGCCATGGGCCCGGCATCTCCGGAGCCCACTTGAACTTCAAGTTCTCCTTTTCTCCAGTTGCCTGTTGCAAATAATAACGTGCTCAAAGGAGACCTCATAGTGTCATTCTCGGAGCCATCCTTTGTTCTCCTTTCTCTGTATCCCAAACAACAAAAAGAACTTTTGGATGGTAGAGGTTGTAGTATTTCTCTTTGCTTGGAGTCCCCCTACCAGCATCCCATTTTATAGTCTTCCGTAAAGCTTTAAGAACTTCATCAACATTATCCTTGCAAATAAGGGGCTGCAGAAGAAGAAATAATAGCCTAATCTTGACTTTTCTCTGATGATCTTTCCACTTAGATCATATTCCATTCTCTCCTGAGCATGCTTGAAATGCCCCAAGATGCCTGTTCTACACATTCTCTATTGACAGGGAACATTTCTGCTCTTTGTGGTAAACCTTTTGTGTGCTATTATTGTCCGTGAGTGGTGATTGTCAACTGGGGAGAGAGAGGGAGAATGAATCACAGTCTCTGGGGATTGGGGCAAGTGTGAAATTTGAAAAGCATATTCAGGATCATAATCTCATCTTAGATTTGGAAAAATATATTGTTTTTTAAATGTAAACAATTAAAGAAAGTAGACTTGGACAAAATCTTGCTGATATTGCAGTAATTCTCAAGTGAGGCATAGCAGTTTTAGGTGGGGGTGTATATGGGAAGACTGTAGGTTGATTAAAAGGGGGTATGTGCTTTAAAAGGCTAAGAAACTGTCTCCCAACAAGAGACTGTATGTGTTCTGTCATTCTGTCTCCCACAGCCCTGCAGGTGTTTACTGGAGGTCTCTGAGGATGGTGCATACTATATGGGGCATCAAAAAAGACCCAAGGGCTTGGGGCTTGGGGCAAGTGCACTAAACACCACTGGTTTGCTAACTGGGACCTTGTAGCTTAGTGGTTAAGAGCACAGGTTCGGCTCAGACCATGGCAGAGCTTAAATCCCACCTCCACTGCTTTGTGGTAGTATTCCTTAACCTCTAAATGTCTCAGTTCCTTCATCTGTTACATAGATGGTGGTAGTACCTACCCTATCATGTACCTGTGGTGATTATGTGGGATAATGCCTGGCACCTGGCTGGTAGTCAGTGATGGTGGGTGCTGTTTCTTACCCATCCTACCTGCCTTGTCTCAGTTGGATCAAGCCCTCATGGGGCTCTGGGTGGCTGACCCAATGGCTTTGTCGAAATGAAAGTGTTATGTGGTCCTGGAGGTCCTGGTTCAAGGCTAATCTGAAGCATCTGTCCGCATAAAGCCCAGATGTGCACTGAGTTTCTCCATGCCCAGCGCTGTGCTTGATCCTGGGTGTGCAGCTGAGCAAAATAGATATGGTCTTTCCCTCCCAGGTCCCACAGAATAACGGGGAAACACATGATACTGAGGTAATCAAAATGTAAGACATACTACAAAGGTAAGAATAGGGTACTGGGAGAGAATTGTGGGGTAGGAGAAATGAATTATTTTGGAGTGGAGGGTCAGGAAGCCTTCCCTGAAAAAGAGACACCTATGCTGACACCTGGAGGCTGTGACTGAGGGAGCCGTGTTTGTCTCACGTGTCCCCACCCCTGGCCAGGGCTGCCTGCTGGTCCATGTACCACCTTTGGGTGAATTAGAGAAAGATGCCTCCTCTGGGCAAGGGCACAGCTGGAGAGAGAAAGGGAAAGAAGCAAGTGGCCACCCCGGTTTCTGCCCTTGTGGGGTAAGGAGGTGTTTTCCCTTTCCAGGAGAAAGGAGAGAGAGGCCATGCCCAGGACACTGTCCGGAGCTGCTAAACTGGCCAGCAAGTGCTCAGAGTCTGGCTTCCATGGGCTGCAGTTGGTGACTGTCTGCTGTGACCTTCTTCCCATAGCAGATATCTCTTCCACAATGTTCTATAAACAGAGAGGACCACTAGGAGGGCAGGAGGGAGAGAGGAGGGAGATCTGCTGGGGAAGCCGGGCCAGAGACTGAGGCCCTGGGCCTACCAGCTCCCATCTCGCCTCCCCAGCATGAGTGCCTACTTCATGCTGAGTTCTGTGCTAACCTTGTTATTTAATCTGGAGTGTTTTGTTTTGTTTGCCTTCTTACCTGGGACCCGCCTTTCATTCCACAGGTAGGGGTGATGAACTCAATGCAAATGATGGTTGGTAAGGCAAGACTCTGCTGGGTGGGCAGCTCCCTGGCTGGCGGAGGGCATGCTTGAGGAAGTGGCATTTGAGTTCACTTCTAGGTGCTTGGATGCCTGGCACTCATGAGTGGAAGTTTCCAGGAAGTTACTTTTCTGTTCCCCCTAAGGGAGATCTCCTTTCCCAAAGGAGAGTGGTCTGACGTGGGAACAGGCTGCCTCTGAGAGCCCAGCCTCCAGGGGTGGTGAGGGTCACTCCCAGGGATTCTTGCGTCAGCTGGGGCACACGCTGCAGAGCCTTCCACGACCTCTCTGGCTCCAGTGGGATCTGGCTCTGCAAAAGTTAAGCCCTTCTGCCATAGCCTGATAGAGGCTTTTTCTAAATCAAGCTGGGAGGGCCGCCCTCAGGCAGGTGGGAGCAGCAGCCTCCAGACTAACCAGATCCTGGAGCTCTGTGTTCCGGGTCCCTGATCTCCCTGAAGCCCCAGCTACGAAGTTTGGTCCAGATTTCCCCCAGCAGCAGCGGGCAGCAGTGTGTGCCTGGCCCCCTGTGGAGTGGGTCACACACCCACCTGGCCAGGCTCTGGCATGGAGGCTGGCACTAGGATGGGCTTCAGGGATAGCATGCACCTGTTTTGTGCTGCCGTTGTCAAGTAGCTGGCCTTGGGCTTCTTGGAACTACAGATGTTTGCGTCATTGGACTGATTGTCCTTTGACTTTTTCTTTGCCATACTGATTTTCTGTGGCCCTATGGTTAGCTTTGGATACAGAGAGGTGTGAGGTGGTCCCAGAGTGCCTGCCACAACATCAAGTTTCTATAGATGGGAGCCCTTCCGTAAACCTCAGAAGGTGGCAAGAGCATATCTGACTGGTTGGAATTGAGCTCTGCAAGACGTAGACGAGATCACCTCTTCAACTCGAGTATTGTGGCAGGGCACCAGAGCTGGAAAAGCCGGAAAGGTCATGTCCAGCTGCCCACGCAATGTGGGGTCGCTCCACTTAGCACCCTTGCCAGGCATTCAGCCAGACTTTCTTTGGGCGAGGCTAGCTTTTGAACGCACTGAGTGCCTTGGCCTGTCTCTCTGTAGAGCGAGTGCCTGTGCCCTGTCTCATTGCCCACACCGTGGCCTTGTGAGAGCAGCTCCCTTCGATCAGTGTGAACTTGGCTGAGCCCAAGTGTGCTTCCTTTGTGTCTCTCACTCACTGGTTCTGCCTGAGAAGTTTGTTTCCTTTAGGTAAAGTTTTCCTGTTATAGCTCTTGGGTTTGAATTGGGTGACTGGTCTTACAGAGTGGTGAAGATCGGAGACAGGGTGTGTAACTTGCCCAGGTCATCTCAAATTTGTGGCAGGCGGGAAACACAGCCCCAGAGATGCTTGATCTTGTCATTTTGCTGCTCGGACACATTCCGCCTCCTTTCTGACCTCCAGCATGTTTTATGAGCAAGATTCCGAGAGCTCTCTCTAAACAGCAAGTCAGAGCTTTTAGCTTCCTTCCTCTTTAGATTGTACCTGGCTGGTGGGTGAAGGTGAGGGTGGGGATGGACATGTAGGAGCCATTTAGTGCCAGGAATAAGACAAAGCAGCTTGGAAGAGGGGTCTGGAGGGAGCCAGGGTGTGATGGCTGAGTGCCACAGAGGAGGGCCATAGCTGCAGGGCCAGGGCCACCCTGGCCACTCCTGCCTGCGTCTCCTTTAGAGGCTTTCATCTCCCTGACTCCTTTCTTTTTCCACTGTCTGCTTTTCCTCTTCTGTTGAGGCATCCCTGAGCATTCCTTCCCCTGCCTACCTGGAGATCTCCAGACCTTAAGATTTAGTGTCCTTGACACAGCGTATTTCTTTATAATGCCTTCCTCTTCGGGCTGTGCACCCATACCACTTCAGAGCCACTCCTGCCTGCACCTGGGAGCTTTAACATCAGAGCCTTAACCAGATGCTCTGGATGCTGCCTGCCAGCCACCCAGAACACTTAATTATCTTTTCAGGAAGTGACATCTTACCCCACCGGGACATTTTATAGACAGTGCCTTCACCCTGAAGGTGGGAATTTCATGAATTGTGGCAGGTCAACAAGGCAGCCATCTGGGAGCAATAGAGGGAAATGGGCATTTGCGGAGTGTCTTCCATGCTCCAGGCACAGACTATTGTGTTCTCCCAGCACCTGGTGATGCGGCATCATTCATCTCCATTTTACAGATTGGAGAACTAAAGCTTGCTAGGGTCACCGGGCCAGTTACTGGGTGGGGTCAGAATGAGAATCCTCTTCTGCTTGGCTCCAGGGCCCAACTCCTCCTGGTCTTTGCAGCCTGTCTGCAGGGCCTGTCTTCTCCACTGTTTCCTAGCTAGCGCTGAGCCCAGCACCTGGCATCAACACGAACCGATGGTTGTAGAAGGTGGGCTAGAGCTGGCAGGCAGGGACTTGAGCTTGGTAGAACGAGGATAGTTGGGCAGATGATTTGGGCACCTGGGGGCTGGGGATGGGGGCGGTATCTGTCCTCTGTCTTTGTACCTTCTTCGGGTGTAACTTGGTGGACACCAGGAGTTCAGAGTTGAGGTGGTGCAGGGTGTAGCAGACCCAGAATTAAGGCAGGACTGTTGGTCTCTGTGGCCTCGTGAGACTGCTGAAGACGTGACCTCCCTTGTTCCTGCTGCTTCTGTGGCAGCTGGAGCCGGTGAGATGATGCCCCTTCCCCATTTATCGTTTTCACAGTTCTGCCTCTGTGACAGCCAGCAGGATGAGTGTGGGGAGACCCGTAAGAGGGGCTAGAACGAATGTTTGTGTGCATTTGGTTTGGTGTTCCTTAGCCCTTCTTTAGCAGCAGGACTCGGCTTTTAAACCTGCCATGGGCTCCGAGGCTGCCCCCCCACCCTGATCACAGTGCCCCTGTTCCTTATGGGTTCCTCGCTCTGTCATCCAGGCTGGAGTACAGTGGCGCGATTATGGTTCACTGCAGCCTCTACCTCCCAGGCTCAGGTGATCCTCCCACTTTAGCCTCCAGAGTAGCTGGGACCACAGGCATGCGCCACCATCCCTGGCTAATTTTTGTATGTTTTTGTAGAGATGTGGTTCTCACTATGTTGCCCAGACTAGTCTCGAACTCTTGGACTCAAGCAATCCACCCACCTCAGCCTCCTAAAGTGCTGGGATTACAAGCATGAGCCACCAAGCCCAGTCCCCCATAGAGTTTTTACCCTGACTGGCACACCTCCTTCATCTAGCCCCCTCTTCCTGATACTCCCAAATCACAGCGGTTGGCTGGGAACAGGATTCACCATTCCTCCTGGAGGCACCAAGACAGGTTTTTGAGGACGATGATGACTTACGTCTCATTGATGCTCTGCTCACCCTATGAAGGCAGGTGCATTTCTTTGTGGAAAGCTGCCCTGCTGCGTCGAAGGGGTCTAATGATACAGTGGCTTAAAGAATGAGGAGTTTGTTTTTCTGTCTCACATAATGGCCCTGATGTCCTCAACATGAACAGACCAGGTGAGGGGGCAGCTCGGCTCCTTGTGGTCACCTGGGATCCTGTTTTTTTGAAGTTGCTGCCACATCATAGGACATTGTTGTTTGCATGGTTGAAGTTGGGTTGCAGCCATGTCTGGGCTCCAGCCAATGGAGGGGGAAGAAAAGGTGGAGGAGGCCTGCCTACCTTCCCTAGGCACTGGTCCTCCATGGCACGTGTGCGGCATAGTCACATGGCCTCCCTGGCTGCAAGCAAGGCTGGGAAATGTCGTCTGCCTGGGCTGCTGTGTGGCCATGAAGAAGGGGAAAGTGGCTTTGGGTAGGTAACTAACAGCCTCACTATGGAAGATGGAGAGTATTTTCACTTGTGTGTGCTGAGAGAAGAATATGCCTCCCTGCTAGTCATGTGCGCACACTCTTTGGCAACTTGCACACGTGCCCCCTTCCTTGGGAAACATCTGTGTGCCAGACTATGCTGCACCAACTTAGGGGACCAGAAGCCAAAGAAGGCAATTTCTGCCTTTTAGCAACTCACAGTGTAGTCTGGAGAGGGCGTGTGTGGAACCCAGACAATCTGTAAATGCCAAAACAGAGAATCTCTTTTGTCGTATGTTGGGCACCGCAGATAGAGAGCTAAAAGACCACCTGGGGCCTCCATATGCTCGCAGTTGGGTAGACTGGAAAATGGAATGAAGTGCTGAGAGCAGTGTGGCTGAGGAATTAGGAGGGCTTCACAGAAGAGGTGGCATTCTAGCTGGGCGCCGACATTTTCTATTTCAAAAGATGGGGTATCTTCGGGAGAGAAAACCAATAACAAAGGCATGGAGACTTGGAAGCTCATGGAGGGCTAGTGGCTCAGGTGTGGTCTGAGCATAGTGGAAGTGAGTGAGAGAACAGGTCCCAGCTGTCTGTGCGGCTCACTTCTCCCTCCACTGGCCTCTGCACCGATCTCCTTGTTAGAAGCCTTCCCTGGTCCCCCATTCTCAGTTCTAATCACTGTATTTTTCTGCTTAACTTGGGGATGACATATAAATACCGGACACACTCTAGATGGCTTTGTGCATTGTCTGTCTCTCCTGCTAGAATGTAAACTGCGGGAGAGCAAGGACTTTGTTTTGTATGGGTAAATACTGGGTCCTCAAATATTTGTTGAATGAATAAATGAATTTATGGGAATGTGGTAATGTGGACTGAAGATCATATTTTTGGAAAGACTTGATTTCCATGCTAAGGTGTTTGGCTTTTATTTTTAGGTAGTGGGGAGCCATAGAAAGTTTTTGAGCAGGGGAGTGACATAATCACTATTAACAAGGTTCCTGGCAGCAGCAAGGAAGATGGTCAGAGTAGGGAGAGAGTGCCACTTCCCTGGCCCTAGGCCAGCTCCAAAGCAACTTACCCTGCAGACTGATGTGCCATTTGTGTAGTCTGGAAACCTATTTGCAGTCATTGTGTTTGGGGCCAGGCAGAGGATTCGATCTCTGGCAGGGCTTCATCCCTAAGGGTCTAACAAGCACTCTTGTGCACTGCTGGTGGAAGTGAAAATTGATAGTCTTTCTGGAAAGCAATTTGGCAAAAGGTAACAAGAACCTTAAAACTATCCCTGCTCTTTGACCTAGAAATTCCACAACAAGGACTTTATCATAGAGAATGAAGCCAAAGGGTGTGCAAAGCTTTATGCACTAAGACTTTGATTCTAGCGTGAAAAATGGAAAGTCTAAATGTGTGACTCAAGGACCTCTCAAATCCATCCTCTCATCTCCATCCCACTAAAACTCTGCCCGCCATGATAGACACAATAAAATCTGAGTCCAGGCCCCTGTTTTTTTGCTCCTCTTCTAATGCAGCAGCCTCTTAACTGATCTTCCTGCCTTCAGTCAAGACTCCTTAAACCCACTCTCCACATGGATTCCAGAGTGAACAATCAAAAATGCCTGCCTTACGTATCATTTGGATTCAGGAGTTCAAGATCAGCCTGGCCAACATGGTGAAACCCCATCTCTACTAAAAATACAAAAATTAGCTGGGCATGGTGGCATGCACCGGTAGTCCCAGCTACTTGGGAGGCTGAAGCAGGAGAATTGCTTGAACCTGGGAGGCAGAGGTTGCAGTGAGCCAAGATCACGCCACTGCACTCCAGCCTGGGTGACAGAGCGAGACTCCGTCTCAAAAAAAAAAAAAAAAGAAATGCCTCTCTTAGGCCAAGTGTGGTGGCTCACACCTGTAATCCCAGCACTTTGGGAGGCTGAGACGGGTGGATTACCTGAGCTCAGGAGTTCAAGACCAGCCTGGGCAACATAGGAAAACCCTGTCTCTACTAAAATATGAAAATTAACTAGGCGTGGTAACAGGCGCCTGTAATACCAGCTACTCAGGAGGCTGAGGCATGAGAATTGCTTGAACCAGGAGGCGGAGGTTGGAGTGAGCCAAGATCATGCCACTGCACTCCAGCCTAGGCAACAAAGCGAAACTCTGTCTCAAAAAAAAAAAAAAAAAAAAAAAAATGCCTGCCTTGGCAGGCTGCGGTGGCTTAATCCCAGCATTTTGGGAGGCCAACGCAGGAGGATCACTTGAGTCCAGGAGTTTGAGACCAGCCTGGGCAACCCTATCTCTACAAAAAATTTCAAAAAGAAAAAGAATGCCTATCCTTCCTTGGCTTTGCCCCTTCAGAGGCTCTCCCATCCCTTAGGGCTAATGTCCAAGTTGTGTCACTGGCCCAGAGGCCCTCGGTGATCTGCCTTTCTTTGGCTTCATTCTGACCACCTCCTGCCTCGTGTGATCTACCTGGCAGCACTGCTTGTACCTCCACAAACCTGAGCCCAGAGTAGGCTCACACTGCCTCCTCTGTCTGGCGAGCCCAGCCCCCTTGCCCTTTTGCCTGGCTAACTCCAGCTTGTCCTTTGGTACTTGGAGCAAACTTTAAGACCTTCTGCAGAGGGGGTGAGACCACATTCACGTGTCCCCCTGATTCCTGTGCATATCACTCCCCTTGCATGTGTGCATTAGTTTCTAACAATCTCCTGACATGTCTGTCTCCTTCACTAGCTCTGACCTTGAGACCCTTAGTGACTTTGTGTCCGTGTTCCCCAGCACGGGGCCTGGTGCATACTAGAAGCTCAATACATGTTTCTTGAATGAATGAATGAATGAATGAATGAATGAATGAATGAATGGATGGATGAATCGATGAATGAAAGAAGAATGATGCAAGCTCTTTATTATAAGAAATGCATCCTGAGCTGGGCATGGTGGCTTACACCTTTAATCCCAGTGACTCAGGAGGCTGAGGCAGGAGGAATGCTGGAGCCCAGGAGTTTGAGGCTGCAGTGAGTTACAATTGCGCCACTGCACTCCAGCCTGGGCTACAGAGTGAGACCCCATCTCAAAAAAATTTTTTAAAAAGCATCCTTTATAGTGCTCAGCACATATTTGCTCAATAAATATTTATTAGATGATTCTGTGTGAAGTAAAAACAGGATTTTTTTGAAGTGTTATATTTATTCTAGATTTTCTTTATGTCCTGAGTCGATTTCTAAGGATAGAACCTAGGGAAGAGGGGGCACAGGTAAATCCGGCAAGCAGCAGGGGTTGAGAACCACTGGTCCAGCAGCTGGTTTCAGATTAAAATAAAAACAGGATTGTGGACATCATAATGGTAGAAGCTTGTACATGCCATATGATCTCAGCAATATGAATGCTAATTGAGAGGAACAAAAGAAAATGTCTCAACATATTATTGCTGGTTATTTGGGGGTGATAGGATATAGGTTACTTATGTTTTTCCTTTTTATGTTTTTATTATATAATTTTTATTTTTTTAATTTTTTTTAATTTTTAATTTTTTATTTTTTTGAGACGGAGTCTGGCTCTGTTGCCCAGGCTGGAGTGCAGTGGCACAATCTCGGCTCACTGCAAGCTCTGCCTCCCGGGTTCACGCCATTCTGCTGCCTCAGCCTCCCGAGTAGCTGGGACTATAGGCGCCCACCACCACGCCCGACTAATTTTTTGTACTTTTGGTAGAGACGGGGTTTCACCTTGTTAGCCAGGATGGTCTCGATCTCCTGACCTCGTGATCCGCCTGCCTCGGCCTCCCAAAGTGCTGGGATTACAGGCGTGAGCCACCGCGCCCAGCCTATTTTTTTTTAATTTAACATATGCCATCTTTTTTTTTTTTTTTCTTTTTTGAGATGGAGTCTCGCCGTCACCCAGGCTGGAGTGCAGTGGCACAGTCTCGGCTTGCTGCAACCTCCACCTCTCGGGCTCAAGTGATCCTCCTGCCTCAGCCTCCTGAGCAGCTGGGATTACAGGCGTGCACCACTGTAATCAATGCCTGGCTAATTTTTGTATTTTCGTAGAGGTGCGGTTTCCGCCCAGCTAATTTTTGTACTTTTGTAGAGATGAGGTTCACCATGTTGGCCAGGCAGATCCCAAACTCCTGACCTCAAGTGATCTGCCTGCCTTAGCCTCCCAAAGTGCTAGAATTCCAAGTGTGAGCCACCACGGCCGGCCTACATATGTCATCTTTTAAAGGTAAAAAATAAGAAAAGTGGTTGGACCAGAGACTCCTGACTGTGCTTGGGATCACTGGGTCATGGAGGCAGTCCCTGAGCTTCAGTCTTCAGTTAGCCCCCCAGGGGCGATTCCAGGTATCGGGTCTATTCCTGACCCTCTGGCCCTTTCTGAGCACCAGCATCCTGGTGCTCCGAGAAGCTGTCTCGTGCCCTTGGAAACTGTGATAAACAGTTCCTAGGCCCACAACAGGCTCCCGTGTGGTTTCCAGGTCCCCAGGTGAGGGCGGAGCATGAGGAATGTGATAGAACATGGTGTAATGGGATTTTGCTAAGAATTTACCACCAGGAGGTAGTCTCCAAATGGGTCCCAGAATAGAAAAACTGGCCTGTGGTGTGATGAGGAATGGGACCACAGACCTGGGGGCCAAGACCAGCAGAAGACTCAGCAACAAGGCATTGTGATCCTGGGGGCTGGGTAGTTGGCCATCCTGGCAGGCAGTTGGAGGTGGGCAGGGACAGCCAGGTGGGATACTGAGGGTTAGAAAGGTGAGAGAGTCAAGGAGTAGAAAGTGGGGGGCTGACTGGGCCGGGAGAGCAGCCAGTGGAGGGAGCACCTTGGGTCAAGGCACTCTCAGTCTGCCATCTCTTGGCCCTGGAGCAAACCAAGCAGCTGGAGTTGTCTGCAGGGAGATTTGTAAGTTCACTTGTTTGCTGTTTCATGCCATCTTCCTCCCAAAGCCTTTCCTGAGTCTCTTCCTGTATATGTTCCACAGTTAAGGTGAGCTCTTTTTCTCCTTGAAAGCCCTGTTGGGCCGGGTGCAGTGGCTCATGCCTGTAATCCCAGCACTTTGGGAGGCTGAGGCAGGCGGATCTCCTGAGGTCGGGAGTTCAAGACCAGCCTGACCAACATGGAGAAACCCCGTCTTTACTAAAAATACAAAAAATTATCCAGGCGAGGCTGGCACGGTGGCTCACACCTGTAATCCCAGTACTTTGGGAGGCCGAGGTGGGCAGATCACAAGGTCAAGAGATCGAGACCATCCTGGCCAACATGGTGAAACCCCGTCTCTATTAAAAGTATAAAAATTAGCTGGGCGTGGTGGTGGGCACCTGTAGTCCCAGCTACTTGGGAGGCTGAGGCAGGAGAATCGCTTGAATCCGAGAGACGGAGGTTGCAGTGAGCCAAGATTGCACCACTGCACTCCAGCCAGGGCAAAAAGAGCGCAACTCATCTCAAAAAGAAAGAAAGAAAGAAAGCCTTGTTGGTCTTTGGTCTTGCCTCTTATCACCTTCATCACTTTCTAAGGTTGTGCTCTTATTTCCGGTGTGTCTCGGGCCCCTCCCAAGGGCAGCATGGAGTCTGGTGCATCTTCGCAGTCCATGTGGGTAGTATAGTGCCTGGCCCATGGTCAGGGTCCAGGGGAGGAGGAGTGCTTTGCATCCACTTTCCCAGCTGGAAAGCTCTGTTCCTGGCCTTGTGGGTGACTCCTGCATTGTGTTTCCCTGGGTCACCACAGCGACAAGATGTTCACTTGCAAGCAAATAGCATCCCCTGCCTAGGGCTGCCAGGCTCAGCAGTTCTTGACCTCCAGCTGAGCTGAAACTGAGAGGATGCCTTTTCCAACAGCTGGGAGCTGAGCCCATAGGGCTTCCTCCCTGACCCTTTGGTGACTATGCTGAAAGCAGATACCTCCTGCTGCCCTGGGTTTGCTGCCTCCTGCTCCCCACCCATTGCTAGAGCCTGTCTGGCATCTATGAAGGGAGGACGTTTGGGCCAAAACAGGTGGTGGTCTCCTAGCACACAGCTACCAGCTGCATCCTGTCTGCAAGGGAGACTTCTTCCCGGGGCTTTGCCTTCTCCTGGATTTCAGCACCATGGAAGGCCGCCTATATTCTACGCCATGGCGGGTGGGAGAAGGGTACAAGGAGGCTGCTCTTGCCTGGCCTCGGGCTGGTGGAGCGTATCTGAGGGAATGAGGCCTGATCTGTCTGCCCTCCCTCTTCGCAGCATCCCCCTTTACCCCCCACTCCCACCAAGTCCGACTCAGCCCTTGCTTGACACAGATCTTAAGCTCTGGGCCGGGTGTGGCAGCTCACCCTGTAATCCCAGCACTTTGGGGGACTGAGGCGGGCAGATCACTTGAGGTCAGGAGTTTGAGACCAGCCTGGCCAACAGGGTGAAACCCCGTCTCTACTAAAAATACAAAAATTAGCTGAGTGTGGTGGTGCAGACCTGTAGTCCCAGCTTCTTAGGAGGTTGAGGCAGGAGAATCACTTGAACCCGGGAGGTTGAGGTTACAGTGAGCCAAGATCACGCCACTGCACTCAAGCCTGCGTGACAAAGCAAGACTCCATCTCAAAAAAAAAAAAAAAAAAAAAAATCTTAAGCCCTCATCAGACTCGCCTTGGGAGGGGCAGGTGATGTGGGCCACAGCCCATCTGCCCTAGGCCGGCCGGGCCCTAAAGCCTCTACTGCCTGGAAACCTTGCAGGCAGGACCAGCTGCGACCTTTTCTGGCCAGCTTCTGCCGCCTTCCCCTAAGACAAAGGCATGAGGACAGCTTGCCAAGGGTTCCACTGGTTTCTGCCTTTCCGCAGGGCTCCTCTCTTGGGCCCTTTCCCACTTCACCCCCTTCCCAGGAAACCAGAGCTCTCACCACCTCCCATGTGGTCCACTCCCTGGTTCATTCTGTCAGCTTTTATTGAGCACCTATTGTGTGCCAGGCATTGGCCTGAGCCCTGGGACTGAGATGGGGAGGGCCCAGCCCTGCCCTTGCAGCTTGTTTGTGGTACAATTCGCACAGAGCGGCTTAAATGGGAGCTTTGTTTGATCCAAGGCAGCTAGAAACAGTCTTTCCTTCGAGGTACCTTGTAGAAGACACTCCAAGTCCTGGCTAAGCTTTCTCCACTTTGTCATGACAAGGATCTTTTATTGTGTTTCCCCCTAAGTCTCAAGATTTTCTACCATACCACATTCAAGCCAAAGCTTAAGGCACTAAGGAACACACATACACACACACACACACACACACACACACACCCGACCCTTACTCCTAAAAAAGCCAATACATGCACAAATATATATCCTAGAATGTGAAAGGTCCACCACCCCGCTTCTGGGGTAGAAAAGGTGGTGTGTGTGCCTCCAGATTTTTTCCATTGCAGATGCTAACACTGTCTTTACAAACTTGGGCCCATTTGGGAGCTGCCAGTTTGCTTGGGAGGCACACAGCCTCCAAGGGCCACCATCTGACCCCTGGCAGAGACTCCAGCCCACACCTCTGCCCAGAGTAGAAATGATGTCAAGCTCGCAGTCCTCCTTGCCCCCCTCCCCACCAAGTGGCACTCAGCCAGCCTTTCTAAAGCCCTCTGTTGAAAGCCCTCATTGGCCAGGAGGGGGCAGCCTTTCTCCCTGCCACCCCCTTGAGGCCCACACTCCTCTTTCCCTGGAAGAAGAGGGCTTGTGTGGGCAGTGCAGAAATCTCACCTGGACTCTGGAGGCTGGGGGCTTCTGGGCTTTTCTGCCCATTCTTCCTCACTCTGGCCATATCTCTCACCTCCTCTGTCTCATGGCCCTAAGAAACCAAGTCACAGAGGCATCACCATCCAGGTTGGCCAAAGCCTCCTTTCTGGGCTGGCCTGCTACCAGCTCTGTGTGAACGGCTAGTTCCCATATGCTGATAAGACATATCAACAGCTAGGTCTTAGCATTTCCATTAAACAACAGCTAGGTCTTAGCATTTCCGTTAAAAAAAAAATTACTTGGCCTGGTGTGGTGGCTCACGCCTGTAATCCCAGCACTTTGGGAGGCTGAGGCGGACGGATCACGAGATCAGGAGATTGAGACCATCCTGGCTAACACAGTGAAACCCCATATCTACTGAAAATGCAAAAAATTAGCTGGGCGTGGTGGCATGTGCCTGTAGTCCCAGCTATTCTGGAGGCTGAGGCAGGAGAATCGCTTGAACCCAGGAGGCGGAGGTTGCAGTGAGCAGACATCGAGCCACTGCACTCCAGCCTGGGCAACAGAGCAAGACTCCGTCTCAAAAAAAAAAAAAAAAGAAAAAAAGAAAAAAAAATTACTTGCAGCTGCAGTGGCTCATACCTATAATTCTGGCACCATGGGAGGATCACTTGAAGCCAGGAGTTTGAGATCAGCCTGGGCAACAAAGCGAGACCCCGTCTCTACAAATTTTTTTTTTTAATTAGCCAGGTGCAGTGGTGCACTCCTGTAGTCCTAGCTACTCAGGAGGCTGAGGTGGAAGGATCGCTTGATCCCAAGTGTTCAAGGCTTCAGTGAGCCATGACCGCACTACTACACTCTAATCTGGGTGACACAGCAAGATCTTGTCTCAAAAAAATAAAATAAAAAATTAATTTATCACTTACATGTAGTTGGAGAGATATTATTATTATTATTATTATTATTATTATTTCGAGACAGAATTTTGCTCTAGTCTCCCAGGCTGGAGCGTAGTGGTGCGATCTCAGCTCACTGCAACCTCTGCCTCCCGGATTCAAGCGATTCTCCTGCCTCAGCCTCCCAAGTAGCTGGGATTACAGGCTCCCACCACCACGCACAGCTAATTTTGTATTTTTAGTAGAGATGGGATTTCACCACGTTGGTCAGGCTTGTCTTGAACTCCTGACCTCATGTGATCCACCTGCCTCCACCTCCCAAAGTGCTGGGATTACAGGTGTGAGCCACCGCACCTGGCCAGGAGAGAAATTCTTTAGAGACCTGAGTGAGGTGGTCATACAAGGTCTTCGTCATGACACAGTTGGGAGTTGTCCTTCAGTTCCCCAGTGGTGGCACGGCTGGTCAGAACAGGAGCCTGGCAGCCAGGGTGAAGGAGACTAGGGAAGAAGAAAATGGGGCAATCTGTGGGTACCCCAGCTAGTGTTTGATTTTAAAATGACCCCTGCCCACCATACTGCAGACTTGTGTTCAGACATTTATGTAGACCTAACTTTGTCAATGCAGAATGAAGACCAGTGTCTCGTAGGAGGCCAGTGGGCCCAGGGGCAGGGTGCCCATCAGAACTTGCAGGGTCTGGGCCAACTCATGGGGCCTCAGCCTGTCCTGCCGGCCTGCACACTCTACCCAGCCTGACTCCAGGTCGTAGATGCTTCTGTACCTTCCACTGGGAACGACTCCTCCCTCACCCTCTTTCAAGGCCAGGATCACAATGTCATTCCTCCTCTAGGAAGTCTCCCCAAATGTGTTCCTTCCAAGCCTTCTGAATCTCCTTTATGCTACTTCCTGCTTGTCCAGTGGTGGAGTCATTCGGTCATGCATTCATTCATTCATTCAACTCACATAGGAGGAGGTACAGGGTGCAACTGTGAGGGAGAGACCAGGGCCCTTCCTTGGAGGGGCTGACCTTCGGAGAGGTACAGAAAAGTGAGGAAATGATGGCAGAATTGGAGTAGACGTGCATTCAGACAACAAGGGGTGTGGTGGGGACTGAGGGAGCCCACTTTAGTTAGGCCAGCAGGGCAGGCCTGTCTGAGGAGGTGCTCTTTAAACCTTGAGACACACTTTAAGGTAATTAGAATGTCTCCCTCATTTTCTCAGCCCCTTGAGTGCCCGGCAGGATCTTAAACACAGTGGGTACGCAGGAATTGTGTGTTGAAATGAATCTAGGCCATGACAGTTTTGTCTGGGCCTGAGCACCCTGGTAATCATCACCCTTTCCTGCCTTAGGGCTCCCCAGCTCCACCTCCAGCTGTCATTTGACCATGAAGAATTGGGTTACCCTCCCGGCCAAGCCCATTAGCACCAGGGGTAGAATAGCTAGAGAGCAGGGGCCAGCGACCTGCACATAGCTTGGAGGCTACATGTGACCTGTGCTCTTGCACCTGGATTCTTGATCAGAAATGCCTCACCTCCCCTGTCACCCTCATTATTGCAGAAGGAAACTGAGGCCCAAAGCTTGTATGCTGCCTCTCCCTCCAGCAGCAGCAGAGGCCAAAGCAGGGCAGGTCACTGTATGTGGAGAGGGTGAGTGAGGTAAGAGGTCTGAAGGGAGGGAGGAGGGTAAGGCTTGCTCCCACCTGGGCCCTCCCAGCCAGCGGGAGCCTATTTCCAGAGTCCTTGTCACACAGGGTCAAAGCTGGACATGACCTTAGAGATGAGCTAACTCAGCTCCCTCCCTCCCCTGCAGTAGAAGCAGAAAGGAGGCCTGGTCTTTCAGGGTGTGTGCTTATAACAGGCTTTCTCTTTTTTTTTTTTTTTTTTTTTTTGAGACAGGGTCTCTCTCTGTCATCCAGGCTGGAATGAAGTGGCGTGATCTCAGCCCACTGCAACCTCTACCTCCCAGGTTCAAGCAATTCTTGTGCCTCAGCCTCCCAAGTAGTTGGGACTACAGGTGTGTGCCACCACACCTGGCTAATTTTCGTATTTTAAGTAGAGATGGGCTTTCACCGTGTTGGCCAGGCTGGTCTTGAACTCCTGGCCTCAAGTAATCCTCCCGCCTTGGCCTCCCAAAATGCTTGGATTACAGGCACCAGTCACCATGCTCAGCCCCAACAGACTTTCCACATACCTCTACTCTAGCGCATACCAGTTTGCCTGCTTGTTTCGCTTTGTTTTTAAAATTTACATATATTGGCCAGGCACAGTGACTCGCACCTGTAACCTCTGTACTTTGGGAGGCTGAGGTGAGAGGATCCCTTGAGGCCAGGGGTTTAAGACCAACCCGGGCAACATAGTGAGACCTCATCCCTATTTTATTTTAAAAAAATTAAAAATAGAAATAAAATTTAAAAATTTACATATATTATTTATTATACATTTGTATGTTTTTAAAATGTACCACAGAGTAACAGATTACAAAGATTTCCTAAATTACACATTCAAATATATTCAAAATAGTGAGCATGAACAAAATGTATGAGAAAACTAAGAGGGATCCTTGTGTATCATTTGTGTGATTCAGCTCCAGCCCAGACAGTGATATGAACTCGTCTGGTCAGGGACTTGTCATGCTCGTCTGGACGTCCACCGTGCCTGGCACTGGTAGATGACAGTGAACATTTTATGAATGACTGTGGGAATGATCTGAGCAGCTTCTACTTTAACAGGGTCTCTGTGGGCTTATGAGAGTCTCTTTCCTCTGGGTCTCAAACCTTTTTTTGCACAGAATCTGGTAACCCTTCTGTGTGTATATGTGTGTTTGAGGGTGTTATTGCACATATGGTTTGCTTTGCAGTTTGGGGCAGAGGCTGGGGATTTTTGGAGGGCTAGGATCTTGCCTTAGCTGTCTTTGTGGTCCTCAGGAGCGCTGCACAGGTCTTTCCACAAAGTGGATGTGAGTTGAGTCTTAGAGCTGGAATGGGCCCTGGGAACCATGTTACAGATGAGCGGCGCCAGGGAGAAGACCTGCGCAGATCACATGGTGCATTAGGGCCATGCCTGGCAGTGCTTCTGTTGCCCTGGGCCTGAGGTGTCCCAGTTCAGGCAGCTGAGTTGGGTGCTGCCCAGGAGGTGAAGGCTGTCTAACAGCACAAGCGGGTTTCTCTGAGAGGCCTGGGATGGGCAGTGTCAGGTAGCAGCTGAAGCTCACATGTCCTCTGGAGCCTGGGGTTTCTGGAGGTGTCGGGGGGATGGGCAGGGGAACAACAACCCCAACCCCGAACAGCTCCACTTTACCGGCCTCAGATAGGCTTCTTTCAAAGCCTTTCACTACCTTTGAAAAAAAGTTTTGGGCTGGGAGCAGTGGCTCACACCTGGAATCCCAGCCCTTTAGGAGGCTAAGGCAGGAGGATCACTTGAGCCCAGGAGTTCAAGACCAGTGTGGGCAACAAAGGGAGAGACCCTGTCTCTACAAAAATTTAAAAATTAGCTGGGTGTGGTGATGCATACTTGTGGTCCCAGCTACTCGGGAGGCTAAAGTAGGAGGATCTCTTGAGCCCAGGAGGTGGAGGCTGCAGTGAGCTGTGATTGTGCCCCTGCACTCCAGCCTGGGCGACAGAGAGAGGCCCCATCTCAAAAAAAAAAAAAAAAGAAGTTTTGCTGTTTTTTAAAAAAGTTCAAGACTGGTTGTTAACACCCAAAACAGGCCTCACCTGCCTACTCCCTCAAGCCTTTCTTGGGGGAGGGGACGGCCTGCATAGGGGGAGATGGGGCTGTGTTTAGTTGGGGGTCCTGCTCTTGTGGCCTGGTGGGAGGCTGGGGATATGATGTGTGGGAGGACGGGAGGCCCTGTCTCTCCCTGCTCCCTGCGCAGACGCCAGGGCCAACTCCTAGAGGCGGCTCTGTCACCCTTAGCTCCCTTCCTTCCAGATCCACCTCCTTAAGCATTGCCAAATCAAATAGCTGGGATGCCTGTGCAGCCCCTGAGGCCCTTCCAAACAACCACCCCCAGAGGGCTGGGTGCAGCCAAAGCCTCTGACCATTTCCGCCCCCTCTCCTGAGGGGCTGCTACCTCCCATCTGGAACCTTCTCTGAGGAAGGGGGAGGGGCATGGCACCATCAGGGTTGGGGTCATCGCCTCTCCTCCAGAAATCTGGATCCTGTTACCCTCCTATAGAGGGAGCAAGGAGGCTCTGTTCACTGAGGTCTTGTTTTTTCACACTTTTTTGTGGGTTTTTACTTTATATTTCACAGGAACTTCAAATAACTCAGCTAGACTGTACACAGAATAGGACTTGTTAATAAGTGCTGGAAATGGAATTAGATGGAAAGAGGTTCATTCATTGATTCATCTTAGAACTGCTTCCTGAGCAGCAGCTAGACTCCCTCCCACGTTCTGAGCGCTTATGACCTACCAGGCCCCTGACACTCAGGAGACGCAGTATCTTGTGGGGGTCAGGATGGGAGTTCCAGAGCCAGCTCACCACCCAGCTGTGTGGCCTTTGGATTAGATGATGTAATACATATGAAGTGTTTAGAAGACTGCCTGGCATATGATAAGCACTTAATAAATGTTAGCAGTTCTTGTTCATGTCATTCTTATTACCGTAGTGCTTGTGCTACTCCTGTAAGGTATAGTTTTTAGCCCCATTTTCTAGATACGGAAACTGAGGTTCTCAGAGGTTGAATAACATGCCTAAGTCATGCATATAAGTGCAGAGCCAGGGTTCTCTCTCAGGTTTGGAATCTGAGCCTTTTGGCAACCTAGTGGTACTGCTTATCTGGTTCCAGGCTAGGAGTTGGGTATCTAGACATCAGCACGAAGGAGACCACCTGCTGCCTTGATGAGCTCACAGCCTGGCATGGAGGCAGACATGGGCATTGCCGAGTCAATTTCTGGAGACACCATGTGGGTTAGACCCCAGCCAGGCTGTGTGAGCGGCAGGGTAGGACTGGCCAATGGTGTCAGCTGGGCCTTGTGTCCTGGGCTGGAGGCAGCGCTGCTTCTCTGCGTGTGTGTCCACTAGGGGTTGGTCTCGCTGCCCTGGGGAGTTGGTAGGCATGATGGGGTCTGGAACAGGCAGCGGGCTGGGAGTGAGAGGACCTGAAGCCACTCACTGGATTCCTGTCATTGCCTCAGTGTCCTCATCCGTAAAAGGAGAGTAGTCATATTTGCCACACAGGGTCGTTACAGGGATTAAGTGAAATGAAGCATGTAAAAAAATATCTTACCAGGCACGGTGGCTCATGCCTGTAATCCTAGCACTTTGGGAGGCTGAGGCAGGAGGATTGCTTGAGCCCAAGAATTTGAAACCAGCCTGGGCAACACAGGCAGATCTCATCTCTACAAAAAATCTAAAAATTGTCCAGGCGTGGTGGTATGTGCCTGTAGTCCCAGCTACTTTGGGAGGCTGAGACAGGAGGATTGCTTGAGTGCAGGAGGTCAAGGCTGCAGTGGGCTATGATCATACCACTGCACTCCAGCCTGGATGACAGAGCAAGACCCTGTCTCAAAAAAAAAAAAAACAAAAACAAAAACTTATAATCATAAAACTGGTATTTCTACAACTAGTAAGTAATCACTACCATTTTCAAGCTCCTACTGTGTGCTCCACACAGCACTGCAGTCCTCATTGCAGTCCCTCTAGGTGGATATTAGGATGTTATTGCTCCCATTTTATGGATGTGGAAACTGGTCCAGAGGTTCAGCTGCTCCAGGTCACACCTGTGAGGGGGTGGAGTTGGGAGTTAGACCTAGGTCCTCTCTGATTCTTTTTTTTTTCTTTGAGATGCAGTTTCACTCTTGTCATCCAGGCTGGAGTGCAGTAGTGTGATCTCGGCTCACTGCAACCTCTGCCTCCCTAGTTTAAGAAATTCTCCTGCCTCAGCCTCCTGAGTAGCTGGGATTACAGGCGCCCGCCACCACACTCAGTTAATTTTTTGTATTTTTAGTAGAGATGGGGTTTCACCATGTTTACCAGGCTGGTCTTGACCTCCTGAGCTTAGGTGATCCACCTGCCTTGGCCTTCCAAAATGCTGGGATTACAGGCATGAGCCACCACGCCCGGCCTCTTCTCTGATTCTTAAAGCCACCTCTCTATGTTCCAAAGCCCCTGAGTTGTCTTCCCTCCTAGCCCCACCCCTCGCTAATAAGTTCCTGAAGCAGCTGTGGCTGTTCCAGGGTGGGGGTCAGGCTGACAGTGGTGCCCTACCCAGGCCCACCACCCAGGCCCTGCATCTGGCGGTGGGCAGGATGTGTCCTCTACAGCCAGAGGGATGGAGTGATGGGCTTTACCTGCTCACAGCCCCGAGTTATGGTGACAGCAGCAGGTTCCCCTCCCAACCAGTCTGGCAAGCCAGTTTAGTTGGCCTGTGAGTCACACCAGCACTGATGAGTCAGGTTTTTCCCTTCTTTGTGCCCAGAGCAGCTGGGGAGGGAGTGGGGGGTTTCTTAGGAAACAGGACCTCCCTCCCTCTGCTCTCCCACTCATCCCCTTGCCTTGGAGCTGCTCATTTTCTATCTGGAGGGCCATGGCTCAGCCCTGGAGAAAGAGGCCTTCATGTTCCCACTAAAGAGAGTGTCCCATGGGCCACACCGGGCAGGAAAGACTGGGCCCCAGGCTGAGTTTAGTCAGGAGGCGGAGGGTGAAGGGGCCTTCCCTGTTGGGAAGGAGAGGAGGGCAGCAGTCCGAGGCTGTCTGACTCCGAAGCCTGTGCTCTTGGCCGGTTGACTTGCCCTCTCCTGTCTATAAAGTGGGATTATCCTCTGGGCAGGGCAGCTGGGTTTCCCTAAACAGAGGGTCCCCTGAGCCACCCGCTTCTTGCCTTTTGACCACCCTGGCTATAAGGGCTGTCCATATGGTCAGCCTTATGCGGGCATAGCACAGGCATGGAACCCTTGCAGAGGCCTCATTAAACCCAGCCAAAGCAGCCAGCCAGCTGGGCAGCCTGGTTCTAGATCAGCACTTCTCGGCCCTGGCCATATGTTGGAATCACCTGGAGAGCTTTTAAACCTCTCTGCTGCTCCCAAACTCCAGAGCAAGGAAGTCAGAATCCCAGGGAGCAGGCTCCAGGAACCATGTTTTTGGTGGACCACACTGGATTGCCTTTCGAGTCTGCCCTCCCAGAGGTGACAGTGAAGTTGCAAGCACAGCACAACACCCAGGGAACAGTCATGCTAGAGTGCAATGCGGACCCTGAGGGTCAGAAGAGACACATGGGGAGAGAGGGGAGCGCCTGGTGGGAAGAGGGCTTCAGTCCTGCATCCTGACCAGGCATGGCTTGGGAAGGAAACCAGGGAGGATGCTGGTCTGACAGCTCTGGTGAGTCACGGGCCGAGGAGGAGGAAGGGGAAGGGATGAGTCAGGCACAGCTGCCTGCATGGCCTGAGCCTGGCTTGGGAGGAGAATGAACGTGCTTCTCTGTTGATCCACAAACCCAGTGTTGTGGTCCTGAGCCATGCCACATGAAGGAGTGGGTGAGCCTTGAAAAGATGGGGTTCCCAGGACTCAGCATGTTAGGCATCTGTGTGTGCACTTCACACTTCGCACAGAAACTCCCTGGAGTATTTTGGCATTTTTGTAAGGCAGACTGATGAGTGGCATTTGCATTTGGCAGATGTGCTTGGACAGATGAAGAAGCCCTGTGCCCTGAATCACACAGCAGGTCCTGATGGAAATGGACCCAGGTCTTCTGACCCCAAGTTCACCCCACTGAAGACACAGACCTGAAAGACGGAAAGACAGTAACCTAGAGCCTGTTGCTGGGGTGTGGACTAAATGAACTATAAGGCTTGCAAGAATTAGGAACCACAACCAGGGTGAAAATTATGTAATTATGAAAATTATGGGGTCTTTTCTAGCTCCAGCCTGAACAGTTGTGGGCAGATTTGCTGTAGTGTTTGCTGTGGAGCAGTGGGCTGGTGCTCAGATGGAGGGAGCCCGGTGGGGCCTGGTGCTGGATGGGCCACATCTGGACTGTTAAGTTAGTTGAAACAAGGATGGGTGAGACGGTAAAGAATCTGGAGAAAGGCCAGGCACAGTGGCTCATGCCTGTAATCCAAGCACTTTGAGAAGCCGAGGCAGGCAGATCACCTGAGGTCAGGAGTTCAAGACCAGCCTGGCCAACATAGTGAAACCCCATCTCTACTAAAAAAATTTTAAAAAATACAAAAATAGCTGGGTGTAGTGGCCAGCACCTGTAATCCCAGCTACTCAGGAGGCTGAGGCAGGAGAATCTCTTGAACCTGGGAGGCGGAGGTTGCAGTGAGCCAAGTTCGTGCCATTGCACTTTAGCCTGGGTGACAAGAGAGAAACTCCGTCTCAAAAAAAAAAAAAAAAAAAGGAATCTGGAGAAACTGCAGGAGGGAATGGGGATCTTCAGCCTGGAGAGCAGAAAAGGCCTCCACTGAAGAGGCTGTGACTTGTTCTGTGTTATTCCAGAGAGCAGAGCTGATGGATTTCAGATCAAAATAATAATGTTAATAATAATGACAAAAGCAACTGCAGTTGGCCCTTGAACAACGCAGGGTTAGGAATGCTGACCCCCATGCTGTTGAAAATCCATGTCAAACTTTCTACTCCTCAAAAACTTAGCTACTAATAGCCTAGTTTTGACCAGAAGCCTTACTAAACATAAACAGTTGATTAACACATATTTTGTATATTATATGTATTATATACTGTATTCTTACAATAAAGTAAGCTAGAGAAAAAAAATGTTATTAAGCAAATCATGGCCGGGGGCAGTGGCTCATGCGTGTAATCCCAACACTTTGGGAGACTGAGGTGGGAGGATCACTTCCAGGAGTTTGAAGCCAGCCTGGGCAACATAGTGAGACCCTGTCTCCAAATAATAAATAAATAAAATCATAAGGAAGAGAAAATATATTTACTATTCATTAAGTTGAAGTGGATCATCATAAAAATCTTTGTCCTTGTCTTCATGTTGAGTAGGCTGAGGAGGAGGAAAGGGAGGGCTTGGTCTTGCTGTCTTAGTGGCAGAGGTGGAAGAAAATTCAAACCCATGTTGTTCAAGGGTCAACTGTATGATGACAGTAATAAGTACCTACTCTCCGGCCAAGCATGGTGGCTCACACCTGCAATTCCAGCACTTTGGGAGGCTGAAGTGGGTGGATCATGAGGTCAGGAGATCAAGACCATTCTGGCTAATGTGGTGAAACCCCATCTCTACTAAAAATTAAAAAAAAATAAAAAAAATAAATTACCTGGGCGTGGTGGCGGGCGCCTGTAGTCCCAGCTACTCAGGAGGCTGAGGCAGGAGAATGGCGTGAACCCAGGAGGCAGAGCTTGCAGTGAGTCGAGATCATGCCACTGCACTCCAGCCTGGGCGACAGAGCGAGACTCCGTCTCAAAAAAAAAAAAAAAAAAAAAAAAAAAAAAAAACAACCTACTCTCTATTCTCTGGTAAGTATGGGGCTCGTGTGTGTGTGTGGGTGGGGGTGTGTGTGTGTGTATGTCTTAAGCAAGAGCCTTGTGGGGCTTGATGCTAGGACATCGCCTGGGCTGTTAGGTGATTTATTCTGTGTAATAATATATAACGCATATGTGTTAGGTGATTTATTATGGATAATCTTCTTGATTATATTTGTGTGTATCTTTAATCCCCCTAATCTCCCTTAGATGTGTGGCTGAGAACACTCCCTACCTCCTAGAAGAGACTAGAATGCTTAAGGCATTTGCCCAAGGTCACTTAGCACTTTAATTAATGATGAAGCTGATGTTCAAGCCCAAGTCTGCCTGAGGACAGAACCTGTGCCTTCAGCACCTGTGTGTCTCTGTTCTAGGCCTGCCAGGTAGCTCAGTAAAGGGTAACTATAATTACTATTAACTTCCTTTTTTTTTTTGAGACAGTCTCACTGTTGCCCAGTCTGGAGTGCAGTGGCGCAATCTCAGCTCACTGCAACCTTAGCCCCAAAAGTAGCTGGGACTACAGGCATGCACCACCATGCCCGGCTAATTTTTATATTTTTAGTAGAGATGGGGTTTCACCATATTGGCCAGGCTGGTCTTGAACTCCTGATCTCAAGAGATCTGCCCACCTTAGCCTCCCAAAGTGTTGGGATTACAGGCGTGAGCCACCACACCCAGCCATCATTAACTTTCTAACCATTAGATTTATCCAACAGTGAAATAGGCTTCTTTGTGGCATGGTGAGCACCTCAGTTCAGGAGGTGCACAGAGGCTGAATTGCCCCCAAGCTGGGGTGACTGTGGGGTAGTAGGTGAGTCTCCATCACTGAGCTCCAAACCAGCCATGCTGAATTAGAGTCGACCTGGTGCCTAGGTGTGTGTTTCTGTCAGGCCACAGGAGGGCCAGGCGTGGTGGCTCTCACCTGTAGTCCCAGCACTTTGGGAGGCTGAAGTAAGCGGATCACTTGAGCTCAGGAGTTCGAGACCAGCCTGGCCAACATAGTGAAACCTCATCTCTACTGAAAATCAAAAAAAATTAGCCAAATATGGTGGTGCACACCTGTAGTCCCAGCTACTGGGGAAGCTGAGGTGGGAGGATTATTTGAGTCCAGGAGATCGAGGCTGCAGTGAGCCTGATCACCCACTGCACTCCAGCCTGGGTGACAGAGTGAGACCCTGTCTCAGAAAAAAAAAAAAAAAAAATGCTGACAGGAGACCAGGGCACACAGTCAGGTGTGGATAGCACTGGCCCAGCTGTCCTGGGAGGGCTCAGCTCTTAGATTCTGTTCCTCTCTAGTGGGCAATGGGAGGTTGGTAGCTCCTCCCACCTTGCTCCTGCTGCGTGTTTTCCTTGCTGCTTTTCCCGTTGGCATATTCTTCAGAGCTGTGCATTCAGCTCCTGATATTTTCATATTCTAGTTATAATTCAGCTTCCCCTGGTGGTGGAGTAGTTTGGCAGAAAGAATTTACTGTGCCCCACAGCCACCTCACACATACTCTCTCTCTCTCTCTGTCTGTCTCTGTCTCCGTCTCTCTCTCGGGAAACAGCTGTCAGGTCTGGGACAAGTCACGTCACCTTTCAGCCTTGATTTCCTTGTCTGTAAAATAAAGTGGCTAGGGCAGAAGACTTTAAGGTCACTTCCAGCTTCAGGACTCTGCCATACTCGGGGGACGTGCCCCCTTGGAGTGGTGCATGTCTGAGCGCTCGTGGCAGTTGACACCCAGTGGGACAGAGTCCCAGTGTCAGAAGTCAGGCTGTGCCATTCGCTTCCAGGCACCTGGCTGCCGTGCCGGTGCCCGTTGTGTCCTCATCTTTACCAGCAGTGAGGGAGGTTGGACTGCTATGTCCAGCAGTGAAAAGCACAGTGGCTGAGAAAACCTACCTCCCCTTCTTGGAGTCCTGAGGTAGCAAAGGGAGCAAGCCAGATACGGGAGACCTTTCTAGCAACCTCTGGGGAGTTCCTGTTTTATTTATTAGCCACCATCCTCCCTTTTCTGCCCCAGGAAAAGTGCTGACCCTACGCTGTGCAACCAGCACAAGGAGGCAGACATCCATCAAGCCCACTCTCTGTCCCTGTTGAGCTTGACCTCATTTAACCCCTGCATTCTCCTGCACTGCGAAGTAAAGACCAAGACATCCCTATGGCAGGAGTTTTCTTTTCTTTTCTTTTCTTTTTTTGAGACAGAGTCTTGCTCTGTCGCCCAGGCTGGAGTGCAGTGGCGCGATCTCGGCTCACTGCAACCTCCGCCTCCTGGGTTCAAGCGATTCTCTTGCCTCAGCCTCCTGAGTAACTGGGACTACAGGCATATGCCACCACGCCCGGCTAATTTTTGTATTTTTAGTAGAGACGGGGTTTCACCATGTTGGCCAGGCTCGTTTTGAACTCCTGACCTCAGTTGATCCACCCGCCTTGGCCTCCCAAGTGCTGGGATCACAGGCGTGAGCCATCACGCCCAGCCTCGCAGTTTTCATTTTTCAAAATCACAGCAACTTTATGAAAAAAAAAAAAAAGTAACCTTTAATTGTGTAATGGTAAAAGCATTACTGACTCGGCTTGGTTACCAATGACAATAGCTACTGTCTTTTCAGCACTGGGCAGAGTGGTCTCACTTAATCCTTACAGCAGTCCCATGAGGTGGGAGTTAATGCTCTTTTTACAGATGGAAACACCAAAGCTTAGGTTGGTGAGGTCATCCACCCATGGTCACAAAGGTGGTCAGCAGCCAAAGAAAACCCCCACTGTCCATCTCTGAAGCCCACATGTGAGTAGCCAGATTGCAGAGAGAGGCTACAGTGTCTCTTTACACATACATAATTATCCATGATCCAGGTTGCCAGAAAGCACATGTAATCAGGGTTCCCTCCAGAGCTGCTAACACTGGAACTGCTCGTATTCAAGCCAGGACTCTGGCTGCGCTTGAGAGCAAACATGTCAGTACATGGCAAAGATGAGAGTGTGTTGACTACAGGAAAGGGACATAGGTGCTTAAAACAAGGGAAGTGCGGTAATTCCCACCTATGTCTTACTCCACTTGTGAAGTATAGTATTCTCTCCAAAGCAGCCTCAGAAAACTTGTTAGTTGCGTGGCAGGATAGAACCCTAGAGTTAGGCTGGGTGCAGTGGCTCACGCCTATAATCCCAGCACTTTGAAAGGCTGAGGCAGGCGGATCACTTGAGGCCAGGAGTTCAAGACCAGCCTGGCCCATCTCTACTAAAAATACAAAAATTAGCCGTGGTGGCACACACCTGTAATCCCAGCTACTCAGGAGGCAGGGGCAGGAAAATCACTTGAACCCAGGAGGTGGAGGTTGCAGTGAGCCGAGATTGCATCACTGTACTCCAGCCTGGGCAACAAAGCAAGACTCCGTCTCAAAAAGAGACTAAACAAAAACCCTAGAGTTATATCCTGAGGATTTGGGGGCTCTGTTTGTAATTGATATCAGATAGGCCAGTTTTCCTCCGGAAATGGGTCGGGGGATGGCTGGTCAGTACCCAGCCCTGGGAGATCACCCTTCCCCGAGCCCGGCCAGATGTGGCCAGGGCCCCCAGGCTGGACTCACAGACCAGAGAGCAGAAAAAGGCCTGCTCACCCTGAGCCCAGCCAGGCAGCCGACCCCATGAATGTGTACGTTGTATGCAGCACCATGAAAGCACACCCTGTCTCACGCATGTGTGCCCCCTTGTCCGTATCTGTGGCTGCCCGCACACTGAGACCTTGGGTAGGTCTGTTTCTCTTGGCTGCGATTTTGTCTCTTCCGTGGCCACAGAGGATCCGGGCCCGCCTCCTCCAGCAGGTTTCCTCCCTGTACACCTACCTCAGTGACTGGTTTTGTCCCTCCTGGACTCCTACCTCTACCCACTCCCTTTCTTCCTGCCTCTTCCTATTCAGTGAGGCTTGTTCACAAAACATAGTCCTCTGTTTTCCCTTTGCAGGGGTTTCTTGCAGACAGCACTGTCTACTCTCCCATCTGATCTGTGCCTCCCCTCTCCAGCTCCTCCTTCTTTTCCTAAACTGGCTGCCCATTTCACTCGCCTGTGCAGCATGCCAGGCATTAACTCTGTCTCTAGGATCAAAAAGATGAACTGCAGGATGTCCCAGCCTCAGGCAGACAAGCAAGATCAATACAGAGAATTTCTGTTGCCGTGGGCTGGGCATCATCCTAGAGCCGAGAAGGGGGCTCTCAGGGGTGCCACCCTGCCTTGATCCTTCAGCTCTGCTCAGGACCACCTGGGACCCACTTTGCCTCCAGAGATGCCCGTTAGGAAGCCTGGCCCATCACTTAGCAACTGGCTCCACCCCTTTCCCTCCCTGAGCTGGGGCCTGAGATGAGGAAAGGCCCACAGGCCTGTAAAGAGGCCACCAAATCCCAGAGCGTGGGAGGCCCCAGCTGACCAGAGCTGGGCCAGCACTTTCCCTTCAAAAGTTACCCAGGCTCTGAGGATCATCTCTGCTAAGTCTAACTATAAATATCACGCTTCATGAAGGGATTACCTGGGCTCCACACCCCCTGGCTCCCCCCTTCCCGCCTGGGCTGATCCTTCTTCTGGGCCCTGTGTTCTTCCTGACCCCTTGGTCCCGCTGCCAGGTGGGACACTTCAGACTACCTGTGTTTCAGCTGTGACTGCTGGGGTGGGAGGGGAGAAACAAGAGATTCGAGTCTGTATCCTGGCCAGAGGGCCCTTGCTGGCCAGGCTGTTGGGACAAGGAGGCTCTTGTTCCTGCCTTCTCCCGTCTAGTGTGAGAGCCGTGTCTCTCACACCAGCCAGAGCAAGCCCAGACTTGTCACATAATTGGTACATCTGGGAAGGACACTGTTGGCCCCATCCCTGGAGTAAGGGCCTGGGGACAGAACTTGGTAACCAAGTGTGGAACAGCTTGGGGATTGCCGCACGTATAAATAGGGCTATCTCCTGGCTTGGGTGGCCTGACTGGGGAAATATCTGCTCCCCTTGGCTGGTCTCAGATTTGGTGTCACATCCCAGTGGCTTACTTATTCCTGTCCCTGAAGTCACAAGAACCATCTCCTGGGGTCTGAGATCAAGAATTGAAGGAGGGGCCAGCCTGCTGCAGACCTCTCCCCTGCCTCCGCCTGCCTCCCTGCTGCTGCAGGAGCCATAACTCCTCCACCCCTCCCCACCTGCTCACGGCACCTCGGTCAGTTCCTTTCTCGATTCAGCAGATACTTGCTGAGAACCACGCTGGGCCAGGCACTGTGTGAGGCAGTGGGATCTATTCATCTATGGTCTGCCATTCTTCCTTGTGTTTTTGGAATCTCCTCTTCTGTGTAGCCATCCTGAGTTCAGCAGTGTGAATTGAGTGGTGGGAGTAAACACACACACACGCATACACACTCACACTCATAGATGCACACCAGCTCTGGGCAACTTGGAGAGGACCTTAAATGTTCTGTCTCCCACTCTCCTTTCGATGCCCTCCCTTGGGGGTGATATCACCAGACACCATTCATTATTGAGGCCAAACCACAGCATCCACCATCATTATCCTCCTCCAGCCCAGACGTAGTGCCCTCTTGCTCTCTTCCCTCCCAAATCAGCTCTCAGCAGCACCTCTGGAGACCATGTGTTGAACTGTTTATGTTAAGGTGTGGCTGGGCATGCCATTTCCACTCCTGTTTTGCTGTGTTTACAAATAGGTTCTTAAGTCAGATCAAGTACATACCCCAGCCCAGCCCCTGTAACTGGTTCCATGGGTGTGAGGTGGGCCCTAAGAATCTGTCTTTTGAACCAGCACCCCAGGAGATCCTAATACGGGAGGTTTTGACAACTCTTTGGGACCCCAGCCTTTGCCTCTATACGCAGACACATACATTCTCTACTCAATCACAAATGTTGGCGGGGCATGGTGGCTCACACCTGTAATCCTAGCACTTCGGGAGGTCGAGACAGGAGGATCCCTTGAGCCCAGGAGTTCGAGACCAGCCTGGGCAACATAGGGAGACCTCTCTATTTAAAAAAAAAAAAAAGTTTAAACAAACAAAAAATGTCTTTTGCTGTCCTCTGCCCAGCACAATTGCAGAAACGCATGCTTTTTGTGGGTGTGTTGCCCTGCTGCCTCCCCGTGCAGGTTGTATGCCTTTGTCAGCTTCATTAAGGACAGGAACCATTTCTGTTACTCTGTCTTTGAAGCTTATCTAGGACAGGAGATGTAAGTAGAAGCTACTAAATGCTCCTGCTGCTGAAACCAGCAGAGCCTGCCTGGCCCTGGACAAAGCCTCTGGGAGCTGTCAGTAACTGATATCCTACAGGGTATGGGCTTAGCAAGTCACCACCACCGTCGGCTCCCCAAACTCTTCCCGCTTTTCCGTGGCTGCGCCCCAAAACTCCAAGTATCCTCTTTCCTTATTAACAACTTTTATGGTATTATTCTTATTATTAAAGTAATACGTTCTTATTGTAGAAAACTTGGAAAATATAAACCAAGAAGAAATCATTGGTAACTGCCAATGAAATATAACCACTGTTTACATTTTGATATAAATCCTTCCAGCCTTTTTTCTCTTTTAAAGACCAGGTCTTACTCTGTCACCCAGTCTGGAGTATAGTGGCGTAATCATAGCTGATCACTGCAGCCTTGACCTTCTGGGCTCAAGTTATCCTCCCGCCTCAGTCTCCCAAAGTGCTGGGGTTATAGGTGCGAGCCACTGTGCTCAGCCCTCCTGTCTTTTTAATATATATAATTATACAGCTGAGCACTTTGGGAGGCAGAGGAAGGAGGATCACTTGAAGACAGGAATTTGAGACCAGCCTGGGCAACATGGCGAGACCCCATCTCTACAAAAAAAATTTTTAAAATTATCCAGTCATGGTGGTACATGCCTATAATCACAGCTTCTCAGGAGGCGGAGGTGGGAACATCACTTGAGCCCAGGAGGTTGAGGCTGCAATGAGCTATGATCACATGGCCTGAGTGATAGAGCCAGACCCTGTCTAAAAACAAGCAAAAAATAATAATTATACACCCTTTTTTTTTTTTTTTTTTTGAGACACAGTCTCACTCTGTGGCCCAGGCTGGAGTGCAGTGGTGCAATCTTGGCTCACTGCAACCTCCGCCTCCTCGGTTCAAGCAATTCTCCTGCCTCAAGCTCCCGAGTAGTTGGGACTGCAGGTGCGCACCACCAAGCCTGACTAATTTTTGTATTTTTGTAGAGATGGGTTTTTACCATGTTGTCCCAGCTGGTCTCGAACTCCTGACCTCAAGTGATCTGCCTGTCTCGGCCTCCCAAAGTTCTGGGATTACAGGGGTGAACCACCACACCTGGCCAATACATGCTTTTTTTGAATCAAAAGGTGGAGCACTGTGTGCTTGCTGTTTGGGACCTTTTTTCACTGTATGGTGGACGTTTTCCTGTGTTAGCATCCTTTCTCACCATCACAGAGTGGCTGTCGCTGATGCCTCGAATGGATGCCCATATTTTATGTAGCCTTTCTCCTGGCCATGTGCATTAGGTTGTTCCTAGCTTTTCCCTGTTAAAAAGGTGCTGAGTTAAACAGCTTTGTAGATAAGTCTTCACCACACACTTGTGATTATTTTCTTTGAATAAATTATTCAAAACCAAATAGGTGAGCCAAAGGGATGGACATTTTTAAGTTTCTCAGTACCTCGCAGAGGCATGCACCAATTTGTGCAGCATATGAATGTTCACACTTTCCACTGCCCAACTTTTTTGACTCCATGCAGTATCTTTTTGTTTTTGTTTTTCATTTTTCCGAGATGGAGTTTCACTCTTGTTGCCCAGGCTGGAGTGCAATGGCATGATCTCAGCTCACTGCAACCTCCACCTCCCGGGTTCAGGCAATTCTCCTGCCTCAGCCTCCTGAGTAGCTGAGATTACAGGCATGTGCCACCATGCCCGGCTAATTTTTGTATTTTTAGTAGAGATGAGGTTTCACCATGTTGGTCAGGCTTTCCCGAACTCCTGACCTCAGGTGATCCACCTGCCTCAGCCTTCAAAAGTGCTGGGATTACAGGCGTGAGCCACCGCGGCCAGCCAATATCTTTTTAAGTAAATGAAATTAATATGTTCATCATCGACTTGTCCATATGCTTAGATGAAAAACTTCCTTTTCTGTGTTTGTCTGTATCCGTGGCTAAGATTGTAAGCACCTGTGTGTAGGGCTGCAAATGTTTGGGCATGTCTCCTGTACACACTTACCTCTGGGCCTGGAGAACTTGGTGAGTTATTTTTGTGCAGCGTTTGACCCACTGATGAAGAGAGCCAACACCAGCCCAGAGGTGCTGCGGCTGCCCTCTGCTGGCTCTGAGGTGCAGAGATGACTGGGAAGGCAATGGTTGGATTCCTGGGCTCAGCTTACATTAACCCTGCCTGCCCCCTGCCCCTCACCAGCCCATTATAAGATTTTCAGCCACAGAGGCCCTACCTGGAGGGTGAGGAGTTTGTTACCGCTGTATCCTGGGTCACTGCATTAATTAGGCGCTGTTAATACTTGCAGAGGCTCACTCACAGTAACTGTCAGTGGGAGAGAAGCATAGAAGTGACTGCTAGCAAAGCTGGCTGCTGTTGTGTAGCGGGAAGGGGACCCTGAAGGCTACTCTGGGGGAGCTCGGGAGGTTTGCAAGCCAAGGCAGCATCCTTCAGGCACGTGTGTGGCCTCCTGAGGTGATGACTTTGAAAGGGGCCATCATGGAGCTGTGTTTATTTTAAAAGTCAGTTCTTTAGCCTTCTCAAGAGAAAATGAGATGCATGGGCACAGTTACAGCTCAGGTGTCCTTGTAGTCACAGTCCAGCAACCTCACTTGTTGGGCATAGAGCCCAAAGGTGAACGTTTTATTTTTTTTATTTTTTATTTTTCTGAGACGGAGTCTCACTCTTGTCACCCAGGCTGGAGTACAGTGACATGATCTCAGCTCACTGCAACCTCCGTCTCTGGGGTTCAAGCGATTCTCCTGCCTCGCCTCCATAATAGCTGGGATTACAGGTGCCCACAACCACGCCCTGATAATTTTTGTATTTTTAGTAGATATGGGGTTTTTCCATGTTGACCAGGCTGGTCTCGAACTCCTGGACTCAAGCGATCCACCTGCCTTGGCCTCCCAAAGTTCTGGGATTAACTGCGTGAGCCACTGTGCTTGGCCATTTATTTATTTATTTATTTATTTATGAGACAGGGTCTCACTGTGTCACCTAGGCTGGGGTGCAGTGGTGCAGTCATAGCTCACTGCAGCCTTGACCTCCTGGGCTCAAGTGACCCTCCCATCTCAGCCTCCCGAGTAGCTGGGACTACAGGTACATGCCACCACACCCGGCTAATTTTTTTTATTTTTTGTAGAGACGAGCGGTCTTGCTTTGTTGCCCAGGCTGATCGTGACCTCCTGGCCTTAAGTGATCCTTCCACCTCAGCTTCCCAAAGTGCTGGGATTATAGGCGTCAGCCACCATGCTGGCCAAACAGTGAACATTTTTAAATGTCACAAAGCCTGGTCTCTTTCTTCTGTGGGAAGCCTCTTTTGTAGACAGTGCTGACAGCTTGGTTGTGCACTTTCTCAACCCTCGGTAGATTAGGAGTGACCCATGAGCTGGGCCTGCCCTCTCCCCATGTTAGGAGCAGCAGACGGACAGAGACCAGTAAGAAGTGACATCTGACAAAGAGGAAGGAGGCAGGGAACCTGTAGAATCAGCTCAAGAAGTTAAAATGCCATTGAAGCTAAACAGCTGTTTAGGGAAGAGGCAGAAGTCCCATACCCAGGGGTCCCTGAGGGAGTCACTGTATAATGATTGTGACTCCTAGTGGATCAAAGCTCTTATTAGGGGGTCATCCCTGCTAAATAATGAAAGAGAAAAGAAGTCCAGAAATCATGAAATGGAGCAACTTCCTTGGTCAAGGCATAAACACCTCCAGGCTAAACTTCATAAAAAATATCTAGATGAAATTGTAACCTTCAGTTTCTTCAGTGTCTCCTTTCTGTCCCTCATACTTAAGCCTTTGATTAACCTGGTTTTGATTTTTGTGGCTCACATGAGGTGGGGATTGGAGTTCATGTTTCCATCAGAGTCCCAGTGTAGCAGGACGAGCCACAGACAAAACCTCTCAGACACCAAGTTGTAGAAGGAAGGGCTTTATTCAGCTGGGAGCATCGGCAAGCTACTGCCTTAAAATCCGAGCTCCCCAAATGCACAATTTCTATCCCTTTTAAGGGCTCACAACACTAAAGATTTCACATGAAAGGGTTGTGATTGATTTGAGCAAGCAGGCAGTACGTGACAGGGGCTGCATGCACCAGTGGTCAGAGAGAAACAGAACAGGGCAGGGAGTTTCGCAGTGTTCTTCTATACAATGTCTGGAATCTATGAATAACATCGGTTTCTAAGTTATGAGTTGATTTTTAACTGCTGGGTTTAGGCAAGGCAGGCCCAGGCCTGGTTTTGGGCCTGGCACCGGGCTGCCTGTCTTTGGTTTTACTTCCTTGTTGTTTTTTCTTAAAACAGGTACTGAGTATAAAACAATATAAAACAATATGAGCAGGTCTCTCTCTTCCCTCATTTCCCCCCTTTGAGACTCTCACTTTTTATTAGTGGGAGTTCTCACTCTTATTTTTGCTACTTATGTCTTTTTGTGCAATAGATTGATAGTGATTTATATAGTATGCTTGTGCTGAAGCATTTTGGTGAACTAAGGTAGTGATGAAGTTTTTTATCATTTGGAGAAATACAGGTATCAGACAAGGGAGCAGTAAGCAGGTTCCTATTACTATTATTACTCTTATTATAAGAGTTTTAAATCCTCCTATTGCTGGGAACCAATTTCCAAACATGGCTCCCAGATTGAGTCCGTGCCACACTTGCATGGGGGCATGTGCCAGTTTTGTTATATCTTTAACTATATCCGCAACTACTTGCCTGTGATCATCTATGTGTAGACAACAATTAGTAAGGTTAAATTTTTCACAAACACCTCCTTCAGCTGCTAGCAAGTACTCAAGAGCTAGTCTATTTTGATAGATAGCATTTCTCATCAGAGTCTCTTGCCAGGCAAGGCTTGACCGGTTTTATTAGTAATAATTTCTAAAACAGCTTGTAACCGTGTGATTCGGTTGAGCATGTAGATGGGGGTTCAATATCCACATGAGCCATCTTGTGCCCAAGTGGCGGGTCCATAGTATTGTATAATTTTTTCAGGGGGCCATTTATCATCTTTCCGATCACCTATGGGTATGCTTCGTTTTTCACGGGAAGCATAGACTGGGAAGCCCAGAAGTTTACCTGTTTTTATGGGCAGTAAGAAGAAAGATGGCTTAATGGTGCCAATTACCCAGCTACCTGTCCACTGATCAGGCAGCTTAGCATAAGCTCTGTGTCCACATATCCAATATAACCCGGCAGGGGCCATCCAGTCCCGGTGGAATTCTGGGTGGGCCCAAACAGTCTGCAACTTTGGAAATTTACTGAATGGATTTCTTTCTGTGTAATTGGAACTCCACCATGTAACTGTTTTTGTGGTACCATTTTACAGCTTTTGCCCAAGACAACTAAGCAGCCCTACAGGATGAGTGAATCCTTTTCCTTCTCTAGCTATGTAATACGGTCCAATAATTGAGACTTTTAGAACCCAAAAATTGTCAGGGTGGTTCTTTTGGGCTAGGAATTCATCAGGAACTGGGTCTGTAGGAACTAAGTCTCGGACTTCCCATGGCCGTTGATCTCCTGTTACGGTTCCAACACAAACATAACATGAGGTGACTTGTAGAGACTGGGCAACATGTTCGGCTAATTGCAAAAATAAATTTTTAGTTTTTCCTGGAATCTCAGGTACTGGCATATTTAGTTCATCATAGAAAGTCTGAAATACTGTTTCTGGAGAGCGTTTTTGAACCTCTCCTTTTATTAGGATGCTTACACTAGGATCTAGTCCTTTTCCATCAACGCCTAATGTTACATGTTTTTTTTTTTAATTCCACTTTGGGTCTGAGGGGTTTGTGATTATCAATTCTAAAAGGTTGCAGCTCCCACTCATGTAGGAGGGGCTGACTTTTCCTTTTTGGAGCCAAACAGGATCTTTTTTATCTTCTTTTCAAGTAGCCCAAATGACATAAGACCAGTACTGACACATCTCACATAAATATGATTCTTGACAGATATACTTATTTTTTTTTACTGTGTAACTTTTTTTCCAATTTAGAGAACCGCATCCTGTTCCATGCTGCTTACTATCAATAGTGGCACAAGCGTCAAATTGGAAGGTTACATTTTTGGAGACCCCTCTTTCTTCTGTTCTAGCTATTACCTTACTTGTGTCACCTAGAAAAGGACCAGTCCTTAATTTTATTTTAAAAACTGTGATCATGGGAGGCTTAAAATGGGTCATAACATGCATCAGGTTGGTTATTTCCTGGGCTACATACCTTGGATAGAATAGCATTATACAAACAAGTTTCTTTTAGAGTCCTGGTACACTTATAACCATAAAATAATAGGACTGTAGCAATCTTTTGTCTTACTTCAGTGACTTGATGTATATACTGGAAACAGTTCTCAGCCTGAGGAAGGTCAGTTGAAGTCCTTACTGTACAAGTCTAAATTTTAAGGAAAATGAGTCCCGCGATGAGTTTCCTCATGCTTTGGCAGTGCGTGGACCAGTCAGCTTCCGGGTGTGACTGGAGCAGGGCTTGTCGTCTTCTTCAGAGTCACTTTGCGGGGGTTGGCGAAGCTGCTCCCATCCACGTACAGCTCCCAGTCTACTGATGCTTAAGTGTGGTCTCGGTGGTTGGGCCTCGTAGAATAAACTGAATCCAATACTTCTACACAGTTATGTTTAACTGGGCTCTCTGATACCAGGAGTAAGGTGGCGGGGTTAGGGTGTTGCAAACTTCAATGGTTATGCGGGGATTTTCACAGAACAAGCTTTGGTATCTAGTTAGTCCAGCATTCGTTAGCTAATGATCTCCTTTGGTATTTATTAAAGTCACCACAGCATGGGGGTACTTTACATTTAGGTTTTGCCTAAGAGTTAGCTTATCTGCTTCTTGTGCTAACAGGGCCGTTGCTACCAGGGCCTTTGGACATGGGGGCCAGCCTTTGGAAACCCCGTCTAGTTGTTTTGAGAGATAGGCTACTAGCCTTGGCCAGGGCCCTACAGTCTGGGTTAAAACTCTAACTGCCATTTTTTCTCTTTCTGACACATAAAGTGTAGAGTTTTGTCAGGTCAGGTAGCCTCAGGGCTGGGGCCGACATGAATTTTTTTTTTTAAACTCATGAAAAGCTCTTGCTGTTGGGTGTAATAGATGTAGTTTATCTAATTTACATTTTTATTGACTGTCATTTACCAAAATACTGACTTAAATCTTGTAACTATTTGATTTTAAACTTTAAATTGATCTGGTATTCCTTGCGGGGCTCCAATTGCATCTAAATAGATGTGAGAGTTGAAAGACCTGTAAGGGGCTTCTATCGCTTTACGACGTCTTATTATTTTTCTTCCTCTGGTTGATGAAATGCCAGAGTGAAAGGGATAGCCAAATGGACTAAAGCACAAGTGCCACTCTAGTTATTCAGCAGAGTGCCCAGTAAAGGTCCACCACAATACCACCACACATCCGCTCGGGGATGAACAAGGGCTGACTGATTGATAAGCTCTTGAAAATTCTTAAGCTCACTGCATCCCTTCAGGTCTCCACGGAATGCTAAGTCTCCTTCCTGCCGTGAGAGACACGAAGTGCACTTAGTTTTGGGAGACGGAAGCTGGATAGCCCTCGGGGGCTGACCCGCAGGGACTTCAGGTTATAGCAGAGAGAGTTTGGCATGACTTATTACTCTAGGCTGTAGAATCCTGGAAAAGAGCTACCATGCAGCCCACACCTGGTCGACTGGAGGACCACCTTAGTGGAAGGGGGACAATCAGGGTCTCTGGGCTGCCATGTGCATAAGCGTAACAATTGCTTTTGTTTAACGTGCAGATGGAATATTTGATCCATTTCAACCAGGCATTTGCATCTTGGTATGCTATCTTAATTGCCAAAGTTTGTTTTAAGTCTTTAACTTTTATGATCCTCTAGTAAAATGAATGTTTCCTTTAGCACCAATTTTTATTAGTTTTTAGACCAAAGAAAGCTAAACACCATCTTATATTTAATAATGTTTCTGTATGATTTTTATACCAGATAAGCTAAATTTTACCTTTATATTAGTGTGTTTTTAATATTAAACTTAATTTTAATAAAACCTTGTAGACATATTTATCCAATTTTTCATGTTTGACCATAAGGTAAGATTTTATAGACTCTTTAACCTTTTATAATTTTTGTAAAAGAGCAGGTTGATGCTTTAAGGAAAACCTGTTGCATTTTTACTTTAATGTCTAGTTCACAGAAAAACTGGATGATACCTTTTTAATTTTAACTAATATGTTTATACACAGAATTTTCTTTATAATTGACGTTTTAAAACTTGCTTAAACTTTTAAAACAATAATTTTTAAAAATCTTTTAATGTAGGTAAAAATCCACATTTTTATGCCCCTTTATAATCTTTTTACCAAAGGTATATTTTACTTTTCTTATACACCTTGCACATAAACTGTTTTTTTTTAATAGTACTCAGGAGGCCTTATTACTTTTAAATTATACAACATTTTTTACATAAATTTTTTATAACATTTTTTCTTTCACGACTTTCACTGACAATTCTTTAACATGTCTCAACTTTTTGACTTATTACAAACATTTTTTTTTCTTTAAACAACCAGTTAATTTATTTCAGGACAAGAATTTACCATATAACACTCTTTACATAAATTCTGCCTCTCCCTTTTTTTTTTTTTTTTTTTTTGAAGATAACCATTCCTTTTTTTAAAGCGAACTTTCTTTATGTCTTTGGACTAGACTGTCTAAGGCCATAAGATTAGAAGTTACCATAATACATGCTATACTGTTAACTTTTAGCAAACTTCACTTTTGTTGAAAACCTTGTAAGTTTGGGATTTCAATTATCCTTTGCTATTAATAAGACCTTATTTAGTCTAAATTAACTTGGAATTGGTATAGATGGCCTTTTTTTCTTTCTGCTGGTCTTCCCTTGCCTCTGCCAGCCGCTTATGCTGCTGTTCTTTTAACTACTATGGGAAGGAAGGGGGTCTAAAACCAGTTGTAACTCTCTATGTATGGAAACTGGTCTGGGTGCCTTGGCTTACAGGTTACCTTGTGTCATACTTTTGAAACAAGGGACCTGTCCAGGCTTCCTTCTGATGGCCAACCCACCTCTAATGCTGGCCAGTCTATTTCACACAAAGTTCTAAGTTTTCCTGGTGTCACAGTAACACTGTAATCTCCCTTAAATTCTCTCTTGAAATTTTTTTTTAACATAGTTCCTAGTAGGGTGGACTTTATTTGTGCCTGACCCATGCTTCTTCAAGACAAAACACCATGCTCACAGCATGCACACATCACAAAACGAAAAACAGGGAAAAAAGGGCACACACACACTTTTGCAGTTTACACCAAACCAAAATCAGAGTATCCAGAAATCCAAGCCAGGTCAAAACCAAAAACCAAAGTATCATGCAATCTAAGTCAAGTCAAAACCAGAACAAAAGTACCAATGCAGGCACGTTGTGAGTGATCAGGCCACGCTTCCACTCAGATGGAGTGGGGCAAGTTCCAAAGACTAGTCTTACCAAGTTTCAGATGTCCGGACTCCAAGTGCCAGTTCCTTCCCGGTGTTCAGCCACTGTGTTAATCCTCCATGGGGGCCTGCTACGCGCTGCTTTGGCAAGGCGTTCCACTGGGGCAATTTCCTACCCGGGAGCGCTCTTCGGATTGCGTCACTCAGACTGGCCGGAGTTCCCCACAGGGATGCTCCACAGGGCAGGTCTAAGCCGCCTAGGGGGCTGCCTCAGCCGTCCGTCAGTTACCTCGTTTCCCGGTCAGAGAACCAAGAAATGTAGCAGGATGAGCCGCAGACAAAACCTCTCAGACACCGAGTTGTAGAAGGAAGGGCTTTATTCAGCTGGGAGCATCTGCAAGCTACTGCCTTAAAATCCGAGCTCTCCCCGAATGCACAATTTCTGTCCCTTTTAAGGGCTCACAACGCTAAAGATTTCACATGAAAGGGTCGTGATTGATTTTAACAAGCAGGCGGTACGTGACAGGGGCTGCATGCACCAGTGGTCAGAGAGAAACAGAACAGGGCAGGGAGTTTCACAGTGTTCTTCTATACAATGTCTAGAATCTATGAATAACATCGGTTTCTAAGTTATGAGTTGATTTTTAACTACTGGTTTTAGGCCAGGCAGGCCCAGGCCTGGTTTTGGGCCTGGCACCGGGCTGCCTGTCTTTGGCTTTACTTCCTTGTTGTTTTTTCTTAAAACGGGTACTGAGTATAAAACAATATAAAACAATATGAGAGGGTCTCTCTCTTCTCTCATGAGCATCATTTGTCACACATAGTCATCTTCCCCTCCCACCTACAACAGGAATGTTCCTTCTCACCGCAAGCAAGTTCCTGTACACACCTGGATCTGTTTCTGGACTCTCTGTTCTCATTTGTCTTGTATACAAATTCTGAGTTCTCCAACCAGCTGAATGGACCCCTCTTCTCAGCCAAGGGGATTCCAAAGAAATCTGAAAAACGAGTTCAGGCCATGATGGGAAGGGGAGTCAGGCCTCATTACACTCTTCTCCCTTCAGACTGTGTCTTCAGGCACAACTGAGCAGCATTAACATTAAAACAGTCCAGGCGTGGTGGCTCACATATGTAATCCCAGCACTTTGGGAGGCTGAGGCGGGTGGATCACCTGAGGTCATGAGTTCGAGACCAACCTGGCAACATGGTGAAACCCCACTTCTACTACAGATACAAAAATTAGCGAGGTGTGGTGGTACACATCTGTAATCCCAGCTACTCGGTGTCACACGCATCCATGTGAAGAGACCACCAAACAGGCTTTGTGAGAGCAATAAAGCTTTTTAATCACCTGGGTGCAGGCGGCCTGGGTCTGAAAAAAGAGTCAGCAAAGGGTGGTGGCATTATCGTTAGTTCTTATAGGTTTGGGGTAGGCGGTGGAGTTAGGAGCAATTTTTTGTGGGCCGGGGGTGGATCTTACAAAGTACATTCTCAAGGGCGGGAAGAATATTACAAAATACCTTCTTAAGGGCGGGGGAGGATATTATGAAATACCTTCTCAAGGGTGGGGAGGGTGTATCGTACAAAGTAATTCACAAGGGCAGGGGAATATCACAAAGTACATTACTGCAAGGGCGGGGAGGGTGTATTGTCACAAAGTCAATTGATCAGTTAGGAACAAATCACAATGGTGGAATGTCATCAGTTAAGGCAGAAACTGGCTATTTTCACTTCTTTTGTGGATCTTCAGTTGCTTCAGGCCATCTGGATGTATATGTGTAGGTCACAGGAGATATGATGGCTTAGCTTGGGCTCAGAGGCCTGACATTCCTGTCTTCTTATATTAATAAGAAAAACAAAACAAAATGGTGGTGAAATGTTGGGGCAGCGAAAATTTTTGGGGGTGGTATGGAGAGATAATGGGCGATGTTTCTCAGGGCTGCTTCGAGCGGGATTAGGGGTGGCGTGGGAACCTATAGTGGGAGAGATTAAACTGAAGAAAGATTTGGGGGTAAAGGGTAATATTGTGGGGTTGTTAGAAGGAGCATTTGTCGTATAGAATGATTAGTGATGGCCTGGATGTGGTTTTGTATGAATTGAGAAACTAAATGGAAGACACAAGGTCTGAATAAAAGAAGGAGAAAAACAGGTATTAAAGGACTAAGTATTGGGAGAACCCAGGACATCAATTAGAGAGTGTCCAAAGGGGTTCAGCGTAACTATTTGCTTGGTTGGCGAGTTTTTGGGCTCTATTCCTTGAGTTTTTTATGTTGTCATATACCAAGCCAGATTGATTTAGGTAAAAACACTCTTCATTTAAAAATATACAGAGTTCTCCTTTTTCAGCAGTGAGTAAATCGAGGCCTCGTCCATTTTGGAGGAAAGAGAAATGCAAAGCCAGTAATTGTTTGTTAAAGAAGGATTAGAAATGGCTAGGAGAGAGTGAGTGAGATTGATAGTGTGGTGGAGATAGGTAGGGAGAGGTTGAGAGTGACTGGAGAATGGGGGCAAGGATAAGAGTGAGTAGAAAAGTGAAAAAAAGGACTTATCAGAGTGAAAGTATTGGAGGGTACCCTGTCAGCAAAGATCATCTATCCACTCCAAGAGGGAGTCGAGTGGCAGATTAGGGATAGTACCAGGAGATATCTGCTACGATGGTTTGGAGGAAAAGTGTAAACTGGCAGTGTAAACAGGGGCAGGGCATTTATGAGTAGTTAAGAATGGTGAATAGAGGTATGACTAGACAGAAGATAGTAGGGATGACAAGTTTTCGGGGTGCAGTCCAAGTGGGTGGGGTGGGTGACTGCGTAAAGCCTGTTGTAAAGAGTAGGGTAAGGAAGAAGAGACCTAATAAAAATGAAAGGATGTATTAGGCTTATAAGGGTTACCGTTATCCTTTAGGAATGCAGGTGAGTTTAAGGGAAGTAGGGGTGAGTACTTGTGACTTCCAGGAGGAAGAGGAGAGATCAGGCTGGCTGTCCGACAGACACAGCTTTATTCTGGAATGGTGAACCCAATGGGGAGGGTCCTGCAGGCGGATGGCAGTTGGGGTACTATAGATGACTAAGTAGGGTCCGGTCCGTCAAGGTTGTAGAGTTTGAGGGATCAGGTTCTTAACAAGAACTGATCGTCCAGCTAGGGTGTCTTCATATGGCTGGGAATCTGAAGTAGGCAAGAGAAGATTAGCAGCCTGGCGAGTTTCCTGTCTAGCCTGCTGGAGGACTGGAAGATAGTCGCCTAGAGGGCTGGTGTCTGGGACAAGGTTGGGGCCGAGCAAGAAAGTGTGTCCATATAAAAGTTCAAATGGACTATACCTTCAAATGGACTGTGACATATTTTGAAATGGCCCTGCAAAACTGTCTCTTATGCGGGAAGTTACATTTTCTTTACAGAATCCCCTTCCCTTTCCAGGTCTTTTTCTGATCCTGAAGAGATTAGCTAAAAAATCTAGCACCTGTTAAAGGTCTGAATAGGAAACATTTGCCATCTATTGCCTCTAAGGGCGGCCACCTATGAAATTTCATCTACATAATAAGAACCTTGGTCTCCACAACTCCTTATTATTATTATTATTATTTTTTGAAATGGAGTTTCACGCTTTGTTACCCAGGCTGGAGTGCAGTGGCACGATCTCAGCTCACTGCAACCTCGGCCTTCCAAGTTCAAGTGATTCTCCTGCCTCAGCCTCCTGAGTAGCTGGGATTACAGGTGCCTGCTGCTATGCCCAATTAATTTTTGTATTTTTAGTAGAGATGGCATTTCACAATGTTGGCCCGGCTGGTCTTGAACTCCTGACCTCAGGTGATCCGCCCACCTTGGCCTCCCAAAGTGTTGGGATTACAGGCGTGAGCCACCGCGCCCAGCCCACAATTCCTTGTCTTAACCCAGACATTCCTTTCTGTTGATTCGAGGACTTAAGATAATAACTCTTTCAACCAATTGCCAACCAGAACATCTTTAAATCCACCTATGACCTTTAAGTCCCCACCCCTTCAAGTTGTCGCTCCTTTCCACACAAACCAATGTATATCTCACATGTAATGATTGATGTCTTAAATCTCCCTAAAACATATAAAACCAAGCTGTAATCCAACTACCTTGGGCACATGTTCTCAGAACCTCCTGAGACTGCATCACAAGTCATGGCCCTCACATTTGGCTCAGAATAAATCTCTTCAAATATTTTATGGGGTTTGGCTTTTTTTGCCAACAGTCTGTCCCTGTTCCAGTACTGTGCCAACTGTAGCTTTATAATTAATGCTGATCATGGCAGCGCAACTTCTCCCACCTGATTCTTTTCTAGGAGCATCTTTGTTCTTCTATATAAAATTTAGAATCAGTTTGCCAGGTTCCTTGGGAAAAAACTGACAGGAATTATATTGGAATTGTATTACATTTATAGATCAGTTTAGGGGGAGTGGACATCTCCATGATTTCTTTGAATGTTGCTTCATTCCCATTTTCCCTATTGTATACTTCTGGAAATTCAGTTCAAAATTTTAGACCTAGCAGGGCATAGTGTCACCTATATAGTCCCAGCTACTTGGGAGGCTGCTGGGGGAGAATACTTTGAGCCCAGGAGTTTGAGGCTGCAGTGAGCTATGATCACACCACTGCACTCCAGACTGGGTGACAGAGTGACCTTGTCTCTCAAAAAGAAAAAAGACATCCGAATCTCAATTATATTGTATTTTTCTTTATTTTTATTTTATTTTTTTTTTTTTGAGACAGGGTCTCACTTTGTCACCCAGGCTGGAGTTGGAGTGCAGTGGCAAGATCATGGCTCACTGCAGCCTCAACCTTTCTGGACTCAGGTGATCCTCCCACCTCAGCCTCCTAACTAACTGGGACTACAGGTGCATGCCACCATCCCCGACTAATTTTTTGTATTTTTTGTAGAGACAGGTTTTTGCCATATTGCTCAGGCTGGTCTCGAATTTCTGGGCTCAAGTGATCCATCTGCCTTGACCTCCCAAAGTGCTGGGATTACAGGTGTGAGCCACTGGGCCCGGCCTGTATTTTTAATTTTTAGAAGTTCTATGTGGTTCTTTTAAGATTTTCTTGGTTATACCTACTATGTACCCACCCACAAAAATTAAACATTTTTTAAAAATCTCCCTGGTCGTTCTTTATAATCTCTTATTCATATTTTTAAGGTCCTCATCCCTTAACTCAGTATTTCAGAATCTATCCAAAGTCTTTGCAAATCTGATTCTTTTGTCTGCTGTTTTTGCCAGTAAAGCTCGTACTGCCTTGTTTCCTTGCATATTGAGATTTTTTTTAAAAAAACTATTACCTTATTTATTTTTCTTGGAACTTTATCTTGGGAATTCTTTGAGGCCTGGTTTGAAGTTGTTTTCCTCCAAAGAGGGTTTGCCTTTCCTTCTGCCACCTCACCACCCCAGGAACACTTTAAATTAAATATTTGGCTTTAGAGTTTTCTGCCCCTACAGGTAACTGTGAATTCGGATGATGAACTACAGGATTTAGTCAGACCTGAGGTGGGACCCTCACTCACTTACTATGTGACCTGGGGCAAGTCATTTAATCTCTCTAAATCTGTCCTATCACCTGTGAAATAGCAATAATAATACCTACTGCCCAAGGCTACTGCCAGAATGAAATGGGATCATGTATATAAATAAAGGCTTACCTGGGGTTCTTTCTCACTGGAGGTCGCTGCCTGCAGTTCTCTTCCTTGCTTCCTTTTGCCCCAGCCAGCGGGAGCAGCCTGGTGGTGGCCCCCAGCCTCAGTTCTTCCTCTCACTGTAGGACCTGAGTTATAGTGGAAGCCGAGTGCTTCACATCTCACTCCTGTGGCTCACTCTGCCTTTAGTTTTGAGATGACTGAGCCTCCAAAAGCCTTTGAGAGATACCTCTGTCCTCAGTCTTGGCTGTGTTTTGGAGTTGTCTTGGAGGTCACTTGGAGCTGGGTAACAAGAAAAATGACATTTGACAGAACTGTTTTCTTTGTCAGATGCTGCAGGAATTTTTTGGGGAGTTTGTTGGTCATGATTTCTTTAGAAATCCTTTTTTTAAGTGGGACATTAGTAGCAGCAGGATGTTAAAATTGTTAATAATTTTTTTTTTTGAGACATGGTCTCGCTCTGTTGCCCAGGGTGGAGTGCAGTGGCATGATCACAGCTCACTGCAGCCTCAACCTCCCAGGCTCAAGTGATTCTCCCATCTCAGCCTCCCAAGTAGCTGGAACTACAGGAGCGTGCCATCATGCCTGGCTAATTTTTAAAAATTTTTTGTAGAAACAGGGTTTTACCATGTTGCCCTGGGTGGTGTAGAACTGCCGGGCTCAAGCAATCCTACTGCCCTCAAAGTGCTGGGATTACAGGTGTGAGCTACCGCGCCCTGCTCCACATCATGTGGGAAGGGTGCGGTGGCTCATGCGTGTAATCCCAGTACTTCGGGAGGCTGAGGTGGGCGGATCACGAGGTCAGGAGTTTGAGACCAGCCTGACTAACATGGTGAAACCCCATCTCTACTAAAAATACGAATATTAATCAGGTGTGGTGGTGGGCGCCTGTAATCCCAGCTACTCGGGAGGCTGAGGCAGGAGAATCACTTGAACCCAGGAGGCGGAGGTTGCAGTGAGCCGAGATCATGCCATTGCACTCCAGTCTGGGCAACAAGAGTGAAACTCCGTCTCAAAAAAAAAAAAACAAAAAACAAAAACAAAAAACAAAAACAATGGTAGCATATGCTTTACTGACAAAATTATTTTATATCCCTAGGTTGGTTATGTGAAGTTTCCTGACTCTTCCCTGCTATTTAGGAAGGACTTCAGAGACCTGAATACTTAGTAGCCAGTGCAGCAGGGTTTCAGGGTCTGGCCTGGGGAGGGGAGGGCAGGTTGCAGCTCAAGTGGCTTTAGAGATGCTGAGCCTCTCCTTCTGTCCTGCCCAGGACGCAATGAGCCCCTGAAGAAAGAGCGGCTCAAGTGGAAGAGCGACTACCCCATGACTGACGGGCAGCTGCGGAGCAAACGGGATGAGTTCTGGGACACAGCGCCTGCCTTCGAGGGCCGCAAGGAGATCTGGGATGCCCTCAAGGCTGCTGCCTATGCTGCTGAAGCCAACGACCACGAGCTGGCCCAGGCCATCCTGGATGGAGCCAGCATCACCCTGCCTCATGGTAAGTGGGCAGGGCCAGGGCTTTATCCCCGCTGGAGCTAGGGGATCACCAGCACAGTTTGAGGTTGTTGAGGAGTGTGGAGCGGTGGGGCAGGTGGTTACTCACGTATTCATTCATTCAAGCACCCCTTACTGAGCATGGACCAGGAGTGGGTACACAAAGAAAAAGAGACACAGTCTATGCTTGCCTAATGACACAACAGAAAGACAACAAACCTGCAAAGAAGTGTCACAAATGCACTTTGGGACCCCAGAACATCCAAGGCACCGACCTTTTTATTTTATTTTATTATTATTATTTTTTTGAGATGGAGTCTTACTTGCTCTGTTGCCTAGGCTGGGGCTCAGTGGTGGGATCTCGGCTCACTGCATCCTTTACCTCCTGAGTTCAAGCAATTCTCCTGCCTCAGCCTCCCGAGTAGCTAGAATTACAGGCATGTGCCACCATGCCTGGCTAATTTTTGTATTTTTAGTAGAGATGGGGTTTCACCATGTTGGCCAGGCTGGTCTCAAACTCCTGAGCTCCAGTGATCCACTGGCCTCAGCCTCCCAAAGGCACTGACCTTTTATTGGGTTATTATGTGCTGGACACTGAACTAGAAACTTCCACTGCATTAGCTCACGTAAGTTCATAGCAGTCTTATGGGGCCATGTAAAGCAGAGGGTGACAGTGGAGCCCTAGAGTCACAGACTTGAGTTTCTTTTTTTTTGGGACGGAGTTTCGCTCTTGTTGCCCAGGCTGGAATGCAGTGGTGCGATCTCGGCTCACCGCAACCTGCGCCTCCTGGGTTCAAGTGATTCTCCTGTCTCAGCCTCCTGAGTAGGTGGGATTACAGGCATGCGCCATCACGCCCAGCTAATTTTGTATTTTTAGTAGAGACAGGGTTTCTCCATGTTGGTCAGGCTGGTCTCAAACTTCCAACCGCGGGTGATCTGCCCGGCTTGGCCTCCCGAAGTGCTGGGATTACAGGCGTGAGCCACTGCGCCTGGCCACAGACCTGGGTTTCAATCTGAATGTTTCCCTTTCCTAACTGTCTTGGGTTTAGCAAAGAGCTTCTCAAATTTAGAGCCTGACTGCCTTACGACTGTAAAGGGGAGATGATTATTAGGATTCAGCAAGATACACATAACATCATTTAGTCCAGTCTTAGCACTTAGTAGGTGCTCAAGAGACAATAAACATATTTCTCCATGCATTACGTTTTGCCAGTAAGGACACTAAGGCCCATGGAGAGCAGAGCTGTGCTATTTCATTCATCCCTGTAACCCCAGCAATTGGCACATGTGAAGAAATGAAAAATAATATGCCAGGATGAACAAGCCAGTACCTGGTGGAGCTGGGATGCCAGCTCAGGTCTTCCTGACTCCAGCCCTGTACACCTGGTCATCAGGCTGTCCTAGGGAGATCTGACTATGGGGTGGCCATGGCAGGTGTATTAGTCTGCTCAGGCTCCTGTAACAAAATACCACATGCTGGGTGACTTAATCAAGAGACATTTATTTTCCACAGTTCTGGAGGATGGGAAATCCGGCATCATGGTGCTGGCCGGTTCAGGTTTTGGTGAGGACTCTGTTGCTGGCTTGCAGGTGGCTGCCTTCTTGCTGTGTCCTCACATGGGGAGCGAGTGGAGAGTGAGATAGTGCTCTAGTGTCTCTACAAGAACTGTAAGCCAGGGCAGTAGAGCACACCTGTAGTCTCAGCTGCTCGGGAGGCTGAGGTGGGAGGATTGCATGAGCCCAGGAGTTTGAGACTAGCCTAGGCAACATAGGGAGATATTGTTTGAAAAGAAAAAAAAAAAGAACCATTTTTCTGATCAAGGGATCAGAAGGTCAGGGCCCCACCCTATGACCTCATTTTACTTTAATTATTTCTGTATAGGCCCCATGTCCAAATACAGTCACATTGGGGGTTAGAGTTTCACCATATAAATTTGGGGGGACCCAAACATTTAATCCATGATAGTGGATCCCTAAGCTGACTCTGATAGCCCTGCCTCTCCCACAGGCACCCTCTGTGAATGCTACGATGAGCTGGGCAATCGCTACCAGCTGCCCATCTACTGCCTGTCACCGCCGGTGAACCTGCTGCTGGAGCACACGGAGGAGGAGAGCCTGGAGCCCCCCGAGCCTCCACCCAGCGTGCGCCGTGAGTTCCCGCTGAAGGTGCGCCTGTCCACGGGCAAGGACGTAAGGCTCAGCGCCAGCCTGCCTGACACGGTGGGGCAGCTCAAGAGGCAGCTGCACGCCCAGGAGGGCATCGAGCCATCATGGCAGAGATGGTTCTTCTCCGGGAAGCTGCTCACAGACCGCACACGGCTCCAGGAGACCAAGATCCAGAAAGATTTTGTCATCCAGGTCATCATCAACCAGCCCCCGCCACCCCAGGACTGATGGGCCCACGGACCCCTGGGAAGAGGCCCCGCCTGGAACACTAGGCCCCCACCCTGCTGCTGCCTTCCAGTGCTGTCATTTTCTTCAGGGGCCCTCCCCTCGGTGTGGCTGGTGGGTGAGCCATGAAGGGACCCTGCCTTTCAGGGCACTGTGCGCCACCAGTTCCCGGTACCCAGGGAGCAGGCAGCCACACACGGGCCATGCAACCTTGTCAGAGAAAAGGCGAACGGGGCCCTCACCCTGCCTCTCTCCCGCAGCAGGTTCGAGCCACGAGGGCCAGCCAGGAGGCCCCTGGAGCCCAGATCTGTCATCTGGTGCTGCCAGCTGTGCTCACTCCGGTTTTCTGCTCAGGGTCTGAAGCAGCTGCTGTCTCCCTCCTCTGCCCCCATCCCCTGGCTCTCCCCTGGGCACAGTGCCACTCCCTTGGAAGGGAGGGAACCACCCGTGAGCCCCAGGGCTCGGGAAGCCTGAGGCGGGCCTCTGCCTCTCCCTGCCCCCAGCACAATTGGCAGAGATGAGGCGGGTGGTGGACGGCTGGGCTGTCGTAGCAGGGTCTGCACAGGGCCATGTCCTGGCTGTAACCCAGGCAGTGGGAGGTCTGCAGCCTGGTCATGGCCCCCACAGCAGGTCCCTGTGGACAGACATATCTGCATATTTATCAATAAAGCCTTTTTGCTCCTTCTCACTTGCCTGGCATTTGACTGAATTCTCCTGCAGCTCTGTGGGGCCCCTGGAGCTGTTCTGGTATGGGAACAAGTGGATGCCTGGCCTCCCCAGCTGCTCTGGGCATGCAGTCTCCAGCAGAGTGAGCCTGGAACTGCCAGTCTTCTGGGCCCTGATGCCAGCTCCCCTGGTGTCCTCATGAGTCCTCAGGAAAAGCCACTTAACTTCTGAACCCTCTTTGCTCTTCTTTAAAGCAGAGCCATGCTGCCTGCCCGGCCTCCTCCATCAGTTGCTGGGAGGATTAAGCAGGAAGACAGATGTGAAAGTGCTTGCAAGGCGAAGACAGCACCTCAGGAAGGTGGTCTGCTTCTGCGGCAGGAGGGGCTAACTTCCGGCCCCAGGAGACGCTGTAGCCATCGTGATGTTAAAGCAAAATCTCTGACAGATTTAGATCGTGTGTCAGAGGTTTGTGTCAGCTTCCCAGCAAGGGAACCAGAGAGGAAAAGGAACCGGTTCCTCATGCTTCCTAGGGGAATGCATGCATATCTGAAGAGAGGGGAATCTTACATAAGGCTGTTTAGCTAAGGGCGGCCACCAGCCAGGTGAGCCTTACAGAAGCACAGGGCTGGGTGTCTGCAGTTCCCTAGCAGGTTAACCTGGGTCACAGTGACTCAGAGCTCCAGCCTGCGAGTTCCAGGTGTGGAACTGAGCAAGTACAGATCTGCTTTTCCTCCAGTTGGGAGAATTTTTCCTTCTTAGTGAGCATGAGCAGCCTCCCAGCCAGGAAAGTCTGGCACTGTCTGGGCCTGACAGGGAAACCCTGGGAGGGTAGCAGGGTCCAGAGTAGCTGCTGTTCCTCGCCAGCTGGGCTTAGTGCTTTCCGGAGACCCCTTTCTTGAAGCAAGACTCTGTAAGCCCTGCAGAGGTCCACTGAGCACTTACCAAGGGAGGAGACAGATTGGATAAGGTTTGTTCATGACTAGAAGTCACCCAGCCAAATGCAGTGATACTTAACCGGGGGGCATGTGGGACCCCGGAGAGCCGAAGGCCAGCGTGAGCTGTGATCAAAGAGGGAGACAGCTGCCCTTCCTGCTACCACGGCCCTGGCCTGGACAAGTAAGAGTGTGACCCTCCTCACAGCCAGCAGGGCCTATCTGCAGGACAGCCTGGGAGTACAGAACTGTCCTGGGTCCCCCGTTTGGTTTTCAGGCCCTCTTCCTGGAGCTGGCTGAACAGGGTTTCCAGGCATCCAGCAGGTGGCACTGTGATCTGGGCTGGAGCATGCAGCCGGCAGTTCCCTTTTGCAACTCAGTTGCCTTGGCTAAGGCCCAACCAGTCCCAAGTGCTCAGGACAGAGGCTGGACGGGCTCCTTCCTACAGCCCTGCTCTTGGGACACAGTGCCCTCCGGCTCTAATAGGCCAGGAGTTGGGGGGGCAACTGGCTCTGCTCCCTGGCCCTGGCTCCCCCTGCTCCCTGGGGCTGCCCGAGGTGAAGGTGACAGGTGGGGGAGGCAGGTGGAGAATTGAGCCAGTGAGCTCATGGCAAAGGCGCCCAGCTGGGAAGGGGTGGGTGCTCTGGCCTATAAAGCCCCCGAGGCCCTGTGGCCTGCAGAGGCGGTTATGGATGGCACCATGGAGGACTCCGAGGCGGTGCAGAGGGCCACGGCGCTCATCGAGCAGCGGCTGGCACAGGAGGAGGAGAATGAGGTGCGAGCAGGGGTGGAGGTGCCCAAGGGGGTCTGAGGAGATCCAGCTCTGCTGTCAAGGGGAGGGAGAGCCTGTCTGCTACACCTGTGGTGGGGAGGGGGGCAGATGTCCCCAGGGGCCCAGTTGGGCCTCATTCCTGTCCCAGGGTGTTACTGGCAGGGGGTATTGCTGGCAGCAGAAGACTGAGGCTTCAGCCTTCAAAATTGAGTCAGTGAGGTGGGGAGCTGGGCTGGGCCTCCTAAGACTGCTCATCCTCCTGGGCCTTGAGAGACAGTGGGCTGTACAAAGCAGACAGCTGGGTGCTGCCTGGGACTGTCAGGACTGTGTGGCCCTGTGATACCCCAGTGACTGGGGAGGCTGGGGCAGGGGAAACTCCAGTGTTTGCCCACTGAAGAAGAGAGTGAGGAAGGGATGCTGGGAAAGGAAGCATGGATTTTGCCAGCCTGCTGGCCACCCTTGGGGAGGCCTTTGGAGTGTGGTGTTCTGGGCAATTGCATTTTCTCTGGGATAAGGAAGTGGAGCGGCGGCAGGGGGTGCTGGCTTGTCCTACTCTGCATTTTTTTTTTTTTTTTTTGAGACGGGGTCTCCCTCTGTTGCCCAGGCTGGAGTGCAATGCATGATCTTGTCTCACTGCAACCTCTGCCTCCTGGGTTCAAGTGATTCTCCTTCCTCAGCCTCCCAAGTAGCTGGGATTACAGGCATGCACCACCATGCCTGGCTAATTTTTGTATTTTTAGTAGAGATGGGGTTTCACTATGTTGGTCAGGCTGGTCTCAAACTCCTGGCCTCAGGTGATCCACCCACCTTGGCCTCCCAAAGTAGTGGGGTTACAGGTGTGAGCCACCGTGCCTGGCCCCTACTCTTCACTTTATTTAAACTAATACTTCATCTAGTGTTGGCTCTGCCAAGAGCCCAGAGCTGTAGAAATGGGTGGACCAATAAGGCTCAGACGCTGCCTTCTTTTTACCAACCCAACATTCATTTTAGCCCATTTGTTGGTTTCATAGTCAACTAAGAAACAAGGCAAAGGAAAGAAATGACTAAATAGAGGTGTGAATCAGAAGTGGAGGAACACAAGGGGCTCATGAATTTTTCTGAGGGCCTTCAAGGACTCCTCTGTGGACAGGGCCAGGTGCAGTGGCTCAAGCCTGTAATCCCAGCATTTTGAGATCTGAGATCCGAGGTGGGCAGATCACTTGAAGTCAAGAGTTCGAGACCCGCCTGGCCAACATGGTGAAATCCCGTCTCTACTAAAAATACAAAAATTAGCCAGGAATGGTGTCAGGCACCTGTAATCCCAGCTACTCAGGAGGCTGAGGCAGGAGAATTGCTTGAACCTGGGAGGCGGAGGTTGCAGTGAGCCGAGATCGCACCACTGCACTTCAGCCTGGGTGACAGAGGGAGACTCCATCTCAAAAAAAAAAGGGGGACACCTCTGTGGACAGGAGGATACCTGAGCTGGGCCTTCAAGGGGACTCAGTGGAGTCCAGGATGGTGGAGGGTATTCTAGCCTCAGGAAATGCAGGAGCTGAGGTTTCCATGAATGAAAGCGTGGCTGTCTTGAGAAAGTCTGGTAGTAGGGTCTAAGGCTGGAAAGACACAAGCCAGAGAGGGCCATGTAAAAGATATTTATTCTGTGGGCAGTGAGGAGCCACTAAATGTTATTGAGTGAGGGAGATTGGTGTCATCTGACCTATTTTAGGAAAGCAGCTCTGATGGCCCTGAGAAGGACTTGTTGGAAAAGGCTGGCCCTAACAGGAATGGAGGGGAGGAGATAAATCAGGTTGGAGGTAGATGCCATTCAAAAAAAGGAGTGTGACTGAATAAGGGGTGAGGAGGAAGGAAGGGTCAAGACCCCAAGGGAAGAAGGGATGAGGTCAGGAAAGAGCTTGGACTGAGCCCTGGCTGGAGCGAGCATCCCTGGATCTCTAGGAATCCCACTTCTCCCTCCCCCAAGGGCGTGTGCCTATGGTTGGCTGGTGCCAGGCAGGTGAGTCATGCTGCTATGCCAGTTCTGGAGTGCTGCCAATAGACACACGGACCTTCAGCAAGGGGACGCAGAACAGTGCTCTTCCGTTCATTCATCCAATAAATATAGCTACAGAGCTGTCAGGACACCAGTGCCAGGCCCTGTGCTAAGCATTTTACAGGCATTCTCTCATTTAATCTGCATAGCAATCTATGAAGTAAAGCGGGAGCTTTGTATGTTTCATGAACTCACATTCAATGCAGCAAACAGCTATTGAGCACCTACTGTGTGCCAGCCCACAAAGACAAACCTGAAATGAAGGGCTGTAGGGTCTGAGGAAGATGTGGGTGAGCATTAGAGTCCCCAGTTGTCTCTACCAGGCCCCAGCCTGGCAGGGTTCTTGGAGGAGAGCCTCTGTCTAGCCTGTGCCCCATCCCCAGGGTGGGAGGGGAAGGAGGGCCCCAGAGGCCAGTGCAGGGGCTGGAGTTCCACTGTGGCGAGTTTACTGGATTAGGTCATCACTGAGAGCTTAAGGGTTAGCAGAGATGCTGAGTCTGCTTGCCATCATCCATTCACTCATTCATTCATTCATTCATTCACCAGTCACTAAGCACCTACTATGTGCTAGGGCCTGTCACAGATGCTGGGGACACCAAGATGATTAAGACACAAGCTGGGGAGCCACAGTGGCTCAGGCCTATTGTCCTGGCACATAAGGAGGCAAGGCTAGGCATTTGAGGCCAGCCTGGACAACATGGAAACCTCTCATCCATGTGACAACAACAACAAAATTTATAGCCGGGCGCGGTAGCTCATGCCTGTAATCCCAGCAATTTGGGAGGCCAAGGTGGGTGGATTGCCTGAGCTCAGGAGTTCGCGACCAGCCTGGGCAACATGGTGGAACCCCGTCTCTACTAAAACACAAAAATAATTAGCCAGGCGTGGCGGCATGCGCCTGTAGTCCCAGCTACTCAGGAGGCTGAGGCAGGAGAATTGCTTGAACCTAGGAGGTGGAGGTTGCAGTGAGCCGAGATCGCACCACCGCACTCCAGTCTGGGCGACAGAGTGGGACTCCATCTCAAAAAAAAAAAAAAACACAAGCTGGCCCTCTGGATGCTCCCTGAGGAGCCCAGCCAGAGTCCCACATGCAGCAGTAGCTGCAGCCCCAGGTTATCTTTCATTCTTGGAAGAAGATGCAGTGTTTCTGATTAGGCCAGCACTGAGACCTCAAACCATGAAGCCCAACATGAAAGGGAGAAAGCAGTGGCTAACAGAACCTTCAGAATGAAGACCTGGGAAATCGGCTCTCAAAACCACCTTGAAGGAGCAAACGTGGGAGCTCAGGGAGGAATGGGAAAGGGGCCTGCGTGCTCTGTAAGGGTGGCCTCCTTCCCAGCTGCCACATTGACTCAGGACCCTCCAACCTGGGCAATTGTTCCTGGACTCATAGCCACACAAGCTGCCTGGTGGGGACTGCAGAGATGGGAGTGCCAGCACATCACAAAGAGAGAAGAAGCAGTCCAGGAAAATCAGAGGGCAAATGCAGAGGAGACCTGGCAGGCAGTTGGACCTGGATTACATTGAAAAGAAGGTTAAGACTTAGAGCCCATTTCAGAGCCCATTTCAGGCTGAAGGCTGAGGAGCTGCTGCTCCCATCGCCAAGTTCCCCTGAAAGCAATAGTTTCCAAGCTCTAGACTTCACAGATCAGTGAAATCTGAGAGGAAAAAAAATAGTATCTAACAAAGAGTTGCCAAATTTTATATTGCTAAGACCATTTAAGAAATAATCATCTCTCATCATAATTATTTCATCAAAGTGAATTATTTATTTTTAAAACTTATTTTATTTATTTATTTACTTACTTTTTGAGACCGAGTCTCACTCTGTCGCCCAAGCTGGAGTACAGTGGCAAGATCTTAGCTTACTGCAACCTCCACCTCCTGGGTTCAAGTGATTCTTGTGCTTCAGCCTCCCGAGTAGCTGGGACTATAGGTGCGTGCCAACACGCCTGGCTAATTTTTGTATTTTTAGTAGGGATGGGGTTTCACCATGTTGCCTATGGCTGGTCTCGAACTCCTGGGCTCAAGCAATCCACCTGCCTCGGCCTCCCAAAGTGCTTGGATTATAGGCGTGCGCCACTGTACCTGACCTATTTATTTTTTGAGGCAGGGTCATTCTCTCTCTCTCTCACTGTCACTCAGGCTGGAGTGCAGTGGCATCATCTTGGCTCACTGCAACCTCCCCTTCCTGGGCTCAAGTAATCCTCCCACCTCAGTCTCCCAAGTAGCTGGGACTACAACAAAAGCCACCACGCTTGGTTAATTATTTAAATTTTTTGTAAAGATGCTGTCTCACTATATTGCCCAGGCTGATCTCAAACTTCTGGGCTCAAGAGATCCTCCCACCTCAGCTTCCCAAAGTGCTGGGATTACAGATGTGAGCCACTGTGCCAGGTCTATTTATTTTTAGAGACACGATCTTGCTATGTCTCTGGAGCTGGTCTCGAACCCCTGGGATTGAGCAATACTGTCTAAGCCTCTCCAGTAGCTGGGACTAAAGGCTAGCACCACCACACCCAGCCAAAGTGAATTTTTAATGCCAAAAAAATAAAGAAAAAAAATAATCTTGGTGCTTGAAAGACTGAATATATTTAATCTCATAAAAAACGCACTCTGGTGGCCTTTAATGTTGTTTTGCAGGGATCCAGGCCAGCCAGCGGGCAGGTGTCTGAGCTCAGGGTTGGGACTGGGGCTGAAGCTGAGGTGGGGAACTCGCCCCTTTTGGGGGCCTCTCCAGGGGCCCTGCTCTTGCTGGGGGCTCCCCAGGATCAGCCAGAAGGGCTCTGAAACCACCCAGGAGGAGGTCCCTGTGGGGTGTCCTTGGCGTGGTTGGGGGAGAGGCTGCCTGTCTCCTCGGGTCCTGGAGAAGGTGCCCTCCTTGGATCACCAGAAACTCCGAGGAGACGCACGCCAGAAGCTGCCCATGGACTTGCTGGTGCTGGAGGATGAGAAGCACCACGGGGCTCAGAGTGCAGCCCTACAGAAGGTGAAGGTAAGCCCGGGAGGACCCAATGTCTGCACCCAGGGGACCAGCCAGGTAGCCATGGCCTGTCTGCACCTCTCCCCACGTGCCCATGGACCAGCAGTTCAGCACCCCCGGTAGAACTTGCTAGCCCTGCAGAATCTCCGCTCCGCCCCAGAACTACTGAGTCAGAATTCCCCCAATCTGAGAGCCATCTAGGCCTGGAAGGAGGGATAGACCTTGGTTCCTTCTTTCTTAAAAGGGTCTTCCTGCCTACCCCACCCTCTCCACCAGCTTAGCTCAGAGGTCTCCCAAGCCCCCCAAACTCTCTGCCCAGCCGGGGGGTTGATGGGCCATCCCGCGCAGGGCCAAGAGCGCGTGCGCAAGACGTCCCTGGACCTGCGGCGGGAGATCATCGACGTGGGCGGGATCCAGAACCTCATCGAGCTGCGGAAGAAACGCAAGCAGAAGAAGCGGGACGCTCTGGCCGCCTCGCATGAGCCGCCCCCGGAGCCCGAGGAGATCGTAAGGGTCCCGGGGAGGACACTGCGAGGGGGCGGAAGGGGAGCCCGGGAGGCTTCGGATGGCCCGGACGGCCCCTGACTGCTGCGTCCACACCTGCAGACTGGCCCTGTGTCTGAGGAGACATTCCTGAAAGCCGCGGTGGAGGGGAAAATGAAGGTCATCGAGAAGTTCCTGGCTGACGGGGGGTCAGCTGACACGTGCGACCAGGTGATGCTCCTAGCCGCCCCTGACCGCCCTCCCTGTCAGTTTCCATCCCCACTCCGCTCAGCTCCTGGGTCAGCCCACTGTGAGCCTATTTGAGAGGAGGCACGGGTGTTCTTTGGATGGGTGGGTGGCTGGGGCACTCAGAATGGGTGTCCCTTCCCCGTACAGGAATTGACCTAAATCCTTAAACCCTTTTCCAACTTGAATCACCTGCAGAGCAACAAATGTCACATGTTTAGGAAAGAAAGAAAAATAGAATCAAATAAAAATAGACCAGGACCAGAAGATGTGGGCTCAAATCCCATCTCTCTCACTCACGAGTTGTGGGACCTGTGGCTGGGTCGATGCCCTCTCCATGCCTCAGTTTCCTCCTCTGTAAAATGGCCTACTTCCCTCACAACATGCTACGGTGATCAAATGGAATATTAGGCTGGGCACTGTGGCTCACGTCTGTAATCCCAGCACTTTAGGAGGTCAAGGTGAGAGGAGCGCTTGAGCCTAGGAGTTCAAGACCAGCCTAAGCAACAGAGTGAGACCCTGTCTCTATACATATATAGATATAGATATAGATTTTTTTTTTGGTAAAAGGAAAAAAGGAATATTAGCACCTCAGTAACTCAGTAAGTATTCACTGAATGAATGAAGAAACTATCAAGCATGTGTTAAGATATGATATTTTTGTTTCTCATGGTATAGTACTGTACTTTTTTTTTTGAGACAGAGTCTCACTCTGTCACTCAGGCTGGAGTGCAGTGGTGCAATCTCAGCTCACTGCAACTTTCGCCTCCCAGGCTCAAGCAATCCTCCCACCTCAGCCTTCCAAAATGCTGGGATTATAGGCTTGAACCACCACACTTGGCCTATTTTTTTTTCATGGTAAAACATAACGTGAAATGTTCCACTTTAGCCATTTTAAGTGTACAATTCAGTGGCATTAATTACATTCACAATGTTGTGCAGCCATATTTTCTTTTTTTTTTTTTTTTTTGAGATGGAGTCTCGCTCTGTCCCCTAGGCTGGAGTGCAGCGGCGTGATCTCGGCTCACAGCAACCTCCACCTCCCAGGTTCAAGTGATCCTCCTGCCTCAGCCTCCCGAGTAGCTGGGATTACAGGCACCGCCACCACACCCAGCTAATTTGTTTATTTTTAGTAGAGACAGGGTTTCAACTTGTTGGCCCTCCACAACAGGCTGGTCTTGAACTCATGATCTCAGGTGATCCACCCGCCTCAGCCTCCCAAAGTGCTGGGATTACAGGCATGAGCCACCGTGTCCAGCTCCTTGCAGCCATATTTTCTAAATTTTTCATCACCCATCATACTTCTTTTTGGTTTCCCTGAAACTGCCTCTTTCACACTTCCTGGGGTGCTTTCTTGCTCTTGTGTCCTGGGATTTGGCACATTAGTGGTTTTCCACCTTTGGTCTGCATTATTGTAGACTTGGACCACATGTCCTTTCTGTTCTTTAGACTCCAAAGTCTTCATCCTGTCAGTCTATCCAAGTACCTCCTACTTCTGAGCACCATGCTAGGTGCCAGAATACAAAAAAAAAACAAAAACCAAAAACAAAAAAGCAAAGCAAAACAAAACAAAACAAAAAAACAGACCAGGGTTGGTTCCTTGGGGAGACTCACATGTAACCAGATCATTAGAATATGGAAAGATACTCACTGTGTGTGGCCTGTAACCAGATCATGAGAATATGGAAAGATATTGTGGCTTGAGCGTTTCAAAAGTCCAAGGCAGAAAGGAGAAGGGGAAAAGTTTATTCTTTCTTTGAATCAGTGATCAGTGTCACCTGTTCATTCTGGCCTTGTGCTAGGCACTTAGGGAGTCCAGCAAGACTTGACCTGCCCTCGAACACACTCTCACAGTTAAGGGTCATCTGGGCCCTAGGGAAGCCTTGGCCTAGAGGTTTCAAGGAAATGATGGCATTTGAGCTGCATCTTGAAGGAGTAGCAGATTTAATCAAGCACTCCCAGGAAGTGAGAGCAAAACAGGCATGCTTGGCAGAGGAAACCGCCTGTAGAGAGGCATGGCTTGATGTGCCTGGGGGGCAGTGAGAAGGTCAGGTTCCCTGGGGCAGAGGGCTCCCAGGCTGGTCTGGATAGAGCATAAGGGAGCTGGCAGAACACAGAAAACATGGGGGCCAAGCACAGGGGTGAGAATCAAGCTGGGGGAAGGCCTGGGCCTCAGCTTGGGTGGGAGATGGGCTCAGGCCTGGAGCCAGAGGCCAGGCCCTGACAGCCTCTCTGGGGACAGTTCCGTCGGACAGCACTGCACCGAGCCTCCCTGGAAGGCCACATGGAAATCCTGAAGAAGCTTCTAGATAGTGGGGCCACTGTGGACTTCCAGGATCGGGTGAGTGAGAGGGCAGGTATTCAATGGGAGACAGGGGGTGGCTCCAGCACTGACAGACATCCTCTCCCTGCCACCTGTGCCAACCTGAAGCATAAACAGGTTGCTCAGGTGCCAGACTCCACCTCAGTGGCTTATGAGACCTTGAGTAAGCCCCTTCTCCTCCCTAAGCATCCTCTGTGAGTCTGGCTTGGACCAGATGGGCCCTGAGTGTTCTTCTGTTCCACTTGGTCCGTTGCCAATGCCCAGGCCTGCTCCCTGTACCTTTCCCCTAGATATCCCTCTGCCTTCCTGGCTGGGGTACATTCCCCCCGAATACTTTCTTCCCTGCAGCTCTGTAGTTAGACCTCATCATTTCCTTCTAGCTGGACTGCACGGCCATGCATTGGGCCTGCCGCGGGGGCCACTTAGAGGTGGTGAAACTTCTGCAAAGCCATGGAGCAGACACCAATGTGAGGGATAAGGTGAGGCAAAGACACTCAGAAGCAACAGATATTGGGGTGGCTGTGGGGAGGAAGGCAGGGGTCCAAGGGCAGGAAAGACCAGGGGGCAGAAAGGTAGTGAGCTAGTCTGGTTTCTGGCTGCAGAGCAGGGAAGCTAAAACAGTGTCCTACTGGGCCTCCCAGCCCCGGGATGGGTCCCTGCCATCCACACAGGCCCTTGAGGAACCACCATCTGAGGACAGGAGGAGGAAGAGCAGACAAGAAGGGAGGACAAGAGACTCACTGTCTTGGGGGCTTCGGGACCACTCAAAAGATGCAAGATTTGTTCATGTTACCTGTCATTATCCTTCTATCTACCTATCTATTCATCTATCCGTCTATCCATACATCCATTCCTCCATTTATTCATCCCCTCATTCATTTATTTATTTATGCGCCATCCTTCTATTCATTCATTATTTCATGTGCAACCTTGAACAAGTGACAGCCTCTGAGCTTCTGTTCCTCATCTGTAAAACGTCTTGCAGAGTTGTTGTGTAGATTAGGTGGGAAAACACATGTAAACGAATTATTTATTCAACATAAGGCAAATGTCTTGTAAGCTTTTGCATGTCCATTACATAGTCATCTCTCAATAAATGACATCTATTATGATTATTAAAAGAAGGGTAGAAGAGTGAGCAGCTGGGTGAGAGGAGAATCATAGAAGGCTTCCCAGAGGAAGTGGCATTTAAGGCTTTAGAGTTAGGCCACTGGATAGGATGGCAAGAAACTGTACCATTCTCTGCCCCTCCAGGGCTCAGGACTCGGCACTAGGACTTGGAAGAGGGATTAAGCTGGAGTTAGGACAGCCCCCCTCCCCAGGGGTACCACAGTTCAGGCCCTGTCAACCAGCAGTTCCTGATTCCTCCCACCCAGCTGCTGAGCACCCCGCTGCACGTGGCAGTCCGGACAGGGCAGGTGGAGATTGTGGAGCACTTTCTATCCCTGGGCCTGGAAATCAATGCCAGAGACAGGGTGAGTGCTAGCCTGTCCGCTGCTCATCCGCCATGGGTGTGTGGGCAGCCTGCGGGCCGCTACAGGTGGTGTCCTTCCTCCTGGGGCCTTCAGGACTTGGCTCCTGAGCAGGGTCTCTAGCCCACCTCCCATCACCCTTGCCTCCTCTCACTGCCCACAAGGGCCATACTGAGTGCCACACTGACTCTAGGAAGGGGATACTGCCCTGCATGACGCTGTGAGGCTCAACCGCTACAAAATCATCAAACTGCTGCTCCTGCATGGGGCTGACATGATGACCAAGAACCTGGTAAGCTCATTCCCTCCCTGATTCAGTCATTGGCGTGAGCACTCACACAGTGGAGGGGCTGTCCAGGCCCCTGGAGCAGCCCCCGCCTAGGGACATGTATCATTGGCTCTGGCCAGCACCATAGTACATAAAGTTGTCCTCTTCCAGAGCACCATTCCAACTGCCCGCCCCATTCTCTATGTGTGTCTATGTCCAGAGTGCAAGTGCAGAGAGACAGCAGGAGGGGCAGCAAGAGGACTTCCCAAAGCCCCCCAAGTAGGCCAGAGGGGGTCCTCAAGTGCTGGACCAAGGAGGCCAGAATCATGAAAGGCCAGAGCTGGAAGGGACCGAGCACTCAGCTGGCATGACAGTTCCTAGTACCCCATGTCAGCTCCTGCGGTCTTTGAGTTTTCTTAGGATCCAGGAAGGAAGTCCTTGGAAGGGGAAGGTGCCCAGGGAACACCTTGGACTAGGGAACACTTGGTCCAAGTTCTTCTTTGGGGCCCAGAGCATTCACAAAAGGAGGGCGTAGGAGAGTCCCTCGGGCTCAAGAAAGGCTAAAGGGATGAGAAAAGCAGGAAAATATGGGGAAGGTATAAATGAGGGGTTTTCACCCTCAGCATTATTGACATTTAGGGCTGGGTGATTGTTTGTTGTAGGGGACTATCCTATGCATTGTAGGATATTTAAGCAGCATTCTTGGCCTCTGCCCACTAGATGCCAGTAGTACCCATCCCCTAGTGTGACAACCAAAAGTATCTTCACACAATACCAGTTGCCCCCATTTGAGAAGCACTGGTGTTGTCAATGAGGGTACTTTCTGTGAAAGCCTTCAGGACAGTTAACAGATTTTCTCTTGCCGCCCCCCCACCGCCCCACCCCCCCAAGGCAGGAAAGACCCCGACGGACCTGGTGCAGCTGTGGCAGGCTGATACCCGGCACGCCCTGGAGCATCCTGAGCCGGGGTCTGAGCATAACGGGCTGGAGGGGCCTAATGAGAGTGGGCGGGAGACCCCTCAGCCCGTGCCAGCCCAGTGAATGCGTGCCCCAGCCCAGCCAGCTACCCAGCCCCTCTCTGTGTGCAGCCAGAGGGTCCTAAGAATGGCTCCCGGAGCTAACTGAGGGCCCAGCCTTTTTTCTGCGTGATCCAGGAGCACCCACAAACTACCGCAATAAAAAAGCTGTTTTTGCTAATTGCGATGTTCATTTCCATTTGTGTCTGAAATCTTTGGGAATGAAGGAAGACTGGGGGCAAATGCTGGTTTGGGGAGGAGGGAAACTGGGAGCTGGTTGGCCCTCTGAGCCAGCCCTGCAGCTTCTTTACTGTGGTCTCTTTTCCTTTCTTCCCTGCCACTCAACTTTTCCTGCCTCTTCCCACGTCTCCAGGGCCAGGCTTGGCCCCTGCATGGATTGACTTGGTAATACACTCATCCTGGCCCCCTTCCTGGTGCCTGCTGTCCTGTGGGGCTGTGTGTGGCTAGCACAGGCTTGTCACGTGGCCGCCTTGGCAGGAGGAGCCTGGTAAGGGAGCGGGGCAGGGGATGGACAGCCTGTCACAGGCAGCTTCTTGCCCAGCCTTGCCACACCTCCCACAGGGCAGGGCCTGCTCAGCCAATCAGCTCCACCAATCTCAGAACTGCCCGTGGAAACCTGGCTGGGCTTCTGGCTTCGGAGCTGGGAATTGTGGGAGGAGGGCCCAGATCCCACTGGAGATACCAAAGAAGATACCCTTTAGTATTGGGATCCCAGAAACCAGTCCTGCATCTGGCCAGAGGGACACTGGGTTGTGGCATCTCTCCAGCTGCTACCCAGAAGGAACAGGGCCCCCTGGGGCCTATAGGCCTTGCCCCTGACCCTGGGGACACCCAGCTCAGGCCTGCTCCAGTGGCCACAAGTCAGGGAGGCCGCAAATTTTTAACTAGACACATTGATCATTAATAGGGGGTTAGAAAGAGTTCAAACTAAGTCTCACTCTGGGACATAGACCAATTGTGCCTCAGGCCTCCTGCAGAGATGCTGGGTCCCCAAGTCTGGTCCTCTGTGAGGCAGGGGCTAAGCAGGAGCTTGTCCAGGAATGTGGGGGGCTGGGCCTCAGGGGAGGGGAAGAAGGTGGACATTTCGGGCATCTACCCCCCTGTGACCACCCCCTTCACTGCCACTGCAGAGGTGGACTATGGGAAACTGGAAGAGAATCTGCACAAACTGGGCACCTTCCCCTTCCGAGGTGAGTGGGGTTGTCCTCTGTGGGACCTGGGGAGATGTGAGTGGCCCTTTAGCCAGAGACCAAGGGAGGGCACACAGGCTCTGTCAAGCTGTCCAGGGATAGTCTGGTACTCAGTGGGTCATTTTATTATGGGAGAGGAACAGGGGAGACTGGTCTGGAGTCAGGAGACAGGCAGGAAGCTCCACACTGGCCTGTAACCTTAAGCTAAACCTCGCCTGCTTCAGTTTACCCAGCTGTAAACTGTTAAAGTGCCTTTGTAGCTCCCAGAGTGATTCTGGGGTTGGACTGGATAATGGGTGTGAAAGTCCTTGTCAACCTTGTCACTCCATGCAGATGTGAGGGCATGTGGCTGAGGTCACGTGGCAGCCCAGCCACAGTCCCAGTTCCCTCCAAAGTTTGTTTGTACATTCTCTTCTGGACAAAGCCTCCTTGCCAGAATTAGTTCTCCCTGTTGTGGCTCCTGTGACCCCATCTCTCTTTACACATGGGTCTCCCCAACTCTGAGGTTAGGGACCAGATGATATTTGCGACAATCAACATGTAACAGAGTCCCAGGCGCAATAAATGAAGGTAGAAGAAAATGTCAAATCCTGCCTGCCCTGCTCCGCCCATCCCCATTCCTTACCGCACAATTCCCTGAGGCAGGGCTCTCCATAGGACCATCCCACAGATGGGAATCTGGGCCTCAGAGTGACATGGTCACTGCCCAAGGTCATTCAGCTAACACATAGCTGAGCTGAGGTTTGCACCTCGTCTGACCGCATGGCCCATGCTCCGTTTTACTCCCTCGCTGACTCTCATTATAAACTCTTCGGAGCTGCTAGGCCACACAATTTCAACAGAGTGTCTGGTCAGCAGTAGCTTTGGTGTGGCTGCTGTTGAGGCAGTATTGTGTAGACCATGGACTCTGGTTTCAAATCACAGCTCTGGGGTGAGCGCCTGTAATCCCAACACTTTGGGAGGCCGAGGCAGACAGATCATGAGGTCAGGAGTTTGAGACCAGTCTGGACAACATAGTGAAACCCCGTCTCTGCTAAAAATGCAAAAATTAGCTGGGCGTGGTGGTGGGTGCCTGTAATTCCAGCTGCTTGGGAGACTGAGGCAGGAGAATCGCTTGAACCTGGCAGGCAGAGGTTGCAGTGAGCTGAGATCATACCATTGCACTCCAGCCTGGGTGACAGAGCAAGACTCCGTTTAAAAAAAAAAAAAAAAAATTAAATCACAGCTCTGGCACTGACTTAGTGTGGGATGATTGCTGTCCCTATCGGACACATGGGAGTGATAATGCTCATATTATGGGATGGTTGGACAAAAAAATCTGAGAGAATGCAAGTGAAATCATGCTATAAATTGTGGAGTAATATACATTGGAAGGTACTGATTCCAATGGTAATAATGATTAAAATGACAGTGTGATTGGCATTGCAGCAAAGCTGCTTTGTGACTGTGACCCCTGGCCTGATGGACACATTGATCATTCATAGCTCAGTACTGAGGGAATATGCCCCATCCTTGGGGACAATGAATGCCCTGTTGGAGGCCCACGTTGAGCAGGGACACAACTCTAAGTTTCTACTGGTGCTTGGCTCGTGGGGCCTGGAGGTTTTGTGAGGTCCTGGTTCTCCTGAAGTGAGAAGCATTTTGAGCCTCTAAGTGAAGACCTTGCTTCAGCTTCAAGGTTCAAGGACGCTCTAGTTCAGGGTGGGGAGGGTGGACTTTGCATCTGGTGTTTGCCTGACACCCACAGAATCCACAGAGACCCCCAGACTCTTCTCTGGACCCTCCCTTCTGGGCCACCCACCCACTCTTGCAGAGGGCATGGGGTGCCCAGGAGCACAGGCTGCCGTGGATTTAGCAGGCTGTGGGCTGCACATACCCACTTGTCTGTCTCCCTCGCAACCTATGCAGGCTCCAGCTCCCATCTGATCACTCACCCACACACCAGAGAGCCAGCAGGGTGTGGCAGGAAGAGCCCAGCATCTTGAATTAGAGGACCTGGGCAAGAATCCTGCCACTTCTGCCAGTTAACAGAGACCTTGGGGAAACCACTTAACCTTTCAAATCCAGTTTCCTCATTTTAGAATAGGAACTGAGCCTTCAGGCTCCTAGCCACAGGATCAATATAATCCTTCCAAGGCACTGTCACAGAAAACACAGAGATAGAGGGTCCCTTCCCTGCCTCCAGGGTGCAGCCAAAATGCCCAGGAAGGAAGACACAAACAACTTTAGCTCTGAAATCTGTGTTTCTCTTGCCCTGTCCTGACCCCTGAGGTAGACTTTGCAGCCCAACACTCAGGCTGAGGAGGGAACATCATATCACATTGTAAGGGCCTCCTGCAGCCAGTTAAAGGTCCTCTAAAGAGGAGATGAGGGCCAGGCACAGTGGCTCACTCCTGTAATCCCAGCACTTTGGGAGGCCAAGGCAGGAGGATCTCTTGAGACCAGGAGTTGGAGACCAGCCTGGCCAACATAGTGAGACCCTGTCTCTATTAAAACAAATAAATAGGAGGTGGAAAGCTGCCCTGGATGAATCAGTGAAGAGTTAGAGATTCTTCTGGAAAGCACTCCCTGAAACTGTGTAGTTTTTTTTTTTTTTTTTTTTTTTTGAGACAGAGTCTTGCTCTGTTGCTCAGGCTGGAGTGCAGTGGCATGATTCGGCTCACTGAAACCTCCGCTTTCCGGGTTCAAGCGATTCTCCTGCCTCAGCCTCCTGAGTAGCTGGGATTACAGGCGCCTGCCACCACGCCCAGCTAATTTTTGTATTTTTAGTAGAGATGGGGTTTCACCATGTTGGCCAAGCTGGTCTCGAACTCCTGACCTCACGATCCACCAGCCTCGGCCTCCCAAAGTGCTGGGATTACAGGCGTGAGCCACTGCACTGGGCCTCTTATTTATTTATTTATTTTTAAGATGGGGGTCTCAGTCTGTCACCCAGGCTGGAGTGCAGTGGCACGATCTCGGCTCACTGCAACCTCTGCCTCCTGGGACTAAAGCAATCTGCCCATCTCAGCCTCCTGAGTAGCTGGGACCAAAGGTGCACACCACTATACCCAGCTAATCTTTTGTATTTTTAGTAGAGATGGGATTTTGCCGTGTTACCCAGGCTGGTCTCGAATTCCTCAGCTCAAGTGATGTGCCTGCCTCTGCCTCCCAAAATGCTGGGATTACAGGCGTGAGCCACTATGCCCGGCCCCGTGTAGCTCTTTTTAAAAAATCTTTTTAGCATTGCTAATTTGTACTGATTATTTGAATAAAGAGTATTCCTTTTTTTTTTTTTTTCTGTGACAGAGTCTTGCTCTGTCTCCCAGGCTGCAGTGCAGTGGTGCGATCTCGGCTTACTGCAAGCTCCGCCTTCCAGGTTTACGCCATTTTCCTGCCTCAGCCTCCAGAGTAGCTGGGACTACAGGCTCCCACCACCACGCCCGGCTAATTTTTTTTTTTTTTTTTTTTTTTTGTATTTTTGGTAGAGATGGGGTTTCACCGTGTTAGCCAGGATGGTCTCGATCTCCTGACCTCGTGATCATCCACCTCAGCCTCCCAAAGTGTTGGGATTACAGGCGTGAGCCACCGCGCCCGGCCAAGAGTATTCTTTTTAAATAAAAGTTATGACCAGAGACTAGAGGAAGGGGTCATTACAGAAGGGCTCTATGGCCCTGAACTCACACCCATAAACACCCTCAAAGATGGACTTTGAATTGTTATTTCCAAATGAGGTTAGCCAACCACAGAACTAGTCCAGCAGGACTGGGAAGATGAGGTTCTCCATAAAACACTTGTGTCCTATTCCTTCCATATGTAGAGTGGACCATGCTTTCTTGCAATGATATAATATTTTGTATATATTAAAACCATTACTCTGTTAAAGAAAATATTTTGTTTAAAGCATCACAATTTTTACAACCCTATTTTGGCATTTCTTATTTTTTTTAAATGGGCTAGATGCTTTTGAGGGGAAAAAAAAAAATACAGTGGCCCGGGCCTGTTTATACCCTGAGGCCTTGGAGAATAATTAGGCTTTTAGTTGTCTGCACCTATGGAAAGCCTGGCCAGCCAGCCCACCTGCTCACAACCCGAACCATGCCTATTTATGGGGGGGCAAATTCCGGGTTTGTAGGTGCATCACTAAGGCAAGAGGTAGCAGCTACCATCCCGGAGTGGCCCCAGGGATCTAGACCCGATGAAGTCTCCTGTCCACTCTGCCTTCTCAGCCCACTGCTTGCCTCCCCGCTCTCAGCCCATTGTGACCTCATGTTAGTTATTCCAGAATGAGCTCCTTCCTGGGTTCTTTTCCCTCTGAACTCTGCCCTGTAGTGAGGCGAGGGGCTGCAAATGAGGATGGAATATGCCAGGCTGGCAGCAGACGTGGGCACTGGATGGAGGTGCACTGATCTCAGATGGCTAGAAATGGATACCAGCCCAGTCAAGGGGATCCTTCTGCCATGGCCAGCCCGACCCAGCATCCTTTGCCCCCTGGGGGCCACCAGATGGGGAGAGAGAGAAACCAAAGACTGGAAGATACAAAGGCCTAAGTTGTAGAATGTGTTCCAAGCAGAAGGCAGAAGGACTCAGAATGGGAGAAGCGCCCTTTCACTGAGCTTGGGGACAGCTGTCAGGGTAGGAGACAGGACCCAGGCCTCAGGCCATGTCTGCCAGGCTAGACATGAGGGATGCTGTGGCCCCTCCCTACCCCACTCTCCCCACCCCACCCCCAACTGCCTTCCTCACAATGGGGTTCATTGTTGAGGTGGTGGGGGGCACCTAGGGAGGGTGCAGCAGGGGGCCTGCCCGTCAGACATCCTTGGGGAGCCTGCCCTTTCAAGCATGAACCATACCACCAGAGATCGTCCAGCGTGCTCTTAGCTCTGCCTGCCTGGTGTAGGGTCCTGGAGACCTTCTTGGAGCTCATCCAGCAGCCATCATGCAAGGTGGTGCTGGGGACTGCCCTCTTGCTAGGAGGTGGAGGTCTCATGCTGTGGGTTCAGAGAAAGAGGAGAAGAAAGGCAACCTCTGAGTGTCCACCAGACAAGGACAAGTCACCAGAATCCCATAAAGCAAAGAATGAAAGCTGGATCAAATCCCACTTTAGCCGCCTTTCCGAAGAGAAGCTGGCCCTCAACAACAATGCCAGCATCAGTGGCAATGCTACCCAGACTGAGAGTGGGAGTGGAGAGGCCAGCACCACGGTTCACATAGAGACCTTCACCACGAGGCGTGGAGAAGTGGGCTCCGCTCTGCACCGGGAATCCTTCACCAGCAGGCAGAAGACATCTGGGCCCTCAGTGATCCAAGAGATCCACCAGGAGTCTGGAAAAGCCCCATCCACCGATGAGGCCACGTGGGCCGCTGTGGCTGCCTGCACCAAGGAGATTGACACCCAGGGGCGGCACCTGGCTCACTCCATGCTGCAGCGGGCCACAGCTTACCAGCACTCAGGTCACCTGGAGTCCAAGGACATCAACCAGGAGGAGCTGAGGGCCCTCGAGGAGGTGGAGATGAAGCTGCAAAAGAATTTCCTCACCCAGCGGGAAAACACCATAGCTGGTGCCAATCACACACACACTTTCTATGGCCACAGTCACCATGGCCACCCAAGCCACCAGAGCCACAGCCTGCCTAATCGCAGACACTAGATCTATGACTTCTTGGAAGCCATCTAACCATGGATGGAGACGCCCCTGCCCCCAGCAAGGCTGGCTCACACACACGTCTGTTTTCTCTCCTATGGGGCCATCTATGCAGCCCAGGGTGAGATACTGTGCCTAAATCCCTACTTTCTTAGGCTGCCCACGGGGATTATGGGCTCTTTAAACTCCATGAGTGGGGTCTGCCACAGAAAATGGCCCCTGTTGGAGGGAGAGCTGGGAGGACACAGCGCAGTTGAGACAGACCCTGAGGCCCCTGAAGACCCACCAAGAGAAGACAGATGGGAGCAGGCAAGAGCCCCACACTGATGTCGTTGCCTGGAACAGAGCCAATAAAGCTTTGTGTGCCTTCACTCTGAGTCCAGGGGCTCTGTGGGCAGCCTAAGGTCTGGCAGGGATGGAGGGAGGGGGCTCCCTCTCCAGCAGTCCTCTGCGTGTGGGCCCCGGACTGGGTCCTTTTCACTGGGCCTCATTTAAAGCTCCACAAAACAGCTACCCCGGTCTCAGGTTCTGGAAAAGTGGTACCTCCTGACGTCTCAACACCCCCAATCTGATGTTGCCAGGGAAGATGGAAGCAGCCAGGTGTTGGGCTTGGAGGAGAAACAGGCTTTCAGAGGAGAGTAACTAAGCCAGGTGGGCATGAGGGCCCCTGTCCTCTTGGTGCTATCTCTGCTCTCAAGTCATGTGGCATCCTACAAGGCAGTTCTCTCCCCAGCCCCATCTGCTTCCTGGGGCCCCTTGGGATCCATGTTAGTACCTTCCCACCACCTAAGTCTACAGCTACTGAGTGGGCACAACACTCTCTTCTTGTTTGTTTTCTCTAATTTAATTTTAAGTTCCGAGTTACATGGGCAGGACGTTCAGGTTTGTTACATAGGTAAACGTGTGCCAAGTTGGTTTGCTGCACCTATCAACATGTCACCTAAGGTATTAAGCCCTGTGTGCATTAGCTATTTAACCTGATTATCTTGGGTTTTTTTTTTTCTTTTCCCTTTTTTTCTCACTTTACAAATATATATATAAATACATATATAAATATGTATATAAATATGTATAAAAATATACAAATATATATAAATATATATGTAAATATATATATACATATATAGATATATATAAATATATATATATAAATATATATATCTATATATAAATATATATAAATATATATATCTATATATAAATATATATATCTATATATAAATATATATAAATATATATCTATATATAAATATATATAAATATATATATCTATATATAAATATATATAAATATATATATCTATATATAAATATATATATATATAAATATATATATCTATATATAAATATATATAAATATATATATCTATATATAAATATATATAAATATATATGAAATATATAAAATATATATGAAATATATAAAATATATAAAATATATATGAATATATATAAATATATATAAATATATATGAATATATATAAATATATATAAATATATATAAATATATATAAACTATATAAATATATATAAAAATATATATAAATATATAAAATATATATATAAATATATATAAATATATATATAAATATAAATATATAAATATATATAAATATATATAAATATACATAAATATATATAAATATATAAATATATATAAATATACATAAATATATATAAATATATAAATATATATAAATATATATAAATATATATAAATATATATAAATATATATATATAAAAATATATATAAATATATATAAATATATAAATATATATAAATATATAAATATATAAATATATATAAATATATATAAATATATAAATATATATAAATATATATAAATATATAAATATATAAATATATATAAATATATAAATATATATAAATATATAAATATATAAAAATATATACATAAATATATATAAATATACATAAATATATATAAATATATATAAATATATAAATATATAAATATATATAAATATATATAAATATATAAATATATAAATATATAAATATATAAATATATATAAATATATAAATATATATAAAATATATAAATATATAAATATATAAATATATATAAATATATATAAAAAAATATAAAAATATATATAAATATATATAAAAAAATATATAAATATATATAAATATATATAAATATATAAATAAATATATAAATATATATAAACTATATATATAAATATATAAATATATATAAATATATATCTAAATATATAAATATATAATAAATATATAAATATATATAAATAAATATATAAATATATAAATATATATAAATAAATATCTAAATATATATAAATAAATATATAAATATATAAATATATATAAATATATATAAATATATATAAATATATATAAATATATAAATATATATAAATATACATAAATATATATAAATATATAAATATATATAAATATATATAAATATATATAAATATATAAATATATATAAATATATATAAATATATATAAATATATAAATATATATAAATATATATAAATATATATAAATATATAAATAAATATATATAAATATATAAATATATATAAATATATATAAATATATAAATATATATATATAAATATATATATATAAAAATATATAAATATATATAAATATATAAATATATATAAATATATAAATATATAAATATATAAATATATATAAATATATAAATATATAAATATATAAATATATATAAATATATAAATATATAAATATATATAAATATATAAATATATAAATATATATAAATATATAAATATATAAATATATAAATATATGTAAATATATAAATATATAAATATGTAAATATATAAATATAAATAAATATATAAAAATATATAAATATATAAATATATAAATATATAAAAATATATAAATATATAAATATATATAAATATATAAATATATAAATATATATAAATATATAAATATATAAATATATATAAATATATAAATATATAAATATATATAAATATATAAATATATAAATATATATAAATATATAAATATATAAATATATAAATATATATAAATATATAAATATATAAATATATAAATATATAAATATATAAATATATAAATACATATAAATATATATAAATCTGTAAATACATATAAATATATATAAATATATAAATATATAAAAATATATATAAATATATAAATATATATAAATATATATAAATATATAAATATATAAATATATATAAATATATAAATATATAAAGATATAAAAATATATATAAATATATTAAAAATATATAAAATATATAAAAATATATATAAATAAATATAAATATAAATATATAAATATATATAAATATAAATATATAGAAATATATAAATATATAAAAAATATATAAATATATACAAATATATATAAATATAAATATATAAAAAAATATATAAAAATAAATAAATATATAAAAATAAATATATAAAAAAATATATAAAAATAAATAAATATATAAAAATAAATATATAAATAAATATATAAATATATATATATATATTTTTTTGAGACAGGTTTCACTCCTGCTGCCTAGGCTGGAGTGCAGAGGCATGATCACGGCTCACTGCAACCTCTGCCTCCTGGGTTCAAGCGATCCTCCCACCTCAGCTTCCCAAGTAGCTGGGACTGCAGGTGTGTGGAACCACACCTGGCTAATTTTTTTTTCTTTTCTTTCATTTTGGGTGTGTGTGTGTGACAGAGTCTCGCTTCATTGCCCAGGCTGGAGTACAGTGGCGCGATCTCAGCTCACTGCAACCTCTGCCTCCCGGGTTCATGCGGTTCTCATGCCTCAGCCTCCCGAGTAGCTAAGGCCAAAGGCACACACCACCATGCCTGGCTAATTTTTTTTGTATTTTTAGTAGAGATGGGGTTTTGCTATGTTGCCCAGGCTGGAGTACAGTGGTGATATCATAGTTCACTGCAGCCTCAGACTCAAAGTGGCAAAATTCAAATAAAGTCCTTAGTTAATGCCATTGTACCAGTGTTAATTCTTTGGTTCTGGTCATCATATTATAGGTAGGTAAGACATTATCATTGGTGGAGGCTGGGTGAAGGATGTGTAGAAAATCCCTGTACTTTTTTTTTTTTTTTTGAGACGGAGTCTCGCTCTGTGGCCCAGGCTGGAGTGCAGTGGTGCGATCTCGGCTTATTGCAAGCTCTGCCTCCCGGGTTCACGCCATTCTCCTGCCTTAGTCTCTCGAGTAGCTGGGACTACAGGCGCCCGCCACCACGCCTGGCTAATTTTTTGTATTTTTAGTAGAGACGGGGTTTCACTGTGTTAGCCAGGATGGTCTCCATCTCCTGACCTTGTGATCCGCCAGCCTCGGCCTCCCAAAATGCTGGGATTACAGGTGGGAGCCACCGTGCCCAGCCAGAAAATCCCTGTAATATTTTTGAAACTTTTCTGTAAGTCTAAAAGTAATTCAATATTTCAAGTTAAAAAAAAGTTTTCAGACAATTTGATTATGAGTACATGTCAAAGTTTGATTAGGGTTGTAATGCAAGCAAAATGACCTGTAAGCAGCTAACTGAAATATATACTCTTGGTAAGAATATTTTTATTAAAAAAAGAATGGTCAGGCTGGGCATGGTGGCTCATGTCTTTAATCCCTGCACTTTGGGAGGCGGAGAAGGACAGATCACTTGAGGTCAGGAGTTTGTGAGACCAGCCTGGACAACCTGGTGAAACCTCATCTCTACTAAATACGCAAAAATGAGCTGGGCATGGTGGTGCCCACCTTAATCCCAGCTGCTCGGGAGGCTGAGTTGGGAGGATTGCTTGAATCCAGGAGGCAGAGGTTGCAGTGAACAGAGATCGCCCCACTACACTTTAGCCTGGGGGACAGAGTGAGACTCCTTTTTAAAAAAAAAACAAAAAAGAGAATGGTCAGATCACTCACTGTTAAGACTACGTAAAGACAAAGAAGAGTAGTTAACAGCTTCTAGGCTCTTGCCTGAGAGTTGGCTGGGAGGGTGGCTAATTTTCCAGATCAAGTCTTAATTCCATTAAAGTTCACTGGGGGCCGAACACGGTGGCTCACGCCTGTAATCCCGGCACTTTGGGAGGCTAAGGCGGGTGGGTCATCTGAGATCAGGAGTTTGAGACCAGCCTGGCCAACATGGTGAAATCCCATCTCTACTAAAAATGCAAAAAATTTAGCCGGGTGTGGTGGCGGGCACCTGTAATCTCAGCTACTCGGGAGGCTGAGACAGAAGAATTGCTTGAACTTGGGAGGTGGAGGTTGCAGTGAGCTGAGACCATGCCATTGCCCTCCAGCCTGGGCAACAGAGCCAGACTCAGTCTCAAAAAAAACATAAAAAAGAAAAAAATAAATAAAGTTCATCACGAAAATGCTTAAGCATTTCATCAGGAATTGTAATTTCTTTCCAGAGGGAGGTTATGAATTACGTCATGCAAAAAACTTTGGCCGCAGACCAGGGCAGAAAAAAATAAAGAACTTCTTTTTCTTTTGCACAATAAATTGTTAACACACACCTCAACACCTATGCTAGGCACCACCCAGGAGGCCAGAATGCATCCAGGCAAAGTAAGGCAAGCACTGGGCAAGGAAAACAGAATGCTGGGCAGCTGACTTGAGCTTGTTGGCCCGCATTTGGAATGTGTTCCAGGCAGAAGGGAACAGCACAAGCAAGGGTGCAGAGGGAAGGAAGTGCAGTGTGTCTGGGGAACCATGGCAGTCAACTTGTTTTTTTTTTGAGACCAAGTTTCACTCTTGTCACCTAGGCTTGAGTGCAGTGGCATGATCTCAGCTCACTGCAACCTCTGCCTCCCGGGTTCAAGTGATTCTCCTGCCTCAGCCTCCCGAATAGCTGGGATTATAGGCATGCACCACCACGCCCAGCTAATTTTTGTATTTTTAGTAGAGATAGGGTTTCACCACGTTGGCCAGGCTGGTCTCGAACTCCTGAGCTCAAGCGATTGGCCTGCCTTGGCCTCCCAAAGTGCTGGAATTACAGGCATGAGCCACCAAGACTGGCCTTTTTTTTTTTTTTTTTTTGAGACAGAGTCTCACTCTGTCACCCAGGCTACCATGCAGTGGTGTGATCTAGGCTCACTGCAACCTCCACCTCCCAGGCTTAAGCAATTCTCCTGCTTCTGACTCCCGAGTAGCTGGGATTACAGGTGCGCGCCTCCATGCTTGGCTAATTTTTGATTTTTAATTTTTTTTATTTTTTTGAGACAGAGTCTTGCACTGTCGCCCAGGCTGGAGTGCAGTAGCCCAATCTCGGCTCACTGCAACCTCTGCCTCCCGGGTTCAAGCAATTCTCCTGCCTCAGCCTCCTGAGTAGCTGGGATTACAGGCGCCTGCCACCATGCCCAGCTAATTTTTGTATTTTTAGTACAGACGGGGTTTCACCATGTTGGCCCAGCTGGTCTCGAACTCCTGACCTTGTGATTCGCCCGCCTCGGCGTCCCAAAGTGCTGGGATCGCAAGTGTGAACCATCGTGCCTGGACTAATTTTTAATTTTTTTAGTAGAGACGGGGTTTCACCATGTTGGCCAGGCTGGTCTCGAACTCCTGGCCTCAAATAGTCCCCCCGTCTTGGCCTCCCAAAGTGCTGGGATTACAGGTGTGAGCCACTGTGCCTGGCCCAATTTCTCGTTTTATAGGAGAGGTCAGATTGAAAAATTGTGTCTAATCCCACAGACAGGGGTGGGGGTGGGGAATTGAAGAATTCTGGGGACCTTTGTAGATGGGTGCTGTCCATGGGGAAACATTATACAAGGAACAGGTAACAGAAATGCAGAGCAGGGAGGCTCAGTGGAGAGATCCCAGGAAGACTTCTCAGAGGAGGTGGCCATGATGATGGACCAAGAAGGCATAATAACGTCTGGGGACACTCCTTATGTGATTCTTTTTAGCCACAGTAAGTCACCATGTTGCTTATGTGTCCCCAGCCCCAAACGCCCACTCCCCTCCCTGCCACCCCAGCTCCCAGAGCAGCAAGTGTAATCGTGGGGGCAGGGGAGACTATCTTCCTTTGTCTTACAGCTGGAGGGGGCCTTGTACACCCACTCCTAATATCACAGTAGGTGTACAATGAGAGGTCATTGAAAGCAGCCTCCCCTTCAACACCAGCCACCCTCCTGATTTAAGGTTTGAGCACTTTCTCCCGACTCCATAAGAATGACAGCTAACACTTATTGAGCACCAGGTTCTATTCGAAGTACTTTACAAATAGTATCTCATTTAAACTTCAAGACAACTCTGAGAGGCTGGGTGTGATGGCTCACGCCTATAATCCCCAGCACTTTGGGAGGCCAAGGCAGGCGGATCACCTGAGGCCAGGAGTTTGAGACCAGCCTGGCCAACATGGTGAAACCCTGTCTCTACTAAAAATGCAAAAATTAGCCGGCATGGTGGCGGGTGCCTGTAATCCCAGCTACTCGGGAGGCTGAGGCAGGATAATTGCTTGAGCCTGGGAGACAGAGGCTGCAGTGAGCCGAGGTCGCACCACTGCACTCCAGCCTGGGCAACAGAGTGAGACTCTGTCTCAAAACAAAACAAAACAAAACTCTGAGAAAGGCACTAATATCATCACCATTTTTTAACTGAGTTAACCTGAGCTTCTCTGACTTCAGGGCCTGTGCATCTGACCCCTCTTCTGTGAGCCCTCTGCTTTTCTGCCAGTCCCTGGTTCATTGGAGATCCTGGCCTTTTCCTCTCCTCTGGCCCCCTCTCTACACTAACAGGGACACATCAGGCTCACACCTGGACGTCTAACCAGGGTGAAGGAGGGGCTCTTTGGGGTACCCATTCACAGATTTCTGGGACATTTTCTCATCCTTTAAAACAGTCCTATAAGCTAGGATTGAAATGATTTCACTGTCATCCCATAGAAAAGGAAACAGAGACTCAAAGATGTGATGTGTCTTGCTCAATATCCAGAGGTGACTCTTGAGTCTAGTGCTGCCCTGACTACGCCACACTCCCTCTTCTCCAGCCAGGCACTTCTTCCTTCTTGGGAGTCAGGCATGGGTCAGTTGCCCCCTTCAGTGAGACAGAAGAGAAGCCTTGAGCACAGGGTCTGCTTCTGACTCCCAGAGTGCAAGCCTCAGCTGTCCTACTGTTTAGACCAGCTCCACCTGTACGGCCCAGAGGGCCCCTGGAACTGACCAGCAGGATGAGAGATGAAGGAAGAGGGTGATGGTGGCTGAATCAGTGGCCGCAGCAAGAACCTGCCCCAGCCCAGGACAGCAGGCAGGGGTGGGGAGGAAGATGACTTTGGTATTGGAACAGAGAGAGTGGCAAGAGTTTGATCTTTGACTCTTTAGTCAGAGGGTGCTGGTCCAATCATAGCTAGATTGGAGTCCTCATCCAGGGCTGGCAGCTTTTATGGAGAGCACTGCAGCCCCGTGTAGCAAGACACAAGGAGGCCCTTCCTTGGGCTGCTAGCCTGACACACAGGAATCAATCCCCCAGAAGCAATCCCACAGGAGTGAGAAGCTGTGTGCCTCCAGACGTTCCCTGCAATGTTACCAATGCAAAATAACTACCAAAAAAAAAATGCAGCTAAATATCCAAAGAGAGATATCCTGATATCCTGGCAACTCACTCTGGAATCTGATGGTGTAGTGAACAGCATGGAAAAAGGTTGGAGGAATGAAGTGGAGTCTACATCACACAGTGTCCCCTGAAGGATGACTCACAGGAACAATTTCTCTTGGTCCCAGTGCCAGGAAACTCTGTGTTTCTCCGGGGCAGTTGCTTTGCTTTTATCTTTTGGATTCTACATGTCTGTTAGCTGACCATGTTTCCCTTTTAGCTCTGGCTGTCGGGAAACTCCACACCAAATTTCTGGCTCATTTCTCACAACTATAGGGCAGGAACTTTGTATACCAATACTGCTTGTGGCCTTATTTTCATTTCCTTCTCCCAAATAGCCTCCAATTTTTTTTTTTTTTTTTGAGACAGGGTCTTGCTCTGTCACTCAGGCTGGAGTGCAGTGGCACAATCGTAGTTCACTGCAGCTTCAAATGCACTTGGTTTATTTATTTTTTATTTTTTTGTAAAGTCAGGCTCTCACTTTGTTACCCAGGCTGGTCTCAAACTTCTGGCCTCAAGTGATCCCCCCACCTTGGCCTCCTGAAGTACTGGGATTACAGGCCCAAATATCGTTCTATTAATTAAGAATCCTGTTGTATTGTACTCTGTGTTTGTAAACTACTTCCATTTTTTTTCTTTAATGGAATGGGATGGAGAGGAGAAAGAAGAAGAAAGAGAAACTTAAGTGGGCTGGGCACCGTGGCTCACCCGTAACTGGTACAGGTTACTGGTTAGACGTATCCCAAGTAAATAATTGATAAAAACAGGAAAACGCAAAATAAAGCAATGAGATTCACTTTTCACCCAGAAAGTTGGCAAAAATTTGTTCTGACAATACCATGATTTGGCATGTACGACATTCTATGCTGCTCCTGAGGTCTACACTGATTGATTAGAAATGTGGCACACAGTCAGGCATGGGGGTTCATGACTGTAATCCCAGCACTTTCGGAGGCTAAGGTGGGAGGATCACCTGGGCCCAGGAATTCAAGCCAGCCTGGGCAAAATGGTGAAACTCCACCTCTACAAAAAAAAACTACACAAATTAGTTGGGCATGGTAGCTCATGCCTGTAATCCCAGCTGGCTAAGACAGGAGGATCACTTGAACCCGGGGGGCTGAGGCTGCAGTGAACCGTGACTGTGACACTGCACTCCAGCCTGGGTGACAGAGTGAGACCCTCAAAGAAAAAGTAAATACATAAAAAATGTGTCACAGATGAAGGTGCACATAGATATGACTCAGCAATTACACATCAAAGTGCCTGAACTCTAGAGGAACTCTTAGACATATGCACAGAAGACTTTATAGAAAACGTTTGTTTCAGCATTGTTTGCAATAGCAAATAGAAGAAAGCATTCTTTTTTTCTTTTTTCTTTTTTGGTAGAGACTAGTATGCCATTTTTTGGTAGAGACAGGCAGCCATGCTGCCCTGGCTGGTTTTGAACTCCTGGGCTCAAGCCATCCACCCACCTTGGCCTCCTAAAGTGCTGAAATTATAGGTGTGAGCCACCAGGCCCAGCCAAAAGAAGGAAACATTCTAAATGCTCTCAACAAGAGAATGACAAATAAATTGTGTTCTAACCATACAACAGAATACTATACAGCAATTAAAATGAATGAATCAGGGCTACATGTGCTGCTATGGACAAAGCTCAAAACATAGTATTAAACAAACAGCAAACTGTAGAAGGCTATTTAAGCTTAATTCCATTTCTACAAGGCTTAAAATTGTAATAACCTTATTACATAAGGATCACTTGAGCCCAGAAGGTTGAAGCTGCAGCAAGCTATGATTGAGCCACTGCATCCCAGCCTGGGCAACAGAGCGAGATCCTGTGTCTAAAAAAGAAAAATGATGTGAACAGTCATTGCAGCTGTGTAGGAACCTTCTGCCTGCAAAGATGGGAAGGAAATGTGTGAAAGATTATGGTGTCGGAAGGTAGGAACACCAGTGTCCTCGTTGTTCGGTAGGGGATGGGAAGGAGTTGGTCAGCTGTGTCTCTTACAGGCTTCGTGGTCCAGGGCTCCAATGGCGAGTTTCCTTTCCTGACCAGCAGTGAGCGCCTGGAGGTGGTGAGCCGTGTGCGCCAGGCCATGCCCAAGAACAGGCTCCTGCTAGCTGGCTCCGGATGCGAATGTGAGCCAGAATGCCCTGGGCCCTGGGGGTGGGTGGGTGTGCGGGATCCAGGCTCCTAGGCCCTAGCTCGGGTCCTGTCTACTTGTTCTGCCTCTTCCGGGACATGCTGAGGCACCTTCGCTTGGCCCAGTGTCCTGGTCCAGGCCTCCTTCTGCCTGCTCTCACCTCTCTCCTTCCTCTGGCAGCCACTCAAGCCACAGTGGAGATGACCGTCAGCATGGCTCAGGTCGGGGCTGACGCGGCCATGGTGGTGACCCCTTGCTACTATCGTGGCCGCATGAGCAGTGCAGCCCTCATTCACCACTACACCAAGGTGTGTGTGGGGCCTGAGACCAAGAGGAGGCTCTGCCCAGGGAGAGGAGATAAGGGAAGCTGGGAGTGGGGTGGTGCTTCACATGAACGGCAGCTATAGGAAATGGGTGGACTGCCACCATGGATCAGCTGCACGACATTGGGAGGCTTACCTGACCACTCTGTGTTACTGCTTCCTCCCCTCTAAAATTGGAGGAATGATGTCATCTATCTCATAGGGTTGCAGTGAGCATTAAATGAGATCAGGAACATAAAGGCCTTAGAACTGTGCCTGGCATATGGAAAGCACTCCATAAATATGACCCACTGTGACTGCTTACACTCGGGGCACGTAGCACGGGAGGGAGGCCTGTCCAGGTGGCCCTGGAGTGAAGCAGGCTGGGACCTGTGGGTGGGCAAGTCTCTGGCTCCTGGGACGTGGGGCGGCTGCCCTCTCCTGCTTTTCTCTGCGCCCCCCAGGTTGCTGATTTCTCTCCAATCCCTGTGGTGCTGTACAGTGTCCCAGCCAACACAGGGCTGGACCTGCCTGTGGATGCAGTGGTCACGCTTTCCCAGCACCCCAATATTGTGGGCATGAAGGACAGCGGTGGTGATGTGAGTGGCAGCAGCTCCGGGGCTGGGGTCCTCTCCTCCTTTTCTGGGTCCTAGCACTTTTGCTCCTGAGGGCAGCTCTGAGATCTGTTTCCAACCTTGGCTTCTGTGTGGATTCTCTCTGTCGTGTGGGCTCTCTGGGGCTTTCTTGAGGGCATCTCTTTGGGCACTGGGCTTTCATTCCACCACACTTACCCGGCCGTCATCCAGGATGAGGCTCTGGGCACAGCTCTCACACCACATTTGCTGTTGCAGGTGACCAGGATTGGGCTGATTGTTCACAAGACCAGGAAGCAGGATTTTCAGGTGTTGGCTGGATCGGCTGGCTTTCTGATGGCCAGCTATGCCTTGGGTAGGCCGCCCACTGCTCTCAAATTGTCATGGGTGACCAAGAGATGCCCAGGCACCTGGGTCTGCTGGGAGAGATCGTGAGGGCTGGGGCTGGGTCTGCAGATGTTGGTTTGCCAGCCTGCCCGCTCTGAAAACTCAGAAACCTGGCCACGCCGCTTACCTGTCTGAATTCGGGATGCTGTGAGTAACCTTGTTGGCTGAAGGAGGATGGCCGTGTACAATCCCTGGCCTGTAGTACAGATGCCTGCAGTTTGTTCTGAGTCCTGAGCTCCATGATTAGATGACAAACTTAGCTGCTCTAATCCCACCTTGTACATCATTCTCTGAGGGCAGAGGCCTTGGGGCCCTCCTCTGTAGTTCAGGAGTCCATTTTCCTCTCCCCTGTCCCAGGCCAGAATGAATTGTCAGATCTACAGAGTTGGGCCAGGGATCTTCAGTTGCCTGATCAGATTCTGTTCCAATCCAGGATCCCTAGGGATGTCACTTAGATCAACTGCTCTTGTCTGTTTGGGGTCAGGGTCCTTGGGTTTGGATTAGATTTGAGCCCTGGAGGGAAGGGAGAAGAAGGGAAGCTGTTCCCTTCAGCTGAAGCCCCAGTAAGTAGAGATTTGAGTGACTTCTCTAGCACTGCAGGAGAGAATGCTGGTTCCTATTCCATCTGGTCCCTCCAGACTTTGGCTGGTTGTCTAGGCCCTTGTACATCTCCCCTGCCATGTCATGGCCTCTACAGTGAAGGGGAAGAAGAAGGGATCCATTTCTCCCTCATTCCTGAAAGTGGAGTAGATTAAAAAAAAAAAAAAAAAGCACACGCTCTGGAGGCTGGGAGGAATCTCAGCTCTGCAGTTTATTCACTGAGTAATGCTGGGCAAAGCATTCACCAATCTGGGCCTGAGTTTCTACTCTGTGTACAGAGGGATCATGAGGAGAGCATCAGGGCCATGCTGCTGTAGCGCGCCTGGGACACATAATAGGTATTCCACAAACAACAGCTCTATTAGCTCATTCTGAATTGCCTACTCTCTCTACGTTTTTGAGGCCACTGTGCCTAGGGTTCCACTCCTATCTAGCCTTAGAAGCATACTTACAGGCTTGCAGAAGTGGCGGGGGTTTCTGAGATCACAGCCAAACTCATTTTCATTGCCCCGATGAGCACAAAGAGGACTAGAGAGGGTCTCATTCAGGTTTACGCAGTCAATGGGAAGGCATGCCTGGTGACCTGACTCTGTCCAGAGTGCTTTCCACGCCCACTGCTGTCTCTGGTTGCATCCACTGGGGGGAATAAAATTTCAAAAGAGCAAAGGCTTCCCATCCATCCTACCCTCTTACAGGACTGATGAGTCAGGGGGCTATTGGAGGAAGCTGGAGGTGTCAACTGTCAGATGGGATTTTATTCCGGGAGGGGTTCAGAGAAGGAACTGTCCTTGAGTTCACTTTCAGGTTCTGCTCCCTGCCCCTCACAGATCAGCCCTGAGCAGTACTTGACCTGCGGAATTCTATTTTGAATATGCAGGCAGCTCTTCTCTCTGGAAATGTATACTCTGGACTTACAGAGCATGCCTTTGATGTAGCCAGCCAAGTGACATAGAAATCTGTATCTAATGTCCCCAGGCTGAAGAGGGGCTGGGACCAGGGCTTGGGATGACTGGAGGGGAGAGGCTCTGGCTGACGTTCTGTGTCTTACTTCGTGCAGGAGCTGTGGGGGGCGTGTGCGCCCTGGCCAATGTCCTGGGGGCTCAGGTGTGCCAGCTGGAGCGACTGTGCTGCACAGGGCAATGGGAAGAAGCCCAGAAACTGCAGCACCGCCTCATTGAGCCAAACGCTGCGGTGAGCCAGTGGCAGCGGGGGCACGGCGTGGCGGGGGGTGGACAGTCTGTGTCCTCATTGGAGCAGGACCCAGGGCTGGCACCAGGCCCCACTCAGTCTCTTCCCTTCAGAAAATCCTTTGAGAGAACATCCCAGTGTGGGAACTCCTTGTGACTCCCAGAAAATCCTGACTTCGGACAAAGTCAAGCACTATTGATTGTCAAACTTAAGTGTGCATTAAAATTCCCTTAGGGGCGAATTAAAGTTCCAACTTTTGGGCCCAAGAAGATGCATTGAAACAAACATCCTGTGTGATTGTGACAGAGTAACCCTAGGACCACACTTAGAGATGCCTGGAGAGAAAGAGTGTAAACCAGGGGCCTCTAAATCCGCACTATCAGGGGCCAGGTCCTGAAAAAATAGGAATGATTGGGGCTGGCAAAGGAGTTAGAAGGCAGGAGAGTGTTGTCTTCAAATAATCGGTTCTGTGGTCAGACTGTATACCCCAATTCTTTGTTGGGCAAGCAAAGGAGAACTTCAGAGAGAACGCCCATCAAGTTCAGGGTCATTCTGAAGTCTGAGGCAACAGAAAAATGTGTGCCCCTGTATTCAAGTTTTAATGTACATTTTATCCTTTCTTTCCTTCCTTCCTTCCTTCCTTCCTTCCTTCCTTCCTTCCTTCCTTTCTCCCTCCCTCCTTCCCTCCCTCCTTTCTGTCTTTCTCTTTCTCTCTCTTTCTTTCTTTCTTTCCTTCTTTCTTTTTTTAGACAGAGTCTTGCTCTTTTGCCCAGGCTGGAGTGCAGCAATCTCAGCTCAGTGCAACCTCCGCCTCCCAGGTTCAAGCAATTCTTGTGCCTCACACTCCTGAGTAACAGAGATTACATGTGTGCACCACCATGCCCAGCTAATTTTTGTTTTTGTTTTCATTTTTCAGTACAGATGGGGTTTCACTATATTGGCCATGCTGGTCTCAAATTCCTGGCCTCAAGTGATCCACCCACCTCAGCCTCCCAAAGTGCTGGGATTACAGGCATAAGCCACAGTGCCCGGCCTATTCTTTTTTCTTTTCTTTTCTCTTTTGAGACATAGTCTCGCTCTGTTTCCCAGGCTGGAGTGCAGTGGCATGGTCTTGGCCCACTGCAACCTCTGCCTCCCGGGTGCAAGCAATTCTCCTGTCTCAGCCTTCTAATAGCTGGGATTACAGGCACGTGCCACCATACCCGGCTAATTTTTTTTTTTTTTTTTTTTGAGATGGAGTCTGGCTCTGTCACCTAGGCTGGACTGCAAGCTCCGCCTCCCGGGTTCACACCATTCTCCTGCCTCAGCCACCCGAGTAGCTGAGACAACAGGGGCCTGCCACTATGCCAGGCTAATTTTTTTGTATTTTTAGTAGAGACGGGGTTTCACCGTGTTAGCCAGGATGGTCTTGATCTCCTGACCTCGTGATCTGTCCACCTCGGCCTCCCAAAGTGCTGGGATTACAGGCGTGAGCCACCGTGCCTGGCCATACCCCGCTAATTTTTTTGTATTTTTAGTAGAGACGGGATTTCACCATGTTGGCCAGGCTGGCCTCAAACGCCTAACCTCGAGGGATCCTCCTGCCTTGGCCTCCCAATCTTTTTTCTTTTTTTTTTATTTTCGAAACAGGGTCATTCTCTGTCACCCAGGCTAGAGTGCAGTGGTGTGATGACAGCTCACTGCAGCCTCAATGTCCTGGGCTTAAGCGATCTTTTTTATTTTTTATTTTTATTTTTGTAGAGATGGGGGTCTCATTATGTTGCCCAGGCTGGTCTTTATCTCCTGGGCTCAAGCAATCCTCCCACCTCAGCCTTCCAAAATGCTGAGATTACAGGCATGAGCCACCATGACTGGCCTACTGTATATTTTATATTAAACTTTTTATTTTATTTTATTTTGAGATGGAGTTTCACTCTGTGCCCAGGCTGGAGTGCAGTGGCACAATCTCGGCTCACTGCAACCTCTGCCCCCCGGGTTCAAGCAATTCTCCTGCCTCAGCCTCCCGAGTAGCTGGGATTACAGGTGCCTGCCACCACACCCGGCTAATTTTTGTGTTTTTAGTGAAGATGGGTTTCACCACGTTGGCCAGGCTGGCTTCGAACTCCTGACCTCATGATCCACCCACCTCGACCTCCCAAAGTGCTGGGATTACAGGCATGAGCCACTGCGCCTGGCCAAACTTTTTATTTTTAGATAATTATAGATTCCCATGCAACTTTAAGAACTAATACAAAGGGATCCCATGTACCCATGATCCAGTTTTCCCCAATGGCAACATCTTACAAAACTGTAGGATAATTTCACAGTCTGGATATTGACCTTGATACAGTCAAGACACAGAATATCTCTGTCCCTACAAGGATCCCTCATGTCATCATCTTATAGCCATGCCTGCTCACATTTGCCTTCACCGGCTCCTTAACCTCTAGCAACCACACATACATTCACCATTTTATAATTTTGTCAGTTCAAGAGTATACTATATGGAATCACATGGTATATAACTTTTGGGGATTGGCTTTTTTCCACTCAGCATAATTCTCTGGATATTCATCCAGGTTGTTTGTTGCATGTATCAATAGTTAATTCCTTTTTATTTCTGAGTAGGATACCATGGTATGGCTGTACCACAGCATGTTTATTTATTATTTATTTATTGAGACAAGTTCTTGCCCTGTCACCCGGGATGAGTGCAGTGGCAGGATCATTGCTCACTGCAGCCTCGACCTCCTGGCTCAAGCAATCCTCCCAGCTTATCCTCCCAAGTAGCTGGGACAACAGGTGCACACCAACACACCTGGCTAATTCTTTTTTATTTTCAGTAGAGACAAGGTCTCGCTATGTTGCCCAGGTTGGTCTCGAACTCCTGGTCTCAAGCCATCTTTCCTCAGCCTCCCAAAGTGCTGGGATTACAGGCATGAGCCACCATGGCTGGCCCCCCACAGCATGTTTAACCATTCACCTGTTGAAGAACAGCTGGGTTATTTTCAGTTTTTGGCTATTAAAAACTGCCATGGGCTGGGAGCAGTGGCTCACGCCTATAATCCCAGCACTTTGGGAGGCTGAGGCAGGCAGATCACCTGAGGTCAGGAGTTTGAGACCAGCCTGGCCAACATGGTGAAAGTCCGTCTCTACTAAAAATACAAAAATTAGCTGGGCGTGGTGGCGCACGTCTGTAATCCCAGCTGCTCGAGTGGCTGAGCAGGAGAATCGCTTGAATGCAGGAGGTGGAGGTTGCAGCGAGCCGAGATTGTGCCACTGCACTCCAGCCTGGGTGACAGAGTGAGACTCTGTCTCAATAAATAAATAAATAAAAGCTGCCATGAACATTCATGAATAGGTTTTCATGTGTCCGTAAGTTTTCATTTTTCTGGGATCAATACACAGCTGTACAAATGGTGGGTCATAGGGTAGTCGTATGTTTCATTTTCTGAGAAACTGCTGGCTGGGTGTGGTGGCTCACACCTGTAACCCCATCATTTTGGGAGGCTGAGGGGGGTCGATTGCTTGAGCCAAGGAGTTCAAGACCAGCCTGCGCAACATGGGGAGACTCTGTCTGTACAAGAAATACAGAAAATTAGCTAGGTGTGGTGGCATGCACCTGTGGTCCCACGACTTGGGAGGCTGAGGCAGAAGGGAAGATCCCTTGAATCTGGGAGGTTGAGGCTGCAGTGAGCTGTGATTTTGCCACTGCACTCCAGCCTGGGCTACAGAGTGAGATCCTGTCTCAAAAAAACAAAACAAAACAAACAAACAAACAAAAACCCAGAAACAAACCTGCTAAACTTTTCCAGAGCAGCTGTACTATTTTAAATTTACACTGATGTAAACGTATGAATGATCTAGTTTTTCTGCAGCTTTGCCAGCATTTGGTGTTGTAACTATTTTTTATTTTAGCCATTCTGATAGATGTGTAGTACCATCTCATTGTGGTTTTAATTTGCATTTCTCTGATGGCTAATGCTATTGAACATTTTTTTCATGTATTTATTTGCCATCTGTATATCCTTTTCAGTCAACTATCTATATTTCTTACACATTTTAAAATTGGATTGTTCTTTTGACTGTTGAATTTTAAAGTTCTTTATAGCTTCTAAATACTAGTCCTTTGTTAGATATGTGGCTTGTAAATATCTTTTCCCAGTCTGCAGCTTGTCGTTTCATTACCTTAATAGGTCTTTTGCAGAGCAAGTTTTACATTTTGATGAAGTACAATTTATCAACATTTTCTTTTACGGATCATGCTTTTGGTGTCAAGTCTAATAACTCTTAAAGAGTTCTGGGCATGGTGGCTCACGCCTATAATCCCAGCACTTTGGGAGGCCGAGGTAGGTGGATCACTAGGTCAGGAGTTCAAGACCAGCCTGGCTGAGATGGTGAAACCCCGTCTCTACTAAAAATAAAAATAAAATAAAAATAAAATAAAAATTAGCTGGGGGCAGTGGCAGGCGCCTGTAATCCCAGCTACTCAGGAAGCTAAGGCAGGAGAATCGCTTGAACTCGGAGGGCAGAGGTCGCAGTGAGCGGAGATCGTGCCATCGCACTCCAGCCTGGGAGACAGAGTAAGACTCCATCTCAGAAAAAAAAAAAAAAAAAAAAAAAAAAAAAAAAATCTTGAAGAGTTCTTAGAAGATCATGAAGATTTTCTCTCTTTTTTTTTTTAAGTTTTATATTTTTATGTTTTATAAGTCTGCGACCCATTTTGAGTTAATTTTTGTATAAAGTGTAAGACTTAGGTCAAGGTTTTGTGGTTTTTTTCCCTAATGGATATCCACTTGCTCTAGCATCTTTTGCTGAAAAGGCCATCTTTCCTCCATTGAACTGCTTGCGTGCCTTTGTCAAAAATCAGTGGGGCATATTTGTGTGGGTCTATTTCTGGGTTCTCTATTCTTTCCATTGATTTATATGTCTATCTCTCTGCAATACCACACGGACTTGATTGCTGTAGCTAAGTCTTAAAATCAGGTAGACTGATTCCTCCCACTTTGTTCTTTTTTTTTCCTTCAAAATTGTTTTAGTCTAATTTCTTTACCTTTCCATATAAATTTTACAAGAATCTTGTTTATATCTACAATAAAATCTTGCTGGGCCTTTGATCAAAATTGTGTTAAGCCTGCATACCAATCTGGGGACAACTGACTTCTTTACTATATTGTCCTCCAGTCCTTGAAGTCTTCTTTGATTTATTTCTTCAGCATTTTGTAGTTTCCAGCCAACAAGTCCTGTACATATTTTTAAAAATTGACACCTAAGGATCTGGTGCAGAGTGGCTCATGCCTGTAATCCTAGCACTTTTGGAGATAGAGACGGCAGTATTGCTCGAGACCAGGTGTTTGAGACCCACCTGGGCAACATGGCCAGACCCCATCTCTGGAAAAAAAAAAAAAAAAAAAAAAAGACACCTCTGCACTAGGATCTGTACTAGATATCTATGGACATCCTGCTGCCTGGAGGGTAGAAGAGCCCCCTGGCTGCTCCCTAAACACTGCCTCCACTGCATTGCCTGTGTGTCTGGCAGCAGGTGGGGTGGGCTCTGGTGGCCTTTTGAAGATGAGCGGTGGTGCAAGTCCTGACTTCCCTCCACCTGGCCTGCTCTGACACCACCCAGCTGGGAGCAGGGGTGGCAGTTCAGACTCCTTCACTCAGTCTTTGCTGGCCTGGCTGGTGTTTGGCTGGAGTAGAGCAGTTACTGTCTGAAAGCTTTCCATCTTGCTAGGCAACCCCTTTTCTGGTCCTCTGGCTAGAGAGAACTGGCTTCTGTTAGTGCATGCATTGTCTGTACCCATTGGCACTGTGTGCTTGCTGACTTCTTCAGCTCCAAGTCTGGGCCAGGGTACGTAGCACTGTGTTATTTCTTGGGTCTCTAGGTCCCTTGTTGGTCTTCCTTCTCTCTGCCTTCCAGAGTCTTATGTGTTTTTTATATAATGTCTAGATATATATATAATTTTTTATATAATGTCCAGATAATATTTTTATGTAACGTCCAGAGCTTTTAGTTGTACTTGTTGGGAAGAATTGGGAAAAGTACATCTACTCCATCTTCCTGAAAGTAAATGCTCTGAGTATTTTTCTAAATGGTGATTCTTTTCCCCCTAAGAACATTAAAGTGGGTGAAAAAATATTGAAAATTGAGAAGTAGGTATGTTAAAACTCACAGCACTATTTTAGGCTTAAATATTTCATATACCAAAAACATGATTTATTATAATTTTATTTTCCTGGCTTTAATGGAAGCAAACTCATCAAAACATATTTTTCCAAGTCTACTTCTAGAGAAAGATTTAACCATTAAAAAGACACCAGCAGGGCACAGTGGCTCACACCTGTAATCCCAGCAATTTGGGAGGCTGAGGCAGGAAGATCATTTGAGCTCAGGAGTTTGAGACCAGCCTGGGCAATAGAGTGAGATTTTGTCTTTAGTAAAAATAAACGAAAATTAGCCAGGCATGGGGGTGTGCAACTCTAGTCCCAGCTACTCAGAGGCTGAGGCAGGGAGATTGCTTGAGCCCATGAAGTCGAGGCTGCAGTGAGCTACGATCACGCCACTTCACTCCTGCCTGGACAAAAGAACAAGACCCTGTCTCAAAAAAAAGAAATTTAAAAAATACAATAAATAAAAATGAAAAAATACACCAAAAAGCCCCATGTATATGGGGCATGCATGATTACTTATGCATGAGCCTTCTATATGGTGGGGCATGGCTCTGTTGGATCCTGTCTTTATTTAAAGTTTTGTTCATTGTGGATTTTTTTGCATTAATTTTGATTTTTAAAAAATATTGCATTGAAATATTACTTATTTTGGCTGGGCGCGGTGGCTCATGCCTGTAATCCCAGCACTTTGGGAGGCCGAGGCGGGCAGATAGCCTGAGGTCAGGAGTTCGAGATCAGCCTGGCCAACATGGTGAAACCCTCTCTCTATTAAAAATACAAAAATTAGCCAGGCGTGGTGGTGGTCACTTGTAATCCCAGCTACTCGGGAGACTGAGGCAGGAGAATCACTTGAACCCAGGAGGCGGAAGTTGCAGTGAGCCGAGATCGCACCACTGCACTCCAGCCTGGGCGACAGAGTGGGACTGTTTAAAAAAAAAAAAAATTGCATTGAAATATTACTTATTTTGATGATTGAGGTTTTTGGCCTCCCCTTAAGTTCTGCACGCAAGGTAAGGGCCTCATGGGCCTGGCTGCAGTCCCAGGCTGAGCTAGGCACTCCACAATGTTTTGTTTGGGTAAAGTGGTATGTGGGCTCTAGAGCTCCCTCACAGCTGTATCCTTACCTCAAAGGGGCAGATTAACTTAGATTTACAGAAAGGACAGCTGAGGAGGTAAATCTGAGTCCCTCTGGAGGTGAAGGTGCTTCTGAGATGGGACCTTCTATAAATAGTTATAAGAACTTGCAGAAACGAGGGCCCCATTGGGCACAGGCCGTCCTGCACATACTAAACGTTCCACTGGGGTGGGGCCTCTGCTCTCCCACTCCCAGTGCACCTGTGAAAGCAAGGGTCCCAGAACCCGCATGCCACCGGGACAGGAAAAGGAGCGGCTTCCAGGGCTTATGGGAACTGGTCTAATATTAGCGGTGTTTTTCTCAACTGGCCCTTGGGACGTCTCTTTGGGGTAGGTGTTGTTATCACTCATTTCACAGATGAAGCAGCTTGGGCTGCCCCTGGGGAAGAGTGGATGCCTAGCTGTCATCCCAGATCTCTGTGTGTCATCCCGCCCTACCCCATCCTGCCTCACCCTTCATTCTGCGTCCTCTCCTGTGCCAGCTCTGGGCACATACCCAGGAATGCCTGGAACACCTTTCTGCTGCCTGGGCTGTAGGCTCAGACACCCCGAGAGCAGCTTGATGTCACTCTATTGCCCATCCCTGGTCAAACACAATGTCCTTCCTCCACCTTCCCATCAGCCTGCCTCCTGCCCCTGGCTATATTTAGGACTTTCTATAGTCTTTGCCACCAACCCTTTCTTAGGGTTTGAAGAGGGGCCACATCAGATATCTTTGGAAACCCATGGCAGGAGCGAGCTTTTCTCTAGGTACCTCTTATTTCCATCCTCTATCCTGGGTCTTTCCCACCTACTCAGGCTTTGGGTAAAAAGGCCAGGCTATTAGAACATCGTGGGGGTGGCAAGGCCTGCAGGAGGGTGGCTTACCACCCATTCCAAGAAAAAAAATCCATGCTTGATAAAGCCTCCGGGACTCTAGTGGTAAACAGTTATTAGTCAATCTTTCATCAGTGGTTCCTGGCCTTTTTATCCCAAACAACCTCTTATTTTTATCCTCCTAAGGTTTTAGCTTCTCTCCAAATCAAACTTTCTTAAGGACTACTTTCGTAGTTTTTAGGTAGTGAAAGATTCATCTAATATTTCCGATCAGCATGAAATATCCAGTTGCTATACCAAAAGCAAGGAAATTTGATGCTTCATTTATTCTGTAATATTCCACACATGATTTTAAATTATAATAGGCCGGGTGCCGTGGCTCATGCCTGTAATCCCAGGACTTTGGGAGGCCGAGGTGGGCAGATCACTTGAGCTCAGGGGTTTGTGACTAGCCTGAGCAACATAGCAAGACCTCGTCTCTACAAAAAAATGCAAAAATTAGCCAGGCATGGTGTCATGCACCTGAAGTCTAAGGTGCTCTGGAGGCTGAGGTGGGAGAATCGATTGAGCCCAGGAGGTCTAGGCTACAGTGAGCCATGATCATACCACTGCATTCTAGCCTGAGTGGCACAGTGAGACCCTGTCTCAAAAAAATAAACATAAAATAAAAATAAATAAATTATTACGGGTGCAGTGGCTCATGCCTGTGATCCTAGCACTTTGGGAGGCCGAGGTGGGCAGATCACTTGAGGTCAGGAGTTTGAGACCAGCCTGGCGAACATGGCGAAGCCCTGTCTCTACTAAAAATACAAAAATAAAATAAAATAAAATGAGCTTGGTGTGGTGGCAGGTGCCTGTAATCTCAGCTACTCAGGAGGCTGAGGCAGGAGGATCACTTGAACCCAGGAGGCAGAGATTGCAATGAGCTGAGATCACGCCACTGCACTCCAGCCTGGGTGACAGAGTAAGACTGTCTCAAAAAAAAAAATAAATAAAAATAAATGAATAAATTATAACAATAGCTTTAGGTCCCCCATTATCATGGAAAAGCCTTTAGAGATCATGTTGTCCAGCCCCTTCCTTTTTTAGACAGGAGAACTTACTCAGAGATAATAAGTAAATGACATACAGTTTATACAACAAAACTTCCTTGGGCAATGATGCTTTGCTTTTCCTGGGAGAACATTTAGTGTTAGGGTCAGGAGGAGCTATGGGGAGGTGAGGGCAGCCAGATGCAAGGGGAGTAGAGGTCTGGGCTGTGCCTGAGACTCTCACAGATCCTTCCCCTTCCTGACTTCCCAGGTCTGGTGTGCCCTGCATCAGGTTTCAGGGAGCTGGGCTGCAGACTGCTGATGCTCTAGTGCCTAGACCTGCAGCCTTGCTGTCTTCTCCCACCCCAGCTCGAGGACCGAATGCCACTCTCCTCTCTGTTGGAGTGGATTTTTCTCCTAAAACCAAAGGAGGCACTCTTTGTCCCCAATGTGAAGTTTTTGTATTTTGCTATTACAAACCTTCTCTCTGGTCTCTAAATCTGGATTCCCAATGTACCCTGGGTGCCATAGAGTTGGCAGTTACTTTCCTGGGGGAAGAGCGTAGGACTTCAACATTCTGAAAGTGACAGATCTCTGAGTTCCAGATATGGGTGTTCAGCAAATTTCTCAGTCTCTTCTAACAGGCCCTGCTTTGCAGGTGACCCGGCGCTTTGGGATCCCAGGGCTGAAGAAAATCATGGACTGGTTTGGCTACTACGGAGGCCCCTGCCGCGCCCCCTTGCAGGAGCTGAGCCCCGCTGAGGAGGAGGCACTGCGTATGGATTTCACCAGCAACGGCTGGCTCTGAGGGCAGGCAGGGTCCATGGCTGGCCTGAGCCCATCTCAGCCTCCTGCCTTGCACTTGCAGCCTGAAGCAGAGAGCACAGGGGGATGAGGGTGGCGGGCAGCGGGGAGCCGGTAGAGGTTACTTTGCCTACTTTGGTCCTCCAAGCAGCTTTTCACAGGCACGCCCATGCACATCTCCTATTCTCATGGCCCCTGACCTCTCCCTTTTGGATCCTGAACTGTCTCTCTGGTCTGAAGACTGGGAAGGAGCAATTTCTCAATTTATCTTTCTACTGTGGATGCTTTCCTATGCTCTGAGGCACATGAAGTCAGAAAGGAAGGGCAGAGGGGCAAGTAGGCACAGTAAGGGAATTTTTTTTTTCTTTTTTTTTTTTTTGAGACAGAGTTTCACTCTGTCCCCCAGGCTGGAGTGCAATGGCACGATCTCAGCTCACTGCAACCTCCGCCTCCCGGGTTCAAGCGATTCTCCTGCCTCAGCCTCCCGAGTAGCTGGGATTACAGGCGACTGCCACCACGCCCAGCTAATTTTTGTATTTTTAGTAGAGATGGGGTTTCACCATGTTGGCCAGGCTGGGCTCAAACTCCTGACCACAGGTGATCCAACTGCCTTGGCCTTCCAAAGTGCTGGGATTACAGCTGTGAGCCACTGCACCCGGCCGGGAATTTATCAAAGCGGGGACTACTTAGACTTGGGGCTTCAAACCTGACTCTAGCACAACGCAGCTGGAAGCCAGGGCTACTCCTACAAACCCAAGTTCTGACTCCTTCCAGGGAAGTATCAGCTTAGGAAACTTGATCAGGAAAATGACACTGATCTTTCAAAGAGCCCTCTTTACCCTCCCACCGCTGCCCTCCACACTGCAAGCTGCATGCCAGCCACAATGCCCTTTTCTAAATCTATTTTCATTCATCTCCTATTCTGGTCTCTAGCCTTGATTCCAACCATTGAATGCACGGAGACAGCCCAGTGGCTTGTCAGATTGGTAAATAATGACACCTGGTGGATAAATGTTACATTCTAGAAGACTATTCTGGCCAGCCTAGGTCTGAAACACTAAGAGGACTTGGCCTGGGATAGGGCCATCCACTTGCCTACAGGCACTCTGCTTTTATTATTAAAAATAATCACTTTGTTACTATAATAAAATTGAACAGATAAAATTAGTGTGGCTATGTAAAGATGGACACTCTATTGCTATGCAGATCTTAGGTTTCCTGGCCAGATGTCAAGAACCTTTCTAAAGGCAAGTGAGCTCTGAAGGTCTGCCTTCTCCCAGCTCTAAGAGCGGCCCCAACAATACTGAGCCAACAGGCATTCACTTACTGGAGACCTAGGGAAGAGGTAAGAGGCAAAAGAGAGCAAGTGAGCTATTTAGAAACACTTAGCACTTTTATTTTATTTTTTTGAGACAGTCTTGCTCTGTCATTCAGGCTGGTGTGCAGTGGCACGATCTCGGCTTACTACAATCTCTGCCTCCCAGATTCAAGTGACTCCTCTGCCTCACCCTCTCGAGTAGCTGGGATTACAGGCCTTCACCACCATGCCCAGCTAATTTTTGTATTTTTAGTAGAGACAGGGTTTCGCCATGTTGGTCAGGCCGGTCCCGAACTCCTGACCTCAGGTGATCTTCCTGCCTCGGCCTCCCAAAGTGCTGGGATTATAGGTGTGAGCCACTGCACCCAGTCAGCATCCTTTTTGATTAAAGTGCTAAGTGTTTAGAGCCAGGCAGCACTTTGGGAGGCTGAGGCAGGAGGATCACATGAGGTCAAGAGTTTGAGACCAGTCTGATCAACATGGCGAAACCCTGTCTCTACTAAAAATACAAAAATTAGCCGGGCGTGGTGGCACACACCTGTAATCCCAGCTACTCCGGAGGCTGAGGCACAAGAATCGCTTGAACCTGGGAGGTGGAGGTTGCAGTGGGCCGAGATCGTGTCATGGCACTCCAGCCTGGGCCACAAGAGCGAAACTCCATCTCAACAACAACAACAAAAAAGGATGCTTTCTCCAAAATATTTAACCTTTTTCAGTGGTAATATTTGACTAGCGGCAGAAAAATGGAGATACATTTTTAAAAAAATTATTCCTTAAAAAGAAAGTGTTAAGGTTAAAAAGAGAGGTAAATAGATACTTGTTTAGGGCAAAAGCTAAAGGAGAGAAAATAAAAGATCTCAATCTTCAACCCAAAACCAGGCTCTGAATGGCACTACAGCTTGGGGCTTAGTGCCTGGGGTCCTCTCACAGGCAACTTCCAGAGGAGCAAGGCTCAGAGGAGAATCAAGTTTAGGACTTGGGGAAAAAGTTAGGGCTAGGCAGGCAGGGTAGTGTACTGGGTAAGAGCTCAGCCTCTGGGCTTAAACAGGTCTGGGTTTAAGTTCTGGGATCTGCCCCTTTAGTGTCTATGGGACCTTGGAGAAATTGCTTAACTTCCCTGAGCCTCATCTGTAGTATAGGGATAATAACAGTACTTTCCTCCAACAAGGACGTGCATGTAAAAGGGTTAGCGTGGGGGTCAATGTTCCACCACTCTCCTATTGCAGAAAAAGGGAAACTCCGGCAGGAGTGGACCTGCCAGAGGTAACCCAGCAGGTGTGGCCATAACTAGTCTCAGGACTTAAGTACTCTGATGCTTAGGGTGAGAGAGGTCCAGTAAAAGGGAGTTGGAATCAGAAAGGCTCGGTTACAAATCTCACCCAGCTGTGCCACCTACTAGTTGGGGCAGCCTGAGACTGTCTGATTTAAATAAGAAAAAAAAGTTCATACATCCTCCTCTGTAAAGGCTGAGAAAATTAGATGACTTGATATAGTAAAGTGTGCGGGGTAAGTTCCAAGGGCTAACCTGATTAACTTTTACAAACAGCAAATGGGTTGATATTCATGAAGACGCAGGGCCAGAAAGTCAGGAAAACTAGGTATAGGCAGTTCTGGTGATTTCTTTATTCTTTATAAACACCTTTTTCTACAGTACAATTCAGAGAATAAATAGAGGCACACGGCTATAACTTCCACCACAATCTGCTGTTGAAGAGACATTCAATGTGAGGCTAGGCGGCTAGAGGTGGGGGACATATTTGGGTACCAGGGTAACGGGAGGCCTCTGTAATAAACTGCAGAGATCCCATCAGTAGGGTCTGATTGCGGCCTGACGGTCAAGGCTCATGATAGAAGAGCTACAGCAAGCCAAATGCTCCTTTAGTTCCCCACAGTCCTAGAGTAGGTCCAATTCTACCAAAACCCCAGGGGTTCGGGTGAGTCTGATTTATTGGTCCACTGGGAAGAAACTGTGTCAGCCCAAGCCATCCCTATGAATTCAGTTCACTCCATGGTAGTGCCTGAAGTGGCCTAAATATTCTACCTGGAGTTAGTCACAAATACAAGTAACAAGGTTACTGTTTACATGAGTTTTTTTCTTGACTGTCCCGAAAAGGGATCCTGTTCCCCATCTAAGGAAGGAGAGAGGCACACACAGGGATTATCTGCTCTAAGTTGATGAAAGAAGACAGCCTGTCTTCTAAAGGGAGGAGGAAATATCACTCTTACCGAATCCTTCACGGCGACATAGGCAGGAATGAATACCAGTCTGATCAGACCAAGTGGAAGCCTGCAGCCATGATTCCAACCAGCATGAGAAGTAACATACGGAAAAGCTCTGCCAGCCAGGCACGGTGGCTCACACCTGCAATCCTAGCACTTTGGCAGGCCCAGGCAGGAGGATCGCTTGAGCCCAGGATTTTGAGACGAGCCTGAGCAACATAGCAAGACCCTGGCTCAATTTTTTATAATAATAAAATTAAAGGCTGAGCATGGTGGCTCAGGCCTGTAATCCCAGCACTTTGGGAGACAGAGGCGGGTGGATCACGAGGTCAGGAGTTTGAGACCAGCCTGGCCAATATGGTGAAACCCCATTTCTACTAAAAAAAATACAAAAATTAGCCGGGCATGGTGGCGCGCTCCTGTAGTCCCAGCTACTCAGGAAACTGAGGCAGGGGAATCGCTCGAACCTGGGAGGCAGAAGTTGCAGTGAGCTGAGATCACGCCACTGCACTCTAGCCTGGGCGAGAGTGAGACTCCATCTCAAAAATAAAAAATAAAATAATAATAATAATAATAATAAAATTTAAAAAGAAAAGCTCTGGCCTTGACTTTCACAGGGCTGCTGTACTGAGCCACCCCTATCTTTTCCCTATTTCTCCAGAGTAGCACAGAGCACTGGCCCTAAGCTGGAGCTAGGATCACCTGTCCCAAAAGCAGCAGAACGAAGGTTCTGTTGGCAGAAAATGAAGCAGAAGGGTCACAGCAGGCTACACTGGGTAACCTGAGGTCTTAGGAACAGAGTATCAACCAGTGATAAGAGGTGGCTCCTCTGTCCTCCAGCACATAAGGGTCAGGGAAAGACAGAACCACCAATGACTGCTGCAGGGTCTGCTGGCCAGCATCCTCAGCACTTTTCTGTGGTCCAGTTCTGGAATGGCAGGTGACAGGGCACATACAAGGCCTCTGCTCCACTGTCATTGTCAACTCATCTCAGCTCTGATTCATTTGTTCACCTCGAGTCAACAACAGGGGCACTGGCTTTACCCAGTACTTGTCAACTGGTGCCCACTGCGCTGTCAGGCAGTGAGATTTCTGGCTGACTTGGAGGCGCTCTGGGCCCGCTGAACAATGGCAGAACACTTCTCACGCCGCAGCAGCTTGTTGTTCTCAAAGAGACCTTCATTGCGGGGGATTCCATGAGAACCATCGGGGAAAGTCAGCAGGCCTTTGAGGAGGGCAGAGAAAATATGGGAGTGACAATGGCATTAATGTCTCTAAGATGAGCTTGATATGTCGAGGCCAAAGAAGAGAAAAACTCCCGGCTCTACTGAGGAGTACTCTATTGATGAGTTCAATGGATAGGTGTCAGGGGCGGCCACTATGGATTGCTGGACACCCGCAGGATTAAAACTAAACAGGTATATTTCCACCCATATTATGCCCACCTAAGTCAGCCATCCTGCTGGGCTGCAACTTACCAAAACCATCTACTCTGCCATTTTTAAATTCCCCCTCAAAGGTCATGTTGTCATATCGAATGAAGACTCCGACGCCATTAAACTTGCCCTGGGCAAACTCCCCCTCATACCTGCAGAAACACCAAGAAGTTAGCCTTCAGTGGAAAGTTAGCTGTCCAGATGAATGGAGTCGAGCAGCTGCTGATCTCTGTTATTTAATGATGCTAAGGAGCAAGCCGATTCCACCTGTCACATAGCTCCACCTACCCCACCTATTCCCAAGGAGCAGAGAGTATATATGACATGAAGCCCTGATCTCAAGGAAAGAAGATAGGACGTGAATGGGAGTGGGGTGGAAAGTCACTCACTTGGTTGACATTTCAAATTTTAGGTCCACTTAAAAAATAACTAATAAAAGAACTACTTATTCCTCATCTGTGTTCTGCAGGGAGTGAGACAAGCTCAGGACTGACCAGATATTTACCAGATCCCATTTTTATGTCAGACCCTCCCTTATTTAAGGCTAAGAAAGGAATGACCTCATACCCACCTTGAACCATCTGAGAAGGTCAATACCCCAAAGCCATTAAAGAGCCCATTCTCAAAATGACCCAGGTAGGTGCCACCATCTGCAAACATCAGTTGACCAAAACCATGCCTGCGGCCTGAAGAAAGAGAAGGATAGGTGTCAGGTTGGAAGGAGGCAGCTTCAGGGTCCCTTCTTACTCTTGTAGCATCCCTTACCTGTCATCACCCTACCCACAAAGAAAACAAGAGAAGCAGTGACATTAGCAGGGTAGAGGATTATTAGCCAGAGTCAGGCACTGGGAAAACCTGGCTCCTGGGGCCTTCCCATCTTATCACTACAGATTAAAGCAGGTCTACCCAAGTATGAATAAGAGAGCACTTGAAAATAACAACAGCTGGCCAGGCGTGGTAGCTCATGCCTGTAATCCCAGCATTTTGGGAGGCTGAGGAGGGTGGATCACAAGGTCAAGAGATCGAGACCAGCCTGGCCAACATGGTGAAACCCCGTCTCTACTAAAAATACAAAAATTAGCTGGGTGTAGTGGCACCTGCCTGTAGTCCCAGCTACTCAGGAGGCTGAGGCAGGAGAATCACTTGAACCCGGGAGGCAGAGGTTTCAGTGAGCCGAGATCGCGCCACTGCATTCCAGACTGTCGACAGAGTGAGACTCCATCTCAAAAAACAAACAAACAAACAAACAAACAAAAATAGCTGGCTGGGCGCAGTGACTCATGCCTGTAATCCCAGCACTTTGGGAGGCTGAGGAGGCGGGCGGATCACCTGAGGTCCAGAGTTCAAGATCAGCCTGGCTAACATGGTGAAACCCCGTTTCTACTAAAACTACAAAAAATTAGCCGGGCATGGTGGTGGCGCGATCCTGTAACCCAGCTACTCAGGAGGCTGAGGCAGGAGAATCGCTTGAACCTGGGAGGCGGAGGTTGCAGTGGGCTGAGATCATGCCATTGCACTCCAGCTTGGGCAACGAGAGTAAAACCCCGTCTCAAAATAAATAAATAAATAAATAACAATAGCTAACATGTATATTTATAGTGCCTTTACTATGTGCCAGCCTCTCTTCTTTTTTTTTTTTTTGAGACAGAGTCTTGCTCTGTCTTCCAGGCTGGAGCACAGTGGTGCGATCTTGGCTCACTGTAACCTCTGCCTCCTGGTTTTAAGTGATTCTCCTGCCTCAGCCTCCCCAGTAGCTGGGATTACAAAGTGCTGAGATTACAGGCATGAGCCACTGTGCCTGCCCTAAATTCTTGAGCCTTGAGAGAAATTGTACAGGTGTGATGTGACCTTGGCTCCTTCAATCCCAAGCCTTTCTTCCTGGCTTTCAAATACCTGGTGTCCCCTTTAATGTGGACTGTTAGAGGAGAGACTTCCTGAGGCTCTGCTGGGTGGGCTGTATCCACCACAAGAACTCCCTTGAATTCTGTTTGAAAGGCATGGTTACTCCCGCAACATCTTGCTGTTTTCTGGTCAGTTCAGAGAGTAAGCACAGCCCTGTTGCTATAATGAAGCTGAAACCAGTGCTGCTAATCAGGCTGTTAGATTTGCCCAGTAGCTTAAAAGGTGCTAATGGGATACTGGTTTGTTTTTTTTTTCCCTCAGAGAGGCAATGTAGTTAGATTTTGAGGACACCGAGTCAGGCTGCCTGCTGTGTTTGCCTTCTTGTTCTACCACTTAGAGTTCTGTGATCTTGAGTAAGTTACTCAGCTTCCCCTTGCCTCAATTTCCCCATCTGTTAAATGGGAATAGTAATAGTATGTGCCTACCTCATAAGGTTGTCATGAGGATTAAATAAGATGATAAATACAAAATGCTTAGAAGAGAGGCTGGCATGGGCTGGGCATGGTGGCTGATGCCTGTAATCCCAGCACTTTGGGAGGCCGAGGTGGGCAGATCACCTGAGGTCAGGAGTTCGAGACCAGCCTGGCCAACATGGTGAAACCCCGTCTCTACTAAAAATACAAAAATTAGCCAGATGTGGTGGCAGGCGCCTGTAATCCCAGCTACTTGGGAGGCTGAGGCACGAGAATCACTTGAACCCAGGGTGCAGAGGTTGCAGTGAGCTGAGATTGCACCACTGCACTCCAGCCTGGGCAACATAGTGAGTGAGACCTCATCTCAAAAAACAAAACAAAACAAAACAAAAACAAAAACGAAAAAAAGAAAGATATAACTCATTCCTGGAGGTTGAATTAACAATAGCATTTTCAAATTCCTTTATTTAATCCTAAAATGGAATAAAGGAAAGGCAGGCACTATATGGAATTAAATCCTGGAGTTGAAAATGAAGATCCATAAAGTTGGCTATATATCCTGATGTATTTGTCCTCCAGCAAATGAAGTGTTCATCATGGATACTCCCCAGGGGTCCTTCTCACCCTCCTTCCACTCGCCACGATATTCCTCCCCACTGGAGTAGGTGAAGGAACCTTTTGTCAGGGTCATGGTGACAGATTACAGGATAAAAGGATGAAACTGTAGGAAATAAGCAAAGGAGAACCAGTGTCATGGAATGGCAGGAGGAAAGGACTGCAAAGCAATTTTGTAGATACATTCTAAAGGCCACCAGCCTGGTAAGTGTACGCTGCCTTAGGTGCATTTAACCAAAATACCCCATCTCCAACCACCACCAGCACCATCATCTCCACCTCTGCCCAAGTGCTCTTATCCTCCTGCTTATCTTAAAAGTTTTCAGCCAGTTCCTATTTTCTATGACCTGGGATGGAAATGGAGGATTAATCTACAAATATTTATTTGATACCTACTACGTGCTCAGTTGATGTATAAAATACAGTATCTTCCCTTGATGAGTTTATAATCTGGTTAATAAGACTAACAATTTAAACACTGAATTATGCCAGAGATAATGTGATTAAGTGCCAACTTGGATGGCAGACATTAACAAAGACATGAGATGGCCAGAATTTAAAACAAGCAGACAAGCAGTGGAGAAGGCAAAGAGCAATTCCAGAATCAGAAAACATAGGGAACAGGCCAGGGGCAGTGGCTCACGCCTGTAATCCCAACACTTTGGGAGGCCGAGGTGGGCGGGATCACCTGAGGTCAGTAGTTTGAGACCAGCCTGGCCAACATGGTGAGACCCCATCTCTACTAAAAATACAAAAATTAGCTGGGCGTGGTGGCAGGAGCCTGTAATCCTAGCTACTCGGGAGGCTGAGGTGGGAGAATCACTTAAACCCGGGAGGTGGAGGTTGTAGTGAGCCGAGATCACACCACTGTTACTCCAGCCTGGGTGATGGAACAAGACTCTGTCACAAAAAAAAAAAAAAAAAAAAAGGAAAATATGGGGAACCAACACTCAAAGGGCAAGGAACACTCTAAGGGCAATGTGAACACAAGATGTTCCATGGCAAAATAAGAAGCCTGGTCTCATTACAGTTGAGGGTTTATTTGGGGAGTAATAGGAAATAAGCCTGTGTAGTAGCCACAATCTTAAATTTGAAGAGAGGCCTGGTGCAGTGGCTCATGCCTGTAATCCCAGCACTCTGGGAGGCCGAGCGGGTGGATCACCTGAACCAGACTGGCCAGCATGGCGAAATCCTGTCTCTACTAAAGATACAAAACATTAGCAGGGCGTGGTGGCGGGTGCTTGTAATCCCAGCTACTTGGGAGACTGATGCAGAAGAACTGCTTGAACTCGGGAGGCAGAGGTTGCAGTAAGCCAAGATCACACCACTGCATTCCAGCCTGGGCGACAGAGTGAGGCTCTGTCTAAAAAAAAAAAAGAGGCAGAGTATATTTATTCCTCCACCTGCTGGATCTGGGTTGGCTATGTGACTTGCTCTGGATAATGGAATGTTCGCAAAGGTGATCTAGCAGAGGTCTGCAAAGCACCTGTGCACTGGGCTTGCCCTCTTGCTACACTTGGACCTGTTCTGCCCCCATGTAAATGAGCCCAATCTAGTCTACTGGATGGTGAGACCCTGTCCCAGCTGGCCACAGATGAACAAATTGCTCAGGCAAGACCAGAAGAACTGCCCTTCTGAGCCCAGCCCCAAACTAGCAACCACAGACTCACAGGATAAATAAATGGTTATTGTTTCAAGCCACTGTGTTTTCTGGTGGTGTGTTATTACCCAGAAAAAGCTAACTGATACGTTCAGGCATGAGTCTGGGACACCACAGTACAGTGGGAGCAGCAGGAACAACTAGGGCAGATACATCATAGGAAAACAATTAGTAACATTTGGGGACTGGCTAGATATGGCTTCACACTAGTGGTGAAAGGATGTATTGAAGGATATCCTATAAGAAGGGAACTGCACGGTGGCTCAAGCCTATAATCCCAGCACTTTGGGAGGCTGAGGCTGGCGGACCACTTGAGCTCAGGAGTTTGAGACCAGCCTGGGCAACATGGTGAAACCCCATCTGTACCAAAATTACAAAAAATCAAAAAATTAGCCGGGTGTGGTGGCGCGGTCCTGTAGTCCCAGCTACTTGGGAGGCTGAGGTGGAAGGATCGCTTGAACCCAGGAAGGAGAGGTGCAGTGAGCCAAGATCACGCCACTACACTACACTCCAGCCTGGGTGACAGAGGGAGACCCTGTCTCAAAAAAAAAAAAAAAAAAAGGAAGAAGAAGAAGAAGAAGGGAATTAAGATACCCCCCAAAATCATTAAATATAAACAGAGGCAAATAGTACGTCATTTGATAGACTAAAAAATACAAGCCCTATTTCTTTTTTAATTCCCTAGGTCTCTTCATTCATCCCTTCATCTTTCATTTACTTATTTATTTATTTATTTATTTTTTAGAGACAGGGTCTTGCTCTGTCACCCAGGCTAGAGTGCAGTGGCACAATCATAGCTCACTGTAACCTCAAACTCCTGGATTCAAGGGATCCCGTCACCTCAGTCTCCTGAGTAGCTGGGACTACAGGCGCACACTACCACATCTAGCTACCTCATCTTTTCCAGATCTAAGCAATACAATGTTTTCTCCAGTGATTTTGACAATGCAGATTCCTAGGCCCAAACTCAGACTTACTGAATCAGAATCTGTATAGTCAGAGCCTGGGAACCTGCAGTTTTAATAAGCACATCATTAGATCCTTACTTCAAAGCTTGTGGCCTAGTGCTACAATAAACGGAAATACTGTGTGTGAAAAGTTCTCTGAACTATAAATCACTATTGAAAAGTCCTCTATCAACCAAGCATGGTGGCTTATGCCTGTAATTCCAGCACTTCGGGAGGCTGAGCAGGGACAATTGCTTGAGCCCAGGAGTCTAAGGCTGCAGTAAGTCATGACAGTGCCACTGCAGCCTGGGTGACAGAGCGAGACCCTGTCCCAAAAAAAAAAAAAAAAATCCCCTCTGATTAATAAGTAACTTAGAGTCTGACCCTCAGGCATCTGACTGAGTTCCAATAGGACAAGGACAAATTCTCCTCAGAGTACTGGGGCCAGACCTGGTGAAGAAACAGGAAAGGATTCTTTTTTCTTTTAGAGACAGGGTCTCATTATGTTACCCAGGCTGGACTTGTACTCCTAGGTTCAAGAGATCCTCCAATGCCCTCTTAGCCTTCTGAGTAGCTGGAACTACAGGTGCATGCCACTGCTCCCAGCTCAAAACAAGACGGGATTCTTTTATTTTCTTTTCTTTTTTTGAGATGGAGTTTCGCTCTGTCGCCCAGGCTGGAGTGCAGTGCCACGATCTCGGCTCACTGCAAGCTCTGCCTCCCGGGTTCATGCCATTCTCCTGTCTCAGCCTACCGAGTAGCTGGGACTACAGGCGCCCACCACCACGCCCCACCCCACTAACTTTTTGTATTTTTTAGTAGAGATGGAGTTTCACCGTGTTAGCCAGGATGGTCTCACTCTCCTGACCTCGTGATCCACCCGCCTTGGCCTCCCAAAGTGCTGGGATTACAGGCATGAGCCACCGTGCCTGGCCGCAAGACAGGATTCTTAAATCTTGGGGGCTTGGCGCCAACAGCTAGCTTCCTTTTCCTTCAAGTCCCAGGGAAGCCAAAACCTCATCCAGTCAAGACGGAGTTCCAAAGAGTGGGTTCCATAGTTTCATAGCACAAAAGGGGTCTGGTATATTTTATGCAAAAGTGATGCTTTAAATGTTCAACTAAAACAACCAATATGTTAAATTTACTTTCTCCACATTGTCATGGTGGACAGTGCTAGATTATTTATATTTCAATTCAGGTGGTACAACCCTCTCTAATAATCAATTGCACTAACCCCAGAGAAGCTGTCTGAAATACCTTTATAACAGAAGCTAACATTTACTGACCTCTTACTGTGTTCCATCAGTGTTGTTTATTTGTTTTGTTTTAAGAGATGGGGTCTCACTCTGTTACCCAGCCTGGAATGCAGTAGTGTGATTGTGATTATAGCTCACTGCAGTCTCAAACTTCTGGTCTAAAGTGATCCTCCCGCTTCATCCTCTCCAGTAGCTGGGACTAGAGGTGTGTGCCAACACACCCAGCTACTTTTCAAATTTTTTGTTGAGATGGGTATCGCTATGGTGCCTAGACTGGTCCCGAACTCCTGGCCTCAAGTGATTCTTCCTCATCAGCTTCCCAAGTAGCTGGGATTACTGGTGTGAGCATCAATGTTTTTTGTTTTGTTTTGTTTTTGAGACGGAGTTTCACTGTTATTCTTCCCCAGGCTGGAGTGCAATGGCGCAATCTCGGCTCACTCCAACCTCCGCCTCAGCCTCCCAAGTAGCTGGAGCTGGGATTACAGGCATGCGCCACCACGCCTGGCTAATTTTGTATTTTCAGTAGAGATGGGGTTTCACCATGTTGGTCAGGCTGTTCTCAAACTCCTGACCTCAGGTGATCCACCTGCCTCGGCCTCCCAAAGTGCTAAGATTACAGGCGTGAGCCACCGCACCCAGCATGAGCATCAGTGTTTTTTAAAATGTATTATCTAATTTCATCTCACAACAACTTTTTGGGGTGGGTATTATTATTATTTCCACTTTAGGGATGAGGAAACTAAGGTGCAGAGAGGATAAGTAAATTAACTAAGGTCATACATTAACATGTGGAAACTAACGCGTGAAAGTTAGAATCAGAGTTCTGACAGCTGGCCTTGCTGGCACAAGTTCTTACAGTAACTTGCTAACTTATACCATCCTATCCTATCTGGCCTCCAAGGATAATATGGTGGTGTTGTAGACTCTGAGCATAGGAGGACTTGAGTTCAAATCCAAGTTCACTGTATAATCATGGGCAAGGTATTTAAGTATCTCTAAATCTCAGTCTCCTCATCTGTCAAGTGGAGATAATATATGTATTTCACAGAGTTGGCAGGTGGATTAAATTAAATATCTGAGAGTCAGTGGGTGACAGAAAAGAAAAATAAAAGAAAGAAAATGACACACACGTAAGTACCTAGAACACTGCCAGGGCCCATCCACTAAATGTTAGTTTATTTTCCTCTTTCAAAGTTTTACACTTAAACTCACACATATTCTTACTGTAATGAAAACTTCTCTAGGTCTTTCCTCAGTAAACACTGCTACCAGTGTAATTCAAACAACACTTTGAAAAAGAAAATCTCAGCAATTTTGACTAAAGAGCTGAATACTAAGTAGAGGAAAAACAAACTATAGTTGCCACCCATCCACTCTTTATCAACATCCTACAGGATATTTTTATTTTGGCCTCATGTCATAACGATTTTTTGTTTTTGAAGGAGACAGTGTGTCGCTCTGTTGCCCATGCTGGTATGCAATCGCTTGATCATAACTCACTGCAACCCTGAACTTGTGGGCTCAAGCAACCCTCCTGCCCCAGTCTCCTGAGTAGCTAGGACTATAGGCACACACCACCATGCCCAACTAACTTTTTTGTAGAGACCGTGTCCCACTATGTTGCTAATCTCAAACTCCTAGCCTCAAGCAATCTCTGGCCTTGGCCTCCCAAACTGCTAGGATTATAAGCAGAAGCCACCACACTCAGCCTCATCATTTTTTTTTTTTTTAAGAGATCAAGCGGGCTGGGCGCAGTGGCTCACGCCTGTAATCCCAGCACTTTGGGAGGCTAAGATGGGTGGATCACCTGAGGTCAGGAGTTCGAGACCAGCCTGGCCAACATGGTGAAGCCCTGTCTCTACTAAAAACACAAAAATTAGCCAGACGTGGTGGCATATGCCTGTAGTCCCAGCTACTCGAGAGGCTGAGACAGGAGAATCACTTGAACCTGGGAGGCGGAGGTTGCAGTGAGCCAAGATCATGCCACTGGTCTCCAGCCAGGGTGACAGAGCAAGACTCTGACTCAAAAATAATAACAATAATAATAATAATTATTATTATTATTATTATGTTCTGATGCTCATTCTCTCTCTTTTTTTTTTGAAATGGAGTCTTGCTCTGTGGCCCAGACTGGAGTGCAGTGGCGCAATCTCGGCTCACTGCAACCTCCACCTCCCGAGTTCAAGTAATTCTCCTGCCTCAGCCTCTTGAATAGCTGGGATTTCAGGCGACCGTCACCATGCTGGCTAATTTTTGTATTTTTAGTAGAGACAGGGCTTCACCATGTTGGCCAGGCTGGTCTCGAACTCCTGACCTCAGGTGAGCCACCCATCTCAGCCTTCCAAAGTGCTGGGATTACAGGCATGAGCCACTGTGCCCAGCTTTTTTTCTTTTTTAGACAGAGTTTCGTTCCCGTGGCCCAGGCTGGAGTGCAATGGTGTAGTCTCAGCTCACTGTAACTTCTGCCTCCCAGGTTCAAGCGATTCTCTTGCCCCAGCCTCCCAAGTAGCTGGGATTACAGGCCCCTGCCACCACACCCAGCTAATTTTTGTATTTGCAGTAGAGACAGGGTTTTACCATGTTGGCCAGGCTGGTCTTGAACTCCTGACCTCAGGTGATCCTCCTGCCTTGGCCTCCCAAAGTGCTGGGATTACAGGCATGAGTCACCGTGCCCGGCCTGATTTTTTTTGTTTGTTTGTTTAACGGAGACTGGTGCTGGTGACTTTGCTGAGTAGCTTCAGCAGAGGGACCTGAACACCTTTTTTTTTTTTTTTTTTGAGACACTCTCACTCTGTCACCCAGGTTGAAGTGCAGTGGCTCGATCTCAGCTCACTGTAACCTTTGTTTCCTGGGTTCAAGCGAGTCTCATGCTTCAGCCTCCTGAGTAGCTGGGATTACAGGTGTGTGCCACCACGCCTAGCTACTTTTTGTATTTTTAGTAGAGACAGGGTTTCACCATGTTGGCCAGACTGGTCTTGAACTCCTGGCCTCATGTGATCTTCCCGCCTCGGCCTCCCAAAGTGCTGGATTATGGGCGTGAGCTACCGTGCCCAGCCAGAACATAATGATTTTTGATACAGACACCAAAAGCCCAGAAATGGTCTGATGTGAAAACAGCTAGGCCTGACCAGAGCAGGGCTCAAAGACATCTTCTATGCCCTGGCTCTGTCCCAGCCATGAGGACAGATGAGTTTTAACAATTCCTGTGCTCTCACCCAAATAAGAGAAAAGATTCATTTCTCGCCTAAATGAAGGGCAACCTTGTGGAGACTCTTCTAGAGATGTTTGGGGGCAACTCCCATAGGACTTTCTCTCTTCTTCAGTTATCAATCAAGCATTCCATTTCCAGTATCTCTCACACAGAAGATATCCGACGCAAGGACCATTATCTTCTTGTAGTAAACTCCCTCCAAACCTCTGGGAGCTATTTTCTGAGATGTGATGCTGGTACTTGCCATGTCATCTCTGTCCTATCAATGTCCCACAAGGTCAGCATCCAATTTCAGGCTCACAAGCCTCTTATCACCAGCCCAGCATCAGAGTGTGCTGGGGTAGAGGCCATATTTACAATGACTCCATTGTAAATATGACATTAATGAGAGCATGAGAAGTAGTTTTCCATCAGAATAGCAGAAGAAAACGCTTTCCAGTACAGATGGGCATTTTGATCATGCAATCCTCAGCTCTTCCCAGAACTAAGTCACAGCACTAAAAGTCAGCTTATGGTTGAAGTTTCATTCCTTCAAAACACATCAGTTAGAATCTGAAGGGCTGTATCTTCTACTAAATCTTATAATTAAACAACCATTCTAAAACCTAAAGACAAAATCACTATTTATACAAAAAGATTATAAGAGCATTTCCTTTAGATGTCTGGCAGCAGTTAACCAATTTGTTTTCACTCAAAATTTGGAAGGAGTTATTGCAGTGGGATTTGAGGAGTCATATTGACTGCACAGGGACTCAGGGAAAGTACTGCCTTGTATTTATTTACTTTTTCTCAAGACTACATGAAACTTCCAAAGAATGGCATTCTACCTTGTTCCAGAAGGAACAGTAGAAGATTGCTGAAAGAAGGGAACATTTCTCCAGTTTGAGGGTTATTTACGGACAAAGTACTAGTTCTCAAGTTGTACACCTAACCACTTTTTTTTTCTTTTTTTTTTTTTGAGACAGAGTCTCACTGTGTCACCCAGGCTGGAGTCTAATGGCGTGATCTTGGCTCACTGCAATCTCCACCTCCCAGGCGCAAGAGATTCTCGTGCCTCAGCCTCCTGAGTAGCTGGGATTACAGGCATGCCAGCACAGCCAGCTAATTTTCATATTTTTAGTAGAGATGGGGTTTCACTATGTTGGCCAGGCTGGTCTCAAACTTCTGGCCTCATGTGATCTGCCTGCCTTGGACTCCCAAAGTGCTGGGATTATAGGCATAAGCCACCATGCTCAGCCCCTAACCACTTTTTTAGTATGCTGTTAGCTCTTGGGGATTATACCCTAAATATTTTAAGGAAGCCAATGAAACCGAAAAGGTTACTTTCTTATTACCAAATGTGGTGGACTGTATTTCCAAGATGTTTGCAACAGTATCTTCTGTCTAATATGTTTGTCTACAATTTGATCTGGCCATTGATCCATTAAAAGGTGAAATCTACCTCCCTTGAATCTGAGTAGGCTTGTGACTGCTTGGACCAAAAGAACACAATGAAAATGATGGTGTGGGCCGGGCATGGTGGCTCACGCCTGTAATCCTAGCACTTTGGGAGGCCGAGGCGGACGGATCACCTGAGGTCAGAAGTTCAAGACCAGCCTGATCAACATGGAGAAACCCCGTCTCTACTAAAAATACAAAATTAGCTGGGTGTGGTGGCCCATGCCTGTAATCCCAGCTACTTGGGAGGCTGAGGCAGGAGAATTGCTTAACGCAGGAGGCGGAGGTTGCAGTGAGCCAAGATCGCACCATTGCACTCCAGCCTGGGCAGCAAGAGTGAAACTCCGTCTCAAAATAAAATGGTGGTGTGTTCTGAGATTAGATCATACAAGATGATGCAACTTCCATCTTGTCACTGATACACTCACACTTGGAGACCTAAGCCACCACATAAAAAGCATGACTACCCAGAGGCTAACACTGAAAGCCAAGCCACACAGAAAAGCCATATATTGGTGCTCCAGTTGGCTGCCCTTACCTTTGAATCATCCTATCCCACGTACCAGGCATCAGTGAAGGAGCCTTCAGATGATTCCAGCCCTCAGCCATTGAATTTGCATTCCATCCCATATCAGGGAGCAGAGAGAGGCCTCCCCATGGTGCCAGGTCCAAATTCCCTCACCCACAGAATCCATGAGCATCATATGGGTGTTTTTTTTGTTTGTTTGTTTTGTTTTTTGAGACAGAGTCTCGCTCTGTCACCCTGGCTGGAGTACAGTGGTGTGATCTCGGCTCACTGCAAGCTCCGCCTCCCGGGTTCAAGCAATTCTCCTGCCTTAGCCTCCCGAGTAGCTGGGACTACAGGTGCTCGCCACCACGCCCAGTTAATTTTTTTTTTTTTTTTTTTTTTTTGAGACGGAGTCTCGCTGTCTCCCAGGCTGGAGTTCAGTGGCGCAATCTCGGCTCACTGCAAGCTCCGCCTCCCAGGTTCTCGCCATTCTCCTGCCTCAGCCTCCCCAGTAGCTGGGACTGCAGGCGCCCGCCACCACGCCCAGCTAATTTTTTTTTGTATTTTTAGTGGAGACGGGGTTTCACCATGTTAGCCAGGATGGTCTCGATCTCCTGACCTTGTGATCTGCCCGCCTAGGCCTCCCAAAGTGCTGGGATTACAGGCGTGAGCCACTGCGCCCGGCCCCGGCTAATTTTTTGTATTTTAGTAGAGATGGGGTTTCACTGTGTTAGCTAGGATGGTCTTGATCTCCTGATCTCGTGATCCACCCGCCTCAACCTTCCAAAGTGCTGGGATTACAGGCGTGAGCCACCACGCCCGGCCACCATATGGGTGTTTTAAGCTGCTAAATTCTGGGGTACTTTGTTATACAGCAATAATAACTGGAATATCATGTTTCAACCTAACCCTCCCACCATCCTCTCCCATTGGTTTTCAACAGTACATACTACAAACTTCCATTCCATTTTGACTTAGGGACATATAGCAAATTCCCTTCAGCAGATGCTTGCCAAAATGATGTCCATTGCCAAGACCACAGTCAGAAGTGCTAATGAGAGGGAATGCGTGTAGAATCCATGAGTCTCAGGCCATGGTTGAATACATTTGGCTAGAAACTGTCACATGTGCCCAAATAGTTGATATTGTCACTATTTGGGACAGTGTCTGGATTTTATGACTTTTATAATTAACCATGCTAATGAATAGCTTTACAGCTACTGACCTAAAAAGGAATTTCACCAGTAACCATGGTCATTGAGACAAATCTAATTTAACAAAGTATAGTCAGTGCTGATGAAGACTGAAAGCCCAACACTTTTTTTTTTTTTGAGGCAGAGTCTGGCTCTGTCATCCAAGCTGGAGTGCAGTGGTGTTATCTCAGCCACTGCAACCTCTGCCACCTGGGCTCAAGCCATCCTCCCACCTTAGCCTCCACTAAAAATACAAAAAAAAATTAGCTCCTTAGGAGCATGCCACCACACCCAGCTAATTTTTGCATTTTTTGGTAGAGACAGGGTTTCACCATGTTGCCCATGCTGGTTTTGAACTCCTGGGCTCAAGTGATCTGCCTGTTTCAGCCTTCCAAACTGCTAGGATTACAGGTGTGAGCCACCACGTCTGGCCCAATACTTTAACAAGGGATGCAAATCAGTATTTGTATCAGTTATCCAAATCATATTTTTAAAGAGAATATATGGCTTAGGGGTTTTGGCTACAGACACACCCATGGAATCCAGTCACAAACCAAGATGATTCACACTTCTAAATAGACACTAACCCTTTCTGCACTCCTGATAGATGGGTTGCAAAGGATCAGTCCAAACATTTACATAAAAGAAAATTACTATTCTGTCCCTGTAAACCAATACACTATTAGTCTGCACTATATACCATATTCCTGCCATCTTCATTTTCTTCTGCCCCAAACATTTCTTTTTTATTATTATTATTTTCTTATCTCCAAACAGAACTCTGAGACAATAACGAGAATTTTTGTTTCTGTTCTTTTTATCTTGTTCTAATTTTAAGAAATCAACGTATTAAACAACATTTTTGTATTCACAGTAAACTGTGTACAATTTAAAAGGATTAAAAAAAAAAAAAACTGACATAAAGAGGAAAAGGGCTGGGCATGATGGCTCACTCCTGTAATCCCCGCACGTTGGGAGGCTGAAGCAAGAAGATCACTTGAGCCCAGGAGTTCAATACCAAGCTGGGAAACGTAGTGAGACCTCATCTCTACAAAACAATACAAAAATCTGCTGGATGTGGTGGTGCATGCCTGTAGTCCCAGCTACTCAGGAGGCTGAGGCAGGAGGATTGCTTGAGCCCACAATTTGAGGCTGCCAGGGTGAGCAGTGACTGCACCACACCTGCACTCCAGCCTGAGCAACAGAGCCAGACCTTGTCTCAAAAAAAAGAAAAGAAAAACAAAACAAAAGGTTGGGGCGGTGGGGGAGATCCAGTTAGAGAATATTGGTTGGAGGCAGCCACCCTAACTACCTACATGTCCCCCCAAAACCACCCTTCCCAGGGTACAATAGTCTTGTCAAATTATTTCAGTAATAAAGAAAGCAGTTCATAAGCTTTTAGAATCCTAAAGAGAAGAAAATGAAGGCTTTGAAGAACAAAGATTAGCCTTGTTAGGAACCTAGAACAAAAAGTCAAATAATACTCCTTTTTTTTTTTTTTTTTTTTTTTGAGACGGAGTCTTGCTCTGTCCCGCATGCTGGAGTGCAGTGGCAGGATCTCGGCTCACTGCAACCGCCGCCTCCCAGGTTCAAGCGATTCTCCTGCCTCAGCCTCCTGGGTAGCTGGGATTACAGGCGCATGCCACCATGCTTGGCTAATTTTTGTATTTTTAGTAAGAGACGAGGTTTCATCATCTTGGCCAAGCTAGTTTTGAACTCCTGACCTCGTGATCCACCCGCCTCGGCCTCCCAAAGTGTTGGGATTACAGGCGTGAGTCACCGCGCCCGGCCTAAATATTTTTTTTTAAGTGTTTTAAAAGGAGCTCGAAATAACTGTCTTTCATCATAAGTCTAACCTCCTCTTTCCTCATGTGAAAAGTAAAGAAATGTATCGTTGCTATATGAAGGGTTCGTTTAGGAAGACTGTGGGATGGTTAGATTGAAGAAAGTGGGAAGAAAATACTGGCGCCAAAAAATTTTTTTTTTTTTTTTTATTTAAAGGCGATGATGACCTGGGGGTGATTGGGACTAGGGAGTAATACTGCCAGAATACTATCCTATTTCACGGGAAAGGGAATGCCAGGGCTAGACTCCGATATAGCAGTTATTCCTGCTTGTACCTAAGCAGTTCAGAGATGCTAGACTGCAGGGATACCACCCATCAACTAAATGAAGCATCCCATTCCCCAGGTTTCCATATGTGGGAGTTCTCTCTACCAGTGAGATAAAGGCGGGCCCAGGGAAAACAAAGCCCTAGACCACAACAAGGCAACACCTTCTCGCACCCCACTTTCACCTTCCAGCCGCGTTCCTTCCTGCTATCTGGGTCCGCTCTCCCGCCCGGCAGGGTCTAACGCTCACACAGGTCTGCCAATTCCCCTGATGCAACCCTCCACCCTCTGCTCGCTAACCCCAGTCCAGTCAGCTCTCCCTGGCCTCGACCCCCGCGGTGGAGACTAAGTGTTCAGGTTTGGGTCCCCCACAGGCAACCGCCCTCAGGTCAGCGTATCCGAGGTGGAGCCGCGCCCCCGAGCCGGGTCATCTCATGCTCCGTTCCTCAGTGCCCACCTGACCGATCACACTCTTTCCCGGCCCCCTCCCTCCTGCACCTCCAGCCAACCTGGGGCCGGCCTTTCGGGATGACCGTCACGCCTGGACGCAGGGCTCCAGCGCCTCGGACTTTTCCTCTGATGAGCTCCCGGCTGCCACCTTGCTCTCCGCCACCTGCACCAGCGATTGCCCCACTTGACGCCGCCATCCTGGGCGACCGCACGGGGTACAATTCCCGCTGCCCATTGGCTGTTACCTAGGCAACCGGGAGCAACGCCACTCCGCATTGGCCCAGCCCGCCTCCACGCCATCTTTGTGCGGGGCCGAGTGTTTGCGAACCGGAGCTGACTATGTGAAAGAGGGGTGGTCCCACCTCTGCAACGCAGATAAAGACAGAGGATCCAGATCTGGCCTACCCAGAGGCCGTCTAGTTGAAATGGCAACCCCAAAGAAAACCAAACCTGCGCCCGAAGCAACAGTGACCATCAACGCGAGCGGCTCTGATCTTGCTCCAGTCCCCACTGATGTCAAGGGCCCTGCCGCGGAGTTCAAGGCAGATCCTAAATCCAGCTTCAGAGAAGCAGCTTTGTAAATTGTAACGCGCTGGGCAGGATAGCTTCCAATAACTCTGTGCTAGACATTGTGATATCAAGACACTTTTGCATTCATTATAGGAATTTGTGCTGTCCTTGTCATTACCTAGATCCTTTTTGTTTAAAATATAGTACCTGGCCAGGCACAGTGGCTCACATCTGCAATCCCAGCACTTCGGGAGGCCGAGGCTTGAGCCCAGGAGTTCTAGATCAGCCTGGGCAACGCAGGGAGACTCCGTATCTACAGAAGAAAAGAATTACCCAGCCTAGTGGTGGGTGCCTGTAGTCACAGCTACTCAGGAGGCTGAGGTGGGAGGATCCCTTGAGCCCAGGAGGTTGAGGCTGCAGTAAGCCATGATTCTGCCACTGTACCCCAGCCTGGGCGACCTAGCAAGACCCTGTCTCAAATAAATAAATTGCAAACCAAAAAGTATCTGAGACAGGTCTCAATCCATTTAGAAGTTTATTTTGCCAATGTTAAGGACATGCCCATGACACAGGTTTAGAAGGTCCTAAGAATGTGTGTCCAAAATAGTCGGGACACCGCTTGATTTTATACATTTTAGGGAGACATAAGACATCAATCAATACATGTGAAATGTACATTGGCTTGGTCCCGAAAGTGGGGGTGGGGGTGGCAAGTTCCAGGATGTAGGTGGATTCAAAGATGTCCTGATTGACAACTGGTTGAAAGAGTTTGAAGACCTGGAACCCACAGAAGGGAATGTCTGGGTTAAGTTAAGGAATTGTTACTAAGATATGCACACACACACACACACACACACACACAAGGAATTGTGGAAATCAAGGTTTTTATTATGGCTACAGGTAGCAGGCTCCAGAGAGCATAGATTGTAAATGTTTCTTTATTTTTTGTTTTGTTTTGAGACAGGGTCTCCCTCTGTCACCCAGTCTGGAGTGCAGTAGCTGGATCATGGCTTACTGCAGCCTTGACCTCCCAGGCTCAAGTGATCCTCCCACCTCAGCCTCCTAAGTAGGTGAGACTACTGGTTCATTCCACTATGCCTGGCTTATTTTTGTATTTTTTGTAGAGATGGTGTTTCGTCATGTTGCCCAGGCTGATATTGAACTCCTGGGCTCAAGTGATCCTCCCATCTCTGCCTCCCAAAGTGCTAGGATTACACGTGTCAGCCACCATGCCTGGCCAGTGTTTATTATCAGATTTAAAAAGGTATCAGACTCTTAGTTAGTTCTCCCCTGGATCAGGAAAAAGACCTGGAAAGGGAAGGGGACTTTCTACAGAATGTAGATTTTCACCACAAAAGACACCTTTGCCTGCTATCATGACAGATGGGGCCTGCTATCTATCAATGTTGGTATCATCGCTACGAAGAGTCTGTTGTGTCAACCTTAAGATCTCTGCTTTAATGTTAAATGCTGGTCCTGAATTCCAAAAGCAGGAGAAAACAATGAGGCATGTCTGACTCCCACTTCTCATCATGGCCTCAACTAGTTTTTCAGGTTAATTTAGGAATGCCCTTGGCCCAGAAGAGGAGCCCATTCATTTGGTTGGGGGGCTTCGAATTTTATTTCTGGTTCACTAGATAAATAAATAAATAAAATATAGTGCCAAGATTGGAGCAAATCTTCCCAAATACCATGCACATCAATCCGTGTATCCATATGTTTATTTCTTAAACAATGTGAGTACAGCATGATGCTAGGTTCTGTCAGGCTTGAAAAGCCATGATTGCTACTCTTATTGCCTTTATAATTAGCTGAGTGTGGTGACAAGTGCCTGTGGTCCTAGCACTTGGGAGGTTAAGGCAAGAGAATTGCTTGAGCCTGGTTAACAGAGACCCTGTCTCAAAACATAAATAAATAAATAAATAAAATGTAGTTTCTTGGCCAGGGGAATGACATACTACAAGCAGTATTTTATGAAAATTAATCTGGCAGTGACACTCAGAGATGACCAGTGAGAGATTGGAAGCAAAGTAACAAACTCAGAAGTTGTTGTAATAATGCAACTAACACATCCTGAAAGTTTCCTGTGGCATCAGTGGAGATGAAAGAAAGGGGGTAAATATGAGACATATTTCATAGGGATGTTTAATAAGAATCAACATAGTGTTAAGAGCATGGAAACAGTCTGCCTGGATTTGGATCTGGCTCTGCCATTTACCAGCTGAATGACCATGGGCACATTACCTTTACCTCCCTGGGTCTTGGTTTCCAACATCACAGGATACTGTAAAGCTGGTTCCATGAGTTAATCCATGTAATGCATTTAATACAATGTCTAGGCCGGGTGTGGTGGCTCATGCCTGTAATCCCAGCACTTTGGGAGGCTGAGGTGGGTGGATCATGAGGTCAACAGATCGAGACCATGCTGGCCAACATGGTGAAACCCCGTCTCTACTGAAAAATACAAAAATTAGCTGGATGTGGTGGTCCGCTACTCGGGAGGCTGAGGCAGGAGAATCGCTTGAACTCGGGAGGCGGAGGTTGCGGTGAGCTGAGATTACACAACTGCACTCCAGCCTGAGTGAGAGAGCTGGCTAATTTTTGTATTTTTAGTAGAGAGGGGGTTTCACCATGTTGGCCAGGCTGGTCTCGAACTCCTGACCTCGTGATCCGCCCACTTCGGCCTCCCAAAGTGCTGGGATTACAGGCGTGAGCCACTGTGCCCAGCCAAAAATTTTTTTTAGATAAAATAAAAGACTCTGAGGGGTTTCTGTGGAGAAAAAACTCAGAATTCCAGGGAGAACTCTAAATCTGGGACCTTTCCTTTACCATAATTTGAAGCTTATGGGCTAAATGAGATGAATGATACCAAAAGATTATCTATGTGGCTACAGACCCTGGGCCACAAGAGCCAGGCATCGGTTGATTATTGAGGTCTAGATAGGAAAAGGAAGTGCATGTATTATAACTGAAAGGGGCAATTTAACCATCTGTATGACTTTTGTTTAGCATGGTTTATTTGGCCAAAAATGTTTAAGACATTCCCATACATGTAATTAAACAACAGTGCTTTCAATTTGGTATTTCTAGTTAGCAGTGGCAATAATTTGATTCAAGAAAGAATGATTATGAAATATTGGTGACTATGTGACCGGCCATGATTCATGAAAACCCATACCTCTAGTCTGCTGGTGACTTTAAGCATAAAAACAAAAACAACTTCAACAATAACATCAGCAGTGATTTTTTTTCAAAAAGCTACCATATGTTGAGTGCTCTTTATGTACAAAACATTATGCTAAGTGCTTTATTTTTATTTTTCCTATTAGAGAGTCATGCTTTATATGCTAAGTGCTTTACATAACATTATATTGATTCTTGATTCAGTAATCATGGGGATGATTATTCCCATTTTATAGATTAAGGAACTGAGGCTTAGAGAGGTATGTAACTTGTCTAAAACAACTGATCATCATGGAGACTGGATTCAAACTCAAATGTCTCTGATTTCCAAGCCCATGCTTCCAACCATTACATTTTACACTTTTTTTTGAAACGGAGTCTGGCCCTGTTGCCTGGGCTGGAGTGCAATGGCGTGATCTCGGCTCACTGCAACCTCCACCTCCCAGATTCAAGTGATTCTCTTGCCCCAGCCTCCGGAGTAGCTGGGATTACAGGCACCTGCCACCATGCCCGGCTAATTTCTTGTAGTACAGACGGGGTTTCACCATGTTGGCCAGGCTGGTCTCGAACTCCTGACCTTGTGATCCACCTGCCTTGGTCTCCCCTAGGATTACAGGTGTGAGCCACCGAGACTGGACGTACATTCTACACTTCTGAAGGTAGTGTTTGCATACATTTTTTTTTTTGAGAGAGATTCTTGTTCTGTTGCCCAGGCTGGAGTGCAGGGGTGCGATCTCAGCTCACTGCAACCTCCACCTCCCAGGTTCAAGTGAGTCTCCTGCCTCAGCCTCCCAAGTAGCTGGGATCATAGGCGTGTGCCACCATGCCCAGCTAATTTTTTTTTTTTTCTATTTTTAGTAGAGACAGGGTTTCGCCATGTTGGCCAGGCTGGTCTTGAACTCCTGACCTCAGGTGATCCACCTGCCTCAGCCTCCCAGAGTGCTAGGATTACAGGCGTGAGCCATCGTGCCAGGCTTGTTTGTATAAATTTTAACTGAAACAGTATTCCATGGATTTATTATTATTATTATTTTTTCAGATGGAGTTTCGCTCTTGTTGCCCAGGCTGGAGTGCAGTGGCACAATCTCTGCTCACTGCAACCTCCTCCTCCCAGGTTCAAGCAATTCTCCTGCCTCAGCCTCCCGAGTAGCTGGGATTACAGGCATGTGCCACCAAGCCTGGCTAATTTTTGTATTTTTAGTAGAGACGGGTTTTCACCATGTTGCCCAGGCTGGTCTCCTTCTGTTCTACTGTCCAGGCTCTTGGTAACCCAGTTTAACTCTGCTTCCCCTCAAATCAAGAAGGTTGCTCTCTGTTCCCTATATGCCCTAGCCTTCCTCTTTTACTCAGGTAACTCCTGCTTGGTGTAACATTTTTTTCCTGTCTCCTTTTTTTCCAGCAATCTAATTATTCTTTCTTTAAGAGTCAGCTCATAGCACATGACCCACTTAAAGCCTTTGCTTGATACTTGAGCATTCTGGTTGAAAAAAAAAATAAGAAAAAAAAAATAAAGCCTTTGCTGAGCCTGCAGCCTGCCTCAGTTAATTGGTGAACTATTACGGAGTTTTGAGCTCATTTTGCTTTTTTTTCTCCTACTGCCTCAGAAAGCCACATGCCTTCAGCTTGAGGGCAAGGACTCTATCTTCCTTCCCTTTCTCACAAATAATAATGTACTGAGCACCTACTGTGTCTAGACACTGAGATTTTACAGTGTGAATAAAAGTGATGGACTCTTACCTCGTGGTAAGAACTTCTTAGGCTCACGGGACTATATTTTTCTTCAATTAACAAATAAGCATTGAGCAGCTGAGCCAGGCACAGTGTAAGCTATTAATTGGCTATGCATTATTCTTTGTATCACAAGTTTGTATCTTCACAGGAACTTGAAGATAATGGGTGAGGCAGCGAGTCAGGAACAAAATGTCTTAACAATTGCCCCTGGGTTTTCCTAGGAACTCCTTAAAAAATTTAATTTTTTAAAAATAGATGGAGTCTTGCTATGTTGCCCAGGCTGGCCTTGAACACCTATAAGGTTGAGAAGGAAAGATAGCTTAGAGCAGTCTGAGCTCTGTGTGATGTATACACAGTTTATTGGCTCAAAGACATGGGTATGGGACTTCAGTCATGCCTTCCACACCCACACTCTGGGGCAATGGTTTCTTTCTTTCTTTCTTTCCTTTCCTTTCTTTTCTTTCTTTCTTCCTCCCCCTCTCCCTCTCCCGCTCCCTTTCTTTCTCTTTCTCTCTCTTTCTTTCTCTCTTTCTCTCTTTCTTTCTTTCCTTCTTGACAGAGTTTCTCACTGCAACCTCTGCCTCCCCGGTTCAAGCGATTCTCCTGCCTCAGCCTCCCGAGTAGCTGAGATTATAGGCATGTGCCACCATGCCTGGCTAATTTTGTATTTTTAGTAGAGACAGGGTTTCTTCATGTTGGTCAGGCTGGTCTTGAACTCCCGACCTCAGGCGATCCGACTGCCTCAGCCTCCCAAAGTGCTGGGATTACAGGCGTGAGCCACTGTGCCCGGTGGGTTTTTTTCTTTTAAAAATTTTTTATTTTTTGGCCGCACTGTGGGTGGTTCACACCTGTAATCCCCCAGCACTCTGGGAGACTCAGGCAGGAGGATCGCCTGAGGCCAGGAGTTCAAGACCAGCCTGGGCAACATAGAGATAACCTAACTCTAAAAAAATAATAATAATAATTTAAAAAGAAATCTTCAGGGGTTCCTAGGAAAACCTGGAGGCAATTGTTAAGACATTTTATCCTGACTGGCTACTTCACCCATTACCTTCAAGTTCCTGTGAACTTGAAGTGTAACATGACACTGTTACATCTACATTGGAAGTATGTTAGGTCAACTGAGATACGAATTTGGGATACAAAGTACAACGTATAGCCAATCTATAACTTGTTATTTTAATGTAAATTCTTGGTAAACAAGTTAGGAACTGCCTCTTTTCCTTTAAAAACCTACTTGCAGGCCAAGCGCAGTGGCTCACACCTGTAATCCCAGCACTTTGGGAGGTCGAGGTGGGCAGATCACCTGACCTCTGTCGTTTTTTTTTTTTGGAGACAGATCACTCTGTCTCCAAAAAAAAAAAAAAAAAAAAACCCAAAAAACAAACCCCCCTCCCAAAAAAAAACCTTTCATCGAAGTAGAGCAGCAGCTTTGTTTCTTTGCTTCACTGCTGTCTCCCTAGCACTTAGAACATAGTACGTGCTCAATTAATGAATGAGTGCCTGACTGAATGAATGAGGATACACAGATGAGATTCCTCCAATCTCACAGCCGGTTCAGAGTAGGCACTCAATGAGTGACTGACAGGATAGTTGCTGTTTTGAAAGCGCCCAAGTCCAGTAAGCCAATTGGAAGCTAAGCGCGGCGCTGGGATAGTAGGGGCAGAGGGCGTGTCTGACCCAAGGTTGGGTCCTGGAGCATGCGCAGTCTTCACAGAAGGTGACTGGGAGAAAAATGCGGAGGCAGAGATTGCGTAGGAGCAGGTTCTGATTGGCTACTGTTCGCGCGCGAGGGGCCGTGCTTATCCGTAGCCAAGTAAACAGGGCAGGTTAGGGGCGGGGCCAAGGAGGCGTCGCGACCTGGTTGGCCGGCCGGGGCCTGGGGGATGTCACGGATTGGTCGCGGCCGCGAGCGCAGTGGTGTGGAGCGCGCCGGGTCCCGGAGCCGGCTGTCTGAGGGATGGACGAGACGAGCCCACTAGTGTCCCCCGAGCGGGCCCAACCCCCGGACTACACCTTCCCATCGGGCTCGGGCGCTCACTTTCCGCAGGTGCCCGGGGGCGCGGTCCGAGTGGCGGCGGCGGCCGGCTCGGGCCCCTCTCCGCCGGGCTCGCCGGGCCACGACCGGGAGCGGCAGCCACTGCTGGATCGGGCCCGGGGCGCGGCGGCCCAGGGCCAGACCCAAACCGTGGCGGCGCAGGCCCAGGCTCTGGCCGCTCAGGCCGCAGCGGCAGCCCACGCCGCTCAGGCCCACCGCGAGCGGAACGAGTTCCCGGAGGATCCCGAGTTCGAGGCAGTGGTGCGGCAGGCCGAGCTGGCCATCGAGCGCTGCATCTTTCCCGAGCGCATCTACCAGGGCTCCAGCGGAAGCTACTTCGTCAAGGACCCTCAGGGGGTGAGTGCGGGGGTGGGGACCGCTGCCGCGGGCTGGGAGCCGGCGGCGCTCCTGGGGAGTTGGGGGCTTCGCACAGCCAGAGGGAGAAGGGAGAAACTTCGCAGTACCAGCCCCTGGCAGGATGTAGGGATGCCACTGAGGACTGGAGCTGGGGACGCTCTGCGGAATGGAGAAATAAATCAGAACCTACTTGGTGGGGGAGGAGTGAGCGGAAAATGAAAAGAGGAAATTGACCAGATACGGGCCGGGGGCTCAGCGGTGTGGTGGGACAATCCGCCGCCAGACAGAGACTGCTTTCTAGTAGGGTACTTAGCTTCACACTACTGGGACTGCTATTCGGCCGCCGACTTACAGATTTGGGGCTTTAGGCCTGTTCTCTCTTTTTGGACCGACCGAACCAGTGTGTCGCTGTTCACGGAGGAGGATGGGTGACCTATCAGGGGATCTGAGAATTCAGTTCCAGCCTTCTATGTTGTGGGGGATGTCCCCTGCCACCGTCCCAGCTCTTATTAACAGACGTCGAAGAAAGAATGGGCGGACTCACCAGTTTCATCTGCCCTGGTTATTGCTCACTTCTGGGAAAGGGTTCAAATACTTTTTGACGGCTCCAAAGTTTAGATAGAACTTGGAGTTTTACAAACATGGGGCCATCAGCTACTTTTTCTTTCATTTCTCTCCCAGGGCTATCAACAGCCTGCTTTTCAACTAAGGCAGAGTGTTTGCCGACCTTTATTTTGTCCCCTGCCTGTAAATAAAGGGGGATGGTGATAGGATGGGACATGGAGTGACCAGGGCATCTGAGAAGTGACCTTTATCCTTTTGAGAACTGCAGAATTTAAGAAATACGAAGTCTTCCCTGTTTTCAGGGAAGTTTCAGGGAAATTTTCAGGTGTGCTGGAATCGGTCATTGGAAAGATGTATGTTATTTAAATTATGGGTGTCAAAGTTTCCTCAGATTTTCCCTGACATCTCTCCTGTATGAACTCTTTAGATGGCCAGGATGCTGTTTTAATAGGAGTCCTGAGTGGCCAGGATGGGCTGTTACTTGTAGCTCTTGGTTCGGCTCATTGAATGATCTAGTTATTCACTCAGAGTTTGAGTTGTCCCTGAATTTATCAATAATTAGAGAACAGTTCTGCCATGAACTCAGTTTCTCAGTTTACATAAACTGAGTTGGGGAAAGCTTTGTGAGTAATAAGTCTTTCGAAGTTTCTTTTTCTTTTTTTTGAGACAGAGTCTTGCTTTGTCGCCAGGCTGGAGTGCAGTGGCGTGATCTCAGCTCACTGCAGCCTCCGCCTCCCGGGTTCAAGCAATTCTCCTGCCTCAGCCTCCTGAGTGGCTGGGACTACAGGTGTGCACCACCACACCCAGCTAATTTTTGTATTTTTAGTAGAGACGAGGTTTCACCATGTTGGCCAGGATGGTCTCGATCTCTTGACCTTGTGATCTGCCCATCTTGGCCTCCCAAAGCTCTGGGATTACAGGCGTGCCACCGCACCCGGCTTCCAAGTTTCTTAAATAAAAGAGCTTGCAAGCTCAAGTGGGAACCATCATTTCTAGAAGCAAAGAAATGTGAGTGCCCTGAGGTTTAAATGTCAGCCAGATGCTTGCTTGCTTGCTTTCTTTTTCTTTCTCTTTCTTTCTTTCTTTCTTTCTTTCTTTCTTTCTTTCTGTCTCTTTCTCTCTCTCTCTCTTTCTCCCTCTCCCTCTCTCCCTCTCTCCCTCTCCCTCTCCCTCTCCCTCTCTCTCTCTCTCTCTTTCTTGTCTTTCTTGTCTTTCTTTCTTTCAGAGAAGGTCTCACTCTGACACCCAGGCTGGAGTGCAGTGGTGCAATCTCACTGCTCACTGCAGCCTTGATATCCCGGGCTCAAGGTCCTCCCACTCAGCTTCCAAGTAGCTGAGACTACAGGCACGCGCCACCATACCCAGCTAAAAATTATTTTCGTAGAGTCAAGAGTCTCGCCACGTTGCCCTGGTTGGTCTCAGACTCGTGGCTTCAAGCAATCGTCCTCTTACCTCAGCCTCCCAAAGTGCTGGGATTACAGGTGTGACCCACTATACCTGTCCTTTTTGTGCGGGCAGAGGGTATTTTTAGTTTGTTGGCAAATGTAAGAAGGGGCTAAGATTATCTTTGATAGGTACAGGAGAAGGAGGAATATTTTTGTTTTTCTTTCATGACACTGTTAGAGCTGCATTGGAAGTGGGTTAGGTCAGCTGAGAAGTGAGCTGGTGCTTTGACAGATGGAAGTAATACGATCTCTTAATTCTACCTGGCAGGTAAAGTACTGCCATCTCAGTACACAGGCCACAGAGAAGGACAGACCATAGGTATGTTACTTGGTGATTTAGGGATTCCAGTCTCTAAAATTTCCCGGCCACTATCATTTCTCATAGGGGATGTCAAAACACAGATGCCCTGACAAAACTTTTTGATGTACTCATACTGCTTCCAGTTGAAGAAAATGTGATTTAGAACAAAGGGCAATTTCTAAATGCTTGTGGTGGGTTAGACTGGCCCACAGACTTACTGTAGTTGGAATCGTCATCTTTGGCTCTCCTCCAAATGTATGTACTTTATTAAACAAATACTTACATAGCATTTACTATATTCCTTTAAGTGCTTTACAAATAATAACTCACTTAATCTTTATAACCATCCTTGGAGGTAGGTACTGTTATTATCCCTGCAGGTGACAACACAAGCCCATGGTATAACTAATTTTTCCAAGGTCTCACACCTAGTAAGTGGTAGAGGCAGGATTGGGCCCAGGTGGGTTGGCTGTGGAGTTCATGTTCTCACCACTATCCTTTGCTCCCTCAGAGTCAGTCATCAGAATTTCCAGATTCTGGCCAGGCGCGATGGCTCATGCCTGTACTCCCAGCACTTTGGGAGGCCAAGGGCAGGCGCATCACTGGAGGTCAAGAGTTGTTCGAGACCAGCCTGGTCAACATGGTGAAACCCCGTCTCTACCAAAAATACAAAAATTAGCCGAGCACTGTGGCAGGCACTTGTAATCCCAGCCACTTGGGAGGCTGAAGCAGGAGAATCGCTTGAGCCTGGGAGGTGGAGGTTGCAGTGAGCCGAGATTGCACCACTGCACTCCAGCCCAGGCGACAGAGTGAGACTCCGTTTCAAAAACAAAACAAAAAAAAAAGAATTTCTAAATTATCTTCTCAGCTACTATATTGGTTAGTATTGAATTTGACTATATGTGACAGATATTTTAAAATAATGATGACTTGAAAAAAGGTTCATTTACGCCTCATGTAAAAGAAGTCTATAGGCTAGCTGCTCAGGCATGCTCAGGGCTGGCATGACATTTCACTTTATTGGAGACATAGGGTTCTTCCTGCCAGCTCATCAGCCATCTTTAGAATGTGGCTTCTACTCCATGGTCCAAGATGGCTGCTCAAGCTGCAAACATCTTGTCTGCTTTTCAGCCATTTGGAAGAAGGAAAGGGAGAGGGCGAATATGCCCCCGTCCTTTAAGGCACTTTGTAGAAGTTGTAGGAGACTCTTCTACTTACATCCCATTGTCTAAAACTTAGCTGTAGTAGTGGCTGGGAACTATAGTCTTTTTTCTTTTTTTGCCCAGGTAAAAATCATGGGTCTTGTGTCTAGGGAACAAGGGGGAACAGAGATTGGGAGAACGAGCACTTTCTGCGACAGCCACTTTTGGATTTTAGACAGTCTGGAAGATTCTTGAAGATAACAGCCCTGGTCCCATTTCTCAATTTTGGATGGTTTCTGTCTCAGTGGGGTCCAGGAACAGATGGAAAATGCTAGAAGTCGTGGGGAGAGTATACACATTACCCCCCTCACTTACCTCCTTGTGCTTCAGGTCTCATGCTCACTCAACTGCAAAAGGATTTTTTGAGCTTTTTCTCTTTTGCATGAAGTAATACTAGATTTTCACATTGCCAAGAATCATAGGACAGCATGTGACTCACTAGGTTAAGAGGATTAAATGACATATCACACATGAAAGCCCCGATGTAGTTCCTGGCACTTAGTGGGGGCAGCTCAATCAGATTTTTAAAAACATTCCTACTAACTGGTGAATTAGGGTTCTTGGGGTACATGGCATCGAATAAGGCTATAAGAGTTGGTAGATGGGGCGCAGTGGCTCACGTCTGTAATCCCAGCACTTTGGGAGGCCGAGGCGGGCGGATCACAAGGTCAGGAGATTGCGACCGTCCTGGCTAACACGGTGAAACCCCGTCTCTACTAAAAATACAGAAAATTAGCCAGGTGTGGTGGCGGGCGCCTGTAGTCCCAGCTACTTGGGAGGCTGAGGTAGGAGAATGGCATGAGCCCGGGAGGCGGAGCTTGCAGTGAGCCAAGATCGTGCCACTACACTCCAGCTTGGGCAAGACAGCAAGACTCCATCTCAAAAAAAAAAAAAAGAGTTGGTAGATGATGCTTAAAATCTCGAGACCTACATGTATGACAAACTTGACTGCCTCTTAACGTTTTAGTAAAATTATTTTATTATATATATATTTTTGAGACAGTTTCTCACCCTGTCGCCCAGGCTGGAGTGCAGTGGCACAACCTTGGCTCATTGCAGCCTTGGCCTCCCAGTGTTGGGATTACAGGTGTGAGCCACCGTGCCTGGATGGTTTTATATATTTGGACAAGCCCTTCCCTTCCTTTTGTAAGAATAAACTTGTAAATAAGGCTTCTCTACCTAAATAGCTAAATGAAAGACTGCTGTTTTCCTCCAACCTATACCATAGAATACAGCAGTTCTTAGAGTGTGGCCCAGGGATCTTGACCTCTGGGAGTTCCTTTTGGGGTCCACAGGTCAAAATTATTTTCATCGTAATTCTAAGACTTTATTTGCCTTTTTCATTCTCATTTATTTATGAGTGGAGAGTGGAGATTTCCAGAGACTACATGATGTGTGATATTGAAACAGATTGAATACTAAGATATGAGATATAGCCTTTACCCACATTAACAAATGCTTTTTGGAGTCCTTAATGATTTTTTTTTTTTTTTTTTGAGATGGAGTCTCACTCGCTCAGGCTAGAGTGCAGTGGCATGATCTCGACTCACTGCAACCTCTGCCTCCTGGGTTCAAGCAATTCTCCTGCTTCAGCCTCCCGAGTAGCTGGAATTACAGGCACGCCCACCACCATGCCCGGCTAATTTTTGTATTTTTAGTAGAGACGGGATTTCACCATGTTGGCCAGGCTGATCTCAAACTCCTGATCTCAGGTGATCCGCCTGCCTTGGCCTCCCAAAGTACTGGGATTACAGGCATGAGCCACTGCACCCAGCCTAATTTTTAAGAGTTTAAACTTTTTGAGACCAAAAAGTTTGAGAACTATTCACTTTATGTTTACCAAACTTTAAAAGAAGACTTTTATAAAAGGTCATTTCTGTATATTTCACTGTGCGATATGAATGATATGCTTGAACTGTCTTACATTTTAGGTTCTTGGAGAAAGGACCTCTTTTAGCATAGCATGACACCCTCCTTGTCACTGCTGATTAGATATAGGAACCCCCCTGGGTTCCAGGTTCCAGTAATTTGTTGTTGTTGTTTGTTTGTTTTGAGAGGGGGTCTAACTCTGTTGCCCAGGCTGGAGTGCAGTAGTGTGATCTTGGCTCATTGCAACTTCCACTTCCTGGGTTCAAGCGATTCTCCCACCTCAGCCTCCTGAGTAGCTGGTACTACAGGTGCATGCCACCATGCCCAGCTAATTTTTTCTATTTTTTTTTTTTTTTGTAGAGACGGGGTTTCACCATGTTGGCCAGGCTGGTCTTGAACTCCTGACCTGAAATGATCCACCTGCCTTGGCCCCCCAAGTGCTGGGATTATAAGTGTGAGCCACTGCACTGGGCTCAGTTTCCAGTAATTGGTTGTGGGTTCTGACACCAGCTAGTTCATGGCCTCCTGCTTTCTTGTGTGATTTTATTCCCAACTTCATGGACTGCTACTGCTTAAACTATCTGTACCTCACCCCGCCTTTGTTAAAAGGAGAGATTAGTAAATGGGTGTTAAGAAAAGTTGTTTTTATAATATTGGCATCAAACTGAAGCTCTCTCCTAGATATAATAAAGGAATTGAAAATCTATTAAAGAAGAGAAAAAAAAACCACAAAAATCTATTAAAGAAGAGAGTGGATGGTGAGGAAAAATTAGGCAGTAGTCATTTTCTTTTCCAGCTAAATACTGGTGGGTGTCTTTCCAATTTGAGTGGTTTTAGAGTTTGTTCTCCATGAATGAGGAGAGTATTCTTGATTATTCAGTAGCATAGTTGATTTTATGAAGTGAACACTGGAAATTAGGCCAGAGGCTGTTTTACCTCTCTGTCTAGGAAAGCCACCAAATGCCTGCAGAATGCTTGCACATCGTTCTCCACAGGCTAGGTCCTGAGCAAATGCTAACATAATTGAATTGAACTGAGGCCTACACTTAGTCCTGAAAGGCACTTGTTTGCCCTTCTGTCTGAATGCCCTTTTGTTTCTCCGTTCTTCATACTCTAACATTCCCTCATTGATCTAGTCCAGGCAGTATTCTTTAATGAAACCCCTGTACTATTGACATAACCATAATTACTCATGCTTTTGGAGTCATTGAAATGCTTCTTATTCTCCTTATGGTAGAAGGAAATCGAGATGTTTGAGAGGTCAGTCTTTAAATGACACTTGACTGCAATCTTGGCCTTCAAGTTCTGCTTTCTTTTTTGTTATTGTTGTTTTTTAATTTTTCTTTTTTAGAGATGGGGTCTTGCTCTGTCACCCAGGCTACAGTGCAGTGGCATGCTCCTAGCTCACTGCAGCCTTGATCTTCTAGGCACAAGGGATTCTTCCTGCCGAGTAGCTGGGACTACAGGTGCATACCACCACACTTAGCTAATTTTTTTTTTTTTTTTTTTTTGAGATGGTATTTCGCTCATTGACCAGGCTGGAGTGCAATGGCATGATCTCGGCTCACTGCGACCTCCACCTCCCGGGTTCAAGCGATTCTCCTGCCTCGCCTCCCGAGTAGCTGGGACTACAGGCATGTGCCACCATGCCTGGCTAATTTTGTATTTTTAGTAGAGATGGGGTTTCTTCATGTTGGTCAGGCTGGTCTCGAACTCCTGACCTCAGGTGATCCGCCCGCCTTGGCCTCCCAAAGTGCTGGGATTGCAGGCATGATTCCCGGCTAATTTTTAAAAATTAGTGACAGAGTCTTATGGTATTGCCCAACCTGGTCTCAAACTCCAGGCCTCAGGCAATCCTGCCTCATCCTCTGAAAGTGCTGGGCTTATAGGCATGAGCCACCATGCTCAACCTTTTCTGTCTTTAAGTAGAAGTATTTACTAGTTGGCCTCAGCCCTGGTATTTTTCAGCCCTCAGTAGTAGTAGGAGTGTCTTGGCCTCCCTTTCATTGGGGACCAGCTTACTGAACTCCATAATGTGCCTCAGTTGAACTGACTGTTGCATTCTGGGACATGCTTCAAGTTGCCTTTTGGTTTCCCTGTCCAGGTTCCAGAGGGTTACAGTGAACTCGTCAGTCATTCTCTGAGTTGTGAGCCTGTTGCTACTGCTGCTTTGTTATTCAGAGGCTGGGGTTCCAGGGGAGCAGAGACAGAGAAGACTGCTGAGGCCTCTAGCTAGTTGCTTTGGATAAGAAAGTAATTCTGAAGACTTATGATGTGAATATATGCATTTTGCTTTGCCAGTAAATAAGTTAGTTTGTCTTTAAGAATAAATTGATTCTTTTTGGAGGGAGAAGGAGGAGTTCTGTATTTTTCTTGTCCTCTCAAATCCTTGGAAGGCATTTTTAAAGGAGCTGGCTTCAAGATCGACCAGTTATTTGTTAGCGACATGGACCTAGCCAAATCCTAATATGAGTACTGAGTTGGTGAAAGCAGATGGGTGTATGCTGTCTGCTGTGACCTGCCATTCAGGAAGTGACACCCACAGGAAAATGTCTTATGACCCAGACTAGCTTGAGTAGGCTGTGGGGTGAGGGGGACAAGGAGAGTCATATGATACGAGGATGAATCACTCAGATAGCATATTTGCTTTTATCCCTTGAATTACCAGTTTGGGGACTGGAGGGAATTAGATGAATGTAAAACAACCTCAGAGGGCTGACTGGCCTGTTGAAGAAAACATTCAGGAGGGAGGGCCGTAATTTCTAGGCATCCCATATTTCCAAAGACCTTAGAAGATTAAGTTACTGTCTGCTATAGAAGATGGATTTAATCTGTGTGGCATCTCATGTCCTGGTTTCTTGCCTATCAGAATTACTTAAGAGAGCTTCATTCTAACCAAGTAGCAGAGTTTTTTTCCTGCTGTGATTTTTCTCTTTGGATAATAAGGCTGCGAGAGGAAATCTCTTCATCATTGATGAAGGAATTTCCTTAACCTCATTCCATAATAGATTTTTTTTTTTTTTTTTGAGACAGAGGCTTGACCTTGTCACCCGGGCTGGAGTGCAGTGGCGTGATATTAGCTCACTGCAACCTCCGCCTCCTGGGTTCAAGTGATTCTCCTGCCTCAGCTTGCCGGGTAGCTGGGATTACAGGTGCATGCCACCATGCCCAGCTAATTTTTGTATTTTTAGTAGAGACAGGGTTTCACCATGTTGGCCAGGCTGGTCTTAAATTCCTGACCTCAGGTTATCCGCCCACCTCGGCCTCCCAAAGTGCTGGGATTACAAGCGTGAGCCACCATGCCCGGCCCATAATACCTTCTTTACTTCCTTCCAGTTGGTAAAGTTTTTAGTCTTTCTGTAATTGATGCAGAACAACAGTGTGCATAATGTAACTTCAGCAATTAGAGTTATGGTGTTAAATTTCTGGCATACCACATACAGAAAGATCCCGTAGGATAAATAGGGCAGGGGTGCATACAAAAAAAGAGAACATATGACCTGTGATAAGTTAATTCCTCATTTTTTTGGGGAAAGATTACTTTAGAGCCCTCGATATGTGCATTAGGATATTGTATCTTTCTGGAGAGCAGGAAGCAGTACTGTATTGGCATTAGATGCTGCCAGTGACTAAAGATCTACCACTGAATTGGCTTCTGTACCTTTTTTTTTTTTTTGTGAGACAAGGTCTCACTTGGTTGCCCAGGGTGAGGAATGCGGTGTGGGCAATCTAGGCTCACTGCAACCTCCGCCCCATGGGTTCAAGTGATTCTCGTGCCTCAGCCTCCCAAGTAACTGGAATTACAGGCGTGCACCACCGCGCCCAGCTACTGTTTGTATTTTTAGTAGAGACAGGGTTTCGCCATGTTGGCCAGGCTGGTCTCAAACTCCTGGCCTCAAGTGATCCGCCCGCCTTGGCCTCCCAAAGTGCTGGGATTACAGGCATGAGCCTTGTACCTGGCCTGCTTCTGTATCTTGCTCCTAGAAATGTAGCAATCCATTTACCTTGTTTGTTTGAAGCACAAAGTTAGAGGTAGGTACTTATATGAGGGAAAAGAGATGGAAAAGAGGGATAAAGGAGCAAGGAAGAAAGAGAAGACTTAATATGTTCTTTGGCCACAGTGCTTTCTAGCAGTGGGTCTCTTAGCTGCACACACGAGCTGGTGTCTTCCCCTTACCAACTGGGATAAACCTGAGTCCAACTGTGAGTAGGAATTGTCTGCCTGTGCCCTCTCATTTCTTTCTAGATTCCTGCTGACTTGGTCTGTGGGCTATTTCAGTCAACTCGGATTTAACATCTTTTTCTTTTGTCTTTGTAGAGGATCATTGCTGTCTTCAAACCCAAGAATGAAGAGCCCTATGGGCATCTTAATCCTAAGTGGACCAAGTGGCTGCAGAAGCTGTGCTGTCCCTGCTGCTTTGGCCGTGACTGCCTTGTCCTCAACCAGGGCTATCTCTCAGAGGCAGGGGCCAGCCTGGTGGACCAAAAACTGGAACTCAACATTGTTCCCCGTACAAAGGTCAGTGACCCATCTCCAGGAAGCCTTACTGCCTGGCCACAGTTTTCCTGGGGCCTAAGCCCTGCTACATGTTAGTGGGACCTTGGGTCCAGTGGGATCATTTATACTGTAAGTCTGGATTCTCGATCTTTTTTCGGGAGGATGGCAGGATTAGGCTCGTGATTTGATCATCTGATGAAGGTTGTCTTTTGAAGGATATACACACAATTTTTGCATACAATTTCAGGAGATTCACACTTTTACTGCATGTTTATGGCTCCCTTGGTCTTTGAATCCCAGCTAACCCCAAGCTAGTTAGAAACCTAGTGACTTTGTGGCTTACTCTCAGACTTCTGAGCTATCCTGGCATTTCAATACAGTCTAGGACTGGCTGATGACAGCTAAGCACTTCTGCAGGGTCTGACAAGGAAAACTTTAGGACAGGCTGAGGGTTAGAGCAATGGTCTGGCCTGAACCCTACAGGGAACTGACATAGAATTTTTCTAACTTATCTTTATGCTGTGGAATTTTGGGACTTGTCTGAACATATCAAAATAGGGGTGCCAGATCCAGGCAGACTCACACTCAGAATGGATTCATACACATCTTGTATGTGTTATAGACATAGTTGAGGTCCCCCCCACCCCCACCCCAACCAATATGCTTGAATACAGAATTGATTGCATACAATTTCAGGGAGTTTACTGACACCAGGCTAAGAACCCCTGCACTACAAGGTATTCCATGAAACTCACCAAGGGTTATGAGGGGAAGAAATCTACTGGTCAGCATATGAACATGTCCGGACACATCATTCACTGAGTACATGGCTACCTGGGGTTTAGTAACAACTTAGGTGGAACTCTCATCTGATGCCCTGAGGCTGCTGAGTCATCTAAACAATCCTGGCTCTGTGCTTAGTCTTAACTGGTCTATGCTAGTTTATTTAGTTATTTACTAAATAACTAAAACTAAATTTATTTAGTTATTTATTAAATATCTCTTTGAGAATCTGATGAAACCTATAGACCCCCTTTCCAGAAAAAGTACATATATTTGCAATTATTGTTTTGTATATAATTTTAGGGTGATGGTTCATAAACGTTGCAGTCTATCTGTTGACCCCCCAGGGAGCATGCCTCTAGATTAAAATCCCTCTGCTTAAAGTTTTCTTTTCTTTATTGTTTTTAGAGACAGGTTCTTGCTCTGTTGCCCAGGCTGGGGTGCAGTGGCACAATCACAGCTCACTGCAGCCTTGACTTCCCAGGCTCAAGCAGTCCTCCCACCTCAGCCTCTCAGGTTGGAACTACGGGCATGTGCCACCATGCCTGGCTAATTTTTTTTTTTTTTTAATTTTTTGTAGAGACAAGGTCTCCCTGTTTTGCCCAGGCTGGTCTTGAACTCCTGGGCTCAAGCTATCCTCCTGCCTTGGCCTCCCCAAAGTGCTGGGATTACAAGTGTGAGCCACCACACCCAGCCTTGAAGATTTCTTCACAGGTTTAGATAGCAGACTCTATGAGCAAAGAGATTGATCAGCAGATGGAAACTTCCCTTCCGTTTGAGAGGAAAATGTGACTATTGTGGATATTTAACCATGTCTGCTCCTTTGCTACTAAACTCCAAATAATTAGCCAACTAGTTTGTAAGTTATAGAAGTCAGAGACCACTTCTCAAGATTTCCTCTCTCATTCTCAGCACCTAGCAAAATACTATATTTATAGTAAGCATTCATGAAGTAGCAGCTGAGTCAGTAAATGAATATCAAATCATGAGAAATAATACCAAAGTTCTCCCAACTTCAGGTCTAGCGAGAAAATGTTTGACCAGGCTTCTAGTTCCCATTTCACATCTAATTCACTGCCTGGCTTTGTACAGCTCATTCCTTCTCTTTATGCCTTACTTTTCCCTCTCTGTGCAGATAGTTTTACAGCATGCTTTGAACATCTTGTATGATAATTAATGTTCTTAAGTCTCCTAACCTGAAATGCTTCTACTAGGCTCCTCTTAGACTCTGGAAACTTTTAAATTCTCCTTGCTCATCACTCTGTAGTTTTCTTCCTTTACTAGGCAAATAGCAGACTGTGCCTGGCCTATGCCTGCCTGCTCTGTTGGTGCTTCTGGAGTGTGGTGCCCAAGAATCAGAGGACTTGAGTTTGAATTCTTGCTCTGCAGTTTTTGATTTGTATAACACTTCAGCAAGTCATGTAACCTCCCTAGGCTCAATTTCTTTACTGTAAAAATAGGGATATAAATAGTTCCTACTTTGTAGAGTGGCCATCAATATTACACAAGACAGCCTATATGAAGCACATAGCCGAGTGAGTGCCAGGCACAATGTAAACCCTCCATATGTTAGCCTGTGATATTTTTATAAGCTATTCTAATTGTTAGTGTCACCCCCACAATCCCTTTCTTCCCTGTCTCTGGTCTTCCTCTTTCCCTGTTAGAGAACCTTCATGAGGCCTGAGGATCTTTTGCATCAGAAAGTCAGCAACAACAAAAATACTTGTCTTGGCTGGGCTCAGTGGCTCACGCCTGTAATCCCAGCACTTTGGGAGGCCAAAGTGGGTGGATCACCTGAGGTCAGGAGTTCGAGACCAGCCTGGCCAACATGGTGAAACCCTGTCTCTACTAAAAATACAAAACTTAGCTGAGCATGGTGGTGCGTGCCTGTAATCCCAGCTACTTGGGAGGCTGAGGCAGGAGAATCGCTTGAACCTGGGAGGCAGAGGTTGCAGTGAGCTGAGATTGTGCCACCACACTCTATCCTGGGCGACAGAGCAAGACTCCGTCTCAAAAAAAAAAAAATACTTGTCTTCCATGAGACTGAGATGAGACAGAACTTTGGAAGCTTAACATGTAGCTGCTGGAGAATAGTAAGAGGACTCCCCTCCCTGTCTCCCCAACTCTTGTGACAGGACTCTATCCAGTTGATCAGAGCATCTGTCATTATAGAAACAGGGCTCACATTGCATTGGAACTTGAATGGTAAGGCTCTAATTCTCACTCACTGGCTGTCTCTGCTCTCTGCTCCTATGAGGTTTCAGGTTATGATAGTTTCATTAGTTATGGGGAAAAAGTGGTTTATTAGGAAGAATGATAGAAAATAAATATGATGGGGGCAAAAGGGGATTTATGGCTTGAGAGAGCCAGGAGTTTCACTGTGGACACTGGCAAGGTAGCCTTAGGAGAGCTCTTTTTCCTTCATTCCTATGCCTGAGTTTTCTGATTTGTAAGGCAGGGAGTGCCTACTACAGTACCATGCACATCCATTTTAGGTACTCTATTAATACTAGATGGTAGCATGGAGCGATAGATGAGAGGCAGTTATTTTGCCTCTCAGGTTCATGGGAAAAAAATAGTTATTTGTAATAAATTTTACAAGGCTTAGGAAAATACCTTTCTTGTAAGTTTGATTTTAGGTATTTATATGCTAAAACTCACTTGTTGCTTTTATATGCTAAAACTCACTTGTTGCTGTCTCTGAAAGAAGCTTGTAACTCATTCATTCATTCACTTAATAAATATTTAATGAGCATATGCCAGCTACTGTGTTAGGTGCTGTGGATGCTAATATAAATAAGATGTTCTCTGCTTCCTCAAATCTCATTAGTTTTAAGGGAGGAGTTAGATATACAAATGGATAATTACAAGACAGTGATAAGTGTGACAATAGATGCATATGTGGTTTACAATTATGTCACTGCAATTTGACTTAAATCAAGTATAATATTGATGGCTCATAAATTTTTTTTTTAGAATAAGCAATGCATGCATCTAGTACAAAAATCAGAAGGCACATAGGGTAAACAGAGAAAAGTAATTCAGACTCCCTGCTACCCCTATCTCCTGGCCATTCAGTTTCCTTCCTCAGAGGCAGCCAGGATTACAGTACATCTTGTGTAATATTCCAGATATAGCCTATACATAAAAATAGCAGCTAATTAAAATGAAAACCAATTTTAATGTTTATGTTTTGAATATGAATAATTTCACAAAGTAAAAAAATTCAAAAGGGCCCGGGCACAGTGGCTCATGCCTGTAATCCCAACACTTTGGGAGGCCGAGGTGGGAGGATCACCTGAGGTCAGGAGTTCAAGACCAGCCTGGCCAACATGGTAAAACCCTCTCTCTACTAAAAATACAAAAATTAGCCAGGAGTGGTGGCACACACCTGTAATCCCAGCTACTTGGGAGGCTGAGGCATGAGAATCGCTTGAATCTGGGACTTGGAGGTTGCAGTGAGCCGAGACTGCGCCACTGCACTCCAGCCTGGGCAACAGAGTGAGACTCTGTCTCAAAAAAAAAAAAAAAAAAAAAAAAAAAAAAAATTCAAAAGGAAATAAAGGGGTATAGAGTAAATTGCAACTTGTTTGTCTCTGGAAAGAAAATGGGCATTTGGCCTAATCTAACCCAGGAGATGACAGTGTTAATCCTTGTACTTCATACCAGCTGCTCTAACAACCCCTAAATCTCAGTGGTTTAATACAATTGGATTGTATTTCTTTTTTTTCTTATTTTTTTGGGGACAGAGTCTCCCTCTGTCACCCAGGATAGAATGTGCAGTGGCGCGATCTCGGCTCACTGCAACCTCTGCCTCCGAGGTTCAAGCCATCCTCCCACCTCAGCCTCCCAAGTAGCTGGGATTACAGACGTGCACCACCATGCCTGGCTAATTTTTTTCTTCGTATTTTTAGTAGAGACGGGGTTTCACCATGTTGGCCAGGCTGGTCTTGAACTTCTGACCTCAAGTGATCTGCCCACCTCGGCCTCCCAGAGTGCTGGGTTTACAGGTGTGAGCCACCACGCCTGGCCAGGAGTATATTTCTTGATTACATGTCAGACTCATGCCAGATAGGCAGCTCTCCTAGATACCACATCACTCATGTAGTTACAAGGTATCCAAGGTTCTTCCATGGTGTGGCTCTGCTATTTCCCAGCCCGTCTTTCCTAGCTGCATAGACTGGGGAATGTGAATTAAGGATTGTGGGAGATTTTAGTTGCCAGCAGTGGAAGTGTTGTACATACATAATTTTGTCATTATTTCATTGGCCCAAACTAGTTATCTTCCCTCTTCTAGTTGCTGGGAAAGCTGATAAATGTATTCTTTCTGTGCCCTGGAAGAGGAATAGTATTTGTGAACATCAAGCTATTTATGCTCTGCCATAGTCTTCTGGTTCCTTAAACTTGACTCTAACCTTAGTATCTCTTCTCTTTCACTGTAGGTAGTATACCTGGCCAGTGAGACCTTCAACTATAGTGCCATTGACCGAGTGAAGTCCAGGGGCAAGCGGCTTGCACTAGAGAAAGTGCCAAAAGTTGGACAGCGGTTTAACCGCATCGGGCTACCACCAAAGGTATAGATGCACCTCTGGCTTATCAAGGATCATGATTTATAGTGACATAGTCATCCAATGGTGAAGCAAGGTGCCTACAACTCAAATATGGGCACTTGAATAACCTGCCCTGAGGATCCTGTCTTCCTCATTTCTGTCAAGTGGCTAAGGTTTGAAAAGTTGAGACCTAACTTTTCACTTTACTCCTCTGGTTCATTTGGATAGGTTCTTTAATTTGGATGGATGATCACTGTTACATCTCTTTTCTCCTGTACTTGCAAGAAATGAGGAAGTAAAGATCTTGAAAAGTTTTCCTTCTCTGATAGAAACTCCATAGGGCCTTAATGGGTATCTGGCATATACTCCAAAGGTCTTTGGATTTGGGCAGTAGGGAAAAACCTTTGTTCCTTCCTCTTGGTTCCAGGTTGGTTCATTCCAGCTCTTTGTTGAAGGCTACAAAGATGCAGACTATTGGCTGCGGCGTTTTGAAGCAGAACCTCTTCCTGAGAACACTAACCGGCAACTACTGCTCCAGTTTGAGCGGTTGGTGGTGCTGGATTACATCATCCGCAACACTGGTGAGCAGCTGCAGGTGGTCCCATGCCCTGTGCCAGACTGTGTTGAGGCATGGGGAGGCCTGGAGGCTTGCAGGGCTTGGGAGTCAGAGTGCCTTGTCCAGACACATCATGTGTAGTTTTCAGAAGTGGTGAGGCCTGGAGTTAGTATTTGCATTTTATCTTACACGCTTTCCTGGTTCCAGACAGAAGACGCTTAGCTCTTCCAAAGCACTGTGAAGAGTACTCTTATCCTTGATCCCTAGTCATTCTTGTAGCCTCAACACCTGTAACAGGACAGTTTTGTCTTCCTCTAACTTCTTGAGGTAGATGTTTAGATCATTGATATTTAAAAAAAATTTTTTTCAGTGCAATTTAAATTCAACTAACCTGGTAAAATGTACATGTATTGAGGACAAAAGTCTTTAAATTCAAGCTGGATGCAGTGGCTCATGCCTGTACTCCCAGCGCTTTGGGAGGCCAAGGTGGATGGATCATTTGAGGCCAGGAGTTCCAGACCAGCCTGGCCAACATGGTGAAACCCTGTCTCTACTAAAAATACAAAAATTAGCCGGGTGTGGTGGCACGCACCTGTAGTCCCAGCTATTCAGGAGGCTGAGGTGGGAGAATCGCTTGAACCTGGGAGGCGGAGGTTGCAGTGAGTCAGAATTGTACTACTGCACTCTAACCTGGGTGACAGAGCAAGACTCTGTTTCCAAAAAAAAAAAAAAAGTCTTTAAATTCACCTTATTGGAGCTATATTTTGTCTGATATTTTAATCATAGTAAAATGCATGTAACATAAAATTTATTATCTTAACCATTTTAAAGTAGTATGAAATACATTCATATTGTTGTGCAGCTGTCACCTAGGCTGGAGTGCAATGGCGTGATCTCAGCTCACTGCAACCCCTGCCTCCTGGGTTCAAGTGATTCTCCCACCTCAGCCTTCCAAGTAGCTGGGATTACAGACACCCACCATCATGCCTGGCTAATTTTTGTGTTTTTATAGAGATGGGGTTTCACCATGTTGGCCAGGCTGGTCTTGAACTGACCTCAGATGATCCACCCATCTCAGTGTCCCAAAGTGCTGGGATTACAGGTGTGAGCCACCATGCCCAGCCTCCAGAACTCTTTTCATCTTGTAAAACTGAAGCTCTATACTCATTAAACAGTAACTCTTCATTCCCCCTCCCCATTTCCCTGGCAACAATCATTCTGTTTTCTGTTTCTATGATTTTGACTACTCTAAGTACCTCATATAAGTGGAATAGTACAGTATTTGTCTTTTGGTGATTCGCTTATTCACTTAGCATAACGTTCTCAAGGTACATCTTTGATGTAGTATATATCAGAATTTCCTTTTTAAGGATAAATACTGATCCATTTTATGTATATACCACATTTTGTCTATCCATTTATCTTTCAGTGAACACTTGGGTTCCTTCTGCATTTTAGCTATTATGAACAATGCTACTATGAACATGGGTGTACAAATATCTCTTCAAGACCCTGCTTTCAGTTTTTTTGAGTATATATCCAGAAGTGGAATTACTGGATCATATATGGTAATTCTATTTTTAATTTTTTGAGGAACCACCATACTGTTTTCCACAGCAGCTGTGCCATTTTACATTCCCACCAAGAGCACACGAGGGTTCCTTCCAATTTCTCGCCAGCACTTACTGTTTTCTGTTTTTTTCTTTTCATATTTAATCTGCATTCTGCTGAATGTTTTCTGTTGTTTTGATAGTAACCATCCTAATGGGTGTAAGATGTTATCTTATAGTTTTGATTTGCATTTCCTTAATGATTAGTGATGTTAAGCATCTTCTTATGTGCTGATTGGCCAATCATATATCTTCTTTGGAGTTGTCTATTTAAGTCCTTTGCCTATTTTTGAATTTTTTTTTTTGGTTGTTATTGTTGAGTTCTCTATACATTTGTTTAAAGTTTTCTGTATATCTGGCTATTAATCCCATATCAGATATATAATTTGCAAATATTTTCTCTCAATCTGTTGCCTTTAGTTTTATTTTTTAAAGAGACAGAGTTATGCTCTATTGTCCAGGCTGAAGAGCAGTGGCACAATCATAGCTCACTACAGCCTCGGACTCCTGGGCTCAAGTGATCTTCCTACCTCTGCCACCCGAGTAGCTGGGACTACAGGTGTGAGGACCACGCCTGGCTAGTTTTTAAATTCTTTGTAGAGACAAGGTCTCAATGCATTGCCCAGACTGGTCTCGAATTCCTGGGCTCAAGCAATCCTCCTACCTCAGCCTCTCAAAGTGCTGGGATTACAGGTGTGAACGACTGCGCCTGGCTTGCAACTGATTTTTTTGTGGATTGATTTTATATGCTGCTACTTTGCTGAATTATTAGTTCTAGTAGTTTTTTTTTTGTGTGGAAATTTTAGGGTTATGCACATACACAATCATATCTATGAACAGACATAATTTTCCCTCTTTTTTTTTTCCAATTTGGATGCTTTTTATTTCTTTTTTCCTGCTTCAGTGCTCTAAGACTTCCAGTACTATGTTGAATAGAAGTAAAAGCAGGCATCTTTTCACTGTTCTTGATTTTAGAGGAAAACCTTGCAGTCTTTCACCATTATGATGTTAGGGTCCTTTTTGCCCACCTTGACACGCTCAAGCTATTTGCAAGCTGCTCCTGCAACTTGTGCACATCTGGCTGCCATGTGGCTGAAGGGTGGGGGATGGGTAGCTGCTTGTGGGGCTAAGAGCCAAAATTGAATGAAATTAACCACAATTTACTGTCCAGGCTTTTCCCTGCAAGTTGCAGGCCCTCCATAGACTCCAGAGCTCCAAAATAATTACATCAGACAGATTTTTGCCACTACAATTGTTGTCCACGTGGGGAGACAGATTTCTGTTGTTTCCTACTCCACCATCTTCCCAGAATCCTCTCTAAGAGTATTGATTTTTACCTTTTCTCCTTTCCCTTCCTTTTCTTTTCTTTTTTTTTTTTTTGAGACGGAGTCTCGCTCTGTCGCCCAGGCTGGATTGCAGTGGCGTGATCTTGGCTCACTGCAACCTCCACTTCCCAGGTTCAAGTGATTCTCCTGCCTCAGCCTCCCGAGTAGCTGGGACTACAGGTGCGTGCCACCACGCCCGGCTAATTTTCGTATTTTTAGTAGAGACAGGGTTTCACCATATTGGTCAGGCTGGTCTTGAACTCCTGACCTTGTGATCTGCCCACCTTGGCCTCCCAAAGTGCTAGGATTACAGGTGTGAGCCATCGAGCCCGGCCTCTTCTTTTCTAATATATGCACTTCAGACTGTAATTTCATCTTAAGCATAGTTTAGGTGTATCTTACAAGTGTTTTTTTTCACTGTAATCAATCATTATAAAATACACTGAAAATTTTTTTTATCCTCTCAGTTTATAGATGGAGGCTATATTTTCTAATTTTCATTGTTCATTTCTTCTCTGACCCATAGTTTACTTAAAATAATTTTTCAGCTGGTTAGTAGGAAAATTTTAAAATACACAAAAGTAGAGAGACTGGTATAATAAACCCCGTGTACTTGTTACCATCTTCAACAGTTATTATGTAAGGTCTCACTTCCTGCTACCCCCATCCCTGCTGGATTTTTTTTTTTTTTTTTCAACTAAGGCTTTGACTGGAACTGCTGGATTTTTTTTATTTTTATTTTTATTTTATTTTTTTTGGAGACGAGTCTCACTCTGTCGCCCAGGCTGGAGTGCAGTGGCCCAATCTCGGCTCACTGCAAGCTCTGCCTCCCAGGTTCACACCATTCTCCTACCTCAGCCTCCTGAGTAGCTGGGACTACAGGCGCCCGCCACCAAGCCCGGCTAATTTTTTGTATTTTTAGTAGAGACGAGGTTTCACCATGTTAGCCAGGATGGTCTCGATCTCCTGACCTCGTGATCTGCCTACCTTGGCCTCCCAAAGTGCTGGGATTACAGGCGTAAGCCACCGCACCCGGCCACTGCTGGATTATTTTAAAGCAAATCTAAGACATCATTTTATAGCATCCATAGATACCTCCATATGTTCTTGAAGAGATAAAGACTTTTTTTTTTTCAGTATAATCAGTATTTAATGTCCCATCAGTGTTCAGATTACCCCAGTTGTCTCATAAAAAAATGATTTTTATAGTTGGCTTGTTGAAATTATGATATAAAGGTCCACATATTACATTTGGTTAATATCTTTCTTTTCTGTTTTTTTTGGAGATGGGATCTCACTATGTTGCCCAGGCTGGTCTTAAACTCCTGGGCTCAAGCAGTCCTCCCACCTCAGCCTCCCAAAGTGCTGAGATTACAGGCATGAGCCACTGTGACTGGCCAGGTTAATATGTTTCTTAAATGTCTTCAATTTAGGGAAACTTTCACATCTTTTTTTCCCCTTGCCTTTTATTTGTTGAAGAAACTGGATATTTGCCCTATAGAAGTTCCACATTGTGGATTTGGCATCCTCCATTCTCTGTGTTTCCTGTAAATTTACTGCTTGAGTTTAAAGGCTTGATCAAATTCAGGTTTGATTTTTTTTTTTTTTTTTTTGGAGGCAGGGTCTCACTCTGTTGCCCATGCTAGAGTGCAGTGGTATGATCATAGCTCATTGCAGCAGCCTCCAACACTTGGCTCAAGCTATCCTGCCTCAGCCTCCCAAGTAGCTGGGACTATAGGCACGTACTACCACACCTGGCTAATCTTATTTACAATTTGTTTAGACATGGGGTCTTGCTATTTTGCCCAGGCTGGTCTTGAACTCCTGGCCTCAAGTGATTCTCTGCCTCCTCAGCCTTCCAAAATGCTGGGATTTCAGGTACAGCCTCTGCTGATATTCTTAATCTTGACTTTTATCTTTTTAAACATATTAAGGATTTTGTTGTGAACATTTTAAAGTCTGTATATTTTTATTGTTTGGAGCCTCTACAGATCTGTTTTAATTTTCAGTTGTTTCTCTTTGTTTTTATTCCTGTCATCTTGTTTCTTTGTGTACCTGGTTGTTTTTCATTGTCAAATACTGCCTATCAGAAATCGTAGAGCTGTATGAAGGCCTGAGATGTCATTGTAAATCCTGTCTGGAGGAAGATTTCTTTTGGCAAGCATCTAGGGCACTAGCAATCCAGTATCACTTTAATTTCAGGTGTTGAGGGGAGCTTAGTGTATTTCCAAAGTGTAGTGCTTCAGGTCTTAACCCAAAGCATAGATGATATACGAGGGTCCCTTACCCCTGATCAGTCACTGGATTATAGTTTTTGTCTCTCTATCTAGCTCCACAAGGCTCTTATAATTGTTCTACCTCTCAAGCTCTTAGCCAGCTCTTTCCAAATTGGCAGGTGCTCTAGGGGAAAAGAAGCCACAGTGCTGGGTTCCACTTCCTCCCATGGATTTCCTTTCTTTCCCGTATCTTCACTCTTAAATTCTTTGTGGTCTTGTTAAAATCTCCAGTACCTTAAAAGAGATCTAAAAATATTTTATCCAGCATTTGTAGTCATTCTCAGTAGAAGGGTTAGTCCGAGTGTCCAGAATACCTAGTCCACCATTACAAAAATTGAAAATCATCCCCCCTTTTTCTGCTAACTTTATATTTCTGTTCACAGATCGAGGCAATGACAACTGGCTGATTAAATATGACTGTCCAATGGATAGTTCTAGCTCTCGGGTAAGAGACTGAGATAAATCTTAAAGAGAATGAAGAGTATTTGCATAATATAGAAACACATAAAATGGTCAGAGATGTAGTTCATACAAGTTCAGAAGAATCGGGGGTCGCATATGTTTAAAATTAATAGGTTAATATTTGGTATAGTTTTTCTCAATATGTGTTTCAAGGACATCCTACTGACACATGTTAATAGGAATAGCATGAAGAAAGGGTCAAGTAAATTTGGAACATATTATGTACTCTGTTCCTTTCTTTGAGCTTCATATTGCACAGTAGCATAGTAAAGGTCTGAGAAGTACTACGTTAAACAAGCCTATTTAAATTTGATTTCTACCCTTTTTAAACCATGAGCCACTTTTCTCACAACAGACCGCAAGTCCACAAAACATAAGTTTAGAAAAAGCTGCTCCTGTAACTTTCTTTCCTTTCTCATTCCTTTCATCCTCCACCATACTTCTCTATCACTGTTCAGTCTGCATGTTTTACAAAATTAGCAGAAGGCTGCCTGGGGCAGAGTGAGATTGGTTTTATTTCTTTTTTCTTTTTTTCTTTTTTTTAAGAAACAGGGTTGGCCGGGCATGGTGACTCACGCCTGTAATCCCAGCACTTTGGGAGGCCGAGGTGGGAGGATCACCTGAGGTCAGGAGTTCCAGCCTGGCCAACATGGTGAAACCCCATCTCTACTAAAAATACAAAAATTAGCCAGGCATGATGGTGGGAGCTTGTATTCCTAGCTACTCGGGAGGCTGAGACTCGAGAATGGCTTGAACCGGGGAGGCAGAGGTTGCAGTGAGCCAAGATCACGCCATTACATTCCAGCCCAGACGACAGAGCAAGACTCTGTCTCAAAAATTTAAAAAAAAAAAAAAAAAAAGAGACAGGGTCTTGCTCTGTTGCACAGGCTGGAGTGCAGTGGTGCTATCCTAGCTCACAGCAGCCTTGGACTCCTGGGCTCAAAGCAGTCCTCTTACCTCAGCCTCCTGAGTAGCTGGGACTACAGGCGCAAAAGTTGTTTAATTTTTTGTAGAGATGAGGTCTTGCTACGTTGCCCAGGGTGGGGTTTTTATTCCTTATAACTTTTTTACTTTCTCTAATAGTGGCTCTCAAATTTTGTGCCTGAATCTTCTGAAGAGTTATTTAAAATAGTACAGAGATTCTTCAGGCCTTTCCCTTAGAAATTGATTGATTCATCAGGTCTGGAGTAAAACTCAGGATTCTGCACATTTAATAAGGTATCTCAGGGGATTCAGATTCAGGCATCCTGGAACCACAGTTCTTGTTCCTGTGATGGCACCCATGAACCTGAAGCATGGAGCCACATAGTGATTGTCTCTGACATGGGCTGTCACAGGTGACATGCCCACTCTTTACATTCATCTCTTGTCCTTTTCCTTTTCATGCACCACTGAAGCAGGAGAACAGACTCCCTTGTGCAAGAGCAGCCAGATGTTATCTTCCGAGGCTCTGTTTTCTTGCTGGAAAATGTAGTTGTCACCAGTGAAGTAACATCTGAGTCAAGGTCCACACAAAAGGACCTTGGCCAACTGATATGGATTTTATTTCTTCTGTTCTGCTTTCAGGATTCTCATTTTCTTTCCCTAGGAGGAATGGCTTATAGTTATCTTTATTATTGTCATTATCCTTCTTACCAATGACTGTAGCAACTCTTGGGGAAGTGTACCTTTTCTAAGATAAGAACAGGACTCTTGAACTTTGAACAAGAGCCAGGTCAGAGGCATCAAAATGTGCTAAGTTCATATAACAACATGGAAGCCAGTTCAGAGAGTAGCTCAAGATAAGTTCAATAAGAATTGTTCTCTTGAGGGAATTGGGATGAGTTGCTTTGCCACTAATTGGAAGGGCCTGAGGGAGATGGGTTTCCTTAGTCATTAGTCTTTCCTTGCTCTTCAGGACACAGACTGGGTGGTGGTGAAGGAGCCTGTTATCAAGGTAGCTGCCATAGACAATGGGCTGGCCTTCCCACTGAAGCATCCTGACTCCTGGAGGGCATGTAAGTCTCAAGACAATGGTGGTCTGGCTCTTCCCTTGCTCAGTATATTTTCTCACTGTGCAGTGGAGATGATGTCTCTATCAGGATTATTCTAAAAATTAATGAAATAATGCAGTTCAAGCACTTTAACACAATGGCTGGCATATGGCAACTATTTCATAATGTAAGCTGTTTTTCTAATTTTTGTCTTCTATGATTCCCATTACAAGCATAAAGCTGATTAGAAATTAGAAGCATAAAGATGAGTTTTCTCATTGTCTCTTTGCGTTCTTCTCGTTCTTTCTGAGGACTGTCTTTTTTTTTTTTAATTTTTTGGAAATGGAATTTCCCTCTTGTTGCCCAGGCTGGAGTGCAATGGTGCAATCTGGGCCCACTGCAACCTCCACCTCCCGGGTTCAAGCGATTCTCCTGCCTCAACCTCCCAAGTAGCTGGGATTACAGGCATGCGCCACTACGCCCGGCTAATTTTGTATTTTTAGTAGAAACGGGGTTTCACCACGTTGGCCAGGCTGTTCTCGAACTCCTGACTTCAGGTGATCTGCCTGCCTCAGCCTCCCAAAATGCTGGGATTACAGGTGTGAGCCACTGCGCCTGGCCGAGGGCTATTTATTTTTTATTTATTTATTTTTTTTGAGACGGAGTCTTGCTCTGTCGCCCAGGCTGGAGTGCAGTGGCGTGATCTTTGCTCACTGCAACCTCCACCTCCTGGGTTCACACCATTCTCCTGCCTCAGCCTCCCGAGTAGCTGGGACTACAGGCGCCTGCCACCATGCCCAGCTAATTTTTGTATTTTTAGTAGAGACAGGGTTTCAGTCTGTTAGCCAGGATGAGCTCAATCTCTTGACCTTGTGATCCACCCGCCTCGGCCTCCCAAAGTGCTGGGATTACAGGCATGAGGCAGCGCGCCCGCCCTTTTTAAATTTTTTAATTTGTTGTTTTATTGTTTTAGTGTATATTTCCTGAAATATCTTTTTTTTTTCTGTTATCTGAGGACTGTCTTTCCATAATTTATTCTAATTGTGCCTCTAAATATAAGCTGCCTATCAGTGTTCTGTCTTCCTTGTTCCATCTCCTACCCTGTTGTAACTGAGAAGCTTCTGGAAAGGAGGAGAAATAAACATAGGGAGTCAGTAGCCCCTTTTGCAGCATTAGTCTTCTTTTTCAGAAGGACCATCTCAGTGTCTCAGTGGCAAGTAGTTGCTTCTAGACCTTGCATCTTGGAAGGTCACGTAATGTCTGAGAAAGAGCTCTGACATTAGGCAGCCCTGGGTTTGAACCCTGGTTCCTCTACTGACTAGCTGTGTAACCTTTACAGTTAAGAGCACTTGTAAGTTTTTGTTTCTGTTGTATATCAGGGAAGAGGGGTTCTCCTTTAGAAAGTGCCTTGACCAGTAGAGGACACAGATAAGCAGGGACTTTTCCAACACCAGCTTTGCCTTTGGCTTTTCCTCTTTTCAGATCCTTTTTACTGGGCCTGGTTGCCCCAGGCGAAAGTCCCATTTTCTCAGGAGATCAAAGATCTGATCCTTCCAAAGATATCGGACCCTAACTTCGTCAAGGACTTGGAAGAGGACCTATATGAACTCTTCAAGGTTAGCCCTGGGAACCTCAGCCCTATTATCATATGGAAGAAGGAATTTTTAATGGTTTTTTTAATTGGTCCTGACAAAAGCCAAGAGGAAATGGCTAACACCTTTCTGACTTGAGTCAGCCAATGAATAGCAAGATTTCCACATGTGGACAGCAGGACCTGGTTTGGATGGGTTTGAGAGAAATGGGCAGGGGTGAGAAATCACACTGATGTGTCTCTCCTGTGCATCATGTGGCTGCAATGTATCTGCAGGGCTTTCATTTTAATATGGAGCACTGGAGCCTAGAGTTTGAGATGTAGAGAAAGATATTGACTTGTTTTCTGTTTCCTCATCTGTAAAGCAGGGAGTTCTTGTGGGAGTAGTTGACTTCACAAAGCTGCAGAAACCTTATGCAGGTTTTCCTTATTAGAAAGTTTCTAACTGGGGGAGAAAATGGGTTCCTGTGAGGCATTCACACAGGTTCCATCTCCTTCTGGTCTTCTTTTGCAGAAAGATCCTGGTTTCGACAGGGGCCAGTTCCATAAGCAGATTGCTGTCATGCGGGGCCAGGTAAGCCTGGGACATCCTCCCAGTATCTTTGGCGTCTCTCTGGGAGTGTTGTGTGCTCAGGTTGAGCAAATGTTTGAAGCTTGTGTTTTACACCCTTTTTTTTTTTTTTTTGAGACCGAGTCTCACTCTGTCACCCAGGCTAAAGTGCAGTGGCATGATCTCCGCTCACTGCAACCTCCGCCTCCCAGGTTCAAGCAATTCTTGTGCCTCAGCCTCCCAAGTAGCTAGGATTACAGGCGCAAGTCACAACGCCTGGCTAATTTTTGCATTTGTAGTAGAGACGGAGTTTTACCATGTTGGCCAGGCTGGTCTCGAACTCCTGACCTCAAGTGATGCACCTGCCTCCGCCTCCCAGAGTACTGGGATTACAGGCGTGAGGCACCATGCCCGGCCGTGTTTTACACCTTTTTTTAGTCTGTTATATACATTATTTTTGGCTCTACCTTAATATCTAGGAGAGGAAAGGTGGCCCTCCCAGTTCTCCCACCTCTTCCCTGGTATCCAGTGCTCAATGAAGCACTTAGTGTGCACTTATCTCTATGCTAGTTGCTAGGTAATTCATTGGTAATTAAACTAATGCTCTCTGTCCTAGAGTTGCTCAAGGCAGGCTGTATGTTTTGGTGGTTAAGATCTGGGCCCTGAAGCCAGACTGCTTCACTACTTGGAAGCTCTGTGGCCTGGGGCAAAAGCCTCTGTTTTCTTGTTCATAAAACAGGATAGTAATAATACATTGCACATTTGGCTGGAGGATTTCACGAGATAATGCTTATCAAGCGTTTAATAAAAAGAGTACTGGGCACATGAAGCACTCAGATATTGATTATGGTTATAATTTTGTTGTTATAGGTACAAGTTACATTATTCCTTCTCCTTCCACTTCACCTTCAAAAGGAGCTAAGGAAACCAAGGGGATTGTTGATCTTCCAAAGCATAGTAAAGAAATGCTTGAAAAATGGTTTGAAAACTCTGTAGGCTACTGGTATTATGCTTATCACTTTGAAGTCTTCTTAAAGAGAGTTGGGATGACCTAGTGGTTAAGGGTACAAACTGTGGTCACAGTGCCTGGGTTTTTGAAGCCTGGCTCTGCCATTTACTACCTGTGAGATTTTGGGCAAGTTACTTAATCTCTCCTTCCCTTAGTTTCCTCATGTTTAATGTGGGATCAATAATAGTAGCTGAGACCGGGCATGGTGGCTCACACCTGTAATCCCAGCACTTTGAGAGGCTGAGGTGGGCAGATCACTTGAGCTAAGGAGTTGGAGACCAGCCTGGGCAACATGGTGAAACCCCATCTCTACAAAAAATATAAAAATTAGCCGTGTGTGGTGGCGCATGCCTGTAATCCCAGCTACTCAGGAGGCTGAGGTGGGAGGATTGCTTGGGCCTGGGAGGTCTGGGTTGCAGTGAGCTGAGATAGTACCACTGCACTCCAGTCTGGGGGACAGAGTGAGAACCTGTCTCAAGATAATAATAGTGGTACCCGCCTTACAGAATTATTATGAGATAAATGATTTGCAACAGTTACAGTAGTACCTGGTATATTGAAATACTCAATTTGTAGTATTAATAGCTGTTAGGATTATGATTTTTGTACACAGAAAATTCAGCTTCTTCCATCTTTAAAGGGCAAGAGGATCTTCTCAGCCTTAATTCTGCATTTACTTCTTCCTGCCGTTTATCTAAAGACCACTGATGACAGCACCTCCTGGGTTTGCTGAGCCCATTTTTCCCTAGAAGTGGGTTGGACAGAGGTTTTTTTTTTATTTTGAGACAGAGTCTCGCTCTGTCACCCAGGCTGGAGTGCAGTTGTGCGATCTTGGCTTACTGCAACCTTCACCTCCCAGGTTCAAGTGATTCTCCTGCCTCAGCCTCCCAAGTAGCTGGGATTACAGGTGCATGGCACCACATCTGGCTAATTTTTGTATTTTTAGTAGAGATGGGGTTTCACCATGTTGGCCAGGCTGGTCTCAAACTCCTGATCTCAGGTGATCTGCCTGCCTTGGCCTCCCAAAGTGCTGGGATTACAGGAGTGAGCCACTGAGCCTGGCCTGGACAGAGGTTTTAAGAACTACAATTATTGTAGCTGTCTGAATACCAGTAACATGGTATTCCTACATTTCCCAAGTAATGTAAGGGCCCAATTAGGCTGGCAGAATTTTTGGAAACATTAAAAGCCACGTGATAGACTCAGATATTATGGAACTCAGCATAAAGGAATAAACTGGCTTCTCCAGTTGATATAGGCTGCGCCTCTGTCCATATTGCAATGTCTTATCTAATTCCATCCCAGCTCAGTCCCTTGCCAACCCTTCTCCCATTACTCAGATAGAGCCATTATTCAGGGTGGTAGGGGAGGTTGGGGTAGTGCAGTTTTGTTTCTCTCTATCTTGTGCTCCTAATGTCTTCAGAGGAGCTTTTGGTATCTTGTAACCTAGAGTGCCTACTACCTTAGGGTGACCATCCAGCTTCTTCCAACATGCACAGGGCCAGTATATCACTCATGTGCTTACCTGTCTACCATTCACACATCAAAGCAAAATGGTCCTCTGCACTACAGAAATCTGACAAAGCACAGAGAAAAGAGGTCATAACCCTGTCTACATAGCTGAGCCATTATCGCAGGATGGGCTGTAGTACAAGGGCCCTGAGATGTAGGGAAAGAGTGAAGAGGCCCCACAGGGACACAGTCAGGTGATAGAAGTTGTTACTCAATTTAAAGGCTTCTCACCAGGAGTTAAAGAATCTAGGGTCTGAGAGAAAGCCTGTTTAACATTTTCTTTTTCTTTTCTTTTTTTTAAAGACAGGGTCATGCTCTGTCACCTAGGCTGGAGTGCAGTGGCCCAATCGTAGACCACTGCAGCTTTGAACTCCTAGGTTCAAGAAGTCCTCCCCACTCAGCCTCCTGAGTAGCTGGGACCACAGGCATGCACCACCATTTCTGGGTAATTTTTTTTTAAGAGGTGGGGTCTCACTATGTTGCCCAGGCTGGTCTCAAACTCCTGGCCTCAAGCGATCCTCCTGCCTTGGCCTCCCAATGTGCTGAGATTATAGGCATGTGCCACCACATCCAGCCCAACATTTTCAAAGATAGTATTTATTCTTTAGTATTATGTGACTGCTATAATTTTTCTTCAACTTTAAAAAATAATTTTTCTTTTTAAATTCTTTATTCTCCTTTCTTTTTAGTCCTGGTTCCAGGCTTATCTTCAGCTTTTTAATTTGGAAATTTTCAAATCTCAGTAAAGTTGAAAGAATGGGATCTTCTAGATTCTAAAGTTGTTATATTTAGCCAGATTTATCTCATATGTCTACGTATTATCCATTGATGTATCTGAATAATATCTATTTAATTTCTCTCTCTCCCTAGGTAGATTTTCTTTTTTGCCAAATCTTTTGAAAATAAGTAGTAGACAATTTGACATGTTTACCCCAGATACTCCCACAATCTCCTTTCAGTTCTTCACCCCGATGTTGTGCTTAAGACTATTTGGAACAGTATAGGATGCTGGCAAGTACCAAAACAATTAAGCAAAAAAGAAATTTGTTACCGACAGGGTAACAAATGACCCCTGTTGCAGGTGTATCTCTGCCCCTTTATAGGCAGCAGTTGTGTAAGAGGATATTTGTGGCTTGAGGGCTGTGTGTCTGTGTGATTTCAGGGTGCAGCCTAGCTTACCCCCGCATGTTCTGTGACCTGGCCATGAAATCTTCAACATCTAGTGTTTTAAAGAAGATAGGGCCAGGCGTGGTGGCTCATGCCTGTAATCCGAGCACTTTGGGAGACCAAGGCGGGTGGATCACCTGAGATTGGGAGTTCGAGACCAGCCTGACCAACATGGAGAAACCCCATCTCTACTAAAAATACAAAATTAGCTGGGTGTGGTGGTGCATGCCTGTAATCCCAGCTACTCGGGAGGCTGAGGCAGGAGAATCGCTTGAACCTGGGAGGTGAAGGTTGCTGTGAGCCGAGATTGTGCCATTGCACTCCAGCCTGGGCAAGAAGAGTGAAACTCTGTCTCAGAAAAAAAAAAGAGAGAGAGAGAAGATAGGACACCTTCAGCTTTTGTACTCTCCTACCAGAGAAGATAAATGGTGGTGATACTAATTTTGACAAAGAGGAGAAACTGTGTCCTCATGGACACATAACTGAAATACCTGTAAAATACTGACAAAAGATGGTGAGGACTGGACTCAGTGGCTCATGCCTGTTATCCCAACACTTTGGGAGGCCAAATTGGGAGGGTCATTTGAGTCCAGAAGTTGGAGGGTGCAGTGAGTTATAAATGTGTCACTGTACTCCAGCTTGGGTGACAGAGTGAGACCCTGTCTCAGAAAAGAAAAAAAAAAATTAGGGGAAACTGGGCAAATGCTATATAGGAACTCTCTGTACTATCTGCAACTTTTCTCTAAATTTAAAATTATTCCAAAGTAAAACATTTATTTTAAAAAAAAGATGACGAAGAGATAGTGTTAGAAGGAGAATCCAAATAAAATGTTGGCTTTTTACTTTTTGTTTTTTGTTTTTTTTTTTTGAGATGGAGTCTTGCTCATTCGCTTAGACTGGAGTGCAATGGCACAGTCTCAGCTCACTGAAACCTCCGCCTCCCGGGTTCACGTGATTCTCCTGCCTCAGCCTCCCCAGTAGCTGGGATTATAGGCACTCGCCATCATGCCCAGCTAATTTTTGTATTTTTGTAGAGATGGGGTTTCTCAAAATTTTTGTATTATTGTAGAGACAGGCTGGTCTCAAACTCCTGACCTCAGGTGACCCGCCCACTTCGGCCTCCCAAAGTGCTAGGATTACAGGCATGAGCCACCACGCCGAGCTGGCTTTTTACATTTTACATTTATATCATCTTTGTAGGAAAATCATAAAATAGGGATGAACAACAATAAATAATTAAAACCACCTATAATTTCTTTCTTTTTTTTTTTTTTTTTTTTGAGATGGAGTCTCGCTCTCTTGCCAGGCTAGAGTGCAGTGGCACAGTCTTGGCGCACTGCAACCTCCACCTCCTGGGTTCAAGCGATTCTCCTGCCTCAGCCTCCCAAGTAGCTGGGATTACAGGCATGCGCCACCATGCCTGGCTAAATTTTGTATTTTTAGTAGATATGGGGTTTTACCATGTTGGCCAGGCTGGACTTGAACTCCTGACCTTGTGATCTGCCCACCTCGGCCTCCCAAAGTGCTGGGATTATAGACGTGAGCCACCATGCCCGGACCAAAACCACCTATAATTTCTTGAGACCCAGAGATGACCACTGCCAACTGCCAGACTTTTTTCTACACTATAGATAGATAGGAAGATAGAATTTAGAAAGTAAAAGTGGGGTCACAATCTAACACTGGTTCCTTTTCTGCTGTCCTTTGCATCTAACACAACATGGTGATTGCTTCTTTGCCAATACATTTATATATATATTTGATAGTTCCCTGGTTAAATTTCTATATATTTTAGGATAATTGTTTCTTATCCCTTAAATTATTAACTAATTTACATCTTTTCACTGTTATAAACAATATTATGTTATATTTTTTTGGAACTAAATGTTTTATGCGTATCCATTAGTGTTTCTTAAAGATGGAATTGCCGAGTCAGAGGATCTGTTCTTTTTTTTTTTTTTTTTTTTTTGAGACAGGGTCTCGCTCTGTTGCCCAGGCTGAGTACGGTGGCATGATCTCAGCTCACTGCAACCTCCACTTCCCAGGTTCAGGCGATTCTTATGCCCAGCCTCCCAAGCAGCTGGGATTACAGGTGTGCACCACCCCACCTGGCTAATTTTTTTGTATTTTTAGTAGATACAGAGTTTCGCCATGTTGGCCAGGTTAGGATCTGTTAATTTTTAAGTGTTTTTTTTTCTTTTTGTTTTTTGAGACGGAGTCTCACTCTGTTGCCCAGGCTGGAGTGCAGTGGCACGATCTTGGCTCACTGCAACCTCCGCCTCCCGGGTTCGAGCTATTCTCCTGCCTCAGCCTCCCCAGTAGTTGGGACTACAGGCGTGTGCCACCACGGTTGGCTAATTTTTTTTGGTATTTTTAGTAGAGACGGGGTTTCGCCATGTTGGCCAGGCTGGTCTGAAACTCCTGACCTCAAGTGATCCACCTGCCTTAGCCTCCCAAAGTGCTGGGATTATAGGTGTGAGCCAGCATGCCTGGCAAGTGTTTATTTTTTTGAATTCTCCCCAACTGAGATGTGCTTTTGTATCTTTACTAACTGGAGGGCAAAAAAATAAAGGATTTGTTTTCATTTGTATTTTTTAAATGATTAGAGAGGTTTCCATTTTCTGTTTTGCTCATTTCTACTTTGGTAAATAGCCTATTTGCATGATTTTCCATTGGTGTTTTTAAAAATTGATTTGTAGGAGTCCTTTCTACTGATCTCCTTTCAGAGGCAGATCTGGAATGCTGAGGCCTCTCCCTCACCCATCTCCTTTTTCCCACTGCAGATCTTAAATCTGACCCAGGCCTTGAAAGACAACAAGAGTCCCCTGCACCTCGTCCAGATGCCACCTGTGATTGTCGAGACAGCCCGTTCCCACCAGCGGTCTTCTAGCGAGTCCTACACACAGAGCTTTCAGAGCCGGAAGCCCTTCTTTTCATGGTGGTAGCTCCAGAGGCAGGCAGAGGAAATATTGTCAGAGACTGGTGGGAGGAAGCCTGGGGAGTGGGGTGCAGGAAAAGCCAGAGAAGCCGGTGGAGAGCAGCACCTTTAAGAGCCCTCTCTCTGCTTGCCAACCAGCTCAGGGCTTTCCACCCACAGGGAGAAGCACAATCAGGAACAGTGAGTGCTCCTCGCCCTTCCGAGTGCGGGGGAGGCTGGAGCTCCATGCACATAGTCCAGATGCCTGGGAAGGAACATCTCCCTTCCAGCATCTGCTGGTGGCAGGCTGGGACAGTCCCTTCCTTCCCTGACACCCTGCTCTATTGCAATTCCCTATTATATTCTGCATCAGAAAAACAAACAAAACAAAAACAACTTTAAATGCTTGTAGCAGAACCCCGGGTCATCTCTTGTCAGAAACCTTTAATCCAGGCCTAAATTTGCATAGACCTGACATTCAGCTGCCTTGCAGTTGCTTCCTCCCATGAGCCAAGGTGGCGTCAGAAGGCAACTGGATGACTCGCAGTACCACAGCACTGGGACAGACAGAAGCCACACCTTTCTTTTGGGTTTTTGCCAAGCCTCCTCCATCTCCAACCAGTGCTGTGCGCTGGCTGCAAGCCTCCAAACAGTTCTCCTGGAAGGGAGGTTTTTGCTTTACCCCCGCCAGCACTTTCGCACACAATCACAGAGAACCTCTCTGCTCTCTGCTGGCCTACAGCTTGTCTCTTTCTCAAGCAGAGGCAGGAAGAGCTAGTCTTAGCATTTATATTTTAATAGGAAGTTGACTCCCAGCATGTAAAAGTGATCCATGCAGACGGAGTGTATGCCGGGAGCTAAGTTGTCTATGGGTGAATGTATCCCACCTTGCTTCCTGAGTCCTTGGTCCCAATCTTCTCATTTGTTCCTGTCGTTTTAAATTTTTTTCCCCCAACTCTTTTGATGTAAGAGTTCAGTTTGTCTTCTGGAGTGGGTCTCTGCAAGGGTTCTGGGATGAGTCTTGGCTTCTAAGAGGACAGGCTATTAGGTTCTTGGACGTTTTTCTGTGTTACCGCTGCTGCTTGGTGGAAGTAACAGGACATGGATTCTGCCTCGTAAGTGGCAGTTTCCCTTTTCTCTCTGACTTGTCCTAGGCCGATTTCTCTATGGCTTCCCTGAGAAAGGTGGGGCCCAAAGGAGAGAGGGCTTCAAACTGTCCCAGGTCCTGCCCAGCTCAGTGTGTATCTTCTTGCTTCCATGTGTCTTTTCCCCTGCTGCCTCACTCCCCACCCCCACTTGCCAGGTGTTTGAGCCATTTCTACACCAAAGCAAAGTACGGCCTCAGGAGGGAGTAAAAAGGGTGCCATCTGTGTCTGGAGGGGCAGCTGTGTTCATGCCCTGTGCTACTGGACATTTCACAATTCTGGCACCTTGCGATTGGTCAGTCAACCTCAGAAAGTAACTATCTTGAAGGTTTGAAAAACAACCAAAGAAAGGGAGTGAAGACTATGGCTGCGTGTCCTCTGCTTGCCCGGCTGCAGAGCAGAGATGTGCAGCCCTCTGGTCAGCTGGTCCAGGCTGGTCCCCGCCGGCCCCCTTCCAGTCCAGCCACCAGGAGCCCACTTGTCCCGGGCTTCCACCTGGCTGACAGGAAGAATTTCTGAGAGCCCGATGTGCATGTCTTGTGGATGAAGGTACAGCTCGCCTGCCTGCCCCAGCCCCAGCCCTGACAATCACATGCAGCTGACTCGGACACTGGCCTTGGGAACAATGTTTGAGAGAACATCTGCCCCTTGACTGTAGGAGCCAGAAGGGGACCCAGGTGTGCATAGCTCTCTGTAGACATTTTTACCCCAAACTGTTGGTAAAGCACCCATCTGGTGCTCAAGAGAGCCTGGGGGTCTAATAGGGAGCCCGGCTGCCTCACCTGGCCACGGCCTCCATGCCAGATCTCCACATTGTCTTGATCCAGACCAGCTCTGTGATCAGAAGGAAATTGGGTCCAATGTAGGAGCGAGCTGGTCCTGGGCCTGGCAGGCAAGAGTATGGGCATCCTTTCCCGGCCTTTCTCCACTCTCCCTCAGGCCTGTGCTCAGGTTGCCTTGAATGTGGACTCTGGAAGAGCCAGGGGCCCAGAATGCCGGGGGAGGCTTCTGGGTGGCACTCGTGGAACACCGTCCCTCTGCCAGCCATAGGCCCTGCCTCCAGTGTCAGGGAATGGAGGCTGGGCTGCGAGAGTGCTGCTGCCCCATGTTGTTCTTCTAATCCACTGTAGAAATTGTACGTAATGTATTTAAATCAACACAAATGTATGAATAACAAATGCAGTTCTGACCTTTTTTGTCCATTTCTTTGGGGGAAGGAAGACAAAGAAGGTAGGAACTGAATTTTGAGGGCAAGGAAACCTGTTTCCACAGAGTTGCTGAGACATGGCTCCTGGGGCTATTTCTCCCTAGTAAAGGATGATCCAGGTCCTCATTTCCAAAGTCCCAATGCTCTGAAAACCAAAAGTATTTTCATAACCCATTTGAAACCAAACCTGACCTGAACCTACACTGATAGGAAGCTATTGGTAATTATGATGTGTTCCTTTTAGTGTGATTCTTTGTTGCAGAAATGTCAATATATTTTATGACATGGTTCCCTACTAGGGATTATACAGTATTTGCCCTGACTACTTCCTAAGAGCCAAAAATAAAAAATCTGAATTCCAAAATAATCTAGTGCCAAGGGCTTGGGATAAGAAATGTGGACTTACAGGCTGGGTGCAGTGACTCACACCAGTAATCCCAGCACTTTGGGAGGCTGAGGTGGGTGGATCGCTTGAGGTCAGGACTTTGAGACCAGCCTGGCCAACATGGCGAAACCTCATCTCTACTAAAAATACAGAAATTAGCTGGGTGTGGTGGCACACGCCTGTAATCCCAGCTACTTGGGAGGCTGAGGCAGGAGAATCGCTTGAACTCAGGAGTCAGAGGTTGCACTGAGCTGAGATCGCACCACTGCATTCCAGCCTGGAGTAAGACTCTGTCTCTAAATAAATAAAAATAAATAAATAAATAAATAAACAATAAAATAAAAAAGAGGACCTACCTAACTCAAGGTAGTAGTGGTTCCTCCTCTCGGCCACCAGAGGGCAGCCCTTCCCTGTGTACATCACTGCCCCACTTCAAACCCTGAATAATCAAGCATGTAGGGTGGGTGGAGAGGGAGAAGAAAGCTAATAAGCACAGAGTATGCCTCTCTTGAGGTGGAGCTAGAACTGCGGGAGAAACTCTGCCTTCAAGGGTTTCCAGGCCATGGGAAGCCTAGGATATAATGCAGGCAGCTTCAGAATCATCGGTCCACCTCGGGATGGTCAGCCGATAAGGATGAAGAAACCAGATGAGGATCTGGCACCACTAGTTTGACTGCAGATTAAGCCAACCCAAGGCCTCAGCCTACTGTGCAGGGCTGACCATGACAGTTTTCCCCCTTCTGATCCTGTGGATCAGGACTGCTGCAGAGACCCCTCTCTACTCCCGATCCAACAGGCTTTGGAAAAGGAGGCTGTGGTCCAGGGGCTCGGCATGGGGGTGAAAAAGGAGAGGGAAGTGAAAAGGAGAGAGGAGGCCAGCCCTGATTTTTCCTTCCTGGGGACACTCTTGCCCCTCCCACTCTGTTTCAGGTCCTCCCCTTCTGTGACAGACTCACACAGCTCTTGATGCAAATGTTTTTATTTGCCACTTAAACCACAGTTTCCCTGTGCTATCCTGATGGTGTGGGGGTGTGGAAAAGGCTGCTGGAACCATGGTTTACAGTAGTAGCAGGTAGATTAGTAGCATGAGTGGTGAAATGCTGCATCTGAGTGCCTGTCACTTGGCTCCCAGGGGAATATCATGCAGCCCAGGAATAGTGTTAGATTGGGAAGGACTGTGGCAGGAACAGTCACTGTCTCTCCTCATTTTGGTGAGGAATGGGTCCCACATAATGGAGAGCTCAACAGAAGCATCCAGTCTTGTTCTGAATGGAGCAGGCCAGTGGCAGTGGCCTCTTGCTTTCATTTACCCCTTTGGGCTGCTTGCCTAAAGTCTCTCTTCCTTCACCTCCCTAGGCCCTTTGGCAAGAGGGAAGACACTGCCATTCCTGGCTCTTTCCCTGGATCAGTGTCTGATCTGGTGGAGGTAGCTTGTGGGTCCTGGCTTCTTCCAGTTCCGGCGGATCCTGGCACTTTTCCTCCTAGAGTGCAGATACTGCTCAGTGGAGGCTGTCTCCGTGGCACTCTGTGGGTCGGCCAGTGGAGAGTGGGGCTCCAGGATTCTGCAGAGAACAAGTGTATGATTAGCCAACATCAATAGGGAGAATTGAATGGGGACTTCAAGAGATTTTGTCATGGTGGACCATAAAACATATGATTTGGAGCAAAATGAGACCGGGGCTCTGGTCTGGTCTTTCCCCCTCTGAGAACTGTCTGACTAGACAAAATTTACAGATTTCTCTGCAGTAGAAAGGGTTGGACCAGACCAGGTTGTGCAAAACTCAACATTTCTTCATCCTCATCCTGTACTCATGGCAGATGTCATTAATTAGTCATGCTATTAAACTGGTTTGATAATTAGTGACTACTAATCAACTGGAGTTAAATACAAGCTATGACACTGACTTGCCATCTCAGGACCTGATGACCTCCAAAGGCCTGTTTAGGTCTGATGTTCTGATTGTGGGCCCCAGAGAAGGCAGCAGAGAGATGAAGCCCAGAGCATCACCCGTAGTGATTGGTTGAGGCCAAGTGGTTCAGCTCCATCCCTTTGGGTTCACTGTTCCTGGGCTGGCAGTGGCCTAGGCAAAGAAGTGGCCAACTAGGGAGACGGGAGAGATCTCAAGGTAAAAGTTTTTCAACAATTTTTAACCAATAATGCCTCGACAGTACATTCCTAGGCTATATTCTCTGTAATCCCCCAGCCAAGATTTTAATTAGGCTCTTTAAAAAAAAAAAAAAAAAGAGAATCTCACTCTGTCACTCAGGCTGGAGTGCAGTGACAGGATCATAGCTTACTGCAGCCTCAAACTCCTGGCCTCAGGTGATCCTCCTACCTCAGCCCGTGGAGTAGCTGGGACTGCAGGTGCAGGCCACCATGCCTGGCTAATTTTTCTTTGTTTTTTTTTTTTTTTTGGTTTTGTTTTGTGTGTGTGTGTGTGTATGTTTTCAGAGATAGGATCTCGCCATGTTGCCCAGGCTGGTAAGCTGAGAATAACAGCAGAATGAGGTGGTGCTACTAGGACTCAAGCATCTCTTTCCATGGGAGTTCACGGGGTTGTATATGACTCCAAAAGTAACAGCAATCTTTTTTTTTTTTTTTTGAGACAGAGTCTTGCTCTGTCACCCAGGCTGGCTGGAGTGCGGTGGCGCCTTCTCGGCTCACTGCAACCTCCACCTCCCAGATTCAAGTGACTCTCCTGCCTCACCCTCCTGAGTAGCTGGGATTACAGGTGCGTGCCACCACACCCAGCTAATTTTTGTAATTTTAGTAGAGACAGGGTTTCACCATGTTGGTCAGGCTGGTCTCAAACTCCTGACCTAGTGATCTGCCTGCCTCGGCCTCCCAAAGTGCTGGGATTACAGGGATGAGCCACCACACCCACCAACAGCAATCCTTTAAGTGTAACCAAGTGGTGACACTGTGTAGACCTTATAACCACCCCAGTGGTAGGCAGGCACTTTACAGTGAGGCCAAGTAACTAGCTCCAGGCCACACAGCCACGCAGTGGTGGAACAGGCATTGGTGCTCTTCCCTCAGCCATCCAGTTCTAGGAACCTACCTGAGGCGGCTGCAGTGGTGTAGCGAGTGGCCCAGGGGTTTCTGCCTTGGGGGCCTCTTCCTGCGCAGCCTCTTGAGGGCCTCAGCCACATGGTGGTCCCCTGCACATTCCCAGATGATCTGTGCCCGTTCCTCGGCCAGCTGGTCCCCGCTGCGTTGAAACAGGCCTTGGATCTGCAGCAGCTCGGCGTCCTGGAAGATGTTGGCTGAGGCCTGCTTGCGGCCCCGGGCCTCAGTCGGGGCCTGCCAAGGGGGTGGCTCACTGACCACTGAGGCTGGGGTACCCATTGTGGATGCTCTGAGGATGCAAAGCATGGAGACATCAGCAACTCAGCTGGTCCTTCCCAGACCTGGGGGTCCTGGCTGATCCTAGGGCTTCTGATGTTTCCATTCTCCAGGAGCTAAACTGGAGGAAGTCTCTTGCCTTAAAATCACTTAAGCACTTATGTGTCAGACCCCCATATTATCTCATTTAGGATTAACAGCAACCTGTGAGGTAAGAATTATTGTTTATCCTCATTTTACTGATGAAGAAGTGCAACTCAGAGAGGTTAAATGACTTGCCAGTGTCACAAAGCCACGTGCACATGCAGAGCCAGCAGTTGAACCCAGGTCTGTCTAGCTGTAAATTCCATGCAGACACCAGGATGCCCAGTAGCAGCTCAACTGTGTTGAGTACTTATACCAGGCACCTGTAAGAGCTTGTTTCACATAGTATCAATGAGATGTAACAAGCACAACAGCCCTGTAAGATAGGTATTTTTATCCTCCTCATCTCACAGATGAGGAATCTGAGGAAAGGTTAAGTCATCCATGGTTATGCAACTAGGATGAGAACCCAGGCCTCTCTGATGCTAAGGCCCAGGTGCCGTAGCACACAGGTAAGAGAGGAGTTGTGGAGCTGGGCTACCCAAGTTGGAATCCCACTTCTACCGCCTCCACCACTTACTGGCTGGGCATGTCCCCTACCTCAGCTGCCTCCCGTGTCAAATTATCACCTGGTACTACTACCTACTTTGTAGGATTAATTTGAAGATTGAAGGAAGACAAAGTATATAGAATAGTGGTCAGCGTTTTCAATCTAGAAAATTGAGACATCATCCCACCTCCTATCTTCAAGACCTTGGGGATGAACCAAATCCATATAATTTAGCAAACATAGTATGAAATGAGCCAATCAGATCTAACCACAGTCCAGTGGACCTAATGAGCGAGAGGTGGAGGCAGAAGAGGAGGCTACAAGGGTTAGAATATATTGTCAAGGGCAGAGGCTGAAATTTATAAGAAAGTTCAATACAAGTTAGGCTCTGTGTCAATGTCTCCCATCATATCCAGGAAGTGAAAATTAAAGGATCTCCCTTGATTCTAGATAGTTCACTTTGAATAATAAAGGCCTAAGAAGCTTACCCATCACATCCTTGTCTCCAGCACAGCCTGGAAACAAGGGAAGACTGGCATTACATAGAACAGGTTTCGAGTCCCAACTCTGACACCTTAAGCAAGTTACCCAACCTCCTCTCTGAGCCTGTTTCCTTAACTGTCAAATGGGGATAAGATTACCCACTTCTTAGGGTTATAGTAAGGATAAATGAGCCCAGTATATCAGTTACCCAATAAGAGCTATAGTTGGCCCTCAGCATCTGTGGGTTCTACATCCAGGGATTCAACCAACCTTGAATAAATAAAAAATTTAAGAATACAATGATATGGCTGGGCGTGGTGGCTCACACCTGTACTCCCAGCGCTTTGGGAGGTGAGGCGGGCGGAACACCTGAGGTCGGGAGTTCAACACCAGCCTGACCAACATTGAGAAACCCTGTCTCTACTAAAAATACAAAATTAGCCGGGCATGGTGGCGCATGCCTGTAATCCCAGCTACTCGGGGAGGCTGAGGCAGGAGAATCACTTGAACCCAGGAGGCAGAGGTTGCGGTAAGCAGAGATCCTGCCATTGCACTCCAGCCTGGGCAACAAGAGCAAAACTCCGTCTTAAAGAATACAATGATACAACAATTAAAAAATACAAATAAAAAATGGATACATTGTAACTACAGAGCATTCACATTGTATTAGGTATTATAAGTACCTTAGAGATTATTTAAAGCACGCAGGAGGATGTGTGCAGTCTATAGGCAAACATGGCATTTTATGTAAGTGACTTAAGCATCCCACGGAGGAGCCTGGAACCACCCTCCATGGATACTGAGGAATTTATAAACGCAAATCCTCCTCTTTTGGCCTCTGTGACCTTTGTACCTGGGTCAGGGATACAGGTGAACCCTCCTTTCCTCCAAGCTGTGTGGCACAGCCAGCTGATGACAGGCCTGTGCTCCCACCCCTCTCTCCCAGCCCCAGGCCTGTTGGGGAGAGGAGGAGCAGGTCCTGCTGCTTCCCCAGGGCCTGGCTGCCTGAGTCAGACCTCATTCCACAGCCAGCTACAGAGACAGCTGTCAACAGCAGCCAGCTTCCAAAGGGGGAAAAGGAACAGTAAAATATTTATATGCTCATCAAAGAGGCAAACAGTACAAAAGCTTATATATAAAAGCTTTTCCAATTTCCTATCAACCCACTTGCAGAAGCATCCCTTCCCCTAACCTGCCTTTTGTTCTCTGTAAGAGTTTGAATTGTCTCCGCCCCACTCATACTCCCAAAATATGACTCCCTCCCTTGCCCTGGCCTTCCCCGCTCCTCACCTCAATAGTCACCCTCATTATTCCAATCATTTCTATGCTCACTCTGTCCCAGTTTCTAGGCCTTCTATCATAAAAACTCCACCCTGTTTTCAAAAGATTTAACAACTAAAATAAAGCTGCAGAAGACTTCCAGATGAGTTAACATCATGAAAATTGTACTTTTTATCTGGAAAATGGAATTTAAAAATCTGCCCCTCCTTGGGTGCTATTATGAAAATCCAGTTAAAACCTAATCTATGTGGTAATTAAGCCCCCAGAGCTGGGGGCTTATGTGGTAATTAAGCCCCCAGAGCTGGATGACATAAACACACTGTGACAAGAAGACAACAGTCACCAAGTAACACTTTTAGGCTGATAAAGAGAAATAAAAGCTAACTATGGGATATTTACTCTGGATCAGGCAATATGTATGATATCCTTTAATCCTCAAAACAATTCTAGGAGGCCGGGCGTGGTGGCTCAAGCCTGTAATCCCAGCACTTTGGGAGGCCGAGGCGGGCGGATCACGAGGTCAGGAGATCGAGACCATCCCGGCTAACACGGTGAAATCCTGTCTCTACTAAAAATATAAAAAATTAGCCGGGCGTGGTGGCGGGCACCTGTAGTCCCAGCTACTTGGGAGGCTGAGGCAGGAGAATGGCATGAACCCGGGAGGCGGAGATTGCAGTGAGCCAAGATCGTGCCACTGCACTCCAACCTGGGCGACAGAGCTAGACTCCATCTCAAAAAAAACAAACAAACAATTCTAGGAGTTAGGGACTCTTACCCCATTTCACAGGGAAGTAAAGGGAAGCTAAGATGCAAATATGAGTACCAGTGGCTTAGCCGAGGCCAGAGGTGGTTCAAATGACTGCAGCCCATGCTTTTATTTTTATTTATTTATTTTTTTTTGAGAGCAAGTTTTGCTCTTGTTGCCCAGGTTGGAGTGCAGTGTTGCAATCTCAGCTCACTGCAGCCTCCACCTCCCGAGTTCAAGCGATTCTCCTCCCTCAGCCTCCCGAATAGTTGGGATTACAGGCATCCCCCACCACTCCTGACTAATTTTTTGTATTTTTAGTAAAGACGGGGTTTCACCATGTTGGTCAGGCTGGTCTTGAACTCCTGACCTCAGGTTATCCACCCGCCTTGGCCTCCCAAAGTGTTGCGATTACAGGCGTGAGCCACTGCGCCCGGTCAGCCCATGCTTTTAAACCGCCGAGCTGGCTTCACAGCCAGGTAGCTTAAAGAACACTTCACGTTTCTATGAAGAATGCTTTCCTATTCCCACCTAATTCATGAAGGGGAAATCCTGCCAATGGAAAGGGAAGGACAATGAATTATCCCACCTGGTGGAGGCAGGGGTGGAGCTGTGGAATTTCGTTAGTCTGTTCTCTAGGGTCAGGGCTCTTTCCTGGGTGACAGTTAGACCAGCCTCGAGCCGTAGCACTCTAAAGAGGAAGAGCCCAGCTTCCACAGAAGAAATCAAGAACTGCAACCCAGCCCAGTGCACAGAGCCCCGGCTTATGAGTCAGAGGAGTGGGTTCAAGCCCTACTTCTGCCACTCACTGGCTGAAAAGCCTCAGGCAATTCACATCCCCTCTGTGGGTCAGTTTCCCTGTTACTGCTATAAGAACAGCTTGATGCAGTTGGTTTCTGAGGGCCTGTACCAGTGCTGGGAGTCAACAATTCCACCCGCGGGTAAGTCTGTACAGAAAGAGGAATGGAGCTACTTGTCTGCCAAAGCCTAGGGGCAACATGTGTGGACAGATCTGGCTAACTGGGTGCTAGGAAATTCCCCAGCCACTAGCTCCCTTTCTCCTCCCTACTCTGTTGTTTTGCTGCAGTGGGCCCTGGGGTTAGGATCTGGTAGAAAACAGAACTCACAGCTCTAAAGCTCCCTAGTGACCTCAGCTGGCTATGACCAAGCCCGGGGCAGACGCCTAGGCTGGTCTGGGGTGGTAGGAGAAAGGGTGATATCCGGCCTCACCTCCCCAGGGAAAGAAGGGCAATAAGGATCATGTAGCAGCAGCTGCCTCGGGGAGGAAATGGCTTGGAGTCTGACTTCCCAGCAACCTCTCCCAGGACGGCAAGGCTTTGACTCCACAGCTTCAGTGAGCTGCGAGCTGTGTGTCACAAACATACCAAGAAACCCTCAGGGAGAGTCTGAGCCTCCAGCCTCAATCCTCCATGAACCTTGGGGAGGGCTTAGCACCTCCATATTTTGGGGCCCCTCACTCTTTTTTTTTTTAAATTTTTTTTATTTTTTAGTATTTTTTTTTGAGGCAGAGTCTCACTCTGTCAGCCACTCTAGAGTGCAGTGGCGCAATCTCAGCTCACTGCAACCTCTGCCTCCAAGGTTCAAGCAATTTTCTTGCCTCAACAACCTCCCAAGTAGCTGGGATTACAGGTGCCCACCACCACGCCCGACTAATTTTTGTATTTTTAGTAGAGACAAGGTTTCACCATGTTGGCCAGGCTGGTCTTGAACTCCTGACCTCAAGTGATCCACCCACCTCATCCTCCCAGAGTGTTGGGATTATAGGCGTGAGCCACCGTGACCGGCCAAGCCCCTCACTCTTGGCTCTGCCTCTTATTCTGGGATTCAGACAGCAGAGTGAGGCTGGGAATAAAACTAGGCTGATTCCAGGTAGGATTAGATGGTAAGTTTTGGGAAAACTGATGAAATGGTGAATCAGAACACTTTTATTATCAAAAGAAACTTTTCCTGTCTCATTCAATGTGTTCAATAGTTATTTTCCCTCCAATTTCCTGGAGAAGACCTTAGTCCAGGAAAAGTCAGTGTATACTTGAACAATAGTACTTTTGAAAACTAGAAAATGAAACCATGGGGCTATTAAAAGATTACAAATGGACCTTTCATTTCAGAGCTGACATAAAAGAAGGTAAGTGTGGGTCTGTGTACAAACGAGTAAAGACCAATTGCAAACTACTTCAATTTGACACAAACTAGTTTGAAAGTGAACCCCAAAGGAAATACCAAACGTTGAAAATGACAAAGTTCAACTTGTTTTGAAACAGGCAATAAGTGAAGAACTGTGGAACCCTAACAAAGAAATATATCTAAAAAGTGACTCACCATGCAATGAACTTGCAATATATAAATATGGTGCGCAATTGAGCACTCTTTGCAATATACAAAGTTCAGTTCAGACAGCTATTCTAGGAGAGTATCTCACTGTAGTCCCAGGGAGGCACAGGTAACCATGAAAGGCAGAACACATTTGGGTGAGCTGGCAACTCCTAGGTCCTCATGCAGGAGGAGGACCTCTTCCAATAACCTAGGTGATAGCAATAATCTCTGTAATCAGGGGCCTAGGGGCTCTTAGAAAACTTACTGGAGGCGCTGGCCCAAGGCCTGAATCAACACTTGGGGCCCTGGCCTGCTATCCTATACAGACATGCCACTGGACAGCAGCCAAAATCTGTGGCTCCTCAAATGGGAAGCCCAGTTCAAATGGCTGTGTGGGCTTCCCCACCAGCAGGGCCTAGCCTCAGGGAGGTATGCCTAGAGAACTGGATATACATTGGCCTCGAAATCCATGCCCCTGGATGTGGAGAAAGGAACTGGGCCCTTTCCCCAGACCAGTTCTCATATATGACCTGGAAATAAACTGCTACTAGATCTAGGGATAACCCTTTCAAGATTTCTAGAACCCTGAATTCTGGCTGTGCTGCTAACTGGGTGACCTTGGATAAGTCTCAGTTTCCCCTGCCACAAGTTGCTCGTCATCAAAATAGTGAGTATAAGGTCGGGCCTGGTGGCTCATGCCTGTAATCCCAGCACTTTGGGAGGCTGAGGTGGGAGCATTGCTTGAGCCCAGGTGTTCGAGACCAGCCTGGTCAACATAGCAAGACTGCCTCTACAAAATTTTAAATAAGCTTTTTAAAATAAATGGTGAGAATAAATAACCCTTAACAGGAGAAGGGAGATGAAGTTTGTGACGGCATTCCTTCTAGTACCTGTTATACCACAGACATTCTACGTATGCTGGTTGAATGAATAAATGAGGAAGGGAAAGGCTGTTTGACTACCAGGGGCTATAGAATCATTGTCATTTTCATCATCACAGCCATCAACAAATCTGTGTACTTTTAAATCATAGCTTTATGATTAAAATCATAGAGACAGCTTGTTCAGCGTCAAGCACAGAACAGAGCACGTTCAGATGGGTGCTTTCTTTCCTCCTCACTTGAGGTGACACTATTGTTACACCCATTTTACAGATGAGAAAGCTACACCCAAAGTCACACAGCTGGCAGGTGATGGAAGCTGGGACATGAACCCAGGCAGTCTGACCCCAGCACCTGGGCTCTCAAGCCACTGTTATTTTTGTTCCTGCCAGATGGCTGAGGAGGTCTTCTGGGGAAGGTCGGGCCCAGAAGCCTTTCGGAGGCTATCTGCTTCTGTAGATTGTGGAAGGAGCAGGGATCCAAAGTCAGGACTCCAAGCCTAGTAGCCTCTGTGCCCTCTGCACTCCACTGCCCAGTGGAGAACTGGAGCAGGTACTCACCACGCTGAAGGGCAGCTCCGACAGACCTCAAATGGGGATGGGGCAAGCTAAGATGCGCCCACTCCAACCTCTTCCACAGCCTTCAGAAAGGGCGGGCGCAGCTCTGGGCTTCCTGCTGCGAAGGTGCTTACAAGGGCCAGTCGGTGATCACGGGCAGCACAAGAGCATGGCAGAGGGTATCCTGGCCGAGGTCCTGAGGCGACATCTGCAGCACGAGGAGTCCCCGGGGCCCAGACGTGGCCGCTTCGCAGAACGACGGGGCCCTAAGTGGATCTGGCGGTCGCGTCCCGCTGGCACCCCGGCTCTGACTGTCACCCTCCGGCTCCCACCGCAGCGCCGGGCTGGGCCGCCGACCTACGTACCTGGTTGCTCCAGGCAGGCCGCACGCAGCCCCAAAGTGGTCCGGGCCACTTGGGTCACAGCCGCGGTTCCCGGGAGAAAGCGCTCCCTAGCCCCGGAACAGCCAATCCTCGGCCCGAGTCGGGTGTGAGCTCCCAGGCGAGCCTTCCAAACCCAAGGCGGAGTTCCGTGCGCCAATCATCGGCGGGAGACAGGGAGGGGGCGTGTCCATCCCCGCCCCCCGCCTCCGAGGGCCTCGAAAGCCGAGTGCGAAGCTTCCTCGAACCTAATCGGTGGCGGAGCGGCGGTGAGGGGGCGTGTCTGCCCGGGCCCTGCCCACCGCCCTCTCCGCCCTCGCGCGGCGCCGGAGGCGCCCCCTTCATTGACGTCAGTCCCCAGGGCCAGCGCGGTTTTGCTGGCGCGGGAGCTGGGCGGGGCTGCATTCCTGGCCCAGGGTGCGGCGAAAGCTGGCCCTGCCGGGTATACGTGATGGATGCCCCTTCTCCTGGGCCCGAGGCCAGCGCGCGCGGCACCGACTGCCTTGCAGCGCGTGGCCCTCTGCAGATCCTCAGACTCTGCCGCTCAACTCCCCTCCTAGCCCACCGTTTGGCTCCGGCTTTGAGGGAGAGGAGGGGGCAGTCTGCTGCAGTCAGACCTTGGGCTTCAAAGCCAGAATGTCGTGGGTTCAAATATTGGGTCATTTGTGCGACTTTGGGCCGGTTACCTAAACAAGACCGTATTTTAAAGTTTGTATGCATTCGGAAATGTTCATTAGTGACCTGTGCTGTCCGAGTTCCTTGATAGGCCGTAAACAAGAGAGACGGAAAGACCTATAGCCTTTGTCCTGGGGAGTCTACAGCCTAGTAAGGGAGGCAGGCATTAAACAACCTAAAACATGGAGTCTGTGATTACAGTTGTGATCAATGTTATGGCTATAAGAGGATAAATATGGAGGAACCTAAGCTTCCTCTGGGAGGTTCAGGAGGGCTGAAGAAGCAACATTTAAGCTGAGATATAAAGAAGGAGTTGAAATTGGTCAAATGAAGAGGAGTGGATCTGGGGAGACTGCTTTAAGAAAAGAGGGAAAGGCATTTGGTTGGGCCAGGAGGTAGCTTGGCTCCGGAGGAATTAAATGCGACCCGGAATAAGGCTAGCAAGAGAGAGCACGGTGGGAAGCAGAAGGCAGAGGCAGGCAGAGAAGGTTGCATGTGATCCTTGGAGGGGTTTAAACAAGGAATGGCATTATATGTACTGTGTTTATGTAACGGGCATTTTATAGTACTTACCACGTACCAGTAGTGTCAGTCAGCACTTAGCAAATTTCATCATCATGACAAGTTTGTGTTTTTAGAAGGTCACTCTGGCTGCAGTTTGGAACTTGGATTTGAGGGGGCAGGAGTGGATGCAGGGTGTCCAGTGGGCCTCTGATAAATGCTTGTTTTGTCCTTGGAAGATGAAGTGTTCGTGCACCTGTTCAGCAATGCACTTGTTCAGCAATGCTCAGGAAAGGCTCCTGGGTCTCCCTGACTTCCTTTTTACTTCATAGCTGACCTCTTATCCATTTAAGCTTGATTTTTCTTCTGTAAAAATTCTGGGTGGGAAGGGGAAGAGCCAGCACATGGGGCTTTGTGAATTCCTTCTTGCAGGGTGAAGGGGATGCTTGGGAGCTATTCATCCTCACCCCGTGATCTCCAGTTCCTCTCTCTGTCCTTCTGCACAAAAACAGCATCAGTAAGTGTTGTTGTGCTGTGGCTAAAAGGGTTTTCTGTTTTGTTTTTTTGAGACAGAGTCTCACTCTGTTACCCAAGCTGGCATGCAGTGGCACCATCTCAGCTCACTACATCCTCTGCCCCTGGGTTCAAGTGATTCTCCTGCCTTAGCCTCCCGAGTAGCTGAGACTACAGGCATGCACCACCACACCTGGCTAATTTTTGTATTTTTATTAGACATGGGGTTTCACCATGTTGGCCAGACTGGTCTTGAACTCCTGACCTCAGGTAATCCACCTGCCTCGGCCTCCCAAAGTGCTGGGATTACAGGCATAAGCCACCATGCCCGGCCACTAAAAGGTTTTTTATTTGTTTGTTTGCTTTTTTTGAGACGGAGTCTCACTCTGTCGTCAGGCTGGAGTGCAGTGGCACGATCTTGGCTCACTGCAACCTCTGCCTCCTGGATTTGAGCAATTCTCCTGCCTCAGCCTCCTGAGTAGCTGGGATTATAAGTGCAGGCCACCATGCCCGGCTAATTTTTGTATTTTTAGTAGAGACAGGGTTTCACCATGTTGGCCAGGATGGTCTCGATCTATTGACCTCGTGATCCTCTCACCTCAGCCTCCCAAAGTGCTGGGATTACAGGCATGAGCCACAGCACCCGGCCCGTTAAAAAGGTTTTTACAGTGGCTTCTCTTCACTTTTCCTCAAGCCCTGGGGAACTGTTGAAAAGAATAAAGAAATCAGCAATGTTCATCTCCAGTGGAAAGTATTGGTGCAGAGACTTTCAGCCAATTACTTGGCTAAGGAGGGAACTGTGGAGGCTCCTAAACCAAAGGCTGGCTTCTGAGCCAGTGACTCCCACTGGCCCATTCTAACCAATGGGGAAGCCTCTTGGCATATCGGTGCTGGGTGAACCTAGGAACTCTGATGCCATGAGCTTAGATGAGCATCCCGAGGTAGGAATTGGGAACTTGTGGTTTCTGGCTCAGATGTGACTAAGGCTGGGTGGAGCGTATCTGGTATCTCCAAACATTTTTGCAGGCATGTGACCATGTGCTTACCACACGATGGAACCATTTCTATTGTTACAGCTTTGTGATTGAATACTTCTGGTGAGAAGATGGGGCATTCCACCATTGTGTGGGCCATGTAAGCCTCACCAGAAGTGGAGTCATCTGAGACCCACAGAATGGTGCTGGAGACAGTCATCACCCAGGACAGGGCCCTGTTTAGAGAAAGTCAACTCTGGGGAATGGAAACCTCATGAAATTCAGGCCCAAACTTGAGTTTACCCAGGGCCTAGATTAAAGTGAGTTTAGTGAGGAACTCCCTTCAGGCATAAAATTTAAGAGGGCACCAAAAAATTAGGAAACCCAAGATAAATAATGTCTTAACCCAATATTTTTAAAAATCAAAATTAATGCAAAAAATCCATGATGAACAGAACATCAACATTTAAAATATAGGCAGGCTATTGTTTATGACCTTGCATTATTTTGCAATGGGAACAGTCATTACCAATCAGCCCATGGTTCCCAGGCAGACTGCCACTGCGTGTCCTGATAAGTGGCTTTATGAGAGTTGACAATAACATGTGAACAGATTGAATAACATGGAACTTTATATGTAGCCTTTTTTTTATTGGAATGCTTTTATCCACTTTTTCTATTTGGTTCAAAATATGGAAGGTAAATTCATATAGGACATATATTTTTTCTTTTGTCTTGGGCTCAAATATGGTTCAACTCAGAACTGGTTTTTACCCTCAAAGGAAGTAAAGTCTAGGAAGGGGGTTTTAGCTGTTTTACCTTAAGCAAATGACTTAATTCCTCTGCCTATTTTCTTGTCTTTTTTTTTCTTTGTTTTGAGACAGAGTCTTGCTCTGTCACCAGGCTGGAGTGCAGTGGCCCGATCTCAGCTCACTTCAACCTCCGCCTCCCAGATTCAAGTGATTCTCCTGCCTCAGCCTCCTGAGTAGCTGGGACTACAGGCGTGTGCCACCACGCCCAGCTAATTTTTGTATTTTTAGTAGAGACATGGTTTTACCATGTTGGCCAGGATGGTCTCTATCTCTTGACCTCGTGATCTGTCTGCCTCGGCCTCCCAAAGTGCTGGGATTACAGACGTGAGCCACCCAGCCTGGCCTATTTTTCTTGTCTTTAAAATGAGAATAATCACACCACTTTTCAGTGTTGCTGTGAAGATGAATTGAGGTACTGTAGGCTGAGTTCTTAATATACACCTTGCTATAGACACTAAACCAGCATTGGACTCCTTCCCTCTTTCTATCCTGCAGGAATGGTTCAAGCAGCTGGACAGTTATGGTTCCCTAATGGGGCTGACACTTATTCCCATGGGTTTCTTATTGCTATTTGTCCTGTTCTGGGCAAAGCAGAGAGAACTTTTACACTCAACTGACGTGCAACAGTGCAACTTTTGAATTAACTCTGATTTTCTTGATAAATAATCATGGGCATTCTAAACTTTTTAAGAAAGCCCCTTCTGCTTATGACATTACATAAGGCAACTAGACTATAGCCGTCTTCTATCAACTGACAATCTGGACAGGCAAAAAATAGCAAAGTCCTTATAGAAAAGTGGTACATGCTGGGCGCGGTGGGTCACGCCTGTAATCCCAGCACTTTGGGAGGCTGAGGCAGGTGGATCACGAGGTCAGCAGTTCGAGAACAGCCTGACCAACATGGTGAAATGCCATCTCTACTAAAAATACAAAAAAATTAGCTGGGCGTGGTGGTGGGCGCCTGTAGTCCCAGCTACTTGGGAGGCTGAGGCAGGAGAATCGCTTGAAACTGGAAGGTGGAGGTTGCAGTGAACCGAGATTGTGCCACTGCACTCTAGCCTGGGCAACGAGAGCAAAACCCTCTCTCAAAAAAAAAAAAAAAGAAAATAAAAAAGAAAAATAGTACATTATAGAAGCACTAAAAAAGTACACTATTCATGTAGATTAGAATTAAAGGTCAGTATTGTATTAGCCTGCTGTAACAAAATACCGTAGACTGGGTGGCTTAAACAACATTTATTTTCTTACAGCTTTGAAGGCTGGGAAGTCCCAGCTTAAGATGCCAGCCAATTCCATTTCTGGTGAGGGCTCTCTTCTTGGCTAGTAGATGGCCACCTTCTCACTGTGTTCTCACATGCTGAAAGAGAGACAGAGAGAGCATTTGTGAGTAAGCTCTGGGGTCTCTTCTCTTCTCACAAGGACATTCATCCTTATCTTTTTTTTTTTTTTTTTTTTTTTTAGACAGTCTTGCTCTGTTGCCTAGCCTAGAGTGTAGTGGTGAGATCTCGGCCACTGCAACCTCTGCCTCCCCGGTTCAAGTGATTCTCCTGCCTCAGCCTCCCAAGTAGCTGCGATTACAGGTGCGTGCCACCATGCCCTGCTAATTTTGTATTTTTAGTAGAGACGGGGTTTCACCATGTTGGCCAGGCTGGTCTCGAACTCCTTTCCTCAAGTGATCCGCCCGTCCCCGCTTCCCAAATTGCTGAGATTACAGGTGTGAGCCACCGTGCCTGGCCAAGGACACTAATCCTGTTGAATCAGGGCTTCACCCTTACCACCTCGTTTAATCTTAATTACTTCCTTGTTCCCAATGGAGTCACACTGGAAGTTAGGGCTTCAACATATGAGTTTCGAGGGAACACAATTCAATCCATAGCTAGTATGAACTCATGGTTTTAAAGATATAGATAAATAGATACAAAAATAAATATAGCTGGGTGCAGTGGCTTGCGTTTGTAATCCCAACCACTCAGGAGGCTCAGGTGGGACGATTGCTTGAGCCCAGGAGTTTGAGGCTACAGTCAGCTATGGTTGTGCCACTGCACTCTACCCTGGGTGACAGAGCAAGACCCTGTCTCTAAAAGTAAATACAGCCATAAATGTATATCTATATATATCTCTCTCTATATATGTATATATATTCGCATACATGTACATATATGCATATATATGTATATGAACAATCACGTTCACACACACGTGCACTCCCCAGCTCTGTTGGTGAAGAAGGCCTAGAAACAATGATAGTCTAGTGGGAATAACCACACTTAGCACCCAGATATTGACTTCTTAATCACCATTCTCTACAAAAAGGGACTATGGATCCTTGGAGAAATGGTTGATTCTAGAATGAAGTTGAGAAAATTCAAGATGAACCTGGAACATCTTGTTGTGCCAGAAAGTAAGGAGGTTCTCAAAGAATAATGGAGACATGTCAAAGGACCAGGAGTCAGGTTAAAAGGGCTCCCACTGGCCAAAGGTGAGGCAATTAGGCATCAAAATAAAATATGACAGTAATAAATTATAATGTAATAAAATAAGAATGCTTAAGTCCACAATAATATCAATCAGTAAATAAACAGGGGAAAGAAGAAAGCGCTTCCTTACAGTAGAATGCTCACTAATAAATGTAGAAGGAATGACATAGTTAGAAAATCATCAGTGGCTACTAGAATTAGTGGGTGAAAGTTTATTGATTAACAGGATACTTATATAGTCTAAAAAGTATCTCTTCACAAATTACTTATTAATTCTAAAGAAAAAAGTAGTGACTACAGTGGAGAGACCTAGCAGACACCAAGTTAATCAAAGATCAAAGTTAACATCACCAATGCTGGGGCAAGTGATCATAATGTGCCTCCTGATACAATGCACTGGGAAAGACACAGCACCACTTCTGTGATATACCTGCTAAAAAATACATAATCAGTCAGGCTGGGGGCAGTGGCTCACGCCTGTAATCCCAGCACTTTAGGAGGCAGAGGCAGGCAGATCATGAGGTCTGGAGTTCGAGACTATCCTGGCCAACATGGCAAAAACCCTGTCTCTCCGGGTGTGGTGGCACGTGCCTGTAGTCCCAGCTACTCAGGGGGCTGAGGCAGGTGAATCGCTTGAATCTGGGAGGCAGAGGTTGCAGTGAACCCAGATCGCACCACTGCACTCAAGCCTGGGTGACAGAGCAAGACTCCGTCTCCAAAAAAAAAAAAACAACTGTAATCAGTCTGGATCAAATCAGAAGGAAACATCAGATGAATCCAAACTGAAAGATATTCTATAAAAGAACTGGCCAGGCAGCCAGGCATGGTGGCTCACGCCTGTAATCTCAGCACCTTGGGAGGCCAAGGTGGGCGGGTCACCTGAGGTTAGGAGTTCAAGACCAGCCTGGCTAACATGGTGAAATCCCGTTTCTACTAAACATACAAAAAATTACCCCAGGCTTGGTGGCGCACGCCGGTAATCCCAGCTACTAGGGAGGCTGAGGCAGGAGAATAGCTTGAACCCGGGAGGCGGAGGTTGCAGTGAGCCGAGATTGCACCACTGCACTCCAGCTTGGGCAACAAGGGCAAAACTCTGTCTCAAAAAAAAAAAAAAAAAGAAAAGAAGAACTGGCCAGCCACAATGGCTCATGCCTGCAATTCTAGCACATTGGAAGGCTGAGGCAAGAGGATTACTTGAGGTCAGGGGTTCGAGACCAGCCTGGGCAACACAGCCAGACCCTGTCTCTAAAAATAAATAAATAAATACAAAAGAACTGGCCTGTATTCCTCAAAAATGTCAAGGTCAAGAAAAACAAAGGAAGACTGAGGAATAGTTCCAGATTGAAGGAAACTAAAAAGACATGAAAAGTAAATGTAATGTGTGATCCTAGATTGGGCTGGGCAAAAAGAAATAGCAATAAAAGACATTATTTGACAGTTGTTGAAATTTGAACATGGACTGTGAGTTAAGAGAGTATTATATCAATTGAAATCTTCTGATTTTGATAATCATGCTGAAGTTCTGCAAGGGAATGCCCTTGTTCTTAGGAAATACACACTGAAGTATTTGGAGTTAAAGGACATGATGTTTCCAATTCAATCTCAAGTGGTTCAGAATGAAAGATAGCCTGCTCTGAAAGAGAGAGAAAGGGAAAGAGAGAGAATATCAAAATAATAGTCACATGGAAATTTCTTGAATCATTCTTACAACACTTTTGTAAATTTAAAATTATATCGGTCGGGCGTGGTGGCTTACACCTGTAATCCCAGCACTTTGGGAGGCCAGGGCAGGTGGATCACCTAAGGTCAGGAGTTCAAGACCAGCCTGGCCAACATGGTGAAACCCCGTCTCTACTAATAATACAAAAATTAGCCAGCTGTGGTGGGGCACACCTGTAATCCCTGGGGAGGCTGAGGCAGGAGAATCAGTTGAACCCAGGAGGTGGAGGTTGCAGTGAGCCAAGATCGTGCTATTGTACTCTAGCCAGGGCAACAAGAGCGAAACTCTGTCTCCAAAAAAAAAAAAAAAAGAAAGATTATATCAAAATTAAAAGTAACCAAAAATACACCAGTCAGTCAAATAAGTGTTTACTAAGAACTAGCAAATCAAGGTTAAGCAGTATGGCAAGCAGAGTAAACAACTATTGAACAGCATCTACTGATTATATATCAATATAATATTATATATATATAAAAATATAATATAAATGCATACTTTAATAATTCCATTCCATGAGCTTGGGATATCTTTCTACTTATTTATGTCTCTTCAATTTATTTATTTATTTTTTTGAAAAGAAGGGATTTGTGCCATTTGTACCAGCATGTGTAAACTTGGAGGACATTATGCTAAATGAGGCAAGCCAGCCACAGAAAGGCAAATATTACGTGATATCACTTATATGTGGAGTCCAAAATAGTTGAACTTACAGAAACAGAGAGTAGAGGAATGGTGTTGCCAGCACGTAGCGAGTGGTGGAATGGGAAGGTGTTGGTCAAAAGTACAAGCTTTCAGTTATAAGATGAAAAAGTTCTGGAGATCTAATGTACAGTATGGCAACTATACATAATAATAGTATATACTTGAAATTTGCTAGGGGAATAGATCCTAAATGTTCACGTCTCACCCATACACACAAAAAAGTAACTATGTCAGGTGACAAGTATGTTAATTAGCTTGATTGTGAGAATCATTACACAAGGTATACTTACAAGGTATTGACACGGCATGCTGTAACCTTAAATATACACATGTTCTTTTTTTTTTTTTCTTTTTTTGAGACAGAGTTTTGTTCTTGTTGCCCAGGCTGGAGTACAATGGTGCAATCTCGGCTCACTGCAACCTCTGCCTCCCAGGTTCAAGTGATTCTCCGGCCTCAGCCTCCCGAGTAGCTGAGATTACAGGTTCCCACCACCGCGCCCAGCTAATTTTTTTGTATTTTTAGTAGATACGAGGTTTCACCATGTTGGTTCTGTTTGTCAATCACACCTCAGTAAAGCTGGGGGAAATAAATAAATAAATAATATATAAATTGCCACCTAGAAGACAGAGAACACGTACATCATCAGGATGCTTTTAACTTCAAGTAACAGACAACCCAATGTCATCACTCAAGGTTCTGGCAGGAAACATTTTCTAACTCATTTCTCTCCCTCCCATCTCTTGTGGGTGTGTTTTATTGGCCAAACCCAGTTGAAAGCCAGAGGAGAAGGGAAGTCCCTAATGTAACTGAAACAGGTCAGCCCCCCAGGGCAAGAGCAGAGTGGAAAAAATGGCGGAAAGTTGATCAAGAGAGGGTAAACAGAGAATACCGAACCAACTAAACTGGATTACACAAGGAGAAGCTTATTTTCTTACATATCATGAAGTCCAGAGGCAGGGAGATTTCTGGAATGGCTCATTCTGCAGGGCAATGGTGTCATTCATTTCTGTGCTCTGCTTACTCAGCACATGGGCAGTATCTCTCCTCATGGACCCAAGAGGGCTGTAGCAGTTCTGTGAGTAAAATTCAACCAGGACTATATTTATTCTCATGCATTCGTTTCTTTAAAAAAGCGACTACTACGAATAAAATAAAATAATACCTAGAAATTAACCAAAGAAGTGAAAGATTTCTACAATAAAAACTATGAAACATCAATGCAAGAAATTGAAGAGGACACAGAAAACTGGAAAGTGATTCGATGTTCATGGATTGAAAGAATCGTTATTGTTCAAATGTCCATACTACTTAGAGCAATCTACAGATTTAATGCAATCCCTATCAATCAAAATACCAATGACATTCTTCACAGCATTAGAAAAAAACACGGGAGGCTGAGGTAGAATAGCTTGAATCAGGGATGCGGAGTTTGCAGTGAGCCGAGATCACTCCACTGCACTCCAGCCTGGGCAACAGAGCGAGACTCCGTCTCAAAAAAAAAAAAAAAAAAGAAAAAACCTAAAATTTATATGGAACCACAAAAGACCCAGAATAGCTGGATCATAAAGCCTCACATAAAGCCCACAAGAGTAGCTTGTACTGCACACTGAACTTAGTACAGAGCCTTCTCTTGCTCTGGTCCCAATTCAAAACTGTTAGCCATGGAGGGGACTCTATAAATACGTTGAAGTAGTACACTCAGATGTGGTATGTTGCTTCCAAAATCAGAAAAGATCTACCAAGCATTGTGCCTCTTTTGTCAAGGTAGATGGTGTGAAGTGTAGGTGTCTGTCACCATAGAAGTCCTATTTTCAGATGGTTTAAGCCATTGAAGCCGGGCGCGGTGGCTCACGCCTGTAATCCCAGCACTTTGGGAGGCCTTGGTGGGCAGATCACCTGAGGTCCGGAGTTCGAGACCAGCCTGACCAACATGGAGAAACCCCGTCTCTACTAAAAAATACAAAATTAGCCGGGTGTGGTGGCGCATGCCTGTAATCCCAGCTACTCTGGAGATTGAGGAAGGAGAATGGGTTGAACCCGGGAGGCGGAGGTTGCTGTGAGCTGAGATTGCGCCATTGCACTCCAGCCTGGGCAACAAGAGCGAAACTCCGTCTCAAAAAAAAAAAAAAAGCCATTGATTGTGCCAGAAACTTCATTAACATGGGCAGCCCCTGAATTTTTTTTTTTTTTTTTGAGACAGAGTCTCACTCTATTGACCAGGCTGAAGTGCAGTGGCTCAATCTCAGCTCACTGCAACCCCTGCTGCCTGGGTTCAAGAGTTTCTCCTGCCTCAGCCTCCCGAGTAGCTGGGATTACAGGCGCCTGCAACTGCACCCAGCTAATTTTTGTATTTTTAGTAGAGACAGGGTTTCACCATGTTGGTCAGGCTGGTCTTGAACTCCTGAGCTCAGGTCGTCCACCTGCCTCGGTCTCCCAAAGTGCTGAGATTACAGGCGTGAGCCACCGCGCCTGGCCGACCCTGAATTTTCATGGAGTTTATCTCCTACCCTCCAGGTCACGTAAGTTTTACTAAGGCATCTAAAGTATGTGTTATTTTCAGCTTATCAGACCAACTTAGCATAATATTGTCAATGTAATAGACCATTGTCATGTTTTGTGGAATGTCAAAATTATCAAGATCTGCTAGGGTGTTTTCTGTTTTTTCGTTTTGTTTTGTTTTGTTTTTGAGACAGGGTCTGGCTCTGTCGTTCAGATTGGAGTGCAGTGGCACGATCTCGGCTCTCTGCAACCTCCCCCTCCTCAGCTCAAGCCATCCTCCTGCCTCAGCCCCCCGAGTAGCTGGGACTACAGGTGTATGTCACCACGCCCAGCTAATTTTTGTATTTTTTGTAGAGATGGGGTTTTCTCATGTTGCCCAGGCTGGTCTTGAACTCCTGAGCTCAAGCAATCTGCCCACTTGGTCTCCCAAAGTGCTGGGATTACAGACTTGAGCCACCGTGTCTGGCCTGCTAGGACTGTACATGACAGAGAGCAGGAGAATTGACAGCCTGCTCTAGATGTCTGTCAGCCCCTTTCACTCGCCTCCCAAGTTCTTGTGCAATGAGCCCATAAACAAAGTGGCCATGGTGGCATAGATGGAGGCTGCCCAGGGATTCAGTTCTGTGAACTTCACCTTTCCAAAGCTGACCTAGATAACATCACTGTTGAGTGCCTAATCTGCCAACAGCCGAGACCCATACAAAGCCCTCCAATATGGCACCACTCACAGAGGGGACCAACCAGCCACCTGTGGCAAGTTCATTACACTGCACCTCTTTTATCATGGAGGGGCTGAGATTTGTCCTCTTTGCAATAGACACATATTCTGAATATGGATTTGCCTTCCTTGCCCATTATGCTTCTGCCAGAAACAGCACCCATGGACTCACAGAATGCCTTATTTACCATCATGGGATTCCCCATGACAATACTTCTGGTCAGATAACTCATTTCACAGCAATGAGTTCATGGCCATGCAGTTAACTAGTTGTTGTTGTTGTTATTTCGAGATGGAGTCCTGCTCTGTCGCCCAGGCTGGAGTGCAGTGGCGCAATCTCGGCTTACTGCAACCTTCGCCTCCTGGGTTCATGCCATTCTCCTACCTTCAGCCTCCCGAGTAGCTGGGACTACAGACATCCACCACCACGTCCAGCTAATTTTTTATTTTTAGTAGAGACGGGGTTTCACCATGTTAGCCAAGATGGTCTCGATCTCCTGACCTTGTGATCCGCCCGCCTCGGCTTTCTAGAGTGCTGGGATTACAGGCATGAGCCACCACGCCCAGCTGCAATTACCTAGTTTTACCACCTACTCCATCACCTGAAAATAGCTGGGCTAGTTAAAAGGTGGAATGGAGGGCCCGGCACGGTTGCTCACGCCTGTAATCCCAGCACTTTGGGAGGCCGAGCTGGGCAGATCACCTGAGGTCGGGAGTTTGAGCCCAGCCTGACTAACATGGAGAAACCCCGTCTCTACTAAAAATACAAAATTAGCTGGGCATGGTGCCGCATGCCTGTAATCCCAGCTACTTGGGAGGCTGAGGCAGGAGAATGGCTTGAACTGGGGAGGTGGAGGTTGTGGTGAGATCACACCATTGCACTCCAGCCTGGGCAACAAGAGCAAAACTCCATCTCAAACAACAACAACAACAACAACAACAAACAAACAAAAAAACGAAGGGAAAGGTGGAATGGTTTACTGAAGACTCAGTTACAGTGCTATTCAGGAGACAAGATACAGAAAGGATGGATTCTGTCTTACAACATGCAATATATACTTTGAATCATTATTTGACGCTCTCTCTTCCATAGCTAGAACTCATGAATCCAGGAATCAAGGGTAGAAGTGAGAGTGGATCCACTTACTACTATCTCTAGTAACCCACTGGCAGAATTTTTTTTTTTGAGACCGAGTCTCACTCTGTCACCCAGGCTGGAGTTCAGTGGCACGATCTCAGCTCACTGCAACCTCTGCTTCCCAGGTTTAAACGATTCTCATGCCCCAGCCTCCCGAGTAGCTAGGATTACAGGTGCACGCCACCATGCCCTGCTAATTTTTGTATTTTTAGTAGAGATGGGATTTCACCATGTTGGCCAGGCTGGTCTCGAACTCCTGACCTCAGGTGATCCACCCGTCTCGGCCTCCCAAAGTGCTGGGATTACAGGCGTGAGCTACTGCACCAGGTGAGTTTTCTACTACTGTAGAAAATTTGTAACAAATTTCTACTACAGTAGAAAATTTGTAACAAATTGCCACAAACTTACTGGCTTAAAACAACACCCATTTATTGATCCACAGTTTCTGTGGGTCAGGAAAGTGGGCAGGGCTCAGCTGGGTTGTTTGCTCAGGACTCACAGGCTGTAATCAAGGTGTTGGCCAAGGCTGCACCTGGGAGCCTGGAGGCCTGGCAGGGGAAGAAGCCTCTTCCGAGCTCATTCAAAGTGTTGGCAGAATTCATTTCCTTGCTGTAGGACTAGGGCCTGATTTCTCTTCTTTTTCTTTTTCTTTTTGAGATGGAGTTTTGTTCTTGTTGCCCAGGCTGGAGTGCAATGGCGTGATCTCAGCTCATTGCAACCTCTGCCTCCCAAGTTCAAGTGATTCACCTGCCTCAGCCTCCCAAGTAGCTGGGATTACAGGCATGTGCCACCACGCCTGGCTAATTTTGTATTTTTAGTAGAGATGAGGTTTCTCCATGTTGGTCAGTCTGTTCTCGAGCTCCCGACCTCAGGTTATCTGCCCGCCTTGGCTTCCCAAAGTGCCGGGATTAGAGGCATGAGCCATCGCGCCCAGCCATGATTTCTTGCTAGCTGGAGGCTGTTCACAGCTCCTCGGGGGGTTCCACAGTTGTTTGCCAGATGGGCTTTCGTTAATGGCCGCTTACTTCATCAAGCCAGCAAGGAGAGTCTCTAGAGCAAGTCTGCAAGCAAGACAGACTCATAGACTGGCATAACATAACGATGGGAGTATGACATCACATAATATAACCATGGGAGTACCATCACCTTTGCCGTGGCCTGGGCTCCTTCTGGTTAGCAGTCACTCTCAGGTCCTGTTCCTACTCAAGGTGTGGGGAACACATAAAAGTGTGAATACCAGTCCGGGCACGGTGGCTCATGCTTGTAATCCCAGCACTTTGGGAGGCCAAGGCGAGTGGATCACTTGAGGTCAGGAGTTCAAGACCAGCCTGGCCAACATGGTGAAACCCCATCTCTACTAAAACTACAAAAAATTAGCCAGGCGTGGTGTCATGCACCTGTAATCCCAGCTACTTGAGAGGCTGAGGCAGGAGATTAGCTTGAATCCAGGAGGCGGAGGTTGCAGTGAGCCAAGATCTCCCCACTGCACTCCAACCTGGGCGACAGAGCAAAACTCTATCTCAAAACAAAACAAAACAAACAAACAAACAAACAAAAAAACCAAAAATGTGAATACCAGAAAACAGACATAGTGGGGAACTACCTTACGGTCTGTCTGCTACATGTGAATAGGAGGACTATGTCTGGAAACCAGAGGATCCTCAGGGTGTACCAAGTGGTACCTCCATGCCCAGTAGTAAAGGTCAATGGGAAACTAGTAGCCAAAAGAAGGCAGGAAGATTGACATCTCAGGCCTTCCAGAAATGAAACTTTAGACCGGGTGTGGTGGCTTATGCCTGTAATCCCAGCACTTTGGGAGGCCGAGATGGGTGGATCACTTGAGTTCAGGAGTTCAAGCAAGCCTGGCCAACATGGTAAAATCCCACCTCTGCTAAAAAATACAAAAATTAGCCAGACATGATGGCGCATGCCTGTAGTCCTACTCGGGAGGCTGAGGCAGGAGAATCGCTTGAACCCGAGAGGTGGAGGCTGCAGTGAGCCAAGATCTCACCACTGCACTCCAGCCTGGGCGACAGAAGGAGACTCCATCTCAAAAAAAAAAAAAAAAAAGAAATGAAGCTTTGGGTTACTTCAACAGGTAAAAAAATTCACTCATCTGCGGTTCTAGCTAAAATTAGGGGAAATAGGGAATGAGTAATGAAAGAAGGAAGGCATAGATATCAATTATGGCCTTGTGACTGATTACTAGCCTGGTCTTGTGACCGGCCACCTGGACTATAGTAGTAGTTTTGCATATTTTCTTTCTGTTTGTTATGTATATGTGGGACTTTTTTACATGCTGCCTCAGTCTGTTCAGGGGCTGCTATAACAAAATATCATAGACTAGGTAGCTGCTGCTGCTAATGCTGCTGCTGCTTCTTTTTTGTGGGGGGTGGGTGGGGTGTAGAGATGAGATCTTGTTCTATTGCCCAGGCTGGTCTCAACCTCCTGGCCTCAAGCGATCATTCTACCTTGGGCTTCCAAAATACTGGGATTACAGGCCTGAGCCACTATGCCCAGCCAGCAGGTAGCTTCTAGCTTCTAAACTGTAGGGAAAAGAAAGAGAGATCAGACTGTTACTGTGTCTATATAGAAAGGGAAGACATAAGAGACTCCATTTTGAAAAAAGACCTGTACTTTAAACAATTGCTTTGCTGAGATGTTGTTAATTTGTAGCTTTGCCCCAGACACTTTGCCCCAGCCACTTTGACCCAACCTGGAGCTCACAAAAACATGTGTTGTATGAAATCAAGGTTTAAGGGATCTAGGGCTGTGCAGGATGTGCCTTGTTAACAAAATGTTTACAAGCAGTATACTTGGTAAAAGTCATCGCCATTCTCTAGACTCAATAAACCAGGGACACAATGCACTGCGGAAAGCCACAGGGACCTCTGCCCTTGAAAGCGGGGTATTGTCCAAGGTTTCTCCCCATGTGATAGTCTGAAATATGGCCTCGTGGGATGAGAAAGACCTGACCATCCCCCAGCCTGACACCCATAAAGGGTCTGTGCTGAGGTGGATTAGTAAAAGAGGAAAGCCTCTTGCAGTTGAGATAGAGGAAGGCCACTGTCTCCTGCCTGCCCCTGGGAACTAAATGTCTTGGTATAAAACCCGATTGTACTTTTGTTCAATTCTGAGATGGGAGAAAACTGCCCTATGGTGGGAGGCGAGACATGTTTGCAGCAATGCTGCCTTGTTATTCTTTACTCCGCTGAGTTGTTTGGGTGGAGAGAAACATAAATCTGGCCTACCTGCGCATCCAGGCATAGTACCTCCCCTTGAACTCAATTATGACATAGATTCTTTTGCTCACATGTTTTTTGCTGACCTTCTCCTTATTATCACCCTGCTCTCCTACTACATTCCTTTCTGCTGGAAATAATAAAAATAATAATCAATAAAAACTGAGGGAACTCAGAGGCCGGTGCCGGTGCAGGTCCTTGGTGTGCTGAGTGCCGGTCTCCTGGGCCCACTGTTGTTTCTCTATACTTTGTCTCTGTGTCTTATTTCTTTTCTCAGTCTCTCGTCCCACCCGACTAGAAATACCCACAGGTGTGGAGGGGCAGGCTACCCCTTCACTAAACAACAGATATTTATTTCTTACTATTCTAGAGGCTGGAAGTCCAAAATCAAGGCACTGTCAGATTCATTGTCTGGTAAGGGCCTATTTCCTAATTCATAGATGGCACCTTCTTGTTGTGTCCTCGCACAGTGGAAGGGCAAGACATCTCTCTGGGGCCTCTTTTATAGGACATTTATTCCATTAATGAGGGTTCTGCCCTCATGACATAATCACCTCCCAGAAGTCCCTACCTCCTAATACCATCACCTTATGGGGTTACGATTTCAACATAATTTGGAGGGACACAAGCATTCAAATCACAGCACCAAATTTTTTGTTTCTCTTTCTCTCCATTTTTATTTCCTATGTAAGTTGTTGCATGCAAGCTAATGTTACAATTTAGTCTTTAGGTAAAAAATAATAGAGACTATGACTGCATTTGATAAGTATTTAGTAGAGCCAGTGATGCAACGATTGTTGGGACTGTGTGTCTTCTCATTTTGGAGAGAGGATGAGAATTTCTTCATTTATAAGAAAGACAGTTGGTCTTCTTTAGGTGGAAATATGGAGTTGTTTCAATATTGCATGGAAATTCAAATGTATATAGGAGTGGATATGGAAACTGAGCGTTGATCCACTGTGCCAGTTATCAACTTGTTGCCTCTCAGCAACAAATGCACCCTCTGTTGTACAGTTCCGTGATCCTGGAGAGGAGCCCTGTACTTTTTCTTTTCCAGCTAACACAATGCTCAGCTTTGTCAGTAGAGGGAGCTAGCGGGACACTGCAGGAGGCAGGGATTTAGGAGTTCATCTCCTTGGTTTCTTGTGTGCGCCTCTCACTAGGCTCCTGTGGGTTTTTTTGGTTTGTTTGTTTTTGAGACAGGGTTTTACTCTGTCACCCAGGCTGGGGTGCAATGGTGTGATCATGGCTCACTGCAACCTCAACCTCCTGGGCTCAAGGGATCCTCCCACTTCAGCCTCCCAAGTAGCTGGGACTACAGGCATGTGCCAACATGCTCAGCTAATTGTGTGCTGGGATTACAGGTGTGTACCACCATGTCCGACCTCTTGAAATGTTTGAGGTTCCTCCATGGCCCGGCCCCTGGAGCACATCTGGTTTTCCAGCCCAGGCTCCCGCAGCATGGGCTCCTGTGGTGTGAGCAGCTTCTTCAGTGCCTGGGTCCTACAACGCGTGGCAGTCAGCAACACACCATGGCTAAGAGCTTCCCTCGGCACCTCTTTGGGTGGCTTTGCAGCAGGTTTTGAGATGCAGTACCTCCCTGTGAGCAACTTCCCCAGCACGTCTAAATGGCAGATTTCTAGCAACTTCCACCGGTGCAGCACCACAATGACTTCTTTGCCCTCCAGTGAGCCACAGCCCCATCCTCTCCAATGAGGTCTGGATTTCAGCCCTGGAGGAAGGGTGGGGAAGGAGCTCGTTTTTGCGTGTCTATCTCAGCCCTAGGGCCTAGGAGCTGCCCCTTATATCTTCTAGTCCTTATTCTTTAGCATTCTCCTTGTCTTATGAGCCAATCCTTCAGTACTCCAACTCCTGGTTACAGTGAGTCTTTGTATCAAACTTTCCCTGTCCAAATGACTGTGTGGAGACTGGACTCTGATATAGTGGGGAATGAGAAGACTAGTAGGAAGAAGGACGAAGAATCTCAAGACAGCAAGTTTTGTCTTGCAATCCAGGGATGCCCTAGGAACCAGTGACCTGGGTGTCAAAGCTCTTTTAGAAAACAATATTGGTGGCTGCAGGTGGCTCATGCCTGTAGTCCCAGCACTTTGGGAGGCCAAGGCGGGCAGATCACCTGAGGCCAGGAGTTTGAGACCAGCCTGGCCAACATGGTGAAACCCCATCTCTACTAAAAATACAAAAATTAGGCTGGGCACGGTGGCTCATGCCTGTAATCTCAGCACTTCGGGAGGCTGAGGCAGGCAGATCATGAGGTCAAGAGATCAAGACCATCGAGGCCAACATGGTGAAACCCCGTCTCTACTAAAAATACAAAAATTAGCTGGGCGTGGTGGCACACAACTGTAGTCCCAGCTACTTGGGAGGCTGAGGCAGGAGAATTGCTTGAACCTGGGAGGCAGAGGTTGCAGTGAGCCGAGATTGTGCCACTGCACTCCAGCCTGAAAGAGCGAGACTCTGTCTCAAAAAACAAACAAACAAACAAACAAACAAACAAATTAGTCGGGTGTGGTGGCACATGCCTGTAATCCCAGGTACTCAGGAGGCTGAGGCAGGAGAATCACTTGAACCTTGGAGACGGAGGTTGCAGTGAGCCCAAATTTTGCCACTGCACTCCAGCCTGGGTAACAGAGTGAGACTCCATCTGAAATAAATAAATAAATAAATAAATAAATAAATAAATAAATAAAGAAGTACGGGGTCTTTCTCAGGCCATATTTAGTTTGCTTTAACAATCTCTAAGTACTTATATTTCATTTAATTCTTACCGGAGCTCTATATGAGGCAGTGTCATTTCTGTTCATCTTATTATACTGATGAAAAGGCTGAGGTGAAGAAATTTGTAGGATATCATATAGCTGGGAAGTTATATGTTCCAGTTACAACTACTGCATAACAACTTATGCCCCAAAACTTAGTGGCATAAAACAACCATTTTAATACACTCATGGGTTTTGTGGGTCAGGATGTTTTAAAATGTACTTGAGATTTTGGGTTTATTTAGGAATGGTAAGCCCAACAGCTCAGGAGATGACTACATTGAAAATATAGTTTGTTACTCACAGTTCCCATGAGGAGCAGGCACCCCACACCACACAGGACACATGGGGAAGCACCAAGGTTGGCCAGGGGGCAGAAGGAGCAAGAGGAAAGCATTGTGGGTTTTTTGGGAAGCAATGGGTGAGGCAGAGTAAACAGGCTAGGTAGGTTTAGGATTGGCTACTCTGAATAATTCCAGTAGGCTCTGGGGTATAGGGACTGTCTCTAATTGCCCAATACCTGGGCCTGGGATGACTGAGGCAGAGGAATATCGCCTGGTAGAGTGTAAGAGCCAGATAGAGGAGGCGGTTTAGAGTATGGACTTAGGGTTGGTTGGTTTGCATGTCAAAGGCACGCTTACAAGCAAGTTGTTTGCCATCTCCAGAATTTAGCTGGCCTAGCTGGGTGCAGGGACTCATAATCCCAGCACTTTGGGAGGCTGAGGGGGAAGGATCACTTGAGACCAGGAGTTCAAGACCAGTTTGGGCAATATGGTGAGACCTCATCTTCACAAAAAAACAAAAAATAAAAAATTAGCCAGGCATGGTGGTGCACACTTGTAGTCCCAGCTACTTGGGAAAGTGAGGCAGGAAGATCTCTTGAGCCCCAGGAGTTAGAGAATGCAGTGAGCTGTGTTTGCACCACTGCACACCAGCGTGGGTGACAGAGCAAGACCCTGTCTTGAAAGAAAGAAAGAAAGAAAGAAAGAAAGAAAGAAGAAAGGAAGGAAGGAAGGAAGGAAGGAAAGAAAGAGAAAGAAAAAAGAAAGGAAGGAAGGAAGGAAACAGAAGAAGAAAAATAAAAAGAAATTAGCTGGCTCTGGAGGGGGCAGTCCCTTCCCTGGTCTGCCAGGCCCCAAGATGTCAAAAATACATCTTAAAATACAGAAAATAAAATAAATGCATTATAAAATACAGAAACAAACAAACAAACATGATCATACACACGAATTCAGCCAGAGCACAGCAGGAGGGGCTTGTTTCTGCTCCACAGTGCCATGACTTCAGCTGGGAAGCCTTGAATGCTGAGGTTGACTTGATAGCTGGAGGGACTGGAATAATCATTTCTTATCCCTTGGGTGCCTAGCCTGGGAAAACCTGAAGACTAGAACTGTTGACTGGAGTGCTTCCGTGGCTTCTCAATGTGACCAGAAACATGGTGGCCTCAGAATAGCCAGACTTCTTCCACAGTGGCTCAGGGCTTCATGTGTATTTTTATTTTGGCAAATAGGGCACGAGCTGCATTGCCTTTTTTTTTTTTTTTTTTTTGAGACAGGGTCTTGTTCTGTCATCCAGGCTGGATTGCAGTGGTGTGATCTTGGCTCACTGCAACCTCTGCCTCCCAGGCTCAAGCGATCCTCCCACCTCAGCCTCCCAAGTAGCTGGGACTACATACAGGCTCATGCAACCACACCCAGGTAAATTTTTTTTTTTTTTTTTTTTTTGTATTTTTGTAGAGATAGGATTTTGCCATGTTGCCCAGGCTGGTCTCGAACTCCAGTCTGGTCAGGGCGATCTGTCCACCTCGGCCTCCCAAAGTGCTGGGATTACAGACATGAGCCACCATGCTTTGACATGACCTAGAAGAGATATAGTGTTGTTACTGCCATTAGTTACAACTGAGTCATAAGCCTGCCCAGATTCAAGAGAAGTAGACACAGACCCAACATCTTGAAGGGGGGAGAGTCACAGAATTTCCGGCTATTTTTTAAAAACCCACCCACGTGGAACTAGGATTCAGATTCTGGCAGTTTGGCTCCAGGCCCTCCTTGCTTAACTACAGGGTCAATGTAAGGCACAGAAAGATGTTTAAGTTTGCCCAAGAAGTGGGGAGAAAGGTACTGTAAAACTAAAGTGTGTTCACAGCTATGAAGTCCAGCTGAATGACCTGGAGCAAGTCACAGGCAGCTGTTTCCTGTCTCACTATCTCTCGTCTCTGCGTATCTGCCTGTGGTAGTTAATTTTATGTGTCAACTTGACTGGCCCATAGGATGCCTAGATATTTGGTCAAACATGATTCTGGGTGTTTCTGTGAGGGTATTTGTGGACGAGATTAACATATACATTGGTAGACTGAAAGCCAATTGCCGTCCCCTCCAATTGTGGGTGGGGCTCATCTAATAGGTTGAAGGCCTGAATAGAATACAAGTCAGCCAGTTTACAGGCTGTCGTGTGGGGTAAGGAGGTCATGCAGATAAACACTCAGCACAGAGCATCATCCAACTCTAGCCCAGCCCTCGGGGGCCATTCTCCTGCATTAAAGCTCCTGCTGCCGGGCTCAGTGGCTCATGCCTGTAATCCCAACGCTTTGGGAGGCCGAGGCGGGTGCATCACCTGAGGTCAGGAGTTTGAGACCAGCCTGGCCAACATGGTGAAACCCCATCTCTACTAAAAATACAAAAATTAGCTGGGTGTGGTGGCAGGCGCATGTAATCCCAGCTACTCAGGAGGCTGAGGCAGGAGAATCACTTGAACCTGGGAGGCGGAGGTTGCAGTGAGCCGATAACATACAATTACACTCCAGCCTGGGTGACAGAGCGAGACTCTGTCTCAAAAAAAAAAAAGAAAGCTCCTGCTGTGGATAGGATAGGGAGTTAGGGGGCAAATCCCCCATTCCAGGGGCTCCCTAGCATAGCAGGGGAGACATGGAAATAGCAGACAGAGTCAGGCTCCCAAGTGCAGATCTTGGGGACTGCAGCAACCACACCCACTCTCATGGTCTCTTGCCTGGCCCCACTCACTCTTGGGGCCTCCTGCCAAGCCCTCTACCTCCTGACCCTCCCCACAAAATTGGGACCATTCTCTTTCCTGCCATTCAGGGGCAGTCCTCTGATGTTCTGTCTCCTCCTAGACCAAGGCTGAAGCCTCAGGTATATGCAGTGGTGAAAAGCTCCGATTTGGAATTTCTATTTCTACTAGCTGTGTGACACTGGATGAGCCACATAACCTCCCTGTGTCTTGGGCTCAGTTTCCTCACTTTAAGGTGAGGATTTTTTTGTTTTGTTTTGTTTTTGTTTGTTTGTTTTGAGATGGAGTTACGCTCTGTCTCCCAGGCTGGAGTGCAGTGGTGCAATCTTGGCTCAGTGCAACCTCTGCCTCCTGGGTACAAGTAATCCTCCTGCCTCAGCCTCCTGAGTAGCTGGGACTACAGGCATGCGCCACTGCCTGGCTAATTTTTTTTTCCTTTTTGACGGAGTCCCGCTCTGTTGCCCAGGCTGGAGTGAGTGCAGTGTCGTGATCTCAGCTCACTGCAACCTCTGCCTCCCGGGTTCAAGCAGTTCTCCTGCCTTGGCCTCCCAAGTAGCTGGTACTACAGGCGCACGCCACAACACCTGGCTAATTTTTGTATTTTTAGTAGAGATGGGGTTTCACCATGTTGGCCAGGCTGGTCTCGAACTCCTGACCTCAGGTGATCTGCTCGCCTCAGCCTCCCAAAGTGCTGGGATTACAGGTGTGAGCCACCGCCCCTGGCCTAAAATGAGGATGGTTTTAACAGCTCCTACTTCACAGGGCTATTGTAGGAAGTAAATGAGACAAATGCAGACAGCACCTGGCATAGTGCTCAGAGTAGGTGCTCTGCAAGTGTTAGTTATTACTGTTGAGCCAGCCCCAATTCTATCCAAAGTGGGACTGTCAGCGCAGTGCTGATTACCCAGTCTGTCCTGGCTCAGGGCGTCCAATCACTCAGATGAGGCCCCATTTTCCCCCAGAGCGTGGTCTCCGGGGGTTTGCACATCCCCATCATGGGTCCCAGCAAGGGCACCTTCAGCACCTCGTGGGCAGCCTCTTGATGGCATGGCCTCAGGAACACCTACCATAGTTGCCCACAATTACTTAGCCTAAGGGTCTCAGCCTTGCCAACCAGTGTCCTGGGTGGCTTCACACAAAAATAAGTCTGGGTGGTTTGGGGTCTGATCCTGGCCGGTGTTCCCTGAGGGGTGAGGGCTGAGTTCTGCCAGAGTCAAATGCCTTCACCAGGTCTGGACCGTGAAGGTCAGATCAGGTCCAGACCGTGGCCCCTGACCCCTGCCACTGCGAACAACTGTCCAGAGTCCAGACTGCCTCATGGCTCAGACAAAGGCCCAGGTACTCCCTGGGGGCTGGATCAACAAGCTCAAGAGCCACCCAGAGTCCCAGCCAAGCACCTCCCAGAGGGGACCTCACTGACTACCCCAGTAGCCTCTGTTCCGACAGCCCGGTGGGAGCCATCCTGGGAACAGGCCAAGAGGAGGGAGCCTCTTGGCCCAAAGATGTGAGTGCATGTCCTGGGCCTGGCTCCACGGTGCTCCTGAACAGAGCCCCCCTGCCCTGCAGCTCCAGGGAGCTTCCTGTTTGGGTGCCATCCTGATGGTGTCAAGAGTATTGTGGTAACACACCATATTGTGTGTCAGGAGACCTAAACCTGACACTCCCATCATCAACCAGCAGTGTGACCTGGGGCAAGTCGCATCCCCTCTCTGGGCCTCAGTTACTCCCTCCGTAAAATGAGAAGCCTGGAGCAAATGATCCTTAAGGTCTCTTCCAGCTCAGGCATCTAATGGTAGCATACTGCCAGGTACACAGTAGCTGCTCAGGGAGTGGTCAGTAATTTAATCATAAGATTCAAGGCAGGATTCTGCAGTTCCTGGAACCCAGCTGCTTTCTTGCTTTGCATTTTGCCTCTGCCATTAGCTGATTTGTGTCCGGTGTCAGCCCAGGGCCTGGCATATAATAGATGTTAAAAAAATGTGAGCTGAGTCTATATATGCAGTACTTTTACAGTAGCCTAGAGACAGAACAGGATCTGACTGTGAACCGTAAGTGCTGATCACGGGGTCACAGCATGGGCCACACATTTCTTCTTGTTACAAGTTTCTGGCCTTCCTTTCTGGCCAATTGAAAGTCATTGCACTGAGGCTTAGATAATCAACCAAGCAGCACTACCCTGTTCCCTGAATAGTGCAGGCACTGCTTTTGCTCACACTGTTCCTTCTGCCTAGAACACCTCTCAGGGGCTGGGATTTTACTCCGCCAATAAGCTAGCCTGGTGTTGTTTCTTAGAAGCTGGTAGAAGACACAGGATTCCTGAGACACAGATAAAGCAGCCTGAGCATCCTAGTTATCTCTGTTCCCCTTGTCCTCAACAACAGAGGGGTGCAGGTGGACATTACACCTGCAGTGTTTGTGACACAGCTGAGAAGCACTGAACTTGGGGAACCCACCACTGTTGCCACCACCACCACCTTTTTTTTTTTTTTTTTTTTTGAGGCAGAGCCTCGCTCTTTTGCCCAGGCTGGAGTGCAGTGGCATGATCTCGGCTCAGTGCAACCTCCGCCTCCCGGGTTCAAGCGATTCTCATACTTCAGCCTTCCGAGTAGCTGGGACTACAGGTGTGTGCCACCACGCCAGACTAATTTTTGAAGTTTTAGTAGAGACGGGGTTTCACCATGTTGGCCAGGCAGGTCTTGAACTCCTGACTTCAGGTGATCTGCCTGCCTCGGCCTCCCAAAGTGCTGGGATTACAGGCATGAGCCACCACGCCTGGCCACCATCATCATTTTTATTGTAAGCAAGCCTGCTGTTTGGGAGATATTCCCTTATCTCTTAAGGTTGCTGGCTGCAGACACGACCCCGAAGAATGGCAGAGGAAAGAGCAGTCATGGCCTTGCATTTGTGGCTTGACCAGCGATAACATCCAGCCATGCTCTGGACCCATGGGGGCGGTACCGCTCCCACCAACTCTGGTCTCCTACCTCTGCTGGTCGAAGTTCTATCCGGCCTCCAGTGACACCTTGTGCTGAAAGATTCCCCAGCCCTCCCCTCACATACTTTCTCCTTCCCTTTTGTATTTCCTTAGAACCCTCATCTACACCTCTCTTTTGTGTCCACAATGATCCCTCCCCTACCAGCAGAGTGCAAACACTTTGAGGGCAGAAATTGGTCCTTTTCATTCCTGCTTTCCACATCCAGATTGTTTGCAGCTAGCAGGTGCCTAGACCATATTTGTTGAGTTGGACGGAATCAAAATTTTTCTGCATGTTATGCTTTTTCCAGAGAGTCCGCTGGACCGCCCCGTGGAATGTGAAAACATTCCAGAGGCTAAAAATATCGCCCCAAAGCCGCTGCAAGAGCTTCCTTGTAAGGGGTGATGTGACTCCAGAGGCTGGAAGTTTATGATCACCAGGTGGCGCCCTGACTCTCAAGTCTCCCAATACCTTTTTTAGAAAGGAAGGATTATGTTCCCTCTCTTTTAAAGTTTGTTCACTTAGGTCCCCCCCTCACATTAATTCCCTGTCACCAGCCCAGCACCCAGATTCAGCTCCCAGCTGCCCATCTGAGCCTATGCCCTATTCAAGACCGGCATCTGGAGGGCACTGAGGATGTCCCCCCAGGGCACAGAAGGATGCTAAGGGATGCTGAGGGGAAAGCCCTGAAACTGGGATCTGAAGACCTAGGTTTGAGTCCGAACAATGACACTTACAAGTTGTGTTTCTTTGGGCAAGTTACTTAGCCTTTCTGGGTCCCTGTGAGTGTAGTCAAGAATCAAATGTGGAGATTATATAAACGCACTTTAAATGTGGTGTGGAGTCAGCTCCCCTGGGCTGGTGTTTGAGCTGTCACCAGCTTCCTGTGAACATGGTCAGCTTCTTCTTTTTTTTTTTTTTTGAGATGGAGTCTTGCCCTGTAGCCAGGCTGGAGTGCAGTGGCGTGATCTCGGCTCACTGCAACCTCTGACTCCCTAGTTCAAGCGATTCTCCTGCCTCAGCCTCCCAAGTAGCTGGGACTATAGGCGCATGCCACCATGCTGGGCTAATTGTTTAATCTTTAGTAGAGACGGGGTTTTACCATGTTGCCATGTTGGTCAGGTTGGTCTCAAACTCCTGACCTCATGATCTGCCCACCTCGGCCTCCCAAAGTGCTGGGATTACAGGGGTGAGCCACCGTGCCCAGTCATGGTCTGCTTCTTTAACCCCGTAAGCCCCAGTTTCCCCATCAGCTAATCGGAGCTAATAACAATCATTTTATAGGGTTGGTGTAAGGATCAAGTAAAACAACGAATATAAAGTGCTCATCATAGTGCCTAGAATACAGTAAGCATTCAATTAATAAAAATCACATGTATATTGGCCGGGCATGGTGGCTCACGCCTGTAATCCCAGCACTTTGGGAGGCTGAGGTGGGCGGATCATGAGGTCAGGAGATCGAGACCATCCTGGCTAACACGGTGAAACCCCATCTCTACTGAAAATACAAAAAATTAGCCAGGCATGGTGGCAGGCGCCTGTAGTCCCAACTACTTGGGAGGCTGAGGCAGGAGAATGGCGTGAACCCGGGAGGCGGAGCTTGCAGTGAGCCGAGATCGCACCACTGCACTCCAGCCTGGGTGACAGAGAAAGGCTGCGTCTCAAAAAAAAAAAAAAAGAAAATCACATGTGTATTATGAATCCCTGGCCCCTAAAACAGTGCCCAGCATTGAATAGGTGCTCAATATCTATTTGCTGGTAACAGGATTTTACAGATGAGGAAACTGAGGCACAAACAGCTCAAGCCTACCCTCCCTGCAGGTTCCAGCACTAAGGAGTAGGGAAGCAATGATGCATAGCCAGGCAGTCTGACTCCAGGACCTGCACCCGGAGTCTCTACACCATGCTGTCGCACACAGACAGAGGTATCATACGTCACCATTTGTTCATTTAAAATATGTATTCAAGCCTGTAATCCCAGCACTTTGGGAGGCCGAGGCAGGTAGATCACTTGAGGTCAGGAGTTTGAGACCAGCCTCGCCAACATGGCGAAACCCCGTCTCTACTAAAAACACAAAAATTAGCCGGGTATGATGGTACAGCCTGTAGTCCCAGCTACGTGGGAGGCTGAGGCAGGAGAATCGCTTGAACCTGGGAGGCTGAGGCAGGAGAATCACTTGAACCCGGGAGGTGGAGGTTGCAGTGAGCTGAGATCCTGCCACCGCACTCCAGCCTGGGTGACAGAGTGAGACTCCAACTCAAAAAAAAAAAAAAAAGAATATATATATATATATATATATGCATTTATATATGTATGCATTATATATATAAATGCATACATATATATGCATTTAGGCCAGGTGCAGTGGCTCATGCCTATAATCCCAACACTTTAGGAGGCCGAGGAGGGAGGATCATTTGAGCCCAGGAGTATGAAACCAGCCTGGGCAAGATGGCAAGATTCCGTCTCTATTTTTTTTTTTTAATGCATTCAGAGCCTTCTCCAAGTGGGCTGAGTTGGCAGTGAGAGGCATTACCCGCTGAGAAGCCAGAAGCCACATAGCTTTTCTCTCCCAAGGGAAGCCAGCCTGCTGGAAGAGGACCTGCTCAGCCAGGCCAAAGGCCAGAGGACTCATCTTACGACCGGGAGATGAAGACTAGCTCTGCAGCATGGGGTCAGCTGTAGGTCTGAGGCATGCACTGTCCCCAGGGTAAGAGGGGCCCCCTCAGTTCCCTTGCTGCCCCTGCAGCCACTCAGTCATCTGTTCCACATATTTTACTGAGGGTCTCCTATGAGCCAGGCACAGGCAAAGATGGATAAGACATGATATCCAATAGTTATGATGTAGCCAACTCAACACTGCTGCAGACGGATGGTCCAACTGGGGGCCTAGAAGAGCAGCCTCAGAGGCTGGACCAAAAGGAAGCAGCATTTAAACTGGGCCTTGAAGGATAAATAGGAGTTTTGCTGTCAAGTGGGGTCTGGTAATGCAGGGCATTCTGAGCTTACTTGGGAAACTGGAAAAGATTGGTGGGTTGTATGCTGGGTGACAGCATGGGAAAGGGAAGGAAGTGGCAAGCCAGGAAGTTGGAAATTGGTTGGGGACAAATTGTGAAATAGGCCACACAGAAGAGACAGCTTCTGTCCTGTCTCGGTAGGGGAAGCAGTGTAACAAACATCAGGTCTGTCTTTTAGAAAGATGTCATGACCTGGCTTGGTGGTTCACGCCTGTAATCCCAGCACTTTGGGAGCCAAGGGGGGACGGATCATTTGAGGTCAGGAGCTCGAGACCAGCCTGGCCAACATGGCAAAGCCCTGTCTCTACTAAAAAAAAATACAAAAATTAGCTGGGTGTGGTGGCACTCGCGACTGTAGTCCCAGCTACTTGGGAGACCGAGGCAGGAGAATTACTTGAGCCCGGGAGGCGGAGGTTGCAGTGAGCAGATTGCTCCATTGCCCTCCAACTTGGACGACAGAACAGTACTCTACCCCACCGCCCCTCATCCCCCCCAAAAAAAGAAAAAAGAAAGATGCCATGGGCACAAAGGTTGAGCATGAAGGAGAGAAGAGAGACTGGCGGTAGTTACCAGTTTCCTGGTCTGAACCCAGGTAAGCTTCATTCCTCCTCAGCAAAATGAGAGGGGAGTTGCGTGTATCTCTGTGGTTGCTCTGAGGGTTAAATGAGAACGCAGGTAAAGCGGTCGCACGGAATAACAATAATGTAAAGCATCGTTAGCCTCCATCACAGGCAGTTAGGCCTAGTAGTTAAGTCCGTGGGCTTTGCTTCCTCTTGGCCCTGGGTTTGTGTCCCAGCCATGTTAGGTAGCGTATTTTGAATCTGGGCAAGACAGGAGGATGCCAAGGGAGGGTTGGATAAAAGAGGGTGTGGACAATAAGCTTGTGCCGAGTGGGACGGGTGGCGGTGCCTCTGGTGGGTGATGGACTCTTACTCCGACACGGGGAACTTGGACAGCTTTGGACAGGACAAGGCGGGCCCTGGCAGGAGACTGCGGCGTCCAGGTGACAGTGGATGTCAGTTCAAAACCAGCACTGCTCTCCTCCCGCGCCCAGAAAGAGCCCAGAGGCCCGGTGTGGGCGCTATGGCAGGAAAGAGGGAAAAGGAGGAGGCAGGGCGAGTAGGGGCGGCCCCAGATGTGGCAAACTTGGCGCAGCAGCGCACGGGCGGGCAGGGCGGAAGGCCCTGCCCTGGCCGGAGGACGAAGGAATCCGAGCTGGGGGCCTGGCGCGGAGGGGAAAGTGGGGCGCCAGGGTGGTGAGCGAGATGGAAAGAGAGATGGCAGGAAGCCGGGAGAAGCGCGCGGGGGAGGAGACAGCCGAGGGGAAGGGGAAGGGAAAGGGGCGGGTGGGAAGGGTGGAGAGCGGGAGAGAGAAGGCGAGGAGGGCCGAGGGGAGGAGAGAGTAGAGGAAGGGTGGGGAAAGGAGGAGAGGAAGAGAGGACTAAGAGGGGAGCAAGGCGAGGAGGCCGCGGCGGGCGCAGAGGGCACCTGGGCCGGGCTGCCCCCGCGAGCAAGGCGCCGCCATTCCGCTGCTCGGGGCGCCGCCGCCGCCGCCACCGCGCCCGGGGGCCATGCTCCCGCCGCCCCCGCGCCAGCCGCCGCCCCAGGCGCGTGCGGCCCGCGGCGCGGTGCGCCTGCAGCGGCCCTTCCTGCGCAGCCCGCTGGGCGTGTTGCGGCTGCTGCAGCTGCTGGCCGGCGCTGCCTTCTGGATCACTATCGCCACCAGCAAGTACCAGGGCCCCGTGCACTTCGCGCTCTTCGTGTCCGTGCTCTTCTGGCTGCTCACCCTGGGCCTCTACTTCCTCACGCTGCTGGGCAAGCACGAGCTGGTCCCCGTGCTGGGCTCGCGCTGGCTCATGGTCAACGTGGCGCACGATGTGCTGGCGGCCGCACTCTACGGCGCAGCCACCGGCATCATGAGCGACCAGATGCAGCGCCACAGCTACTGCAACCTCAAGGATTACCCGCTGCCCTGCGCCTACCACGCCTTCCTGGCGGCCGCCGTCTGCGGCGGCGTCTGCCACGGCCTCTACCTGCTTTCGGCGCTCTATGGCTGCGGGCGTCGCTGCCAGGGCAAGCAGGAGGTGGCGTGAGGCCGCCCGCGCCCGCCGCGGCCCCGATCGGGGCGGGGGAACCCCCGGAGACCAGCCTCCTTAATCCCTCCCCCCGCCGCCGCCCCGCGCGGGTGCGCCCTGGCACCCTCTCCCTGCCCTCCAGCGTTTCCACTGTCGCCCGCGCCCAGGGACCCTGACGCTCAGCTCCCGCCCGACGGCAGCGCTGCCGCCGCCCAGAATCCCGACCGCCGCGCCGGACGCGCCGTCTCCCGGGACAAGCGCAGGCTGCGATCCGAGGGGCGGACACACACTCGCAGACGAGCCGCCCCGAGGCGAAACCTCGCGGTTCCTCTTCCCTTCCCTGCTGCGACTAAGACGTGGACAGGCGCCGCGCAGATCCGGGGGAGGCTCCCAAATTGGAACCAGGCTTCTGGCTGCCCCCTTCCCTCCCGCCCCGTGGTCGGAAGAGCACTCCCTTCCCCGGCCCCTCGTCCAGCCTCCGGTGCTGTAAAACGCAGGCGCTGGGCCGCGGGCGGAGCTGAGGACAGGCCTTGGCTGGTCCCAGGATGAGCGATGAGTTTGGTTTTAGCTGGGGATTGTGCTGGCATCCTGCGAAGCCGCTCCCAGCCCGTCACTCTGTGCTCGGTTGTCTTGGGGTGGGGCCCATCCGCCGAGGTGGGGACCGATAGGAGAAGCCGGTGGGCTATACCCTTACACTTGTGGAGTCTCCTCTTGCCTCTACCTACTCCGCCTTTGTCCTTAAGGTTTTTGCAGGCCAGTCCCAAATACACACTAACTGTCCTGGCCTCTCCGTGACACAAGTCTCTTCCCAGCCTTCCTCACAGGCTTCTGCCGCCCCCCTCATCCCCACCCCCCCGTATCTGTTTGCATTAGGAGTTCCACGACCATGGTGGAATGTTAAGGTGAACCCCACCCCTTCTTACAGATGGGGACCCAGAGCCTGCTCTTGGGAACAGCCAGAGTAAGATTGGAACCCAGACTTGCACTCCAGCGCTGTTTGCATTAAAAGGGTGGGTGAGTCAGGACCCCTGGCTCAGGAGCCGCCTCTGCTAAAAGAGGGTTTCAAGGCCAAATGGGTTTGTCAACGGTGCTGTCTCCCTTTCTTGGAGATGCTCATTAGCTTATCAGAGACTCTGAGAAGTCCCGCTGTTACAGAAATAATTTAGTTTACTGTATTAACTGCTCTTGGGCCTGGAGCAGTATTCCCACCTTGAGGTTCCCAGCATCCCTGTGCTGTCCGGGCTCTCATTCATGCCGAAGGGCCCAACCCATTGGCTGTGTTCTGTTTGAAGATTTGGGGGGCGCCTTCTCTTTCTTCCCCAGGGAATTTCTCTAGCAAAGGGAGGGGACCCACCCCAGTGAGGAAGTAGATTGCTGCCTCTAGCCAGAGACCCGAACTGGGGAATTTGAACATTCCTTTACATTGTTGGAGAAATGAAGCCAAAGTTATTCAGATGGTTTTCCCAGTCTAAAGGAAAGTCACCTGCAAGAGATGCCAGCACCGACCTGGAGCAGCTGGCAGGGTGGGTCTCCCTTACCAAAGAGAAGAACCACTCTCTGGCGCTGGGGTGACCTGCTGGCTGGGCCTGTAAGGTAAGACGCTTCTTGGTTTTCTGGAAGGGGTCCTGGGCATTTGAATAAAAAGCACAGAGCCTCCTCCTTTTCCAGAAGTTAAAGGGTTTTTATTCAGAGCAAGTTGGAGAGGTGATAGTAATAACCACATCTATGGAGTTGTGAAAATTCAACCTTTTTGCTAAACTCTTCAATGGTCTGCTCTTTTATTTTTTCTTTCTTTTTTGTTTTGTTTTTGAGGCAGTCTTACTGTGTCACCCACCCTGGAGTGCAGTGGTGTGATTATGGCTCACTGCAGTCTCGACCTCCCAGACTCAAGCGATCTTCTCACCTCAGCCTCCTGGGTAGCTGGGACTACAGGCACATACCACCATGCCTGGCTAGTTTTTAAATTTTTGTAGAGACAGGGCCCCATTGTATTTTGCATGCTGGTCTCAAACTCCTGGGCTCAAGAGATCCTCCTGTCTCAGCCTCCTAGAGTGTTGGGATTACAGATCTCAGCCACTGTGCCTGGCCAGGTCTGCTGTTGAAAAGGTTCAACCTTCTCTGGATTAGAAACTAGAAGAGGGGAGGCCGTGTGTTCTTGTGAGCTTGTTTTTAAAGCTTAGGTGTACAGGTGTTAGATTTCTCTGTGGAGGTTGCGAAGGTGTAGTTTCAGGGTGTGTGAAGCATGAATGTAGTTCTAGATATGTTGCCATCAGAGCACCTATGTAGCTCTATTATGTGGTTGGCTACACATAATAGCATTTTACAGGTGTCCATTGATTCTCTCAGTAACCCTATTGAGATGGGTTCTAATGTCATTCCCATATTCCAAATGAGGAAGATGAATGCCAGAGAGGTTAAATACCTTGCCCAAGGTCTCCCAGCTAATGAGTGGTAGAGGTAGGATTTGAACCCTGGCAGCCTGGCCTCTTCATGACCAGGCTATACTCTATATAGTAGGGTATCAATACATGTTAGATAGTGTTAATGTAGCTATTTTTTAAATTGTGGTAAAATATACATAAAATTTACCATCTTAACCATTTTTAAGTGTATAGTTCAGTGACATTAAGAACATTCACAGCTAGTTGCAGTGGCTCACGTCTGTAATCCCAGCACTTTGGGGGGCCGAGGCTTGAGACTAGGAGTTCCCTCAGCCCCAAGTGCTGGTGCAGTGAGAGCCTGGGGTGAGACACTTGGGGTGCCTTGGAAGCCCTTTGACTTTGGTTCTCCTGTTGCAGGTTTCCATGTTGCTGAGGCCATGGAGATTCCCAGAGCTGGTCACACCGACCGTTCTCAGGGCCCGCTGCCCTGGGCTGGCAACACCATTCTGGCCTTGGCCTGCAGAAGCTTTCAGAGTCTTCACTGGCAATAGGGGGAGATGGGGAGAGGAATGACCTCTGCCCAGCCCCTTCCTTTCCGCACCATGCAATGGAAGAGCCCAGATGGGTGAAGACTGATTTTGCCTTAACTCAAGAGAATTCCTGTTTTCCTTGTGCTATGATTTGGACACAAGATTCTGGACACCTGGAACTTAGCTGTGTACTCCTGTACCCTAAACAGTGGGTTTGAGTTCCAGCCTTTATTCTTTTTTCCTTTTTTCAGATCACCATCTAAGTTACATCTTTAGCTCAGGTCCATCCTTCTCAAGATCTCCTTCTTAGCCCCCCAGGCCCTGGTGCTGTCTGTGGTCAGGTGACCTTACTCAGGAGCAGATATCTCCTTGGCCGCCATGGAGCCTCATCCATCCACACGTGCCTGTAGCATTCCAGAGCTCGCTGCTCTTCTAGATGTGCCTTCCCGCTTGGCTTCCAGCAGCTTGTGCTCACTCTGTCTGCCAGGTACGAGAAGGACACGTAAGACTGCCACCACACTCACCCTCCCTCAAGGCCCTGTGCCATGGGGGTGGCCACCCGACTTGCCCCCAGAACTTTTGGATACTGGAAGCAGTTGCATAGGCCTCCCTCTCTGGGCACCAGGACTCAGTCCAGCCCAAGACCACTCTGGGCAGCTCCCAGACCAGTCTGGGGCCATTTGCAGACTCAGGAAAGAATTTCTACAGTGTTCTATAAAAGCCAAAAGAGAGAGTGGGTTTGGGAAGAGTGAGGGTGGTTGGGGAGAGGGGACCAATGTTCCTCATTGTTGAGTGGTGATTACAAATATGCTTTTCTGGATAAAGTTTGGTTGTTTGCTCTTGGTGTTTGTGTCTTCTGTCCTGGTCCTCCATAGTATCCCTCCATGTGAGGTCCTCCCATTCTGTCTCATTGTGCCTCACGCCCTGCTGCTGGCCTCGTTTTGGCCTCTCTGGCTTCCTGTTTCCTTCTAGGAGGGAAAGAGAGTGAGTTCACAGATCTCTAGTGCAGTTAGGAGCCTGGACCAGGGGTTGCCTGAGGACAGAAACCAGAGGGAAGAAAACTGCGTGTGTCCCTGATGGAGGCTGGAGGGAATTCCAGAGGCTTTTGTCCCTGCTCTCAATGGGCCCTCTGTTAGGGAGCTCCACTGCCTCTCATTCTGTGTGCAGAAAGACCGTGGTTGTGGAGCTAGAGGGTCCTGTTCTAGTCCATCCCCATCGTTTTACAGAAGGGGAAACGAAGTCCAGGGCGTGGTGGCAACCTGCCTGATGCTACACAGCTGATTAGGGGCAGAGTTGGGGTCTCCTGTAGCCAGGCCCTGTTTTTTTTCCCTGCACACCACTGGTGTTGCCTCCTGGACCACACCCCACCTGCCTTTCCCCCCGATTCCCCGGAGATTCTTTGTCCAGCCAGCTGCTGGCTGCTGACGGATGCCCTGGAAAGGGTGTGAGGGCAGAGTTAAGAGGCTTCCTCCCAGGCTCCTCCTCCCTGTGCCCTGGGCGTGACATCTGCAGCCTGGAAAGAGGATTTTTCAAAACTCACCTGGAACACTCCTCCTCCCTGTGCCCTAGGCGTGACATCTGCAGCCAGGAAACAGGAAGATTTCAAAACTCACCTGGAACAGCTCCAGGCTGGGATCTGATGCCACGTGTGTGCGCCACACCCACTGTCTTCCAAAGAACCATTCCAGTGCCTGCGCACACAAACATACACACAGGCACACACACTCTCTTCATAATTTGGTTTGTGACTGGAGAGTGGGCGGAGGAAAACACCATCAGCTGCCAAGGCCCCTCCCCTACTCCCTTCTTCCTTCTCCTGTCTGTTGGTGAATTTCAGGCAAAGTAAAAAGTGGCTCCGCTTTCTGCAAAGGCTGGTAAGCCCCTGCTCTACTCTATTTTAGCAGTGGAGCGTTTTGCAGTTGAAAATGTGCTTCCCCCTGCATTAGCCTATTTGATCTTCTCTGTAGTCTTTTGTTTTTTTTGAGATGGAGTCTCGTTCTGTCACTCAAGCTATAATGCAATGGCATGATCTCAGGTCACTGCAACCTCCGTCTCCGAGGTTCAAGCAATTCTGCCTCTGCCTTCCGAGTAGCTGGGACTACAGGCGCGCACCACCACGCCCTACCAATTTTTGTATTTTTAATAGAGACTGGGTTTCACTATGTTAGCCAGGCTGGTCTCAAACACCTGACCTCACATGATCCACCCGCCTCGGCCTCCCAAAGTGCTGTGATTACAGGCGTAAGCTACTGCACCCAGCCCCTTCCCAGTAGTCTTATGGGTTGGCATTGTTGCCCCCCACATCTCCCACCTCATTCAGTAGAGGAAATGGAGCCCAGAGAATGGAAAGGCCTTATCCGTGGTCACACAGCTGGCTTCCAGGGACTGGAAGGCAGAGGTTTCTTTAAGCCCTGTGGTCCTCTGGCAGGCTCTAGAGCTTATGGGGAGTTTGGTTTTCCTTCCAGGAGACCAGGTGTTTAGGAATGGCCTAATCTGGCATTTCCTGCTTAGTGCACTTTGAAATAAGACACTGCATCTCAGTGACATAATGAGCTCCTATGAGTGGGAAATCTCAGGGTTTATGTCTATTACTTTTCCTGCTTTTCTAGGGATGGAGGTGGGGTGGTCAGTGGTAAAAAATGAGAATTAATAAATGAATATTTTCAGCGATAAAAGGAAAAAGCAGGAACATGAGAGAGAAAAGTTTGGTTAGCATGATTTATTTACGTGTTTTTTTGTTTGGTCACAATAGTTATTTGTAAAATAAAATAGTAATATATATCCATGAAAATATAATACCAATATGCACCATCAAAAAGCGTAAGCAGTATAGATTTGTAAAAAGTAAAAAGAAGCTGGGCCAGGCTCAGTGGCTCATGCCTGTAATTCCCAACACTTTGGGAGGCTGAGGTGGGCAGATCACTTGAGCTCAGGAGTTCGAGACCAGCCTGGGCAACATGGCAAAACCCTGTCTTTACAAACAATATGAAAAAAATCGGCTGGGCATGGTGGCGTGTGCCCATGGTCCCAGCTATTCAGGAGGCTGAAGTGGGAGGATCTCCTGAGCCTGGGACGTCGAGGCTGTAGTGAGCCATGATTGTGCCACTGCACTCCCACCTGGGTGACAGAATGAGACCCTCAAAACAACAATGAAAAAAACAAAAAGTAAAAAGAGGCTGGGCGCGGTGGCTCACGCTCTGGGAGGCCAAGTTGGGTGGATCACTTGAGTTCAGGAGTTCGAGACCACCCTGGGCAACATGGTGAAACCCTGCCTCTACCAAAAAATGCAAAAATTAGCCAGGCATGGTGGCATGTGCCTGTATTCCCCAGCTACTCGAGAGGCTGAGGCAGGAGAATTGCTTGAACCCGGGAGGCAGAGGTTGCAGTGAGCCGAGATCATGCCACTGCACTCCAGCCTGGGCAACAGAGTGAAACTCAGTGTCAAAAAAAAAAAAATGTAAAAAGAAGTCATTTGACCATTCTAATCTCTCTCTTTCTTTTTTTTTTTTTGACATGGAGCCTCACACTGTCGCCCAGGCTGGAGTGCAGTGGCGCGATCTCGGCTCACTGCAAGCTCTGCCTCCCGGGTTCATGCCATTCTCCTGCCTCAGCCTCCCAAGTAGCTGGGACTACAGGTTCCCGCCACCACACCTGGCTAATTTTTTGTATTTTTAGTAGAGACTGGGTTTCACCATATTAACCAGGATGGTCTCGATCTCCTGGCCTCGTGATCCGCCCGCCTCGGCCTCCCAAAGTGCTGGGATTACAGGCATGAGCCACCGCGCCTGGCCTTGACCATCCTAATCTCATACCCCAGAGAAAAATCATTGTGTTTTGTTGTTGTTTTATTTTGTTTTGTTTTATTTTGTTTCGAGACAGAGTCTTACTCTATTGCCTAGGCTGGAGTAACAGTGGCATGATCTTGGTTCACTGCAACCTCAGTCTCCCAGGTTCAGGTGATTTTAGTGCTTCAGCCTCCTGAGTAGCTGAGATTACAGGTGTGTGCCACCACAACCAGCTGATTTTGTATTTTTAGTAGAGACAGGGTTTCACCATGTTGGCCAGGCTGGTCTTGAACTCCTGATCTCAGGTGATCTGTCCACCAAAATCATTGTTAACTAGTAACTCTCCTTCCTCTTTTTACTTTTTGAGACAGGGTCTTCCTCAGTTGTGCAGGTTGGAATGCAGTGGTGTGATCATGGCTCACTGTAGCCTCGACCTCCTGGGCTCAGGTGATCCTCCCACCTCAGCCTTCCAGACACACGCCACCACACCCAGCAATTTTTTTGGGTTTTTTTTGTATTTTAGTAGGGACAGGGTTGTACCCTGTTGCCCAGGCTGGTCTTGAAGTCCTAGACTCAAACAATCTGCTGACATTGGCCTCCCAAAGTGTTGGGATTACAGGCATGAGCAACCGCGCTGGACCTCTCTAGTTTTTATAACTAATCAAACATTTATGGATGTGCACGCACACACACACACACACACACACAGACTCTTGTACGACTTAACTTTTTAAATGTAACAATAATATATTTCTAACTCTCTATGTCCATAGAAACAGTAGTAAGGGACTGCAAGAATTCTATGGGCTTTCTAGAACCTTTATAATTTTCTTACACTGGTTAACTTTGTTAGTCCCTTGGGTGTTCCCTGTAGAGATCTTAATAAAACCCATAAAAGGAGGTGGGTCCTTTTCTAGTGATGAGGAAGCCGATAGTGAGGGCAAGTGGTTCCCCAGGCCTGTGCCCTTTCTAACCCTTATGCTGCCAAGAGTAGCAAGGATGGGAGGAGCCCTGGAGTGGCTGCATCCCACTCCATAGCCAGTCTTGAGGATAGGAGTCCCAGGGACTAGGGTTAGTGGGGGCAGCTGGAAAGAGATGGGGAGGGCCTGAGACTTTCTGGGCCCAGTGGGGCAATGTATGCTGGGGAGGTGGTCAGAACCCAAGAAGAGCACTTAAGACATGCCTGGCAGGAGGTCTGTGGGACCAACCCAGGCCAGCCTCAACAGCCCATGGAAATTCTAGACTGGTTTCTAATCTGAAGGCCCTTCTGCCCTCCCTAATCCACGGCCTCATGTCCTCATTCCTTTATTCCTTTTTTTTTTTTTTGAGACCAAGTCTCTCTGTCACCCAGGCTGGAGTGCAGTGGCACGATCTCGGCTCATTGCAGCATCTGCCTTCTGGTTTCGAGCAATTCTCCTGCCTGAACCTCCCAAGTAGCTGGGATTACAGGCGCGTGCCACCACGCCCAGCTAATTTTTGCATTTTTAGTGGAGACAGGGTTTTACCCTGTTGGCCAGGCTGGTCTTGAACTCCTGACCTCAGGTGATCACCCAGCTTGGCCTCCCAAAGTGCTAGGATAACAGGCATGAGCCGCCACACCTGGCACCTCATTCCTTTTGAACTGGGTGGCTGTTTGGGATCTGGTAGGCACCAAGGCTGTGCCATTCCTTTCGCAGCACAGATGGGGACAGGAAGCTGCTGGAGGCCGGAGGCTGACCCTCCAGGCTTCATACTTGCCTGTCCCTCCAGCTGGAGGCAAATTATCCTTGCTGCCATCTCCAGGACGCCTGAAGGCAGTGCTCTGACACGCAGTTGTGAAGCACTTCTGAGTCAAGGCTGGGAAGAGGGAGAAAGGCAACTAGCTTTAGGAAGGACCTACCATGAACCAAGAACATAATGGGTGCCTTATATAACATCTGTTATCCTCCCATTTCCACGAAGTAGCAAATACCCCCATTTAACAGTCGTGGAAACAGGCTCACAGGGGTAGGATGATGTGCCCTGGCACTTGAATGCGTAGTGACCGAAACAAGATTCAAACTCAGGTCTGTGCCACCATTGCCACCATGCCACTTCAAGGATTTCCTAGCAGACAAGCTTTTTCCCAACCATCCGTATACTTCATCCAAATTTCATCCGAGTTTTGAAATATTTACATCTTGAGCTAATGCAGGAAAGAAAGACTAAAGAATAGGCCAGGAGGCCGGACGCAGTGCTTCATGCCTGTAATCCCAGCACTTTGGGAGGCTGAGGCAGGTGGATCACTTGAGGTCAGGAATTCGACACCAGCCTGGCCAACATGGTGAAACCCCATCTCTACTACACACACACACACACACACACACACACAATTGGCTGGGCATGGTGGCGGGCATCTGTAATCCTAGCTACTCAGGAGGCTGAGGCAGGAGAATCACTTGAACCCGGAAGCCAGAGGTTGCAGTGAGCTGAGATCGTGCCATTGCACTCCAGTCTGGGTGATAGGCTGGGTGTGGTGGCTCACACCTGTAATCTCAACACTTGAGGAGGCCAAGGCAGGGGGATTGCTTGAGCCCAGGATTTCGAGACCAGCCTGAGCAACATAGCAAGACTCCATCTCTACAAAAAATAAAAAAATTAGCTGGGCATGGTGGCATGCAGCAGTAGTCCCAGCTACATGGGTGGCTGAAGTGAGAGGATTGCTAGAGCCCAGGAGGTTGAGGCTGTAGCGAGCTATGAGTGCACCACTGTACTCCAGCCTGGGTGATAGAGCAAGACTCTGTATGTATTTTAAAAAAAGTTATTACAAATCTGAATTATGTCACTTCTGTCTTCCCAGGCTATAATGAAATTAGCTAGTTACCTTTAGGTATAATCAGCTTATTATGCTGAGGTCACTCTCCTATTCCCTGGAGACCGTCCCTCTGTCCACAGGATATGAGAAGGATATGTCAGAGGGCCTCCCAGCCCCTCCTCCCTCTCGTGGCCCTGTGCCAGAGGTGTGGACACCTGACCTGACTCCAAACTCTGGATACTAAAGCCTCTGCCTTTTGCAATTTTGTCCTGTACTCTGTTCTGTCTCCTTTTGTGTCTCCCAGGCAGTTAGCATGACTCATTCTAATTTTTGGGTGAGCTCAGGCTGTGAAGTCAGAGGTGAGCTCTATCTCTTATTAGTTGTCCAGTCTTAGGCAATTTATGAAACCTCTTTGCCTCTTAGCTTCCTCACTTAGTAAACGGGATAATATTAGTACCTACCTCACTGGGCTGTTGAAAGAGCTTCATGAGATGAGGCGTGCCTGGCAATTTCGTCAGTGCAATTCAGCTCTCAGCAGTATATGTTTGTTGGGAGGATTTCATAAGATATACGTAAAATGCTGGGCTCAACGCCTGACCCACAATGGTAGTTAGTGCTCATAAATGCGAATTCCCTCCTGCCCCATTCCACTCTGGGTCTCCCTGCACCTAAGGAATGATAATCTCACCAGCCTTGGCTGATCCTTCTTTCTCATTGGTGTCTATTGTTCTTTCTTGAATTCTTTCGTGTGTGTGTGTGTGTGTGTGTGTGTGTGTGTGTGTGTGTTTTGAGACGGAGTTTCACTCTTGTCACCCAGGCTGGAGTGCAATGGAGTGATCTCAGCTCACTGCCACTATGGAGGCTGAGGCAGGAGGCTCAGTTGAGCCCAGGAGTTTGAGGTTGCAGTGAGCTATGACTATGGCACTGCACTCCAGCAAGACCCTGTCTCAAAAAAAAAAAAAAAAAAAAAGAGAAAGAAAACATATTCATAATGTCCAAAAGCTTCCCTGTGCTCTTTGTACTCCCTCTTCTTTCCTTCCCATCTCCCCCACACCAGGGAACCACTGATCTGCTTTCTATGATTATAGAATTCTAGAATTTTATATAAATGAAATGTATAGTATGTGCTCCTTTTGGGAGAGGGCGGTATCTGGCTTCTTTCACTCAGCTTAATTATTTTGAGATTCATTCATGATGTTGCAGTAACAGTAGCTCATTTTCATTGCTGAGTGAATATATAGATACACTATAATTTGTTTAGCCTGTTGATGGACATTTGTGTTGTTTCAAATTTTTGGTTATTGCAAATATAGCTGCTTCGAACGTTCATGTACACGTCTTTGTGTGGACATATATGCTTTAATTTCTTTTGGGTAGATAGCTGTGGAATGGCTCATTTGTGTGGTAGGCTTATTGTTTTTATTATTTTAAAATTGTCTATATCCCAGATGAAATCTGGCGTGTGTGTGTGTGTGTGTGTGTGTGTGTGTGTGTGTGTGTATTTGTGTTCTTGCTTGGGATTTGCACCAGAGGGGGTGATTCTGGACTCACAGACTAAATTAGGAAGTTTTTCATACTGTTCTATGCTCTGGAATAGTTTAGCCATATCATTTTAAAAAATGGGTTCTAGCCGGCACAGTGGCTCATGCCTGTAATCCCAGCACTTTGGGAGGCCAAGGGGGGCAAATCACCTGAGGTCAGCAGTTCAAGACCAGCCTGGTCAACAAGTGTTCAATAAATACATCTTTATGTATTTACTTACTAGACCAATAAGTTTAGTAGCGACCAACCCTGCCTCTCCAAAAAACAGAAAAATTAGCTGGTTGTCTATGACCCAGGCTCCTTCCACCCCATGGCTTGGCCATCTGCTCTGCACTGAGCTCACAGGTGAGGGAGGAGAGGCAGGAGAAGGTTTCCTGCCTCCTGCATACCTTGATCTAGAAGTAACAGTCAGCGCTCCCACTCACCTCCTTGGGAGTAACAGGACCTGACCTATAAGCAGAGGATGCTGGGAAATGTAGTCCCTAGCCAGGCAGCTGCTGCTTAGCAACAACTCTATATCATGGTAGGGGGCACAGGACTTTTTGGTGGACAGTTAATCGTCGCTTTCAAGGGAGGCACAAGGTTTTATTGCTGAGGTTTTCATTGCCTTGCTCTGTGAGACTCTTTTAGTGCCAGTGTTTGATGAATGGTTGTTTTCATGGCTGCCAAGAGCTGTTGAGTAAGAATGTAACTGCAGACAGTCATTTCCTTGCTGTGTTTGTCCAACAACCACTGTCTCACAGCTGGAAAACTCATTACTCATGAGTACTTCTTTCCCAGGTACAAGAACATAAAGATGTATTTATTGAACACTTTTTAGGGCAATGACACTGAACTGTTAATCCAAAAATATACACTGGTCAAACGATAAGTTTAAATACTAGAGAAAATCCAAATATTAAGGAGAATTTAAAGATACATACCAGTCAAATATTTCTTTCATTTGTCTATTCATTTTTTCTTTCTTTTTTTGTTTTGTTGCATCTATTCATTTTAACAATGGAAACCTAATTCATATACCATAAAATTTCACATAATATGACATAAAAATTCCCAGTTTTATTTTTATTTATTTATTTAGAGACAGAGTCTTGCTCTGTTGTCCAGGCTGGAGTGCAGTGGTGTGATTTCAGCTCACTGCAACCTCCGCCTCTCGGGTTCAATAGATTCTCCTGCCTCAGCCTCCCGAGTAGTTGGGATTACCACCACCATGCCAGGCTAATTTTTGTATTTTTCATAGAGATGGGGTTTCACCATGTTGGCCAGGCTGGTCTTGAACTCCTGACCTCAGGTGATCCACCCGCCTCGGCCTTCCAAAGTGTTGGGATTACAGGCGTGAGCCATTGCATCCGGCCAAAAAGTCCCAGTTTTAAAGTGTACAATTCAGTGGTTTTCAGTATATTCAGAAGGTTGTACAACCATCACCACCATCTAATTCGAGGACATTTCCATAACCCCAAAGAGAAACCCTGTACCTGTTAGCAGTCACTCCCAGTTCCTCCCTCCCCCCAGTCTCTGGCAACCACTAATTTACTCTGTCTCTATAGATTTGCTTATTCTGGCTGGGTGCGGTGGCTCATGCCTTAATCCCAGCACTTTGGGAGGCTGAGGTGGGAAGATCATCTGAGGTCAGGAGTTCAAGAGCAGCCTGGCCAACATGGTGAAACCCCATCTCTAGTAAAAATACAAAAAAATTAGCCAGGTGTGGTGGCGGGCACCTGGTAATCTCAGCCAAGATCGTGCCATTGCACTCCAGCCTGGGTGACAGAGAGAGACTCTGCCTCAAAAAAAAAAAAAAAAAAAGATTTGTTTATTCTGGACATTTTACATAAATGGAATAATATGTGGCTTTTATGTTTGGTTTCTTTCACTTAGCACAATGTTTTCTAGGTTCATTCATGTTGTAGCATGTATTAATAACTCAAGACTTTTTTTATGGTGAATAATATTCCAGTGAATTGATAGAATATATTTTGTTTACATCATTCACTAATTTTTAATTTTTTTTTTTTGAGACGGAGTCTCGCCCTGTTGCCCAGGCTGGAATGCAGTGGCACGATCTCGGCTCACTGCAAGCTCCGCCTCCTGGGTTCACGCCATTCACCTGCCTCAGCCTCCTGAGTAGCTAGGACTACAGGCGCCCGCCACCACGCCCAGCTAATTTTTTGTATTTTTAGTAGAGATGGGGTTTCACCGTGTTAGCCAGGATGGTCTCAATCTCCTGACCTCATGATCCACCTGCCTCAGCCTCCCAAAGTGCTGGGATTACAGGCGTGAGCCACCGTGCCCCATTTTAATTATTATTATTTTTTTTTGAGACAGAGTTTCCCTCTGTCACCTAGGCTGGAGTGCAACGGCACGATCTCAGCTCACTGCAACCTCCGCTTTCCAGGCTCAAGCGATTCTCGTGCCTCCGCCTCCTAAGTAGCTGAGATTACAGGCAAGCGCCACCATGCCTGGTTAATTTTTGTACTTTTAGTAGAAATGGGGTTTCGCCATGTTGGCCAGGCTGGTCTCGAACTCCTGGCCTCAAGTGATCCGCAGGCCTTTGCCTCCCAGAGTGCTGGGATTACAGGCATAAGCCACACCGCCCAGCCTCTTAAAATTTTTTAAATTGTAGTAACATACACATAACATAAAATTGACCATTTTTAAGTGTACAGTTTGATGGTATTGAGTCCATTCATATTGTTAAACAACATGGTCTATACTGACTGTTGTGCAACCATCACCACCATCCATCCATCTCCATGACTCTTCTCATCTTGCAAAACTAAAACCCCGAACCATGAAACAATAACTCCCCCTTTCCTCCTCCCCACAGCCCCTGGCAACCACCATTCTACTTTCAGTCTCTGAATTTGACTATGCTAGGTACTTCATAGAAGTGGAATCATACAGTACTTATCTTTTTGTCACTAGCTTATTTCATTTAGCATAATGTATTCAAGGGTCATCCATGCTGTAGCATGTGTCAGAATGTCCTTCATTTTTAAGGCTGAATAATATTCCATCTTCCGTTTATACCGCATTTTGTTTATCCATTCATCCATTGATGGACATCTGGGTTGCTTCCACCTTTTGGCTATTGTGAATAATCTGCAAATGAACATGGGTGTACAAATATCTCTTTGAGACCTTGCTTTAAATTCTTTTGGGTATATACTCAGAAGTGGAATTGCTGGATCAAATGGTAATTCTATTTTTTAATTTTTAAGGAACTGCCACAATGCTTTCTATACCATTTTACATTTTCATTGACAGTACACAAGGGTTCCGATTTCTCCACATCCCCAACTTCTTTTTTTTTTTTTTTTAAGACGGAGTCTCACTCTGTCGTCAGGGCTGGAGTGGCACTGCAACCTTCTGCCTCCCACGTTCAAGCTTTCTCCTGCCTCAGCCTCCTGAGTAGCTGGGATTACAGGCGTGCGCCACCATGACCAGCTAATTTTTGTATTTTTAGTAGAGACGGGCTTTCACCATGTTGATCAGGCTGGTCTTGAACTCCTGACATCATGATCCGCCTGCCTCAGCCTCCCAAAGTGCTGGGATTACAGGCATGAGCCACCATGCCTAGCCCCCACCAACTTCTTATTTTCCATGTTATTTATTCATTTTTAAACAAGCATTCATTGAGTACCTACTATGCCACAGCTCTATACTTGGTAGAAACTGAGGCTGCCAAAATGTTAAATCTGTTTCCCTGATCTTAGGAACTTAGGAAACAATGGAGAAACAGTCATGTTCAAGAGATAGAGTGAAATGCAAGGTGATAGGTGCCTAATAGAGATGGAATCAATGGTAGACTGGATAAAGAAAATGTGGTACAGGCTGGGTGCTGTGGCTCACGCTTGTAATCCTAACACTTTGGGAGGCCCAGGCAGGTGGATAGCCTGAGTCCAGGTGTTCGAGACCAGCCTGAGAAACACGGTGAAATCCCAGCTCTACAAAAAAATACAAATATTAGCTGGGCTTGTTGACGCGTGCCTGTAGTCCCAGCTACCTGGGAGACTGAGGTGGGAGGATCCCGAGCTGAAGGAGGTGAAGGCTGCAGTGAACCATGATTGTGCCACTGTATTCCAGCCTGGGTGACAGAGTGAGACCCTGTCTCAAAAAAAAAAAAAAAAAAAAAAAAAAAAAAAAGAAGAAGAAGAAAATATGGTACATATATACCAAGGCCATAAAAAGAACGAGATCATAGCCTTTGTGGCAACATGGATGGAGCTGGAGGCCATTATTCTAAGTGAGCTAACACAGGAGCAGAAAACCAAACACTGCATGTTCTTATAAATGGGAGCTAAATACTGAATACACATGGACACAAAGAAGGGAAGAGACACCAGGGCCTACTGGAGGACGGAAAGTTGAAGGAGGCTAAGGATTGAAAAACTACCTATAAATACACAGATACTATGCCTGTTAACTGGATGACAAAATAATATGGACACTGAATTCCCATGACATGGAATTTATCTATGGAACCAACCCGCACATGTACCCCTAAAACAAAAATAAAAGTTAAAAAAAAAAAAAAGAGAGAGAGATGGAGCCCGGGCGTGGTGGCTCATGCCTGTAATCTCAGCACTTTGGGAGGCCAAAGTGGGCGGATCACCTCAGGTCAGGAGTTTGAGACCAGCCTAGCCAACATGGCGAAACCCCATCTCTACTGAAAATACAAAAATTAGCTGGGCATGGTGGTGGGTGCCTGTAATCCCAGCTACCTGGGAGGCTGGAGAATCGCTTGAACCCAGGAGGCAGAGGTTGCAGTGAGTCGAGATCATGCCACTGCTCTCCAGCCTGGGTGACAGAGTTAGACTCCATCTCAACAACAACAAAAAAAAAAAAAAAAAAAAGAAAAAAGAAAACGGTGTGTGATTTCTGAGGATGCATCAGAAGAGACCTTTGGCTTCCTTCCTGGCTCCCTGGTGGATCTCTTGTTCTGGGTTAAGGCATCCGCCATGTCAGAAGGACACTCAAGAAGCCCTCAGGAGAACCCCAAGAGAGAGGACCTGGCACCTTCTGCCATCTTGTCACTATGAGAGAGTGCCAGCATCACCTTGTCAGCTGTGTGAGGAAGCCACCCTGGGAGCCAATCCTCCAGCCCCACTAAGCCTTCAGATGATTGCAGCCTTGGCCAACATGTGACTGCAACCTTATGAAAGCGCCTGAGCCAAAACCATCACCAAGCTGCTCTTGATTTTCTGACTAAAAACACCCAGAACCCAAAAAACTGAGATAATACATGCTTATTGTTGTTTTAAGTCATTAAGTTTTGAAATACTTCATTACACAGCAAGAGATAACTAATGCAGCTAGAAGGATGAAATTATCTGGCATAGTGTGGAAATGGCGAGAAATGCATTGAGGCTGGCACGAGAGGTTAAAGCTAGAAACTTGGAGTTGAAAGAGATGCTTCTGAAATGCCATGTTTCTCCATAAGAGTGGGCAAGGGAGCCATCTGGTGGAGGAGGCATGCTTAGACATTCCCTTCTCTCTTCCTGATTTCTCCAGCCTGTTCTCCTCAGCATTTCCATCTAGTATTTCTCCAAGGGCCACAGTGAGGTTTATGAGTCAAGTATGTGGGCCATAAACACACTTGCTTATTGAAGCAAATACTAACCTCTGCAAAATGTCAGGGTAAGATATTATCTTCAGTGATTATTTAATTTTCTCCCGTAGTCTCTTTCACCTGTCTGCTATTGAGGGGAAAACATCAGTAGCACCAGGAGTTGAGGCAGAATGCTGGAGGAGGGAAAGAAGCAACTAGAACTTGATTATGGAAAAATCAGAATTAGACTTGAGAGAGCACAGTCAAGCTGGTCCGTCTCTTAATTATAAGGGGAGGCCTTTGTTCATTGCTACTGGCCACGACTATTGTCCCTTTCTGGTTTTTAGAGCCTGCTTGTATCTTCCAATGTTCCCTCCAAATAATGTTTAGAAGTTCTTGAATAATATCCCTCAATTCTATAGCTGCTGGAAAAGAAAACAAATACTGCTACTCTCCACTGTCAGCCTGAGGCCAAGGAGGAGGAATTGCAAAGAAACTAAAATTTACCTTTGGAGTAAATTACCAGTGGGACAATTTCAGTTACTTAGGCTATATATATTATTATTATTTGTTCGAGACAGAGTCCTGCTCTGTCGCCCAGGCTGGAGTGCAGTGGCATGACCTCTGCTTACTGCAACCCCCGCCTCCTGGGTTCAAGCAATTCTCTTGTCTCAGCCTCCTAAGTAGCTGGAATTACAGGCACGCGCCTGCACGCCCGGCTAATTTTTATTTTTGTTTATTTATTTATTTTGAGATGGAGTCTAGCTCTGTCGCCCAGGCTGGAATGCAGTGGTGCGATCTCGGCTCACTGCAATCTCTGCCTCCCAGGTTCACGCCATTCTCCTGCCTCAGCCTCCTGAGTAGCTGGGACTACAGGCGCCTGCCACCACACCCGGCTAATTTTTTTGTATTTTTAGTAGAGCCCAGATTTCACTGTGTTAGCCAGAATGGTCTCAATCTCTTGACCTTGTGATCTGCCCGCCTTGGCCTCCCAAAGTGCTGGGATTACAGGCATGAGCCACCGTGCCCGGCCTAATTTTTATATTTTTAGTAGAGACGGGGTTTCACCTTGTTGGCCAGGCTGGTCTCAAACTCTTGACCTCAGGTGATCTGCCCGCCTCAGCCTCTCAAAGTGCTGGGATTACACGTGTGAGCCACTGTGCCTGACTGGTACTTAGGTTATTAAAGAAAAAAAATTTATTCTTCTTAAGAAGGGTGGGGACTCCTTAGCTTAAATACTACATTGTTGAACAGAAAACTTTCCCTATCCTCTCACTTAGATTAAGTCTGTCTCTTCTCTCTGCTCCTACTGTTACAATAGGATCCCCTGCTTTGTATCATGGCTCAGTCAAGTCAGTGTCTTCTGTTGAACTAAGAGTTCATAGAGGGCAGAATTTCTGTCCAGTTCATTCTTGCTGGTTTCACAGTCATTGTTTTAAGAAATGATTCATGACCAGCTTGGGCAACATAGCGACACCTCATTCTAAAAAAAAAAAAAAAAAAAAAATCGGCCAGGCACGGTGGCTCACACCTGTAATCCCAGCACTTTGGGAGGCTGAGGCAGGCAGATCACGAGGTCAAGAGATGGAGACCATCCTGGCCAAAATGGTGAAACCCCGTCTCTACTAAAAATACAAAAATTAGCTGGGCGTGGTGGTGTGCACCTGTAGTCCCAGCTACTCAGGAGGCTGAGGCAGGAGAATCGCTTGAACCCGGGAGGCGGAGCTTGCAGTGAGCTGAGATCGTGCCACTGCACTCCAGCCTGACGACACAGTGAGACTCCGTTTCAAAAAAAAAAAAAAAATTAAATAGCTGGGTGTAGTGATGTGTGCCTGTAGTCCCAGCTCCTCTGAAGGCTGAGGCAGGAGGATTGTTTGAGCCCAGGAATTAGAGTGAGCTATGATTGCACCATTGCACTGCAGCCTGGGCAGCAGCAGAAGACCCTGTCTCAAAAATAAAATTAAATTACATTAAAAAAAGAAAGAAAGAAAAGAAAAAGAAAAAAGAAATGGGCATTGTTCTGGGGCTTTTGTTGAAAGAGATGTGAATTCTGTGCTCCAAGAGGAAACTGACATGCATGCGCTCATTGAAGGAACATTTGTTGGTACCTCCTTTGTGCTAGATGCTGGACACACAGAAATTATAGGCAGTTCCCTCAGACCTCTCACTGTCTAGAGAGAGGAGAAGCCACCAAGTGCTGGGGTGGGGCAGGCCCACGGAGCCAAATCAGAAGGGCACCTAATCCAGACAGTGGCTGCTGATGGGGAAGGTGTCAGAGAAGTCTTTCTTCAGGCGTGAGATCTGAGCTGAATTTTGGAGGAAGAATAAGAGCTGGCCAACTAAAGAATATGGGGCCAGGCTCGGTGGCTCATGTCTGTAATCCCAGTGCTTTGGGAGGTTGAGGCAGGTGGATCACCTGAGGTAAGGAGTTTGAGACCAGTCTAGCCAACATGGTGAAACCCCATCTCTACTAAATACAAAAAATTAGCCAGGCATGGTGGTGCATGCCTGTAATCCCAGCTACTTGGGAGGCTGAGGTGGAAGAATCGCTTGAACCTGGGAGGCAAAAGTTGCAGTGAGCCAAGATTTCTCCATTGCACTCCAGCCTGCGCAACAAGAGTGAAACTCCATCTCAAAAAAAAAAAAAAAAAAAAAAAAAACCAAAAATGGTGACAGTAGTCTGTAGAAAGGTACAGTAATGGGAGAAGGTGTGACACATCTGGGAACTGCCAGAGTTGAATATACCAGGCTTTGGTTTTATCCTGCAGGTCACAGGGTGCCACTGAAACTATCCAGCAAGAGAGTGGTCTGAGAAAGATACAGAGGAGTGGACAGGGTAGGGGATGGGAGTGGGTGGAGAGTGGCGATGGCCTACCCTGGAATTCAGACCTGAGGCCAGGTTAGGAAACGAAGAAGAGGGGCCTTCAGAGGCTATCTGCATGAGAGACCCAGGAGCCTTCAGGGATAAGACCCATCCTAAGGGAGGAGAGGCAGAGTCCAGCAGATGGGCCTGGCCCAGCCACAAAGCTCAGTCCATTTCTCTAAGGGGTGGTGAGTGGATTTCTGTATATGGCTTAGTGATATGTGTGGCAATTGGATCTTTCTACATTTTGGCCTTTCGTGGATTCTTGTCTGATTTTTGGGCTAGGGGTGGTGGTCGTAGGGCTTTGAGTAAAAATAAAAACCACAATGATTGCTAATGATTTTTGAACACTTATAACATGTCAGGAATTTACATACTTTAGCTCATTTAATTCTCATCACAGCCCCACACTGAGGTTACCACTATGGTTATCCCCATTTTACAGCTGGAAAAACCAACCAAGCAACTCATCTGAGGAGAAGCCCTCCTACCTTACTCATGTTGGGACTGGCGCATGCCAGGTAATTGACAAAGTCAACTAAAGCAGGGAGCTTTGAGAAAAATACCTACATAGGGTAAGCATTTAATTTTGGGACAATCGTCAATTTATACATAGTTATAAGAACTAACACAGGGTGATCCCACAGACTACCCCCCAATGGTAACATCTTGCAACCCTTCTTAACAGAATGCCTACTATGTGCCAGGTACTGCTTTAGGTGCTGGAGACATAGACACGGGAAACATTAGCTGACAGAAGCCACAAGAGTGAATGATATCCTCAGGGAGTGTCTTGAGTCAGAAGAAAGAAGGGTGGCAAAAGGAGCCCCAGCATTTGAGGGGTAGGAAGAAAAGCCCTAAGGAGACCTTGAAGGTCGGAAAGAGAGAAGGAGAGGGTGGTGTCATGGAAGCTAAGGTGGACAATGGTGCCAAGAAGGAAAGAGATTCCGGTGCTTCCAAGGTCATCTGCAAGGAGGACTGGGAAAGTGTCCATTGGATTTAGCAGCCAGGATGTCACAGGTGAGCAGGCAGGTAGCCCAGAAATATGGAGGGGAGCAGGACCACAGTGCAGTGAGGAGTGAATTGGGCGAGGAAGCAGCGGTAGACAGCACTTCACAGTGAGTCTTCCAACTCATGTAGGAAAGAGGTGGTAAAGTTAGGCTAAAGGAGAAATTTTCCATGAATTTTGTCTCTAGAATGATGATTAAGAGTTAGCGAGAGTCAAGATTTCAGGCCTGTTAGAGCAAAGCTCCAAGGAAATAAGAGTTGGACCCTGGAGCACAGCTGAGTCCTGGCTGGAGGGGTGGGCCTGTCTTTCTGAAAGGAGATAATGGAGGAAGAGGTGCAGATAAAGCTCTGTGGCTACTTGAAGAGGGAAGTGATTACTTCCAGCTGGGGCACTCAAGGAAGGGATACAGACATTTGAGTGCCAGGGGCATTTGAGGGTAACAACGGAGGGGTTCAGTTGGCCAAGTTAAAGGCAGCTGAAAGATGGCAGGAGACGAGACCAGGAAATGCAGACCAAGGTGGGTGGTGGTATGGTTGGGGCACTGGGGTCAGATGACACATAAGCTTCAAATTCCAGCTCCCAGTTGCTTCTTAGCTCTGACACTGAAGAAGTTCCTTAACACGTCTGAGATTCCCCATCTGTCAAATGGCGACAACCCTAATAGGGTTGTTGGAGGAGGACTAGATAATGTCTAAAAAGAGCTCAGTCCGGTCCAGTGCTTGGCTCCTCTGCACCTGAGTGCTAAGTCACTAATGTAAAGACATCGGATGTGTGCTTTAAGGGAAATTAACTGGGCCACACGGTGTGAAGTGAACTGAGCTGGGAGAGGCCTGAACAGGACCTTGTACACACTAGCTACTCACGAAACAACTGCATGCTCTGCTGGGCATCTCATACACGATAGGGTGTCTTTCCTGGGCTCACACACAGTCCCCAGTTCAGTTCCAAAGTTGGAAGGAAAGAGGATGAAGACGTAAATTCTTCATTTAAGCCTCTCGCCAACTGTTTCCTGCGGCGAGGCAGGGCAACGAGCTGCAGGGCCGCCAAGCACGTGCTCCCAAGGGTCCTCAGGGCTTTGTGAACGGCGGCCGGCCAAGGACAGAGTTAACTCCAGCCTGGAGCGCGCGGGAAAGGCGCGCAGGCGCACTGCTGGCAAGGGTGCTCACCTGTGCTGGGGTGGGCGAAGCTAAACCCGGAGCGGGATGACGTCATGAGGACGCAGGCGCAGAGCGATTCGCGTCCCGGAAGCGGCGGTGGCGTAGGCGGAGGAAATTTTCGGACCTGCGACTTCCGAACAGCCCTGGCAGGAGGAGCGGCGTTCGGCCGGGGCAGGCCAGAGGAAACGCCCCGGGGCCTAGTGGCTCTACCCCTGCTCCTGCCCGACCCTGCCGCCTCCCTCACGGAGCCAGCGGCCGGGTAGGTGAGGTGCCGCCCCCCCGCGTCCCAGTGTCTCAGCAGGCTGTGTGTAGTTGGGCGCTTGGGCGCAGCGGGGGCCGCCACCTGCTGGCCCCAGGACCCTGGGCGTGGCCTTCCCTGTCCAGCCTCACGGGCTCCATCAGGCCCCCCTGGCTGCAGAGGTGTTGGCCAAGGCCAGTGCGGGCGCCGATCTACCTCGCCCCTTCCTGGGCTCCTACCTGGCGCCGCTCTGTGCCCTTTCGCCTTGGCTCGGCCTGCGGGGATTTCGGGCTCCCGTTGGCCCCTTTGTCCCATCCCCTCACCGTCCCATCAGGTCGCGGCTAATTGCCTGGGACTGGTTTATGTTGCTCTTCGCCGAGGTTCCGCCCCCTCGTTTGCTGCTTAGCGTTGAGGGTAGGACTTTGAACTGGGAAAGACCGTAAAGGCTCCTGGGTTTCCTCATCAGAAAGGGCAGACGGGAATGGGGCGTTCTGATGCCGACTGCCCTGGGCAGAGATGGCCCAGGAAGTTGTTGGGAACCGAAGGGAGTGGGAAGGGTTAGAGGATGGGGCGGGAGTCCTGGAGCATGATATTTCATTCACTCATTCAGCAGGCATTTGTTAAGCACCCACTGTGTACAGAACAGTCGTGAATGGAGGCCAGTTAAGAGCAGGGAGTTTTACTTTGAAGTGGTAAGTGCCCTGCACTTGATCTTAGCCACAAGGCCAAGAAGCGATGTGATGTGATAAGTGCTCTGTTAGGGTGAGTACGTGATCCTTTGGGAGCATTGGGGAGGGTCTCCCAGTCCAGAGTTGGGAGTGTTGGCAGAGACTTTCCAGAGTAAGGGAGTGATGTTTAAGCTGATACCTGAAGGATGGGTAGGAATTAACCAGGTAAAGAATGGGAGAAAAATGTTCCAGGACATCATTTCATTTCAGCCCATGGGCTGCCTCGCTGCAGTGATCATTTATGCTTGATTTTTATGATTTTTAGTTTTGATGGATCTTTGGGGAGAAGAGCATTGGATGGAGAGTCCAAAGAACAGGATTTTAGGTCTGAATAATTCACTTTGCCTTGCTCACAGGTTTACTGTGGGCACCACCTGAAGCAGTAGGTAGAAGTGTGTTGAGGACTAGACGTGCAATGCAAATGTTGGGAATTATTGTGGTTACAGGATGCAGACATCAGAACGTGAGGGGAGTGGCCCAGAGCTGAGCCCCAGCGTGATGCCCGAGGCTCCCCTGGAGTCTCCACCTTTTCCTACCAAGTCCCCAGCGTTTGACCTTTTCAACTTGGTTCTCTCCTACAAGAGGCTGGAGATCTACCTGGAACCCTTGAAGGATGCAGGTGATGGTGTTCGATACTTGCTCAGGTACAGACTTTGTGGAGTTGCTCTGGTTTGCTCTGCCTTCTGCCGTCCTGCTCTGTAGTAACTAACACTGACCATTTAGGCAGTGGCTGGGCTGTCCTTTCTGCCCTAGTGAGGAGCAGTTCTGGGAGATCTGTTTGGCTTCTGGGTTTATCTAGGCCTACCCTGTGTCTCAGGCCCAGCCCAGGAGAGGCAGATACTGGGAATGATCCTGCCTTTCAGCAAGGTTCTTCTTTGTGACTGAATAAGCTCCTTCCTCTGGACTGCTGGACAACCTTGAACATCAGGCCTTCTACAGCTTAGAGCAGGCTTAATTTTTTCCTTTGCCCCCAATATTAGCATAATTAATATTAAAAAATTAGGATATAATTTTGAACAAAAATTAAAGAAATACAAAAACCTGTGAATAAGCAGATACCATTTTCACTATTTTTTTTTTTTTGAGACAGAATCTTGCTCTGTTGTCCAGGCTGGAATGCAGTAGTGTGATCATGGCTCACTGTAGCCTCAACCTCTTCGGCTCAAGCGATCCTCCTACCTCAGCCACCATGCCTGGCTAATTAAAAAAAAAAAAAAAAATTGTAGAGAGGGTCTCGCTGTGTTGTCCAGGCTGGTCTTGAACTGTTGGGCTCAAGTGATCCTCCTGCCTCAGCCTCCCAAAGTGCTGGGATTACAGGTGTGAGCCACTGTGCCCAGCCCATTTTCACTAATTTATTGAGATTATGGATCTTAATTTTTTCCCTCCTATCCTGCTTTGATTTTCATTCTCTATAATTTTCTTTTTTTCTTTTGGCTCATTTTATTATGTTAAAATTATTTTAAATTACTTATATGGCATTCTGCTCCCTAAATATGTCAGTTTTTATCTCTAAATAAGGACATTTCTTTCAAGATCAAAGTAATACCATACCTAACAAAATTAATAACTCCTTGATATCATCCTATACTCAGTTCATATTCCATTTCCTCAGTTGTACCATCTATTTTGGCTAAATCACATTTCAGTCCAGGAGTGTGCATTGTTTGTAGTTATTATGTCTTTTAAGTCTTTTTTCAGTGTAAAACAATCTCTCTCATGACACTGATTTGCTGAAGAGACTGAGCCTGAACTGACTTTCCTGGAGAATTTACTACCGAGATTTGTCTGGTTTCTTCCTCGTGTTGCAGACTAGAAGTTAGATTTAAAGGTTGGATTTTATTCAAGTTAGAAAAGTATTTTTTGTTTTTTTTTTGTTTGCAAAGGTAAATGTTGTGCCCCTAGTATTGCATTGCATCAGGAGTCACACAAAAACCTGATTGTCCTAAAGAGCAGAGGTTTTTAACTTGGAGCCTGTGGGTGAGTTTTAGGGATCAGTGAATCCCCTGAAACTGCACGTAAAATTGTGTGTCTGCACATGTGTATGTTTCTAGGGAAAAGCTTCTAGTTTTCATCGGATTCTCATAAAGACCCTCAGTCCTCTGAAATACATGAGAGAGACTGGTAGGAAGCAGGGCGAATGGAGTTATGTTAACCTCTGAGGATGCCGCCATTGAGTATTTATCCATGCCTCAGTCTGGAAATAGTGGATGGTTTGTTACCAGTTCTCTGGTGAAGGCCCTACATTTTTCTTGTTCATGTAATTTATGTCTGTATCCGTAGAGGTGAGCTAGTCATTGTTCCAGAGCTGTGTTCTCTACTGTAAGATCGCTGTGCTCTTGGTACAAGGGGTAGGGAGACAGTATGAGGAGAGGCTATTTTCTCCTCTTATAATCTCAGCATGATATGAAGTTTGGTCTTCTTTAGGAGAGAGGCTGTGCCCCTTGGCACATTCTTTGTATGTATATGTATTGCCCTTCTGTGGCAAAGTACAAAAGTTAAGTGTATCCTGCCCTGCCCTTCTCCTTTTCCTCTACTAGTCTGTAGTGCATCTTAGCACACTAATGTGTTAGGGTTTTTCCATTTTATGGAATTAGAAATTGGAGGACGTCGTAGGATTGGTTAAAGCTGGATGCAGGAGGAGCATTGGACCTAAAAGCCCCCAGGAGCCTGCGGTTTCTGTGCTGCTGGGAGAGGGAGCACTGGTCCGTGAAAGTGGCTGTCACATTAGTTTGTGCTTTTGATTGTTCTTTTCTTAGTAAAGAGGATTTGACTTTGAAGAGGGACCTAATCTTGGGCTCTGGCTGTTAGTTCTGAAGCCTAGAGCTGCAGTAAATTGTTAACAGACTCTCTCCTGGGATTAGCTACTCTACTGCTTGGGTCTCCTGGGACCAAAGTGTCAGTAAAGACATTTTATAGAAGGGAAGAGGCTTTAAATTGAAAGTGACTTAAGTGGTGGTGTGATGTTTTTATTTCCAAAATCGGATTGGCTTTTATTTCACTTTTACCCTGGTAGCTGCCACTAGAGGTTCTGAGGCCTAATTAGAGTGGTACAGTTGGAGTGTGTTAAATTTCAGGAGAAAGAGATGTCATTACATTCCGTTACTCATAAATTTTATTAAAAAGTAAAAGCCCCTTTACACTGTTGGTGGCAGTGTAAATTAGTTCAACCATTGTGGAAGACAGTGTGGCGATTCCTCAAGGATGTGGAAGCAGAAATACCATTTGAGCCAGCAATCCCATTACTAGGTATATGTCCAAAGGATTATAAATCATTCTTCTATAAAGACACATGCACATGTATGTTTGTTGCAGCACTATTCACAACAGCAAAGACTTGGAACCAACCTAAATGTCCATCAGTGATAGACTGGATAAAGAAAATATGGCACATATACACCATGGAATGCTATGCAGCCACGAAAAAGGATGAGTTCATGTCCTTTGCAGGGATATGGATGTAGCTGGAGACCATCATTCTCAGCAAACTAACACAGGAACAGAAAACCAAACACCACATGTTCTCACTCGTAAGTGGGAGTTGAACAGCGAGAACACATGGACACAGGGAGGGGAACATCACACACCGGGGCCTATTGAAGGGTGGGGGCTAGGGGAGGGATAGCATTAGGAGAAATACCTAAGGTAGATGACGGGTCGATGGGTGCAGCAAGCCACCATAGCACATGTATACCTATGTAACAAACCTGCACGTTCCGCACATGTATCCCAGAACTTAATAATAAAAAAAAGTAAAAGCCGTGCATAAACTAGTTAACCTCATTCAGTAACTCTGAAATACTCCAATTAGAGCACAAGAAAATATATTTAGCCCCAGCATGGTAGCTTACGCCTTTAATTCCACCACTTTGGGAGGCCAAGGTGGGCAGATCACCTGAGGTCAGGAGTTTGAGACCAGCCTGGCCAACATAGTGAAACACCCCATCCCTACTGAAAACACAAAAACTGGCCAGGCGTGGTGGCGTGCCCCTGTAATCCCAGCTACTAAGGAGGCTGAGACAGGAGAATCGCTTGAAACCAGGAGGCAGAGGTTGTAGTGAGCCTAGATTGCACCACTGCACTCTAGTCTGGGCAACAGAGCGAGACTCTGTCTCAAAAGAAAAAAAAAGAAAGAAAATATGTTCAATGCTTTGCTTGCCAGCAATTTACCTGTTTATTTTTCTGATATTTGTCTTTCTCCTAATGGCTCACCTATATATTGACACTGCCTTTAGAATTTGGGTGTCGTGGCTTCATTGTTGCATCTGTGCTTCTCTTTCCCTACTAAATGTCCTTTATCAGGGACGGAGCCAGCAGCATTTGCTTGTTCTCAGCAACCTGAGTCTCTGGGTCTTCCTTCTTCCCCATTTGGGGGCTTCTGCATTGCCCTTTGGTGGTAGTGATGGTGGCAGTGATGTATCTGTGTTTGCTTCTGTCTGTTTCAGCTCACTTAAGGTGTGATTGCTAAGTGAATGCTGCACCCTACTTTCATCTTGATTTTTAATATATTAAAATAAAATCTTTATTATTGTTTCTCCTTTTGAATTAATAGGTATTCAAAATAAACTCTCAGATAAACTCTCAAATTTTCAAAAACACAGACATAAGAAGATAAAGGCACAAATGGGGCCAAAGAAGTCCACAATTTGTTCTTTCTTGATTTCTGTATTAGTTGAATCTTGTGCAATGATTATATATTCTTATGAAATTATAAAAAAGAATAGAGGAAAATATTAAGAATGTTTGTCAGTATCACCTCTTAAGGAGAATACAACCTTACAAAACACAGGTTAAATGGTATTAACTGGGTTTCTTAACTGATATTTTATAAATTCTTCTTCCTTTTGGGAGAAAGCACTACAGACCTACCAGTTTCCTCACCCCAGGTGCTAATATGTGACATCTTACCTCCTCTCCTGGTCACCAGTCCAAGTGAGAGGCCCCCTTTTCGTTTCTCCTTGACCTTCTGTGTTCCAGGCTTCCTCTTCTGGTTTGATGTCCCATCTGTGCTGCCCGGTCTCCCCTCCCCAGCTGGAGGAGTGACTCTCTGTAGTGATCAGGACTCTCTGTATTGTAGGTGGCAGATGCCTTTGTGTTCCTTGCTGACCTGCCTGGGCCTCAACGTCTTGTTCCTCACTTTGAATGAGGGTAAGAACTGCCTTCAGGGGCCAGTGGTTTTTGTGAATGAATGTGGGGGAAGAACACTTGGATGCAGCCCCACCCTATGTGTGGGAGCTGCTCTTGTTGCCCTGTAGTTAGTGTTCCTCTGTGTCTGCTTGGAGTCAGAAACAGGCTCCAGAGGGACGATCCAGGCTGAGCAGCCTGCTGTGACCTTGGGCAGGTTATTGAACTTCCCTGTTAAGGCCTAATTTTCCTTACCTCTAGAGGGAGGATAAAAATGATGCTTTCCTCCTAGAGTATTTGTGAGGAATGCGGCAGTCTAGGCATAATACTTAGCGCAGTGCCTGGTGTGGAAGATGCAGCCAGTGTATTGTAGCTGCTCTCAGTATTATTGTGTTTCCTTCTTGACTTCCTGCTGAGGATGCATTGACCTTTTTCCATTTTGGTTTTCAAGCTGATTCAAGGGTCATCTGGGGACATGGCATGGGTAAAGGTACTGGGATGAGGAGCTGATAAGGGATTTTTGCCATATCTGTTGCTTTTCTCTGGTTCAGCTAGTGAGCCTAACGGGAGCTGCTGGGCAGTCACCAGCAGTGAGGAGTGGCATGAAGCCTTTGAGATAGAAGTGTGGACACATGGGTGTCTGTTGGGGTCCTGGGTAATGTCTCCTATGAACCTCTTACTACAGTGCATGCCGTGACCCTACGCTGTCCGTGGTTGGTGCTGGCAGATGGCCATGTAAAAAGCCAAACCCCTTAGGGGGAGAATAAAGAGTCTGGGACAGAATGTTTGGAGGAGCTGGGCCATTATTCATGTTTTTGTTCTTATACTTACCTTGTATTTCTCAGGTGTCTTCTTTGTTTCCTCTGGAGATAGGGATTGAGTAGATTGAAAATAAATCCAGTTCATATAAGATCTCATTTTCTGTTTCTTAGTTGGACTCATCTTTACCTGTTCAAAACTTCCTAGGATGTTTGATTTTTCTATATGTGCTCCCAAAGTAAATCAATTCCTATGACAGATGTTTAATAAGCACTTATTATGGGCCCGCTGCTCTGTTAGCTTGTTGTTGGGGTGCCATGTTACATGGAAGAAGTTCCTTCTTTGAATTTTATCTCGGCTTTGCCATTTCTCAAGGCACAGTCGTCTGCAGTGTCCTAAAAACTGAACGAAAGGCTTCCAGTCTTCCTTAGTGGCCCAGAGGTCCGAGTGCAGGCATCAGGAGCTCCTGGCAGTCACATTCCAGCGTGAGCCTCTGGTGTGCTAACAGCATCTTAAAATGTATTAAAAGTGAGGATGGGGCCACAGCAGTGACCAAAGGGACGAAGTCCCAGCCCTCAAGAGCTTATTTCAGTAGAGAAGACAACAGACATGCCTGCAATGTGTCATGTGGTGATAAGGTCTATGAGGAGTGAAGCTGGGTTAAGGGGGCTGGAGAGTAGGGGTGAGACACTGTGTCATACAGAGCTATCAGGGAAGGCCTGACTGGCAGAGCCCTGGAGGAGGTGAGGAACAAGCAGTGGGCGTCTGGGTGGGCCGACTCCTGGTCTTTGCTTACCTGTGTTACCTGCAGTGTTTCTGATTCTGTAGGTGCGTGGTACTCAGTAGGTGCCCTGATGATTTCAGTGCCTGCCCTGCTGGGCTACCTTCAGGAGGTTTGCCGGGCACGGCTGCCTGAGTCCGAGCTGATGCGGAGGAAGTATCACAGCGTGAGGCAGGAGGACCTGCAGAGAGTTCGCCTGTCTCGTCCTGAGGCCGTGGCTGAGGTGAAGAGCTTGTGAGTATGGAAGAGAGGCCAGGGAGGTGGGGAAACAGTAACAGCAGCCATGACACTAAGTGCTAGCTTTGTGTGCTTGACATCATATTAGGCAAACCACAGCTGTTATTTCATTTAACCTTTTTAACAGTTCTGGGAGGTAGTTAATATTAACATCTTCCATTTATGGGTAAAGAAAAAGGCTGACTTACTTAGCTAGAAAGTGGCCAGGCTGGGATGAGAATCTAGATCTAGCTGTTTTCACAGCTTCTGTTCTTTCTTTCTTTTTTTTTTTTTTTTTTGAGACAGAGTTTCGCTCTCGTTGTCCAGGCTGGAGTGCAGTGACGCGATCTCGGCTCACTGCAACCTCTGCCTTCCGGTGGTTTCAAGCGATTCTCCTGCCTCAGCCTCCCAAGTAGCTGGGACTACAGGCACACACCACCACGCGCAGCTAATTTTTTGTATTTTTAGTAAAGACGGAGTTTCACCATTTTGGTCAGGATGGTCTCTATCTGTTGACCTTGTGATCCGCCCACCTTGGCCTCCCAAAATGCTGGAATTACAGGCGTGAGCCACCACGCCCGGCCCTGTTCTTTCTGCTGGAGAGATAGTTTAGGATCTTGACTAAGCATGTGCATGTATAAGCCACTGCCTGGGTTCGAATCCCAGCTCTTCCATTTACTTGCTGTGTAACATTGGGCAAGTTGCTTAGCCTCTCTGTGTCTCAGGTTTCTCATCTGTTAAATGGAATGATAACAGGGCTTACTCAGAAGGTGGTTTTGAAGATTGAACAGGTGTCTGGTACCGGGGAAGTGTTGAGTAGATATTAGTTATCATCACTACACTGTGGAGAAACTTCCTAAACATGACAGAGCTGGTACTTCTGAGGAAGCATTTTAAGACTTGAAAAATATTCATCTAACAACTTCAGTAGCAGTGGGCATTTACACCTCCCTTCCCTGGAGTGGGGTCTCTGCATTCTCTTGAGATACAGTAGGGGCAAGAAAAGTTATAAACAAACAGATCGCTGGGCCTCACCCCAGAAATTCCGAGTCAGTTATCTGGAGTGGGGCCTGGATATGTAGTTTTTTTAAAAAAGACTTTCTTACTTTGAAATAGTTTTATATTATATATATATATATTTTTTTTCTTTTTTTGAGACAGAGTCTTGTTATGTCACCCAGGCTGGAATGCAGTGGTGCGATCTCAGCTCACTGCAAGCTCTGCCTCCTGTGTTCAAGTGATTCTCGTGCCTCAGCCTCCAGAGTAGCTGGGATTAGAGGCGTGTGCCACCACGTCCAGCTAATTTTTGTATTTTTAGTAGAGATGAGGTTTCATCATGTTGGCCAGGCTGGTCTCTAACTTCAGCCTCAAGTGATCTGCCTGCCTTGGCCTCCCAAAGTGCTGGGATTGCAGGCATGAGCCACCGCACCCAGCCTGAAATGGTTTTAAACTTAAAGAAGTGCAAGAATAATATCAAGAATGCCTTTTACCCAGATAGAACAATTATTAACATTTTGCCACGTTGGCTTTGTCTGTCTCTCTACATATACATATTCTTTTCTTTTTCCTAAACCATTTGAAAGTAAGTTGCAAACAGGACTTAATACTTCAGCATGTATTTCCTAAGAACAAGGACATTCTCTTAAATATCCACAGAGCTGTATTAATAAAGTTCTTTTTCTTCTTTTATTAATTTTTTTCTTTTTTCTTTTTTTTTACTTTTTGAGACGGAGTTTTGCTCTGTCATCCAGGCTGGAATGCAGTGGCATGATCATGGCTCACTGCAGCCTCGGCCTCCTGGACTCAAGTGATCCTTCTGCCTCAGCCTCCTGAGTAGCTGGGAGCACAGGCACATGCACCATACCCTGCTAATTAAAACAATTTTTTTGTAGAGATAGGGTCTCATTGTCTTGCCCAGGCTGGCCTCGAATTTCTGGGCTCTAGCAATCCTCCTGCCTCAGCCTCCCAAAGTGCTGGGACTGCAGGTGTGAGCCAGTGCGGGTGTCCTAATAAAGTTCTTTGTATCAGCTTCCCTGATCTGGGATCCAATTCAGGATTATACATCATGTTTAATTTTTTTATGTCTCTTTAGTCTTCTTTAATCTGGAGCAGTTCCTCAGTCCTTGTTTCTTGTGACCTTGACGTTTTTGAATAGTGCAAGCTTATTATTTTGTAGAATCTCCCTAATTTTTGGATTGTTTGGTTCCTTGTGATCAGATTTAGGGTGTGACAAGTGATGTGTCATGTTCAGTACATCTGTATCAGGAGGCACCTGATGCACCTGATATCAGGAAATACTGACTTTGATCACTTGGTTAAGGCATCCATACTGTAAATTATCATTTTACTCTTCATTAGTAGTAATTTGAGGGGAGATACTTTGAGACTATGTAAATATCTTGTTCCTCATCATTTATCCACTGCTTTAAAAATCCATTGATGGGTCTTGCCTTAATCAGTTTATTACTATGATGGTTGCAAAGATGATCTAATTATTCTGTCTACATTTTTTTTTAGCTAGCTTTCTACTATAAGAAAGCTCGCTCTTCTTCTTATCAGTATGAACTCATAGATTTGTATTTTATTTGATGAGTTAGAATCTATTACTGTCATTATTTATTTTGATCTCAAATTGTCCTAGATTTGGCCAGTAGGAGCTCTTTTGAGTTGGCTCTTGTTTGCATCGGTCCCTGTCATTTTTGAATGCTTCCTTGCTTTGTGGTACAACAGGATGGTCAAATTCATCTTACACTTCCCTGCCCCAGCCCTGGAATCAGCTTGTCTCCATGTTTCCTGGTTTCCCTTCAGAAACCCAGATCTGGGTTCAGACTGTGCTCATGGCTTCTGTGGTTCATCCACGTTTAAAAAAACAACGAACAGAACTCCCCAAGTGAGTCTGTTTCACATCCCAGGTGGAGAATATCATGCCATTTATTCTGACAGCTGCTGTGTACCCGTGAGGTGGGTCCTCTGATCCTCAGTGTATAAATACAGAAGCCACAGCCCTGGAGAAGTTCAGTAGCCTGCCTGACATCAACAGTTAGGAAGAGACCAAAGCAGGAACATTTATACTGTTTCCACCTCAGCAAGAGGCTCCAAAAAGGGGACTGAAATGTAGCTGGGGTGGCTTAGCCAGGCCCGTTTCTCCCGTGCTCTCTCGACCCCTCTCTCTTTAAGCACATGGTGAGTGTGTTTAAAGAGATTGACCATCCCTAGCCAACTGCACCTGCAAGGCCCCAGGCTTCACTTCCCACGGCTTCTGTCCTGCCCACTCACCAAAGCCCCTGTGTCTGTAGCTTGATCCAGCTGGAGGCCTTCCTGAGTCGCTTGTGCTGCACCTGTGAAGCCGCCTACCGCGTGCTGCACTGGGAGAACCCCGTCGTGTCCTCACAGTGAGTGACCCCTCCTCTCCCGCCACCACCCTATAGGAATTTGCAGCTTGAGCCCGAGCAAAGCCAGCTGCCTTGAGAGGACCTCTGCCCCTCTTACTTCAGGGGACGAGCTCGCCTCCTGGGCTCTTGTGTGTATATCTGCACATATGCTTGTGAGCTCTAATGTACTGCTTTTGTTTAGGTGCTTTCTTTTATATGTGGTAAAAATAATAATAGAAAAATAACTCACCATATAATCCACCATGCAGCCGAATCTCTTGTTTGTTTTGCCTGCTAGAATTTGTCATATGCATCTACTTTATGGATGTGTAGTTTCTTAGTGTATGTTCAATTTTTCTTTCGTTTTCCACTTATCATTATATTAAAGATGATTTTCTTTGTTGCTATATAGCCTTTGGAATTATTTATAATACCAGATTAATATAGATGGCAAATATAATTTATGGAACCATTCTGTTACAGATTTAGTCAATTTCTCTTTTCATTACTAACCCCATGGTAAACATTTTTATGGATTTAGCTTTAGTCTTTTAGAAAATTTTTCTTAGATTAAATTCAAGGATGAAACTACCATATCAAACAGAATGGGTGTTTTTGAGGCTCTTTAATATGAATAATAGTGATAACTAATGTTTGTTGTCTTCACCGGGTGCCAGGCACTGTTCAACACTTCCTCTGTATTATCTCACTCTTACAGTAACTCCGTTAGGTAGGCGCTACTTCAGTCCCCATCTTAGACGGGAAGGGAGCCGTGCCCAGAGAACCAAGAGACTTCTCAGAATGAGAAGTGGCAGAGCTGGATTCAAATCCCAGTCTGTCTTACTCTAGACTTCAGAGTCTAGACCTTGAGGAGTGATGATGGTTGAACCAGTTTATATGCCACCAGCTGACACCACCTTGGCCTCACCAGCATCAGGTGTTTGCACCGGGGACTTGGGGTAGTTCTCAGTCTTCATCGCCATTTTCCGCTGGTTTGATGAGCGGCTCTTGTCAGTTTATTAACGTGCCCAGAGCTGTGTCTCACCTGGACCCTGCTGTGGGTGTGCTCCAAACCGGTCTCCTTCTGCTGTTATGAATTTCTGATCTTGTGGTTCTTCCCTGTCATCCAGGTTCTATGGTGTTCTCCTGGGCACGATCTGCATGCTGTATTTGCTGCCACTCTGCTGGGTCCTCACCCTTTTAAACAGCACGCTCTTTCTGGGGAATGTGGAGTTCTTCCGAGGTAAGCCCTGGAGGGCCTGAAAGACGGGACCCAAGCTGGCTCTGAGGGCTAGGCTAGGCTCCCCAGTTCTTCTGTCTCTATAGCTAATCATCAGTTTGCTGTGCTTCCACAAGGGGCAGCACCACACTGGGGTCCTCTCTCATGGGCTCTGAGTCTCTGAGATGTTAGATGAAGCTGGAATCTCACCAGGGGAGGCTGCTACCATTGGGCTCCCATCTCCCTTCCCTCCCTTCCCAAGGCAGATGAATCACTGCTTACATGATATGATGGCTTCTGGAAGATGAGGGAAGGATGTTTTCCCAAAGCTGCCACCCATCCCCTGGGGTGCAGCCACCTGCAGTTGCTACCACATCTCTGTGTGATCCCAGAGTATCCGTCTGTTGTCTGGCTTCTAAAGCGCTGAAGCAGTCTGGAAAGGCACTGAGTCACAGAGGCCTGAGTCTGTACATATGTTTGGGTGATTGGTGTATTTGTTTTCCTCCCTGTGGTAGAGTTATTAATTACAGAAGCCATGATTTATTGAGCATTTACTACATTTAATCTCTGTAGCTGTCTGGGGCAGGTGGTGGTATTTAAGTTTTGTTTAAGAGGCTTAAGTTAGGTGACTCGCTCAGAGTTAGGAGGGCGACTCTTTCCTGTAGTGGAGGGAAGAGAGGCCAGCCAGCTGCAGAAGTGGGTACCCCCAAAGTGCCACTCACGGTGTCTCATTTTTGCCTCCTACCCTGTTCTCCGTTCCCTGGGTAGTTGTGTCTGAGTACAGGGCATCTCTGCAACAGAGGATGAACCCAAAGCAGGAAGAGCATGCCTTTGAGAGTCCTCCACCACCAGATGTTGGCGGGAAGGGTGGTCTGATGGACAGCACGCCTGCCCTCACACCCACGGAGGTAAGTGCCACTGTCAGGGCAGAGCCTGCTGCGGCCGCTTGTGGGCCACCCTGTTATCAGCTTGTTTTTGGCTCCTGGGCTGGCCTCTGTTGTAGTTCCTGCTGTTTCCCAGGCCTTATCTCCCCTGAAGTGTTCAATAATAATAATTGTAATAAAAACAGCTACTCCATACTTCATTGAGTGCTTACCCTGTGTCAGATGCTGCTCCAAGTGCTTATAGATAGATATTCACATCATGGAGTGCAGGTTCTTTCTTTCGTTTTCTTTTTTTTTTTTGAGATAGGGTCTCCCTCTGTCGCCCAGGCTAGAGTGCAGTGGGGCAATCACAGCTCACTACAACCTCCACCTCCTGGGCTCAGGCAGTCCTCCCACCTCAGCCTCTTGGGTAGCTGGGACTGCAGGCAGGTGCCACCATGCCCAGCAAATTTTTTTGTATTTTTAGTAGAGGTGAGGTTTTGCCACATTGCCCAGGCTGGTCTCAAACTCCTGGGCTCAAGTGATGTGCCTGCCTCGGCCTCCCAAAGTGCTGGGATTGCAGGCGTGAGCCACCGCACCAGCCTGGTTATTTCTGAGAAAGAGATCACTCTCATTTGTGGAAGAGAAGGCGGAGGCACAGAGTGGCTGGTAAGTGGCAGGGCTGGGTCTAAGACCCCAGCCCTGTGGTTCTAGAGCTCGTGCCCTCAACCACCGTGCGATGTGTCCACTGTAGGGCCAGCCGTGCTCGTGCTTCCATCTCCCCTGCCCTGCCAGGCTAGAGGTTCCTCCTTCCTGTGAGTTCCTTCTTTCTTGCAGTTGTGCCATTTCGTAGTGTTTTGGGTAGCCTGGATGCTGGCTCGGGGAGGTGGTCCTCTGCCTTAGGGAGCAGCGCTGCCATCCTTCTCCTTCTGTCATAGAGTCTCTCTTCCCAGGACCTCACACCGGGCAGTGTGGAGGAGGCTGAGGAGGCTGAGCCAGATGAGGAGTTTAAAGATGCGATTGAGGTGGGTGGCCCTTCCCCAGCATCCTCTACTGAGCAGGCCAGAAATTGGGTGGTCCTGGAGCTGTTTTTTGTTTTTGTTTTTTAATGTCCAAGTGAGAAGCTAAAACTTGCTGTGAGCTAGAACTCACTGGTTGAAAGAGTGCCACTGAACCCCTACCCGCTCCTGTTTCTGGTTGAGCCAGCTGTCCTGGGTGCCCAGGGCAAGAGTGGCTCTGGAAGTCTCCGGGTAATGCCCTGCTAGGGGAGCTGGATGATTTCTGGCCTTTGCTGGAGACCGTGGGCTTGGTGCCTTTGATATAGGAAGGGCAGCTTTTGAGGAGGCTACTGCCCTGGGTCTCTGCTCTTCTGCAGAGTGAGTTCCGTAAGACGTCCCTTTGTGGGGCAGGGAGGGGAGATTGGAGAAAGTAGTTGCATGGCCAAGTGCTAGGTCAGGGGAAGTTAAACAGCCTTCTTGATTTTAGGATGGTAATTCAAATTGGTAGTTTGCAGAAGTGTTTTATTTGGCATGCAGTTTCAAAATAATTTTTTGAGCCAATATTTAAACATGGAGAGATTTTTGTTAGAACTGCAGGTTTCCAGTTTCTGTGGTAGCCCTGAGTCTGCAGCAGTAGGTGTATTTAAGGAGCTGCTGTCCCCTTTACGCAGGTCACATGCTGTGGCTACAGGTGGTCCTCAACACCCTCTGCTGTATTTTGTCACTGAGGTCAAGTGGCAGTTGCCATTTGTCACATTTGCGTTTTTGTTTTTCTTAGAGTAGGATATCATTTCTCTTTATTTCTCTTTGTAAAGTGGGAAATTGAGATATAAGAAAAACAACTTGTGGATTTCCACCAGGCCTGTGATTTACCCCAACTCACCTCAATCATACAATCAGCCCAGGCCATGCAGGCATTTGACTTTCTGATGGCTAAAAGATTGCTCCAAAACTTTGATATATGACTGTAGACCGTGAATCTTGGTGGAGGGAATATGTAGAGCAGGGGTTTTCAAGCATTTTTGTTCATGACCCATAGTAAGGAACACATTTTGCATCTTGACCCAGTTCACACTTAGGTCTATAAAATATGTAAAACTTAAGTGAAACAAAAGTTTCCTGAAAATACGTTGTAAGGGATATTTTCTTTCCTTTTCTGTTCTATTCAAATAAAGACCTACTAAATTAATTTCACCCAGTTTGAGAAACAGTAGTACCCAGCTTTCTCCAAGGCTGTTTGATGCTGGGATCCTCTTGGGGGTGGTGTCTGTCAACGTCACCATTTGGGAAGTGTGCAGAGCTCAGAGCAGCGCTTCCATGCTTCCCTCTGCTTGGGGGCCCCTCCAGGCAGCTTCTTTTTTCTTGCTATCTTTTTCTCTCTGTTTTCTCTCCTCTTCCCCGCACCTTGGGAGGCAGGAGACCCACTTGGTAGTGCTGGTAAGTGGAAGCCTTGGTGGGTGGGCAGGGGCTGGGCTGGGGAGGGTGGCTGAACCGGCTGCTGCCACACCTCGTGGGGGCTGCTGCTAAGGATGCCTCTGCACACGGGTCCTGCAGCCTTGCAAGAGGTGGGCAGGACTGGAAGGAGCTGTTCCCACAGGAGGATGATGAGGGTGCCCCGTGCCCAGCAGAGGATGAGCTGGCCCTGCAGGACAATGGGTTCCTGAGCAAGAATGAGGTGCTGCGCAGCAAGGTGTCTCGGCTCACGGAGCGGCTCCGCAAGCGCTACCCCACCAACAACTTCGGTGCGGCCAGGGGACAGAGCTGGGCTGGCGGGGGAGTGGGGGTGGACTTCTGGGACTCTAGGCGGGGACACCCAGCCACAGGGGCAGAGTCTCAGAACTGTGGGTACTGACTTGTGACAAGAGCAAGGAGTGAAGGTGTGTCCGCGGGACCCTGGGGAGCTAGCAGATGCCCGGCAGGACTGCTGAGGGAGTGGGTGTGGGTTCCTTTTTGTCCCTCCGTCCTGATTGGACATTCACTTGTGGGAAGACAAGGAACTTAGTTTGGGAAATGCCATCCCAGGACTGCAGAGAACCGTAATCCTGACAGAACTTCAGAAGGCAGTGTAGCATGATGGTGAGGAACAGAGTAGAGTCTCACTACCTGCTGCAAATCCCAGCTCAGCCAGGTGTCCTTGAGCAAATTATTTCACACCCCGTGCCTCAGTTTCCCCTTCTGTAAAAGGGGGATCATCATTCTTACCTCATAGGGTTGTTACAGGTCTCATGTCAAATGAGACAAGTAGTACTTATGAAGGGCTAGCACAGTGCTGGTTGGTTCATAGTGAGTAGTGGGTGCGGTTAATATGGGAGGCCCTGACCCACCCTATGGGTTCCTAGGATCCTGTCTTGGTCTTTCTGATCCAGCTGGAAGCAAGTTGAAGCAGACGTTGTTTCTCTGGACATGGTAGAGCCCTGAGTTCACCTCTCCCCAGCCAGTCCTTATTTTACTGAGGGCCGGGGGAGAGCGCTCAAGGAAGGCAGCTTTGGAGAAGGGTGGACTTGAGAGTTAGCACAGCTTGGAGACCTGGCTCAGATCAGCAGCGCTGGGAACTGAGCCACATGTAATTATGGTGGAAACCTAGAGTAGCTAGGTTGACTTGGGAGCTGCTGTGCTCCTGAGGAAGGGCCCTCCTACCTGCTGTCAGATGGGAGCAGGGGAGGGGGGCAGTACTGTGTGTTCTGGTGACGAGTGAGTTCTAGGGTCTGTGCCCTGGAAGAAGACAATGGAGTTTATCTTGAGGAATTTGACCCAGGACCCCCAGGGTCCTGCCTTCCTACTCCCGCAGCAGCCAGGGCAGTTGTTTTCTCAGGATGAGATGTCCTGGACAGGCTCTTTTCTTCTGCTGTGTGAATGTGCCCCAGTTATTCAAGATCCCCCCCCCCTTTTTTTTTTTTTTTGAGAGAAGTTCTCACTGTGTCTCCCAGGCTGGAGCGCAGTGGCATGATCACAGCTCACTGCAGCCTCAACTTCCTGGGCTCCCGTGATCCTCACAGCTCAGCCTCCCGAGTAGCTGGGACTACAGGCATGCAGCACCATGCCTGGCTAATTTTTTGATTTTTTTTTTTTGTAGAGACAGGGTCTTACTTTGTTCCTCAGGCTGGTCTCGAACTCCTGGGTTCAAGTGATCCTTGTACCTTGGTCTTCCAAAGTGTTAGGATTACAAGTGTGAGCCACCACGCCCAGCCCCTTTGTTTTATTTATACTGCCTGCTGACTTCTGTAGGGCATTCTGTATGTTCAGTGATCTGTTTACCCTCCATACTTGCACATGTGTGATCTCATTTCATCCTTACCGTAGGTGTGACAGGAGCAGGCAGTTCTTAAGGGCCCAGAGCAGCCAGGTTCCAGCAGTGCCCAGTAACACTACACACAAGAAGTATTACTCTGGTCCAGCAAATAATTTGTCTATGTCTACAACTTCTAAGTAAAGGTACTTAGCTGTTCCCATTTTACAGATGAGTAACCTGAGGTAAAAAGAGTGCTTTGCCCAGAGACTTTAGCCTGGAAATGGTGGAGCTGTGACTCAAATTCAGGTTGTCTGATTCGGCTCTTGTCTTCTTTCTACCTCTTCATCCTCCCTCTCTGTTTTCCCTTTGCCCTCGTGTGTGAAGTCCCTTGTTTTATGCCTGTCCCGCTTTTGTATTTGATTTTTGGTTTGGATAATCTCTACCAGCATGGGCAGAGGCCTTTTCAGGCTCCCTGAAGGATGGCAAGGGCAGAAAGTGCTTCTTTTCCTAAACTCCTCTTAGTTCCTCATCCTTCAAGACCACTCGCTACTTTCCGTTTTCTGAGATGTTCCCAAGCTCTTTGCCGTGAGGGCAGGTGTAAGCAGCTCTGCTCCTGCGGCCTCTGCTCCTGAATCTGGGTCCTGAGAGCAGGGCGAGGGGAGCTGCTTTGGGGGCTGTCTTTCTCCATTTCAGCGACTATAACGAAATACACTAAGCTGGGTGGCTTTTAAATATTGGAAATCTCTCATCACAGTTCTGGAGGCAGGAAGTCCAAGATCAGGGTGTCAGCAGGATCAGGTTCTGGTGAGGTCCATTTCCGTCGTCATAGACAGCACCTTCTCACTGTGTCCTCACGAGAAGGTGGGAGGGGCACGGCAGTTCTCTGGGGCCTCTTTTATAAGGGCACTAATCCCATTCACGAGGGCTCCACCCTCATGACCCAGTCACCTCCCAGGGGTCCTGCTTTGGGTGTTAGGATTCCACATGTGAATGTTGGGGGACTATAGTGGGGGCTATTCTATTTACCTCTGCCAGTGGATGAGGGGGGTGCATGGGGAGAATGAGGGTGGACTGCACAGGAGCTTCTCTGTGGCCTCTGTATGGGAGAGGTCTTGGTGGGGAGGACCCCGCTTTGTCCTGGAGGCTCCATGACTGTTGTCCTGGCAGGCCCCACTGGGCCTTAGTGCCCCTGCTGTCATGGCCTCGGTGGCATCGTCATGTGGTGAGTGAGGATGGGTGAGTCCAGGCTGTTGCCGAGAAGGGGCAGAAAGAGTTGGTAGGTGTTGGAAGGGAACATCACCTGGCTGAGCTGCTCTCAGCTCCCAGAGCCCTCCCTGGCTCCGGCCGGTGAGTGGGTTCACAGCTGTCTCCCCAGCCCACTTGGCTGCCCTGGGGTGCTTGGCCCTGACATTCCATTCAGTTTAGAGGAGCCCTTGGGCTCAGGCCAGTGTCAGTCTTTGAGTAGCTCCTTTTGCCTGTCCCATTCCCCTGCGTCCCTTGCTAAGGAGAGGCTGTGGCAGGCTGCCTTCCCCAAATTCTTAGTGTAGGGACAGAATCTTAGAGCAGCCAGTTTCCTGGTTTGGCACCAGCAGTGGGCTTGTTCGTTTCTTTCCCTGGCTGACTGACAGGGTGGGCATTTACCTGAAGCACCTTGGCCTCAGATTTCCCCTGGCTCTAGCTGAGGTCTTCCTTTCCCTAAACCTAGGGAGTCTCCTTTAACAAGAACTTCAGGTGATTTTGGCTGGACAGAGGAAGGGACCACATGTAGCCGTCAATAAAGCTTTATGGCTTTTCTGTGAAAGTGAGGCCTGGTGCTCTGTACTTGCCCAGACAGGTGGTCCGGCTGGGTCACAGCAGGCCTATGGGCCCCACATCCCAGAAACCTCCTCCTTCCCTATCTTTCCTCTCCCCTTATACCCCCTTGTTGTCTTCTAGCCATTTTCTAAGCTGCCATTGTCCCTCCACTGTTGCCGGGCACTTGGCCATCTTGGCATCTCTGGTGGTTTAGGCAGGACCTCGCCCTGCTCTGCGTCCCCCCATGCCACTCACTGCCCACCACAATTGAGCGTTCTACCCTTCGTGTCTTCTCGGAACGTGCCTGGCTCTGAGTTTCCCTCCTGCAGTCTTCAGGGGACACAAAGCAGAAGTTCGGGTTTTTAGGAGTTTCTGTCTTTAGCCTGTGGGTGGAGTATTTGTAAGGCGTTGCTCCGAAAAGGGTCATGTTAGGCAGGTGTCATTTGGGGATGCCTGTGGTCAGGTCCCTGCCAGCTTAGCTGGCTTTCCAGGAGTGGATTCTGCTGGGTGCTCTTTGATTTCTGTTGAACCTGGAGGTGGGGCCACTCAGCTCTGGAAGGGTTCAGGGACTGGTAGCTATGTATGGCTGGAGACATCAGTCCTCAGGGGCTATCAGTCTTCTTAGTTTCAGTCCTTCTTTCTGGCTCTGAATCTGGCCTTGCTCCCTGGCTCACTGTGTCCAGCCAAGGAGGCTGGGCTGGTGTCCTGAGTGTCCCATTTAGAAGCGCCAGGAGCAGGTGAGCCTGAGAGTCCTGGGATGGGCGGGGTCTGAGCTGCTGCCTCTGTTTCTCAGGGAACTGCACGGGCTGCTCGGCCACCTTCTCAGTGCTGAAGAAGAGGGTGAGTGTCTGTGAGGGTGCATTTGTTGGGGACAGTGTCCTTGGGACTGTCGGGTGGGGAGGAGTTGAGGGGAGTCATTGAGGAAGTCTGGCTCAGGTCACATTGGGCCTGGCAGTGGCTTTCTGGAATGAGTGTGCCCTCCTCTGCTCCTGTGCCACCTTTTCCAGCCCCCTGCTGTCTTTCCTGCTCCATTTGGGCACCCCCCAGTCCCAGTTTCTGTGGGTGGGATCAGCTGGTGGAAAGGAGGGAGGTGCTGAGAACTCCAGGTGCTTGAGGGTGGGAGACACATCTGACCTTGGCTCTTGTCTGCAGCGGAGCTGCAGTAATTGTGGAAACAGCTTCTGCTCTCGATGCTGCTCCTTCAAGGTGCCCAAGTCCTCCATGGGGGCCACAGGTGAGTGGTGCAGGTGGTGGGAGGGCTTGGTTGGTATCCCGCCGAGGGGATGCCACATTGTGGCAAAGGGGCAAGGGTGTCAGAGGTCAAGGGAACTTGAGATTGTAGTCAGGCCTATGGGAACGTTTCCTCCATCCCCTTTAGCAAAATCCTGAAACATTTGGTATGTGCCGAAGAATAGATACGATGTACCTGTGAATTGTGAAGGGTAATAACAAGATGAATACCTGTGACCGCTTCACTAAAGTTGAAAAACAAGAGCCTTGGCAACACCCCCGCAGCTCCCGGCACTGCTCCTGCCTTCCTGGAGTCAATCACCAGCTGCAATTTTAATCTTTTATTTCCTTGGCACTTTGAACAAAATTAAAAATTCATTTTTTTCGTTTTATAAAAGCTGTACATACATACTGTAAATAAAAAACACAGATAAGCAAAAGGGAGAAAAATATTCCTGATTTCTTCCTGAGAGAACAATCGGGTGTGGACCCTGCTGCTCATTAGCTTGCATGTAGAATAAAAGTGCATGCATATTCCTGAAAAATGTGGTCACATTTCATGTACCGTTTTGTAATACAATGTTAAACCAAGTTTTTTTTTTTTTTTTTTTTTGAGATGGAGTTTTGCTCTTGTTGCCCAGGCTGTAGTGCGGTGGTACGACCTTGGCTTACAACAACCTCTGCCTCCTGGGTTCAAGCGATTCTCCTGCCTCAGCCTCCCGAGTAGCTGGGATTACAGGCATGCGCCACCACACCCGGCTAATTTTGTATTTTAGTAGAGACGGCGTTTCTCCATGTTAGTCAGGCTGGTTTCGAACTCCTGACCTCAGGTGATCTGCCCGCCTCGGCCTCCCAAAGTGCTGGGATTAAAGGCATGAGCCACCGCCCCCAGCCCAAGTTCTTTTTTCTTCTGATGCAAGTAACATAGGCTTACTAACTAGAAAATTTGGAAATTATTATACAGAAGAAGAAGGAAGAGAAAAATAACCCTGTAATCTTACCACCCAGAGGTAACCACTGTTAAAACATTTTGGGAAATTTCACTGTGATATTTTAGTTATTCTATTTTTTTTGAGACAGAGTCTCGCTCTGTCACCCAGTCTGGAGTGCAGTGGCGCCATCTCGGCTCACTGCAACCTCTGCCTCTTGGGTTCAAACAATTCTTGTGTTTCAGCCTCCTGAGTAGCTGGGATTACAGGCGTGCACCACCACGCCTGGCTAATTTTTGTATTTGATATTTTATTTAAAAATTTTTGAAGGTATTGTGTTGGTGCCACAGTAATGTCTAATTCATAGCACAGGAGTGGCCTGCTGCTGGCATCATCACCCCCGGGATCCCCAGTTCCCATGGGAAGAAGAGTCTCTGTGGGCAGGCTAGCAAGCTGGGCAGGGAGGGTGTGGGCTGGGTGGGGGTTCTGTGTGGGGCATTTGGGAGGGTGGTTCTAGTAGTTGAGGCCATGAACCAAAGGGTGCAAGGAAATGTCTCACCAAGTTCTTCCTCCTTTTCAGCCCCTGAAGCCCAGAGGGAGACTGTGTTTGTGTGCGCCTCGTGTAACCAGACCTTGAGCAAGTGAGAAGAGAGGCCAGGGTCCAACCAGGCACCCGTCCTTGGGGCCAGCAGTAGGCCCCCCACTCTCCCCACCCCTGGCCCCCTGTGGTGTATGCTGGGCAAATGTGGCCTGAATGCTAGGTAGACTTCCCCTTCCTTCCTCGCTCTCTCCAGCTGGATTCTGGAGCTGTTCTCCACCCCTGAGAGTGGCAGGCAATGGCTGCTCTCAATCCCTTGGGGAGAGGAGCCCCTGGAGGGCCTGGCATGTTTGCCCTGCTCTGCCTGGGACTGAGCGAGTGGACTTAGGGCTGGGCAGGCAGTAGCCACCAGAGGGCAGCAGTGAACTAAGCCAGGTCTGACTGGGGTCTGAAGACCAGGGTCAGTGTGGCTATGCCTGGGAATTCCAGACCTGAGGCTGGGAAAAGTTTTTCTCCTGCAGGGTACTGGGCCAGGCCCTCAGCCTCAGAGAGCCTGCAGAAGGGCTTGGGAGTGCCACACCCCATCTCTGCTGATTGAATGTCCCTCCAGGCACCAGGATCTCATCATTTCCCCATCAGAGGGTGTGGCCAGGCCTAACAAGACCATGGGTGCTTCTAGAAAGGGTTGAAGTTCCCAGATTCCCCGAGAGGAGAATGTGTATAGGAGAGTTTGGCTGAGTCCTTCAGCGTTAAGTGGAGGAAAGCTTGGGGAAGCCCCAACAGCTGGACAGACCTCAGCCTCCCCTCGAAGACACCTCAATTCACAAACTCTCAGCCCACACAATGCCCTAGTGTCCCCAGCTCCGCTGGAGCAGCTGCAGGGCACTCGGATCACAACTTCTGCACCCTCTGCCCAGAGTCTAGGGCAGTCCTCCACTGGCCCAGCACTCCAGTTTCCTTTCCCTGCCTCTTGTCCAATGGAGTGGGAGGCCAGGTGAGTACAGCAGAGGTCCTGAAGCCCTTGACCCCTGGGGGCCTGGGTAGTGTAGGATCTCGCTGGGCTGGGTCCTGGATTCCGGGGCTGTTTCCTGGAGGACAGTCTCAGTTATGGGATAAGGCCCCTTGGGGGTCTCCATTTTCTTTCCAACAGTTTCATGTTCACTACTGGACTCTTACGGGCTCAGTATCTCTCCCTTAGCCATGAGCTGGCTCAGGCATCCCTTCCCTTCCCTGGAGCTGCCCTGCCTTTCTAAAGTATTTATTTATTTATTGCATGGTTCCTGGGAACATGTAGCATAAGTAATGGGATGAGGAGGAATTAGGGGTGGGGGTCTCCTACCTAGGACTCTTCCATGGAGTCATGGGCTGCCTGGGACCCAGGACCCATGAGGGGGCTGAGAGGTTTCTAACTCGAGGAGCAGGGGTCCAGAGAGGCAGGTTGGGGAGGCAAGGGACCTATGCTAGGCCCGCTTTCTTGCCGAGCCAAGCAGTTTAGCTGGGGCTGTGCAGCCAGGGGCCTACCCAGGCCAGTGGAGGTGCCACAGCCCTGGGGAGCAGGGCAGGCTTTGGTATCATATCGCCTCTGTGTCCTGTTAGGAGAGTTCAGTACCCCGTGCTTTCTTTACACTGGAGAGGAACTAAAAGGATCTCTGTGTCTATGGAGAATTGTCAATAAAAAGGCCTCAAGCTTCTTGTTTTTGTCATGTCTTTGTGTTGGCATTTTCCCTGAGGCTGGAAGACCAGATCTCTGGCACTGCTGGAGTTTTGCAGGCCTGGGCAATTCCTGCAGGATCAGACTGAGGGGCAGGCCTTTGGGGCACCGTAGTGGCAGGGGCGTGGGGGATGCAGCCTGGTCTGGGTGTGAGCTGGGGGCCAAGAGGAGGAAAGCTGTGCCTTGCACGCAGGAGAGGCTCAGCACATGCTTGTCGGATTGACTTGAGGCCCAGTCTTGTGACCAAACTGTGAGGGCCCAGCACTGGGGGTTGGGGTTGGGACTAGAACTTGGTAAACGCCGAACAATGCAGGCTTTACAATGGAAAGATTTTAACTAATCCCTCTGAGAAAGCCAGAAAGGGTCAGCCTTCAGGGAGGCTGAGAGCGGCAGGAAAGAGGATTGGACATGAGATAGGAAGTGCAAGCCATGCCCTGAGCTGGGGCAGGTGGGTGGTGGGTGACTGGGTGCTGGGCACTGGTGAGGGCTTTGCGTGCAGTATCTCATTTATTGCTCGCAACAACTCTGAGGTAGGCACTGTTCCCCTGAAGTACGAGCAGAGTCTCCACAGCAGTAGAGGGTGGTGCCTGGTGCCTGCTGTGGCCCATCTTCATGTTTGGCCACCTTTACCATCTGTTGGAGCAGTGCTGGGGCCCATTGGCGTAGGGGTGCTTCCCCCAGGCTCACTGTGCTTTCCTCCTCTGGGAAGTGCACCTGATGGTGATGCATAGCTCATGCAGGTGCTGTGAGAGAAATGAGAGAGTCCATGGGAGGCATGGGGCCCGGTGCCTGGCATGCTGGACATGCTGGCTCCTGTCATCCTGGCCACCTTCAGAGTACAAACAGCTCTGTCCTGGGTGGCTTAGAACAGTGATTTATTTTTTTTTAAACCAGAGAGTAATTTTAGATTATTCTTCAGAGAAGAGTATCAGAGAGGCACAAGTGTAGTTTGGAAAAGCAGTCAATGCATTTTATTTTTGGAAAAGGAAAATGCCAAATGTTGGTGAAATCTCGACCATAACAGCAGTAACTTGAAGCCTGTGCCTGCAGGCATGGATTACAGAGATGGGAGAAGCATGGGTTTCCATCCTTGGGTAACAGCCTCAGAGAAGGGGACGCTAGAGGGCCTTGTCCCCTTGAGGTGCCCCTGAGAGTAGGCAGGGGACATAACTTTAAATTAGAGGTACCACTGGGAAGCGAAGTCACGGAGGGATTGTGCTTCACAACTGGCTGCGTCCACAGCATGGAGAGGACCTGCACGTGGGTGGCCTAGAAGACAAACTGTCCATGTTTGAAAAAACCAATTTGTTCTCAGGCCGCTGAGGAGGGGATGGGGAACCAGACTCTGCTGCAGCCCTGGTGCCTGCTGGGGCAGGTCTGGGGCTCCAGCTCCCACAGCCTGGCGTGGGCTGAGGGCTCTGCCGATCCTTTTTGTGGTTGGTTGTGTTGAGCAGCCTCCCGTGAGCCATGGCCGACCTTGAGCTGGCAGTGGTTTCTGGGATCTTCAGGATTTTCAGCCCTTGGGGCTGAAGCCATATGAAGTTCTCTTTATCCCCTTGTCTCCCTGGAACCTTTGAGGCACCCCCTAAGAGAGGCCCTGGCCCAGCATCTGTCTTTCAGCTGGTGGCCCTCAGGATAACGCCTACACTGATGGAGCACCTGTGCCAGGCACCATGCTGAGTGCATCATCTCATCGAGACCTCATGACAGTCTCCAAAAGTAGGTTCTGTTGTTAACTCTGTTTAACTGATGAATAAAAGGAGGTGTGGGGAGGTTAGGGAACCTGCCCAAGGTCACATAGCTAGTAAGTCGTGGAGCCGGGATGTGAATTATGCCACATGCGCTTGTAGAGGCCTCACGAGAGAACCTTTGGAGGAACAGAGCAATCCTGGGTGCCATCCTCCCAATTGTCTGCCTGGCCCCCACTGGCTCCAGGAGCTAGCCACTGAGCTAACAAGAAGGCCTACCCACTAAGCACGGCCTCTCTCCTCTCCTCCCTCCCATCCCCAGCCCTAGTGAAATGGGCTCAGCCTCAAGAACAGAGGCAGCCTTGTGGCCGGAGCTCCCCCAGCTCCCAGCAACCCCACCTCCGGCCTGGTCGGGTATGTTTCAACACCCCAGAGCAGCACATTCCATTCTCTGGCACAGCTGGGGGCTGGGGATTCCGGATTCCCCTGGCTGCCTGTGTACTTCACAGCCCCAGCAGAGCCTGCTCTCTGGGCTGGGACATGGGGTCCCAGCCACACACATTCCAGCAGCAACCACCCCCCACGTTACATTTCCCCAGGAGTGAACTTCAGCCAGGATTACAGGCAACTAAACAGTTGTGGGATGTGAGCTTCCTTTGTGGAGACCTAAGGCTAGATGCTGGCAGGGCTGAGAGGGGAGAAGGGGTTGGGGGTGGGCTGTCTTTGGGAATTAGGAGAAAAGCCACTGGCTTCTCTGCCTCTGTCAGGACCCTTGGAGTGGGATTGGAACAGGGCTCCCAGAAATCTTCCTGTGAGGCAGGCTGGCAGAAGCATGGCTGCCTGCACCCCCTGGCCTTGGCTTTGCCCCTACCGATAGTAGTATAGTAGTTAAGAGCATGAAGTCAAATTCTAGCACTGCCATGTGCAAGCTGTGTGACCTCCAACAAGTTCCTTAACCTCTCTGAGCCTCAGCCACCATCACTGAAATGCCACTGCCTCAAATGGCTGTTGGGAGGCTTAAATTAGAATGCAAAAGCTGGGTGAGGCACAGTGGCTCATGCCTGTAATCCCAGCACTTTGGGAGACCAAGGAGGGAGGATTGCTTGTGTCCAGGAGTTTGAGAGCAGCCTGGGCAACATCATGAGACTTCAACTCTACGAAAAATAAGAGATTAGCCGGGCATAGTGGCATGCTCCTGTGGTCCCAGCTACTTGGGAGGCTGAGACAGTGGGATTGCTTGAGCCTGGCAGGTTGAGACTGCAGTGAGCCACGATTGTAATACTGTGTTTAGCCCAGGCAAAAAAAAAAAAAAAAGAAAAAAGAGAAAAGATCAGAGAATGCAAAAGTGTTTTGAGTAGTGCCTGCCACCCATCATGGCCTTGATATTTATTGATACTGGCTTGATACTGGCTTATACCACCACCTGTATTTCTGAAGCAAAACCCCAAATGTAGGTTCTAGCTTTCTTCTGAAAGTAGCGTTCTGGCGTTTAGATAAGATACTCTTGTCTTTTCCCTGCCTTCTTGCCAGTATTGTTTCTTAGTTGATTAATGAATCAATTAGGAATTTTACTGAGCACCTACTATGGACAGGCACTGCTAGGCTTTTGGTTAATAAAAATACTCATTACCATTTAATGGACATCTACATGCTGTGCGTTGTACTTTTCATGCATTTTCCCACTTAACCCTCAGCAACCCTGTGAAGTAGACATTTTTACTCCATTTTACAGCTGGGCACTATTCCCGATGTCATGCAGTCACTGTCACAGGATTAGAAGCCAGGACTGGACTGTATTTGCCTCTTCTCACCCCAACACAGAGTGTTCAGCTGCCTCCTCCCCAGTCTGTCCTGTTCTCTATTAGAACTCTGATTTTGTCCCCAGCTGAAAAAGCTTGACTTCCTTTGCTCTCTTGCACCTAGGGGTGGCCATGTGACTTAGTTTTGGCCAGTGAGCTAGAAGTGGAAATCTACTAGGTGGGATTGCTGGGGAAATTTTTGTTTTCCTGATCAAAGGGGCCAGAGGCAGCTGACAAGCTGTGCTCCTCGCCCTTCCCTGCCTTGCTGTCTGGAATGTGGTGGAGAAGTTGGAAGGAGGCATTGTCTATAACCATGAGAGCAAACGTCACCCCATGGCAGGGCAGGAAGGCAGTTGGACATAGACCTCCCACCTGTCCACCTCCACCCCTCTTGTGTGGAGAAGCTGGGGTTTCGGTTCCTGGGGTTTCTGTTATGTGTGGTTTGGGGCCGCATCATTCACTGCACCCAGGTGCTCTCGCAGCAGCACAGCTGCTGGGTCTCCAGCCAGCGGGAGGGAGCCTTGTGTGACTGAAGGGAATGAAGGGTGGGGCTCGAGCCTGGAAGGACCTCCCTGGTCTTTGGGAAGATTCTTCTTGGTCCCAGAAAAAGAGATTCTTGGTGAGTCTGAGGGACAGCAGATGTTTCAAGCTGGGCCCTGACCCCTTGTGGGGGTAGAGGAGTGCCTTCCTGGGCTTCACGGGATGGGCTAAGGGAGTCCTCCCCTCGCCCTGCTGCCCCACGGCTGCCAGCATCTGGCAGAAGTCAGCATAGTACTTCAGCCAGGGCAGACCCAGTCCTGTGTGTGCCATGGAAAATCATCCCTGGTCCTGGTTGACCACAGAAGTGTCCGTAAACATTTGGTCAGGGTAGGAGGCTGGGAGACAAGGCGCAGATTCAGGGAGCCAGGTGCGCTGGGCAGGGTTTGGGCGCGGGTGGGTGAGGGAGGAACAAGGCGGCCTGTGCGGCTGCTGACCTGCGGCGAGGCCACCTGCCTGCCTGGGGTGATTTATGGGCGTGCTATTGGACCACCTGCTAGCCAGACCTCAGGGGAATGCGCGCTCATGGCCCACAGCAGAACTCAGCCCCTGGCCCCTCTGGAGTCATTTCCCTGAAGTGACGTTCACCTTTGGGAGCGGAAGCCAAGGCTTTCCTCAGCTCCAGAGAACGAGGCTCCTTTGTCTTGGAGGAACACCAGGCCTTGACTGGACAGCATCCCAGCTTTACCCCCACTGGTGGGGAGAACCCCTCAGGGGGTGCCCCTAGCCCCCTGCTCTGGATACATCTGGCATCTGCTGACAGACCCCCCTCCCCCAGGGAGCTCCTTCCTGGCACTGCCCTGTCCATAGTCTGCCCATTAGAGTGGGGGTGGCTTCTCGCCTCCCAAGCTGTCTCTCCTCCCTGACAATCCACCTCAAGGCAGCAGCCTCTATCTGCTCTGAGCCCACTGGGGCACCCCCTCAGCCCCTTGCCCTCTCACTGTCTCAGTTGTCACCTTATCTAGATAGTAGTTCTCAATCCTGGCTACACATCACCCCAGGGAGCATCTAAAAACACCAACTCCTGGACACCCTACAGAGATTCTGATTTAATTGCATTAGAGTAGGGTGCAGGATTCTGTAAAAGCTCCCTAGATGATTCTAATGTTTATGTGTTGAAATGCAGATTCAGATACAGCAGGTCTGCATTTCTTGGTTGTTTTTGTTGCGTTAGGGTCTCACTATGTTGCCCAGGCTGGTCTTGAACTCCTGGGCTTAAGGGATCCTCCCGCTTCAGCCTCCCAAGCTGCTGGAATTACGGGCATGAGCGACTGTGCCCCCGGCCAGATGCTGCCTTTCTAACCAGCTCCCAGGTGATGCTCATGCTGCTGGACCAGGGACAGGTAAGGAGCAGTGCCTGTGGTGTGTGAAAGCCGAAGGGGAGGAGTGACACGTCTTCGGCCTCAGGCTTTTCACGATAGTTCCCTGTGGCCCCACCTTCTTGGACTCCTCCGATCAGGCCCTGACCTCCTCGGGGAGCTGCTGCAGGACCATGGGAGTCTTCTGACTGTGGGAGAAAGCTGGGGAACTTGGCACCTCCATTCCTCCTCAGGGACAAAAGAACGGCCATCTCCATCCCTCACTTAGCGGTCAGAATGACAGGGTGACCCTTGCTATGTACTACAAAAACACAGGCCTTGCTTTTCTTAGGCATTCCAAGGAGGTCTATGTGGCCAGGCCATGGGTTAAGATAAGGGCTTCTTTCTGAAGCTCCATTCTAAACTTCCCTCTCCCCCCACCTCTTGGGAACCAGCTGACAAAGAAACCACCTGGTCCAAACCAATTATTGTTTTCTTTGATTTAATTAAAAAGTTAAAAAAATTAGAAAACCCAACCCTGCATGTATTGGTTGTCTAGTACCTATGGCCTCACAGCAGTAGCAATAACTTATCGGGATAAAAGGGAGAAGCAGAGGCTGAGGAATGAACCCCGGAAAGCGAGCTGCGGGCGGACCAGAAGGGGGTCTATGCCGAGGCTGGGCTGGGCTTGCTCTCCAGTCTGTGGGGAGCTCTGGGCCTTGGGGCAGGGAAATGGGCAAGCTGGGGAAGGCAGGGGGTGTGGCTGGAGGCACTGAGACCCTAACTCCTTTCCTTTAGGGGGCTAGGATGACGCATACAGGGGCCGTGGGGAGAACTGTCTCCCAAATAGCTTAGCCTAATATTGAGACTTCCCTCTTCAAGGTGAGGCTCCACCACCGACAGAGGTGAGCTGGAGCTGACACCATCGTCTACTCTGAAACCTCTGCCTCAGGATGCCCTGAGCCCCTCCACCCTTCCCTCACCCTCTCCTCCCCTGCCTACTTCTGAGACCCTGAGGTCTTCTCCCAGATGAAGAAGCCCTGCTCCTGAGAGAGGAAGCCCAATATCTCAGGGACCCCAGGACCCCTGGGTCAAAAAGGACAGCCTGGGCTCCGTGCCCATCCCTTGGGCCCTGTGCTAGTAACAACATTCGTGAAAACACCCTCCGGTAGGGCCGGGTCAGCCTGGAAGCTGGGGCGGGGCCAGAGGGCAAGCAAGGCACAGCTGGCAGGGTAGGGAGGAGTGCCCTTCAGTGGGGCTCCGGTAGGGCCGGGTCAGCCTGGAAGCTGGGGCGGGGCCAGAGGGCAAGCAAGGCACAGCTGGCAGGGCAGGGAGGAGTGCCCTTCAGTGGGGCTCTGCTGCCCCGTAGAAGAAAGGGTAGTAGAGGGAGCAGGGGTAGGAGAACATGAATTTGACTGCAAACTTCATCTCCTTATTCTTCTTGTCCCAGCGGTAGACGGCCATGAGCAGCAGCTGTCCATCCACTTTGCGGCCCATGACCAGGAAGCTGCCCGCCAGGCTGTCCAGCTGCGGGCAGGGGCAGCCCGCGCCGTTCTTCATGTGCAGCACCAGCCGCTTGGTGTCCTTGCGCTTCAGGGGGCCCGGCTTGAGCAGCTTCTTCTTTTTCTGGGCTCCAATCAACTTCCGGTCCCCATTCTCTATCATGATCTCCTTGATGCGCATTTTGGCCACTGTGGGAAGAAAGGACGGGCAAGTTGGGAGTGGTCAGATCTGCGTGGGATGCTGGTGGGCCCAGAGTTGGTGTGTTCTGGACCTTCGGGCTCGGGGAGCCTGATGCCCTGCGGGGCTTGGGAGGGTGGAGCTCATAGGGCACATTTTCATATTTATGAAGCACTTATCATGCTGCACTCTCACGGACAACATCACGTTTCATCCTCAAGGTACAGGAGAGGGGAAATGAGGGGTAGAAAGCTTGTGACCTGCGCGAATCGAGAGTCCAAGCCCTTCTGAGACACCAAAGGCAGGGTGGAGAGCACTTGATGGAGCAGCGTGTGGGTCTTCCCAGGGAGGGGATAAGGAGTGGATGGGACTGGGGCCGACTGCTTGGAAGGGGATCCTTGTGATGGAGAGAGGCTGGACTTCCTGATCTCTGGGGATGATTCCCATTGGGATTTCTGGCTGTGTGTGAGTGTATGGTATGGAGTATATATGGGGTGTGTATATGTGTGTGCATGCACACACGGTGAGTGTGGTTGGAACAGTGGTGGGCTGGTAAATATTTAACAGCCGGCTCTGTGGACAGGGAGCCCTGCTTTGCATTCATTGACATCCATGGGGTAAATACTCCCACCACAACTGACCGCATGACTGGGCGTGGAGCTGGGAATAGATACACACAGTTCAGCTCTTGCTGGTGTGAACACACCACTGTACAGTAATGTGTATGTGTGTGAGAGAGAGATTGTACGGTGGGTGGGAGTGTGTTTGTGCTATGTCTAGGAGTGGGGCAGGGGGTGTGGCTGGAGGCACTGAGACCCTAACTCCTTTCCTTTGGGGGGCTAGGATGCAGGCAGGGTCTGCGGCCAGAGAGCCACGGTGCACGTCACCCTGCACTGGACGTAGAGAGCCTAAGGAGTCCTGGGCCTCAGGGTGGGGTGGGGAGTCCCTTGGGCTGGTCTCTCCCTTCTTCAGGCTTCTGGGCCCCCATCTCTGTGGGGCCAGGGAGAAGTCAGAGAATAACTCTGCCCACTCTTGGCAGGAAATTGTCATAAAATCTTGTTCCTTCTCTTCATGTCCCCTTCCCCCTCTCTTTCTCTCTCTGACACACACATACACCCCTTGCAATAGCAGTATTCTCTTTCCAAACAGGCTACCAACATAAAAGACTCCTCTGAAGAAAGGGCTTCATTATCATCTCCTTTTTTCTTTTTTATAGACAGGGAGGCTAAGACACAAAACAGGGAACTGACTTGGCAAAGATCACACACTGGACTGCGTGGCCCATGTGTGAGCCAGGTCCTGACCGGACTTGGCTGGGTTGTCCCAGAAAATGGGAAGGCTCTGGGATGAAGCTGTGGGGACAGGTGACCGCAGCTCCGCTGGCAGGATGTGTGCTGAGTCCCAGGTGGAGGTACCCATGGACAAGGGCGCTCCACTTCCATCCTAGAGCCATCACTCCCCACCTGGCTACATCCATCTCTGGGCTAAGCCTGCACTATCCACAGAGATGATCCAGTCATGGAGGGCCCTCTGAAAACGACACCAAGGGAGGGCTGTGGGAGCCCTGGCCGGGGTGGTTTCTGAGGCCCAAGGCCCATGGCCTTAAGGCACTTGTGATGGTCCTGAGATGATGCAGAAAGAGGTGCATTTCTCTTGGGAAAGGGTTTATGGTTATCATTGGCTTCTAAACGGGAGCCATAATGCAAAAACTGTTGGAATTCACTGTGATGGATGTGGGCATGTATGTTCCCGTGTGTGTCAAGAAAGAGGGGCTGGGGGTGATGCTGGGGCAGTGGCAGCGTGGGCCCCACACTCACCAAAGTCACTGGAGCACATCTGCTCCATGAGGCCGTCAGCGCTGTGCTCCATCTCACACTGGGCGCAGATCTTGGTCACTGAAGAGAGAAAGTGGGGTGGGGTTGGGGGACAGTTGGTGAGGGGATTGGAGTTCCAAGAGCCACTTGGGGTGCAGGCTTCCTCACTAACCAGCCACTTCCCCTTGCCAAGCCTCTACTTCCTTATCAGGAAATGGGATGATGGCAATCATATCACTACCTACTCACAGAGTGATTGACAATCACCAGACAGGCTGTGCAGTGACAGAACTGCCAGGTGGGCACAGTGACTGCCCCACGACCCTGGCGGCTGCAGCCATGATGTGCATTGTCTTTTAAATTTTATCTCCTCTCATCCTCAACCTATGAAGTAGGGATTCTTATTCCTATTTTATTTTTGAGACGTAGTCTCGCTCTGTCACCCAGGCTGGAGTGCAGTGGCTCTCTAATCTCAGCTCACTGCAACCTCCACCTCCCAGGTTTAAGCGATTCTTCTGTCTCAGCCTCCCGAGTAGCTGAGATTACAGGCGTGTGCCACTGCACCTGTCTAATTAGTGTATTTTCAGTAGAGATGGGGTTTCACCATGTTGGCCAGGCTGGTCTAGAACTCCTGACCTCAAGTGATTCACCCACCTTGGCCTCCCAAAGTGCTGGGATTACAGGTGTGAACCACTGCACCCAGCCCTTATTCCTATTTTGGAGAAAAGGGAACCGAGGCCCAGAGCGGTTACTCAAGTCTGACAGCAGACAGGGAGGAAGGGGGAGAGGGCGTGGAGCCAGCCTGGAAGAGCTATGTGGACCAGCACAGAAAAGGGGAGGCTGAGACCAGGGAGAAATTAGGGTTCAGGGGACTGAGGGTGTGGGTGGGAGGAGGGACTTAGGATCTCATAGGTTTCATGAGCCTGGGATGGCTTCCTATTTTATGGATGGGGAAACTGAGGCTCAGTGAAGTCAAGCAACTTGCCTAAGGGCTTCTCTTTAGGGGCAGAGCCTAATCTGCTCTTCCTTCCGCACTGAGCCTTACCCAAATGACTCCCAGCCAGGGGAACTGGGGAAGAGGGTGGAGATCTTAGGGTTCCAGGTACAGAAAACGGGGACGCAGATCATAGTCCAGGAACATTCTTAGTCCCCAGTCTTTCCCCACATCCCTTCTCTCACCTCTCCTCTCTTCCCAAGGTCCCAACACGGGGTGGGGGTGATGCTTGCTTTGGTGCCTCGGGATCCAGGTGAAAGGCATTGTTTAACGACCCCAGACATTCTTGGGCTGAGAGGGGTCATAACGCATTTATCAGGACGTCCCAGGATGGGGGGACGGCATTGGGGGATTCTCAGCAGCTTGGTTGGGTGGGTACTGAGAGGGGTGCCAGGGGTTTCCAGGAAACGAGAGCCAGAGGGAAGGTCTGGAGCCGCAGGGAGGCACTACGCTGCCACTCCCTAGGGAGGTGGGAAGGCGGGAAGGCTGCGGGGGATAATTCTGGGGGCGCTGGGCTGAGCTAGGACAGCGTGTGTGTGTGTGTGTGGGGGGGGGAGCTGCACCTCTTGGGGGGTTCGCAGAGCTGTGCTAGGGGAGCTGCAGGGCCGTCGGAGCGCGCGGGGACGGCGGCGGCGGCGCTACCTGGAGGCGCGGTGGCGGGCAGGTGCCCGAACTGCACGGCGATGCAGAGGTCGTTGTCCAGGGGGAACTTGTGGCAGTGCAGCATCTCAGGCCAGGGGAAGCCGTAGGCCTCCATGAGCGGCGCGCAGCCGGCGCGCACGGCCTCGCACAGCGAGCGGCACGGGTAGATGGGCCGGTCGAGACAGACGGGCGCAAAGAGCGAGCACAGGAAGACCTGCGTATCCGAGTGGCAGCGCTTGGCCAGCAGCGGCAGCCAGCTGCTCGCCTGCTGCTTCACTTCGGCCAGGCTCTCGTGCTCCAGCAGGTTGGGCAGCCGCATGCGCTTGTAGCCCACCGTGTGGCAGAGCGGCAGGTCGGCAGGGATGTCAAGGCACTGCGGCGGCTTGGAGTAGGAGCGGCCGTGCAGCGGCTCGGCCTGCCAGCCATAGTAGTCGTACTCCTCGCAGCGCGCCGGCGCCCAGTGCAGCGCCCCCAGCAGCAGCGCCAGCGCGGCCGTCCGCACGCCCCCCGCCGCCGCCCGCATGGCTGCACCCTCTCCAGGCGCGCGCCGCGCAGACCCCCGACGCTCGGTGCCTGGCGGCCCAGGTGCCCCGGCGTGCGCCTCCGGCCCTGACTCTACCCAGCCGCCGCCGCCGCGGAGGTCGCCCAGGTGGGTGGCAGCCTGCGCTCCGGGCGCCCCGACTGATCCTGGCGCCTCCCACCTCGGGGCTCCAGCCCGGACCTCGCCGTGCGCCCCAGCCAATCTCCGGCCGCCTGGCCCTAGCTCCAAGGCGGGGAGGCCGTGGGGGCGGCCCTCAGCCCCTCCCGCACCCTGCCCGCGCGTCCCGCCCAGCGCCAGGTCTTGCTCCCCTCTCCCGGCTCGGCTCCCCTGCCGTGGCCCTGGCCTCGCCCAGAGCTTCTCCCCGGGGCTCCCTGCCTCCCTGGGCATTTTCCTCGACCCTCGCCTTCTCCATCCTTCCTCCTTATCTCTCTCCGCCACAGCCTCTCCTGTTCCTTTTCTCACTCACTTCACTTGCTTATCTCTCTGCCTTGGCCTTTCTCTGTCTGCTCTGTTTTCTCTTCCCCGACACCTCCGTTCCTCTTCTCCCTGGTGGGAGGCTCGTGCCACCCCACACCCTCCTGGATCGTCTGGTCCTCCTGGCAGGTCTTCATTGAGCTTGGTGCCAGGCCCCATGCTGGCTGCTGGGGAATCAAAGATGGATATGACCCAGAACCCACCTCCAGGGCCAGGATAGTCTAGTGGGGGTGAAGGTAATCATAGCTTCTATTTAGTGAGCTCTTACTACCTGCCAGGGACGGTGCAAGGTGCAAGGTGCGGTGCAAGGTACGTTCCAAGCTTATAAGCTATTGCTTGCTAATGATAGCCAATACTTAGTGAGTGCTAATTGTGTGCCAAGTCTGATCTAAGCACATTGCATAAACTCCCTCAGCTAATTCTCACAATAATGCTAGATGGTGGGTAGGTACTATTATTGTCCCCACCTTACAGATAAAGATCCTGCGGCAGAGAGGTTAAGCACGGATTAGAGCTGGGATTTGAACCCAGATAGTCTGTTTCGAGAGTCAGAGCCCAGAAACAACCAGGAGGCCTGGATTCTGAGTCTGTAGGCCTAATGACCAAGGGGATAGGGAGTTCAGAGAAGTGGAGTAACTGGCCCTTGGCCACACAGCTCATGTGTGAAGGAGCTAGGATTTGAATCCAGGTGTTGGGCTCCAAAGGCCAGGGCTTAACCACCCTGTGGTAAGATAACTTCCAACCCATGGTCGGGAACACGGTGGGAGGAGGGGGAATTGATGGTGTCTCTGAGCGGGGCACCCAGGCAAGCATCAGAGGGGAGGAGACCTTCAGGAGCCCCATGCTTGGTGCCTTTCTCTCCTGTCTGAGTCCTGCCTTTCATTGGCTCTCCCTTGAGAGGAATTTGGACTGGAGGCTTGAAGGGAGGGGAATTCCTTCCTGAGAGCCTAGCCTGACACCTGCCCTCCCAGTCTTTGGTGGGGAGGGTACCCTGGGGAGGTGTCTCCTAGGAGGGCGTAGGGAGCTGCGGGCTGGCTCTGCTGGAAGGCAGGAGTGCTGGGCACTTTCCCCCTCTGCTCCTCCCCTTAGTCCCACTAATGGATGTTTCCAGGGCTCCTGTCTTCCTCTGGGTCTGTCCTTGCAGTGGTAGTGGAGAGGGGTGAGGGGCCACTCCTTAATATTCATGGAAAACGCATGGAGTACCTACTATCTGCAAGGCATGGGGTAGGGTATGTATGGGGACACAGAGGTGCAAAAGACATGGCTCTGTTCCTTCTGATCTAGTTGTAAGAAAAAGACACAAGGCAGGCAGAGGAGGCAGGAGAAGCCTCATCCCACTGAGCCCCAAGGGTGGGACAGGCCGTGTTTGACGTCCAGGATGACCTAGTGGGGTCCAGGTGGAGTAAACTTTGGCCTTCTTTTCCCCTCTCCGTCTCCCAGCCCCCAGCATGAAGAGGTTATGCAGATGGCCACTCAGAAGGTGAAGGACTGGTCTCTGCAGGGCCAGGCAGTGCAGTGTAGCAATGGTGCGAGAGCCTGGGCTCTGCAGACGATGGAGCCAGGTTCAGATCCTGGCCACATACTAGCTGTATGACCTTGGGCAAGTACTTAACCTGATTTCCTTCTTTGTAAAATGGACTTTCTTCAGCAGTTACCGTGAGAAGCAAATAAGGTGAATGGAAAGAAAGCCCCCTGCACAGTGCCAACACACAGATTGAACACCTAGGAATGTTAGATCCCCAAGGGATGTGTGACTTTGGGGTAAAAATGTGGTGTGTGGGCTGGGTGCAGTTGCTCTTGCCCGTAAATCCCAGCACTTTGGGAGGCTGAGGTGAGAGGATCACTTGAGCCCTGGAGTTTGAGACCAGCCTGGGCAACACAGCAAGACTCCATCTCTACAAAAATTAGAAGAGTTAACTGGGTATGGTGGCATGCGCCTGCAATCCCAGCTACTCAGGAGGCTGAGGTGGGAGGACTGCTTGAGTTCAGGAGTTCGAGGTTACAGTGAGCTGTGATTGCACCACTGCACTCCAGCCTGGGCAACAGAGCAAGACCCTGTCTCTTAAAAAAAGAAAGTGGTGGCTGGGCATGGTGGCTCACGTCTGTAATCCCAGCACTTTGGGAGGCCGAGGTGGGCAGATCACCTGAGGTCAGGAGTTTGAGACCAGCCTGGCCAACATGGTGAAATCCTGTCTCTACTAAAAATACAAAACTTAGCCGGGCGTGGTGGTGCGTGCCTGTAATCCCAGCTACTCAGGAGGCTGAGGCAGGAAAATTGCTTGAACCCAGGAGGTGGAGGTTGCAGTGAGCTGAGATCATGCCACTGCACTCCAGCCTGGGAGACAGAGCAAGACTCCGTCTCAAAAAAAAAAAAAAAAAAAAAAAAGAAAGTGGTGTGTGTTCTGAAAGCCCTTGGATGCCTTGGCTCTGGCTCTGGTTTGGGGCTCTGAACAGCAGTTCTGCCCTGTACCCTGACTCTCCCACCCCTCCAGGCTTGGCAGGCTCCTGCCCTCCAGGGAAGGTGTGGCCTTGGGCACTGACAGGGGTGTTAGAGCCCCCCAGGTGGTTGTGCAAGGTGCTGCCTCCTTGGGCAGCTGGTTGGCTGTACTGTTCTTGGCGTCCCAGTGCCTGGCCTGGACAGAGCAGGGCTTTGTTTCTACTGGTGGTTATATAAGAACTGCGCATGACCAGAGAGCTGTGAGTCCATACCTGACAGCTCCGAGGGCTGTAACGGGCAGAGGGGCCTGGCTGAAAGCCTCCTGGAAGAGAAGCATGGACAGTCTTTACCTGGCAGCTCTGTCGTGGGGACCCCTGAGGGCCCTTGACACGGGACAGGGTGAATGCAAGGAGGGAAACTTGACAGGAACCAAGCCGAGGTGAGGGCTGCACCATGGGGCTGTTGTCAGGGGAGCTCTCTCTCTGTGGCCATTTGACCTGGTTCTGCAGCCTGGGCAGGAGAAGGCTGCTCTCTGATGTAGTGCCCCTTCTTGCTGAGGCCAAACCAGGGCCTAAGGAGCACATGGAACACCTGGGCACTGTGCTGGGCATCTGTCCATCTTGGAGCATCCACAGCCTGTCCAGACCTTTCCCCCAGCTGATAAAGGGACCATTTGTTCAAAAAAAAGTGTATTCATGGTTTATTGTGAGGAAAGTTCTATATAAATACCTCTTAGATCAAACTTGCTAATTATGTTATCAAATTCTACATTTTTCTACTCTTTTATTGTCTATTTCAATGGTTCTCAAAGTGTGGTCAGTGTTCCCCAGGGGGACCCCGAGACTCTTTCTGGAGGGGGTATACAGGGTCAAAACTGTACATAATTCAAATACCCATTCAAGGTACAAGATAGTCCAATGGATTTCAGGTAATTGGGTAAGAGAAGCTTATTGATATGGTTTCAGATTCTGCATTACATTTAAGAAACTACACATGTCAGGCCAGGCGCGGTGGCTCATGCCTGTATTCCCAGCACTTTGGGAGACTGAGGTGGGTGGGTTGCTTGAGCCCAAGAGTTTTGAGACCAGCCTGGGCAACATGGTGAGGCTCTGTTCCTACTAAAAATACAAAAAAAAAATCCAGGCATGGTGGTGTGTGCCTGTGGTCCCAGCTATTCAGGAGGCTGCGGTGGGAGGATCGACACTTGAGTGGGGGTTGGGGAACAGGGTTTGTTGAGGGGAGGCAGTGGAGGTTGCAGTGAGCCAAGATCGCCACTGCACTCCAGCCTGGGTGACAGAGCGACACCCTGTCTCAAGAAAAAAAAAAAAGAAAGAAACTACACATGTCAATCTTTGGGGTAGTATCAAAGAAGCATACTCACAATTAACTGAAAAGGCCATCAAAATACTTCTCCCTTTTCCAACTACATTTATGTGTGAGGCCAAATTTTCTTAATATACTTCAACCAAAACAACATATGGCAACAGACTGAATGCGGAAGCATATATGAGAATCTGCTGTCTTCTGTTAAGCCAGACATTAAAGAGATTTGCAAAAATGTAAAACAATGTCACTCTTCTCACTAAAATTATTTTTTGTTTTGAAAAATACAATTATTTTTCATAAAAATTTATATTAACATATAAACATTTATTATTTTAAATGCATTAATGCATTTAACTTTTTCCTCATTTTTAATTCCAAATATGGTGAATAATGATAGGTATAAACCCACGTAAACAAAATCTCTTTGGGATTCTCAATTTTTTTTTTTTTTTTTGAGAAGGAGTCTCGCTCTGTCACCCAGGCTGGAGTGTAGTGGCGCAGTCTCAGCTCACTGCAACCTCTGCCTCCTGGGTTCAAGCGATTCACCCACTTCAGCCTCCGCCTCCTGGGTTCAAGCGATTCTCCCACTTCAGCCTCCCGAGTAGCTGGGATTACAGGTGCATGCCACCATGTCCAGCTAATTTTTGTATTTTTAGTAGAGACGGGGTTTCACCATGTTGGTTGGCCAGGCTGGTCTCAAACTCCTGACCTCAGGTGATCCACCCGCCTCAGCCTCCCAAACTGCTGGGGTTACAGGTGTGAGCCACCGTGCCCAGCCTGGGGTCTCAATTTTTAAGAGTGCAAGGAGGTTCTGAGACCAACATGTTTGAGAACTGCTGGGCTACTTAATCTGTCCATTTCTGATAGAAGTATATGAAATCTACTGTGCATGTGGGTTTGGCAATTTTTCCTTTTTTTAAAATCAATTTTTGCTTTATATACCTTAATGCTATGTTGTCAGGTGTATAAAGCTTTATGATTATTATAGCTTCTGGTTGAATTGTAACTTCTATCTGTATGAAATATCCTTTTTTGTTCCTTTTAATGCCTTAGGCCTTAAGAATAATGATTTCATGAACCAACACTTAAATAGAACCTGCTGTGGGCCAGGTATGAATGTGAAAGAGACTTGGTCCTTGTTGGTGTGGAGTACACAGTCACGAGAAGGCAACGTATGTAGTGCGGCAGGCACAGTCTAGGCTTTGGAGTCAGACTGACCTGTGCTGAATTCTGAGCACTTCCTAGTGGTGTGTCCTTGCGCCTGTGTATGTTGGACCTTGAACCTCAGTTTCTTTATCTATAAAATAGAGTTAATAGCATCTATGTACTGGTAGTGCTGGTTGCTGAAGTCTTCCTGAGATAATGAGTGACAGCAGCACCCTGCAGAGTGCCTTGTATAGTAGCTCTGTGATCAGTGCCGCAGCAGATCCACCAGCCAGGAGATCTGCCCTGTTTATGCCTCCTGACAAGGCCCCCAGGAGAGGCACTGTGGGGCAGTGGGGAGTGCACCAAGCTGGGATTCAAAAGATCCTGAGTTCCCCCTTTTTAATTTACTAGCAAAAGTAATTTAATTACCTTTTAATTTACTGAGACCCTGAGTCTCAGTTGCCTCATCTGTGCAGTGGGGGGGGGGGACCACATTGCCCTGCATTCTCTGTGTGTTTATCTTGAGGATCCAATGAGATAATGGAAGGGGCTTGGGATGATGATGGAGGTGGGGCCGAGGAATGGAAGGAGGCCCCCAGGGCTCGCTGTTGCCTCCCCTGTCCTGGGCTATGAGGAGGCCTTGCCAGCACAGGCTTGCCTGGGCCCCCAGGAGGGCTGGGATGACTGAAGTGGTAAGACAGGGTATTGTCATTATTTCAGACTCCTGGAATTGTCTGCCTTTTTTTTTTTTCCTTTTTGAGACGGAGTCTCGCTATGTTACCAGGCTGGAGTGCAGTGGCATGATCTCGGCTCACCGCAACCTCTGCCTTCTGGGTTCAAGCGATTCTCCTGCCTCAGGCTCCTGAGTAGCTGGGACTACAGGCACGTGCCACCACGCCCAACTAATTTTTGTATTTTTAGTAGAGACGGGGTTTCACCATGTTGGCCAGGATGGTCTTGATCTCTTGACCTCATGATCTGCCCGCCTCGGCCTCCCAAAGTGCTGGGATTACAGGTGTGAGCCACCGCGCCCACCCAGCCAGTTGTCTGCCTTTTACAATCCCAGTGCTCCTCTGCCAGGGTGGTGTCTTCATAGCAGCTGCCATTAAGTGCCCATTAAAAAACTGGGGTGAGTGGTCTAATTAATGAAACTATCAGTGCTGGCAGGCACCTACTGTCCCCAAGCATCACCCTTCTGGTCCCCCACCATTTTCTATAAGAGGAAACTAAAAATTGGCCTTCCCAAGCCCGCAGTCTAGAGCTCTTCCTACCATACCTCCAGTTGTTTTACTTTCCTGCATTTTACTTTCCTTCCTTTTGTCAATTGCAAAGTCTGTCCCAGAGGCCCCCGGCTGTGCAGGGCCTCCCTGCTGAGCAGCCTGTGCTCTGGTTGGCAGTTCAGGCAGGCCTGCTCAGCATCGCTGGGTAGGCTGGTTACAGAGGGGCTTGAGCGAGACTTACTGGCCACTGAATCAAGTGACCAGGGAGGCCAGCCTCGGTCCTCCCTTCCACGAGCCTAGCCACTGAGAGGCTCTCCCTCGGACTTGTCCTGATCTCACATGGCTTGAGGAACAAAAGCAGAGGCGAGGCTTCTCTTGGGCCTGGGGCTGAGTCCAGCTCAAAGTGTGCCCGTCTGAAGCATGAAGGCAGGTGGGATGGGATGGGCACTGCTGGCATTCTCTAGTTGGGGCTATGGATGGAGAGAAGGCTGAATACTGCTCTCCTCTTCTGCCTGGGTTCCCAGCGCACCCGGAGTACCTGGGCTGTGGCCAGTTGGCAACACTGGTTAGAAGCACATTGGAGAGGCTGTCTAATGTTTTGGTTAAGAGCGTGAGCTCTGGGGCCAGACTGGGTTCTGATTTTAGCAATGCCACATGACCTTAGGCAAGTTATTTAACCTCTTTGTGCTCCATAATTTCTTAGAGAATTGTTGAGGTTAGAGTTAATTTAAAAAATTGTTTAGGACAGTGAACAGTAAGCACTGTATAATTGTTAGTTAATATTATTGAATGTGGGCATGACAGTGGTCTTTAGAGACCATCGCCAAATCCTGTAGCTCTTCACTCCCAGTTTCTCAGATATCCCCCAGTGTTCTCCCTCCCTTTGCTTTCTGCACATCCTCCCTGCTCCCTCTGCAGTCTCAGTTTTCCACTCTGCAAGAGCCAACAAGATCATTTCAAACTGCAAACCTGATGGTCTCACCCTTCAGCTCAAGCCCCTCAGTGGCTCTTACTGTTCTTAGGGTAAAGTTCTTACCCAGGCTCTGGGTAAAGCTCTTACCCAAGGCCAGGTCCCCTTGCTGGGCACTGTCTGGAAGCCTGAAGCTCCCTTTGCATATATAATGACACTGATCATTATATAACTGTGTTTATTTTATCAACGTCCTGGCTTCTCACTGGACTGAGAGATCCACAAGGGTATGCCCTCATCTTGTTCATCTCAGTTGCTCCCAGACCCCTGTCATTCACATAATGGGTGCTCCATAAATGTGTGGTGAATGAATGACTGAACGGATGGATGAATAGTTGGTGGGAGGAAGTAATAGAAGGAAGGAGTCTTTGGAGCCAGATGGGCTCAGGCTGGAGCCCAGAACCTTTTTCAGGACCTGTTGGAATTCTTGAGAGGCCCAAGGAAGATCAGGAAAATTCTAGCAGGGAGCTGGTGAGGACCGAGTGGAGTGGAGTGATACGTCAGTTGCGGTACTTGCTGCTGACCGGAGAGTGATGGACGTGCTCCCTAAGTGTGGGTCGGCCTCTCTTTCTCCTTCCTTTCATGAATACTTGTTTAGGGCCTCCTAGGTGCTTGGTATTATGTTCCCTGCTCTCCTGTATATTATTTCATTTCATCATCCAGATAGTACTGTGAGGGAGGCATTATTATTCCCATGTTATATGAGAAAATTGAGGTTCAGAGAGGGTCAGCAACTTGCCCGGAGTCACACAGCCAGGAAGCAGCAGAGTCAGGACTTGAACCCAGGACCTCCTCCTATGGATATGAGAAGTGACTGGGGGTAGTGCCACTCTGTTGAACACTGACCCAAACTGGCTTGCTGGAGAAGGCAGCCCTAGGGGAGCAGACCCTTCCGTGATAATCAAGTCACTGAGGTTGCAGCAGGTTTGACCCAGTGGCTGGGTTGTTGCCTTTAAGGAGCTCACAGTCTAGAGGTAGAGGGGGAGCCAGCTGATATACAAATACACAAATAGCTTATCATTGCAACTAGGGTGACTTCCTGGGAGATGGGTGGAGAGGCGCCCCAGGGCCTGCTCTTTGTGGGAGCTGGAAAGAGCACCAGATGCAGAGTGAGAGCTGCCTATGCCTATTAGGCTTTGCCTCTACCACTTCTGGGCTGTGGGAACTCAGGCACATGAATCCCTGTGACTCAGTTTCCTCATCTGCAAAACAGGGACAGGAAGAACTTCTTTGTAGATTTTTTGGGAAGATTAAATGAGAGGTACTTGAAAGTGCTTAAAACTGCTAGTGTTAAGTATTCAAAGGGTTTTGTACAATCACAAGAGGTGGGTGGCATGCCCCCCCCCTTTGCCTTGGCTATGGCTATGTGGGGCCCTTGGGACCCCAGATTTATAAAATGTTGCAGCTGAAAGCTCTCCTATATTCTCCTGACCACCCAGGGGCTGTGAAGGCGGTACTAAAGGTTCATAAATGATTCTCCATGTTTCCCCAAATCAACACAGAAGGGTTCATTTGCCATAAACAAAACAGCAGACTTCTTTGCTTTTGGCTGAATTACAGCTTTCAGGATGGAACTCCTCTCATGCTGAACAGAAGTCGGCTGGCAGTCCCTGCATCTCTGATTAATATAAAAAACAGAGGCTGGGAGGGGGAACTGACTTGCCGGCACGGGACAATAGGTCAGAGAGGCTTCAGGCTACTTTGTGCTGGGTGCCAGGGGAGGAAGTGAGGAACCCCCAGGGAGGACCCTGGGGGCAGGATTGTGGAGGGGAAATCCAGGGCAGGAGTGTTAGGGGTGGGGGCAGGAGTGACAGGGAATCCTGGGCAGACAATGGCCTCATTAAGGAGAGGGTGAGGGTGTGGAGAAGCGGGCATGGCCACAGCTAGTGAGGGTGAGGAAGTAGCGGACTGAGGCTCTTCCCCTCAACCCCGGCCAATGGAGCAATTGTCCTCTGCTGGGAGGGAGCTGGGCCTGGGCCTGGGAAGGGCTGGATGCCTGCCCTTAGGGCCACCGAGGTGGTCCTGGCCTCCTTGCCTGGTCCCAGAATAGCTCCTCTGTGCAGGCTGCTGATCCTTCAGGCCCCAGTAGGGGTTATCCAGTCCTACTTCTTTCAGTTGGCAGTTTGGGGTATGGATGCCCACCCAAGGCTCTCTGAAGAGGGGCCCCCACTTCCCTTCTGCCCACTTCTGGGAAACCTGAGCCCTGTTTAGGCTGGTTTCTGAGGCCTGGGCTCAGCCCACTTCCTGAAGCTCTCTGTTTCCAGCTCCACCCTGCTGCCCTGTGGCCGGCTGGCTTGGCTTTTAGGTCTCAGCTGCTTTACCTGTAAAGTGAGAGAGTTGAGCTATGAATAGCAGTGCCTCTCCCCCAGTGGATAGCCTGTCCGGCCTGGGGTGGGGCATGGGATCAGTCCTCAGGACCCCTGGGGCTGGCACTCAGGGGAAGGGCCAGGGCTGCTAACTTCCTGCTGGGTTCAGCACAGCCCTGCAGGATCAAGAACTGCCATGCCCCAAGAGCCGATAGAGCCCCTGTTGAGATGCACTGCTAGATCGATGCTTTTCACTCTTGTCGTTTTTAGGGTAGCGCCATCCTGTTTTCAAATGATGTGGCTTGTGGGAACTCGACAGATAAAACAGATGAAAGGGGCAAGTATGGTTAGGGCTGGTGGGGGGCCCAGTGGGAACCCTCCCTAGGCCCTCATCCGGGCCTCTCTGCAGCTGGCTGTGCCCTGTGTGGGCGGTTCTGGGTGTTCTTTTCTGATTGATGGGGCATCTGCTGAAACTGGCAATATCTGTGCTGTACCGGTTGTTATTCCTTACCCCGGCATATGCTGCAGGGTTTTGTCTTTTTGTTTAATCTAAGAGATTATGTTGTCCAGGTTGGTCTCCAGTTCCTGGGCTCAAGTGATCCTCCTGCCTTGGCCCCCTAAAGCATGGGGATTTCAGGCGTGAGCCACTGTGCCTGGCCATTAGTATTATTATTAATGAGGACTTAGGTTTTTTTTTAAATAGAGACTGGTCTCCCTATGTTGCCCAGGCTGGTCTCGAATTCCTGGGCTCAAGGGATCCTCCCGCCTCAGCCTTCCAAGGTGCTGGGATTACAGGTGTGATTCACCATGCCGGGCTGTTATTATTGTTATAATTATTATCATTATTATTATTGCTGAGACCAAGTCTCACTCTGTTGCCTAGGCTGGAGTGCAGTGGCATGATCTCGGCTCACTGCAACTTCTGCCTCCTGGGTTCAAGCAATTCTCCTGCCTCAGCCTCCCGAGTAGCTGGGACTACAGGCGTGAGCCACCACGCCTGGCTAATTTTTGTATTTTTAGTTGAGACGGGGTTTCACCATGTTGGCCATGCTGGTCTCAAATTCCTGACCTCAGATGATCCACCCGCCTTGGCCTCCCAAAGTGCTAGGATTACAGGTGTTAGCCACCATACCCAGCCCGTTAGTATTATTATTAATGAGGACGTGAGTCTTAAGACTTCCTAGAGGTTGGTGCTTAAGGAAAGATCCCATGGGAACAGCGACTGAGAATTGCTGGGGTCCTGGAGAGGAAGACTCATTATGGTGTGTTTGGGAGTCACATCTGTGACCTTGTTTCTTCCTTATGACAACTTAGGGAGGCATACATGGACAGTCCTTATTTTACACATGAGGAAACTGAGGCTCAGAGAGGTTAAGTTCACTTACTCAAGGTCTCTCTCTCTGCCAGTAAGTGATGGAGCCCAAGTTGAACGAAGTCCTGACTCTGCAGAGATGCCATGCTTTTCTTATTGCCCCATGAATTAAGATTGGGCCAAAGTCAGGGAAATGGAAAAGGCCTGCGATTTGCCCCTCCCCAACCCACCCTGGAGGGCACTGAAGCCAGCTCAAGGTCTGCTGGAGACAAAGAGGTCCATGCCCTGTTGACCTAGTTATGTGGCGAGGCAACTCGGGGTCAGGGAAAGGTGCATTCTTTCCCTTCAACTTGTCTTACCCAGCTTCTGGCTTCCTGGAATTTTTGTTAATATTCCAAATCACTTGGCAATAAGTTCTCTTCCCCACAGTTTTTGCAAACAGGAACCAAGCACCCTTCAGCTAGAAGACCACACACTTTCACACCCTTTTCTCCTTTAAACTGGTGCCAGGGCCCTGTTAGGAGAAAGCAGCTCTGATAAGAAACCAAGAGGCGAGGTGTGGCAGAGGAACCAGATGGCCTGAGAGGAGTTTGGTGACAACATCCTGGGCCCAGGCCCATGTCACAGGAGGCAGAAGGGACCGTGGACTTGATGCCTAAAGACCCAGTGTGAGTCCCTGGCCTGCCACTCCCTGTCCTCCTTGGGGCTGCACTTCCCCTCTCTGGGTCCCAATTTCCTTCTTAAAGGAAAATAGGCCGGGTGTGCTGGCTAACACCTGTAATCCTAGCACTTTGGGAGGCCAAAGCGGGTGGATCACCTGAGGTCCAGAGTTCAAGACCAGCCTGGCCAACATGGTGAAACCCCATCTCTACTAAAAATAGAAAAAAATTAGCAGGGCGTGGTGGTGGGCACCTGTAATCCCAGCTACTTGGGAGGCTGAGGCAGGAGAATCGCTTTAACCCAGCGGAGCGGGGGTGGAGGTTGCAGTGAGCTGAGATCACACCACATCACTCCAGCCTGGGTGAAAGAGTGAAACTCCATCTCAAAAAAAAAGAAAAAGGGAAAATAATACCCTCCTGGTAAGAGGATCAGGTGAGAAAATACATGTGAAGAGGCTGTACCCTTGTAATTATTTGGTTACCTGGAGGTCAAGTTTGCCTAACAGTGTTGTTTAGCAGGATTTCTGCAATGACAGAGGGCTTCTACCTCTGTGCTCTCCAGTTCGGTAGCCACACATGGCTGCTGAGCACTTGAAATGTGGCTAGTGCTACTGAGAAACTGAATTTTAAACTTTTCAATTTAAAACAGTTTTTTTTAGGGACAAGGTCTTGTTCTGTCGCCTAGGATGGAATGCAGTGGTGCAATCATGGCTCACTGTAACCTTGAACTCCTGGGCTCAAGCGGTCCTCCTGCCTCAGCCTCCCCAGTTGCTGGGACTGCAGGTATGCACCACCATGCCCAGGTAATTATTATTATTATTATTTTTGGTAGAGATGGGATTTCCTTATATTGCCCAGGCTGCTCTCCAACTCCTGGCCTCAAGGGATCCGCCTGCCTTGGCTTCCTGAAGTGCTGGGATTACAGGTGTAAGCTATCTTGCCTGGCCCTCTGAATTTTAAATTTAATTTTGTTTTAGCGAGGTGAAATTCACACAACATAAAAATAATTAAATAAAGTGAACCATCCAGTGGCATTTAGTACATTCACAATGTTATGCAACCGTCACTTGTATCTAGTTCTAAAATATTTCTTGTCACCCTTGAAAGAAGTTCTGTGCACATTAAACGGTCGTTCTCTATTCCCCCTTCCCCCCAGCCACTGGCAGCCACCGTGATACCTTCTAGGCATCTGCCTGTTCTGACATTTCATATCTGCGGAACCCTACAGTACGGGACTTTCTGTACCTGGCTTCTTTCACTTATGTTTCCAAGCCTCATCTGTGTTGTGGCATGTGTCAGTACCACATTCCTTTTTGATGATGGAATAATATTCATTTTAGTTAATTTTAATTCACTTAAATTTAAATAACTACAAGCAGCTGCTGCCTACTGTATTGGACAACCAGGAACCTCTGGTATCCTTCTGGGCAAGTGAGGGAGCAGGGCCCCTACATACCTGCTGGCACCTGAGAGAGAACCCCATGGGAGAGGAGAAGGAGCCGGCGAATGAAAAGACTGAGATGGGCATCCCAGGTTCCCCAAAGGAGCCCAAAGCTTGGCTACTGACGGACATGCATCTGGCATGTTCCGAGGCCTCATGAGGCTGGGCACTGGGCTGTGTGTGTTGCGGATGTCAACTCACAGCGTCCTCACAGCAGCCCTTTGGTGTAGGTCTGTCCTACCATCATCCCTGTGTGACACAGCGGGACTGAGTGATGAAGTATAATAGCTTGCTCCAGGTCACACAGCTGGTTATTGGGAAGAGACAGCTGTAGGAACCTGTGGTCCCTTCCCAAGTCCATGACCTTCACTGCTGGGCTACATAGTCTATTCAGCCTGATTCTGGGGCTGCCTAGTAAAGGCCAATCAAGGACCCCAGCTACACACACACACATTGCACACCTCGAGGCAGGGCTGTCTATTCCATCTCATGCTGGCCTTTCTGAGCTTGGACTGCCTGGGACAAGGGTGCCTCTTTGGGTCAGGAAGGGGTGGCCGATGGGACACCTTGGAGCAGGACGAGGGAGTAGCCTCCATCAATTCCCTATTGTTTAATCAATGAGTAACCTGGCCGGTCGGGGCTCCTGGTGCCCGCTGTAGGCCCCCCGCTATTCATTGATCTGGGAAGGAGACTTGGTTAATTGCCCACCCAAAGTAAACAGGGCTGGGATAACTGAGGCTGACAGCAGAGAGTTTTCCTTGGCTCTGCTGCCCTTTGCCCTTTGGGAAGGGGCAAAAGAGAGCAAAGGGGAAGGGCTGTCCTAGGAATGTCTTTGGAATGAGGGAGAGAAGACTGGCTTCTTGGGGTCCCAAAGAGTCAATCTGTCTGTCCTTCTGGAAATTAAGTTCTCTGGCAGGCTTTATTGTGCCTTGCCAAAGGGATGGGAGCTGGGGCCGGCAAGACTCTCACGTCATCTCTCTTCATGCCCCCTTTGTCCATCTGTCCATCTCTTCATCCCTCCCTTTTGACATCCTTCCCTCCTTCCTTTCTTCCACTCACTCATTCTCCCCTTTCATCCATTAGTCCCCTCCCCTCATTTAATTCACCCAGGCTGGAGTGCAGTGGTGCAATCATGGCTCACTGCAGCCTCCATGTCCTGGGCTCAAGTGATCCTCCCACCTCAGCCTCCTGAGTAGCTGGGACTACAGGTGTGCACTGCTACGCCTGGCTAATTTTTTTTAGTTTTTGTAGAGACAGGGTTTCACCACGTTGCTCAGGCTGGTCTTGAACTCTTGGGCTCAAGGGATACTGCCACCTCCATGTCCCAAAATGCTGGGATTACAGGTGTGAGCCACCACGCCCAGCCCATTCTTCCCTTATTCTGCTCATCTGTCTGAAAGTTCATCCCTCACCTTGTTCCCTCCATCCTTTTTGCCCCTCTCCCCCATCACACATTTATTTTTTTATCTTCCTTTCCCTTATGCAGCAAGCACAGGCTTCTTGAGAAAGCCAGGGAAGAGGTGGGTGGGAGTCCTGTGGGCTCTTCTCGTGGGGGCCAAGCCCAGCCATGGGGTTCTGAGTCTGGGCCCCCACGTAGCCCTGGCAGAGTTAATTGCCTGGCTTCAGACATACGGGCCACTCACTCAGGTTAGATGGAGCCTCATTGTCCCTGGAAGGAGAAAACTTGTTCCTTCAACATAGGGACCATGTCAGTTTTTGTCCAAATGGGGACACTTTGGAGAGTGGAAAGGGTTCTCTTGACAATAGGAGTTACCACACCCAGGCAAGGGGAGTAGCCTGGGACTGTCCTGGGCAAAGAGGGACATTTGTTCCTCCTCCTTCAGCCCCAGCCTTGAGAGGGCCTGTGACTTAGCATCCTTTCTCTCCCAGAGTTGAGCTGGATTTTGGGGTTGGTCCTGTGTGCAGAAACCCACGTCAATATCAACCCCTTGGTGAGAGTTTGGTGTCTGACTCCTGGGATCCCAAAGCCCATGGTCCTGTGTGACGTGGAATAGTCCCTAAAGGGCTTTCCAGAAGTTATCGCATCCTAACAATCCTGTGTGGAGGACAATGTGAGATTAGTTTATCCCTTTTACAGATGGAGAAGCTGAGGCTCTGAGTGTGAAGGATTTGCTGAAGCCTGGATAGACCAGCTAAGGCCACTCTTAGACTACTCAGTAAAATCACATTAAAAAAAATCAGGCCAGGCACAGTGGCTCACGCCTGTAGTCCCAGCAGTTTGGGAGGCCAAGGCGGGTGGATCACTTGAAGTCAGAAGTTCAAGACCAGCCTGGCCAACATGGCGAAACCCCGTCTCTACTAAAAATATAAAAATTAGCTGGGCGTTGTGGCGCACGCTTGTAGTCCCAGCTACTCAGGAGGCTGAGGCAGGAGAATCGCTTAAACCCGGGAGGTGGAGGTGGCAGTGATCCAAGGTTGCACCACAGCACTCCAGCCTGGGTGACAGAGTGAGACTCTGTCTCAATGAAAAAAAAAAAAAAAAAAGTCAGATCTACAGTCCCATTTCTAAGCCCCAAGCCTGTGCCTACGTTCCAGACGGAGCACCTGAGGCTGGAGTGGGGTGGTGACTTCCTCATTGCTGCACGGGCTGTTCAGGAATCTTGCGGGGCAGCTCAGCCCCAGGGCAGGTGCTGGTCTAGGACTCCCGGAACTAACAACAGCAACAGAAACAACGCTACCATGCACCGAGCCCCTGTTAAGTCCTGGGCACCGTCCTGGGTGCTTTACCTATTTTGCAGTGGCTCAGCTGGTTCAGATGGGAGAGCAGGACAGCAGCAAGAGAACAGTCCGCTTGGAGCTCTCCTGCTCCCACCCTCCTGCAGAGCTCTCGGGTTGATCTAGGGGGCAGAATGTGTTCTTCCTAAGCCCTGCCACCCCCATTAATTTCTAACCAACGCAGCTGGGAGATAAGATAGCACCAGCCCATTAATCAAGGCTGCCTGGCAGGGCGGGGTGGGGGTGGGGTGAGACAACACCACAACACAGGTGGAGATAAGCCCCTTCCTCCAGGCTCCCTCAGAGGCTGGGCCAGTGGAGATTGCTGGGAAGTTTGGCCCAGGTTCCAATCCCAAGTGTCTGGGTAGGGAGGGTGGAGCCCACAGTGGGCACTGGGGTGGTCACTGCGCTGGGAAGGGCGGGGGGCAGGCTGGATTGAGATGAGACAGGAGACCTGGGTTCTGGCTAAAGGGCTCCCTCAGCTCCCTCTGTGCCTTTATTTATTTTATTTTTTAGATAGAATCTCACTTTGTTGCCCAGGCTGGAGTGCTGTGGCACGATCTCAGTTCACTGCAACCTCTGCCTCCTGGGTTCAAGTGATTCTCCTGCCTCAACTTCCTGAGTAGCTGGGATTACAGGCACCCACAACCACGCCAGACTAATTTTTGTATTTTTTGTAGAGATGGGGTTTCACCATGTTGGCCAGGCTGGTCTTGAACTCCTGACTTCAAATGATCCACCCGCCTTGGCCACCTCAAGTGCTGGGATTACAGGTGTGAGCCACCGCATCTGGCCCCCTCTGTGTCCTTAGATAAGTCACTGCACCTCTTTGGGCCGCTGTTTCTACATCTGAAGAAATGGGGGGTTGGGGGATTGGACTAGATGACATGAAGGGCCCCTAGACTTTAAAGGTGCTCAATGCCTGGCCCTGGGTAGGTGAGGCATGGACTGACCTGTCGGCAGGAAGAGGGGCAGAGGGTGTGTGGGTAGAGGCACCACCTTGGCTAAGGGACAGTGGGCTGAACAGGATTTGTCCCTGCACCTGTCTTAGTCACCCAGGACAGCAAGTGGGTGGTGGTGGTGGTGGGGGCGCTGCTGGGGGACAGGAGGGGTAACAGGGCCCTTGAGCCACTGTGCACCTTGGAGGGCCATGCAGTACGCTGGTTCAGCACCCAGGTGCTGGAGTAGTGGCATTTGATTCAAATCCCAGGTCTGCTTCTCCCATGTGTAATCTTGGTTGAGTCCCTCAACCTCTGGCACCTCAGTTTCTCTATCTGTACAATGGGCATGATAATAGTGTTTAACTTGTCATTTTTGGGAAGTTTTGCTAGAAAGATAAATGTAAAGTGCTTAGCTCGATTCCTGGCAGATGGCAAGTGCCCAGTAAATGTTGAGTTCTTACTTCTTTCCCGGCCAGGTCCGTAGGGCCTGGACCCTTGTTACAGCAGATTCTCTGTGACCACAGCTGTGGAGGAGATGGGGCAGCTCAGCCTCAAAGCAACTGCTGGCCCAAGGATGCTGATTATAAAGTGTGTTAGTTATAGCTTTGTACTTAAAATGATCAACATTTATTATCTCACAATGCAACAAATGATTACAATAAATAATTCAGTGGCTCAGGAATTCAGGAGCATCTGAGCTGGGTGGTTCTGACTCAGGGTCTCTCTCACGAGATTGCCATCAAGATATTGTCTAGGGGCCAGGCACAGTGGCTTACACCTGTCATCCCAGCACTTTGGGAGGCTGAGCTGGGAGGGTCGCCTGAACCCAGGAGTTTGAGACCAGCCTGGGTAGACAGGGAAACTCTGTCTTTATAAAAAATTAACAAAAAAAATTAGCTGGGCATTGTGGCATGTGTGGGATCCCAGCTACTCAGGAGGCTGAGGCAAGAGGATCACTTGAGCCCGGGAGTTCGAGGCTGCAGTGAGCCATGATTACACCACTGCACTTCAGCCTGGGTGACAGAGTGAGACTGTCTCCCCTGCCTCTGCCAAAAAAAAAAAAAAAGATATTGGCCAAGGCTGCAGCCACCAGGAGGCTTGGGAGGGGCTGGAGGATCTGACCCCAAGTCCGCTTGTGTGGCTGTTGGCCAGAGGCCACGTGGGCAGCTTGAGTGTCCTCATGACATGGGAGCTGGCTTCCCCAGGGCAAGTGACCTAAGGAAGCCAGGTGGGGGGAAGCACAGTGCCTCTCATTACTTGGTCTCTGAAATTGCCTGCCATCAATTCTGCTTACTGTGTTCATTGGAGACAAGTCACTACCTCCAGCTCACACCCAAGGGAAGGGGGGAGTATCAGAATTTGTGGACCTCTTTTAAAGCCACCACAAACATTAACAGCTATTCTATGCCCAGATGCTCTGTGGTGGGAACTGGACACACATTATCTCTAATTCCCACAAAGGCTTTCCAAGTTAGGAATGAAGTTTCTTCTATGGGTGAGAATATAGTGATTCAAAGGGTTGAAGCAATTTGCCCAAGGCCACCAGCCAGGGGATGTCCACAGTGCTGTCTGGTCCCAGAGCCTGGCCTTTCCCACCACACCAGGACACTCCCCACCCCAGATACAACCCAGTTTCAGCCACACCCAATCCAGCCTTGGCTTTGAAACCACATAGGACTGGCTACGGTAAGGAGACCTCCTTGGTTGTAGGATTAAAAGTAATGTATGAGGCACAGGGCATGAGAAAGGTAGGGAATTTCAGAGCCACACTGACCTGGGTTTTGGTTCTGACTTTGCTTCGTGCCTCAGTTTTCTCATCTGTATGGTAGGAGCAATCATGTCCATGGGGCAGGACAGCTGCAAGGATTAGATGAGGTGTGTACGCAGCAGGTGTGCAGCGCTGGCTGTTATTATCATGGGATGGGGCCAGGTAGCCCTGAGGCTGGGCCGAGAGAGGGCTGCCCTCCCTGGGAGTAGTGTGTTCTCATGGTGGAAGCAATGTCCCCCCTTCGTGGTCTGGGGACTCCCATCCAGGTTGTGCTCAGCAAAGACAGGGAATCCAAGTGATGGTGCTGCTTTGCCAGCCCTGTAAGTAGGGCTGAGGCCAGGCCCCCATGCCTGAGGGCCAGACTCGGCCAGGCTACCGACTTCCCCTAACCTCCCCGCCCTGCCTCTTCCTAGGCTCAGGGAGTCCAGGCTGGGAGCTCCCTGGAGCCCTCCCCTCCTGCCTTCCCAGTGTCTCCCATGTCTCCGGCAAGTAGGGATCTGCATGCACTTGTCTGCTTCCGCCAGCAGAGGGAGCAGGTGCTGTGTCTGGGAACCAGGGAGGCTCTGGGTGAGGTGGCTGCCTGGCAGGGGGTCCTCTTGTCCTGGAAGCCCCTCAGCCCAGTGGGTGACTTGGTGATTTGGAGCAGAGCTGGCAAGGGTGGGGGCTGCATCCTAGAGCTCCTCCGAAAAGACCAGTCTCAGCTCTCTAGAGCCCAGGAAATGGGGCCATGTGCAAGGAAGGGAAGGGTTGGGGTTTCCTGGGCCTGAGATCTCAGATCTCGGCCCCTGCCTCCCTTGCAATCCAGGGAGGCAAAGAAGTCATTGCTGCACTCCATAGTCTGTCCAGCTAATTTCATACAGTGCCAACTGTATGCCAGGCACTGTGGTAGCCCTGGGAGTGCATGGCAGATGTGGCCTTTCACAGGGCTGACATTCTAAAGGGAAGCTGGGCAAAGACAAGATGTATGAATGGAGTAATGGCAGACATGCAGTAAAGGAAATAAACAGGAGGCTGGGAGAGGCAGCAGCTGGGGACCCATGTCTACACTGCTCACCTAGATGGCCAGGTGGAATTGAGGTGGAGCAAGTCCGTGAGTCTGTGGGTGGGAACTGCCTCTTCCACCATGCCCCTCTCAGCCATGAGCTCCTATTGTCACCAGAAATCACCACAGGTCATCATAAGGACCTGGGCATGACAGCAGAGAGGACGTTTAGTTCACTAGTCACCTGCAGGATTATCCATGGAACTAACTCACTGGAGCACCTGGAGTCACACAGGCCTGGCTTCTGGCCTGGCTCAGTCACTTATCACCTGTGTGACCTTGGCTAAGACGCTTAAATTCTCTGTTTTGGCATCTGCAAAGCAGTAATAAAGATTCCTACATAGTGCGAGGACTGTGGTGTGTTCATCCTCTTGCAGCGCCACCTCTTGCCAGCTGACGCCTTGCGCTCACATGCATTTGTTTTTTATTGCTGCTGAAACAAATTACAAATGTGTGTTGCTTTAGCATTTAAAGCAATGCACATTTATTAGCGCACAGTTTCTGTGGGTTGGGAGTCCAGGCATGGGTTACCTGGGTCCTCTGCTCAGGGTCTCACAAAGCTGCAGTCAAAGTGTCAGCCAGGTCCAGGCATGGTGGCTCATGCCTGTAATCCCAGCAGTTTGGAAGGCCAAGGTGGGTGGATCACTTGAGGTCAGGAGTTTGACACCAGCCTGGCCAATATGGTGAAACCTCATCTGTACTAAAAATACAAAAGTTAGCCAGGTGTAGTGGCATGCACCTTTAGTCCCAGCTACTCGGGAGACAGGCAGGAGAATTGCTTAAACCCAGGAGGCAGAGGTTGCAGTGAGATGAAATCGTACCACTGCACTCCAACCTGGGTAACAGAGTGAGATTCCATCTCAAACAAAACAAAACCCAACATGTCAGCCAGGGTAGGGTCATTTGAGACTTGGGAGCATCTTCCAAACTTCCTAGGTTTTGGCAGAATTAATTTCCTTGCAGATGTAGAACTGCTTCCTGCCTCCCTTCCTCCCTCCCTTCCTTCCTCCCTTCCTTCTTCCCCTTTTTTCCTCTCTTCCTTCTTCCCTTTCTTCCTCCCATCTTTCCTTCCCTTTCTTTTATTTCATATAAAGATGAGGTCTCGAACTCCTGAGCTCAAGCAATCCTCCTGCCTTGGCCTCCCAAAGTGCTGGGATTACAGGTGTGAGCCACCAGGCCCAGCCCAACCTCTTTAAGATCCTTCCTTCCTCTCTTCCTTTCCTTCCTTCCTTCCTTCCTCTCTCTTTATCTTTTTCTTTTTCTTTATTTCTTCTTCCTCTTCTTCTTCTTCTTCTTTTTTTTTTTAAGAGATGAGGTCTTGCTATGTTGCCCAGGCTGTTCTTGAACTCCTGGGCTCAAGCGATCCTCCCACCTTGGCCTCCCACAATGCTGGGATCACAGGCTTGAGCCACTGCACCAAGGCCTGCATCTTCTTCTTGAAGACTGTGTCTTCAAAGCCAGCTAGAGAGCTCTCTCTGAGGTGTCACCATCTTTAAAAAGGCTCACCTGATTAGGTCAGGCCTACCCAGGATCATCTCACTTTCTGTTAACTTAAAGTCAACTGCTTATAACATTCCGTATCTGCTGGCCCCACCCAGACTAAGGAAGAAGAGATCGTACAGGCCATGCATAGTCAGGGCAGGAATCCTGGAGGCTGTTTTAGAATTATCAGTATGACAAAAATAATTTTCACTAATAACCATGTCATAATCAGTACTAATTATTTTTTTAAACAACTTGTTCTTTCGTTTTGAAACAAATAAACACAAAGAAAATGTCAACTTTAAACATACTGTTCAAATTCAGTAAAATGTTTTGTGTATAAACAAATGTTGTAGTTACCAGACAAAAGCATTCATACTTAGCATCATGGTTATCCATTTTCAACACGAAACAAACCTCCGTACAGTGGTGCCATAGAATGACAGAATTGAAGAAACTCAAATTCTGTTTTTTTCATACTCAATAGACTATAATTTTTTATTTTGAATAAAATAAAATAAAATAAAAATAATAAAAAATGAACTAAATAAATAAAATACCCTTTAAATGCAGGAATGTGTAGTACTGTAGGATTTGGGGACACAAATTGCACTTGAAGCCAGCTGGAATGATTCTTTTTTTTTTTTTTTTTGAGATGGAGTCTCCCTCCGTCACCCAGGCTGGAGTGCAGTGGCGCGATCTCCGCTCAATGCAACCTCCGCCTCCCAGGTTCAAGCGATTCTCCTGCCTCACCCTCCCTGAGTAGCTGGGACTACAGGTGTAGTCTGTAGTCTGTAGACCATGCCTGGCTAATTTTTTTTGTATTTTTAGTAGAGATGGGGTTTCGCCATGTTGGCCAGGCTGGTCTCGAACTCTTTACTTCAGGTGATCTGCTCGCCTCAGCCTCCCATAGTGCTCGGATTACAGGCGTACCACGCCCGGCCCAGCTTGAATGATTCTCAACTGTTAGGAACTTACCCTAGAAATACACAGGTGGGAAACAAGCAAGGTGCCCTTCAATAAGTAAATGGTAAATTGTGGTACATCCATGCAATGGAATGTTATTCAGTGAGCAAAAGAGATAAGATACGCTGTCAAGCTATGAAAAGATACTGACGAACCTGAAATGCATGGTACTAAGGGGAAAAGCCCATCTGAAAAGGCCATATGCTGTGTGGTTCCAACTACAGTGCATGACATTCTGGAAAAGGCAAAACTATGGAGACAGCAAAAAGATCAGTGGTTGCCAGGAGCTGGGGGAGGGAGGGATGAATAGGTGGATGGCAGAGGATTTTTAGGACCGTGGAACTATTCTGTGTAATACTATAATGACGAGTAATATCATTACATGGTCAAAACCCATAGAATATACAAAGCTTTTGCTGGTCATTAGTGAACTCTAATGTAAACTATGGATTTTCATTAACAGCAATGTATCAGTATTGGTTCACCAATTGTGACAAATATACACCGTAGTGTAAGATGTTAATATTAAGGGAAACTACCTGCACTCAATTTTTCTGTAAATCTAAAACTGCTCTAAAAATGAAGTTTACTAATTAAAAATATATCACAAGCATAGCTAAGTCAGCGTGTGTCTAAGGCTGCCCGAATAACCGAGAGCTTTCTAAATAAACTGTCATGTAGAATATGATGCTTATGAAAGAATAAATCACGAAAATGTGCTAATTGGAAGTTAACACATATGAAAGCCCAGCAGTATAACCACATCACTTGTTTAGAACTTAGACCAATGAAGGATTTTTTAGGGAAGGCTATTTTATCACTAATATACCTTAAAGGAATTGCTCGGTGCGAATAGCATGTAGTTGGCCCCTTGGTTTCTTTTACTGATGTTTCCAATTTTCTACCAGCACACTCCCATATTGCCTGCACCTGGGATGGCCCACTCCCAGCGCCCTGCTCTCAGCGCCCCCTGCCAGCAATCCAGATGTTCTTTCCACACTCAGTGGGTCCCTGGATGCTGCATCCCATCTCACAGGACCTTGTTAACGGGCAGAAGAGAACTGTTTCTTTTCGCATGTCTCTTTTTAACTTTTTATTTTTAATAGACTTAATTTTTTTAGAGCAGTTTTCGGTTCACAGCAACATTGAGAGGAAGGTAGAGAGATTCCCCATATACCCGCTGCCCTCCCAACATGCACAGCCTCCCCCACTATCCATACCCCCCACCAGAGTGGTACATGTGTTACAACTGATGAGCTTACATGGGCACACCATCATCTCCCAAAGTCCATGGTTTTCATTATGGTTTGCTCTTGGTGTTGCACATTCTATGGGTTTGGATAAATGTCTAATGATACGTATCCACCATTGTAGTATCATACAGAATAGTTTCATTGTCTTAAAAATCCTCTGTGCTCCACCTATTCACCCCTCTCTCTCCACTAACCCCTGACAACACTGATCTTTTTACTGTCTTCACCATTTTTCCTTTTCCAGAATGTCATATAGTACATAGCCTTTTCAGACTGGCTTCTTTTACTTAGTAATACGCATTTAAGCTTCCTCTATGTCTTTTCTTTTCTTTTTTTTTTTTTTAAATTTATTTAGTAAGGCCATTTTTACTTTTTGCAGAAAGGGTACACTCGCCAGCAGTTTTGCCAGGAGAGTACACTGAACAAAGGAGACAGGGTCATTTATGACCTGATGCGTCTACCCCACTGCTGTGTCCGGTTTCCATTGGCTGGAACAGGACCTCGCATTTTGTGTTTGTTTTGATTGGCTAGTAACTTAGAACTTTTTAAATTTTATTTTATTTTATTTTTTTATTAAGTATTTATTGATCATTCTTGGGTGTTTCTTGGAGAGGGGGATATGGCAGGGTCATAGGATAATAGTGGAGAGAAGGTCAGCCGATAAACACATGAACAAAGGTCTCTGGTTTTCCTAGGCAGAGGTCCCTGCGGCCTTCTGCAGTGTTTGTGTCCCTGGGTACTTGAGATTAGGGAGTGGTGATGACTCTTAAAGAGCATGTTGCCTTCAAGCATCTGTTTAACAAAGCACATTTTGCACCGCCCTTAATCCATTTAACCCTGAGTTGACACAGCACATGTTTCAGAGAGCACGGGGCTGGGGGCAAGGCCATAGAACAACAGCATCCCAAGGCAGAAGAATTTCTCCTAGTACAGAACAAAATGGAGTCTCCTATGCCTACTTCTTTCTACACAGACGCAGTAACAATCTGATCTCTGTTTCTTTTCCCCACATTTCCCCCTTTTCTTTTCAACAAAACCGCCATCGTCCTCATGGCCCCTTCTCGATGGTTGCTGTCTCTTCGGAGCTGTTGGGTACACCTCCCAGATGGGGCGGCCGGGCAGAGGCGCTCCACACCTCCTAGTTGGGCCGCCGGACAGAGGTGCTCCTCACTTCCTCCCAGATGGGGTGGCAGCCAGGTAGAGGCGCTCCTCACCTCCCAGACAGGGCGGCTGGGCAGAGGCGCTCCTCACCTCCCAGACGGGGCGGCCGGGCAGAGGCGCTCCTCACTTCCCAGACGGGGCGGCCAGGTAGAGGTGCTCCTCACTTCCTCCCAGACGGGGCGGCCGGGCAGAGGCGCTCCTCACTTCCCATACGGGGTGGCGGCCGGGCAGAGGCGCTCCTCACTTCCCAGACGGGGCGGCCAGGTAGAGGCGCTCCTCACTTCCCAAACGGGGCGGCCAGGTAGAGGTGCTCCTCACTTCCCAGACGGGGCGGCCGGGCAGAGGCGCTCCTCACTTCCTCCCAGACGGGGTGGCGGCCGGGCAGAGGCGCTCCACACCTCCCAGACGGGACGGCCAGGTAGAGGTGCTCTTCACCTCCCAGACGGGGCGACCGGGCAGAGGCGCTCTTCACTTCCCAGACGGGGCGGCCGGGCAGAGGCGCTCCTCACTTCCCAGACGGGGCGGCCGGGCAGAGGCGCCCCTCACTTCCTAGACGGGGCGGCCGGGCAGAGGGGCTCCTCACATCCCAGACGATGGGCGGCCAGGCAGAGACGCTCCTCACTTCCTAGACGGGATGGCGGCAGGGCAGAGGCTGTAATCTTAGCACTTTGGGAGGCTAAGGCAGGCGGCTGGGAGGTGGAGGTTGTACTGAGCCGAGATCACGCCACTGCACTCCAGCCTGAGCAACATTGAGCATTGAGTGAGGGAGACTCCGTCTGCAATCCCAGCACCTCGGGAGGCGGGGGCGGGCAGATCACTTGGGGCCAGGAGCTGGAGACCAGCCCGGTCAACACGGCGAAACCCCGTCTCCACCAAAAATACAAAAACCAGTCAGGCGTGGCGGCGCGCGCTTGCAATCCCAGGCACTGGGCAGGCTGAGGCAGGAGAATCACAGGAGCCCGAGGCAGGGAGGTTGCAGCGAGCTGAGATCAGGGCAGTACAGTCCAGCTTCGGCAACAGAGGGAGACCAAAGAAAGAAGGAGAGGGAGACCGAAGGGAGAGGGGGAGGGGGAGGGGGAGGGAGCCCTCTATGTCTTTTCATGACTTCGTAGCTTTTGTTTTTTCTTGTTGAATAACAAGATTGCATGGATTGGCCACAGTTTACTTATCCTCTGTGTCTTTTTTTTTAAGAGCAAGAAAGCATTTCCTAGAAGTCTCCCCAGCTGACTTCCTGTCATGTCTCTTCAGACAGAATCAAGTCACATGCTCCTTCCTAAGCCAGTTGCTGGCAAGGGGAAAGACATTACCATGAGTGACCAAGTATCAGTCCCGGGACAAGGAAGAGTCCAGCCTTCTCTGAAGGTCTGACAACCTAATACATGAAAAAATTCTTGCAGGGGCTATTTAGTGAGGATGGAGTCAGGAAATGGCTGTTGGGTGGGTAACCAATAATGTTTGCTTCGGCAACCACATTTTTTTTTTTTTTTTTTTGAGACAGAATCTTCTTCCGTTGCCCAGGCTGGAGTGCAGTGGTGTGACGTAGCTCACTGCAACCTTGAACTCCTGGGCTCAAGTGATCCCCCTACCTCAGCCTCCCAAATAGCTGGGAGTACAGGCACACATCACCACGCCCAGATAATTTATTTATTTACTTTTGTGGAGACAGGGGTCTCATTGTGTTGTCCAGGCTGGTCTTAAACTCCTGGCCTCAAGCGATCCTCCTGCCTTGGCATCCCAAAGTGCTATGCTCAGCCTACATCTTTTTTAAAAATAAAATTTAATTTTTCTGCTTATAAAATGCATTTTAGAAAATCTGAAAACTACATAAAGTAAAATAAAACTCACCAATAATCCCAACTTCTGGTGATTATTATTGTTAGCACTGTGCAGTATCCGTCTCTTTCTCGATTTTTTTCTCTATTTACTTGCAGTGACACATAGAATGAGATATTAAGTCAGGACTCTTTCTCTTCCAGTATTGACTGAGGCATGAAGACAAAGGTGCCACATGCAGAAGGAGCTGTGGGCAGCACACTGTGGTTGAGAACTGGGGAGATGGCAAAATGGGGTCAGGATCTGGAGATTTGGGAGAAATTTGAGAGAATTTCTTTGTAGAAGGCTATGCTGTGAGTCCCAACCCCTTAGTGCCAACCCCTGAGGGAGGGAGGTTGGAAGAGTGGCAGGATTCCAACTGAGGGTCAGGGTGACTGGGCCACAGGAAATCAGAAACTCTGGGGACAAACAGTTAAGGGCACTTGAAACCTTCAGAGGCTCTTAGGATCTCTCTCAGATCTGAATTCTGTTCTCCCAGGCTTCCTCAGACCCCTCCCATAGATACCTCTTCACACCTTTCCCATCTGGTTTCCTATCCTGGTCCTTGCATGTACTCCTCTCTACTGCCCAAGGTAACAGAGTCCCAACCCCCATGCCCCTTCCTGTGTCTTACAAAACTCTGCCATCTCAGGCTTCAGCCAGATGCTAATGAGGTCTTCCTCTGCCCAGGCTTTTGCAGGTTGAAAATTAGGAAAGGGATTTGACAAAGAAGGAAAAGTTTAGGCTTTCTCTACCAGGGCTGTGACCAGTGTTCTACTTACTTAAGGAAAAAAACACCTCACTATCATCAAGGAACCCATAGGATAGAGTAAGGAATGCTCTGCTGTGTGTTTTTTTTTCTCTCCTGAGACTTCTCTTAAAAATGTGCTAAGTCTTCTAACTCTGTCTTCTAGGTCTCTTATAATTGCATCTATATTTTTCATCCTTAATCTCTCTGTGCTGCATTCTGGATAATTTCTTAAGACCTAATTTCTAGTTCACTAATTCTCTTTTCAGCTGTATGTAAACTGCTGTTAACCCCATTCTTTGAGATCCTATTTTTTTTTTTTCAGAGCTAGAATTTCTATTTGGTTCTTTTTCAGATTTGCTATGTCACTTTTTATAGTTACTTATTCCTTGCCAAAATTTTAAAACTTAGGCTTAAAAAAAACCCAGACATGTGTGAGAAGACTTTTATTTCTTTGAATACAGTAAGCATAGTTGGTTTTAGTTTCTGCCTGATAATACCCATATTTTATGTACTTTGGGACCTATTTCTGTTGTCCATTGTTTCTTTTATTCTTAGAAAAATAACTCTACCACCAGCTCAGTGCTACCCAGGCTGTGACCAGGCTGTGATCAATTGTAGCTCTGAAAAAAAAATTAGAATCTCAAAGAATGGGGTTAACAGCAGTTTAGATACAGCTGAAAAGATAATTAGTGAACTAGAAGTTAGGTCTTAAGAAACTATCTGGAATGCAGCAGAGAGATTAAAGATGAAAAATATAGATGCAAATGTAAGAGACATAGAAGATAGAGTGAGAAGACTTATCATACTTTTAAAAGAAGTCTCAGGAGAGAAGAAAAAACATGTGGCAGAGCATTCCTTAAGTGACTCATCCTATGGGTTCTTTGATGATAATGAGGTGTTTTTGCCTTTAAGTAAGTAGAACACTGGTCATAGCCCTGGTAGAGAAAGTCCACAAAGCAGCTTTGTAGCTGAGCTTAAGCAGCTTTAGCTGGGCTTATCTCTCAGGGTGGAGTTTTTGTCATGGAATTTGGTATAATATCTTGAAGCCTAGGATTCAAAATCCAGAGAGTATTATTTGCTTCAGCCAAATGCTTGGGGTTGTTATCATTTTGGGACCACCAAAATTCAATTTCAAGGCTTGATATTTCCTGGTAAGAAACCAGGGTGCAAGTCTGTGTGAAGGCTGGTTTACTTCAGGTTCCCTCCCTGCATGTTGTTGCACCCATCCTGGGTATATAGTCTCAGTTCTGTGCAGGGCATGGGTTTTCTGCATTCCCACCTTTGACAATCCCCGGGTTTTCACTTCTTTCCCTCCATCCCTGGGAGGGATACCCAGAGCACAGCCCTGCACCAGTATCTGTTTCTCCCAGGCAAGCAAATGTCCTTTGGACAAGAGCCACTTTGTGACAGGGCTTATCTCTCTGGATTCTTGTTTACTCCCAGATACTAGCCCAGCAGTTCCTCAGGGGTTTGTAATCTTTGATATTTTCAAGAAGATATTTTTCTAATTTTTTGGATCACCTTCCTTTCATTGTCCTCAGTGAAAACTGGCCTGAATTACCTTGTTACAGCAAGCAAGAGTTTAAATGAAGAATGAGTGATAGTGACCTTACTCTTAGAGAAATAGCAACCCTGGACCTGTTCTCCGAAGGAGGATTCGTTGCCTTCCTGGGATTGTTTTCATTACAAAGTGCCCCCATGTTGACCAAGAGCACGTCTGACTTGGTCACGCAGGATGGGTAGTGCCATCTTCATATAGTTATGTTCTTGGCCCCAATTTTTCTCTTGCCGCAAGCAGGAACAGCAATAGTCAAGGAGTTGAAGATTTGGTTCGGTGCTGGCTTTGCCACTTACTCCTTCCTTATCCTGGAAAAGGGAGTTACTTCCCCTTTTAGGCCTTTTTTTTTTTTTTTAATAGCTTATCTGCAACATGGAATTAAGAACCAGCTCTCCTAAAATAATGCCTGCGAACATCCCTAACATGCTGCTTGACACATTTTGACACTCAGAAAATGTTTGAGTAATATTAATCTGAACCAGTTACATGCTATATCAATTTAGTTGCAAATACTAGAAACTCTTTCAACAGAGAGTTTGTTTCTCACTCTCATGTAACTGACATCTGAAGGTACGTAGTCCAGGGCTGGGGCAGCGACTCCACTTTGTCGGGACTGCTGACACCAGCCACCTTGCTGCTCCTTCATCCTTAGTGCAGGGCCTTATGGCCCAAGATGCTACTCAAGCTGCATCTGCATTTTAGGTGTGGGAGGAGAAGGGCTGGAGAAAGGCACACCTTCCCATTTAAGGAGGCTTCTTGGCAGTCCTGCAGAATAAACCTCCTTAATCTCATGGGCTGGACCTTGCATACCACTCACATGAAGCTGCCAGGGAAGTTGGGAAATGGAAACTCTGAGCTGCGTAGCACTGGGCTGGTTGTGGGGTTTTTTTTCTAAGGAAGACAAGAAAAAGGGAAATTGGAAGGCAACTGGAAGTTTCTGCCACCGTAACTTTGACCGGATCACTTTTCCTCATTGGATTTCAGTTCTTCATCTATAACTGGGGAGAAGGCACTGTTGGCAGTGCCTTCTGTGTTGGGTGGCACAATTCTTCACTGTGCAGAACTGTCCTCTGCCATGTAGGACATTTAGCACTCCCAGGCCATGTCTGTTAAATGTCAGTAGCATACCTAGGCTCCGTTACCACCACAACAGCCCTGGTCTTTGCTACCTGCTTCTAGGGGACAGTGCTGCTCCCTATTGTGAACCCCTGGACAACATGGTTCTAAATTCCCCCTACCAGTGGCATTCTGTGGGAGCCTGTGGTTCTATGACGCTTGGGTCTCAGTAACTTCATCTGTCAAATGGGCAAAGGAAGGAGAGAGGAGGGGAATGCAAATCTGCTTCTTTAGTTCTCCCGGGCTTTAGAGGGAGGGAGAAAGGAGTCATGCAGCTAGAGTCAGGGTCATTGGTCTCCAAGGTCAGTGGTCAGAGAGGGATAAAGGACAGAGGGAAGGGAAGGAAGGGGCCAGGACAGAAGTTTCTAAGGAATGGGAGGGGTGGAGACAGGAACCCAGAACCTTGTCCCAGCAGGGGCCCGCTGTCCCTCCCCAGGCCTTCACTGTGCCCCTAGTGTGAGCCTCATCTCCTGAGAAGCTGGCACGCTGGCCTTCATCTGTCATGATGCCCTTATTAGTGGCTCCCACGTCCATTGGCAGGACCTCATAAGTGGGGCCTGCCTGACCTTTGGAGCAGCAGATGCTACATCTGGCAGGGCTGATCAAAGAACCCCAGGACCAGGAGGCCTTGGGACTGGGCCGGTGCCCAGGGGCTCTGCCTCCTCTCCTGCGGGCTCTCAGTTTCTGGTCCCTGCTGGGGTGTGGGAGGCAATTAGGTGGATCACACTGTACTCACCCCAGTGTGTTCTCATGGAGCCAGAGGGGAGGATGTGTGACTCTGAAGAGCTTTGCTGCCTAGATTCAAAGTTGGTTCTGACACTTATTTAATTGTGTGACTTTGGACAAGTTGCTTAACCTTTCTCTCTTGTTTGTTCCCTCATCTGCAAAATGGAGCTAATAATAGTTCATATAAATAAGTGGTAGTTGTTGCTATTCAGGGTGGAACTCTGCTCTCTTTGTTCCTGGCCCTGGAGATTCTGGTGCATATGATGCGGCTTACAGGATTTAAGCAGTTTGCCCCAGGTTCCACAGTCAGCCAATGTGGGCAAGGCCCTGCCTACCTCAAAGTGCAAGCTCTCCACCAACCCATGATGCAGAGAGGGGTTCCCCGGGAGGGAAGTGGCAGCCTTGGCGTTTGTTGTTCTGCCCAGAGGGGCTGGGATGTGTGGGGAGTGCAGGGGATGGAGGTGATGGAGGATCTGGGCCACACAGCTCCTGTGCAGAAAGCTTCAGAAGGCTTATCAAGGCTGGACCAAAACGGAGGCTGAGGGCTGTGAGTGTCCTTGGAGGAAAATGGGGTGGGACACAGTGGCGAGTGGACCAATAGCAGCCATGCAGCAAGCAGAGTCCATCTGGGCTCCACTCGGAGTGGACACCTGAGTCCCCAGCTGCCTCAGCTGTGCCCACTGTAGGTCTAGGAGCTCAGAGAGAGCCACCTCTCTGCCACCTGCCCCAGTTCAGACATAGATGCAGATGTAGGCTTGCATGCACTGTTCGATTTTTGTCTCCAGCTACTCCTCAGAATGTGTGCCGGGAGCCCGAGGGAGGAGCTGGCCCAACCCAGAGAAATATTCTTGAAAGCTGCCCAGGCCTTAAGGAGGGGCCCATGAACAGGCTCCCCTGAGCTAGCCAGCAGTGCAGAGTCCTGACCTGCCAGTGGAGGTTCCACAGAGTGCCATGGAGGTGCTGGGGAATGGAGGGGGGCAGGGATGGGCCCCAGAGGCACACAGCAAGGAGGCACAGAACCACTGCTGGGGCCCTTTTCACCCTCCTGCGGGGTCCACTGGGTGAGAAGAGGGAGGATGGGGCTGTGGCTGGGGAACAGTGGGGCGTTTGGCAGATGAGCTGGGTCTGAGGTCAGAAGATCCAAGCACTAGCCCTGGTTTTGGCATTTATGATCATTGAGTATAGTATTTAGGCTAATGTCATAATTATGGTGTCATCTTTATAGATGTCAATGAATAATGAACATTAATTAATATGGGGAACAACTATTTATGTACCACTTACCATGTGCCAGGCATTGTGCCAAGGGCATCTATGAACAGTCTCTTGTAATTCTCCCAGAATCTTATGAGGAAGGTGTTGTTTTCAGAGAGGAAACTGCCATGAAGGCCGGTGACTTGTCAAGGTCACTGCAGCAGGCAAAGGGTGGTGTCTGGGACTGCATCCCACTGTGTCTCCCCCACAGGTCACATGCTGCATCATGGACGAGCATGCCACTTGTTGGCTGTGAGCCACGCTACCTTTCCAAACTTCCTTTTGCTCATCAGCAAAATAGTTTTAAATACTTTTATCCTGATTACATCACAGGGAGCAGTTAGAATCAGTTGAATGAGGCATGTGACAAGTATTTGTAGGTTCATTTATTATTTAGTCAACGATGATTTATGGAGTCCCTGTTTTGTGCTGGCCACTCTTCTGGAGCCCAGTGAGACAGCAGTGAACAGAACAGGCAAGGTTCCTGCTTTCAGAGGACCTAAACTCTAGCATAAGGGTAGGGGGCCGGTCATGCAATCAACAATTTATGTATTTGTACGTACAACAATTATGCAATTGTACGTACAAAAAATACGATGTTCTTTCTCATAATGTTCAGTGCTTTAAATAAAAAAAGAGAGGGTGGTGGGACTCAGTCTATGTCAGATGGATTGGGAGTCAGAGGTGATGTGAGGAGGTGACGCTTGGAGTTGAAGGCAACTGACATAAGGGAGCCAGCCACGTAAGGAACCTTACTGGTGAAGGGATGGGAGGAGGGTCTGACCAGTGGCTGGAGCACAGTAAGTGGAGGGAGGGCAGCACGGGAGGACAGAGTCAGGCAGCGGCCAGGCTGCCGGAGTCTTGTGGGCACTGGCAGGGAGTTTGGATATTTTTTTTTTTGACAGTGCAGTGGTGTGATCACATCTCACTGCAGCCTCAACTTTGAAGACTCAAGTGATCCTTCCACTTCAGCCTCCCGTGTAGCTGGAACTACAGGCATGCACCACCATGCCTGTGAGATTTTTTAATTTTTTTTTTTTGTAGAGACGAAGTCTCACTATGTTGTCCAGGCTGGTCTTGAACTCCTGGCTCAAGCAATCCTCCTGCCGCAGCCTCCCAAGGTGCTGGGATTACAGGCGTGAGCCACTGTGCCCAGCCAAGTTTGGATTTTAGTCTCAGGGGAATGGGAGCTGGGTTGTGTAATTTAGAAATACACGTGTTGCAGAAAACTAAACCGACAGCGTCACAAACAAATGAAGTTTATTTTTCTCACTTGAAAAGGAGACTGGAGCTGGATGGCTGTTGGTGCTGGCTCACTGGCTTGGGGAGGTTGGGACTGGGATTGTGTCATTCCTGGGCTTTCCCCTCTGGTTGTGAGTGGCTGCAACAGTTCCAGGTATCACGGCTACATCCCAGGCAGAGTCTGCTGGCTTCTTAATCAGAACTGCTCTTAGCTTCAAGAGAGGCTGGAAAAGGGAGTCAAGTATAGGAATAAACTTTTCTGGCCCCCAGATGAAGGCAGGCAGGAGAGCTAGGGCTGGAGGTTGGGTGTGGGTGAGCCTTGGCCTCAGCTGCACTAGCTCTTGTTGAACTCTCAGGACATAGGATGCACGGGTCTGGGCTGGGGTCTGAGATTCTGTGTTTCAGACATGCTCTCAGGAGATGCTGATGGGGGTGGCCTATCGCCCAGACTTTGAAGAACATGGGTAAACACTACTGGAGAGTTTTAAGTAAGAAAGTGGTAAGCCGAGCATGGTGGCTCATGCCTGTAATCCCAGCACTTTGGGAGGCCGAAGCCAGCGGATCACTTGAGGTTGGGAGTTTGAGACCAGACTGCCATCATGATGAAACCCCATCTCTACTAAAAATACAAAAATTAGCCAGGCATGGTGGCAGATGCCTGTAATTCCAGCTATTCAGGAGGCTGAGGCAGGAGAATCACTTGAACCTGGGAGGTGGAGGTTGCAGTGAGCCGAGATTGCAATTGCACGACTGCACTCCAGCCTGGGTGATAGAACCAGACTCCTTCTAAAAAAAGAAAAAAAAAAAGAAAATAAAAGAAAGTGGTGACTTGAATTGTGTGGCTCTGTGGAGTCCAGTGTCAGGGACTAGAGGTGACACCAGGGGTCCAGTTAAGGGAACAGAAATCACGATCACTTGGGTTAGGGTGGTAGCAGGGCAGATGGTGCTGGTAGTTGGGTTAAAAATATTTTTTTATTTTTAATTTTCAAAATTGTAAAATATACATAACATAAACTTTATCATTTTCACTGCTTTTAAGTATATACATTTCTGTGGCATTTAAATACATTCACAATGTTGAACCCCATCACCACTGTCCATTTCCAGAGCTTTTTCATCACTTCAAACGGAAACTCTGTAACCATTCAGCAATAACTTTCCATTCTGTCTCCTATCAGTCTCTGGCAACCTCTGTTCCACTTTCCTTATCTATGAATTTGACTACTCTAGGTGCCTTATAGAAGCAGAATCACATAATATTTGTCCTTTTGGAACCGGCTTATTTCACTTCACATAACGTCCTCAAGGTTCATCCACAATAATGCTGCTGTGAACGTGGATGTGCAAGGATCTGAGTGAGTCCCGTGGTTGGTAGTGAGAGGTCTTTTGGAGTAGAGCCATCAGAACGCCCTGATCAGTGGAAACACAGGCTGGAGCAGAATGACTCGTGGGTTTCTGGCTTAGTGGCCGTGGTGGCTTATATTAAGTTGGGGAAGAACTTGTAAAGTGCTCTGCAAACACCAGATAGTATTTTATTCAGAATTGTTTTAAGGAGTTATCAGCCACGAAATTATCCTAATAAAGGCACGAAAACCTCCCTTTATTTATTTATTGAGACAGGGTTTCACTCTGTTACTCAGGCTGGAGTGCAGTTGGCGCGATCTCGACTCACTGCAACCTCTGCCTCTGGGGTTCAAGTAATTCTCCCACCTCAGCCTCCTGAGTAGCTGAGACTACAGGTGCATGCTACCACGCTTGGCTAATTTTTGTATTTTTAGTAGAGACAGGGTTTCACCATTTTGGCCAGGCTGGTCTCGAACTCCTGATGTCATGTGATCCACCGGCCTCAGTCTCGAGCTCCTGGCCTCAAGTGATCCGCCAACCTTGGCCTCCCAAAGTGCTGGGATTACAGGCATGAGCCACCGTGCCCAGCAAAAACCTCTCTTTAAAGAGTCATGCATCTGGGGCCTGGGCATGCAGGTTTCCATACCCCTCCCATAACTGCCTGATTGGAATGAGCAGTTGGCACACTATGGCCCACAGACCAAATCCGGCTCACCACCTGGTCTTATATGTCCTAGAGCTAAGAATGGTTTTCACATATCAAAATATAAAATGTGGGGGGAAAAAAAGACGATGTAGCCCTTTACCTAGAACAGTTGCTCAATTTTGCCTCTTGGCCCCACAGAACCTAAAACGTTGACTGTCAGGCTCTTTGTAGAAGTTTGCCGACCTCTGACCTATGTTTATCGGTTTGGCTCAGACAGGAGAAGAAGATAACACACTATCTTCTTCTGGAAATAAAACAAAAAACAAAAAACAAAACCCCTCCTCACCACTGCTGACCTACTTCTGTAGAGTTTTTTTTTTCTTCTGATGAGCACCTGCTGGTTATAGGCGACCGACCACAAGCCAGACCACCCACCCTGAAGGCCTCGCCCGTTAGCAGCCCCAGTCAGCTGAGCCGGTGAAATGGATTCATGCCAGCACAGTGCTGTTTACCAGAGCAAGTGATTTATTTAGCATCTAAATTTTAAAGGGTGCCTGTGCTTCCCAGGAAGCTGTCTGGTTTAGAAAATTGCCCATAACAAATGCATGTAATAAATCCATTATTTTGAACCTAAAGAAAGGTATTCAAGTTTTATAAGAGAAAAGCAGTTTCTCCTCATCCTCGCTAAATACATGTTGTGTAAATAATTACAAACAATGGTTTGAATGGGTGCTAAATTGTCAACTTGCCAAAATGCAATCATGGCTCTTATTATTCCAATTAATCATGCAAAAATCCACTGGCTGGTTTCTCCCTAGTGAGGCCTCTCCCATTCCTGAATAACCTAAGAATCCACGGTGCTTTGTGTCAGAAGACCTTGGAGAGAGCCACCCCTTCGCTCCGGGTTTTTAGCTGTCGGACCCAGTCCTGGGCACTTCTGGGCCTCCTCATCTGCTACTGCAGGGATTCCTTGGCCTGGTAGACTGTGAGGCTTATCCATTTTCACGTTCTTGAAATTCTAGTTATTTTAGTTCATGCTTACTTTGCTCCTGAGGGGCTGAGTCCTAAGAGGTAGTGAGCTTCGATCCCAAGCCATGCCCCTTCCCTGGAACTTCCAGGCCAGGGATGAGGCCTGGATCCATGATGCTATGTCCTGAAATGTGGATGTCACCACATCCGTCTTCGAGGGTGCTGGGCTTGGGCAGGGCATTCTTCCAGGAAACTTTTTGGTCTCCTGGAAATTTGCAAATTTACCCACCTGCTTCTCTGGAATTACTTCTGTGTACCAAGGGAGATTGGGTGTGGTGATCTTTGTCAGGCCATAGGAGGTCCTGGGCAATGAATGTCTACTTGCCTCACCTTTACATAACCAAGAGAGGTTCCCAAGAGTCTCTTCCTCCAGCTGAGAATATTGGTGGTGCATGGCGTGTTGCTGGTTCACCTAGTTGAAGTGGCCAGAAGCCTCTGTCCTGCAAAATTTATGCATTCAACAGTGTTGTTTTTTTTTGAGAGAGTCTCACTCTATTGCCCAGGCTGGAGTTCAGTGGTGTGATCTCAGCTCCCTGCAACCTCCACCTCCCGGGTTCAAGTGATTCTCGTGCCTCAGCCTCCCGAGTAGCTGGGACCACAGGCGCACACCACCACACCCAGCTAATTTTTGTTATTTTTAGTAGAGATGGGGTTTTGCCATGATGGCCAGGCTGGTCTCAAACTCCCGGCCTCAAGTGATCCGCCCACCTCGGCCTCCCAAAGTGCTGGGATTACAGGCGCAAGCCACCGCGCCTGGCCACATTCAACAAGTGTTTAGGCAGCACCTCTTGTGTGCTGGGCACTGTCCTGGGCAGTTGGGATATGCCAGTGACCAGTGTGCAAAACAAAGGTCCCTGCCCTCTGAGGCTACATGGTGGTGTATAAAGCTCTGTTCTTGAATACAGCGCAGTGCTGGGGGACCCAGATTGCTCTGTGTGTGTGTGTGTGTGTGTGTGTGTGTGTGTGTGTGTGTGTGTGTCCAGGACACTGGAAAGACTTCCCATAAGAGGAGGCATTTGATGGGGTTTTGAATGCTCAGCGGGATTCACCAAGGCACACAGAAGCAGAGCTGGGGAAGGACACCCGTGCCTGAAGGTCTGGAAGTGGGCGGGAGCTGGGCAAATTCAGGCTTGCAAGAGCCATGTGGCAGGAGCCAGGGATGCTCCGGGAGTGCGGTTTGCCCATAGAATTCCCAGTTTCTTGCAAATAAATTAGCTCCAGGAGAGGCCACTCAGAGGAAAAGGTGCCTGTAGGGTGGACTGGGGCCCAACTCTGAGGGGCTTTGAATGCTTTGCAAAAGGGTTTGATCTGTGTATTTGTAGCCTCATCCTCAGGGCCCCAGCAGTGGACAACTCTAGGGGGTGGCATCACAAAGATCTCAAGATGAGTGGCACCCCCTATGGTTGGGTCCTGCCCCCTTCCCAACCACAGGTTCCCGATCTCCCCCAGTATGCTCTCCAAGGGCTGGCTCTGTGGGTGCATGTTAGAGAGGAGCATCCTGACTCGCTGTCTCATCCCCACCTGTTCTAGAGATCACATTGAATAACTTTTCTCCTTCTTAGGTGCTGCATGCTGCACCTCCTGATTTAGGACCAGAATTCTTTAGCACCTGTTTTGGGCACCTCCAAAGGTGGGGACGATTCCCCTGGGTCTGTCTTCTTAGTTCAAAGCGGTTCTTTGTGTGCAATGTTCCTAACTGTGGGCTCGGCCCCCACATTTGAGTTTCTGAAACAGCAGCAGGTGGGAGTTGAGGGCAGAGGTCCTCAAGGTTGGTCCTTGGACCATGTGAACCTGCATCATCCTGTTGGAAATGCAGATCTCCAGTTCAGATCTGCCGAGTTTGAATCTCTAGGAAGGGGGCCTGGAGTCGGTTTTTGGAACATGTTTCCCAAGCGTTTCTTAATGTATGTCAAAGTTTGAAGACTACTATATATGACAGCAGCTCCTTAACATTTTGGGAGCTGGGGCTAGGTCTCCTTGATTGGATGCATGCATTTAGCCTTCAGAGATAATGGGATCTGGGCTCAGCTGGCCTCTGCCTGATGGTGTCTAGGTCACCAGAGTCACTACCTACGAGGCCATTGTTCACAGTGGAGAAAAGGTAACCTCTTCCTTCCTTCCTTCCTCTCCTTCCTTCCTTCCTTCTTCCTTCCTTCCTTCTTCCTTCCTTCCTTCCTCCCTTCCTCCCTTCCCTTCCCTTCCCTTCCCCTTTTCCTTCCTTCCTTCCTTCCTTCCTTCCTTCTTTCTTTCTTTCTTTTTTCTTTCTTGACAGAGTCGGGCTCTGTCACCCAGGCTGGAGTGCTATGGCATGATCTTGGCTCATTGCAACTTCTGCCTCCTAGGTTCAAGTGATTCTCCTGCCTCCGCCTCCTGAGTAGCTGAGATTACAGGCACATACCACCACGCCTGGCTAATTTTTATATTTTTTAGTAGAAGTGGGGTTTCACCATGTTGGCCAGGCTGGTCTTGAACTCCTGACCTCAAGCAATCCACCTGCCTCGGCCTCCTAAAGTGCTGGGATTACAGGCATGAGCCACCCACGCCCAGCCGGAATCTTTCTTTGTTTTTGAGACAGGGTCTCACTCTTGTCGCCCAGGCTGGAGTGCAGTGGCACAATCACAGCTGACTGCAGGCTCAACCTCTTGGTTCAGGTGATCCTCTCACCTTAGCCTCCCAGATAGCTGGGACCACAGTCATGCGCCACTGTCCCCGGCTAATTTATATATATATTTTTTGTAGAGATGGGGTTCGCCATGTTGGGCTCAAGTGATCTTCCTGCCTTATCCTCTAAAAGTGTTGGGATTATGGGCATGAGCCCCCATGCTTGGCTGAATCTTTCTTATTTGAAACTAAATCTCCTTCCCCGAGATTTCTACCCTGTGGTTCTGGTTCTGGTTCTGCCCACTGGAGTCAGACCAAGTAAACCCAGTGTGTCTTCCAGATGGCACCCCCGCAGACATCTGCAGGCTGCTGTCATATCAAGATCCCTGGATTTTTTGACCAGTTTTTATCTATTATGATCTCTAGACACTTTACTCTCCTGGGCACTCCCTTGAATGATGACTCTGTGCTATGTGCTTTCTATGTATTCTTATTTAACCCTCCCCACATCCCAATAAGGTTGGCTTTATTATCCCTATTTTATAGATGAGCAAAGGTAGGTCCAAAGAGGTGAAGAGACTTTCCTAAGGTTACATGACTAGTTTGTGCTGGAGCTAGGATTTAAACCTAAGGTCGGCTAGACACCAAAGCCAGAGTGCTATTATGACCCCCATTTTACAGACAGGGAAACTTAGAGAAGTCAAGGACCTACCTAAATCACACCACAGCAAGTGACAGAGCTGGGATATGACTCCAGAGCCTACATTACTTTTTTGGAGACAGGAATCTCACTGTCGCCCAGGTTGGAGTGCAGTGGCATGCTCATAGCTCACTGTAACCTAATCTCAACCTCCTGGACCCAAGGGATCCTCCTGCTTCAGCCTGCCAAGTACCTGGGGCTACAGGTGCATGCCACTATGCCTGGCTAAGTTTTTTTAAAAAAAATTTTGTAGAGACAGGGACTTGTTATATTTCCCAGGCAATATAACAATTCCTTGCCTCAAGTTTTCCTCCTGACTTAACCTCCCAAGTAACTGGGATTACAGGTGTGAGCCACTATGCTTGGCAGAACCTGCATTCTTAATCATGATGACAAATACTACCTTCCCACCTAGTAATCATGCCTGCATCAGGAGCTTCGCTGCTGAACACAAGGGCTGCTAAGCACATAGTTAGCAGCCAAAAGAAATATTGGATAATAGGATTATTGATATTATTCTTAGAGATTGACACTGTTCCCACCTAATATGACATATATATATATATATATATGGACAAATATACCTGTCTTATATCAAAGGGAATTTTTTTTTAACTTGACATACTGTAAGATGACCAAAATTGCTGTTGCTTGGGTGGGTGCAGGAAGATATTTCAAACCATCCTTGGAAGTGACTGGTACCATTCAATACCATCAGTAGTGTTTTTTTTAGCTTTTTAAATTGAAAAATATATATTTTTGTAGAGACAGGGTTTTGCTATGTTGCCCAAGCTGGTCTTGAACTCTTGAGCTCAAGCAATCCTTTCACCTCAGCCTCCCAAAGTGCTGGGATTATGGGGGTGAGCCACCATGCCCGGCCTACCAGAAGTGTTTACTGAGTACCTAGCACAGGCCCAGATGCACAGGGCCCCTGAATCAGATCCTTCCATTCACAGTCAAACCCCCTTCCTTGTAGACTGAATGAGATTTTGTTCTGGTATCAGGTAACTGTGTTTCATGACCCCTTCTCCAGCTCCAAAGGCCATATATTAATAAGCCCATACCATTTGTCTTTTCTCTGATTACACATATTTCCAGTCCTCTTGCTAGTGGTTGCCTTAGGTCTGGGCATGTGATAGGTATTCAGCGGTCTAGCAATTGGCCAATGAGTCATTAGGAGATGTGTGCATCAGGAGAGCACTGGGAAAATTGTAGTGGCTTTTAAGGCAAGGCGTACAAAGGCCTCTTCCTTTCTTTTGGATATTATTGTGTGAGAATGAGATGTTTGTCACTGTCACAGACCTCTATGACCAGGTTGGGTAAAGCCCAGAGAATGCCAGAAAAGGTGACCCAAAGCCTTGATTTTGTTGTGCCACTGAATTAACATAATCTGGATGTCCCCTGCCTCCAGGCTTCTTGTATGAGATTATAAGTGTCCTTATTACATAAGCTACTTTCAGCTGGGCATTCTGATACTTGCAGCCAAAAGCATAACCTAAATGCTTATGGTCCCTAAAGAGCTTACAGGGCTCCTGGGGAGATAAGGAACACACTCAGGTATCATTAGGTCACCATATGGCAGCAGGAGGTAACTCAGCACCAACCACACAGTGACAGGCACGACATTAGGAGAGAAGGGTGAGATCTGAGAAAAGGAAGAGGGGAGGTGAAGCGTGCGTGGGCTTGGGATTCAAAATGACTTAGACCTTGGGCTTTTTGTTGTTGTTGTTGAGATGGAGTCTCGCTCTGTGGCCCAGGCTGGAGTGCAGTGGCATGATCTGGGCTCACTACAACCTCTGTCTCCCAGGCTCAAGAGATTCTTCTGCCTCAGCCTCCTGAGTAGCTGGGACTACAAGTGCATGCCACCACACCTGGCTAATTTTTATATGTTTAATAGAGACGCGGTTTCACCAGGTTGGCCAGGCTGGTCTGAACTCCTGACCTCAAGTGATCTGCCCACCTTGGCCTCCCAAAGTGCTGGGATTACAGGTGTGAGCCACCACACCTGGCCTAGAACTTGGGCTTTGAAACCTGCCTCTACCGCTTACTGGCAGTGAAGCCTTGGGAAATGGACTTAACTCTCTTGGCCCCAGTTTCCTCATCTGTCAAGTGTGGATAATACTAGGGCCTAAATCATGGGGCTTTGTGAGGATTTGAAAAGCCATTGAGCATAGTGCTTGGTCCACGGCAAACTCTCAAATGAAAGCCATTGTGGTGATTACTCCGGAGACACGAACCACTGTGAGGACCCTGGCTGCAGCCTCAATCCTGCCACCTGTCCCGAAACAGCTGAAGCACTTTCCTCCCGCTGCAGGTGCAGGCTCAGGTGGGCATGAAGAAACTCTTTAGCAAAGATCTTCCTCCAGGGTGCTCCTATTTCTTCTTGCTTGTGCTATGCTTTTGTTCTATGTGGTTCTGGACTTCAGGGCTCAGCTCTGACCTGGTACCGAGACTTCAGGCTTCCTATTGATCCTAAATTGGTCCCCAGAATTGTGTCTTTTTTCTAGCCATGAATTTGGGCTCCCTGGTCTTGAAGATCTTCAGCTACCCTTTTTGACCTGCCCCAGTTTGATGCTCTGAGGGTGGAACCTCCTTGCTGATAAGTTGGCTCACAGGTGGCTGTGGATTGGTGCTTCTCCAGCTTCTGCCTGAGAGCACCCCGGGAGACAGAGGCGTGTGAACACCATTCAAGTCAGCTACAAGTGAGAAGGGTGTCTAAAGCCTTGTGTCTGATCTTTAATTCATGTGGATTTTGCAGCACTTCCTGACTTGAACAAGTCATTATAATACAAAAAGTTTAAGATGATTTACCATCAGGAAAGAATACAAAGAGTAGCTGCCCTATTCATTAATGCATGGGATGCAGCTGCAAAGAATCTAGCTATTTTTTTATATTGCGCTGAATAGAAAAGAGATCACATTGCCTCGCAGATTAGCTTTTCTCCTCTGTCCAAGGTTACAGTATGTTAAAAACCCAGATCCATGTAACTCTGTGGCTATAAAGGGCAACAGTTCTTTGTGTGGCAGCTTCAGGTAATCACCAATGAGAGACATCTGGAATACCATCAGAGCAGTGGGCCCATGTAGCATGTTCAGGCTTCTGCTGGCAGGCTGGATAGCCTGGGAAATGATGAGAATACTCTCCCTGACCTGGTGAAGCTGCAGAACTCTGTCTCTTGCCGCCCTCCAGGTCTTCAACCGGCCGGCCCCTGCTTCTTAAACCTGCTTTCATTCATGTGACTTGAATCCTGCAGCCTGTATCTGTCTGCCTCTGCCCTTTGAGTCAGATAGGATGCAGGTGACAGAAGACCCCATGGACAGTGGCTTAAATCACAATGACACTGAATTATCTTAGAAGTCTGATCCAGAGTTGATGAGCAGATAAAAAATGTTGAAAGGATCCACGTTCTTTCCGTCTCTCTGCTTAGTCATCCTCACTGTGTTTGCTTTTCTTCAGTTTGTTACTTTTTTTTTTTTTTTGAGATCGAGTTTCGCTCTTGTTACCCAGGCTGGAGTGCAATGGCGTGATGTCTGCTCACTGCAACCTCCACCTCCCAGGTTCAAGCGATTCTTCTACCTCAGCCTCCTGAGTAGCTGAGACCACAGACGTACACCACCACACCCAGCTAATTTTTATATTTTTGGTAGAGACGGGGTTTTGCCATGTTGGTCAGGCTGGTCTTGAACTTCTGAGCTCAGGTGATCCACCTGCCTCGGCCTCCCAAAGTGCTGGGATTACAGGCATGAGCCACAGTGCCTAGACAAGCTTGTCACTTTTTGATGACAAGATGGCTGCCACAGCTTCAGCCATCGTGCCCTCACTCAACCACATTCAAGGCCAGAAGGAGGAGAAAGGGACACTTTCTTCCATTAAATGTCTATCTCTTTTATCAGGAAGCAAGAAGCCCTCCCTCAGATTTGTCTTTATTTTTCATTGGCTGGAACTGTATCTTGACGGCAAGGGAAAATGGAAAAGTAAGAATCGGAGAAAAGCAAATGAGATTACTTTGTTTGTTTAGCCCAATCATGATTCATCTTCTGAGGCTGAAACAAATATCAGAGTCTGTAGCAGTAAAGAGAAGGCAGTGACTTTAGGGTAGGCACTAACGGTGCCCACTAGTCTTTCTAATTTCCCGTGTCACCCTCAACTTCTCAGGCCCACCCCGGCCTGCCTGAAGAGCCTCAGGAGAATGCCCCCCTTCTTTGTCAGACCCTCTTTGTAGCTATTGAGGCCCTCTTCATACTTTGTTTTGAAATCTGTCATAGGGAAGACATGTCCTCTTTCGTCAAATCTCATAGAATTGAGTTCTGTGCCAGTCTGTAGGTTACAAATGACTGAGATAGAGACAGCTCTCACCCCAGCACATCTCAAAGACTGCTGTCTCTGTGAACAGAGATTGTTCTGAAGAAAAGGCTGACCATTAGTCCCCCACCACAAAATTATTCTCCAAATCAAGTTTGGGTAAAATGACTATCCCTAGTAATTGGCCATTGTAATAGACAATTCCATGCATTTGCATTGCTTTCGAATGCAGGGTGGCCTAGGAGGGGCATGCTTTCTTCTGCAGGTAGAAGGAAGGGCACAGACTTGGGAGCCCAGGTTTGAGTCCTAGCACTGGCAGTGTGACCTGGGGCAAGTCCTTGAACTTCCCTGGGCCTCTATTTATGTCCCTCTGAATAGGAGACATGATTGCTGCTTCAGGGTTGCTATGAGGATGCTCTGCGGCTTTATGGGAGAAGGCTGGAGGACTCTAAATGTGGTGTTACCTCCTGCCTTCAAGGCTTCTACTGTGAGCAGATTTTCAGTTATGTATTTGCACTTGAACTTGGCCACCTGCTGGCTGGCTCACTTTGTTAGAAATCAGGACCGTGGCTTATTCGAGAGCAAGGTTCTTATACCTCATTGGCCTTTGTGCCTCTCTTTAAACTTCCCCAAGGAGCAGGCAAGCAGGTCTCCAGCTTCTTGGGTTTGTAGGTATATGTGGGGAGATTTTCTCTTCCTTTTGTCCATTGCTATTTTCTTTTCTTTTATTATTGAGGTAAAATTTACATACAGTAAAGTCCACAAATTCTTTTTTCTTTTTTTTCAGATGGAGTCTTTCTCTGTCACCTAGGCTGAAGTGCAGTGGTGCGATCTCAGCTCACTGCAACCTCCGCCTCCCAGGTTCAAGCAATTCTCCTGCCTCAGCCTCCCGAGTAGCAGGGATTACAGGCACGCGCCACCATGCCTGGCTAATTTCTGTATTTTTAGTAGAGATGGGGTTTCACCATGTTGGCCAGGCTGGTCTCAAACTCCTGACCTCAAATGATCCACCCACCTCAGCCTCCCAAAGTGCTGGGATTACAGGCATGAGCCACTGTGCCCGGCCAAGTCCACCAATCTTTACATGTGCTGTATAGTTGGTGTATTTTTTCTATATTTGTACATCAATGCAAGCACCACTCTAATCAGGATATGGATGGTTTCCATCACTCCAGAGGGTTCCCCATCCCCCCACCTGCTTCCCCCATCAACCCAGCTTGTGCTCACACCACGCAGCAGCTGCCGCTGAACTTCACATGGGGCGGGTATTATACACCATATGCTTTACATTGTACCCTCAGGACCTTCATGTCTTTTTCTGATCAGTTTTAAGTAGCCTCTCAGCCTTCTTCTGATGGGCTGGGCTCCTCCCTCCTGGCACATCACTGGTGACTGTCTACTGTCATCTCCTGAGATGGCAGAAGCCTCAGACGTGCCTCCCTTGGCAGGGTGTGTCCTGGGATATTCCTGTGGGCGCCGAGACCAGGCCTTTGCTCCCAGGGGCGGCTCTGTGGCTTTGTTGGCTCTTGCATTGCAGGGCTCGAAGGAGCTGGGAATGGGCCGGGGCCGGGGTGCCCTGGGCAAAGGTTTCTGAGAAGTGGCCTGAAGTCAGGCCAAGCTGGGGGGCTTTAGAGAGGGAGTGGAAAAAGCTACAGACCCAAGAGAGGTCTGCACAATGGGGGCTGCTCACAGAACACCCATAATGTTAGAAGTGGCGGTTAAGTATGGGGTGGTGAATTAGGCATTAGCTTGGCCCTCTACTGAGAGTGACGGAGGACAGACCCCATCCCTGCTAACAAGGCTGACCTTAGGTGTGGTATGGTGGGAAGTCGCCCTTCCCTACAAAAAGATCCCTTTCGCCTGCCTGCCAACACCATGTGTTCACTCACTTGTTCATGTCAGGGGTATTTCCTGGGACCCCGGGGATGCAGGCAATGTTCTAATGCCAACCGTGTGAGGATGCCCACAGGCAGGGCCTCTCATCCCGTGGGCCCACTTCCTAGACAGGCTGCTAACGGGTGGCCCACAGGCCAGATTGGGACCTTGGATGTGCTGGCTTTGGCTCCCATAGTTTAAAAACCTGGAAATTGCCTATAAAAACTAGATTCCTGACTTCTCTTGACAAATCAGGAGATCTGGCAACCCCAGCCTGCTACACAGCAGCAGGTAGGAGTGGGCACGGCATGCTTTCTCCAGTTTGCTACAGTACCTACCATCCCTCTGGCCTCATACCTGCTGGCCTAGGTATGTACATTTCTGCTACTATAGAAATGTAGATATCTCGCTAATTTGAATGGATGGGAAGAGTTGGTGAAGGCCTCACAGGGGAGGCAGTGAGGCTTGGTCACCAGTTGGAGGGTGCCTGTCCAAACCTACTCAGGCTCTTCCTCCTGAGGATGATGCTCTTCTCAGCAGATGCTCTCTGGAGAGGATGATAGTGTGGGGGAGGGGGAATGGGCAGGAGAGCAAGATGCTGAGATATTATCCCACCAAGGCCCAGGGTAGTGGTTCTCAAAGTATGGACTACCTGGATTAGGATCACCTGGGGGTGCTGGTTCAAAATGCAGCCCCACTGCAGCAGAGCCTGGAGGGAAGGTCCCCAGGTGATGCCCTGATCACTCAAGTATGAGAAGAGGAGGCCGGGGCTTAGCGAGCCATGGGTCTGACATAAACCGTGTTTTCTAGGGCAAGACTGGGGACCCAACTCCTCCTTCTAGTCCCCTGATGGAGCCTTGTTTCAGACACCCTGCTTCTGGGCACAGCTGGGGCCCCCACCAAGCTGAGGGCATGAGAATCATCTTCTCCAGCCTTCTGGCCCCTGCACCTGGAGGAAAGGTCATGCTTGGCTTTGCCAAGTCTTGTCATTTTCCAGAATCTTTGAACTGCCACCCAGGCAGTGGTCCAGCTCTGGGGAATGGGATGGTGGCTGGCTGTCTGGTAAGGCACACCTTGTCTCCTCTTCCCTTTGATGGGTGTGCTTGCCTCTTAGCCAGGTGGCCTGACAGTTGCTGGGCTCTGGCCAGGGGGCTGGAATCATGGCCCTTTGTAGGTAAAGAGGGGCAGGGGTAGGGAGGCACCCTCGGGGTGGCCAGGGCGTGCGTAAGGAGGCGCTTATGCTCAGGTTCTTGAAGTGGCCCAGCAAGGGAGCATTTCCTTAATAATGAGGTTCCTAGGGAGCAAAATATGGGAGACCCTCATTCTCAGGGTGGTGAAGGGCCCACTCCCCACCCACTCCTGCCAGAACTTGAGAATGCGGGCTCCCTAAATATCCCACTCACCCACACTTGTCTGGTCCTGCATCGTGGTTACTGCACTCAGGGAGCCCGAGGGATGTGCTGGGATTGCAGGCAAAGGAGAGGGTGGGACAGGCAGAGCGTTCAGGACCTCTCACACCAGACCATGGCTTCTCAACCCAGGCTGCACACAGGAAGCCCCCGGGAAGCTTTAACATTTCCTGATGCCAGGACCCCATCCCCAGAGATGTGGATTTAATGAATCTGGGGTGCAGCCGGTGTTGGGGTTTTTAAAACTCCCCGGGAGATTCTAATGTGCAGCAAAGTTTGAAAACCTCTGATCTGGATGGAGCAGGGAGGGTATTGTTTATGGGTTTTCCTTCCATCTGTTTTAGTTGTGAGCAATAGACTGACAAGCAGGACACAGACTTCTAAGGATAACACTGTTTTTTTTTTCCTTTGAGATGGTGTCTCACTCATTCCGATTGTACAGTGGCATAGTCTTGGCTCACTGCAACCTCCATCTCCCAGGTTCAAGTGTTTCTCCTGCCTCAGCCTCTCGAGTAGCTGGGATTACAGGCGCTCACCACCACGCCTGTCTAATTTTTGTATTTTTAGTAGAGACGGGGTTTCACCGTGTTGGCCAGGCTGGTCTCGAACTCCTGAGCTCAGATGATCTGCCCGCCTTGACCTCCCAAAATGCTGGGATTACAGGAGTGAGCCACCGTCCCCGGCCTGGGTAACACTTTTGCTGGTAACACCAATAGCTGTATGCTGTTGTCAACATTCAACAAGGTGAATGGAGTATGAGGAGGACGGAAAGAAGCCTAAGATTCAAGCTCCCAGTCTGTGCCACATGCATCATGTTTGCCACTTAACGGTCAGTCCTGGGAGTTTACAGATGAGGAGCTTGAGTCTTGGCCGGGCTAAGGACTTTGCCTGCGCCTCACAGCTGTGGAATAGTAGAGCCTTAAATGAAATTGATGTGTGACAAGGTGCTGGTAGGAATGAAAGTCCTTCCTGTTGCTTTCAGATTGATTTTCTAAACAAAGTATTTCTGGGGTCAGCTGGTGGAGGAGAGGGCTTGGGAAAGAACTGGGCCCCGACTCCTCTCTGTCTGCAAGATAGAGGGTGGGGAGGAGCTGAAGGCCATTTTAGGCCCCGTCCCCCAACAGATTCTGTCGGAATTTGGCCTCAGCCAGCTGCCCCAAGTGATTTTAAGGAAAAATACCTCTCCCTCTGCTTAAAGCCAAATAGATCCCTGAACCTAAAGTGAGTTGACTAGTGTGATAAAAATGGGGCCTCCTCCTTGCCTCCAAATTCACACACACACACACACACACATACATATGCACACATACACACACTCAGATTTACTGCAGTTCCACCAATTAGGTGATTAGATTTAGCCAGAAAATACTCATGGGGGGGTAAGTGGGGAGACAATTCCATCTGTTACAGCATATTATAGGTTACAGAGTACTTTTGTCAGGGGCCGATCCCACATTCTCAGCAGACCTATGCATCCTGCTAGACAGCAAACACCATGGGGAATTGTGCCACAGAGGCTTCTGAAGATGCAAAGAGAGAGCATCTAAGGTGAGGCTTGGAAGATGCTGAAAGTTGCTCTTTAATGGGTAACTTTATGCAAAAGAATTGTCCCACTGGCTTCCAAAGCAGTAACAATGCTGCGAGCAGCTTTTTGCTGTGGTGACAAAAGTTCCCTTTCTCCTACTGAGAGTGGTTTCTGCATTCTCAGTTGGTTCATGCAGGAGCAGTGGGCCAGGGAAGACAGCACCAGGGCTGGTTGGATTCCTGCCTGTCCACTTATGGGCTCCCTCACCTTGGGTGAGGGGATTAGCCTCTGAGTCCTGGTTTCTTCCTATGCATGTTGGGGACTTCTGCTTCTGGCCAAGACAGGGTAGCAGGGACTGGATTTGCACTCCTGCCTGCAACAATTTTTAAAAAGCAGACAGAACATATGAAATAATGGTTTTCAAGACACTAGACATCAGGCTACAAGATTCAGGGGTCCCAGAGGGCTCCATGGTTGTCTCTGCTTACTGCCTGGAGAGTGTTTTTGGCCACGACCCAGAGAGGGGGAACTCGGGCCAGGTGGGGAGAAATGGAAGTAAATTCTGTGAGGTTCTTCTACTCGATGTGAAGTGGCACAACATCACTTGAAGGTAAATTGTGAAAAGGTCAAGATGTGCACTATAAATACTAAAATAGCAGAGTTACAGCTGCTAAGCCAATAAAGAAGATAAAATGGAATCATCAAGAATAGTCCAAAAGAAGGCAGAAAAGGGGAAAAAAACAGATGGGACAGATAGAAAACAAATAGCAAAACAATAGACTGAGACCCAACTATATCAATAATCACATTAAATGTCAATGGTCTGAACACCATTTAGAGATTGTCAGATAAAAGAGCAAGAGTTAATTCCATGCTGCCTACAAGAAACCCACTGTAAATGTAAGGACACAAATATATTCAAAGTACAAAGATGGTTAGCGTATACCATGCTAACACTAATCAAAAGAAAGCCGGAATGGCTATGTTAATATAAGACAAAGTAGGTTTCAGAACAGACACTACCTGGTAGGTCTATATCTATATATTTATATCAAATCCATGTTTATAATATACAGAACAATGATCCTTGCTTCACTGGGTTTTGGTGAGAACCGAGTGAGGTAATACTTGGCAAAGTGTTCCACAGACTATAAGACATGATACAGGTGTAATTGGGCCTTAATGATTAGAAGCAGGACCATCTGAACACTTATAAAGAGTCAAGGAGCTGGGTTTGAACTGTTGGGTGCTTGAGAAAAAAAAAAAGAAATCCCAGATAGCAGCTCTGAGGAGGGCAGTGTAGGGCTGGCTGGAGGAGCTAGGGCCCAGAGATGTCAGTGCTGTGGTGCCTCGGCCAGTGCTTCTGAGGCCCGGCGAGTTTACCAGCATCCACCGTAGCAAGGGGGCTTCCCTGAGCAGCAGGAGGAGACATGAGACCAGAGCACACCTGAATCCCATAACCCCAGAAGCTTTGGTAATCCTAGCAGATGTTTGGCTAAAAAGAAAAGTAAGATGTTCAGGAATTATTGTGCTGAGTCTTTTCTGAGCATTTTCTCCTTCGTTGGTCTTATTTGGTTGGGACTGATACCATCATCTCCATTTGACAGATGGGGATATGGAAGCTGAGCATGACAGAGCCATTTAGCCATTGGGCCAGGATTTGGACCCATGCAGTCTAGACCAGAGCCCAAGCCCTAACCACTACCTTAACCATGCACGAGGTGAGGGATTGGGAGGCCTTGGGCAGCCAGAGGGTTACATCTAGATTTGGAAGCAGGGAGAGAGAGGTGTAGAGCTAGGGTAAGCTCCTTCACCCTCCAGCCCATGCAGTTCATCCCCGCCCCTCCCTCAGGCTCCCCCTTTCCCATCCCATGCGCCTCACCTGCCCTCCAGGGGCCAGCAGGTGAGGAGTGGACACCAGCTGGCTGGAAGGAGCTGTCGCTGGGCTGCAGGCCTGGGGCTATGCCAGGTTCCCCTGCCTCTCCTCCTTGGAGTCAGGAGGTCCCAGCCCTGCTTCCAAGCCACACTGAACCTTGGTTTTCTCATCTGAAGAATGGGATAGCAGTTCTGACCTCTCGGGGATATCCGAGGGTTCCTCGGGAGTGTGGTTCCTGGTGCAGGATGGCTGCTTCCCCTCTTCTGTCTGCCTCACCCAGCTCCTGCTTCTGCTCTCCTCTCCCCTCTCTTACTTGGGGGTGCTTTTCTCCCTTGGACTCCCCCTGCTTCTCCAAGGCCTTCTGGGAGCCAAGTGGCTCGTGGGCAGGTTGAAGGTTTTTCCTTCACGACCCTCGAAGGCCAGGTGGTCAGGGGTCGGGGGGCATGAAAGTTGAGTGAGACTAAGCTTTTTGTTTTGGTTTTTATTATTTTTAATGTTTCATTGTGTGTTTTTTTTTGTTTTTTTAAGATAAAATTCACATAACTTACAAGGAACCGTGTTAAAGTGTACAATTCAGTCTGGGTGTGGTGGTCCACACCTCTAATCCCAGCACTTTGGGAGGCCAAGGTGGGAGGATCACTTGAGTCTAGGAGTTTGAAACCAGCCTGGGCAGCGTGGGGAAACCCTGTCTCTACAAAAAGTAGAAGAATTAGCTGGGTGTGGTGGTGTGTGCCTGTGGTCCCAGCCACTCGGGAGGCTGAGATGGGAGGATGGCTTGAGCCTGGGAGGCAGAGGTTGCAGTGAGCCGAGATCACCCCACTGCACTCTGGTCTGGGCAACAGAGTGAGACCCTGTCTCAATAAATAAATAAATAAATAAATAAATAAATAAATAAAATTATACAATTCAGTGGCATTTAGTACATTCCCAATGTTGTACAACTACCAGTTTCCAAACCACTAGTTTCAAAATTTTTTGTCACTCCAGAAAAACACCCTATGTACATTAAGTAATCACTCCTCATTCTCTCCCTCCCCCCAGCCCCTGGCAACCACTCATCTGCTTTCTCCCTTTATGGATTTACCTATTGTGTTCATTTCATTTCAAAGGAATCATAGACTCTGTGGCCTTTTATGTCTGACTTCCTTCCCTTAGCGTAATGTTTTCAAGTTTCATCCATGTTATAGCAAGTGTCAGTACTTTATTTCTTTTTAATAGCTGAATAATATTCTATTGCGTGTGTATAACATGATTTGTTTATCCATTCAGCCGTTGATGGACATTGAGTTGTTTCTACCTTTCGGTTACTGTGGATAGTGCCGTGATGAACATTTGTGAACAAGGGGAGTCCCTGTTTTCAGTCCTCTAGAGCATATACAAAGGCGTGGAGTCACTGGGTCATACGGAAATTCTGTTTAACTTTTGCAGAAACTGCCAAACTGCTCTCCACAGTGGCTGTACCTCCTTTTAGTTTTCATATTATATTATTCTAAGTGCAAAGATAGGACAATGCCATAGAAAATTTGGAAATTATGCCTTGAGCAATTTTTTAAAAATGTTTTCATTTTAAAAAATCATAAAGTTTATATAAATCCATGCTTATTGTAACAATTCAAAGACATTTCTAGCAGCAAAAAGTCTATCTGCTCCTCCATCACTTTCCCCCTAGCTGATAAATGTTGACCTTTTAGTAAGTATCTTTCCAGACATTTTCCAGGCATTGATAGAATTTGGGGATTTTTCTTTTTACATGAACTTGTCATACTATCCATATTATTTGCTTTGAAATCTTTCTATACATTTCTTGTGAATTTCAAGTTGGAAAGACTGTCCCAGAGCCAGGCGGGTGGTCCCTGGAGGAGAGGCCCTCAGATCTGTGACCTGTCTTTGCTCTGTTAAAAAAAGTTTGGAAGTCTGGGCCACAGGTATGGACAAAGTTGTCCTTGAGTGGATGGATAAAGAATGTATTATAATTTTCTTTTTGTTATCTGCATATACAAATTCTTTGTAAAATGAGTATGAATTGCTTTTATAATAAGAAAAAAAGTAGGGAAGAATTGAGGGCCTGCAGGCTTGGTGCCCAGCTTGTACCTTAATTTAGCACTAACTTCATTCCTTCTCGTTGCATAATGAGTTGTTTATGTGTTTGCCTCCCTTGAGCGCGGACAGGCTTATTCATCTCCTTGCCCTCCCAACTCCTTCCCTGCTCAGGGCTGAGCCCCATGCCAGGCACACAGCAGGATTGCTGAACAAGCAAGTAGCCCCAGCAGGGTTGTGGTGGAGGCTGCAGAGGAGAGGGTGGGTCCCAAAGACCCCCATATGCCCTCAGCTCAGGCTCACAAAGGAGAGTGCATAGCCGGGGGAGTCCAGGCCCCCAGGACCGAGCTCCCAGTGGTCACACTCTCTGCAGGGGCACTGGGCCCAGCCTCTGTGGGAAGCTGGGTGTAAGCGCAGGTGCAGTTATTCATGGCAGCCCTGGCCAGGGTACCCATGGCAGGCGGTATCCAGCTGAGGAAGTAATTAGAGCACCGCCAGGAGCAGGAAAGGGGGGCGGGAGGCTTGGAGGCTTGGGCTCCCTTTCCAGAGAGATAGAAATAGCTGGGCTCCTGGCGGAGGCGGAGAGCAGTACACACAGGAATGGAGGTGCGAGCAGCCAGCGCTTGGGGCACGGGGTGGGGGCTGTCTTCTTGGTCTTGTCCCGTCATTCCTGTTTGGAGGGGGAAGGGGAAGGGGCATGTGGTCTGTGGCCTGGAGGGGGCCTGTCCGAGGCCCTTCCTCTCCTTCCTGGGGCCTCCCCATCTGTCCCCCAAGCCTGGCCTTCCAGGGCTCATGGGGGGCATCACAACAGCCCCATAGTCCTGGCCTCAGCTTCCTGCCTCTAGCTTTCCATGAGAAGCAGGCTATGAAGGGGTGGGGTGGGGTTCCAGAGCTCAGGATCATTCTAGCATTTCTAGGGGATAGTCCCTGGTGGTGCTGGGCAGCTCCATGCCTGACTCATCTGAAAACACTTTATAAATAACCTGGCAGAGGGACGTGGGCTCTCCACCCCCGTACCCGCCACACTCTGTGAGCAGGTGGCAGCACCAAGGTCCTCAGGGCTTTTGAGATGTCCAGGGCAGGGTTCTGGTCAGAAGCCAGGCCCAGGGGGATGCCGGGAGGGAGTGTGTCCACCTCTGGTGAATGGTGCTGCGGGGGTTCTGGGCGCCACGGAGTCCTCCTCTCAGCTGTGATGCTGTCAGCGCCACAACCTTCGATGGGAGCATCGGGGATTTCTGGCTGGGCAAACTGAGCCACTGTGGACTAGAGTTGCTGGGAAACCTGGGATGAGTCACTTCCCTTCTCTGGGAACCCTCATTGGTAAAATGAAAAGGTTGAACTAGGTGAGTACTAAGGTATATTTTTTATTCTCCTTGGTGGGTACAGGTTAGTGTTCCTAAATTAGATACCACAAATATTTACTGAGCCCTCATGTCCCTGCACTGTGCTAGGCAGCTCTATGCAATTATTTAACAAAGTTTTTTTTTTTAGAGATGGTCTTGCTCTGTTGCCAAGGCTGGAGTGCAGTGGTGCGATCTTGGCTCACTGCAGCCTCAACCTCCCAGGCTCAAGCAATCCTTCCATCTCAGCCCCCTGAGTAGCTGGGACTACAGGCACACACCACTACATCTGTCTAATTTTAAAAGTTTTTGTAGAGATGTGGTCTCCGTGTGTTGCCTAGGCTAGTCTCAAACTCCTGGCCTCAAGAAATTCTCCCTCCTCAGCCTCCCAAAGTGCTGGGATTATAGGTGAGAGCCACTGCACCTGGCCTTTTTTCTTTTCTTTTTTTTTTCTTGAGACAGAGTCTTGCTCTGTTGCCCAGGCTGGAGTGCAGTGGCACGATCTTGGCTCACTGCAACCTCTGCCTCCTGGGTTCAAGTGATTCTCCTGCCTCAGCCTCCCAAGTAGCTGGCATTACAGTCGCACACCACCACATCTGGCTAATTTTTGTATTTTTTTTTTTGTTTTTTTTTAGTAAAAATAGAGCTTTGCCATGTTGGCCATGCTGGTCTCGAATTCCTGACCTCAAGTAATGTGCCCACCTCGGCCTCCCAATGTGCTGGGATTACAGACGTGAGCCACCATGCCTGGCCTCAAATATTTTTTAATAAGGCTCATCTGCTGCTAGTTAGCGTATTGGGTAGGGGCCCATGCCGGTCAGGCCACATTGGGGTCTCAGGCCAGGGCAACAGCTGTATACGTGTCAGTCGTCTGAAGGATTAGCAAGGGAGTGTGGCCACGGCTCAGGCAAAGGGAGAAAACACCTGACACCGAGAGGGAAGGGCACGGTGGGCTCTGATGCTTGTCTGAATTTCCCTCAGCAGCCCCATTCACCAGATGGGCCCTGGGACTCGCTCAAGGTCCCATAGCTGGAAGTGATGGGGGTCCTGGGAGGACCCAGGTGTTCTGATTTCAAGCCCGATTTCTTGGGAGGAATGCTCATTGTTTCTGTATTCTGTATTTGGAAATATCTCAAGTAGACACGATGGCACCAGGAGCCAGAGGCCACTGCGCAGAGAAGGCAGGGTCCTGCATGTTCCTGATCAGGCCTGCTCTGGTCTCAGGCTGGGGAGGACACTGTGTCCTGGTGCTCGGCGGTGTCTGGCGCAGATGGGCGTGTGTGGGTGGGGCAGGAGGAGGAGCAGTTACCCACAAATGGAGCCTGTGTGCTGGACAAGGAGAGTCTCTCCCTTGTCAGGCCTAAGGGGACACCAGGAGCCTCCAGGGCAGGAACAGTATCTGGGAGGCCAGGGGTTGGGGACAGGACTGCAATAGGGTCTGATTTTGTTGCTGAGGAAGAAGAGACATTTGACTGGTCAGCCACAGAAGGCAGACGAGGATTCTGGACACAGATTTCAGCGTGGCACAGCCTGTGTACTCACTGCTGGGGCACTGCCACCTGTGAGGTGATGAGCTCCTGGTCCCCCGATGAGTGGCCTTCTGTGAGGGTGTGGAGGAGGGGACTCCATGAGGGAAGGGCTGGATTAGGCTGGTGGTCCCCAACATGGCAGCACATCAGAATCCCTGGAGGAGTTTGCTTATGGTACAGATCTCTGAGTCGCCCCCTGAGCCCCCACTGGATAGGACTCCCCAGGGGTGAGCTGTACAACCTCCATGTCAGGCCTCCAGAGGCTGGGGCTCCATTTATCCCAGCCTCCCTTACCCACCCCTGAGATACGCTGTTGAGGTTTCAAGCACAGTGCAGCTGCAGATGTAGTAGCAGTCCATAGACAGAGAACAAACAGCAACCTCAGGAGACTGCAGATTCAGAGCTTAGTCAGTGGATTTGGTGGCTGCACACAACCTGGACAATGGCTTCCCTGCAGGCCACTCAAAAGACTGAAGTCATGTGTCATGACTTTGGGGATTAAGATGCTGAAAGGGTTTTGATATCTTTCAAGGGAAACAGAGCTACAGGGCCTTCAACAAGCTGCTCTGCTCCTGCGGTCAGTCCAGTTCAACAGTAGTCTCTGGCTGGGTGCGGTGGCTCATGCCTGTAATCCCAACACTTTGGGAGGCCAAGGCTGGAGGATTGCTTGTGGCCAGGAGTTCAAGACCAGCCTGGCCAACATGGCAAAACCCCTTCTCTACTAAAAATACAAAAATTAGCAGGGCGTGGTGGCGCACACTTGTAATCTCAGCTACATGGGTGGCTGAGGAATGAGAATTGCTTGAACCCAAGAGGCAGAGACTGCAGTGAGCCTAGATTGTGCCACTGCATTCCAGCCTGCATGACAGAGCCAGAGTCCATCTGGAGAAAAAAGAAACAAAATACAAAAAACAAACGTGGCCCCTGATGAGGGGGAGCCTGGTGCAGTAGGAAGAGTGCGGCCAGGGGCAAGTCCAAAGCCTCCTCCTGTCTCGCTATGTGACTTTGAGCTAGTGTCTTACCCCCTCTGGGCCTCTCATTTGTAAAGTGAGGGAGTTGGACCTTCACATCCTCCCTGACCTGGCATGTTACAATACCTTGAGTGACCAGGATCTGGGGTGTTTGCCTAGTGGCTGGCATCAAATGTTGTTCTGACCTGCTCCTTGCTGTGGCATCTCCCCTCCTTAGTTACTTGTTTCCCACTGTCTGCTGGAAGTGTGGCTGTCCTGGCTAATCAGGCAGGAAGGCCTGGTAGCAATGGAGGCAGGGCAGTTGCTGGGCGGGAAGGAGTGAGCACGTGGACCTGCCAGGCAGTGGGGCCGGCCAGGGGCAGGGTTCCAGGGACCAGGGCAGGGGAAACTGCCAGGAAACTATAGGCCCTGCCTCAGAGAGAGGACTGGGGCCAGAAGTGGGGGATTCTGGCTTAGTACACCAGCCCTTGAGGTGCATGAGGCCTCCCGAGAGCACGGTGGACAAGTGTAATGTACAGGATACTCCTGGGGTTAGGGACGGGACAGGAAAGGAGACATTAATGCCACATCTTGAGGGCACATTCAGGGCCAGGCATTGCATTTGTACAATTTCCAGATTTCACAAAACTCATGGGAGTGGATATCACTTGCCTCATTTATAGACAAAGATAGGAAGGCCCATGTTAAGTGATTTGCTCATGGCCACACAGCCAGCGAGAGGCAGAACGGGACGTGAACTCAGGTCTGGCTGATTCTAAAATGCACAGGGCTCCCTCTGCATCGTGCACCTCCTCCTCTGTTACAAGCATCATTCTTCTAAAGCGCAATGGCACCCATCAGCCCAAGGCTCTGCGTGTATCTGTCCAAGGTCAGGGGTATGTGCACAGAAATGGACATACATGAAGGAAGTATGATTCAGAATTAAATTGCAACAAAGAAATTTAAAATCACCTAGGCCAACAGAGTATCAGCAGGATTTGAGCCTGAGACCTGTCAGGTTGCAAAACTGATTGCTGGGGAAACTGAGGTTGATGAGCTCCAGCCCCTGGCCATGCGCTCACATGGTATGTGGGAGGCCAGCTGCAATGCCTCATATTTCTGGGGAGGTGGCCATGAGCTGCTGTGCTGGAGGCAATCAGGGAGGAGTCCCCCAAAGGGGCAAAGTTTGAGTTGTCTCTCAAAAGATGGGTTGAAATTCACATGGCAGTTAGGTATGGGAGAAAAGAGTTCTAGGCAGCTGGAACAGCATATGAAAAAAAACAGAGGCCTGGAATGATGCGTCGAGTTGGGGAAACTGGGAGTAGCTCCCTGGGGTGGGAGGCTGGGTGCAGGTGAGAAGGGAGGTGTGGGAGATGAGGCTGGGCAGAGGAGCCAGAGCAGTGGGCTGGATTATGGAGAGGGTGTATCTGTGTGACCTTCTGACTTTGGCCAAGCCTCAGTTTCCTCAGCTATAAAATGGGAGAAATAAGGCCCTCTGTCTGTACAGGTTGTTGTGAGATGTAAACTAGATAGTAACAGTGAAGTGGGTGGCAGTGAGCCTGGTGCAGGGGCAGTAAATGGCTGTTCCTGCTGTAGTTGGTGATGGTGATGGTGATGGTGATGGTGACGGTGATAATAATAACTGGGCTTCCCAGTTTTCTTTCATCTGTTCTCAACACAGTAGCAAGAGTAGTTCTGTTAAGACATATGGCAGATAATATCCTTCCTTTGCTTACAAGCCTCCAGGGACTCCCCTTTCATGCAAGGGAAAAGCCACAATCCTTGTGACAGTCTTCAGGCCCTGCCTGACTTGATTTACCCCTTAGCATACTCCCTGTGTTCCCATGCTGCTCCCTTCCTGTCACTCTGCTCTAGCTGCTGGCCTCTTTGCCGTGCCTGGAACTTGCTAGAGTACTCCTGCCTCAGGGCCTTTGCACTTGCTGCTCCTGCACCTGGAATGCTCCTCCCCAGGTGTCCACATGGCTTGCCCTGTCTAGCCTCCTTCAGGTCTTCAATTGCATGTCACTTTTTTTTTTTTTCAGACAAGGTCCTGTTCTGTCACCCAGGCTGGAGTGCAATGGTGCAATAATGGCTCACTGCAGCCTCAACCTCCTGGGCTCAAGCGATCCTCCCGTGTTGGCTTCTTGAATAGCTGGGACCACAGGTATGTGCCACCATGCCCAGCTAGTCTTTTAAAATTTTTTGTAGACATAGAGTCTCACCATGTTGCCTAGGCTGGTTTCAAACTCCTGGGCTCAAGCAATCCTCCTGCCTTGTCCCCCCAAAATGTTGGGATTACTGGCGTGAACTACCAATGCCCGGCCACGTCACCTCTTTAGTGAGGTCTCTGGTTGTGCTGCCTAAAATTGCAAACTGCCCCCTGGCCTTTGCCAGCACCTCGCCCCCCTCCCCATCTTTCCTCCCTCCTCCCCATCTTTCCTCTTCCACTTACAGGAAAGTGTTGTATTTCTTCTGAGTGTTGATCGCCTTCTAGTTTATTAGGTATTTGTGTTGTATTGCTTGTCACTCCCATTAGAACATAATGAGAGCAGGGCCTTTTGCCTGTCTTTTGCCCCATGGTAGCTCCAGCGTCTAGCTCAGAATTGGTGCTCAGCAATATGTTATTATTTTTTATATGATCTCTGGAGGATAGATTGGGCCAGCACCCCCTGCTGGTGTGGCTGGGCCATGACCAGGGTCCTTTAAGCTTGCTGTGCTTCTTTGGAAAGGCGTTTCCTGCACCCCTCCTGTCTCTTCCACAGGAGCCCAGGAGCTGCAGGATTCCTGCTGACAGCCTTTCCCACCCGCAGGCATCCTACTGATTTCAAAATGCAGCCCCTCTGCTGGCACTGGGCTCCCTCCCTGCCAGAAGCTCAGTGAGCATCGCGGGAGGATGGCTGGCAGCCTGTGTGCCATCTTATTCCGGAGGAATTTCCCCAGTTCCCAAAGCAGTCCAGTGCCTGGGGGCCCTGGAGCCTGGGTGGCCTGATTTAGATCCTGGGAGCAGGGCCCCCCTTCAGTCTTCCCTAGCCAGCTGAAACTCCTTCTGCCAGAGAGGCCTTCTCTCTAAAGGCTCTCTGGCCTTGTGCATTTCTGCCCCAGGGAGCTGTTCTTTCTAGATCACTGGGCTGCACCCAAGTGTTGGAGTAAGGTACCGCAGTCACTCAGTCACTGCTGCACCAAGCTCCTCTTTATTTAGGCACACCTCCTGGAGCACCTGCAGGTGTCTCTCAGACCCCCTCCCCTCCCAATAGTCCCAGCCTCATCCCCTGTCAAACCTTGTTGGCCCATGTCCCGTTTGCTTATTGCCTGGCCTGTTGGAGTGACTGACAGTCCGATACCTTCTCCATTTATTGTGTCCCTCTGGGACCTTCAGGAGACAACAGTGCTTTCATTCAGAGGAGTGGCAGATGGAATTGCAGGCTGGCAGTGGTGGGATTTTGGAATAGGCTGGCCTCCAGTCTCTGGATTCCCACTAGAGGAGTGGAGACTCCCTGGAAAGAGGACAAGATCAGGTGTCAGATAGACCGGAGTTGGAATCCTGACTTTCCTACTTGGATGTGTCCTCTTGGGCAAGTTCCTTCCCCATCTGTAGAATGGGTGTAGCAGAGGTACCACTCCTCCCAGGATGGCTGGGGGGACTAAGTGAAATGATGGATATAAGGCCCTTGGCTTGGGGCCTGCCACAGAGTAAGGGTCAACAAATGGGAGTGGTTTCCTGCTGCACCAGGATGTGGGTCAGGTCTTCTTGCCGAGTGCTGAGCCATCAATGGTACCCAGCTATCCCAGGGCTATCTGAAGCAATGCAGGAGCCAGCTGGTCCCCTGGAACCTGCCCTAGGCATGGGCAAAGGCTCCTCCTTCTGGGATCCAGCATCTCTCTGGCTGTGGCTCTCCATGCAGAACCTGTTTCTCCCACCGTGCTCTTTCTGTCTGGGCAGTCAGGGCTGATGAAGCTGGCCACCCTGGAGCCATAGGGAAGTCTCTGCCTGTTGTGTTTGGTAGATCCTCTGACACTCGGTGACTTCAATTTCACAGACCTCTCGAGGATCCTGATTTCCTGCTCTGTTTGTAAAATGACTCAAATGACGGACAGAAACCCAGACACACATTAACAGCCGGAATGCAGGAGAATTTGCAAATCTCAGGGTGTCAGGCCTGGGAGAGCCCTGAGGGTCATGAGGCCCACCTGCCTCTGTCAATGATGGAGAGCCCGAGGTCCAGAGAGGGCCTGTTACCTGTCACAGGTCACACAGCTTGTAAAGGACTGAGCTAGGGTTCGAACCTGGATTTCCAGACTCCCCATCCAGTGCTCTCTCCACTGCACCCCACCAGCTTGAACAGTGTGCTGGGGACCCCACAGGGAGCCCCACTTTCATTTCCTGCCTCCATGTCTTGACCCACATCCCCATACCAGATCAGGTAGAAAGTCACAGGGAGCAACTCACAGCGTGGGGATTGGTGAGGATCAGGATGGTCTCTAATTCCAAATGGGCCGGTTACAAGAACTTGCTGACTGCCTCCTCTCCACGCCTCTGTCCATACTTTTTCTGTAGTCTGGACTGCTCTCCTCCCAACTCTGCTGGTCAAAATAGCCTTCTCACACCTCCCAGGTCCTATACCTCCCAGCTCCCATACCTCCCAGATCCCACCCCTCCCTGGTCCCACCCCTCCCAGGTCCCACACCTCCCGGATCCCACACCTCCCATGTCCCACCCCTCCCAGGTCCCACACCTCCCGGATCCCCCACCTCCCAGGTCCCACACCTCCCAGATCCCACACCTCCCAGGTCCCTCTCCTCCTGGATCCCACACCTCCCATGTCCCACCCCTCCCAGGTCCCACACCTCCTGGATCCCACCCCTCCCGGGTCCCACCCCTCCCAGGTCCCACACCTCCCGAGAAGCTTTGTGCAGAAAAGGAAGGACTGTGTACTGTTCCTTTGTGCCCCATATAGCACTTTGTTTATGCTGCTTTTATCACATGGTTTCTTATGTTTTCATTGTCGGCTGAAGGAAATGCCCCTTTCCTGCTTTCATTCTAAGACATTTGAGAGCCAAGTCAGTTTCAGAGGCTGCAAGACAGGGAGCCAGGAATCACCTGTGTCCCGACCAGAGCACTCAGGGGGAGGAGCTTCTCTGCTGCTGAGGCTTGGCTGGCCTGGCTTCCTCCCACCTGGCCAGACTCTCATCTTCCCTCAGTTTGTGGGAAGTGAGTCCATTCATCTCTGAAACACTCTTAACAGACACTTATAAACTAGACACCGGGTCCTTCTATAAACCTGTTCTGGCACAGATGCTTACAAAAAAACACTCATCTCTCCAGTAGGGTCCTGAGGCCATATGGCCTTGTGCCCACAGTGCCAGTAAAAGGCTGGAGTTTGGTTGGTTTCCCCTGCCTAGAAAATAAAGGAAAGGAAGATGTGGCACCTGCCTAACCAGCCTCTCCTGCTGAGGGTTTCCAGTTCTCAGAAATCTCACATTGTTATGAGCTATGATGTCTGAGCTGGGGCCTGCTATCACCTGCACCTCCCAGGCAGCTCCTGCAGGAAGTTGGACCTCAGAGCCAATCAAAGCCTTGGGATTCCAGGGATCTGCCTGTATCCTCCTTCTAGCATGGACCAGAGATCCTAGCAAAATCCAATGAGTGGCTCCATGCAGATTTTGTAGCTGACGCTTAATGCCTTCTTCCTGTATACCCGGCAGTGTGACACGAGCTTATATGTTATCACATTTAATCATCCCGATAGCCTTATAGCACAGGTAGTATTGTCACCATTTCATAGATGCAGAAATTGAGGCCCTGGGATGTTGAGCTGTGTGTCCAAGGTCACACATAGCTAGAAGGCTGCCAGCTGGGACTGGAATCCAGCTCTTGCTGACCAGAAAGGCTGTGCGAATGACCATTGCCCCACCCTGCCATCAGATCACCTCTGCCCCCTAACACCTGATCCCAGCTTTCTAGAATAAGGCCAGTGTACTTGTAGAGTCTCCAGGCTTGGCTTAACATGGGCTTAAATGCCATCAGGGTGGAACTCCACTCCTTCCATTAAGAAACTGCTGTCCAACCTCAGAGCTTTCGCTGGGAGAAAATGGTTCCTGCCACTAGGCCTAAAATTCCCAGGGATTCATCTCATGCCATTTTGCATAATTATACCCTCTCATGTTATCCCCAATACTTCCCCTCCCTCAAAGGCCTTCACACCCCTTGGAGCCTTGCATGCAATTATCCTATTTTGCTTAACTTGGCAAAGCCCAGAGTGTGGGTCTTTTCATCTGTTATAATTATTCCATTTCCCTTGTTCCTGCATTCTTTCAGATATTTCATCTCTGAACACCCTCCAATTGCAGGGTACCCTCTGGAACAGTGGTTGCCAGGAGCCCAGTGCTGCAGTTAGGAAAGATCTCATTAGGAGCAGATGGAGGGAGGGAACATCCCCACTGGGCAGGGGTTGCCCAAGCTGCCAGTAACAATGCCATCTGGAGGGTCTTACCTCCTCCCTTCCTGGGCTTCCAGGGCTGCCCAGATGCTAGTCTGAAGGCAGAAGGAGCTTACCAATTGCTCTCCTGGGCACGGAGGGTGTGGGTAGACCCCTCTCTGAGCAGGGACATGGGTCTGAGTCTGTCTACATGTCTCTCATCTCAGCCTTCTTTCACTACTCTAGTTCAGCTGTTCATTTATTTAACAAACATTTGTCAAAGACCTGCCATATGCCAGACCTAGAGCTGGGCAGTGGGGATGCCATGGTAAATAGAGGCATGCATTCCCTGCCCTCAGGGGACATATGTTCCAGTGCATGGGAAAGACAGTAAGCAAGCAAAGCAGCTGATGCATATGGACAGTTGAGGCACAAGGAGGGCAAATGGCAGAGTCCAGGGAAGGAGAGTAACAAGGGGTCTCGCTGAAGTGGGGTGGTCAAGAGGGTCCTCTGAGCAGGTGGCATTGAAGCTGAGACCTGAAGATGGGAGAGACCCTGCTAGGGAAAGATGTGGGAGGTCGGTTTCTGGAAGAGGTGACAGGATACGCAAAGCCTTGGGCAGGAGAGGTTTGGCTGAGTGGAAGGATGGATGGGAGGGCAGTGGGCACGAGCTGAGGCTGGAGGGCTGGCAGCCCAGACTGGGAAGAGGTTACATGTGATTGCAAGTACCCGCCTCTCCCACTCACTTGCTGTGTGGCATAAGCAAGTCACTAAACTTAGGTCTTCTCTTTGGTAAAATGGAGAAGGAAGGTCAGGCACGGTGGCTCATGCCTATAATCTCAGCAATTTGGGAGGCTGGGGCAGGAGGATCACTTGAGGCCAGGAGTTTAAGACTAGCCTGAGCAACATAGCAAGAACCTGTCTCTATGGAAAATAAAAAAAAAAATTAGCTGGGCGCAGTGATGTGAGCCTGTAGTCCAAGGTACTCAGCAGGCTGAAGTGGGAGGATCAGGGCTTGAGCCTGGGAGTTCCAGGGTGTAGTGAGCTATGATGCGCACTCCAGCCTGGGTGACAGTGTGAGACCCTACCTCTTAAAAATAAATGGAGATGGTAATTCCCCCTCCTAAACATGTCAGGAGGCTTCAATGGGAAGCCAGGCTGTTCCAGGCCCAGGGCAAGCCTGCATGCAGGGAGCAATTCTTTTCTTTTTTTCACCCCTAGTTCCTTAAGGAAAAACATCCTAATGTCTTGGCTGTCTCTCTCCATCCCACTCCTGTCCACCGTCCTTTCCCTCTCAAATGTGAGGTTCTCCCCATTCTAAGTGACACCCAGGCAGAACTGGCCAGACTTTAGCCATAACACGTCCAGTTGTCTCAACTCCATGTTGTCTGAGCTCTGCCGGTCCCAGATGGTGACACAAAAGGCAGGGCTTCTGCCCCCATGGTGGGCTCACAGGTGCACCTTCATCTCACTTGCATTCTCTCTCCTTTTTAATCTTCAAATTGTTTTAATTAGTTATTCAGTGGGTATGAAAGAATATTTCTGGCATCTTTGTAAAGTATAAAGAATGAGAACACAGCGAACACCTGTGTACCCACCGCTCAATTTAAGGAGAGTGTTTCTTTCCCATTTGGATTTCTGTGTCTGCGTCTCCCCAAGTTTGCCTAGAGCTAATCGCTTTCTTGAATTTTGTGTTTATCTTTTTATTTCTTTTCTTTATAGTTTTGCACTTATGTTTATATACCCAAGTAACATATTGTTTTAGTTTCTGCATGCTTTGGAACTTTATGTAAATATAAACGCAACCACACTGTATGTATCTTTCCTTTGCCTTTTTTGTTCAACCTGCTTTTTCTTTTTTTTTTTGGTAACTTTTTTGTTGTTGTAACTTTTTTGTTGTTGTTGTTGTTGAGATGGAGTTTCGCTCTTGTCCCCCAGGTTGGAGTGCAATGGCTCGATCTTGGCTCACTTGAATCTCCCTAGTTCAAGCAGTTCTCCTGCTTCAGCCTCCTGAGTAGCTGGGATTACACGCGCCTGCCACCATGCCCGGCTAATTTTTGTATTTTTAGTAGAGATGGGGTTTCACCAAGTTGGTCAGGCTTGTCTCAAAGTCCTGACCTCAAGTGATCTGCCCACCTCGGCCTCCCAAAGTGCTGGGATTACAGGCATGAGCCACTGCGCCCGGCCGGTTACTGTTACATAGTTATTCTATTATGGGAGTAGATAATGATTTAATTATTCATTTTCTGACCTAAGGCTGTTTGGGGTTGTTTTCAGGTTTTTTTCTTTCACAATGCTGCTGAGAACATTTCGGTTCTTAGCTGGACCCACAGATGCAATGGTGTCGATCTAGGAGTGGAATTGCTGGGTTATGGAGTAAGGCTAAATTGTTCTCCAAAGCGGCTGTACCTGCTGATACTCCCGTCGGCAGTATAGAAGTATTCCTGTTGATCCACAGCCTTCCCAGCCCATGCTTGGTGTCTTTTTAAGTTTTGTTGATTTAGAGGGTGGTATCTCATTGTGGTCCCCCTCAGTGTTCCAGTGCATTCTTCAAAGCAGCCACTTTTTGTCCTTGCCAAGGTTAAGGTTACTCTCTCCTCTTCAGAGTCTGTTTCCAGGCCCACCCTCTACCCTTCTTGATTATGGCAGAAAAGGATGCAGCCTTCCTTCTCTCTCAAGCCTGGGCTCTTTTCTCTCTAATGTAGAAGCCTACTTCTCCCCTTCATCCCCATCATCTCCAGTGTCCCCATATTTATGATTTCCAGATTTCATAAATGAGTAGTGTGGTAGGTAGTGTTGGTCACATATCCAATCTCTGGCTATGTTCAACCTCTTCTTCCTTGCCTTCCTCTTCCTACAGAGTCTGAAAATGCTGGATAGCTTCCTGGCTGCCCTTGCAACTAGACGTGGCCATGGGACCCAGTTCTGGTCAATACGATACAGAAGCATGTTTACTGGGAGGCTTCTGAGAAAGATTTATCTCCCTGAAAAAAGGAAGTAGGTTCTCCCTCCTTCTGCCTGCCATGGATGTTTATATATGAGAACATGATGTTTGGAGCTGCAGCAGCCACCTTGCAACTCTGGGCAGTAAGTCTGAGGACAAGAAGCCAATGTGCTCAGGATGTGGAGAAAGGATGAGAAAGGCCTGGATTCTTAGGGACACTGGGGGCCAGTGAGTTCATTCTGGAACTTCCACCCTATAGACTGCTTGTTATGTTAGTCAGATGTCTTTATTGCTCAAATGATGTTCATAGGATAATCTATTTGCAGCTCCAAAATCCTGACTTTGGCCTTTGTAGCGATTTCTCTGTCTTGCTTTTTCTGTCATCCTGTTCACTGACTCTTTTTGTACTCCAAATCGCACTCTCTAAAGACTCAGTAATGTAATTCCTGCCAATCCAGTTCCTCCTGAACTTTCTATAATACCTGACACTGTTCATCCACCTTCTGGAGGGCTTTTCCCTCCTGGGCTTCTGTGATGCTCCAGGGTCCAGGATCTCCAGCTGCCATCGTCTTTTTCTCCTTACACTGACTTCTTCTCTCCATGAGCTACTTTTGCTGAACACCTGCTACAGACCAGGAGCTGAACATGGTTCTTTCCAGAGGTCATTTTACTCCCTACAAAACTCCTGTGACTTCGGTATTATAATTTCCACTTCACAGATGTGGAGCCTAAGCTCAGAGATGGTAATTAACTCATCTACAGTGATGGAGTTAGTAAGTGACACAGCTGGGATTTGAACTGAGGTATCTTCAACTTCAATTACACCATCTTGCCCAAGGCTAGACAGCCAGTCTCTTCCTTTTTAACCCTCTCCTGAGGTCAAATGACACATTCTTATTGTATTAGGCCATTCTTGCATTGCTATAATAAAATACCTGAGACACGGCCTGGCACAGTGGCTTGTGCCTGTAATCTCAGTACTTTGGAAGGCCGAGGAGGGCAGATTGCCTGAGTCCAGTAGTTCAAGACCAGCCTGGGCAACATGGTGAAACCCTGTCTCTACAAAAAATACAAAAATTAGGCAGGTGTGGTGGCTTGTGTCTGTGGTCCCAGCTATTCAGGAGACTGAGGTGGGAGAATCATTTGTTCCTGGGAGGTTGAGGCTGCAATGAACCATGATAGCACCACTGCACTCTAGCCTGGGTGACAGAATGAGAACCTGTCTTAAAAAAATACCCGAGACTGGGTAATTTATAAAGAAAAGAGGTTTAATTGGCTCACAGTTCCTCAGGCTCTATAGGAAGCATGGTGCTTGCATCTGCTCGGCTTCTGGTGAAGCCTCAGGGAGCTTTCAATCATGGTGGAAGGCAAAAGGGGAACAGGAATGTCACATAGGTGCCATACACTTTTAGACAGACAGATCTTGCAAGAACTCACTCACTATTGTGAGGACAGCACCAAGAGGATGATGCCAAACCATTCATGGAAATCCACCCCCATGGTCGAGTCACCTCCCACCAGGCTGCACCTCCAATACTGGAGATTACAATTCAACATGAGATTTGGATGGGGACAAATATACAAACAATATCACTCATTGCATCAATTCTATAGAGCCCTCCCAAGTTTTTCCCACAGTCTTTTTTTTTTTTTTGAGATGGAGTCTCGCTCCGTGGCCCAGGCTGGAGTGCAGTGGCACGATCTTGGCTCACTGCAAGCTCTGCCTCCCGGGTTCACGCCATTCTCCTGCCTCAGCCTCCCGAGGAGCTGGGACTACAGGCCCCTGCCACCACACCTGGCTAATTTTTTCTATTTTTTAGTAGAGATGGGGTTTCACCCTGTTATCCAGGATGGTCTCGATCTCCTGACCTCGTGATCCACTCACCTTGGCCTCCCAAAGTGCTGGGATTACAGGCATGAGCCACCGCGCCTGGCCCCCACAGTCTTACATGATCCCTTCAGTCCTGAAAAACCACGAATGTTTCTCCTCTCCCCTTACATCTGCCATGTGTAATTCTCACCTGGTCTGCCTTTGTGGTTTCTGACCACAGCATCTTCCAGCCATGGAGATGGATGGGTTGTCCTTCATTCTTTGTCCACCCCTCCCTTCTCCATCTCATATACTCAGTCAGAAGCAGCAGCCCTGGGTGACCCCGCTGAAAATGTTTCTCGCATCCGTACCTTTGTCCTCACTCCTAGGCCATGCCCCATGCCCCACCACCTGGTCCTTCCCCTTCTTATCCACCCCCGAGACTGCTTCCAGATGGATGGTTCCAATACATTGCTTCCTGATGCCCTCACATGCTCCCATTGCATATATGGTCCAGTCCTGGCTTTCATGGCCCTTCATGATTTGGCTCCGGCATTGGTTCTTGACAGAGTAGTTCAAAACCACCAGCATGGGCTGCTGTTTCCAGACATACCTTCCACTTTCTTAACTTCCAGCTGCCCACTCTCCACCCCCACACTGTCTGGCATCTTCCTTCCCTAAGCATAAAACACCTCATCTTTCAATATCCACCTCTAGTCCTATGGGTGAGGGGAAGACTTCTGTTACTAGACTGCTGGGATCTCTCCCTGCTCAGCTTTCCTATAACTCTTGCTGTCTCTATAGGTCCCTGAGGCACCTGTTAGATGCTCACTGTGTCATGGTGTCTAAGCCAGATTTCCCAGACAAGACCATAAAGTTCTTTATGATTGGAACCATGCCTCTCCCTATCTCAACCTTGGGGAACTGAATGGAGATGTTCCATTTCCTGTAAGTCAACTCACCTGCCTGTATAAATATTAACTGAGCATCTACTATGTTCCAGGTTCTATTCTAGGCCCTGGGAATGCAGTTGAGGAGACAAAGTTCCTGCCTTCAGGAGTTTATGGTGTAATAGGGAAGACAAACAAATAAATTGTAGAAAGTATGACTTATTATGGGGAAAGTATAGGGTGCTCGTAATAGGGGTGCACATCACCAAGGCCAAAGTGACAGGAAAGCCTTCATCCCAAGGAAGGAAATTGTAAATCGAGACTAGAAGAGATTTAGTCAGATGAAGAGGCAGGTGAAGAGCAAGGAACGTTCCAGGTAGAGCACATGTGAAAGCTTGGAAGTGAGAGAGCACAGCACATTTGAGAGAGTGGAAAATCAGTCTACTCTGGCTGTGGCTGGCATGGAGTGTGTGTGGAAGAGAAGTGGTGAGAAGGGCTGGGGGTGGTGGTGTGTGGGGGCCAGATGGGCTGGACCCAGGAGAGAGAGGAGTCCTGGGTGTTGTGGTCTTGGTGAGGAGGGATGGCACTTTTTTTTTTTTTTTTTTGAGGTGGAGTCTGGCTTTTTCGCCCAGGCTGGAGTGCGGTGGCACGATCTCGGCTCACTGCAACCTCCCCCTCCTGGGTTCAAGCGATTCTCCTGCCTCAGCCTCCTGAGTAGCTGGGACTACACGTGCACACCACCACACCCGGCTACTTTTTGTATTTTTGATAGACATGGGGTTTCACCATGTTGGCCAGGCTAGTCTGGACCCCTAGCCTCAAGTGATCCATCTGCCTCGGCCTCCCAAAGTGCTGGGATTATAGGCGTGAGCCACCGTGCCTGACCCTAGCACTTTTTGGCCAGGATAGCTTTAGGTCCAGGGGAGTATCAGGAGCCCAGCAGGAGGAATAGATGACGTGGAGGCAGGGAATGGTGAAATGGCTGCTAGAACTCAGAAGACTATGGAAATGTTCCAATTGCCGGAACTTGCCCTGTGACCTGGGTAATGGTCAGGAATTCCAAAACCTCTAAGGAGTTTACCAGGCAAAACATGGTAAGATAGAAACCATGAGCGAGGTGTCTAGAAAGTCCTGTGTTTGGGAGTGGGATGGTTCAAGAAAGGCTTCCTGGCCCTGACGGACTTCAAGATGCGTCTGCAACGTGGGACTGATAGTGCTGGGCATCGGTGTGGTGAGAATGGTGTTCTCTCCTTCCCGCCAGTGCCCAGAACAGTACCTGGAACATAGGAGATGCTCAATCTTAGCCTGTGGCTAAGGGCTTCTGGCTCTGGGGCTTCTGGTGGCCCAGTTACCCCTGGGACCTCTGGTTCTCTTTTCCACAGCAGCAACTGACCTTGGAAGAGTGAGGTTGGCAAAGGCCATTTCCTCATCATTCATGTCCTTCCCAGTCTCTACCAAGCTAAGTAAATAGCTACTTTCTTTCCAAGGTAATTGGACCAATTTGTGCAAACATGGAAAGCCAATAAGTGGGTCTGAACTGAAGTCTTTATCTATTATGGCACCACCCCTATTGTCTAGAAATTTGTATCATCTACAAAATAAAATTTTCATTTATACACCCTCCCATAGAACAAATCAGATATAAAATGATTGATTCTAACAGTATCTCAAAGAAGCTCCCTTTCCAGAGAACTCTGCTTTAATCAATTCAACCAATATTTATTGAACCAGACATTATTCTAGGCATTTGGGATACATCAGTGAACATAGCAAAGATCCTTACCCAAGCTTGCAATTTAGCAGGCAAGACAAACAGAAGACATAATAAGTAAATTATACAGTTTGCTAGAAAAGGTAATGAGTGCTACAGAAAAGGATTAGAAGGGGGACTAAACAGAGAGTTCTCTTTTCCACAAGCCAACCTACCTGAGTGGGAAGGAGGATGGGAAGGACGGGAGGGAAGGAAGAGATAGGACACAACTTCTGTGTTTTACTGCCCGCATAAGCCTTTGTCCCTGGTTGGAATTTTAAACAAATTGCGTGTATTACTTTGATAAAAATTAAGTTTAAATAGTGACATAACTATATTGGGAGGGTAGGGCAGCGGTGTGACCCAAGTTCTCTTCTGTCACTGAAGAAAACAGGACAGTTTCTAAAGTGAATAAATCATAGAAGTACAGATATATAGGTCAGGCGCGGTGGCTCACACCTGTAATCACAGCGCTTTGGGAGGCCGAGGCAGGCGGATCACTTTAGGTCAGGAGTTCGAGACCAGCCTGGCCAACATGGTGAAACTCTGTCTCTAATAAAAATACACAAATTAGCCAGGCTTGGTGGCACACACCTGTAATCCCAGCTACTAGGGAGGCTGAGGCAGGGGAATCACTTGAACCCAGGAGGCGGAGGTTGCAGTGAGCCAAGATCACACCACCACACTCCAGCCTAGGTGACAGAGTGAGACTCTGTCTCAAAAACAAACAAACAAACAAACAAACAAACAGAAACCACGAAAAGAGTGAAAAGTCATTTCTTCTAGAGGAAAGAAGACAGAGTGGGAAGGCTCAGGACAGAGCTAGTGGGGGACTCTTGCCTTTTTAAAATAAGTCTTGTTGTATGTTTGGGTTTTTAAAATCATAGGCATGTGTTACTTTAATGATTAGAAGAAAATCTGCTGAGCCCTTGAGGGGCTCCATGGTGATGGGAGGTGCCTTTGGGACTTCTGCAGGGAGTGGAGGGTGGTAGAGCAAGCAAGTTCTGCCTCATTTCATCCAAATCCACTTTCTTTTATTTGTTTTATGTATCTGACTTTCATGCGAGACTTTGAACAAAGGGTTCTGCAACTAAAATTGGTTTGAACTCTGTGATCCCTTTTGGCTCTCGTAATTAATGATGCTTTATAAGCACCTGTTACCCTTTGTGCTCATGTCTATTTACTTCCTGAAATAATTTCCTTAATTTAGCCAGAAGCCTTGCAATCTGCCCCCAGTTGGCTATGGTTTGAAATGATTGGTGAGTTTGCTGCCAGTTTGCTTGGTGTAAAAGTGAGACCTTGCAGTCAGTCATTCCTGATTGCTACTTCAGAGGGCCTCTGGAGCCACTGTTAGAACAAAGGTCCAGTGGGCATTCTGTCTGGCCTCCAGCACAGTGGCTATTGTAACAACAGGTAAACATTTTGGCCAATAATTCCCCAATGTCATCTCAGTATCTGCAGTCTCTCCTGTGCAGCTGTGAATCTGCTTATAGAATCTACTTATAGAACCTTGCCTCCCACTCCACTTCCTGGAGATGGGGGAGAGAGAGAGAGAGACAGAGACAGAGAGAGAGAGAGAGAGACAGAGAGAGAGAGAGACTGTGAATGAAGTTAGGAAAGGGAGAGAGGGAGGCAACTCCCCTTTAGCTTAGTCACCTCCTAGTGACTCCACTTCCAAACATGTGTCATAGTCGGCCTGCCCTTGTTCTATTTTTAGGGCAGGTCCACTCCATTCATGTTTCTGGGGCCTCTGCAGTTGTTGCTGTGTCTACCTGGCAGCTGCTTTCTTGAATTTGAGGTTCCAGAGGTTCTGTGTTTCCAGGCACCTTTCATGCACCCTTGCCTTTGCACACTGTTTTTCATCTGGTGTCTGGGGATCTGACACTAATCCCTGAAGGCCAATCTCAAATGCCATGTAGTTAATAAAACCTTTCTGGGCCCCCAACTCTGGAGAATCTGTCTCCACCTTAGCACTTATCACAGACCCTGGCCATCACTTGATTACATTTTGGTGTCCTTGGGGGGTTGGAAACATCCCATGGTCATTTCTCTGAGGCATACAGTGGGTGCCTAATAACTACTTGCCGAGTGAAATGAAGCATGTTTGCCAATATCTCTTCTATGCTTTAGGAAATCCCACTGGGCCTGGAAGAAATGTCAGTGTGGGAAGATCTCTCTCAAGGTATCACCGTAAATCTTTTCCTGTTTTCCTCTTGAAAGACAAGATTTGGAAGAGTCAGGTAACATCTAGAGAAAGCCTCTAATATTTGGATGAATTCTATCTGGGGAGGGAGAATTATTGCCACCATTTTACAGATCAGCAATCAGAGGCTCAGAGAGATTGAGACTTGCTAATGATTACGTAGTAAATAGCAGAGCCAGAGGTTGAAACCTATGTCATCTGACTCCAGGGACGCCGTTTCCTACCACACACTTCCTAGTAGTCTCCGCAATGTGCTATGAGATGACATTGTTTAAGACTTTCCAGACCACAATTTCCCCCTCAAGCATTCATGCAACTGTTTTCCATCCAGACCCAAGTGCTGAGAATTTCCTTGTCTCCCCTGCTTTTTCTTCATCTCCCTGAGGTTTGCTAGCTCTTTCCCTGGCTTCTCTGCCGTCTGCAAGAGTTCGTTTTTCTCTCATCTCTTTCCAGATATTATGATTTCCAAATCTTTCAGTTGGTTTCTTTTTCCGGCTGTGGTCCTTTATTGGGAGGCTTTCCAATGCAGCCGCAGATTGGAGGATGATAACGCTGAATGTTAGTGGATCTTCTTTGATGTTATTTTGTGGGTGAACTCATTAATTTATGATAAAAAACATCAAAGAGCTAGGCTCTTGCATAGGACTGGATTGTCCCAAGGCAGCTGGATAATAATGATTAGTCAGATTAAATCTCAAAGAGCTCTCTGTCTCAAATATAGGAGTTAAAGTCCAGATGACTGCATTTGGGAACATCCCATCCTTTAGCATCTCATCACAGCCTTGAGTCAGCACAACATGGAATGCTGCCCACTCTGAATGTGGGTCTCTCTCTGTGGCTTCCACTTTGAGGCCTCTAAGACTTGAGGTCTGTCGAGATTGTTACAACCCTGGAGGCAATGTAGGGGAAATGGGGTGAGGCTGTGAAAGCCTCTTTCCCATCAGAGGAGCTAGATATTAAAAGGGATCATTTGTCCTTGCATGAGTGATCTCAAAGCTCTCTATAGACTCTAGTCCTGTGACATCAATGGGGAGAACTCTCTCTGGGCTACACGGGGAAGTGCCAGCTCCATGCTTGGCACGGAGCAAACTTTCTATAGGTACTGGTTGAAAGATGGACCAAGCTTTCTAGAGGTAATGGTTGAATGATGTGTGAAAAGCCGTTGGCTAGTTGAAGGGGAGCAGGAGTGGAGCTCAGATTTTTCTTTATGTGACAAAACCTCCTAACCAGCTCCCATCTGTGGCCGTTTACTGTGTTTCTTTTGCCTCTGTGGGAAATTGGCTGTGCTCCTCTCCCAAGCCATCCCCTCTCTGTTCGCCCTGCGTCCCATTCTCTGCTGGCCTGTTAAGGGCTTGTTCCTGCAATTAACCCTCTCTTTTCTGAACCATCAGTGTTTCCCTCTCTACTAGATGATTCCTGTCAGCAGACAAACATGCCTTAATGTCTTCCCTCTTGAAAGGAACCTCCCTTGCTTCCATGTCTCCCTCAGAACCCCATGCTAGTCTTTGCTTCCCTTTGCAGCAGAAAGAATTGTCTACACTCTCAGTACCTCTCCTTTCTCTCCTCCATGCTAACTCTCAAACCCACTTTAATCAGGATCTTATCCCTGCACCACTAAAATGGCTCTTGTCGAGGTCGCTGGCGAACCTTCTTGCTGCCAAGTCCAGTGGTCATTCCTCAGTCCTCATCTTATTCCACCTGTGAGCAGCATTCAACATGGCAGGCAAGGCTCTCTTTCCAGCCTTCTTTGCTTGGCTCCAGGACACCATCCTCTCTTGAGTCTCCTCCTACTTCACTGGCCCCTCTTCTCAGTCTTTTGTCTTCCAGCCTGTCAGTGACCAAGTGTCCTGAATCAGTTCTTGGACAGTTTTTCTAGCTATGCCTACTCCCTCGATGATGTCTCTAGTCCCATGGTTTTAAATGCTATCCACATACTGAAGGGTCCTGAAGTTATATCTCCAGCTCCTCCTCCTCCCTTATAATTTACTTATAACATGCACATCAAACTTCAAACCTAAGTGAACAAAACACAACCAAAATGCTGTGTTCCCCATCCCTTCAGGCCTGCTCAGTCCCTAGTCTTCCCCTCTCAGTAGATGGCCACTCCTTTCTTCTGATGGCTCGGATCTCAAGACTTAGACTCATCTTTGACTATCTCTTATTTATTTATTTATTTTGAGACAGAGTCTTTCTCTGTCTAGGCTGGAGTGCAGTGGCACAATCTCGGCTCACTGCAACCTCCACCTCCTGGGTTCAAGTGATTCTCCTCCCTCAGTCTCCTGAGTAGCTGGGTCTACAGGTGTGTGCCACCATGCCTGGCTAATTTTTGTATTTTTAGTAGAGTCAGGGTTTTGCCATGTTGGGTCAGGCTGGTCTTGAACACCTGATCTCAAGTGATCCACCCGCCTTGGCCTCCTAAAGTGCTGAGATTACAGGCATGAGCCACCATGCCCGGCCTGCCTTCTTTATACCACACATCCAATCCATCAGAAAATCCTCTCAGCATTACTTTCAAATTATATCTAGAATCTGGCCACTTCTTCCCATCTCTACTGCTACTACCAAATTCTAAGCCACCACCACATCTTCTAAGCCTGGGCTGCTCTAACAATCTCCTAATTGGTTTCGCAGCTTCTAGCCTTGCCTCCCCTCTGACATCCAGTGGAATCTTTCAAAAACTGTAATTAGATGATGTCACACCCCTATGCTAAACCTTCTTAAGCTTGCCATCTTACTTTATGAGTAGAATCTGAAGTCTTTATCAGGGCCTACAAGACCCTGGAAGACCTGATTCCTGCTACCTCTCTGAGCTCAACTCCCAACTCTCTTCCCCTTGCTCACCTCAGGTCTAGCTACACTGGTCTTCCAGATATTCTTTGTTTTTATTATTATTATTTTTGGGGACAGATTCTCACACTGTCGCCCAGGATGGAGCGCAGTGGTGTAATCTCGGCTCACTGCAACCTCCGCCTACCAGGTTCAAGTGATTTTCCAGCCTCACCCTCCCGAGTAGCTGGGATTACAGGCAGCCACCACCACACCTGGCTAATTTTTGTATTTTTAGTAGAGATGGGCTTTTGCCATTTTGGCCAGTCTGTTCTTGAACTCCTGTCCTCAAGTGATCCACCTGCCTTGGATTCCCAAAGTGCTGGGATACAGGTGTAAGCCACTGCGCCCAGCCTCCTGCTATTCTTTGAACATACCAAGCCCAGTCCTGTGTCAGGGCCCTTGGATTCTGTCCTCTCTGCCTTGTCACTCTTCCTCAAGGTATCTATATGTCTAGTTCTCTCTCTTCCTTCAGGGCTCTACCCAAATTTCACCTTATCAAAAAAAGTATTCCCTGACTATTCTTTCTAAAATAAGCCCTCTCTATCACTATCTCCTTACCATATCTTCTTCCTAGCAGTGGTCACACTTTTTTTCCTAGCAGTGATCAAAACTTGACATATTTTACACATATTTGCTTATGTCATGGATTGTTACCCCCATTACTATATAAGTTCAATAAGGACAGAGGCTTTGCATTTTTAGTCATGACTGTATCCCACGTTCCTAGAAGAGTGCCTGATACAGAGTAGGTGTTCAACAAATGGATGTTGAATGAATGGATTTGTGGAATGGCCTTATCCAGATATCTAATCATCAGGTGAAGAGAATGGTTTCTAGAAGGTTGTCTAATTGATGTGATAAAAATCAAGTGGGAGGAACTGTGAAATGTACATGGAGATCATCAGATTATGTGTTCTTTTATTACCAGTGACCACTGCAGGATTCATAGATATTCTGTTTGGTCCTTTATGCCAAATCCTATGCCAAACTATAAGGTAGAATGAGACACCTGCCTTTAACTTCTTTAGCATGTCACTTACACTCTGGGACTCAGTGTTTTCATCTGCAAAATAGGCAGCTGGAGATGTGGTCATTGCTCTGCTATTCTATGGTCTACCAGATGCTAGAGGGAGGCAATACAGTTAGGAGGATCAACCACACAGGCTCTGGAGCTTGACTGCCCATGTCTGAATCCTGTCTCCATTCCCCACAAACCTTATGACCTTGGGCAACTTACTCAGTTCCCTCATTTATAAAGTGGGAATAATAAAAAAATCACAAGAACACAACTCAAAGAGTAATTGTGAGGATTACGTAAGATCATACATGTAAAATGTGTAGCATATGGGCTGGCACATGGTAAGTGCTCACTAAGTGTTAGCTATTAAAAATGAAAAGTTCTGGGGGAATTTTTGAGGGGTCATCGCTATTAATGCGTTTTAGGGATGACAAACTGTTCTAGAATATTAGATGATATGGGAATTTTAAAAGCATGATAATTGGCTGGGTGCGGTGGCTCATGCCTGTAATCCTGGCATTTTGGGAGGCCAAGGTGGGTGGATCACCTGAGCTCAGGAGTTTGAGACCAGCTGGCCAACATGGCGAAGCCCTGTCTCTACTAAAAATACAAAAATTAGCTGGGTATGGTGGTGCACGCCTGTAGTCCCAGCTACTTGGGAGGCTGAAAATCACTTGAACCCAGGAGGCAGAGGTTGTAGTCAGCTGAGATGGCGCCATTGCATTCCAGCCTAGGTGATAGAGCAAGACCCTATCTCAATAAAATAAAATAAAATAAAATAAAATACAATAAAATAAAGCATGAGAATGGTGTTGTGCCTAGTTGGGATAATGCTTTTCTTCTTGGGAGATGCATGGTGAATTGAAGTACTTACAGATAAAATCTCATTGAAATACTTACAGATAAAACCTCACGATGTCTGTCACCTTATTATTATTATTATTATTATTATTTTTGAGATGGAGTCTCGCTCTGTCACCCAGGCTGGAGTGCAGTGGTGCAATCTTGGCTCACTGCAAGCTCCGCCTCCTGGGTTCACACCATTCTCCTGCCTCAGTCTCCGAAGTAGCTGGGACTACAGGTGCCCACCACCATGCCTGGTTAATTTTTCTGTATTTTTTAGTGGAGACAGGGTTTCACCGTATTAGCCAGGATGGTCTCGATCTCCTGACCTCATGATCCGCCCACCTTGGCCTCCCATAGTGCTGGGATTACAGGCGTGAGCCACTGCGCCTGGCCACGATGTCTGTCACCTTCTAATAATCTAGGCAAATATATCTCTGTTTTCATATCTATCAATAAAGCAAATGTGGCAAAAAGCAATTGTTGGAGCTAGGTAGATGGCATAGTTTATTGTACTATTCTTTCAACATTTCGGTATGTTTAAAAATTTCAAAATAAAAGGTTGGAGAAAAAACAAAAGGTCCTAGAAACAGTTTAGTGAAATCCAACACTAATATTTTACAGAAAGAGAACCATAAGCTCAGAAAACAAGACAGTTTCTCGAGGTTATACAGCTGGAAAAGCCTGGGCCAGAACCCAGGTCTCCTGGCTGCCAGGTTCTCCCTGTGTATGGGCTTCAGACTCTCAGGCAGCAGTGAGCTTCAGACTCTCAGGCAGCAGTGAGCTGCAGAGGAGCACACTCCACCACCCCTCAAAGAGACCAAGGGGTATTATGGGTGTGTAAAAAGGCACTTGTGTTGGTGTTTCCTTTTTTTATGTTTATTTTATTTATTTATTTTTTTTTTGAGACAGAGTTTCGCTCTTGTCGCCTAGGCTGGAGTGCAATGGTGTGATCTCAGCTCACTGTAACCTTTGCCTCCCGGGTTCAAGCAATTCTCCTTCTTCAGCCTCCTGAGTACCTGGGACTACAGGCGGGTGCCACCATGCCTGGCTAATTTTTTTTTGTATTTTTGGTAGAGATGGGGTTTCACCATGTTGGCCAGGCTGGTCTTGAACTCCTGACCTCAGGTGATCCACCTGCCTCGGCCTCCCAAAGTGCTGGGATTACGGGCATGAGCCACTGCACCCGGTCTTATTTTTAATTTTTTAAGAGACAGGCTCTTGCTCTATTGCCCAGGCTGGAGTACAGTGGCACAATCATGGCTAGCTGCAGCCTTGAACTCTTGGATTCAAGTGATTCTCCTGCCTTAACCTTCTGAGTAGCTGGGACTACAGGCACACATGACAACGCCCGGCTAATGTTTTCATTTTTTGTGCAGACAGGGTCTTGCCCAGGCTGGTCTTGAACTCCTGGGCTCAAACAATCTTCCCACCTCAGCCTCCCAAAGTGTTGGGATTACAGGTGTGAGCCACTGCGCCTGGTCTCCTTTTTATTAAACAAATAGATCATATAGTTGGAATTTATGATGTCAAAAGTGCGAAGGTGGCACCAGAGCCAGACCTGCCATCCTTGGAGAGTGAGCACACCGGTTTGGCACCATCTGCTTGTGGTTTTTGAGTGGTGGTGGTAATGGTGGTGCGTGTATGTAAACTCGGGTTGCAGAGGAGAGAGAGAAGAGTAAAGGGTGGGGACCAGGTCCAGGAAGAGCAGCAAGGAGAGACTTGCTTCAATTCTGGAGCTCCCTGAAAGAAGGGACCCCAGGCTATGGCTGTGAACGAAATGTGGGCACGTATTTAAAGAAAGGAAATGATTTCTCTGCGGTCGGCAGGATCTTTGTCTAGCTAGTGGGGTTCCAGGAAGTGCAAAGGAGAGGGGAAAAGAGGGGCCGTCCGTGCAAGCCTGGCTGTGTGTATATGGGGGGAGCACACAGAGAGGAAAAGGGAGAGAAAGAAAAGAAATTATTCTAAAGAGGAAGCTGGGGGCGGGGTGGGGGAGGGGTAGAGCCGGGGCACTGGGGGTGGCTGGAAAGGTAGAGAGGCCTCACCTGGGGGCCTGCGAGCGGCTCGGGAGCGGTCAGCCTTCCCAGGCTGAAGCGTCTTGCCCCGGAAAAATTCCTGCCCCACTCTCCTTCAGGCTGGATGTCCCGGGGGCCACGGCAGCGAGCGCAGAGCTCCGGGGCTCTCACGAGGGGGAGGGCAGGAAGGGGAGGCGGGGCCTCGCGCGGGGCGGTAGCCGAGCCTGTGGCCCGGGCGGGGCTCCTCTCCGGCGGCGCCGGAGTCTGGGGGCCGCGGCTTCCCCCTCCCGGCCAGCGGCGGCTCCTGGCCCCTCCTCCCCCGGCCGCCCCCATCCCCGCCGCCGCCGCCGCCGCCGCCAAAGCTAAACCCGGCCGTTGCCTGCAGGAGCCGCGGCAGCGGGCGATCGGGCCGTGAGGAGCCTCGGGCGCGGCCTCGCCTCCCGGGCCCGGCGCCTGCCTCAGCACCGCGGACAGCGCCGCGCCCCTTGCCTGGACCCAGCCGCCCGCCCGCCCCCGGCCCACCTGCGCCCGGGCCCGCGGAGCCCGCATCAGCACTGCGGACAGCGCCCCGGGCCCCAGCTCGCCGCCACCGCCCACCTGCTCCCGGGGTCAGCACCGCGGACAGCCCCCCTCGCCCGGCCCCGCGACAGCCTCCGAGCGCCCCCGGATCATGGCCACCGAGGTAGGGGTGAGCGCCCCACCCGCAGGCAGTGCCCGATTGCCGAGGGACCAAATGCCCTAGGGGCGGACTGGGCAGGAGGGGGAGGCGGGAGTTGGGGGTGGGATGGGGTGATTCCCCGGGTCAGGTCTGGAGGGAGGAGATAGGGTCTTAGTGAGGGCTCATCTCCCCCTTGCGTGTCAATCTTCCTCTCGCTCCACCTGAGCCCCCAAGCTGTCCGCGACACTTGTTGTCATTAGTGCCAGGGTTGCTTCAGGGCCCCAGGCTGGGATTTCCCCTTCCCTGGACTTCACAAGTCCTGAAACCGCTTTCCTAGAGGGTTGGAGACGCGTGTGTGCGCGTGTGTGAGGGGAGGGAAGGCGGCTGTCCGCTGTTGCTATGCAGTCAGCTTCTGAACCCAAAAGCTTGGCTAAGGGATGACAGACTTACCTCTACATCCGCATTTCCTTTGCGGGAGGGAGGGGACAAAGATCCTCAGGCAGAGAACCCAAACGGTTGGTCTCCACTTTTGCATATCACCCTTCTTGCTTTTTTTTTTACCCCATTCGAGCTTTTTTTTTTTTTTTTTTTGTCCCAGGGTGTCCAAATTTCCCCTCCATCTGGTGGGAGGTTCTGCCTTCTTCAAGGTGCACTGATAGGTGTGTCACCTTCAAGCACTTGAAGGCTGAACCAAGGGGCCTGTTAGCTAAGGGCAGAATCTTGGTATAATGCTCGAGGTCAGGGATCCCCCCCTCTACCCCTAGGGATTGCCCTTCTCCCCCCTCATTTCAGGAGGGAGATTGGGCTCTTTATGTTCCCACTTTATACATGATAAAGGTGAGGTGTGGAAAACGAAAGGACTAATTTGCTACTCCACACAGCATGTCAGCAGCAGAGCTGAAAGTTTTTGCCTTTGAATTTTTGGAGCAAAACTCAGGACATCAGGGTCTCCCCAGTTCTGATGTTGACTTCCTTTGTGGTGTCTCCCCATTTCCAATCCAGCTGGCATACCCTGGGGGAGCGCAGAGGCCTGTGAATTATTCAATGCAGTGCTTCTGGGCATCCTGGTGAGCAGTGTGACATTAATACCAAGTGTGGCTGCTGTTATTCCACTCAAGTTTCCACCACAGAACAAGGTGCTGTTGCTTGGCATTGCTTGGCGTTCTGACAAGGCACAAGGTTAGCTAGGCGGAGAGCTTGCCCCTCAGGACTCGGTGTGAGGGCAAGCCCTGGGCAGACCCTGGGAGCTTGGTTTCTAGAGTAGAGGAACACAGAGTACTCACAAAGCACCAAAGACATGGAGGACAGAAGGAAGAACAAAGGGAGAAACCAAGGAGTTGGTTACCTTCCAGATAGGGCTGCCAGACTGCAGCAGAGGATGCTGTGTTCGACAGAAAAGGGGAACTTCAGCTACATGGGCATGGCTGGGCCAGCAGCGTGGGCAGAGAAGGCAGCTGCCTCTGCGATGTGATCTGACAGGCCCATCTGTCCCAGCATGTCTGCCATGGCCCACAGATTCCAACCAGCAGGCTCCTATCTCTAGGTCAAGACAGCGTTTCCAGGAGGCTGCTGTGAGACATGCATGACTCTTCCCTGGGAGGGGCTCTGCTCATAACGCCTCTGAGAATATTGCGCTTTCCTGTGTACAAAGCACTATGGCATGAGTGATCTCTTTCAAGCCTCAGAGCAGCCCTATGAAGTGGGTAAGGATGGTGTTATTATGCCCAATTAACAGATGAGACAACTAAGGTTCAGAAACTTGCCTGGTCCCTGTGAAGGAGCCAAAGAAGGCATCATTATCCCATTTTACAGATCATGGAACTGAAGTGCTGAGACTTATTCAGGAAAATATGGCTAAAACGTGGCAGGGATGGGATAAGAACTTGAGTCTTCTGCCTCTTTGGCCAGCGCTTTTTTTCCCTGCATCCAATTAGCCTATTGTGTCACCTGATAGAGAGGAGGGCCCTCCAGGTCTTGATGTGAAGCTTTGGTGGAGAGAGGGATGCAAAGGAAGTCATGAGGGGCTGGAGTGTGGAGACTCAGGCCCCCTGCTTGGCCTGGCTGGGTTGGTTTGAGGGCAGAGGGACAGAGGAAAGTCCCGGAGTGATGGGGAGCTGAGGACAAACATTCCTCACTTCACAATTTGGCCTTGAGTGGACTCTGATGGCAGAAATGAGGCAGGAAGCCTTAGCTCTGCCAGGGCACAGGACATGCACGTATTCTGGGCTGTGGGGTGAGTCATTCTCCTGAGGCTGTTTTTACTATTAGAATTGAGTTGAGATTACCAGGATAAACTTGTTGGGAGAGGGAAAACATCGCTTTAAGTTCCCATGATTATTCTCTTAGGATTCTCAATAGGAACTCCTCAGCTCTAGGAGAAGCTGTATTGAGAGAAGGAGAGAGGGAGAGGAAGGGGGTGGGGAGAGGGACAGAGAGGGAGGGGTGAGGGACAGGGAAGAAATTCACGGGTGGAAACTGGGTCTTTTCTGTTCCCTAATTTCTGTTTAGGAGTTAGCATTAGGGGAGAGGTGTCTGTAAGGAACTCAGATGAGGGATGGAGCCTCCTGAGCGATACAGTGACCTCATTTGGAAAGCTGCAATGAGCCCATTTTCTGAGCAGCAAACCTCTACGAATGTGTGTCACTGGGAGCAGGGTCTGCCCTGGGAAATAGTCCAGATGGCCAAGGACAACTGAGAAGTGCCTGGCTGGGAGGGGCTTCTCCAAGTGGTGGGGTTTGGCCTCTAAGAGATTTTTAAATGCATCCAAGTAGCGTTATTCAAGCAGGGTGTTTGGAGGTTTGATCTTTGAGGCATGGAATTAATGACCAGTAGACATTGGGTCAGGCTTGAGCACTGGTACAATCTGAGAAGAAAGGCGGCCTTGTGGCTGGTGTTTTATCCTTAGGCCTGACCTGGCTGTCTGTGATTCATGTTCCTCACTCCTCCTTCACACCCCAGCCAGGAAGCAGAGTGCTGGCATCAGCGAAACCTCCTGATTCTCGATACCTCACATGCATCCTATGGAATGAGATGGTTTTTAATGAGGATGAAGATGGGGCCAGGGGGGCACTCCTGTTGGACTTGGGCAGACTGGACCAGGGGCTCATTTGCACTCTAGAGCTCGTTCCTCTGCACCCCAGCTAGTTGACTGTCAGGTGAACAGGAGCCAAATATGTGACCTGTGGTACCCACTCTCCAGGCAGCCTCCCCCTCCTTCTCACACTGCGGTTTGAAAATTGGTCCCATGGGTCTCACCACTGATTTTCTTCCTTATGAAATGCTTCTTGGCCCTGTCTTCACTCTGCTGCCAGTGAGCCAGGGGTGGCAATGGGAGAGAGGGGCAGGGTTGAGGAAGGTGAGAAGTGGAGAGAGGCTCAGGTCTCTGGGTCAGTTAAGAACCCCCTGGGAGATGCCCAGGGGAAACACAGAAACTGCAGCTTCAGAGAGAGGTGTGCACATATTTTGGTATCCTCTGGTAGGATTTCAGAGCATCATGGATCTCTGCTGAAAACCCCACCAGCTTGCTGAAAGCTTAGTAGCTGGCCAGTGGCCTGGAGCCTGGCTTAGCTCTTGCCCAAGGGGCCCCAGCCATGGGATTCTTCATTTAGAGGTCTTAAACTAGCAGCTGTAGAAATGAGTCTGGTCCATGGGTGTGCCTTACTTAGTCTGTTGAGTGCTTATACATTTTAAAAATGTATTGGAAATATTCAAAAATCAGGATATTTGATGTTAAAAAGATCTAGATTTCTGGCTTCTTTTGAGACACCAGAAGTGCTGGCAACCTGGGTATATATTCCCACGTGGCAATAGTCATCTGCCTCCTTGAGATGGGGCACCAGTTTTCTAATTAGCCCCAGGCCCCACCTGGCCCACTTATTGCTCAGCCCCTGTAAACATTTGCATTCATAATCCCTGATAAAACCTCTAGAATGTCAGAGCTGAAAGGGGCTTGAGCAATGATGTAGTTCCAGTTTCTTCATTTCCAGTTGAAGAAATGGAGGTCCAGAGAAGGGAAGACTTTCCCAGGGCCATGTGGCCCAGGGTCAGGTCTGCTGCTCCCAGGTCAGTGGGCCATCTTTCCACCAGGGCTTCCTGGCACTTCACACTCAAGCCACCATGAATGGAGAAAACCAGGAGGCCCTCCCTTGCCCTAAATCCTGCTCTTTACCAACTTCCGATGAGTCTGTAATATATGTACTCTATGTAGGTCTGGGAGACTAAGGCTCTGCCATATAAAATGTGTCTGATATCATCCTTTAGCAACTCCTCAAGAGTTGCTCCTCCACAAACACTCTCCAGGGAGAGAAGCAGATCTCTGGTCACCCAGAGCCTGGATAGTAGTCTAAGGCTCAGGATATTGTTGGTGCTGAAAAGGGTGTTGACCTATCCCACTCTGGCTACTTGAGAACCTGTGGATCAAAGCCAAGAGGAAATGGGAATTTATTATGTAAGGTAGCACCCCCAAATCTTAATGTATTAATAGCTTAATACAATAGAAGTTTGTATCCTGCTCAGTGAAGTTCCAGGTAAGTGTTCCCGATCCACAGGGATTCCAGGCAGTGATTCCAGGCAGTGATTCAGTGATTCAGGGACCGAGGCTCTTCCCAACTTGTGGTGTTGCTATCTTCAACACAGGGCTCCACCAGCCTCCATGAAAGGGGAAAGAGCAGGGAGGAATGGTATATCTTTATGAGTCAAGCCTACACATGGCATTCGTCACTTCCTCTCACATTCTACTCAGTCATAGGGACACACCTAACTGCAAGGGAGGCTGGGAATTAATACAGCTGTATGCCTAGGAGGAAGAAGAAATGGCTTGGGTCAGTAGCTAGCCAGTTGCTAGAGACACACGCCTTCAGGACAGCACACAAATATGTGTGTACACATGTGTGCATTCAGGCACAGATTTAACACAATCCCTATCAAATTAGCAACATCATTTTTCACAGTATTGGAAAAAACAATGCTAAAAAAAGAAAAAACAATGCTAAAGTTCACATGGAACAAAAAGGGAACCTGAATAGCCAAAGCAATCCTATGAAAAGAACAAATCCAGAGGCATCACATTGCCTGACATCAAATTATACTGAAAGGCTATGGTAACCAAAACAGCAGGTTTTGTATGGGTCAGAGGAGAGGAAGCTGAGTCCATATCAGAATGGTTTCTTCCCTTTATTTCCGTTCTCACCACTGCTTTTCTCACCACCTCTTTAGTTTTTTCCATGGACTATTAGAAAGAGAATCATCCCTCCAACTGGCCCCTCACCCCAGTCTTGTCCACTTCCCACAAAACTGCTAGAATGAGCCTTCTAGGGGTAGGGGAGTCCGTCCTCAGGATTGACTGACTTTTGTAAGTTGGTTTTAGAGGGGCAGAGGAAGGCCATAGACTTGTTCTTTACTCTTCAAAATACAACATTATAAAACCTTAACCAGAGCAGACACGTTAACAATTAACTTATTTATATTACCAAAGCATTCCTTATTTCTCTGAGTTATCGTAGGTTCCTAGTAGATATCAAGGGGATTTCCTCAATGAAAACCTTGATTAGAGGAATCAATTCATATAAGCCTAGAGGAGGGCTTATACATTATTTAATCCAGTCACAATACTTTGAGATCACATATTGTACATACAGCAAGGTCCACCTGGATTTAGGAAAGTCACATATAGTGTTTTTGGATTCCCACCTTTTCAGGACCTTGATCTACCAATTATCTGCTCCTTCTACTTTGTTGATAACCTTTCCTAGTTATTTATTATTTCCCAAGATTTTTGTTTGTTTTTAAATTTTATTTTATTTTAGATTCAGGGAGTACATGCGCATGTTTGTTACATGGGTATATTGCATATTGGTGGTGATTGGGCTTCTAGTGTACCCATCACCCAAGTAGTGAACATTGTACCTGATGGGTAATTTTTTAACCCTCACCCCCTTTCCTCTTTTGGAATCCCCAGTGTCTATTATTTTCATCTTCATATCCATGTGTACCCATTGTTTAGCTTAGACTTATAAGTGAGAAAGTGTGTTTTGTGGTATTTGATTTTCTGTTTCTAAGTTAGTTCACTAAGGATAATGGCCTCCAGCTCCACTCATGTTGCTGCAAAAGATATGACTTTATTATTTTGTATGGCTGTGTAGTATTCCATGGTGTATATATACCACATTTTCTTTATCCAGTCAAGTGTTGATGGTCGACACTCTGAAGTTGGTTCTATGACTTTGCTATTGTGAATAGTGCTGTGATGAACATATGAGTACAGGTGTCTTTTTAACATAATGATTTATTTTCCTTTGGGAGGATGCCCTGTAGTGGGATTGCTGGGTTGAATGGTAGTTCTCTTTTTAGTTATTTAAGAAATCTTCATACTGTTTTCCATAGAGGTTGAACTAATTTACATTTCCACCCACAGAGTATAAGTGTTCCCTGTTCTCTGCATCTATGCCAGCATCTGTTGTTTTTTTAATAATAGCCATTCTGATTGGTGTAGCATGATATCTCACTGTGGTTTTAATTTGCATTTCTCTGATGCTTATTGATGTTGATCATTTTTCATGTGTTTATTGGCAGCATGTATTTCTTCTTTTCAGAAATGTCTGTTCATGTCCTTTGCCCAGTTTTTAATGGGGTTGTTTGTTTTTTTTCTTGTTGAGTTGTTTGAGTTCCTCATAGATTTTGGATATTAGTCTTCTGTCAAAGGCATCATTTGCAAATATTTTCTCCCTTTCTGTAGGTTGTCTGTGTACTTTGTTGATTATTTCTTTTGCTGTGAAGAAACTTTTTAGTTTAATTAAGTCCCATTTGTCTATTTTTGTTTTTGTTCCATTTGCTTTTGGGGACTTCATCATAAATTATTTGCCTAGGCCAATATCCAGAAGAGTTTTTCCTAGGTTTTTGTCTAGAATTTTTACAGTTTCAGGTCTTAAATTTCAGTCTTTAATCCATGTTGAATTAATTTTTGTATATGGTGAGAAACAGGGGTCCAGTTTATTCTTCTGCACATGGTCAGCCAGTTTTCCCAGCACCATTCATTGAATAGGGAGTCCTTTCCCCATCCCATTTACAATAGCCAGACACACACACACACACACACACACACACACACACACACACGTACACACACACACATTTAGCCAAGGAAATGAAAGATCTCTGTGAGGAGAACTACAAAACACTGATGAAAGAAATTGTAGATAACACAAACAAATGGAAAGACATCCCATGCTAAAGGATTGGAAGAATCAACATCATTAAAATGACCATGAGGCCCGAAGCAATCTACAGATTTAACACAATCCCTATCAAATTAGCAACATCACTTTTCACAGAATTAGAAAAAACAATGCTAAAAAAAAGAAAAAACAATGCTAAAGTTTATATGGAACCAAAAGAGAACCTGAATAGCCAAAGCAATCCTATGCAAAGAACAAATCCAGAGGTATTACATTGCCTGACGTTAAATTATACTACGAGGCTACAATAACCAAAACAGCAGGTTTTGTATGGGTTACTGGTACAAAAATAGACACATAGACCAATGGAACAGAACACAGAACCCAGAAATAAAGCAATATACCTATAACCAACTGATCTTTAACACAGTCTCTCCCCAGTGTTTAAGCAAGTTTAAGTATATTTCCTCTTAAATCCTCCCCTTCAGCAGGAATCTTTCCTGCTCCTTGTGATCTGACCCTTGCCTCCTCTACAGTCTCATCTCCCACTGTTTCTTATCTAATCTGCAAAACACCTCCAGTCTTGCTGAAATCTGCCTCTAGTAGACCATGTGCTCTATCTTTGTCACTTTGCGCAAGCTTCTCTTTTTGCCTGGGTTGCCTTTTCCTCCCTCTCCACACTCCCTGCCTGTCCCCTACTACTGGTAACCCCTGGCCTTCCTTTATGACTCAACACAGGCTTCAGGAGGCCTTTTCTGAGTGAGCATTTCTGGGTAAGATGTTACTTCTCTGTGGCATTTGTCACTGTCTAATTCATTATATATTTACTTGTCTTCCTCCCTGGAGCTCACAGACTCTTTTGCTCAGCACCCCCAGAGCTTGGCGCTAGGAGAGACTCAATAAATGAGAGCTGAGTGACTGAATGGATCCAGCTTAATTACATGGGATGAACTGGCTGTTGTTCACTCTGCCTTTGGGGCTTGGTCTCCACGTGGTCTCAGTGTTGGGCATATTTCAACCAGTGGGATGCTTGTCTTGAATGTGGGTGATTGAGGCTGGAGAGATGGAAAAAGTGGGCTTGTTCTGTGGAATTGAGCCCATTCCCCTCAAACACTAGAGTCTGTGTCAATGTGAAGTCCACAGATGTGCACAAGGGACAGATATCTCCCCTCTCCTTCCTGCCAGGGAAGGCTATTTCTTCCATTTCTGGCCTCTGTCCATTTCATCTACACTGTTCTCTGGGGAAGTTTGGACATTCATGGGCCCTTTGTTTCCTGTGGTGAGAAGTGCTGGATGTGAAAAGCATCTGGGGTGCTCTCTGGCCGGGGCCATAAAACTTGGCCTGGACCCCAGTCTCTGAGTTCAGGAGTACATCAGGTATTCCTCTGTCCCACATGCTCCCTGCCTGCAACTCTGTTGTGAGCTCCACTTGGCAGGACTGGAGCACTGGTCTTGTTCAGTGCTGGGTTCCCCAGGCACAGGGTCGCACAAGTGAATGCTTGGTACTTGGTGAATGAATGAAAGTATGAAAGGTTCTTCTGTGTGTGTGTGTGTGTGTGCATGAGAGACAGAGAGAGAGAGAGAGAGAGAGAGAGAGAGAGAGAGAGAGAGACTCAACTTTGGCCCTGCTTTAGGCTTCTTAAAAAATTTTTTAGAGTCAGGGTCTTGCTCTGTCACCCAGGCTGGAGTGCAGTGGTGCAATCACAGCTTACTGCAGCCTTTAACTCCTGGACTCCAGCAATCCTCCCACCTCAGCCTCCCAAAGTGCTGGGATTACAGGCACGAGCCACTGCGCCCAGCCTTGCTTTAGGCTTTTAAAAGATCTTTCTGGGATAGCTCAGGTCAGCTTCTTGGGTAGACCCCACAGCCCTGCCTCCCTTGGCCTCCTGGAGCATCTGTAGTGTGCCCAGCTTGTCTCTGCATGCTGGGAACTTTCCTGGTGTTAGTGCTGGAAGACCCGCATTCTGGGAAACTCCTGCATTTGGAATACGCCGAGATGGATGGTCACTCTCAGCACATGCCGCCCACACGTCTCCTCAGGTCCACAATCTGCAGGAGCTCCGGCGAAGTGCCTCACTGGCCACCAAGGTCTTTATCCAGAGAGACTACAGCGATGGAACCATCTGTCAGTTCCAGACCAAATTCCCCCCAGAGCTGGACAGCCGGGTAAGGATGTCTTTTTCTGCACTTGGAACCCAGGGCTGTGATGGAACTGAGGTTCTTATTGGAATGTATTTTATCCAGGATCCTATGACACATAATATCATAGGACACAAAACCTGTTCGGCCACTTCAAAAGGATGAATTTTAAAAAATTAAAAGGATGATTCTTAATATTGTCTTACTGTCTCCTCATAGAAAGTTAGAGCTGAAGGGATCTCAGGGATTTTCTGGTCTGGCAGCTCTCAAGTTTCAGTTGCCTAAAAATGATATAGAGAGCTTATTAAACAAATGGAAATTCCTGAGTCCTACTGGATGATACAGGTGTTGTCCAGCAGTGCTGATTCAGTTGTTGGACTGTGGCTCAGGAGTCTCCATTTATTAGCAGCTGTTCTCAACCTTGGCTGTACAGTAGAGGTTCCTGGGGAGCTTAAAAAATCCTGATGCTCAGACTGCAGCCCAAACCAACTACATTAGACTCTCTAGGGGTGGGGCTCTGGAATCAGCATAGTTTTAAATCTTAATTTTAAAATGAATTTTAATCATGATTGTTTAAACTTTAGTATTTATTTATTTATTTATAATTTTGTGGGTACCTAGCAGGGGTACATGACATATTTTGATACAGGCATGCCATGTGTAATAATCACATCAGGGTAAATGGGGCATCCATTACTTCAGACATTTATCTTACGTGTTACAAACAAGCCAGTTATACTCTTTTAGTTATTTTAAAATGTACAATTAAATTATTATTGACTATAGTCACCCTGTTGTGCTATCAAATACTAGGTCTTTTTTTTTTTCCCCTTGATGGAAATCCAGGATGGAGTGCAGTAGTGTGATCACAGCTCCCTGCAGCCTCTGTCTCCCAGCTAAGGTGATCTTCCTGCCTCGGCCTCCCAGGTAGCTGGGGTTACAGGTTCATGCCACTATTCCTGGCTAATTTATTATAATTTTAGTAGAGATGGGGTTTTGCCATGTTGCCCAGGCTGGTCTCAAACTCCTGGGCTCAAGTGATCCGCCCTCCTCGGCCTCCCAAAGTGCTGGGATTACAGGTGTGAGCCACCATGCCCAGCCCAAATACTAAGTAAGTCTTAAGCCTTAATTTTTAATGAGGAATTCCCAGGTGAATCAGAATCAAGTAGTTCATAGATTACACTTGGAGTTGCTAGTCTTGTTCAGCTGGTCTTCTTCAGAAACAGTGCTGCTTCTCATCCTTGGCTACACCTTAGAGGCACCTGGGAACTTTGAAAAAGGAACCTTGCAGGCCATCAGCTTGGGTAGGGCAGGGCAGTGGTGATCTTTGCTGCTCTGACCTATCCTCCCCCTTCCCAGACCACTGACTCAGAATCTCCTGGTGGGGGAGACTTGGGCATCATAGAGTTTAAAGGCTGCTCAGATAATTTCAGTGTGCAGCTGGAGCTGAGAACCATTAAGTCCTTGTTACTAAAACTGTGACCTGTGGATCAACAACATCAACATTACCTGGGAGCTTGATAGAAATGCAGAATCTCGGGTCCCTCCCTGGATCTGCTGAATCTGAATCTAGGGTTTAATCTATTCCTTGGGTTATTCAGATATGCATGAAATTTTGAGAAGCTCCACACTAGTCCATCCCTCTCATTTAGCAGAGGAAACTGAGGGCCAGAAAGAAGTGACTTACGGGAGTTAGTAAGTACCAGACAGGCTTAAATGCCCTGCCTCTCTACTTTTTCACAGGACTCTTATTTTCTTGCTGACACAATTGCATCTTTTGTGGGTACAGATCAAACTAGATGCCTTCATGATCACAGTCTTGCAGGGAAAGCTTAGAGACTTAAAGGAAGAGCTGCAGGCTGCTTTTCCCTTCTCCTTGCCTCAGGCAAAGGGGAGAGCCGGATGCACCATCCCACAGTCTGCTGGGTGGCATAAAAGGCAGTCAGCCAAGGGCTCTGCCTACAGCCTCTGCCTCTAGACTCAGCTAGTTGGGTGACTCATGGACCTCAGGCTGCTGTGAGGCATCAGCTGCTGAGTTTTGCTTCTGCTCCAGGGGTGTCCTCAGTTTTCATCCTAGGCTGCCCTAGAGTGGGCCTGGGACTGGGGAAGCCAGAAGGCAGATCCTGAGCTTTCATTCAGCAGCCCAGGCAGATCTGAATGGGTTTGGGAAGTGGGGGCAGGGATGGTCTGTACTGATATGACCCTGAGCCAGCTTTCGGAGAGAATGTGGGTCTCTTTCTCATCTTAGCATGCTTGTCCTTTAGGGTGGGGTGACCCCCAGGGTGGAGCAGCAGGGCTTGTGGCATGGACTAGATGGGCAGGATTTTCATAGGATTTTCTCTGAGTTCTCCCCAGGTCTGTGTAGTGGGAACTCCTAAGCTTCTAACTATTCTTGGACAGAGGTTTTGTCCTAGAGAGGCAGGGAGGTCCCTAAACTGTGTGATGAGCAGTTCTGGTCCTGCTGCATGAATGGGGAAGAAGGTACTGTGAAGAATGTGAAAAATAGGGCTACTATTTTGACACTTTGACACCTGCTGAGTTTGGAATGTAACCTTCCCGGCTGTCTGGTGTTACACAGTGAAGAGCACAGACTGGGGTCAGAGCTGTAACCTTGGACAAGTTCACTTAGCAGTCACTAAGTATTTATTGAGTATGTATTAGTCTCTAGAGATATAGGAGTAAAATCATGGCATTTATTTTCTATTAGATGGTGTAGAAAATAAAAAAGCAAGCAAATACAGTTGACCCTTGCACAACACAGGGTTGGGGTGCCCATCCCCTGCACAGTCAAAAATCTGGATATAACCTTTGACTTTCTAAAAACTTAACTACTAGTAGCCTACTGTTGACTGGGAGCCTTCTGATAATACAAACAGTTTATTAACACACAGTTTGCATGTTATGTATATTATATACTGTATTCTTATAATAAAGTAAGCTAGAGAAAAGAAAATGTTAAGAAAATCGTAAGGAGAAGAAAATATATTTACTACTCATTGAGTGGAAGTGGATCATCATAAAGGTCTTCATCCTCATCATCTTCATTTTGGGTAGGCGGAGGAAGAGGATGAACAGGACACGTTGATCTTGCTGTCTCAGGGGTGGCAGAGGCAGAAGAAAATTCACATATACATGGACTCACACAGTTCAGACCCATGTTGTTCCAGGGTCAACTGTAAATATACCTCGCTCAGGAGGTAACAAATACTAGAAGAATAAGGGGAGGATGTCAGGGGGGTTGGGTGTGCTGGGGAGAGGTGAATGATCCTGGGCACAGGGGGAGGCTGTTGAATAAGGTGAGATCCAAGGGTGTTAAGGGTGTCATGGCAGCCTGCAGGGCAGTGTGGCAGCTAAGGAGACAGACACAAAGGGCCTGAGGAAATTTCAAGAAGCAGGGGTACTGAGTGAGGAGGAGAGGAGGAGACGGGCCAGGGGTGGCAGGGTTGGGCCGTAGAGGGCCTAGCGGGCATTGTAAGGACTTCTTGGATTTAACTTGCAGAGAGATGGGAAGACTGTGGGAGCTCTTGATCACGGCTGTGACATAATCTGACTTTAACAGGAAGTTAGGGCAGGAGCAGGGGCAGGGAGGCCAGTGAAGGGGCCAGAGACGGTGGCAGCTGGAACCACAGAGCAGTTCGTGGTCCGCGTGGTCTTAGGACCACAGAGCAGTCCTCATCTGTAAAATGGGCATGGCAGTAGTACTTTTCTGATAGAATTATTATGAGGGTTAAATGAAAGAGTGCATTTCCTGGCACATAGAAGGTGCTTAATACATATCAGCTATTCCTATTATGGATACGGGCAGGACAGCTTCTCAGGTGTCCAGACACACAGGGCGGTGGTGTTGTGGGTGACCTCTGAGCTAGAAGGAAATGCCCCTTCCTGGAGAGATGCCCCTGAGGTCTCACTGAAGCAGTCTCATGCAGTCCCATCCAAACATGGAGAGCCCCTATGAATCTAGTTCTGAGCTCTCTCACAACCAACAAGATGGGACGTGTCAAAGTCACCAGAATACTTGTTCTGATCTTCTGCAGAAAACATCTAGGATATCATGGGAGTTTCCTGTTTCCAAGGGAGGACAAGCAGCCATTCTTATTCCCATTTTATAGATGAGGAAACTGAAGTCTAGATGGTTAAGCTGCTAGTTCAAGGTCACGCAGCCAGTTAGTTGATGGCCAAGTCTGGATTGGCCCCCCAGTCTCCTGACTCCCAGGCCAGTGCTCTTTCTGCTCTGCCTGCAGCCTCTTTGGTCTTGCCTGTGTGCCAATGTCATCTTCCCCATCTACATGGCCCCACCATTGTCACTCCCAGCCCTACCTATGACTGTGCACACTCCAGGGAGGCTAACCACAGCCTGGCTCTGTCCCTTCTCCAGATCGAGCGGCAGCTCTTTGAAGAGACTGTGAAGACCCTCAACGGCTTTTATGCAGAGGCTGAGAAGATTGGGGGCAGCTCCTATCTTGAGGGCTGCCTGGCCTGCGCCACGGCCTACTTCATCTTCCTCTGCATGGAGACCCACTACGAGAAGGTGGCCCCTCCCGCCCCACCGTGCATCCCTTCCCTCAGGGCTGCCCTGCGGCACGCTCATCCTTGTCTGGCTCCTCTTTTTGCAGGTTCTTAAGAAGATTTCCCGCTACATCCAGGAGCAGAATGAGAAGATCTTTGCACCTCGAGGCCTCCTACTCACAGACCCCGTGGAGCGTGGGATGAGGGTTGTATCCTTCTGGGCATGTGTGAGGGCACAGGACTGCTAACCAGTAGAGATCCTGGTGAGGCTGCCAGGAAACGAGGCCACTTTAGGGGCCTCCACTCAGGTTTTCCCAGGATTCCCCACATCAGTGGTCCTCAGCCCTCCTCCACCACGCTAAGTTATTGGAGGCTTTGTGAATTTCAGGATTTGCACTTGTTGGGCTGCATGTAATCAGTGCTTAGAATATGCCAGCTATCATGTGAAGTGCTTTGAAAATATGAATTCATGTACTTCTCATAACAATCTTACCAGGTGGGTTGCTCTGATTATTCCCAGCAACCTGCTCAGAGTCGTGCAGCTGGTGAATGTGGGAGCCAGGAATTGTGCCCAGGCTCACCCTTAACTACAAAGACCCCTCCAGGAATATGCAAATCACCACATTCATTGACAGGTCCACAGTCTCATGCAGTCCTCATGGAATCTCCCGTGGCAGGTCCCATTGTCCTTCTTTCGCAGATGAGAGACATGAGGTCTAGGATGATGTGACTCCCCCAAGGTCTCAGTCCTGGTGAGAGGCTGGACAGGGGGTGGGGCGTGGTTCTGCTGACTCCACCTCCACTTGGAATAGTGTGATCTGGGTGTGCACAAATCCTTCCCCCCAGGCAGCAGCAACACGAGTAGAATTGCTAAAAAATAAGGTTGACTGGAAAACTGAGGGGAAACAGAGTCAAAAAACCACAAACACCCGGAATCACGTGTTGACAAAGCCCAGTGAGAGGCACTTGTTTTCATTGAGCCTTTACTATGTGCCAGGTTTTGTGCTAAGCGTCTTACATACATTTAATCTAATCTCCACACTAACCCCAAGATTCTATTCTTAATCCCCATTTTGCAGATGCGATAATGGATGGCTAACAAGTTAAGTGACTGCTGTAAGGTCACATAGCTTTGTGAGTGCCTGAGTCAGGATTTGAACTCAGGACACTAAAGTCCTCGTACTTCCTGTGCAGTAACACCACCTCCCTGGGCACATCTGTGTCCTAAGATATGGTCATTAGACCCACTGGAATGTAAGCGCCATCAGGGCAGCGACCCTGTCTGCTGTGATCACAGCTATGTGCCCAGCACAGGGCCCGGCCTTACGAGTCTACCTAATTGTTAGCTAAGTAATGTTCATGGTTGGGCTTGGGGAGGGTCTAGCTCCCAAGCCTCTACATCCCTACTGTCTAGGCAGCAGCACAAGCCCACTTTCCCACTCCCCTGCTGGAATCCATCCACTGGTTCATGTCCGACCCCTGCTCAGCAGCTGGGCTCGCAGCTCTCCTTAACCGCCGACTCCAGATTGAGATCTCCATCTACGAGGACCGGTGCAGCAGTGGCAGCTCCAGCAGTGGCAGCAGCAGCGGCAGTGGCAGCAGCAGCGGTGGGGGTGGTGGGGCGGGGGCCCGGTGACTGGCCGAGAGTCCCTGTAGGGAGGTGTATGGCCGGAGTGAGGGCCTCGCAGACCTGCGGCGGCTGCGCTACCAGAGCACCCGCTTCTGAGTCATTCTTTGGGCTCACCCTGCTGCCCGGGGTGGGAGGGAGGGTGACGGGCCTCATATTTCCTGTGGGCCATCAACCTATGCCCCCTGTCCCTCACCCCCGGCTGGATCAGTCCGTTTCCTGACCTGGGGGTTTTTCCTTCCCAATGGGCCTGGTCTGGGCCACACAGAGACAGATCTTCCTAGGAAGGCCGGGGTGGGGAGAATACAACCTAGACCTAGGCGGCCCCTCTCTTCCACAGCCCCTCTCCCAACCCTGTGAGGGGGGCCCAGGCCTGCCACATAGAGGACTCCTACACTGCATGACCCCTCATCCCAAACCCATATCCACCAGGACTCTCTCCCTTGGGCCCTGCGTCCCGTGGCTGTCTCCCAGTATCTGTTCCTTCTCATGCCCCTGCAGGGCCCCGGCCTGTCTATGATCCTGCCTCCACCAAATTCAAGGTGTGGGGAGACGGGTGCCGTGGTTGGGAGCTGTTCAGCCCACTCCTGACCTCTTCTAGACCTATGGCTTTCGTGTCCTGTAGCCAGAGCTAGAGGCCAGCTCGGCCTTGCCAGAAGCATCCAACTTTGAGACTTTGCAGGCTGCCAGGTGCTGGTTGGGGGGCACACAGCCTGGGGCTCTGGGAGGTAATATGGGGATCTGGAGAAACTCTGTGAAGAGACGTAGCCATGCGGGGCCTGAATCTCCTGAACTAGAGCCAGTTTCCTGAGATTAGAACCTGCGTGTATGCACATGTGAATGTATGTGTGAGTGCACATGTGTGTAAGTGCAGTGTGCATAAATGTGTGAGTCTGCGTGTGTTAGCATGCCTGTGTGTGAGCACATGTGTGTGCACCAGTGCACAAGTGTATGAATGTGGATGCATTTGTAAGCACACCTGTGTGTGTATGAGTACATGTGTGCACACGTGTGCACAAATGTGCATTTCTGTGAGTGTGAGTGCAAGCATGTGTGTATGAGTGTTCATTGTATGAGTGTGTGTGTATGCAGGTGAGTGCATGTGTGTGTGAGTGTGTTTGTGTGTTCCCCTTGGCTGCTAGGCCAACGACTGCTTCTCTGCATCCTGCTGTCTTCGCTACCTGAGGGTCTGTGACTTCTTCCCTGTGTGGGTCCAGCCTGGACCCCTGTAAGTAAATGTCCAAAAGCCCCTTGCCCCTCCCCTAGGGCTACCAGGGAACATACTCTACTGCATATGTTCTAGTGGAAGAGAAACCGGGGTTCTAGGAAAGAAGAGCCAAACTTTGGTGGCCTTTGGTGCCCCCTCTCAGCTCCCCATGACAAGACAACGGGGCTACAGACACTGTGTGTTCAGCCTGCCCAGGGGCTGGGGCTCTTTAAGGCTTTGTAGGTGAGGTTTCCATGGACCTTCAAAGGTGCCAGCAGCCTGCAGGGGAAAGGCAAACTCCCTCCTTGCAAGGAAAGGAGATGTCCAGCCAATGATGCCCGGCTTCTGAGGCCTGGAGGGACAGGCGGGATGGGAGCAGCCCCTGGGGCTGGTGTCCCAAAGATGAAATGAAGGGGGCTGCCTATCTCAGTTGGCGGGAGGTGTTAGAAGTGGATGTGCAAGACCAGCCACTGGAGGTAGCCCTCTGGAATCAAAGAGAGGCCTGCTTTTCTACCAGACATGGGAGCAGCATGTGGGAAACAAGGGCCTACCCAGAGAGCAGAGAGAGTCAGCTTAGTCCTTGCAGCCTCAGGAAGTCCTCGGCCCAAGTGAGTCCTGGTCCAGGGATCCCCCTGGAGAGCTGCAGTTCAGTGGGCTCCACCGCAGCCCCTGGCCACGGCCTATGCCCTCCCTGGGCCCCTGTGGGGCTGGGCATTGTGTCTGACCTGTGCATCTCCCATGGGAGGGCTGGGCATAGGCAGTGCTATGGCCTTTTATTTTTTCTTTTTCCAATAAAAGAACTTGCCCAGCATGAAGCTCTGTGATGCTTTCACTGCCCCATGACGATGGAGGGTCAGTTCTATGCCCCAGGACCACATGAGGGGATACTCGGCTGCCTGAACTGGACCTGATATGGGGAGCAGGATGAACTCTGTCTTCTTGGAGCTTGTAGTCTACTGGGGAGGCAGACACCTCAGCACCTCTAATCTGGAATCTTTGGGGCACTTGTAGCCTTGGAGGGGGGAACAGGTTGGACTGAAAGCCAGGCCAAAAGTAATCAATTAATGATATCAATAAATCCTCATTTCTTGAGCTCTTCCCCTGGGTTGGGTCCTGTTGGGAGTTGGATCACACAGGTCACTCAGTACTGAAGATGAGAAAGTAGCTGGATGATCACTTCTCGGCCTTTTGGCCAAGATCAAGTATGGAGAAAGTAGCTGGATGTTGGAACCTAGCAGAGTTGTGTCTTAAATTTTATAATTTACTGAGCACCTACTGTGTGCCAGATACTTTGCTAAAACCATATGTTACAGCTGGGAGGGGATTTAAAGATCACTTGAATCCTGTCACAGAGGTCCAGAGAGGGTGGGTGACTTGCCCCAGGCCACACAGTTTGTTGATGATAACAGGGCCCAAGCTTGGAACCCAGGTCTCCTGACTCAGTGCCCACTCTGTTACCACAGGGATGGCACCCAGATGGGAAGCTGCCTGAGGCTGCAGGGAGACTGGGGTCACACACTCAGTCCTGTTCCCAGAGAGGGGCTCATCAGACTGTGGGGACAACGGCTCCAGCCTCTTGGGTGGGGGCTGGGTAGTCCCCTCTGGGTGGTTCTCATGTTTGTTCTCACTGCCGCTAAGGGCAGCTTGGTGCTTGCCTGAGCTGTGTGCAGCCTATACTCACTCCCTCTGCTGGAACCTGGGCCGTGTGTGGGTTGCCACAAGTGAGGGTGTTTTCTAATATGAGGGCAGGTTCATTCTGTTTTGGGATAGGAAGTTTGTTCTACCCCGAGGCCAGATTTGAACCCAAACTCAGCTCTTCTAGAGAAGAGGTCCTGGGGAGGGGGTGAGGATTTACTAAATGGGTAAAACCAAATCCGGGTGCTTATCTGACTGAGAGGCATTCAACCCTTCCATTTTCAAACGGTAATCATAATAGTAATAGTAGCTGACGTTTACTTAGCACTTCCTATGTGCCAGGCACTAGGCTAAGACTCTATACATAGTCATTCGATTCTCACAGCAACCCTCCATGGCATGGATTCTTATTTCCCATTTTACATATGGGGAAACTGAGGCTCATGGAAGTTAAGTAACTGGGAAGTTGCAGATCTTGGCTTTGAATCTAAGCAATCTGACTCCAAACTGCAAGGAAGAAGACAGATCCAGCCTCAGAGGCCGCTTAGCCCCTTGAGGGCCTCAGCCGTCCTGGGATTAGGATCAGGCAGATTCCCAGGGAAGGACTTGGAGCTATGCCTGGGTTTTGAGGCCTGGCTGGCACCTCCACTTCCAGGGCATCACGGGAGTGTGCATGGGCTGTGCTCACAGGCATGCGGGACCCAGAGGCAGCCCGGTGAAGGGTAGTGGGGGACCTGACTCACTGTGGGCCTGGGGAGGTGTGGTTTCTCTCTGCCGGCTTACTTACAGGCAGTGGCCTGTCTCTCCGGGGTCTGGCTGTAGCCATGTCCCTGCAACCACCTTGCCAGCCAGGGACAGGCCCCGTCAAGACCCAGGAGCAGCTCCAGCCTCAGCCAGACTGTCCCCCAGGTCCCAAGTGAGGCCCCAGCCAGTCAGGCATGCCTCAGGAAGCTCCTGCTGCACATGCTTCTCTCCCTGCGCCAGCACCCTGCTGTCTGGCTTCCTTCCTTTGGCCACAGGCGGAGTGTGTGTGAAACCACAGGGTTTACAGAAGCTCGAGGTGCCACTGAGTGGCAGGATTATGCACTGCACTCGGGGAATCAAAGGTGGAGGCAGAAAGAACTATGGATGTTGTGACACGTCCCCCATGGCTCCCCAGCTGGCAGCCACTGCCACCCGCAGGGACTTTTCTATGGCTTCCAGAGGTGTGGGGCAAAGGTGGAGTCCAGTGACTTTCTCCCTAGGGCCAGCCCCTGGGCTGTCGAGCCTGGGAAACTCCACATCCCTCTCCACACCTCTAGAAGGACTCACAGTGAGAGGGGCCCAGGCAGGAGGCATCATTACCACCTGGTTTGGGCTTTACTATTCACCCAGGGATAAGGCAAGGCAAACACCACTCCACATCAGATCTGAATTTGAGCTCTGGCTTCATGACATTAACATATGAAGACTCTTGGAGCCTCAGCTTCCCCAGTTGTAAAATAGCGAGACTAATATCTCACAGAGTTGTTTAGACCCGAGGTGTTCAACCTTGGTGGCAATGGATGTCACCTGGGAGCATGAAAAATCACCAGTGCCTGAACCTATCCTCAGAGATTCTGATTTAATTGTTTTGGGGGACAGCTTGGGCATCAGGATTTTAAAGAGTTTCCCTGGTGATTCTAATGTGAAGGTAAGGCTGAGAATCCCTGATTTTGACAGTACCTATAGCCTATAAGCCTTTAATTCACCTCTGAAAATGCCTGAGACCTGAATAAGAAGTTTATGGTTCCACAGAAGCAGCCAGACACAAAAATGAGTATGCACCATGTGATTCCCCTTATACGAAACTGAAAGACAGGCCAAACTAGCCTTTGATTGGGAGTCAGGATCAAGATTACCCTGGGTCGAGGGTAGCGAATGGATGGGGACCTGGGGGGCTTCTGGGAGCTCAGGATGTTCTGTTTCTTGACCAGAGTGCCAGTTACACAGAGGTGCTCACTTCATGAGAATTCACTGAGCTATATACTTAGGAGCTATGTATTTGTCTGTACTGGTGATATATTTCAATAAAATTCACCAAAAAAGCCTGTTGGCTACAAAATAGGAAAAGAAAGGACAGACTTGAAATTAATGTTTTGTTAAATATCTGGAAATGTAACACATATGCCAAACAGACAACTGCAACTCTATGTTACGTGTGTGTGTGTGTGTGTGTGTGTGTGTGTGTGTGAGAGAGAGAGAGAGAGAGAGAGAGAGAAAATGTAATGTCTGCTCTGCTGTGGGTGGGGCCTCTAAAAGGGAAGGTCCCTGATGCCTAAGAAAATCTGAAAACAGCCCAGGTTCACACCAGGAGTTCTTAACCTCGACCCGACTGCATTCATGTGCATGTTATGTGCTGTTATCTGAGGAGAGCATCTACAGCTTTCAGCAGATTCTCAAAGGGGTATGCAACCCCCTAAAAAGGTTAAGAAGAATTGGTTTTGAGAAGTCAGTGAGAAACTGGCCATGAATGTGCTTGGCATGAAAGAGATGCTTGGTAATGTCGGTTTCTTTCCTTCCTTTCAGAGCCCAGCCTTCGGAGGTTTCCGCGTGACCCTTCTCGGGAGACTTCTAGGAGGATTTATTCTCCTGGCAGTGCCGAGGACAGCCTGCACCAAGCTCACAACTCTTCCTCCAAGAGGATGTTCAAAGGGCCTGTCATTTGAGCATCTGCTGGACAGCAGAACTTTGCGTGCAGGATCCTGGAGCTGTGTTGGGTTTTGAATCAGGGACAATGGAGGAAGTGTGAAAGTGTGAAGAGAGTCAGAGGGCTGTGCCAGCTGCCCCCCTTCCCACCCCCAGCAATTCACTTAACTTTCCTGAGTCTCAGCTTTGTCTTTATGAGAATGTGTATATTTATAAATAATCATCTGTTTCTCCAATGTAAGATATTATTGTTATTGCAGAAGTGATACTAGGACCTTATTATACGATGGCCTCATGATACAGATTTATAGCAGGCTTCAGATTCTGGCATAGAATAAACAGGTATTTATCCAAGGGTTCACTGATTCCCTAATAAATGCCAGGAACATTCATGTACATTATTGTTCCATTTAATTCTTGAAACTGGGGTGTTGAAATCTTATTTTACAGATGAGGAGACTGACATTCTAGGTGGTTAGGTAGCTTGACAAGGGCTAGTAAGTGTCAGAGCAAAGACTTGAACATGTCTCTGACTGCAAATCCCACTCTCACTCTGTCACAAGAGTGAGACGTGGCAGAAGAGAGACTGTTCTACCTGGATTGACTCATAAAGATAGAAGACAGATTCCAGACCAGAGAGAAACTCGTGGGCAAATGCATCCCCAGAAAAATTAGCTTTGCAGGGGCATGAAGGTACTAGTTATTTTGGAGTAATTCAAGTTATCGATTTCTGTAATGGAAAAGTGATTGGGAACCAGCTATCACCCGAGAACAGTGCTGAGTGAGGCCCCAAAAAGGGGGCAATGTTACACACAAGCTTACACACAGCTTACAAGACCTCAGAGATGGCGAGGGTCCTTTTCCCTGCTGCCCACAATTAATCAGTACACTTCTCAAGGGCAGGGAGCCTGTCTTACTCACTCCCCACCCCCACCCCACCTCACCCTGTCCTGAGTGCTTGTCCCAGGGCCTGGCCCTGGCCAGATGAATGGAAGATGCTGCCCATCTCAGGCTGGCAGGAAAAGGCAAGCCTATACAGATGTGTCATCTGCAGACCCCTAGGGCAATGCGCCACTGAAAAGCAGCTCAGAACCATGCAGACAGGCAGTGGTCACTGAAGGATACAATTCACCTGCAAGTGGTCACCTTATAACTCAGTTAAAGGGTGGATGCAGTGACCCCAGGCTACCCCCTGAGCTGGGCAGCAGCTCTCAGTGATGTTGCCCTGGCTGTGACATTGTGGCTGTGCTCATGACCTCTACCTATTCTGGGAGAGGACGGGAGGAAGCGTGCGTCCCACCCCAGTTGGCCCTGTCTGACACTCCCCAAACACCATTTTGAGGTGGGGAAAATCCTTCTGGTGCTGAATTCTTTGCCTGAGAGATCTGGGCCTCATGCCCTAGAGAGTGAATTACTGTGAGTGAATCACTGGCTGGATGGCTGGCTGGCTGGATAAGTGGATGGATACAGAGAAGATGGGTGTAGAGAGATGACTGATAGATCAGAGATGAGCGAGAGGCCTGCCTTGCTTGAGATGGATGCTCGCAGACCCTGGAGAGGCAGGTGAATGGATGGGTACCGATCGCCCCTGGGCTCCCCAGTGCAGATCTAAATATAGGGCTGGAGCTCTTCAAAGGGAAGATGCTGTGTTATCCCAGTCCCCAGATGAACTCCGCATTTGTAACTCTGAGTGATGGATGTGTCTTGTTGGGAAGAATCCTTATAGGTCTAATATTGCCCCAGTTAATGGCTTATGGATTGTTGTAAAGTCAGGCATTGCTGGAAGTGAAACCAGGAGGTTAAAGGTCCTGGTACAGATTTTATGACAACATCTGCATTTCATCAGTCAGGCACTGCAGCCAAGTACCTTATAGGCTCGATGAGGCCTCACAACAACTCTACGAGGATTTTATCACTGCTTCCATTTTGTGGATGAAGAAACTGAGGCTCAGAGATGAAATAACTTCTTAAGGCCACTTCCGAATGCCTGGGTGGAGGGTCTGGATTTCAAGTCTATTTGATCCCAGAGTTTCAGTGTGAAGGGAAAATTTTAAGGACAGGTGAAAGGAAGGGAGAGGGGAGGGCCATGGGATTTGTGCACAGCTCTAAGAACGAACATGGCATTTTGGCACATGTGAGACACCTTCTGCAGTGGGAGGAGGCACTGAGACTTTCCAATGACTGGGTGCCCCGAGGGCAGCCCCAGGCTTCCTTCTCCCTCTCTCTCCTCTGTGTCAGCCTTCAAGGGCTCTAAACCTTGAGTCTAGGGATCTGAACTGCAGAGAGGGTGTATGTTTGGCTCACTTTCCTTCCTTTAGCCTAAACTTGTCCTTCTGCCATGGTCTCCATAAGCAGTTGGGGAACAAGGATGTGCTTTTCTCCTATTCCAGGAGCTCTACAGCCAGGTCTGGGGTGGAGGGAGGGAAGTTAGTCCTTAGGTTTGTGGGGAGGGTGCATTAAATGACTCTAGGGGATGAGATCCTTCCTGGCTGCTCTGGGGCTGGCCATGAAGAAGGAGAACCAGCTACCTTTAGGGGAATTATTCTGGCCCCAGACTGCTTTGCTGCTGGCAGGCAGGCAGAGGGCATGAGGTTCTGGGCGGGACGTTCTGGGAATGGGTGATACAGATTCTCCATCTGCCGCACCCTTCTCCTGACCCTGCCTCCCTCCTCTCAGCTGAGCAGGCTCCTCTCTGCACTCAGGACCTCCATTCCGATCTGTATTTAATCCCAGCTGAGTTCTAAGGTCCAAGTGTGGTTCTTCTGTTACTTGATGGGCACGTATCCTGACTCAGTTTCCATGTCAGCAAAGCGGGAAGGATAAGCCCTGCCTGTCTTATTCCTGATCTTATTCATACACTTGGGCTTCTGGAATACCTGGAGCTTTCTGGAGAAGGGTGCTGGGAGCAGCCTGGAGCTGAGCTCTTTTGAGGAGCAGCCGGCAGACCAGGCAGCGAAAAGGACCAGACGGGGGCGCAGATGCCTTGGAAAAGTTGCAGCTCCTTTTTGGGCCTTGGTTTCCATGTCTGAAAAGGAGGGAACAGGACTAGATGACTTCTCAGGTGTTCCTGGATTTAAAGCTCTAGGATTCTGTGATTGTTGAGGGCCAAATTCCCAGGCCAGCTCACTAGCTCCTGGTGACCTCTGCTCTGTATGGCCCAGTCCATGCCATGCCCGCCTAGCTCAATTCACCTTGTTTTATGACTATTCTCTCTGGGAATGGCACCGCGTGAGAATTCAGCTGAACACAGCACAGCCCAGGCTCCAGAAAGGTTGGCTCTGCCCCTTATGGCCATTTGCCATCTTTTACTGGTGAATCTGTCAGTTCCCCAGAGATGGCCCCATCCTCCCCATCTCTCCCACCACAGGTGTCCTGGGTGGCAGCAGGGTGCACTGGGAAGCACAGGAGCTTTGGCACTGAATGGGCCTGGGGCTCCATCCTGAACATGGCTACTTAATAATAGTATCTCTAATTTGTTGGGGGCTTTCTATGTGCCAGACACCATGTCAAGTCTAACATAATAACTCTGTGAGGTATTATCCCCATCTTGCAGATGGGAAAACTGAGGTTCAAAGACACCTTACCTACTTTAAGTCTTTGTTCAATGCCTCTTTCTCAAGGAGCCCCCCTGCCCCCGCCGCTATTTAAAATGGCATTCCGCCTCTATCCTGGCCCTCCCAGATGGCCTTGATGTTACTCTTCTCCAGCCCTCCATAGCACGTATCATGCTCCAACATGCTACAGACTTTCCTTATTCTGGGTATTGTTTAGTGCCTGCCACGTCTTGCTAGGGCGGGGATCTTTGCGAATGTTGTTCACAGATGTATATCCCAAGCCACTAGAACAACACCCAGCACACAGTAGGCGTTCAGTCACTGTACATCACATGAACGACTGGTTAAATAACTTCCCCAGTGTCAGTTACGTAGAGATTGCACAGCATAAGGCTTAAGAACCCAGGCTTTGGAGCTAGTCATGAGGTTGAATTACAGCTCTTGCCACTTTAGCTAGCTATGTGACTTTGCGTAATTTACTGTTTCTGAGCCTCAGTTTCTCTGGTAATAAAATAGACTAATAACATTTATATTCTGGGACGGGTGTGAGGATTCATGGAGACATGGATGTAAAGTTCTTGGCATATGGCAGGCATTGCATAAATGTTAGCTGCTTTCCTGGAGGCTGCTTTTCTTCTCTTTTGCGTCTCATTTTCCCTCTGGTGGCCTGTTTTTTGACCACTTCACTGTCAACAGTAGTTCCTTAGAGGACAAGCCACCGTGGGAGAGGCTGGCGTCATCTGTGGTGTTAACCAGCCCATGTTCTCTTGCCTTCCTTCCAGGATGTGCCTGTTGCTACAGAGACACAACAGCAACTCCTGGCAGGTTCCTGGCCCCTGTGGCTGGGGTTCTGGCCTCAGAGAAGGCTGGCTCTGGGCACAGGGAGGCAGGGAGGGGCTTGATTTGCCTTCTGGGCTGGAAGTCTGGGTGGAGGTTCAGCCTGGAATCTGTTGGAAGAACTTGGCTGGCTCCCTGCAGAAATGAAGCGCTCATCCTCCTGTCTCCACGGGGCCCTTGGAGTCTGGAGCGGAGTTCCTGCTTGGGCCGAGGTCCAGTGGCACTGGTCTGGGTGTGATGCCCAGACCCTGGGAGGGGGCCATAGCAGCCAGAGTGACACATAATCAAACTCCTGGCCCTCAGAATGGCACCTTCCCAGAGTAGGGTTGGCAACCGTGTAGATGCTTGAAGAGGCCTGGTGGATGTTTTACCATTCTGCCTCAGTGAATGTTGGCTGAGTCCGCCTGGGGAGGGGACTCTCAACATGAGCAAGCACTGCCACCTCTTCTTGCAGACTTGAACGTGACCGTGGGGAGGACTATTTCAGATCACTGGGGCTCCGTTTTTCCCCTCCAAATCCTGCTCTTGATCCTGGGCAGCATGAGCGACTGTGGCTTTTGCTTAAACCAATTCACCATCCCAGATGAAGAAGGGAGTGGTAGTTGAGAGTGCCAGCTGACAGCCAGACTCCTGGGATCCAGTCCTGCCTTCATCTGTCCAGGCTGTATGACCCTGCACAAACCATTTAGCTTATCTGTAAACCTGGGATAATTACAGTACCTTCCTCTTGAGATTATTATGAGGATCAAACGAGTTGATTGTTGTGAAGAGTTTAGATTCAACCCAGACACGCCAAGCCCACTAAATGTAAGCTATTATTGTCATTTTAAGGGGTACATGCCTGTGAAGAGGGAGTATTCTTGAGCAGAATAAAAATGGTATTATTCTTATTATTTCTTTTTTCTTGAAAAATGGGGAGTTGTGGCAGCACTGGCCCACCTTCCTGCTGGAGTGAGTTGTGGCTGCCTGGTGCAGGCAGGTGGGGCACCAGCTCCTCCATTTGCATAATCCCTTCTGGGTCCATTTCATTACTTGACTGCCCCTAAAGGCATTTGCTATTTTTGTTACAAATTAAAGTGTAGCATAAGCCAACAAAGATGTCAGGAGCCTGGGTGGGGCTAAGGGACAGAGAAAAGACAGACTTATCTGTGCGCAGGAGGGGACGGAACGGTTTGGGCTCCCATGGGTCTCAGAGAAAGGGATTAGAAGAAAGAGGGGAATGGGAATGCTGAGCCTGGGTAGCTTGGGGGTGGCTTTGCACCCACAAATCTGTGGCTGGTATAGCACAGACCAGTAGATGCATTGAATTTGAGGCGCCTGCTCAAAAAGCCTGTACTGCTAGCTCAATGAGGAGGCTCTGTTTTTTTTTTTGGTGGGGTGGTAGGTAATGTTGAGTGAGTTCACTATCCACCCGTCCTCTGTATCTTTCAGCCTTGTATCTCTTGTAACACAAGCATCTTGGGGGCAGGGGACTTGTCCACCTCGTTAGAGGGTCCCTATCACATTCCTCATGGGAGGAACCTAGTGCTTGTCATACAGGATATTCTCAATAAATGCTTGCTGAATGAATATGTAAATGAATGAATGCAGAGAGCTTGCTTTCTGATATAGCAACCTGAGAATTCAGCTGAACTTTTTAGAAAGCCCCTTGGTGTCCCACTCCCATCCCATGCACTTGGCTCCTCTATCTGGCTGGAGGGAAGGCAGCGTAGGGGTGGCAACCACGTTACCTTCACTTACCATTATATACCTAGAGCCTAGCTCAGTACCTGGCACATAATAGGTGCTCAACAAATATTACTTTCACTTACCATTGTATGCCTAGAGCCTAGCTCAGTACCTGCACGTAGTAGGGGATCAACAAATATTACTTTCACTTACCATTGTATGCCTAGAGCCTAGCTCAGTACCAGGCACATAGTAGGGGCTCAACAAATATTGCTTTCACTTACCATTGTATGCCTAGAACCTAGCTCAGTACCGGGCACATAGTAGGGGATCAATAAATATTACTTTCACTTACCATTGTATGCCTAGAGCCTAGCTCAGTACCTGCACGTGGTAGTAGGGGATCAACAAATATTACTTTTACTTACCATTGTTACCTTCACTTACCATTGTATGCCTAGAGCCTAACCAAATATTTGGCACATTGTAGGTGCTCAGTCAGTATTTGTTGAACTCATGAATGAATCAAATGGAAGCCTTATCCTGGAGTCTGAGTGCTGCAGTCGTTCTCCTATCAGCTGTGGGAACTTACAACTCCTCTTTGCAAATCACTGGACCCCACTCACCCAACAGGGTCACATGACACAGATATACCCTGTTATATAAAACTCATTGTGAAGGCATTCATGATTATCACTTACAAGGCATCATCTGAAGTCTGCTGTCACCCTGAACCTCCTGATGTCCTTGGCAGGCTGTCTCTGTAGTTGTCTTGTCCCTTATTTCTTGTGCTGTTGTGTATGGACAGTCAATGGGCACGGTTATCTTGTCATTTACCACCGCATTTGGAACCATTCCTCCGTGGGTTTTGGGTTTTACTTATCTCACTATCTTAGATCCACTTTGTTCATTTTTTAAAAGGCAGCAGCTTCCAGAAGGACTAGGGAATAGTCTGAACAGTGACAGAGCTGCCTGTTACCCCTTTGACAAGATGGTGTGGTGGGAAAGGGCTCCAGCCCTGGCCTGGGGAGAAGTGGGCTCCATGACCTTGGGCACAGTGACCTTGAACACTTCAGCTCTCTGAGCCTCATCTCTGGAGCCCTTTCAGATCTTTAATTCTATGTCAATACACAGGAATGGGCTTTCTAGAAGTGGAATGATTTTTAAGTTGGTGTCTGTTTTTCAGGGAAATTGTAGCTGTTTTCATTTAAAAACTTTTCATTTACGCTTCTGTTCTGAGTGTAAAAACAGCACTAGCTACAAGGAATTCATATTTTGTGATTTATTAGGAGTATTACTATGATATCAGAAAATGGCAGGGTTTTTTTTTTTGTTTGTTTTGTTAAATGTGTTTTTAAAAGGGTTGCTGCATTCTGAAGTGTAATTTTATTATATCCTGGGATGACTTTTTTTCCCCATGAAGAATAGATCTACGTTTTATAACAAGCCTTCACTACTGAGGCTGGTCGTGAGCATATTCTATGGCATTACATCATTCCCAAAGGGTGTTCTGGCTACAAGAGCATTCTATTTTCCAAGCAGATTGCAGAGACCAAGGAGCAAGGTTCTTTCTAGAAATCAGAGTAACCTGAGATGAGCCAGGCCCATGTCCAGCCAGACATTGAGGAGTCTTAGAAAGGAAAGGCCCTTAGAGATATACCAGCCCAACTCTCTTGTCATCTACATTAGGGAAACTGAGGCCCAGCATGGAGAAATGACTTCTTGCAGGTAAAAGGCCTAGAGTACACACTCCATTTCTGCCCCTCACTCATCACACATCCTTCACTTGGCCCAAACCCTGGTCCCCCAAATGTGAACATTGTTGTACACAACCAAACCACTGCTGGTGCCTGAGGGTGATACCTGCTTTGTGTTATGATCTGCTTTCAAAGCATCTCTTGGTGGAAGGGCTGCTCCTAATTCAGCATTCCAATCAGTTCTACTTTCCCCAGACCCTTTTTATCATCAGATTGGCACTAACATCTAGTAGAGAGTTTATTGGCATAATTTCTTCAGAAAAGAGGCTGGAAGGCTTAGCAAGTTCAAATGGTAACATTTTTATCAAGTGTCCCAAAGGACCACCCTTTTCCCTCCCATCACCACCACCAACACCAATAAGGCTTTCTCTAGCACAGGAAGTCAGGGGCAAAAAGCAGAAACAGCACAGGCCAAACCAGCAGGCACATGGTACATTATCGGATCAACCAGCAAGCAACCACCTGGGAGCCATCTTTGTTAAGGGCAAAATAATGAGCTCACGAGACACTGGAGGATACAAGACTATCTTGATTCTTCTGAAGGAGTGAGGGAGACTGGATGGGGTACTGGGGAGACTTTCTTTTCTGTTTTCTCAGAAAACATGCAAAGAAAGGCTTTACAAACAACTAAGGTTGTGTCAGTATCGCCCAACCTTCCCTTTCCAAAAATGGCCACCCCTGTTGTCCATTCAGAGGGAGCACACAGCAGAATCTACTGGGCGTGGAGAGAGAGACAGGCAGCAGGAGAGAGATTTAGTTTTCCACAAAGGCTGTTAGTTTTGTTTTGTTTTTTCTTTATTGATGGGATTTAAAGTGCATATAACTGAAGGCAAAGTCCAAGGCCTAGAGAAAGATATGAGGCCCGAGAGAGAGGCTCAGAGATTCTAAAGGCGGCGGAAGAATACCCACCTAAAAAGGCCACTTGAGCTGCAAAAACGATGGGGCAGGGAGATAGAAAATGGGAAAAAGAGAAAGGGGTTGGGGACAGGGTGGGGACGGGGTGGGGGTAGAGGAAGGAGTTTGGGAAGAAGAAATTACCAGTTTAGAAATTCGGCCAAAGATGAGTAGTAGGAGTTAGTTTATATCCCAGCTATGAAAATACGGGCTGACCTCAAGGTAGGAACAGTTGTTTTAGGAAAGGTAAGAAGAATGATAGCCTCAGGCCAGGAAACAGCATCCCCTGGCCCTTCAGGTGATGGTAGAAGTGATGGGGCTTCTCCAAGCCTCTGTCATTGTCTTCCCTGGAGACCCAATGTGGGTCAAAGGAGACTCTATCCAGCCAGGAGAAGGAAGGGGCTGGGGACCTTGATCTGGGGCCTACCCAGAGCTCCCCAATGGAAAGCAACATCCCTTTGCTACTGGACTATGGCTGGGGCCCCACTCACCCACACAGGCTGTGCCATCCTCGTTGGGCTCATAGCCCCGACTGCACTTCTTGTTGGTCCGGCACCTGTAGCTTCCATAGGTGTTGACACATACAGGCTTGTCTCGAGGGCACACGAATGGGAACTGGATGCATTCATTGGTGTCTGCAAGGCGAGGGGAACCACTCACCATGAAGGTGTGGGGCAGCAAGTCCCAGCCCAGGCTCTGCCTGCCCATACACTGTCTGGCTTTGGGAATGTGCCTTCCTTGCGGAGCCTCAGTTTCCCTGCTTCAGTTCCCTTGGCTGGCTCCTCCTGTACTTGGTCTCTACATGCTGGTGGGGGCACTCAGGCTTGGTCCTGGGTCCTCTCCTCTGTCTACCACAATCGTTCTAGGTGAACTCTTCATGCATGGATGATTCCAAAAGTTCTATCTCCAGTCACAATCTCTCCCCGTGGCTCCAGACTCACGAATACAATAACCCATGACCTACTTGACAGCTCCACTTGGATGTCTAAGATGCACCTCGTGCTTAATATGTCCAAAATAGAACTCTAGATTCTGCCCTGCCCTTAAACCTCTCTGGCCCTCTGTTCTGTCTTCTCTAGCTCAATCAATACCCCCATCATCTATCAGCTGCTCAAGGGGAAATCAGAGCGACCTCTGATTCCTCCGTCTTTCTTGCCCCTGTGCAATTTCACAGCAGAGCCTGTCCAGTCTGCCCCACAGTCCACCAGTCCACCTCTCTCTGTCACCTCTTTCTCATTCCTCTGCCACCACCCAATTTTCTGCCATCATGACCTCTTGCCTGGATTTCTGCAGCTGCCTCCTCACAGAATACCTGGCTTCCCCTCTTCCCTCCAATCCACTCTGCAATTCAGCAGCTGGAGGGAGCCTTTAAAAATGTGAATCACATCATATCACTCCCCAGTTTAGCTTCTAAGGCTCCTAAGAGCAAAATTCAGACTCCCTACAGGGGCCTCACGGACTCTCCATCATCTCCAGGCCATACTGGCATCCCTCCTGCTCCTTCGACACACAAAGCCTTTGTCCTGTCTCCCACTTTTCACTCCTGGCCTTCCCTCAGCTCTTTCTGGGCCTAGATCCTTCTCATCCTTCAGGTCTCAGCTCAAAGTCTTCCCCCCGAGGCCCTCCCTGACCACTCTGTCTGGAACAGTCTCCAGGGAGCACCTTGCTCAGAGGGTTCTGAAATCATCTTGTCCAACTGTGTGGTCATGCAATCAGGGTCTGTCTCCCTCCACTAGAATGGATGCCCCTCTTGTGGAGGCGGGGGGGTGGCACTTGGCCTACATCCCCAGCTCCCAGCATGACACTTGCTGTGTACAAGGCATATAACTGCCTGTGGGGTGATGAAAAGGAAGAGGAGGCTGATCTCAAAGGGTCCTTCCAGCAGGCAGAGAAGACTCTGGAATTTCTATGCACCTGCACTAGGTGTCTGGAGTGGGGCCGGGTGGGGACGTGGAGAGTGTAGGGGAGTCATTTCCTCCTCCAGCCACCCTTGGCACCACTGCTCCTCCACCTCCCGACCTGTGTTCCTTTGTCCAGACAGTGCCCCCCACCAGAACCCTGTCTCCCCTCTCTGTGACTGCTGAACTGCTCCTCATCCCTCAGGGCCCAGCTTGGACCTCACTTTGTCTAGGGCACCTTCTAGGACCCTCCCTAGGCTGGTTTAGGGCCCCTGATTTGTAGTCTCCAAGCCCCTGCCCTCCCCCATCTGGGCCCTGATCACACTGTGTGGACGTCAGCTGTTTACTTGTGTGGCTCTCCACTGGTTTTCAGCTCCTGAGAGTGGTATCTGTCTTGTTTACTCCTGTATCTCAGTAGCAAAGGGCTAATGAGCAGCTGCAGAATAGACTTGGGAAGAATGCTGGATGAGGGTTCAAGGAAGGAGGGAATCCTTGGCCTGACCTCTCATTGCTGGCCACTGGGATGGAAAGTGTTGGGGGTGAGGGTCTCCTGGACACTGAACTTCTAGGCTGCCCCTTCCCATTCCAGGCCCTTGGGGACTTTCAGAAGGTTTTTGGACCCTCAAGGAGCTGCCATCCTGGTAGTGCTGCAGCTACCTGCCTGCCCCAGTACTGCACCAGGCTGCAGTCTCCCTTCCACACTGTGGCCACACTCCATACACTATTTTGCCCCAATGCCCTTGGCAATGCACACCCTTGCCTGCCAGCCCCCTTGCTTGCTGCTCCACATGGACTGGCTGGCCATGGCATGTGGCTATTCCCCCTGTGCCAGGGTGGTGGTGTGTCTCTTTCCCATCTGCACTTTCTCAGTACTCATGGCAGGGAAACACTGCCAGTTTCCAGAACCACAGTGATTCAGCCTGAGGGTCACTAATATCATTCCCACCCTGGTGAGTCATGTGGTGGTTGTCTTGGCATCTGGAGTCCCAGGACAAATAACACCCTCCCCTGTCCTCCTTTCCGCCCCTTGCTTGCATGCTGGACCTTGCCATGAGTCAGGCGGGCATTCCCCAGGGAGATTCCGGCCTCTGCCCCATGCCCTGGTGACTGAAGGCAACTCACCCATGCAATGGCCATTTTCCTGCTGGGAGAATCCTTGGCCACACTGCAAGGTGGGCAGAAGCAGAGACATGAGTGAGTTGAGAAGGTCCTATCCCAGGTTCCCTCCTAGTCACAGCCACAGAGCAGCTGTCACCCTAACCACAGTGTGAGGCATGCTCTGAGCTCTGGGCCTGGGGGGAGCCCCCTCCCTTGTAAGACCCTTCCTTTGCGCTGAGAACAGAAGCCTGGCGGGAAGGCCATGAATGGCTACGGTTCAGACTCTGGCTTATTTCCCTGTGCAGGGGATCCACGTGAGCTGGGATGCCTAACAGAACCTGTCCTTCCTGTAGCATCGCCCTGAGACTGAGGCTGGGTCTGTCAGGGCAAAGTGTAATGAGGGCTGGGAGATGCTTTTTGAGGTGTCTGCTCACTGCCCACATTCACTTCTCCAAGAACCTCCCCCTCACACGGGTGGGTGCCTGCAGCCATGCTTGTGTCCCACCTCTCTGGCCAGGGCTGATGGGTGGACATCCTAGCAGGAGGGAAGACTCAAGGCTTTGCAGCAAGAATTTGAACAAATCGACTCAGAGACTTAAGAGTTGGAAGCTGGCCCTGCCAGGCTGTGGAGGCTCTACCATGCCCATATGGGGGTCTCAGAGACAGCAGCCTGGGGTGGGGCAGGGGACTAAAAACTAACACACATGACACAAAATGTCAATCGACTATACTGATGAATGAGGTGGGTGGATGGAGATTGTTGGGGAAGAGGGGCCCCTCTCCTCCCAAAGCCAGTGCACTGACAAAGGTCCTTGAGCTCCTGGGGCTGAGGCCATCAAGCTGCCAGTTTCTACTCATCCTGAGCTTCCCTGAGTTTCATGAGTGATCCTTCTTATAAGCCCCCTTCATTTGTGTGAGTTTCAGTGGGTTCCTGTTAATCGCCACCAAGTGAACCCCATCAGAGTTGGAATGACACTGCCGAGATGGATCCAGAGCTTCTCCTCAAAGAGCCTCCAGAAACCCTGCTGCAGGCTCTGAGCCCCACCCTAGGGCAACAGGAGGTCTTGTCAGAGACTCGGAAAGAACCAGGAGGGCAGCAGGAGACCTGGGGTCATTTTTTAACTTTGCTCACAACTGGCTGTACAGCCTTGGTGGGCCTTGGTGGATTTCCTCTCTTAACCTCGGTTTTTTTCCTCTGTAAAATGGGTGCAAAAATGCTTGCCCTGCCAATACACCAGGGATTCTTTGAGAAGCAGAAGAGATGTGGGTGTGATAGTGTTGTGCAAACTACAAATGGAGGGATCAGTATGAAGCCTTCGCTTTGCCAAGAAGATTTCCATTACTCTAGAGGCTGAGTTTGCAGATTCCTGGGAACCCAGCTTCAGCCCATGGGGTTGTGGGTGTGCCCGCTTTTCTGGCTATGAGGCCCAGATGCCTTTGCCCACCTCCAGTGGGGCTGGGTCCTGAAGTGTGTCCTCATCCCGGGGATAGAGGATCTCCAGCACTGAGTTCATCTCCCCGCTGGCCACGTTCCGGCTCACCATCTTGCCATCTGGCCACGTCACCTCCACACTGCTGGCTTCATCCTTCCCTGAGGGATGGAAGGAGAGAGCATCAGCAGCAGAGGAGAGCAGCAGGCTCTCAGCAGAAGCATCAGCATCAACTAATTCATCCATTGAATAAAAGCATGAATTGAGCACTGTTCTAAGTGCTAGGGAAATGGTGAACAAGACAGATTTGAGGTCCCTCCTCTCTGGGGCAATGCTGTCCAATAGACCTGTCTGTCAGCAAGGACAGAAATGTTCTGCATCTGTGCTGTCCAGTACAGTAGCCACTGGTCACATGTGGCTGTTGAGCACTTGAAGTGGGACTCATGTGACTGAAGAGATGAATTTTCAATTTTACTTAACTCTAATTAATTTAAATTTAATGGCCACACATGGCTAGTGGCTGCCATGTTGGATAGTGCAGCTCTCGAACTCACGTTCTAGCAGACAGGCCAAGCATCAGGAGGCTGTACTGGAGGACACAGTAAGGCCTGTGATAAACAGATTGTCTTTGGAGTCTGGGGTTCAAATCATGGCTCTACCCCTTACCTGGTATGTTGGAAAGAGCATGGTGGGAAGTGGATGGGAGACCTGGGGACAAATCCCAGCTTTGCAGCTAACTGGCTTTGTTATCCCAGGAATGTTTCTTGTATTTCTATTTATTGAGCTCTGCTAAGGGCCAGGCTCTCTCTTGTCACTGGGGATGCCCCTGTTCTCATGGAGTTCCCACTCCAACTGGGGAGACAAGCAAACAGATGAACAAATACATCATGCCAGATATTGACAAAAGTAGGGCAAGTAGGTAAGGAGGAACTGGGGGTTGCCAGGGCCTTGTCTAGTCATGTGGTCAGGGACAGCCTCTTAGGGAGGCGCATTTGCACTGAGCTCTGCATAATAACTTGGAAAAAGAGCTGGGCATGGTGGCTCATGCCTGGAATCCAATCCCAGCTACTCAGGAGGATGAGGCAGAAGGATTGCTTGAGCCCAGGACTTCAAGGCCAGCCTGGGCAACATAGTGAGACCCTGTTTCTGAAAAAAACAAAAACAAACAGAAAACAACTTAGAAAAGATGGAGTGATAAAGAGCTGGCAGGTGGAGGACAGGGGAGAAAGACCATTCTACAAATCTAAGATGCTTACAGAAGATGATGGGAAGCTCAGAGATACTCACAGTGAATCCATTTGCACACAACCCTAAAGCAACGTGCCACATCATTGGTGGAAAGCAGGCTGAAAAGATTTGTCAGATGTTTAGGCACTGTCAAAGCAGGCCCCAGCTCTCCGCGTAAGGAAACAGGCACGTCACTGTGGCAAGGTCAGGCTAATGGTGATGGATCGGGGTGGGGAGGAGGCAGGGGCTGGGCCTCACCTTCTGGGAAAGGCTGCTCTCAGGTCAGCCCCTGGGAAGGAGAGCTGTGCCCAGCACAGACAGGGGGAGAGCACAGCCCACTCTCACCCATCAGGGCTGAGCAGATGTGGGGACACGGGGTCCTGCAGGGGGCTTTGAAATCAATACACTCCCCCAAACACCATTCCCAAGCTAAATAATATATCACCCACATATATGCACTATTATTTTTCCTAATATATGTAGATACTGTTAGAAAACAAATTAAACTTAAAATTGCTGTTGAATGTATATTCGCGTTTGGTCATTACTGTCCACCAGTGAATTTTACAATGATAGCTACTATGGGGTGGACGGTAGTTGGCAAAATGTCTTGATGTATAAAAGGGGTTCTCATATTTTAGAAAAGGAGGTTTGGAGGCCACATGCAGACTTGGAGGAGAATCTCTGTGTAGACCTCCTGTAGTGAGCACTGTGGGGCATGGAGGAAGGGAGCCGGGTGCTGGGGGGAGGACCCATGATGAGGGAGGTTCCAGAGGGAGTTACACCTTGCGAGCCACACCCCCCAGCTTCTAGATCCTTCCCATGTTTGGTCTCCTTTTGCTCTCTCACCCTGGCCTCCAGGGGAGTATCACGGGAACATCCCAGCCTTGCTGCTGCCATGCTGTGAGCCTATGAGGGCCAGGACCAGAGCTACACTCTGAAGAGTCCATGGAGAGGCAGCCCCTGCCTTCATGGGCACAGCAGGCAGCAGCAACGGAGAGGCTCGGAGACAGAGGCTCATCCTCACACACTGAGTTCCTCTCCCACACAGCTCAGTTTCTCTTCCCACAGGGAAATCCTCTTTCCAGGCCCAACCTTACTGTTCTGGGTTTTGCTTTATCAAGCAAGAAATTATTTCTCATCACTCCCTCAATCTACAAGAATTCCTTCTGCAGAAGGGGGGTGAAAATAGGACTGGGCAGTGCCAACTACAGATTTTTTTTCTTTTTTTTTTTTTTGAGATAGTATCTCAATCTGTCACCCAGGCTGGAGTGTGGTGGTGGGATCTCAGCTCACTGCAACCTCCCCCTCCCAGGTTGAAGCGATTCTCCTGCCTCAGCCTCCTGAGTAGTTGGGATTACAGGCATGTACCACCGCGCCTGGCTAATTTTTGTATTTTTAGTAGAGACGGGGTTTCGCCATGCTGGCCAGGCTGATCTCAAACTCCTGACCTCAAGTGATCCACCCACCTCAGCTTCTTAAAGTGTTGGGATTACAGGCGTGACCCACCACACCCGGCCAGATTTTTTTTTTTTTTTTTTCTAATTTGAAGTAGAATCTTGAGGCGCAAGAGATTTGGCATTTTCAGGGTGTACAGTTCCCAAATTAAGTGGCACATATAAAAGGTAAATATTTGCCATGAAAAGGAGACAAAGAACAGCAAATGTTTCTTACCTAAGCCTGCAGAACAGCTACATGAATGTGTTTTCCAGACTGACTGAAGGGCCACAAAGGACCCAAAAGAGTCGCGGAATATTCATAGACAATCACAGATTTGCGTGTGGTACTTGCGGCACTTAGTTTTTTTTTTTTTTTTTCCTGTTTTTATTTTGAGATGGAGTTTTGCTCTTATTGCCCAGGCTGGAGTGCAGTGGTGGGATCTCAGTCCACCGCAACCTCCACTTCCCAGGTTCAAGCAATTCTTCTGCCTCAAGCCTTCCTGAGTAGCTGGGATTATAGACCCCTGCCACCACACCCGGCTAATTTTGTATTTTTAGTAGAGATGGGGTTTCTCCATGTTGGTCAGGCTGGTCTTGAACTCCCGACCTCAGGTGATCCACCCTGCCTCGGCCTCCCAAAGTGCTGGGATTACAGGCGTGAGCCACCACGCCCAGCGGGACTTAGTTTTGAGTCCTGCTTCCGCAGCTTCCTCCAGACCCAGACGTGGCACAGGGGGCCTGGGGCTATGAGATAAGCAGGCCTCAGAAAGCACAACCAGCAGGACTCCCTCCTCTGCCACTGTTTTTTGCTAACTTGGGCATCCTCTCTGGGCCTCAGCTTCTTCATCTGTAAGATGGGGGTGCTGGCCCACAGCCTTACCACTCCCAGGAAGCATAGCCTTTCTACCCTGGAGCAGGAGTCCTGGCCCACTGTTAACCATTCACCTCAGCATCCCTGGCACCATCGGCTCTTGGACATGGGGTCTCCCTACAGTTTCCAAAGGGCTTTCAGGTGTTGGCAATAACAGTGAACACTGACAGTGTGCCCCAAGCTGTACCAAGTACTTTATGATGCTAACGCATTGAAAGTTCACATCTCCATGAGGAAGGTGCCAGTGATATCACTTCTGCCTTAGAGATGAGAAGGTGGAGCCATGACAGATGCAGTGAATCGCCCAGTTGCCCAGCAGAGGTCCGACAGATCCCAGAGCCAGAATCTACTGTGCCCCTGTTACACTGCCCACCCTATCCCACACCCAGCAGCCCCCATATACCAAGCTTTGTGCAGGGATTTGGGATTCAACAGAGAATGAGACAGACCCAGGCCCCATTCTCATGATTCCCATGGGAGCAATGAATACAAGTGATTATATTATAAGCTGGGAAAGTGCCACAACAGCACTGCTACCATGTGGTGAGAGAGATGGGTCATTTCATTTGGGTATTGCAGGAGGAGTAAGAGTTTGTGAGGCGGAGAAGGGAAGGAAGGAGCATTCCAGGGAGAGGATATAGTGTGGGTAAAAGTACAGAGGCGTGAAAGGGTAAGTTGTAGCTGAAGATCGGGAAGAAGTTCAGAGTGGGAAAGAGTGTTGGAATGTGTATCAGGTGGGAATGTGTATCAGAGGAGACTGGAGAGGGGCTTCAGAGGCTTCACACTTACGAGGTGGGTATTTATCCCCATTCTCCAGATACCGACATTGACGCTTGACAAGGTGAAGTGACTTGCAGGTGTCTGAGCTAGGACTGGAAACCAGTCTCCTGTCCTTAGGCGCAGCTCATCCCTTTGCCCAGGAAATCTGCATAACATCTTAAGTCTTCCCGGGGCTGCATGGGCCGAGGAGGACTGGCTCCCAGACACCGCACACCAGCAGCCTCGAAGCCAGCCAGTCCTGCCAGGCCTGTGTATAGGCGAGGGCTGAGCAGAAGAGCGCCCCCCATTAACCAGCAGAGACATGAGGTCAGGAGCAGCAGTGAGTCACCTCTGGCAGCTTTTAAAGGACAGAGGCCAAGGAGGCAGAGAGAACTGCACTTTTCAGAAGAATTACAAACAAAACAGATGGTGGGAATACAGTTGGTAGAATATTTTTGCACTTTAATAAAGCAATTTTTATGTGGGCCACTGAATTTCCCTTCCCTAAATGAGCATCAGCCGGCGCGGAGAGGCAGCTCTGAGTCACCTGCAAGCAATTAGCTGAAAGGACGGTGGCATGTGTGGGTGGGGCTGGGGCACTGGCAATGCCAGAGGCGGCAGGGGGAGGGGAAGGGGGGGAAGGAGAAGGGGGAAGGGAGAATGGTTGGGGTGGCTGCCTGAGCCAGTGACTTCCAGTGGAGCTGGCGGAGGCAAATAGATGATTGGTGTTGTTTTTATTTTCTGGGTTTGGGAGTGAGCTGCCTCGGCCCGCTGCCAGCTGGGAAGTGAAGGGTGGGCATGTGGGGCTTGGGGGTGGGTTCTGAGCAACCAGGTTGGCGGTGGGGGAGCCCTCGACAAGGGCTATAAGCAGAAATGCTTATTTTCAGCTGGAGGTCCGTCTGCACCAAGGAGCAGCAGGGACAGGCCAGGGTGGAGAGGGGCTGTGGAACTTGGTGGGGGGGGGGTCCACTGAGCAAGGCAGGGTCCACTGAGAAGGAACCCCACAGCAAGATGTTGCTATGAGAGCTCTGCACAACACAGTAGGCCCTCTGGGAACCCCCCATGCTGACCCTCATTACCCGTGGACAGAGGTGGGGAGTACAGATGAGGGCCTGTGTCCTCTGGGTGTGCTCCCGTGGGAGCAGACACGATGTACATGGGGCAAGGCTGAGGCTGTCTGAGAGAGGCCCATGTGTGCACACTCACATACATGTCCGTGTACTCACACATGCGCACCACACCTTGCTGCAAAGTCATGGGGAGGCAGCGCGTGACTCATGGAGGCAGGAAGGGGGCAAGGGCCCTGGGGGCAGGCAAGCTGAAGCCTTGTGAGTGCTGGCAGGGGAGCTTCCCGCCGGCCCCTCCCCTCCTCAGTCATGTGGGAACTCAAGGCAGGCCTTTCTCAGATTCATGTTGTAGACATCCCCGCTTCTCACCCCAACTGCTCAGAATTGGAAACAATCTAACTGTCCTTCCAGAGGGGGCTGGGTAAATAGATGATGAGTGTGAGTGCTGCCTCACAGTGAAATACTCCACAGCACTGAAAGGAAACAAGAGATATGCACAGACTTGGCATGCTGTCCAGGATGTGTACACACACACACACACAGACACACTCTCACACGTGTATGTAAGACAGGTTCTCACTCTGTTACCCAAGCTGGAGTACAGTGTTGTGATCATAGCTCACTACAGCCTCAAACTCCTGGCCTTGAGTGATCTTCCTGCCTCATCCTCCTGAGTAGCTGCGACTATAGGCTTGCACCACCACACCGGACTAATTTTTATAGAGAGGGGATCTCGCCATGTTGCCTAGGCTGGTCTTGAACTCCTGGCCTCAAGCAATCCTCTCTCCTTGGCCTCCCAAAGCATTGGGATTACAGATATGAGCCACTGCACCCAGCCTTGGACACAGGTTAAGAGGGGGAAAAAAGCAAGTTACAGAAACAATTGGAAAATATCATTCTTTTGATTTTAAAAATTGCCAAGAAATATGTGTCTGTAAGTGTGTTCCTGTGTATATGACACGTAAGAAAAGCATATCACAAGCATGACCTGTCCAACCTGGACCACTGTGTTGGAAAACTGCTCCTTGCCCCTTCCCCTCTGCACTCCCAATCCATTCCTCTGTTCTGCATTTTCTTTTTTCTTTTTTTTTTGAGACGGAGTTTCGCTCTTGTTGCCTAGGCTGGAGTGCAATGGCACAATCTTGGCTCACCGTAACCTCTGCCTCCTGGGTTCAAGTGATTCTCCTGCCTCAGCCTCCCGAGTAGCTGGGATTACGGGCATGCACCACGACACCCAGCTAATTTTGTATTTTTAGTAGAGACAGGGTTTCTCCATGTTGGTCAGGCTGGTCTCGAACTCCTGACCTCAGGTGATCTGCCCGCCTTGGCCTCCCAAAGTGCTGGGATGACAGGTGTGACCCACTGCACCCGGCTGCATTTTCTTTTTTCGTAGCCCATTATATCTTCTAACATTTTATATATTTACCTATTTACTATGTGTATTATGTATATAAGTTCCTTCTACTGGAACGTAGGATGGCTTGTGGCAAGGATCTTCAGTTTTGTGTTTGGCACACAGTACGTGCTCAGTAAATACATAGTCACTAAATGAATCAAATGATAATTGAGGGAAGGTGAAGGAAGAAACATTTACTTTTTCCTTAATATTCCAAACAGTGGTGAAATGATGAGTAACTTTTCTTCTTTTAAAAATAATTTTCTTATTTTCCTATAATCAATATGCATTGTTTTTACAATCAGAAAAAAAAAATTTTCCAAAACATTCCCATTCTTTGTTCTGGACCTTCCCACTTCTGGGCCTTTGGCCAAGCCAGCCCAATCTCTGGAATGGTCTCCTTAGGCCCTCGTCCACCCCTTCTAAGCTCCTACTGTCCTTCTAGACCTAATTCCAGTCCCACTTCCTCTGGGAAGCTGCCCAGAACAAAACTGATTTCTCTCGCCTGCGTCCTCTCATGGCCACGGGGCCAGTATGGTGGTGTGTCCAGACCTGCCTCACATGAGAGTCCCGTGTCCATCTGCCTTCTGCCCACTGCCAGCCTGGAGGGCAGGGGGCATTTCTTATCTGCCTCTTTCCCCATGTCTCTGCCTCTCTTGGTCTTCCACAGGCCCATCTCTGTCTTTCTGTCTTCCCCTGTTCTCTCTCCCCCAAGTCCTTCCCTCCATCTGGTCTTCTCCACTGGCGCCCTCGCTCCTGCTCCATTGCTGGCTCCCCCATCAGTCAGGAAGGGCTGAGCTGAGCTCCACTCATAAGAGATCCAGAGGGGCCTTGGAGCTGCAGGGATGGAACTGCCCCGCCTCTCGCTGTGTCCCCGGTGGCTGGGTTGGCCACCTGCTGAGGCGCCTCATGACCCAAGGGGCCTGCCCCTAAAGCAGCCTGCCTTTTAGTGCCGCTGGGAATGGACCCTGTCAACAGAGAGAGGAGTCTGCCGGGAGGCCCCTTAGAGCAGTTTGAGCCAGAGTTCAGACCAAGAACAAATTCCAGGGCCTTGCAAAATAGCAAGGACTGGCACCAGGTGGAGCTCCCAATGAAGTGCAGTGTACATAACCCTGAGTGTGGGGAGTAGGTGCACAGAAGGGGCTCTTGAGCCCCCTTCTCCCCACCACATGACCTGGCTAAGGCTTTCCAGTTAAAAAAGCAATCTATTCTCCTGGCAGGGCAGATTCTGGCCAGAGAAGGGACCAAGTGAGGCCCCTAATACACCTCTTAAAATAGCAGAGGCAGCCCCTGAGATGTGGGGAAGGAGAATCTCAGCCCCCATTCTGCCCTTGCCATTGATTTGGGTGAGCCTCAATGTCCTTATTGGCACAATGGAGTGGGGGAGTTGATATCCAACCAGAACCCTGGATAAGCAACCACCTGCGATACCATGGTGGTCACCTTGTTGCTTGGCTGGCTGCACAAGGCAGCTACCAGAGGTGTTAAGTCACAGTCAGGAACTCAGACCATGGTGTCAGGGAGGTGGGATCCAAATCCAGCTCTCCTTACTCTGTGGATGTATGGTTTGGGGCAAGCTACTTGACCTCAGCCTCAGTTTTCTGACCTGTAAAATGTGGGTTATGATACCTGATTCTTCAAGTTGTGAAAATCAAATGAAGTGACTTAGGCAAACCACTCAGCCCAGTGCCTGGCACATACTAATTGCTTGATAAGTGTCGGTTACTGCTACTTCGCAAGACAGGACTATGTATTTAAAAGGTGTCTTGTGCCTTTAGGGCCAGCTTAGCACATAGCTGCCTTAGGAGTGATAAACACTCCAACCTCAGGCTGACTTATCCCGGGTGAAATAGCCCAAGAAAACGATCATATAACCAGGCCCTGGGTTCCCTAAATATTTATTGCTTCTTTTTCAGACTACACATAAATATTATGTGTTCCCTATAAAAACTGGAGCACACACACACAACAAAACATATGGAAGAAAATAAAAACCACACGCTCAAGGAAGCCTGGGTTTGAATCCCATTGCTGCCATTTAAGTATCATGTGACCTTGGCAGGTTTCTTAATTGTTCTGATCTTCAGTTTTCCCATGTGTAACATGGGGATAATATTGCTCATCTCACAAGGTAGTCATGAGGATTAAATGAAGTAATAAGAGTGAAGTGCTTGGCACTGTGTCTGGAATAAGTGAGAGTTACTATATTAATCCAGCCAGTCTGACAGAATCACTGTTCTCACTTTTTGCATTTCCTTTCAGTTTTTTTCTGCACATATGATGTGTGTATAATATTAATATTTGTATTTACTAATTTGAGACCATAGTGCCTATTCCTTTTATATTAAAATGGTATCATCTCATGAGGTGTGAACACCCGGGAAAGGTGTCTGATTTTGAACCTAGGAATGTTTGACTCCAGCGCTTTCTGAACTATTGTGTTTCAGTGAAGACACTCTGGGCTCCTCTACTCCTGCTGGTGTTTCTCAATGTTTTTTCCATAGTTGTAATCCCCTTACCCTGCCAGAAGACTCTTTAGACTTTTTCCCCAATTCCCCCCATACATTTATTTTAAAATTTTGTATTTTAAAATAATTATAGATTCACAGGAAATTGCAAAGATAATACAGAGAGCTCCTCTGCGCCCTTCACCCAGTTTCATCCAGTGGTTGCAGGTTGCCTATCCAGGGATCCACCATGGCATGAGGCGCCACAAAGACCCCCTCGGGCTGCCCTTGATGATAGTCACACCCACTCCTCTCCCTTCCACCATCTCTAAGCCCTGCCAACCAACAATCTGTTTTCCGTCTTTATAATTTCGTCATTTCGAGAATGTTATGTAAACAAAAATCTACCATACGTGACTTTTGGAGATGAGCTTTTTCTCCCCTTTTCTCACTCACCATAGTGCCCTAGTGATCTACCCAGTTTTTGCATGTATCAATAGTTTATTCTTCTCATAGCTGAGTAATATTCCATGGAAGGGCTGTATCACAGTCGCTTGAACTATTAACACCTAGGTTGTTTCTAGTTCTGGGCTATTAAGTATAAAGATACTATGAACAAATGTAAAGATGTTTGTGTGGATATAAGTTTTCATTAGTGTGAGATAAGTGGCTTGGGATATGATAGCTGGGTCATAGAGTAGCAGCTGTTTGCTTAGGTTTGTTTTGTTTTCTTAAAACAAACTGCCAAACCATTTTCCAGTGTAGCCCTATCATTTTACATTTCCACCAGTGATGTATGAGAGATCCAGTTTCTCTGATCTCTAGAAGCTACCTGGATCCTTGTCAGCACTTGGTATTGTCGCTATTTTTAATTTTTGTTCTAATAAGTGTGTAGTGGTAGTTCCATTAATGCCACAGATATACCATATATCTGTTTATGTGCTATATGCATGTTGATGCTTTTTTAATTTTTTGAGACAGAGTCTCACTCACTCCAGGCTAGGCTGGAGTGCAGTGGTGCAATCACGGCTCACTGCAGCCTCTACCTCCCTGGGCTCGGGTGATCCTCCCACCTCAGTCTCCCAGGTAGCTGGGACTACAGGCATGCGCCACCTTGGCTATTTTTTTTGTGCTTTTGGTAGAGATGAGGTTTCACCATGTTGCCCAGGCTAGTCTTGAACTCTTGAGCTCAAGGGATCCACCTGCCTCAGCCTCCCAAAGTATTAGGATTATAGGCATGAGCCACTGTGCCCAGCCCCTGACGCTTTTACATATATATACATAAATAAAAGATAGGATTTTGTCATCCCCCTGCCCCTGCCAAGAACCCACTCTCTCCCCTTTGGGGTGACTTCACTCCCGTTGAGAATGCATGGTTTCCCAAGCCTTCTGTCCAAGACTGAACCAGCTCCCAAGAGGCCAGGGAAACAGCTGGTTTGGACACGTTTGGTGCAGCCCAGCATTTGAACAAGCCTACAGCCTTGAACAAATGGAGGATTAAACACTCTGACCCCAAGGTGAACTAATTCCACAGAGACACTGGGATGGGGACTCCTGCAAGTGAGATGCATGAAAATCTAACCAGCACTCCCCACTCGCCTCCTCTTGAACTCAGGCTCATCTCAGAGCAGGGTTTGTCCCCAGTAGCTGGTGTCCACCATGGCTGTCACAGTAGAGCGGTGCCCAAGGATGCTCGGGCTGTGAGTCCCTGAATCAGTCAGCATCCTGCTGTCCTGATAACAGCTCACTGTCCCCCACCGGTCCCCAACTCACCCAGGCCAAAGTGTGCCACGGGCTCCATCTCACACAGGTAGCCTGAGCCCCCGTCGATGATCCTCAAGTGGGCCCCGCTCTTCTTGGTGTAGAGCACGACCTTAGCCCCCCTGGCAAAGGCCCCAAACCGGGTGCGTGGCACCACTCGCAGCCAGTTGTTGTTGAAGCCCTGCAGAGAGGGTGAGAGGCAGACACCCGGTGGGCATCAGCGTGGTGAGTGGGAAGAGCAGGGAGCCAGGGAGGATGGGAGGGGGAGAGGGAGAAGAAGGAGGAAGAGAAGAAAGCGGGCAGAGGAAAAAGATAGAAAGAGGAAGCCAAGCAAGAAAAATGAATGAGGCAAAGACAGATTGGCTGAATGAAGGAGAGGCACTGCAGACAGAGGAGACAAAAGCCGAGGGACTCAGGGCACAGTGTTTGGCAGAGAAATGATAGTGGAAGGCAGAGAGGCAAGGGCTTCTCCCAAGGCAGCCCTTCCTGAGCTTCCCGGTGCTGCTGGAATTTACTTCCCTCCTCCAGGGCCCGGGACTTCCATTACCCGCCATGCTGGCCAAGCCAGCACCCCGGCGCCTTGCCCTCACCAACTCAAGGTACCTGAGAGCACACAGGGCTGGGATCTGTGGCTCCTGAGGTCTTAGCGCACCTGATTGCCCCGGAAGACGGACAGCGGCTGAGCCATGGACTCTCCATGGGACAAGATGAGGTCCAGCATCCCGTCTCCATCGAAGTCGGTCACCACACCCCCTACAAACAATGCAGATTTCACCTCTGGCCGTAATCCAGGAGACCCACAAAGGAGAGACGCTCCCAACCAAGTGCAGTATCCACAGCCCTGGGTGCGGGAGCCAGAGAAAGCACAGCACCGGGGCAGGAAGGCCGGGGCTTGGCACCCATCTCCTATCCTTCCTAACAGCAGCCTCATGATAGGACTCACGGGACAGACATTTCCTTCCTTCCCCTGGTCTTTGCATGGAGAGGGTGTGTGCAAATTACTCAGACCACATGGTCTTCTTTATGGTCTTTCTATTATGGTTTGAATAATACACACCTGTTATATTTGCACAGGTTTTTTTTTTTTGTCAATTTATCAAGTGTTTGCATATACCTAGGCTCCTTTTGGTTGTCATTACAACCCAAAGAGGTGAAGAGGGCAGATATAATTATCCCCATTTTATGAATGTGGAGAACAAGACCCAGAGGATAAAGTCGCTTTTCCAAGACCACAAAGTGAGGCAATGGCAGAGCTGGGTTCTTGGACTCCTGGCCCAGTGCTCTGCCTGACAACAAGCTGAGTGCCAAGAGGGGAGGGGTCAGATGGCAAGATCCTCTGCCTGAGAGCAGAAGGGGCTCTCTCCTCTCCTTTCCATCCCCACTGGCAAGGCATGGCCAGAGAAGCTCCTGCCCACAGACCCATAGATTCCCATTCCCCCACTCCCTATCAGCCTGGGACTGGGGGAGTGGACCATCCTCTCCTCTGTTTCCTGCCTGGCTGTCCCCAGGGTTCTCCCATCTCCACTCTCACCCCTGCCCTTGAGTCTCAGCCCTCAGTGTGGCAGGGACAGGAGCGGCTCTGCCGTGGGACTGGCTGCCCCCCGCCTCCTGCCCTCACCCCAGTGTATGAACAGTGCTAAGGGAGCATTGCAGGCCAGATCCCCCAGGTGCCCCTCACCTGTGCCCCGGCCCTCAGGTTCCAAGGCGTCACCGGGATTGAGCTCCTCGATGAGGGGATCTCCGTGCTCCCTACGGATGACGCTACAAGAGAGGAGACAGGCTTGCTCTGGTGGGGTCTCAGAGGCCGCCGGACCTGAAGGCCCACCTGCTCCATTCTGTCCCCTGAGCATCCCCGGGTCCCAATGTGCATGGGCTGCCACCTGGCTGCCCACGGAGACACTCTCTGCTCCCAGGCCCTGCCTACACTCCTCCTGTTCCCTGCCTGGGTTTTAATTTATGTTGGTAAATATTGATTTTTCCTTCTCTAACGGATGAATTATAGGCAGCCTGGGGAAGGGCAGTTGATGGATGAAGAAGGGGCAGGGACACAACTACCTTCAACCGACCTTCCTTGTCCTTCAAGTGGCCCCTGGGTTTCCTAGTTCTGGATGCTACCCAGGGTTTAACCCCACTCAATGCTACCTCCTCCATGCCCTCCTGGACCATCCTGCTGGAAGCAATCCCTTCTTTCTTCATGGGCTTTATCACTTTCTGCCTGTGTTACAGCTCTGTATAAATGCATCTGATCTCCCTTGGTAGAATGTGAGCTCTCTGCAGGCTGGGACCTTGCATTATTCATCTTTGCTTCTCTTGCAGGATCTAACACAGTGCTTGGCTCTCAGAAAGCTCCAAGCACATGTCTGCAGGATACAAAGGTGAATTCCAGAGGCAAAGAGAGGAAAGGGGTCCCTTTGGGTTGCAGTGGTTCTGTTTGGAACTCTGAATTTTGATCTTATTTATTTCAGAAACGTCTGCTAGAAAAGTCCTGCTCTTTCTCTACACTCAGCTGATGATGGCAGTGAGCTTTCCTCTAGAATTTTTCTCACTTGGTGTATTCTCACAGCCTTGGGTGCTCTGCCCTAGATGTGTGGGGCAATGATGGGAAGGTAGGGCGTAAGGAAGAATTGGCATCGCACTTCCTACCACATTGCAGGTTGCGTGTGAGAAACACCAGAGGGCTGTGATTCAGCCATAGCTTCAGGAGGGGGTCGGAGTCCCCTGAGCTGGAGCCTTTGGTGGCTGGGTGGCAGAGAGAGCTGGCAGATGCCCCATGTGGTGGGCTTGTGTGTTGGTGTGCATGGGCATGATACCCACAGTCCCTTTGACCATATGTGTCCTGCAGACTCTGCCATAGCTGTGCAGAGACACTTCTTGGTTCAGGTGACAATGCAGTTAAGGAGTCCTAAGGATAACACCCAGCAATCAATTCCGCTGCATTTCTGTGTTCATTGAACACGTTCTTAGGCAGCAACTATTGTGTGCTGGGTCCTGCGTGAGGTATGGTGCACAGCAGAAAGGATGGAGCTCAGAGTCCGTGCTAACAGGAACCACCGTTCAGAGGGCTGAAGGTACAGGGAGAGTGGGACATGGGGAGTCCAGAGTTGGGGAAGCTCACCCAGATTCGGGCAATCAGGGAAGGCTCCCTAGAGGAAGGGTCAGCTAAGCTGAGACCACCATGGTGAGTGAGCACATGTCGCTCAGATGAAGAGGGATAATTGGGGGCTAGAGGGAGTGGGCAGCCTGAGGGTGAGGCCTGGCATAGCCCAGAACCGAAGGAAGCTTGTTGTGCCTGCTGCTTAGATGTAAACAGGGAAGTAGAAAGTGACGAGGCTGGAGACGCAGCCGAGCCGGGCTATGTGGATTGTGTCAAAGAGTTTGGACTTCATCCAAAGGCAATGGGGAGCTTCTAGAAGGTCTTCGGTGGGAAAGGGGTGTGGCCAGACTTGCATTTTTAATGGCTCTCTCTGCAGGACTAGAGACAAGCAGAGCAGCTGGGGGAGGTGCAGGAATCTCCGTGGGAGACCAGGAGTGGTGTCATGATGGAGAGTGAAGAGCAGATCGGAGACACGGCTAGATGCGAAAGTGGGTGACCCTGCACACCGCAGTTGGCCTAGGAGTGTCCCTGTTTATGCCTTTTTGCCTCTGTGATTCTTTTTCTTTTCTCCTTCTTCTTTTTTTTGCTGTGATTATTAAGAGGGCTCCCTTTCACTCTCATTAAGTGACTGGGTGATGAGTTCCCTGGATGCTGCAGGTATCATTAAAGGATGTGCAGACTCAAGCACACTGAGGCTTTGTGTTCCCACAGAGTGCCTGGCACGTTCCCGGAGGGCACCAGGGCCAAGGAGCCCACAGTGCCTGTTCAGTGACGGGTGAAAAGCCCCGGTGGTGTGGGACTGTTGGGGGTTAAACTTCCAGAGCTGCCAGCTGAGTGCCAGTCCCAGCTGCAGCCCCTCTCGCTGTCCTCTCTGCTGTGTGCTCAGGACCCAGCCATCTGCCACAGGGACTTGGGGCACAGCCACGTACCTGGGAAGTGGCTTCTGCTGCTGCTGTGTGGAGGCAAACACACGAACCCATTGGGCAGCCACGTGGTGACTTGCTCTGTCCACTGACAGCTCTGGGCCAGCCTGCCTTGTCCTTCCACCCAGCCCTCTCTCTCCGCTGCAGGGGACGCTGGGAGATGTGAAGCAGGCTGGATGGGCAGGATGGGCTGGATGGGCAGGATGGGCAGGCAGACAGAGACTAGGTTCTCGGGCCACAGAGACACGAGCACTAGATTCCTCAGTGCTCAGGCCTTGTCCTCCTGGCGAGTGACACTTTATTAGCCAGAGAAGGAAAGCAGTGTCTCTGTTAACTAGCAATTGATCTTCCACAATTAATCTGGAAGTTGTGAATAAGCTTTTTGCAAGGCACCTAATTAGTAAATCTAGCGCCTTTGGGGGGTGATTACATCTAGTCAGGATTGATGCTTTGTTAATAATTGTATTTTAAAACACGCTTAGTCACACTCATGCCTTTTAGTGTAAATAGTTGGGCCCTCCCGGGAGATGGGGTAGGGGTCTTGGGGGGCCGAGCAGGTGATCTGGCCCATGTCCTGGATCCAAGGCCCTGGCCCACCCTTCTTTCCCCACCTGGTCCTGAGCCCCATTGGAATGTTTTAAGCCAGGAACAGGGACATCTCAGGCCACATGCCTGTCCAGGACTCTACCTATCCAGGACTCATGGGGGGACCCTGAGCTCGGTTCCCCAGCAGTGGTTCTCAGACTTCAGTGTGATGACAATCACCTGGTGCCTACTGTACTTGTTAAAATACAGATTCCTGGGCCTCACCCCCTGAGATTCTAAGTCAGGAGCTGTGGGGTAGGTCCCGGGATTCTGTACTTTAAGCACTCTGGGTGATTCTGATGCCAATGGTCTCTGGACATACCCTTGGAGAAATATTGCCACAGCAAATCCAGCCCTTCCTCCCTAGACACACTTCTCAGAGGCCTGCACATTCCCTCCATTTCTGAAACCCTTTTCCTTGTCTACCAGGAACACTTGTCATCCAGAATTTCCCAAAGGATGGTTTGCAGAACACCAATCTCAACAGAAAAATCTGTGGAAGAAGTGCCCTGTGATCTGGCCTATTTGGAATACTCCATCCATCTTTTGGAAAATTAAAATATTTATGGTCAAGTTAAAGGCGCTGAGAAGTCCTGCAGTAAATAAACCTGTATTTACTTGGACCCTGTAGCCCCTTTTCGTGGTAGTGATTGGACCCCGTAGCCCCTTTTCGTGGTAGTGATTGGACCCCGTAGCCTCTTTTCCTGGTAGTGATTGGACCCCGTAGCCCCTTTTCGTGGTAGTGATTGGACCATTGGACCCCGTAGCCCCTTTTCGTGGTAGTGATTGGACCTTGTAGCTCCTTTTCGTGGTAGTGATTGGACCCCGTAGCCCTTTTCCTGGTAGTGATTGGACCCCGTTGCCCCTTTTCGTGGTAGTGATTGGACCCTGTAGCCCCTTTTCGTGGTAGTGATTGGACCCTGTAGCCCCTTTTCCTGGTAGTGATTGGACCCCGTAGCCCCCTTTCCTGGTAGTGATTGGACCCCGTAGCCCCTTTTCGTGGTAGTGCGTCTTTGTATCTTGTGGCGCTTGGGTTCTGGGCACACTTTGGGCCACATTTCCCTTCCCTTTCCCTGCAATACCAGAGGTCGGCTCTTTGGCCAGGCTTTGCCCTGCATTCCCACAGCCTCTTGCCCAGTCCTCGTCCTTCCTTCCTTTCTGTTTCTTCATCAGGGGACCTGCGTTGACCTTGGCCTGACCCCCTGGCCCTGGGAACCCTCCCCTTCTGATTCTTAAACCTTCTCCCTGACCGTTCCTCCCACCAGCTGTCAAGGGTGAAGAGCCGCGAGCCAGGATGGAGCATCTACCGGAAGAGGCGGTTGGCTGAGGAGCTGCGGTAGGCGATGTTGTTGAAGAAGATCTCCAGCTCCTGGTCATTGTCAAAGTCAGCGGTGATGACCGTGCGGACAGGGGAGGGCATGGAGAACTTGGGCGAGGCGATGTCCTGGAGGAAACAAGGCTGGGGGTCACTGACAGGAGAGTGGGCTCAGGCGGGAGGCCAGCTCTCCTCTATGGAGTGTGGGGGCAATTAAAAATAAGAGACAGCCCAACCCAACAGCTCCTCTCCTGCCTCCCCCAAAGGACCTGGGGGCTGCCTTTAGGACCACACAGACCTCAGGCTGCTTGTACGAGAAGAAAGAGGGAAGAATAACAGTCGTGATAGACACCAGTGAAGTGCTTAGCCAATCCCTAGTCTGGATCACCCCCGTCCATCCCTTCTGTCCATCCCTTGAGGCAGTAGAGACATTAGCATTCCCATTTGACGGGTGAGGTAACTGAGTCCTGGAGAAGGAGGGGAACTGCGATGTCACAGCTACTGAGTGGGGAGGCCAGGGCTTCTGATTCCGGACTCTGTGCCCTTTCTCCTAGTCACCCTTCCTCCTCTGTGCTGAGTCAGAAGCTGGGTGGGCACTGGAAATCTCTGTGCATCTAAATCCAGGCTCCACCACTGACTAGCTGTGTGATCTTAGGCAGGTTACTAACCCCCTCGGATCTCACCTTCCCCATCAGTTATGTGGCAATAGTAATAGCTGCCTGGGTTGTGAGGATTGCATGTAAAATGCCTGGCACAGAATGGGCATGAGACAGATCGCTGGCAGCCTGTCCTGCCTTACCCGCCACCTGCCTCAGGGAAGGTGAAAGAGGCTACCTGTAGCTGTGGATTTGGCTGCCTCTACTACCTTACGTTGTTTCTTGGGATACTTTTTATTTTTATTTTTTGAGACATTTGCTTTGAGGGGGTTGCGGTATCAGCTACACCTGTCCAGGACTAATGGGGAGACCCCAGGCCCAGGATAGCCCAGCTGGGACTCCAAAGTGCTGGGAGGACCTTGGGGGACCAGGCAAAGGGTCCCAGGTGTGTTTTTGCCTCTGAAATAGAAGGAGAGCTGGGAAGGGCAATCTTCTATTTCTGAGTGTAATATCCTCATCGTAGGTGGGTTTTTCCCCTAAAGACCTTGGGGGCCTGTCTGAGTCCCAGGGCCCACATGGAGAGGGCTGAGAAAGGTACAGGTGGTGTCTCTGGGAGTATCCTCTACCCGACTTGGGCCTGCTCTCAGCCTCCTGCTGCAGACCCTCTTTGGCAGCCACAGGGATGAGCAGGCTGGGTCAGTGGTCGAGCTGCCTGCTCGGGGGAGGCCAGGGAAGGAGGCTGTCTCCATCGGAGCAGTAATGAGGTTGAATAAGCCTGGCCAGCTGGTCAGGGTGGGTTGAGCTGGGCCTTAAGAGCCAGGGAGCAAAAAGACCTCAGGATCTCCAGCCGTTATGATTCTATTGATCCTATAAAAATGGAAGCCTCCCATAGCCCCCTTGGGGTTGCCCTATTCGATGCCTGAGCTTCCGAGATAATGTATGTTAAGCTTAGCACAGTTCGTGACACATGGAAGGCACTTGATAAATAGGGCATTTATGTATTATTATTATTATTATTGCTCCTGAGTGCTCTGGGGAGGGGCCATTGGAGGAGTTAACAGGGTTCCTCACCCTCAGTGCGTTGGTGTTTGGGATCGGATAATTCTTTGTTGTGGGGCTGCTCTGTGCACTGCAGGGTGTTCAGCCCTATCCCTGGGCTCTGCATACTGGATGCCAGGAGCACTCCCTTCCCAAGCTGTGACAAACCCAAATGTCCCCAGACATTGTTGAATGTCCCAGAGGGAGGGCAGCAAGATCATCCCTGTTGAGAAGCTGGGTGAGAACAAGAGTGGAATAAAGATGGAAATCGTCCAAGATCCCAGGACGAGCTGCCCTGGGTTCAGGGCATGCCTCCTCCCAGCCCAGAGAGCCTGAGTCTCAAGCCTTAGCAGGGAGGGAGTGGCTGGGCCTGGGTGTCCCAAGGTGGCTGCTTACAGGGAAGGGACTTGGTAGGGGTGGCCTCTTCTTGGTTACACAGATATGAGGTCCCTGGGGACTTCCCTGGGATCATCAAGCCTCAGGAAAACCCTGGAACTTTCCCATTTCCTCAGGAGTTTTTGGCAGACCTAGGTATCTGCAGAACAGTCCTGGCTCCCTGAGATCAGCTTCAATCAGACCATGCTCTCTGTTGCCCTCCCTGAGAAAGTCCCAAACCCATGCCCCTCATGCTGGTGGCACCTCCATCACTGTCACTAACAGCCCTTTTGAAGAATTCTTGGCATCGGTCTATCAACAGCTCAGGGAGGGGGCACAGGGAGGGCTCTGAGGCCACCTTGCCTGCCATCTGCTGTTTGTCTTTAGGGGCAGCTGTTGGGAACTCCGTGGCTTCAATCTTCCATTCTCTCCACCACTTTGCCCTTGGTCTGAACGTCAGTCTGAAAAGGTCTGAAAAGCTGAGGCCTGGCTTTTGTGGAGTGTGCAGGGGATGCCATCCTGTATCCCCTGCACACTCCACAAACACTCACTGTGCTCTAGCTGCTGGATCCTTTCCAGGAGCCACCAGAAAAAGTGGCCTGGATCCAGAGAGTGCAGCCCACCTCCCAGGACTCCGGCCCACCTCGGAGGCTGCTCTCCCACCTCTGCTGACCTGGTTCTTCCTACTCTTGGCTCCAGAGCTCCTACAGCAGCCCAGCTGTAGTCCCTTGTCCCCTGGTGTAACCTTCCTTGTCACCCCACCCCCACTCTGGGCCCTGAGAGCCTTGAGCCCTGCTCAGCCTGGTGGGAGGAGCGAGGCAGCTCCATGGCATGCCAGGGCACCCCTGCAGTGGTGCTGTAGGGAGGAGTGAGGGAGAGCCCCCTTCTTTTTATTTTATTTTATTTATTTATTTTTTTATTTGAGACGGAGTCTCGCTCTGTCACCCAGGCTGGAGTGCAGTAGCACGATCTCAGCTCACTGTAACCTCCGCCTCTTGGGCTCAAGATTCCTGTGCCTCAGCTACCGGAGTAGCTGGGATTATAGGCACGCACCACCACACCCGGCTAATTTTGGGTATTTTTAGTAGAGACAGGGTTTTGCCATGTTGGCCAGGCTGGTCTTGAACTCCTGGGGTGAGGCCCCTTCTTACCCGGAAGCGGACTTTCCCATGGGCGCTCATCTGCAGATAGAGGCGGTGGGGGCCATTCCAGTTGCCATAGACGATGTCCACTTTGCCATCACGGTTGAAGTCAGCCAGGGCGACACCTCGCCCATGCTGGTGGGGGTCGTCCACACCTGGGGAGGAGAGGCAGGAACTCTCAGGGCGGCATCCCCTGCACACTCCACAAACACTCACCCTGCTCTAGCTCTGTGACAAGCAACTAGGGAGGGTGACTCTCATCTTGTTCCCGGGTGGAGATACGGGAGACATAGCTGCAGCCTCAGAAGCTCTCTATAGGGGCAGGAAGTGGGACAGTCATGTGGTTGAAAAGAAGACCCGAGACTTGTGTTCAAGCTGTGTTTGCCCAGCATGCATATTATTTTTACCCTGTTTGGGGGGTGGCATGGGTTGGTGGAGGGAGACTGGGGGAAATTCTGGAGGACCAAAGGCTCTTCCTGGCCACCCCTAACACTGCCACTGGAAGACATTAAGTTGATCATGCCACTCTTTTGCTTAAGCTGATCATGCCCTCCAGTCCTCTTGGGGAAAGTTCTAATTCCTGCCTGGGGAGCACAGGGCTCTGCCTGACCATGGTCCTGTCCACCTTATCTGGTCTTGATCTGGTTCCACTCTCCCCATCTTTCCAGCTCCTGGGCCTTTGCTCAAGCTGGTCTCTACCTGGGATGCTCTTCCTCTAGCTCTAGGTTACCCAGCTCCTGGTTATTCTGCTCTCAGCCACAGTGTCACTTCCTCTGGGAAGCCCTCCCTGACCACTCATCTGAGACAGCTCATCTTGCCCACCCTGTCAATCTCCCTGACAGCCTCTTAGTCTTCTCCATGTTGATCACAATGTGCAGTTACATTCCTTTGTGGTTGACTTGTTAGGGTCCGGTTTTCCCACTATCCCTGATGTTCCATGAGGTCAAGACTCTCTTCTTGGTTCACCTGGGTACACGCAGCATCTATCTCAGGGCCTGTGGTTGCCTGGTAGTTTTCAGTAAATACTTGCTGAATGAGTGCACAGACATAAATAACATGACAGAAGGCAAACCGGGGACGTGGGTGGCGGCAGAGGAAATACTACAGCCACGACAGAGAAGCCCACAGTATGCCTGGTGAGATCTGGAAAGTGAAGCCTCTGTGCCCAAGCCACCTGCTTATACTATCTAATGAGTGGGTGCTGGGGGAGGAGACAGGGTGGCTTTGCCCACAGCGATGGCCTGACCTCCTAGCTGCCCACTGGCCAGTGCATAGCTTGAGAGACAGAGGTGAATGAGACTCTAAGCACCCATCCATGTCGACTCTTTCAGAGGACAAATAGCTGTGGGTCATCAGGCTCTCTGGGATGGCAGGCCACAGGACAATGTAATAGGCAGTGGGGATCAGAGACCCCAGGACACAGGGAGCTCTTGCCAGAAGGCAACGTGGTGCCCCCTGAGAACCCTGGAGGCTGAGTGTCCTCCTGGGGAAGAGAAGGAGCTGTGGGAGGTGTGGGAAGAAGAGGCAGTGAGACTTGAGAAAGAGGGTTTGCAGAGGACTAGGGGCAGCCTCCAATCCCTAGGATTAATACTCCATTAATTCTCTGACAAACTCCTCGGCCCAAATGTCGGTGGCCTTCTGCGTTGGCCCATTTCTCTCCTATCTATGAGGCACCTTGACAAGGAGCTGGTTCCCTTTCACAGGAATAATCGGTGCCAGGCTGCATTTCACAGCAGCATCTGTTTGGGTGATGAATGCCCTCTTGACATGTCTTGTTAAACCCCTGCAATCATTCTGACTTTCAATTACGGGCCTAGCGCCTTGCCTCTCTCCTTCCGCCTGATACCTTCTCCTACTCCAACTTGTTCGCTCACCTCTGCTTCCATCTCTTTAACACCTTATCAAATCCTCTAGGTTTTCTCCACTATTCCCTCCCCTTTGCTTTATGATTTTTCAGCAATGAGAAAATTTGCTGCCAAAGGATAGCACTAGGAGGGGTGAGCCAGGGGGAGGACAGGCCAGGGCAGTCCAACTTCTGCCTTGCCAGAGAAGGATAAGAGGTTAGGCAAGGTTGGGGGCTGAATGGCAAAAAGCTTGGGGTGGGTGTGCATTCTGGGCCAGTAAGTCCCCACAGTGGAGCTCCAGGGCAGAAAGCTGGGGTGGTAGGTACTCGTAAGTCCAAGAATCCAAGAGAACAGATTGGCACATGTGCAGGGATTCGATGTGAACTGCTGGCAACAGCCAGAGCTTGCAGGACCCTTGATCTATGTGTCTAGATCCCACTCACCACTGCTGCAGGCCAGAGCTCTTCCCCATGCCTCCAAGAAGGAGGTGAAATCAAACCTCCCATTCATTGGCAAGGTCGGGGAAAATGGTCAGGGGCACGTGGGATGTAATCATACATCCAAAAACTTGCAGGAAGTGTCCACTCTGTCATTCAGCAGAATTTACCGGTGGGCACTGGATGCCAAGCCTTGTGTCAAGAATGAATAGAACTGGGACCTGGTCCTTGTAAAGCTCATAGACAAACCATGATGGCAATGTGGAGCCTGAGTAAGAAGTGCATGCCAGGGGCAGCAGGAGGAGGAAGGACCAGTCTCTGCTAGGTGGCACAGGGAGTCAGGAAAATCTCTGCAGAGGTGATATTTGAGGTGAATGATGAAGGCTAAACAGACGTTCTGCAGGTGGAGAAGCGGGAGGCCAGTCCAGGCAGAGGCCATGACAGGTGCAAAGGCCCTGAGGTGGGTTGGGGATGAGTGCAGAGGAAGGAGGAGGAGCACAGCTGGGGGCCTGGGGCACTATTTTGTGTGGCTTTTATCCTGCTTCTTATTACAGCCGGATATTTTTGTTTACATCTGTTTCTAGAATGTCATTGCCTTTTCTGTGTGTGGGGTGGTCTTAGCCTGATTCAAGTGGGCATCCCTGGTTCCCAGTGCCAACCTGACACTTAGCAAGGGCTCCATGAATGCTCACTGTATTGAACTGAATGTTGAAGATAAATGTGGGAGGGGGCCAAGGTGGGGAGAGGCAGCTTGGAGGATAGGTTGATGCTGAGAGACACAAGCAGGACTTGGAGGGTCGCGGGCAATCTCAGGTACTGGAAGATAACAATTGGCAGGAGTTTCAAACCCCTTTCCCCAGCAGCAAACACTCCCTGTGGCTGGAGCCATGGGAGCTAAGGAATAGGAAGTGACAAGCAGTGTTTCTCTGTGTGGTGCAGACGATGACTTGCCCTGCTCTCCCCGCAGCCAGAAGAGACCATCCTGGAGGGGGCAGGGCAGTCTGGAGTCCTCTGTGGGCCTGGGGTGAGGGGTCAGGGTGCACAGGGCATGGCTGCCTCCACTCACCAGCACTGGCCGCAGCGTCCACAAAGGTGCCATCGCCCCGGTTGTGGAAAAGGAAGTTAGGCCCATTCTCGTTGTCGCAGAAGATATCCGAGGCACTGCTGCTGAGGATGGGGCCCACGCTGACGCCTCGGCCCCCTAGAAAAGACATCGACCCACAGTGAGTGGCGGAAGCAAAGCCCCAGGCCCACCTGGAGGACAGGGCTGCCTCTGAGGCCTGGGGGGAACTGTAGCAGAGTATCCTCAGAGAAGCCTGGGGGGATTTCTGCTTCCCGTGCTTTCCTGAGCCTAAATCTGGACTCATAGTCTCCACGAACCTTCGTGGAAGGTAACAACACTGATGAAGAGGGAAGGAAGGAGCTCAGCTGGGCATTGGACCCCACACAGAGGCCAGCATCTGCCTTCCCCTTCTAAGAGAAGTGGCTGAACAATCATCTTAAATCTAAACCCACAATAATCCTAAACCCAACTGTAAGCATGCCATTTTGGTCAAGTCACAGATCCCCCAACAGCCTCCTGACTCTCACTTTGAGTCATACATGTGCTGGTCAAGACCACTGGGTATGTCCCAGCTTTGAGAATCAATAGGAATAGGTCCCAGCTATAGGTATGCGGATGCTTACTTTGCTTTGTTTGACGTTAAACAATTACGTCCATCAATAGTGAATGGGTTGAATGGATTACGGAGCATCCATATGACAAACTATTCTGCAGTAAAAAGACTGCATGGATCCATATGGATTGACTTGGAGGAGTGCCTGTGATATATGGTTGAAAGAATCAGCAATTCACCAAGTAATGGTATTGTGTGATCTTGCTTTTATTTTTTAAAATAGGAAAATACATGCTAGTTCTGAATACACATGTTTGTGCAGAGTTATTCAGTTTGGAGAGAAGTGGGAAAGGCCACACCCCAAGCTGTGAACACTGGCTACCTTCCTTGATGGGGTAGGATTTGGGGAGGGAAAGAGAAATGATAGTTGGCCTTTTTTCTTTGAATGTCTTTGTAGTGTTTGACTTGTTGCAACAAGAACTGCTTCTGTAGTTTGAAAGGAAGAAATCCAATAAAGTATATATGTTTTTTAAAACGGACAGAAATCAAGCCAGCTCCACATTGGGCTTTGAAGTTTCTAAGATCAAATCTGAGCTATCCACGTCAAGAAGTCTAACCTTAATACATCCTGAACAAACCACCCCCACCCAGTGGGTTTCAAATGAAGGCTCTCTGCTTACCAGGCCCCACCTCCAGCTCCCAGGAACACAAATCTGCCCCGAGAAAGCCTTCCCTCAGCCACGCCCCCAAATGCTGGAAATACTGTGAGAAAATGGCCCGACCAGGATCAAGACATGGATTCTAGCCCCAGCCTGGCTTCTAACAAGCTCTGTGACCCTGGGCAATTTACGCTACCCTTGAGCCTCAGTTTCCTCATTTGTAAAATGGGGGAGAGTCCGACCTGCCTTTTCTGCTTTGGGGTTTTGAGAGGACCAAAGGAGGAAAGATGCACCTGTCAGAATGACCATTATCAAAAATATGAAAGATTACACGGGTTGGCAAGGGTGTAGAGAAAAGGGTAACCTTGTATACTGTTGGTGGGAATGTAAATGAGTACAGACATTATAAAAAACAGTATAAGGCTCCTTAAAAATTAAAAATAGAACTGCCATATGATCCAGCAATCCCACTACTGGGTATATATATCCAAAGGAAATGAAATCAGTGTGTTGAAGAGATATCTGCACTCTGAGGTTCACTGCAGCATTATTCACAATAGCTGAGATATGGAATGAAGATACGAAGTGTCCATCAATGGATGAATGCATAAAGAAAACGTGATATATATACATAATAGAGTATTACTCAGCCTTAAAGAAGAAAATCCTGTCATTTGTGACAACGTGGATGAACCTGGAGGACATTATGCTAAGTGAAATAAGCCAGGCACAGAGAAGCAAATACCACATGATCTCACTTATACGTGGAATCTAAAAAAGTTGAACACATAGAAGCAGAGAGTAGAATAGTGTTTACTAGGGGCTAGGAGTAGGGGTGTTGGGGAAATGTTGGTCAAAGGATACAACACTTCAGTGTAATGGGAGGAATAAGTTCAAGAGATCCATTGTACAACATGGTGACTTTAGTTAATAAGAATGCACTACATACTTGAACTTGCTAAGAGAGTATATTTTAAGTGTTGTCACCCCCAAAAAAGTATGTGAGATAATGCATATGTTGATTAGCTCGACTTAGCCATTCCACAATGTCTACATTATTTCAAAACATCATGTTTTACGATGAGCTGTATGAAAGGGCTCTGTGGATGCTGCAGACTTGCTGCTCAGAGCCAGGTCTGAGAAGCAGTTGCAGGAGTGTCACCTGGGAGCTTGCTAGAATTGCAGAATCTCAGGCCCCTAATGAAATCAGAACCTGCATTCTAACAAGACCCCTGGGTGGTTTATGTGCGCATAGAAGTTTGAAAAGTACTGCTTTAAAGGGTTGTTTACTATAATAAGAAGAGTTATTAGAGCACTCCAGAAGAACTTGATTTTTAAAAAAATAAACGAAAGCTCAAGTAGACCTGTGTAAAGAAAGGCCAGGCCTGCCTCTGGATGGGGCAGAGGTTTCCCCAAAGTGACCAAGCTTATTTGAGACAGGGGTTCTCTTGGTCTCTAGGTGCCTCCCATCCTCTGAGAGATGCCCCCAGGGGAAATCATGGGGCCTTTTCCGCCTATGCAAATGGAGCCTGCCCACCAGAGCTGGCATTTGGGGCCAGGGAGATGGGGTGGGGCAATGGCACTGCCACTCTTATTGCGCTCATAGTTAACACATTCTGGGCTGGATGCCTCCCAGATTCCTCCCAGATAATCTCATTAGCTGCCAAAGAGAGCCCAAGCCACATGAAAATGAAGCCGCTGACTTCACATTGCTCCTCTGGAATGTCCTCCAAGACACAGCATCCACTCTTCATGATGGGAGCTATGGAGTGGCATGGGTGGCTTCCAGAGGCCTGTCCTAAAGCCAGCAGGAAAGGATGTGGGGTCACAACCTGGGCACCACCTCTGCCCATTAAAAGAGATGCCACTAAGTGGTTGCTGGCAGCTGTCCCTGCCCTGGTCTTACCAGCTTCTGTGAGAATCCCTCAGCCCTGCCCGGGCCCCTGGAAATTCCAGGTGGGACTCAGGGACTTGCCTCCACGCAGCTCCATCCTTCTTCCTCCGCTTCCACATCCTCCAATTTCCTCTCTGCCTCTGGCTCCCAAGCTGTGACACATTCCCTTCATTTTCTACAAAGCAGGTTATTTCCCTTTTGGACAAATTTCTAAATCTTTCTAATTAACTAATTGGGTTGGGTTGAAGCCTTGTACCATTTGTAACCTGTAATTACTAGAAAATTGCCATGGTAACCACACTACTAATTAGCCACAATTTATTGCCATGGCAACCGGACCATAACAGAGATGTTACCCACACCTCCTTCTCGGCAAGTTGGCTGCATAGTTGGGGAGCAGGTGAGTCGACAGTCAGGAAGCTGGCCTCCTGGGTGCCAGCCCCAGCAGCTTTATGATGGAGGCCTAACTGGGGGCTGAAGTGGGGCAGCCAGGTACCTGCACCCCTCACTGATGCCACAGGGAAATGACTCCCAGGTCGACAAGCAAATCTTCTTCAAACCAATAGAATCCACCCATCATTATGTAGGCTGCCATGCCTACGCCCTGCCAGGCCAATGTCAAAGGCCAATTATTCAGCAAATGTCTTCTACCAGGGCTTTCCCCTCCTCTCCTCTCTCCTTTGTCACACCCTCCCTCTCCTCCATCTCTTAACCAAGATGGTGTGTACTAAACCATCTTTGGTTTAGTACACACCAAATTCGGCCACCCAGGGGGCAGTTAGGAACATCTTTATTTAGCTTTGGAGAATGATGTTCTAACAGGGAATTAACTCCACCTTGCATAATTATTTCTTTTATAATTTGAAGCCAGCGCATTCTCTCGGGGCTGGAGAGGCAGTGCTGGTGGTGGGAGACACCACAGCACCGGGGGTCAGAAAGTCTAAGTTTGAGCTGTGTGACCTTGGGCTCATCACTGAACCTTCCTGGGCTTCTGTTTTCTCAGCTAGAACATAAGAGTGATAATAATAATGGCTCCTTCTCGGGGCTGTCATAAATATTAAGCGAGCTGGTTTTTGGAAGGTGCCTTGGAAAATGTCAGGTGCCACATAGTCATTAGCTGGGACTATTTACCACCTGCTGGGTGAATAATATCCCTTTATTTTTCCCAGCACTTTCAGGCTTCAAAGACCTCCTTGTTCTGCTGTTGGGGTGTGACTGCTCCTCCCTGCCCATCCCTGCTGAAGGCTTCTGCTCACCCTGCCCACCAGGCTGGGTAGGGGGTGGGGTTAAAGGGGGAAATGCCCCTTCGAGGTCCCCATCTCTCCTAGCCACATTCTGGCACTCTGATCATCTGTTCATTGGGCCCAACCCCCATAGGGAAGCCTTGGTTGTCCTCAAGAACCATCCCTCTACCTCTGAGCCCTGGCACGCTGGCAATGCAGACCCAAGTACAAGTCAGGTGCAGGCAATCCATCTCTCAGACTGCATCTGGGCCAGCCCTCAGGGACTGGGGTGTGAGACAGGGAAAGGTGGTGGGGAGGGAGGGTGTGCATGCAGCTGAACTTCTCCAAGCTGTGGGTCTGAGGACCCAGGGATGAGGCAGCACAAGGATTCGCGGTGCTAAGGTAAAGCCTCTTGGTTCCTGCCTGGCCTCTGTGCCTCCCCTCCTGCAGGATCACGGGAAGCATGCTCTCCAGGCCTCAGTTTCCTTCCTGTAAACTGGGTGGGAATTGAGAAGATCTCCAAGACTGCTACTAGCTTACTTTGCAATGAATGCATCCTCCAGGGTGGACACAAGATAAGCATGTTGGGGGCCGATCCCTGTGCCCATCTAGCCCTGCACCCTCTGCATCAGCGGAGACTCTGAGGTGAGCCCCCTCAGCCAGGGAACTTGGCCATCTGCTCAGACCTTAATAGAAACAGGATTCTGGTGAATGCCATGATTCGCAGGCTGTCAAGACATCCAAGATATTGTAAATGAGTAGGGCAGAAATGCTGGAAACATGATGCAGGAATGGGCACAGAGAGAGAGAGAGAGAGCGACAGAGAGAGAGTGTGTGTACACATGCTGGAGAATGGGGTGTGAGGATCAAGTGCAGAATGGTAACAGGGTCTGTCATCCTAAATTTCCTGAAAAATTATAAGGCAAGATAACTGTAGGTGCTGGTGTTGCCACTCCCAAGCCTTCTGGGAGCCTTCAGAGGCTGGGCAGGACTTGACTGTTCTGTGTGGCAGGTATTAGACAAGGATACACCCACTCTCATCCTTCCTGCCCTGTCTCTGCAGAATGTTAAGGCAAGGGGTGGGGCAGCAGGACAGGCCCCATCATTTGTTTCCTCTCGACAGAGGAGGGATTTGCACTGGCAAAGCCTGGGGGTGTAGCCTGGGGGTATAAGCCGGAGTGGCTACCCACAAGCTTGACATTTCTTTAAAATCTCTTGTGTTAGTTGAGAAAAATGCACACAAAAATTACATTTCAATTCTATAACATATCTGTGTTTGTTTTAAAAGAAACATAATGTTCCCCCCGATACTCATCAAATGCATCTGACACCCCAGGGAAAAGGTCTCTGCGTGTCCTGGGCTTTGGGTACCCCTGGCAGGCCCGTGCTGCACTTCCTGGGGGTCCCGGGCCCTGGCTGGGGAGCCTGTCACTCCAGCCCTGCCCGGCTGTCAGATCTGGCTTCACTCCCGATGAAAGGACAGCACCCGCCTGGGAAGCTAGGAGGCCCCTTGGCCCCCACTCTGCGGCCCCTGGTTGAGCTCACTGGTGAGGATCTGCCAGAAGGCCTCAGCTGGGCTTTAGGCATCTCCGTCTCCTTCAATAATGACTTCCTATAAATCAGGTCTGCCCTCTGCTTTGTTCCACACTGCTCCCAGCCAACAGCAAAACTCCCCACCCGACATCATAAATCCACCTTCATTTTCTTTCCAAATTTCTTTTAAGGCTTCTTTAATCACCACCTTGCAGCTTGGACAGATGCTGCCTCAAAGGGTGAGGTCAAAATGCAGAGTTCCCGGGGAGGAGGCGAGGCCTGGGGGAGGCAGGGCAGGCAGGAAGGAGAACAGAGATGGACTCCACGGGGAATGGGGATGAAGATGCCGCTGGCTATGCCCAGGACTGGAGGTTTGGGGGGACACACAGAGAATGCTTCCCAGGCAGGGGCTGGGCCTGCTTCTCTTATGCATCCCCCGTACCTTGCACAGTGCTCCCTGTACCCAGGAGGTGCCCAGCAGAGGGCCCTGGCATCGCTCTGGCAGAGCCTCAGAGTGGGAGGTGTTGGTATTTGCTATACTAGGTGGGCACTGCCCGTGTACCAGGCCATGTGCCAGCCATGTCCCATGTGCACCTCCTTTCATTCTCACAACACCCCCATTTTGAAGGTGAGAAAACTGAGGCTGGGAGAATAGTTTGCCCACTACTGCCTAGGCTGTAATGCACAGGGTAGGCTGGACCTGCACCTGTGGCCTGGCTCCAGACCCTGTCCCCTTACCTGTTAGCTCAGTGCCCTCAGAGAAGCTGAGGGGCATGCCCAAGGTCACTGGGGTCTGGACCGCAAAGGCAGTGCAGGACTCTTGCCTCCCACCTTCCCCTCCTCTGGTTCCATCTGGTTCCATGCCAGGGCCTTGGCCATGTCCAGAACCCAGTTCCCAGGATTCCCAGGCAGGGCAGCTCCCGGCACTGTCCCAGCTTCAAGCGGCCTCAAGAAGCTGGGGAAGTTGGGGACCAGGGGATGGGAGAGTGGTCTTCCTACTGCCCCAGTCTCTCTCCCAATCTCTGGCTCGGCCACGCTCCCGGGGCCCTTGAGTCCCCCGAGAGCCGGCATGGTGGCCGCTAGATGGCACTGTGACCCAGCGGAGCAGCAGCAGCCGCGTGAATGGATAATGTCTAGAGAGGAGGCCTCCCCTCCCCCTTCCGCAGTGCTGAGGGCCAGTGCCTGGGTAGCACCTTTGCCCGGCCTACCCTGGGGTGGCTGGACCTCCCCCGCTGTCCTGAACACTCAGCCAGGCAGCTGCTTCAGCCACAACCACCTGGCTGGGGCTGCCTCAAGTCCAGGTGCCAGCCCGGGGCTGTCATCCCAGTGGGTGTGGGCCTCCCCTCACAGCCCCTCCTGTCTTGTAGGCTGGCAGGATTCTCAAGCTGGAGGTCATCGGAAAGGTCAGCGGGCTGTGGCAGTTTAAGCAGCAGGAGGAGATGGGGCTCTAAGTGCTAGCTCTCTACGAACCTCCTGTGTGACCTTGGGCAAGTCCCTTCTCATCCCTGGATCTCCGTCTGTTCTTTGTAAAATGGGAGGTTCTCCCAGGTCGTACAGCCCTCCAGCAGGCAGGTGCTGTGTGGCTTGGCTCCAGGGACCTCCCAGCTCCCTGAGTGCACATCTGGACATGGCCTGCCCCTTCCGCTTGCTTTCCTCCCAGCTTCTCCGGCCCCCTGGCACCAGAGTGGTGTTGAGCGCTGGCCATGCGCCCAGAGCCTCAGCTATCAGGCCGGGCTCAGTATGGCGGCCCTTACGTTTGGGGTCTATTCCTGGGGCTCGGGGGTGGGGGGTACTCTTCTGAGCTAGTTTTCCAGCCAGATGTCCATGTGTCATTAGCTGAGTGACAAGGGGGGCTGCAGGGTAGTGTTGGGGGGCTTGGCGGTCAGGGAAAGGGTGGGCTGTAGAAGGCGGGCAGACAGAATAGTAACATGGTGGGCCAAATAGGTTCTTGTCAGCCAAATGGCTTTTGGAAGTCTGCAGAGCTGTTCGAACATGTCCTCTGGGCACGCCAGCTGCCCCAGCCTCCCTCCGTTCCTCCACCAAAGCTGCTGCTTCTTCCTTGAACCGCCCGTCCTTCCAGCCCAGCCGGCACGGTTGGCTGGTGCTTCCATCCCCACCGTGCTCCTCATTTGCCTCCTCTGGGTCTCCTCCTTCCCCCTCCTCGGTTCTGTGCCAGCCCAGCCAGCGTGAACAATGCCCCCTTCATGCTCAAACCCAGCCGCAACCTCCAAGTTCTTTTATTCTGTGTCTAGCCTGCTCTCCCAGTCCTTGCCTCCCTTCCACCTCGTCATTTTCAAGTGCTTCATCCCCCCAGTGCACCCCCCTTCCCTTGCAAGATCAAGGCACTTAATTGCCAAGCCAGCCCAGTGCACAGAACTGGGAACTATTCAGAAAAATTGACTGTACAAATCTAGGCTGAAGCGCCTGCATGTTTATTTCTTTTCCGGGGGAAACATGGTTTATTACTGACATAGCCTTTCCATGGTACCTTCACGCGCAGAGCTCTCAGGCACTTAGACGGGGCTTGAGCTGTGCTAACCATTTTATTGTCTAGTCATTTGTTCCCACAAACTTTGCAAGACAGGTCAACATTAATCTCCCCCTTTCACCAGGGTGAAAGGTGGCTAGAGAAAGGCATCATAAACTCAGGAGAGGCAGTGACAACCCTTTCTGGGCAGGACTTTGAGATGATGCCACCACCCAGGTGTCTGGAGGTAGGGGGGTGCCCCAAAGGACCCCTCAACCATCCTTCCAGCCCCAGGATTCAGACTGAGGGAGGTTGCCACTTTGGAAGCCTCTGCTGCACACGTTGGGATGGATATGTCGGGAAGGCTGACCAACAAGAGGATCTGTCTGTCCCAAGTGCAGGTCGGGTATGAATGTGGCTTAAGTTCACATGACAAGTTGTTGTGTACAGCTCTGGCTTCCTGATTTTTGGCACCCAAAACAGGAATTGGATTGCTCTGCCATCAGCAGTCTATTGGCAGATTATCAGAGTTTAGTCAGCAGCCGTGCTGGAATTAGAAAAACCGCCTTCCCTAGAAAGATCTCCCTGTCAGAGAGTCTGACAATAGGTCCCCCATCCAGAAAGATGAAGGGGGAGCATGACTTCAAAAAAAAGTGCTGGAGAGGTTTTGGAACAAGAACACAATTCTTTGAGCTCAGTTATCTGAGACGGGACCCAGTTGAAGCCTAGGGATTTAGCACTCAATTCCTGGTTGCTTATGTGTAAGTAAATAATTTCATCTGCGATTTGGCAATAAAGAATGCTTTAAATCTCGGCTTTTGTGATTTGTCAGTTTTCTCCTACAGAACCTGCTCACCCATCATTGAGGTTACCAGAGGCAGTGGGGCAAGAGGTTCCAGGGAGAGAATGATGTTGTGGTGTTCTCACATGCCACTTTCCAGCAAGTCAGATGTCCCCTCTTGGGTACCCCAAAACTCATACCTGACAGATATCTCACCAATGCTTGGAGAGGCATTGTGGGAGAAGCCTTCTGTGGGTGGCAGGATGGAATAGAGCCTTTATCTCCCCTCCCCAGGGACATAAGGCCACCCTTTCCTTGTGGTCTCTGATGAATTAGACTCAGCCTTGCAGGGCCCTGGCCCCCAGCCCCAGCCCCTCCAGCACACCGCCTCCCACGTCACTCTGCATACCTGTATATTTGCTGACCCCAGCCTCAGCAGCCACATCTCTGAGCGCCAGAATGCCCTGGGAGAGGTCACTGGCCTCAGGGTCCATTTCAATGAGGGCATCAGGGCCCACATTACCGTAGGCGTAATTGGCAATGTAGATAGAGTAGCGTCCAGAGCCCTGAGGAAGGGAAGGAAGCGGTGAGCAGGCCCACCTTGGCTCATCCCAGAAACCGCCCCCTCCCCACCCCAAGGTAGGACCATAGCTCTTTCACAGGGTTGGGTTCTTCTCCCCAGGTCTGTTGCAAATGGCCTTGCAGGCTGTGCATGGCGCACTTCCAGAGGGGCTTTTCACAAAGGCTACCATGTGAATGACGCTCCCAGGAGTTGTACAACAAAGCAGCCTGCTTTTCCTTCCATCCTGTTCCAGAAGAACACATCCCTCCCTCTCCCCCACAACCACCTTTTTATAGACAATTTTCTAATGTGCCTCCCTCCAGCTGAGCTCTCTCCAGCTGCCAGCCAGGGTAGCTGCTCAATAAATATTTGCTGATTGATTGATCTACCAGTTCCCATTATTCTCAGTCTCTCTCTCCCATTCAAGCTCACTCCAGCCAAGATGACAAGCAAATTCCTGAACCATCTCCCTCCCCCTGTTCCCACCCCGCACTTCTTCATTCCTTTGTTTTGGTAGCACAAGAGGCACAAATTTGCAGGGGTCCTACTTCCCTCTCCCATTCCCTCATTTCCCTTGTATTACCAGGAAGAAAGATAATATCACTTCTGTCTTTATAACACTGTCTCAAAGATTTGCTTTTCCCTTTGCATCCAGGAGCAGCCCTGGACACCAGCTCCATGCAAGAGTCATTCTCTTCTCTAGTCCAAAACACTGCTGATGAAAGACTCTTCTCTTCTGCCTGTTATTATAATGGTGCTATTTCTTCAATGGATGACTTCTTCCCAAGAGATCCACACACTTTCTAAATCAGTTTTCTGGCTTTTCTCTCATCCTTTTCATCACTTCTTTCCAATTAATTAGACAGTAAATATTTCTTAAGCTCTATGTGCCAAGTGCTGTGTTATAAATGTACTGAAGACAAAGTCCCTGACCATAGGTTGCCTATAGTCTAGTTTGAAAGACAAGTCATAAACCTAAAAGGACCTAAGAGAAACTGTTGAGCTCACAGCAACAAGACTAGTGGTCGTCTTTCCTTGCTTCAATTTCTCATCCGTTGGCACCATGAGCACAATTCTTGTTCCACTGAACTGGTCAGCGACTTTGTATCTTTGTGGGTTTTTTGGTGTTTTTTGTTTGTTTTTTTGGGTCTCACTCTGTTGCCCTGTCTGCTGTACAGTGGTGTGATCTCGGCTCACTGCAGTCTCCACCTCCCAGGTTCAAGCGATTGTCCTGCTTCAGCCTCCCAAGTAGCTGGGATTACAGGCGTGCACCACCACTCCCGGCTAATTTTTGTATTTTTTAGTAGAGACGGGGTTTCACCATATTGGTCAGGCTGGTCTCGAACTCCGGACCTCAAGTGATCCACCCCCCTCAGCCTCCCAAAGTGCTGGAATTACAGGTGTGAGCCACTGTGCTTGGCCAATCTTCGAAGGGATCATTTTCTTTGAGGAAGCTGATTAAGAGCCACATGAGTCTGTCTGACTGGTGGGTGAGGCCAAGGAGGGAGCTTAGAGTTTCCTGTTAGAGTCTCCTGGGTGACACAGATGTATCAACAATGATACAAGCATATGGCAGAGAACACATACAGGATTTCCTGGGCGCATAGAAGAGGAGCTCCTAACTCAGAGGAAGGGCACCTAACTATGGGAAGTTCCGAAAAGCTTTTCTTAAAGGAGTCTCAGTCAGGTGAATTGGAGGGAAAAGAACCTTCCAAGTAGAGATGAGAAAGAGGAGGATGTATGTAGAGAAACTACAGCAGTTAGTTCAATGTTGCTGGAATATAAAATGCAAGGCAGAGAGTGTCAAGGGATGAAGCTGGAGAAGGTGGTAAATTTGTTCCCTACAGATTGCTCTGTTCCTTCTCTTTTGGTTATCTGAGTCTTTATGCTGCTACCTGGAAATCTGTGCTTTACGAATCTTGCTACTCAAAGTGGTCCCTACACCAGTGGCATTGGTGACCTCTGGGACCATGTTTGAAATATAGACCCTTAGCAACCACCCCCCAAGACCTGCTGAATCAGAATCTGCATTGTAGCACGACTGCCATGTGATTCCTGTGCAAAATTGGAGTTTGAGATGCACTGCTTTACAGCCTTTTATTTATTTATTTATTTATTTATTTATTTATTTATTTATTTAGACAGGGTCTCCCTGTGTCACTCAGGCTCACTGCAGCTTCGACTGGGCTCAAGTGATCCTCCCACTCCAGCCTCCCAAGTAGCTGGGACTACAGGTGTGCACCACCACACCCAGCTAATTTTTTTTGTTTGTTTGTATGTTTGTAGAGACAGAGTCTCCCTATGTTGCTGAGGCTGGTCTTGAACTCCTGGTGTCTCAATCTATCCTCCCGATTTGGATGCCCAAAGTGCTGGTTAAGGGTTTGAGCCACCACACCTGGCCTAACATGGCTTCTTGATTAGGGGAGAACTTTGAGACGTTCTCAGCCATCCTAGGCTGTGCAGAATGACTGGATGAAAAGTGAATGAAGGGGCCAAAGAGGAAAGTGAGCCATCACAAACCGTTCCCAACCCTACCAGCTGGCAGCAATCTCATCAACAAATGAGCAATAAGTTCAATGGACTGAAATTCACTCTGCTAGAAATTAGGATATTTACAAAATTCAGTTATACCTAGTTCCTTACTTTGATTTATCGGGGGTACAAACTGACAAACACAGATGTGTTATGGTTGTAGAAGACTGCAGAAATTCACATGTGAACTTGACCACAGTCATTCTGGGAGGGTGAGATGATTCCAAGGGAAGGAAGATGTTTCTGCAGCTTTGGGGCCAATGCAGTGGTTCCCACACTTTAACCTACATCAGAATCACCTGGGGGGCTCGTTAAAACACAAATTTTTTTTTTTTTAAACATCTGGCCCCATCCCCTGAGTTTCTGACCAACAGATCTGGGGTGAGCCATGAGAATCTGCATTTCTAACGAGTTCCCAGATGATGCTGACACTGCTGGTCTGAGAACCACACTTTGAGAACCACTGGTCCAGGGCCATTAGCCCGGGTCCTAGTCTAGGGCCTGCCCCTAACTGCTCCTTGTCCTCGGGCAAATCCCTGGCTGCCTCCAGGCTGCATGTCCTCAGATATTAAATGGAGATCCTATTCCCCCTGCTTCCTGGCAGGGTTGTTGAGAAGATGAAATGAGACAATGTATGTGAAAAGTCTTTGAAAAGATAAAAATGCTATATAAACATGAGGCATAATCATTATTGATCAGAGGACGTTCTTGTAAGAGATCAGCTTTGAGCTGGATCCAGAAAGGTGGGTGAATGATGAGGCAACTGGAGAGAAAGGACAAGCGGATGTTCCGGGTTTGGAGCAGAGAATGAGTGAGGGGTGGAAGGGGAGAGTGAGAGAACAGCACATGGCAGAGTGGGGGCGGGGCTGAGGCATTTATGGAGCAAAAGGTCTCATACTTCAGCATGCATCAGAGTCACCTGCAGGGCTAACTGAACCCCAGATTGCTGGTCCCATTCCTGGAGTTTCTGATTCAGTCTGTCTAGAGGGTGGAGTGGGGCAGGGCCTGAGAATGTGTATTTCTAGCAAGGCTGCTGCTGCTGGCCCAGAGGCTACACTGAGAACCACTGACCAGGTAGCTAGATTAAAAGGCCCCGCCCCAGGTAGGGGCTATGGGGCTAAGGAAGGATGACTAGGGTGAGTGCTGTAATAAAGTTAGAAACTTGTGTCTGCTATCATTTCACCCGGGGCGGGGAGGCGGAGGGTAAAAAGGCATCTTCATTTTCAGGCAGGCAAGGTTCAATTCCTGGCTTTGCCTGTTGCTTCATGTGTGATCAAGGTCAAGTTGCCTAATTTCTCAAAACCTGAGTTTCTATATCTGTCAAATCGGATAGCGACGGCATCTACCTCACTGGTGTCTTATGAGGACTCAGTAGGACGAGGCAGGTAAAACATGCAGCATAAGGCGTGGCATGTCCCTAGTGTAAGAGGTGTTGGCTGTTACTGTTGTCCTTGCTCTTGTGTTTTCCTGAACCATGGCTGCATTCCTCTCTCTCAACTTCCAGGCTGCCCTTGGCCTCTCTCCATTCCTCCCCTAGCAGTCCTCAGGCCCCAGGGATGGCCAAGGTGGTGGCTGGACTCAGAAAGCAACGCTCCTCTGCTGGCAGACTGACCGTAGGGCTTCTTTCTAGTTCTCTGAGGCCTGGGAGACTGAAGTCAGGGGCTGAGCAGGGTGTGAGCAAGCTTCTGGACGCTTGCCTCCTGTGCTGCAGTGCCAGTCCATCTTTTTTTTTTTTTCGTTTCACATAGTGCCTTTGTCCTGTGGTTAAATGCGTGGGTGTGCAGATGACCTTGTTAGGACAGAGTGCATCTCTTTGTGATTAACCTGCATGCCTCTCCCCCCAGTTCTCTGAGAAGTTGCCCATGTTAGCTGAGTGTCAAAAGCCTTGGTCCTGAACGGGTGAGATGGGAAACCGGGAGGAGGCTGGGAAGAGACCCCTAACCGTGACCAGGTCTGGCACCCCCCAGCTCCACCCCACACTCTGGGGCTGTTCACAGAGCTGCCTCCCCATCTACTCCCACCAGGCAGGAGTCCAGGTGGCACAGATTCAGGTCAGGCTAAATGTGGCTTCACAGCCCAGCTTGGCTTCTCTTCCCAGCACTGGCTTGTTAAGAAATAAATATTTATACCTGGCACCTGCCTTCTCCCAAGGCCTGGAGGCCCCTGCTGTAAAGATTCACACTGAATCCCCAATCCCCTCAGTGCCATCTCAATCCCAAAGCCTCTTGCCCCTGCCCCCAGAATGGGGGCCATAGACACTCCTGTGGCAGCCGGGCAGCAGCTGGGTCCCTGATTTAGCGATGACTGTTTACAAAGCCAAGGAGGTGGGCGGCAGGGGAGCAGGTGACAGGAGGAATAAATCACCTTTGCAGCAAGCTGCTGGCTCTGGCGAGGCCTGCTGGGACCTAAGCCCGGGTGGGCGGCTGTCCCCTCACCGGGCAGATGGCTGCAGTGGCTCATGCCCCTCCCCACTCCGTCTTTCCTCCCCATCCAGTTTGGGTGGGGCACCTCTGTGTAGGGTGCACTTGCAGGGCACGAAAAAGTTGGAGGAGCTATTGATGAACTAAAGTACTTGTATATTGAGGCAACCCTCCCCTCACCCATCTAGGAACCCCTCCACTGTGCATTCATTTATTCCGTAAATATTTATGAAGGGCCCCACGGCTCAGTGCCTGGCACACAGGAGGCACTTAATAAATGTTAGTTGAGTGAATGAATACAGGCAGGATTTAGAGCTAGAAGAGGTGGGTTCACGTCCTAGCCACAACACTCATCTGCTTTGGGCTCTCATGCAAGTCACTGCTCCAAGCTAGGCTTTCATCCCCACAAGTGTCCCGAGGACACAATGATCCCTTGGCTGGCTTCCTCACTGGTTTCTGGGAGGGCTGCATGGGAGACAGGACGTGAAAGGCACATAGGAATGCATTCTGCAAGTCTTAGTTGTTGGTATTTAACACCCAATCTATCCAAGACACCGCGGGAGCCGACATTCTGTCAGGGGACGTCTACACAGTGGCTCCTCTCCTGGCTCTCACATGGCTTCTCCCCAGGACCCACGCGCCCCTGCACTCACCTTTCTGTCCACACAGGCCACAGAGCGTCCGGCAAAGAGGCTGGCCACACCACGGGCCACGTTGACCTCATCGCTCAGGATGTCTTCCCACCGGTTATTGCGGAACTTGAACAACTTGTCGGTGTACGTGGCCACCCCTGGAGAGAGGAGGAAAGGGAGGGCTGGTGGACAGTGGATCAGGGTCTCAGTTCTGATCTCTGGGTATGTCTCACGGCACCTTTCACAAGGTGGTTGAGACCAGAGGAGGATGGGTCATCTGCGGCAAGGAAGACCTCAAGCAGGTGAGACTCCTCTGTGTTTGGGGAGCACTCACATGTTTCCAGTTGAGGGAAGAGACTCTGAGCCTCATGAAGACGGCTGGCCCAGGCCTCAGGAACTAGGGAGGAAGTGCCACTGCTGCAGTGTGTCCAAGATGACCCTCAGCAGCTGGATTTTATGCCCTGCCCTGTGCTCCTGCAACAGCATCAAGGAGCTCCTGGGACTGCAATACGGCAACATCCAAACTCAACCCAGGATGGCTCTCCAGGTGCTGTCCCTACATTCTCTACTGGATCGCAGGACCTACCTGATTTGGGTCTCAGAAGAAATGGTTCTGGTTCATGGGTAGGTCCCAGTTCGCCCTGAGGAAGGGGCTGGAAGTCGAGCTTTGACGGGGTGAGAGAGAAATGAGGGGTTGTTCTGCCTGGGGTGTGATGAGTTTGGGCAGTCCTGGGAGGCCCCTGGTCCCAGGACTGGGGAGCCCCAGAAGGCAGTGGTTTTCACCTCTTTTGGATTACTGGCCCCTTTGAGAACTGGAGGGAGGTGAAGGACCTTCAGCTCAGGGAGTTGCAGGTCTGCACCACACAGCATGCCATACGTCATTTCAGGTCTGTGGCCTTCTGGAGCTTGTTCGTGACTAAGAAGCCTTGTTCTGGAGAAGTGGGAATAACTACTGGTTGCTGAGGCCTCAAGCCCATTCAAGTGACCACTTGAAAGGCAGAGCTGTCTCCTCTGCCATCACCCTTAGTTAATTTCTTGTTAATGCAAGACCCTGAGTGTTCGTAGTTTAGGGGGGTCCTCGTTCTACCCCCCTGGGCTGGACAGGAAACACAGGGAGAGGAGCAGCTGAAGGAATCGGGGAAGGTGAGCTTGAGGAAGAGTGGACTTGGGGACAGAACCCTGAACTTGACTGTCTGGGCCAGGGAAGAGGCAGCAGGCTTAGACTGAGGAGAGACAACATGGCACAGGGGCACATGGGCCAAGAGCTCGGGGTGATGGAAATGATCTGGAGCCCCAGTGTTGGTTCTGCTTGGATTCTACTTCTAGGCTCCAGACTCGAGGCATGCTGCCCAGCATCTCTGAGCCTCGGTTTTCCTACTTGTGAGTGGGGATGACAGTAGTTACAGTCAAGTTTACCATGAGGAATAAATGAGATGATGCACATTAAAGGTTTGGGATGGTCCCCCTCAGCAAAGTGGTAGCTATTTTTCGACAGAAACGATTTTTCTAATGTTATAGATGAACTACTTTCCAAGATTCTTTAGACATCAGCCCTGCACTGCAGGGGTTTGGTGAAAACCAGTGATTCTGTGAGTGGGTGTGTGTGAGGGTGGGAAGTGTGTGAGTGTGAGCATGAGCGAGAGTGAGCATTGTGAGAGTGAATGTGTGTGTGTGGATGTGTGAATGAGTGAGAGTATGCAGGAGTTAGAGCCAGCATGAGTGAGAGTAAGAGTGTGTGAGTGGGCTGGGCACAGTGGCTCATGCCAGTAATCCCCGTACGGTAGGAGGCCGAGGTGGGTGGATCACTTGAGCCCAGGAGTTCTAGACCAGCCAGGCAACATAGCAAGACCCCATCTCTACAAACCCTCCCCGTCAAAAATTAGCCAGGTGTGGTGGCACGTGCCTGTAGTCCCAACTACTCAGGAGGCTGAAGCAGGAGGATCACCTGAGCCCAGGAGGTCGAGGCTGCAGTGAGCTGTGATTGCGCCACTGCACTCCAGCCTGGGTGACAGAACAATATCCTGTCTCAAAAAAAAAAGAAAAAGAAAAAAAAAAGGGTATGAGTATGTGAAAGCAAGTGCGTGAGAAAAAGTGTGAGCATGAGAATGAGTGTGTAGGTGTGAGAGTGAGACAATGGCTGAGAATGAGTATGTGTCAGCATGAGAGTGGGTGTGTGAGTGAGGGTGTGTGGTGAGTACACGCGAGTAAGAGTGTGTCAGAGAATAAGAGTGGACAAGAACAAGTGAGTGTGAGACAGTGGGCATGAGTGAGAGTGAGTGAGTGTGGGGATGAGTCAGAGTGAGCGTGAGAGTGGGGATGAGTGAGAGTGAGTGTGAGAGCGGGGATGAGTGGGAGTGAGTGTGGGCATGAGTGACAGTGAGCGTGAAAGTGGGGATGAGAGTGTGAGAGTGGGGATGAGAGTGTGAGAGTGGGGATGAGAGTGCGAGAGCGGGGATGAGTGAGAGTGAGTGTGAGAGTGGGGATGAGTGAGAGTGAGTGTGGGCATGAGTGACAGTGAGCGTGAGAGTGGGGATGAGAGTGTGAGAGCGGGGATGAGAGTGTGAGAGCGGGGATGAGAGTGTGAGAGCCGGGATGAGTGAGAGTGAGTGTGGGCATGAGTGAGAGTGAGTGTGAGTGTAGAGTGTGCGAGAACAGTCAAGTGTGTGTGTGGAAGTGAGCGGATGAGCGTGAGTACTTGTGGGAGTGTGCATAGGTAAGGAGAGTGTGTAAGCGACCCCTTGACCCCTCAGGTGGCTCCACCCAGAAGGGGACAAAAGGGTTGATCTCTGAGGGGGCCCACGCTGGGACCCCCTGAGACCGCAGGACCCACAGGAGCAGGAGCATCATCTGTGAGGTCTGGAGTTGGCCTCAAGGGTCCTCACCCGACAGCAGGGAACCGGCACCATCTCTCCCCGCCTGCCCTCCAGAGAAGCCTGACCCAGGGAGGAGGAAAAGTCCCTTCTGCTGAGTGGAGGCAGACCCAGGAGGCCTGCAGGGGTTGTAGGTGGAGGCTTCAGCACAGGCCTGTTTCTGTGGAGCCCAGAAGGGACCTGCACAGAGCTGCTGTGGCCTGAATGCACATGGGGGAAACTGAGTTGTGGGTCACCCTGACAAAAGCACAGGGCCCCGACCCAGTCGGCCGGAGTCGCATCCCACATCTGAGGCTTGTTAGCTGCGAGGCCCCAGGTCTTGGTTTCCTCATCTAAAAGTCGTGGATAACAGCTCTGCCTCCCTCTCAGCGTCATTGTGGGAATTACATGAGAAACGCACATGGAGAGAGTTTGGCGGCAGCTCTGAGACCCCAGGTCCACAGCCTCTCCTCAGAATTCCTGGGAGTCAAATGTGTTCAGGAATTTGCATATTTTTCCTTCAGATTTTGGAAAGGTAACACAGTGCACACACCGTTTATTACATAACACCCCCAGCAGGGATGGAGGCAGCACTCTGTAATTAAACACATTAATATTTCTGCAGTGAATTATATGAATATTCACCCTAAGTGGGATAAATAAAGCCTATAAATAGCTCAGATTAGCCCAGGACAGGTTTTGCTATCAATTGAATTTCCCATAAAACTTAAAAAATGCGCTTGAAGTGTTCAGAGGGTTCTGGATTTCGGGGCTCTCGAGAAGGGACTTGGACTTAGGCCGCCATCATCATGGCTGTCCTGGAGGCAGTGGCAGGCTTGCTATTGCTTCCTGATGCCTGGGAGCCTCTGAGGATGGCCCCTGCAGGCTTCTGGGTCTCCAGCCTTCACCATCAGCAAGCAGCCCTTGCCCATCTCTGCCCAACCAGGGCCCCTTTAGATGCTGTACCTCCAGCTAGCTTCATCCCTAAGATGCCTGGGTCACAGTTCACTGAAGCCTGGGCCGGCATGGAGTCGGGGAGAAAATGGGTGTGGCAGCTGGGGTTCTGCAGAGCTCTGATGGACACCTCTGGATTCAGTGAGAGAAATTTCTCAAGCTGCCGAGTTCCCGCCTTAGCTATCTAGAGGAGAAACTCGGTCTAAGGTGACTCTGTCCCTCTCTGTTTGCCTTCTCACCTCCAGTTCCTCCTGTCCACCTCGAGCAACATTTCCCAAAGTGTGCTTTGTGGGACTCAGATCTCTATGAGGTGCCTGGAGAAAGGACTCTGTGATCATGTGAGCTTGGGAAAGACGGCACACTCACCCACCTCTTGGAGACTCCCCCTGGACATTGATCTATTAGAACTTCAAAAAGTCCTGCAATGAATTACCTGTTTAATTTTATTTAACCCAGCCTTTCCCAAATGTTCCTTGGCCATGGAACCCTTTTTTGTAGAGCACCTGTAAGCGCTCTGTGTAACTGGTGCTGTCCTTAGCAAGGTGCCGTCCTAAGGTGCTGATGTCTGGTCAGGCTCAGAGCTTTTCAGCCGGAGGTGTTAGGGCGCCTGTGCTGTTGGCCTCTCCCCCTCTTCACCCTCCTGGCTCCCGAGCTCACCAGGGATGCCCAGAAGAATCAACTAATTAAGGTAAAATGTGCAACAGCCATGCAGAGCCTTGTAGATCAGAAATGGGAACGGCAAAATCAATGGCAGCCCTTCTGCAGGCAGAGGCCTGGAGGCCTGGGCGACGGGAGAGACGGGAGCCCGTGATTTAGGAAGAGCAAACGCTCTGGCAGCTGCAACCTGGGTAATTAGGTGTGTCAGGAAGACAGATAAACAGCGAGCTGTGCGGGTCGATGGCACAGGCAATAAACACCTAGCACTGGCCCCTGGCGCATGTCAGCATGCAGTCCTGCCTTCTGGCTCCTTGTAGCTGCACAAGAGCTGCACTCTGCCCTGGGGTCCCTCATGAGAGGGTGGGGGCAGCTGCTCGGGAAGAGGTGAGGCTGTTAGGAGCAGGAGAGAGGTATTCTCTTGAGTCCCCTGGGGAAAGACACTGAGAAGGTAGAGGCCTGCGAGAAACAGGAGGGCATTTGGGGCAGGGCAGGGGGCCCTGGAGTCACAGCCCCCGTGAGAGGCAAGTCTGGTGATCCCCATTTCCATCCTGATTCTGGCATCTTGGCATTAAAGGAGGCTTGAAGGTCTCAGAGTCCAGTAGAACCGCCATTTGCTGCCAGGAGGCCAGAGGGAAGGGTCTGCGGGTGAGGCTCAGGTGCCCACCATGCCCTGCAGGGGGCCGGGTGCTACACCAGATACGGTGGGAGGCCGGGGGAAGTACGCCTTGGTTCCTGACTAGGGGCTTTTAGAGTCCATCCACAATACCAGGGACCGGTAAAGGAGATACCAGGAGACAGCCATGAAATGAATGATACTGCCACGTCTATAGCACTTGCCAGGTACCAGGCAATACATGTGTATTCACTCATTAACCCTCATCACAACCCCTTGAGGTGGGTACTATTTTCGTGACCCCTTTACACATGAAGTGCCTGGGGCATGAGAGAGAAGGGGACTTGCCTAAGATCCCACAGCTGGCAGAGCCCAGCAGGGCAGAACCAGACAGTATGTCTGGGAGATGCCTTGAAATCAGGATGGAAGAGTCGCTGTGATCAGGGAGGGCTTTATGAGGGAGGAGGCACCTGAACTGGGACTGGAAGGGTCAGAGTAACAACAGCACTGCACTCTACAGTTTAGGCAGGATGGTGAGAAAAAGGCACAGAGGGGACATTAAGTTTGCCCAGGGAGGGGGGTTTGTGCAGGTGGAGGAGGCGAAGCATGGCAGGGCGGGGGAGACCCAGTAATTCCAGGACTGAGGGCAAAGGGGCCATTTGTGGCTTCTGATCTGGGGAAAGTCAGGGGAAGACAGTGTTTCCGGAAGATTAAGTTGGCAGTGGAGTGAAGGGTGAATGTGCTAGCAAAGGAGAAAATGCAGTGAGTGGCCATTTTTGTAGGAGCTCAGGCTTGATTGGGATGGGGAGGAAGCCCCAGTGCAGGAGGGGTTGGCTGAGTGTGGCCGGCAGAGTGAGGGAGCTGTCCAAAATGTGGAAACAGTGACCCAAGCAGGGACACTGAGCTCGCTGGGGGTGAGCAGGAGCCTGGCTTCAGACAGTTTGCATTTAAAGTGACCACGGGGTGGCCAAGAGGTCACTGGCCATGAAGCATGACTGCTTACAGAATAGTGAGTCTGGAGCTAGGGAGAAGGGAAAGACCAGGCCATAAACAGGGTCCCTTGAGTCCCAGGGAGAAGCCACATTTGGGACAGAGATGGAGGCATCAGAAGACTAGAAAAGGGAAACGAGAGGGCACCTAGAGCCACTGGGAGCATGAGGTTGTGTCATAAAGGACTCTTCCTAAGGATCACTGGATTGGAATGCCTCCTCCCCAGGAGGCTTTCCCCACCTGGGAGATGGCCTGACTCATGGTCTGGTATTGGTGGTAGAGAGAAGGGTGGGCAGGTTTGTGTGGCAAGGCAGAGGCCTCAGCCTCCAACCTCATTCATCAGGCAAACAGCAGGGCTGGGGAAGTAGCCAGCAACCCTCCCTCTAGGTGGATCTTGGGCAACTCATGAACTTGTGTTTTTCTGATCTGTAAAATGGAATGAGAACGGCCACCTATTCATCAGGTTGTTGTGAGGGTTAAATTAGATAACGTATGTAAAGTGCTGAGAACAATACCTGGCGCATGATAAGTTAAATGAATAATAACAACACCATCACCGTCACCACCATTATCCAGGAAATCACAGCACATGACCACAGCAGATCCTCAACTCAGGAGGCAACTGTGATGTTAAGTATAAAAGGCTTTATAAGACTTAGTCAATGGAAAACCAGCAAGACAGTGATGGCTCCAGGGGAAGAAAGAACTCATTCAGGCAAAGGACATTTTAAAAGAGGAGCCCAGGCTGTGCTGGGTCCCTGATGTAAATGCTGACCCCAGCCTTCCTTCCCCCATCCCAAGGTGAAGAGGGAAACTCGATCAGCTCCTGCCAGGCACTTTGCCCACATCAGCTCCTTCAGTGCTCTCCGTAGCAGTGCCAGGAAGATAGAGTCTTCATTTCACAGAAAGAAACAGGGGCTCAGAGGCTTAGGTCATTTGCCTAAGGTTGCACAGCTGTTGTGAGGTGGTCTGTCTGTTGCAGAGCCCCCTCTCATGTTATTAAAGAGCTGGGGTTGCTCGTAGGAGGCAGTCCCAGTTCCCAAGGAAGCTTGTTCCTTGTTAGGACCATGGGAATGGCCTCTGGGGCCCCATATTCCGTATTATGCTGCTTTGGCCCATGCTGGGAGAGCTGCAAATCAGGACTTTGCATCCAAGTGAAATCTGGCTGGGGGATCAGGAGACCCCAGAATCCATTTTAGGACCTAGAGAATTCTAGGAAAAGAGGGTGGAGCCATAGGGCCATACATCTCAGACTTTGCTGGGTTCAGGAAGCTCCTGGGGATTAAATACAGATTCTGGTTTCGGAGGTCTGGGGTGAGGCCTAACAGTCTGCATTTTTAAGAGCACCCAGCTGATTCCCATGCTTCTGGCCCATGCATCACACTTGGAGTAGTGAGGTGCAGATATCTGGGTACAGTTGGAACTGGACTAGGTGGAGGAGCTGCCCGACCAGGGGTGCTTCTCTCAAGAGCAGTCAGCTCCTCTGCTGTGAAGGCAGAAGAGGCTGGAAGTACCACCCATCCAAATACCCTTCTCTCTAGCATGGTGACTGATGCTCCCTCTCCTCTCTAAGAAGTTACAAGAGCCTCTGCTGAAGACCTCTTTAAGTATGACACAGAGCCCAAAAAAGAAAAGAGTGATAAATCCAAGTCCATAAAAAGGAAAATTTTCCACATTACAACATCCACCAAGAGCAAAGACAAAAAAAAAAAAAAAAAAAAGACAAACAAGGGAAACATATTTTCAACTTGTCCTATAGACAAAGGGCTAATTCCCTAATTTATAAAGAGCTGTTACAACTCAATAAGGAAAAGACCAATAATCAATACAAAAATAGGCAGAGGCTATGAGCAGACAAGAGATTCAAATATACAAAAATATTCTCAGTCTCCTTCATTTTAACAAAAGTGAAAATTAAAACTATACTTAGATATCATTTTTTCCCCATCAGATTAGCAAATACTGTAAAAATAGATGAAATATTGTGTTGGGAGTGTCGGAAAGTGCTTGCTTGCATATTTGGTCGACAGGAATGTCCTGAGCAGTGGCCCTAGGAAGGACAATTTGGCAATAGCTATGAAAACTACACATGTATATTCATTTGAGGCAGTAATTCTATTTCTATGAACTCACAAATATGCCTGCAGTTGTGGGAAATGGCGTGTCGTACAAGCTTATTCATTTGGTAGCACGCTTTGTAAGGGCAAAAGGCAAAAGACTGCAAGTAATCTTTCATCAATAGAGGACCAATTAAATTAAGGGCATAGTGGAGTACTACACAACCATAAAAAGAATGAGAAAGCTCTCTGTGTACTGCCATGAAATCAAATCCAAAATGCATTGTTAAATGAAAAGAGCAAAGAGTGGAACCATGAGTTGGGCATGCTGTTTGTGTAGAAAGGAGAGAGACACATAAATTATTAGAGCAGTGCCCTGCACATAGCAGATCTTCAATCATTTTGTGGAACTGAGTGCATGAAAATAACGGTCGTGGTGGGGCTCACAGTTCACACTGACCTATCCACTACCCATGCTGCCTTTCGTTACCCCAGACCAGCTCATGTGGGCGGGAGTGCTCAGGGCTATTCAGTGAAGCAGCTGGGGTGAGCTAGTGTGTGACCCCTCCCAGGGGATGGGCTCTGACCAGGAGCTGCAGAACATCCTAGGTTCCTGGATGTGGAGGGAGGTGTTGGCACTTGTCTCTTGTCCCCCTGCGTCCTGCACACTCTCCTACCTGGTTTCACTGAGTAGTGTTGCCTGAGATGCTACTCAGTGGCTTGTATTTTTCTAGGTTGGTGAAGCCATAAGCCAGTTTCCTGGCCCAGGCCCTCCTGGGATGGTGGTCAGTCTTCCTCCTCCTTTCCCTTAACCACTTACCAATTCTCAGCCCTTGACCCAGACCCACTGGGCCCCCCATCTGCACAGTGTTACAGTGCGGTCCTTTTCTCTTTGCTCCCATGGTCTGTGTTTCCCACAGGCCAGGAGGAAGTCCTGTGGACCTCTGCCCACGACCCTTTGAGAGCCTCTGGCTTTCTTCAGAGCCACAGGACTAGAACGGCTATTGTGTGGAGTGCTTATTAAGTCCTGGGCACTGTAATGAGTGCTTTCATTCATTATCTCAGGTGTTCATTCAAAAATACGTATTTAATGCTTACTAAGTGACAGGCACTCCTTTGGATCTGGAGTATAGCAGTGACAAAGGCACCCCCACGGAACTAAGACCCTAGTAGGAGAGATGGACAACAAACAAAAATCGCCTATTTTCAGATAGTGGTCAGTACTGTGAAGGAAAATAAAGCCAGTTAAGGGCACAGGGGGTAATGGGGATACAATTTTAGATATGGGGCTCAGGAAAGATCTCACTGGAGAAGGGGCCTGAATGAAGGAGTGAGCCTGGAGAACATCAGTGGGAAAAGCATTTCAGGCAGAGGGAACAGCAAGTACGAAGGCCTCAGGTGGGAAGGCAGTAAGTAAGAGGAAGAATGGAGGAAAGAAGGTCAGAAAGGCAACCCGGGTCACATAGGAGGGGTGCTGTAAGTGATGGGAAGAGCTTTGGATATAGTCTATGGCACCACTAGTGGGAGTTGAGCTTAAGAAGTTGGCATGATTTTAGATGAAGGAGTTGAGGCTGAGAGAGGTCAAGTAACTTGTCCAAGGTCACACAGCAAATAAGGGGCAGACAACAGGTTTGTACAAAATGACTCCCACAGGATGTTGTTGGGATGCAGGGTGCTTGCCCTCTTCCAGGAACTACAATGCTAGCATCCCAAAGGCTGGCCAAGGGAGGAGAGTGGGACCATGCTTCCACATGTCACTCTAACACACTGGTGCATGCCATGGGCACAGCCAAATGCCATGGGCATGCCTGGGCTGGTTGGGGGCCCCTGGAGAGTGGGCAGGGTGGCAATGGCCAGGCCATGCCAGCTGGGCCCAAGGAAGTGCTGACATGGCACAATGTCCCTGCTCCACACCCCGCCCACTGTTGATTAATCAGTGGGATCACTCAACTGAAAAATTAACTAAAACCCACAGACATCCCTCAAACCCACAGAAGGTCGCCAGCACTAAGGCTGCTGGGCACTGTTGCCTCACCCCCACCCTGGGGGCTGGCTCCGGCCTCTCCCAATGCACACTTATGCCCTCGATCTCAGGAGCCCAGGGCCTTTCTGGCGCCTTCACTGTGTCTGCCTTTCTTGACTTCCCTCAATTGGCAAACCTCCTCTCAGGCCCAACAGCTCATGCCCGCCTGTTCTTCCTGGGATTTATTTATCAAATTTTAACTTAGCTCTTAGGATGTGCAATGTCTGGCTGGGGCCAAAGGGGGCCACAACATGAACGATACAAGGCTTTGCCTTCAAGGAGCTTAGAGTCCAGGCAGGGGATTGGGAGAGGGGACTCAGATACCCAGAGAAACGCAAGGCCGTGTTGAGGATAGAGTGTGAATTTCACGAGGGCAGGATTTTTGTGTTTTATTCACTGAAGCATCCTCAGTCCCTAGAATATTAGGTGCTCAGTAAGTATTTGTCCAATGGATGAATGCATTAATAAATGAGTAGGGTTGTTGTGGGGCTGAGCATGAAACTAGCATGATTCTGAGGTAGTGGCTTTCCACCTTGGTGTATGCGGGAATCGCCTGGAGGTCTTTAACATCTGGTGACTGGGTCCCCCTCCTAGAGGTTCTGATGGGATTGACTGGAGTGCAGCTTAGCTGGGAGTGTTGAAAGCTCCCCAGGTGACCCTAATGTGCAGCCTGGCCAGGGAACCAGGGCTCTGGGATTCACAACGCAACACTCTAAGAGCGTGGGAGGGGCTGCTGCTTCAGAGACACCTGGTGGCTGCCACTGCAGGTGCTCTGTGCTTGGTGAATAGGGGATGGTCTGTCCCCTTCCTCTGGCATCTGCCTGCTGAGCCCACACTTCCACAGTTCTCCTCGCTCCAGCTTCCAGGAGACTTCCTGGGGACTCAACCCTTCTAAAGGCATCCCTTGACGCTGCTCCCTTTCTGACTTGTCCCACGTTAAAGAGTTGATCAGCCCATCAATTAATTGTGTCCTAATCCAATCTTGGCTTGGCTGGAGAGAGGGCAGTAAATCCAGCTGCATAATCATGCCCTGATATTTGTGTAGGGATAATTACCATCTCTCAGGCCTCACTTGGTGGCAAGATGAGATGAAAACCCATAAAACACCACTCAGGGCTGTGGCTCATTGTTTCTTGGCTACACAAGTCTGGCTGCCAGCCAGACAGCACTGCTTGCCCCTGCCCCTGGCATAAGCCCCAACCTCTTCCCCTCCTGTTTATGCAACTGCAGGACTCAACATCAGGGGCAGTCTAGGGGCTGGATCCTGGCTTGGGCTCAACAACCAGTAATGGTAATGTCGTGGCTCAGGGGAAAGCTAGTGTATATGTGTCAGGGTGGGGAGTGGAGCACAAGGAAGGTGGTCCTCATAGCCAGGCAGTCACCGGCCTCCAGGAAGTTGGGAGGTCCAGGATGATGACTGCTCAAGTCTGAACCATAGGGCTTCATCCAAAGCTGACCCGAAAGAGGGCTGCCTTCTGGAGGAGCCCACTGCACATTCAACCTAGCCCCACAGGGACACAGGCCCCTACATCTCTCACAGTGTCCCTCACCTAGGGACACTGTGACCCTAGGTGAGGGACACTGTGACCTGGGACTTCTGCAGAGATGTCACAGCCCCACAGTCCTGGGCTGAGATCCTGAGAGCTGAGCCTGAGAAAATGCAAGCATCGCGGTGAAGGGATTGGGGGGGGCGCGGCGGGCGCGGCTGGCGGGGCTGGCAGGGTGGGGAAACCACCTTGATCTGCTGCCATAAGAGCACAGCCCTCAAATCATGAGACACTGAGCAACCACTGCAAGCTAGGCTCTCCAAGAGGCAGTGAGGACACAGGGTTGAGAAAAGCTGTAGAGCATCTTGATTAAGAGGATGGATCTGGAGTCAGACACCTGGGTTTGAATCCTGGGACTTACAAGCTGCATGGCCTTGGGCAAGTCAGGTAACCGCTTTGTGCCTCAGTTTCCTCAATTGTACAGTGGCATTTACCAGTACCTACTAATCGAGGTGTGTGAGGCCTAAATGAGATAATTAATGTAAATGCTTAGATCAGGGTCTGACACACAATAGGTGCTACTTAAGTATTAACTGTTATTATTGTCACTGTCATTTAGCCTTCTGGGCATCAATTTCCATCATCCATTCCTTAGCGTGCAGGACCTTGTTACTCAAAGTGTGGTCCCTGACCCAGAGGCATCATCATCATAGCCCGGGAGTGGGTCAGAAGTGCAGGGTCTTGGCCCCACCCAGACCTGCCAAGTCAGTCTGCATTTGCACAAGACCTCTAGGGGATTCGGATGCACACTTCAGTTCGGGAAGCTCCTGCAAGAAAAGGCTCCACGAACTCAAGGTCTGTCTTCCTCACGGTTGTGTCCTCAGCACCTCTAGGTTGGCATAGTGTAGGTGCTTAGCAAGAATTTGGGGAGTGAACAAGTGAGCTCAGCTGAGAGTAGTGTGGGGCTCTTGAAGGATTTCAGAACATTTTAGAAAGGTCCTCTACAGCTAGCATGGAGGCTGATTCTAGGGGCATCTTCTGATCATGGCATAACCCAGGTGAGAGTGATGCATGCTTGAGCCAGGGCAGGGCAGTGGGGCTGGAGAGGAGGGGAGGGGTCAGGAGGGCTCACATTAGGAGGCAGTGGTAGGGACACACAGTCTGAGGGAGAGCTTCGGTCTCTGCTCACCCTGTCCATCTCCAGGCTCGGGGTTCAGGAGATGAGACCTACAGGCTCACACGCAAGAGAAGAAGAAGTCATTCTGGGACCCAGGGAGGTCCTGCGGCAGCAGGGGGCAGTGCCTAGGGGGACGATGACAGTTGCCTGAGGAAGGGCCAGGGTTCCCACGGCCCTCCCCAAGTTGGTGCTGGGAGGGAGAAGATAGGAAGCAGGAAGAGGCCTGAGCCCCAGCCCTTACCCGAGAAGGCGTTATTGGTGTTGAGGAAGTAGATCTCCTCCCGGCCATCTCCATCGATGTCGCAGGCTGTGACCCCGATGGCGTTCCCCTGCCGGTCCCGCAGTGCGTAGTAGGGTGAGCTGCGCTCATCGACCGCGATGTTCACCAGCCGCTTCTGGGCCCGGTCATACTTCAGAACCAGGTTGGGGCCATTGTACCTGGAAGAGGAATGGGGAGGGGATGCTGGGGAGGAGCTGCTGGGCCCACCCAGTCCCATCCAACCAGAGCAATGGGCTGGGAGTCCTCCTGGACACGCCATGGGGCAAGTCAGACCCAGAGTGTTCCCGGGGAACCCGGCCAGCCTTGCCTCACGGACCCCTGAGTGTTGGATGAGTGTCCCTGAATCAGATTTGGGCCCGGGCACAGTGAGAGTCAGCAGGGGCCAGGTGGGACACCATATAAACAGCAGGGTGGCAGAGGGGAGTGGGAGCCATGGACAACCCCTTCCCACAGGCTTCACTGGAGAAAACAAAGAACTTCCTGATGCTCATCTTGCCCATTTCAATGCAAAAGGCACTTTCACATTTATGATCTCATTAATTTAAATTTAACAATCAAGAGAGGTAGGCATGTATTAGTAACCCATTTTATGGATGAGGCAACTGATGAGGTTTATCAGGGAAACTGAAGCTCAGAGAGGCTGAATGCCCTTTCAAAGGTAACACAGCCCAGGAAGTGTCAGGTGCTGGGAGTTGAACCAAGGCTCTTTCTACTATCCCGAGTCCTGAGTCCCTGTGTGAATGAGCCCTGGAGGAGCAGGAGGCTTTGTTGTTGAGGTTTGAACAATTCTCCCGACAAAGTCCCTGCATTTAAACAAAAGGATGAAATTCGCATCTCAGATGGGAGAACATGAACACGTCTAAAGTTATTAGACAGACCTGCTGGATCTTTTTCTAAGAAATCAAGACAAAAGGTTAAAAGGCATCACTACTTATCTCTCCTCTGTCTCACTCTCCTGCACCTGCAACTCCCTCCTCGCTGCACTGAAGCCCCAGGCACTTTCTTGCCTCAGGGACTTTGCACTTGCTGTTCTCTGCCCAGGATGCTGTTCCTCCAGACAGCCACACCGCTGGCTCCCTCCTTCATCTCCTTTAAACCTTTGCTCCCCTGTTCCTTCTCGTGAGGCCTTGCCTGCCCATGCTCCCCAAATTAGCACCCCCGCCACTGCACCACCACCCTGTTCTCTGTCTCTCACTAATGCTCTCTTCCCACAGCTCTGACCAACAGCTGACAATTCCATATTCTCATTTACCTCTTCCTTCTCTGTCTGGTCCCACTAGAATGTCAGCCTCATGAAGGCAGAACTTCTTGTCTGTTTTGTTCCCCAGTTCCTAGAACCATGCCTAGCATACAATAGGTGCTGAATAAATATTTGTTGGCTGATTGAATGAATGAAAGTTCAGAGCTCCTGTCTGAATCATAAAAGCTCGGGTGTCCCATGGTCTATTTCTTCGCATCACCCTCCCATATGGAGAAAACAAGGGTCCTGCAGGAAGTCGGTGTGCCCAAGGTCACACCCCAGGCAGCACAGAAATGAATGTCTGAGGCCTCTTCCTGCCCACTGGGAGCACCAGGTTGCCGGGTTCTCCCAAAGAATGGAACAGACCCCATCCAAGGGGTCCCCTACCTCTTCCTATGTTTTAGCCTGAATGTGCACATCCTGAGGGAAATGCAAATACTGCCTCCGGAGGGTCCCCAGCTGGGAACATCCAGGGAGGGCAGGAAGAGCTCTCCAAGGTCTTTGAGAGAAATCACGTCTTTCTTTCCTAAAACAAATCCAGTCTGGCCCGCTGCATCATCTCAAGATGCAGAAGCCAGTGAGGTTTGGGGGATGCTAGGCAGCTGGCTGGGCACCTTCTGGCACCCATAGGATGTGAAAGGAGAGACGGAGCTCCCTGGGGGCTGAGTCAGTGCCCGGTGATGGAAGGTCACACCTTAGATACCTTGATGAAGAGTGTCTGAGGGCTGCATGTCCAGGGAGTGGCATGACCTATGGAGACATGTCTAGGCAGGGGAGACAGGCACTTGGGTTCCAGCACTGTCAGCAGCTGGCACCAGTGCTCGGGGACAGGAAGTGCCAATGAGGGCTGAACATGAGTCTTGCAAGCCTTGGGGTCTTCTGTTTTTCCATCACTACTGCACCTTGTAAGATGGCTGTATTTGTGGAGTGCTTGGCCTTGTTAAAAGCACCCCCACATGCACAGTCTCACTTGAGCCCCACGCCATCTCAGAAGGAAGGTAGGCAAAGCATTTTTCCAGAAAAGGAAACTGAAGCGAGGTCCAAGGTTACACAACTTGTTAGTGGCAGCGCTGGGCCTCTGTGTCTTTAGGGTCCAAACCCCATGTTCTTTCCGTGCTGCCTATGATGCCAGCACTCTTAGGCCTGTTCATTTCTCCCCCTGGCTGCCTCCCACAAAGTAGTGCCCCTGAGAAATGCCTGAGAACTTCACGGAGATGCAGGTGGCGAAGATTATGATAGTCTTACATTTCAATAGCACTTTACACTTTACAAAGCACTTTCTCATCCTTGGGCTCATTTGCCAGAGATGCGGTTGGTGGCCTTGGGCTGGTCAGTTCTCTCTAGGCTCTGCATTTCTCTTCTGTGAAATGCAAGAGTTGGACAAAATCTGAGAGTCATGAAATGTGTGGCAAAAGGCAGCCCTGGGGGCCTTCTGCTCCATTCAACTAGAGCATCTCTATGTTTTATGCATCACGTTCCGCAGTATGTTGTTGGAACAAGGAATTCCAGAGCCAGAGTTTAAAAGCCCTTGGACTCTGTGGGTCTGTGAGTCTCACTAACCTTATGAGACGATCAGAGCAGGTGCTCCCTGCCCCAGGCTGTGGCTGAGAAGCCACCATGTAAGCCCAGCTCTGACACGCTTCCTCTGCACTCCTGCCCGTTGGGTCTCCTAGAATGTCTTCACCACCCCCTGAAGCCAGCTCCCAGTGAGAGGTGAGGGATCATGGCCTCCTCACATATTGGAGTCCAGTCCTTCTGCCCTGAATCTGGAGTAGCTGGGGTACACACAAGGTCCCTGCACCATGGCAGTAACCTCGGAAAGGCAGTTGGCCCTGGCTCTCTTCTTTAAAGAGTTTTAAGGTGCCAGTTCCAGGGGTAAGGTTGCTAGGCTGGGTCAAATTCTTCGATCTGTTACTGAGTGAGCGCACACCACAAAGGCTTCCCTAAACCGACATGGTAGCTTGGGATGCATCCTGACACTCTGGCCCTCATCTCCCCCAGTCCCCACTGCCTCCCAGGACTACAGATACAAAGCCAGACCAACAGCTCCTAGGTTGGGTTCTTGGCACCCCATGGTGCAAGGCCAGGGCAGTGCCTGGAGTTGCCACTTCCTCCTTTCACCCAGGCTGCTCTCTGCTGAGTTTGCTGGACCAACACTCAGAGCCTCTCACAATCCCCCAAGAAAACCAGGAGAACCAGTCTTCTTCCCTCCCCGTTTCTTCTTGAGGCTGACGTTTCTGTTTGCTTCCTTACCATCCCCTGAGTGTGCTCTGCCCTTTCCAGCTCCTGTGGTTTTGCTCAGCTGCAGCGGTCCCCTCCCACGGGGAATGCTCTCTCCACCTTCTCAGCCTCCCACAACGCCTGCCCCGACTGCCCCTGCTGGATGTGACCTTCTCTTCTCTGGAAACCCACAGCATTTTGCACCTCGCTTATTCCTGTGAGGCCAGAATTGTTTGTGTTCCAACATCACTTTCCTCATTAAAACATGTGCTTCTTGAGCTTAGGAAGCATGTGGAGTGGATGCATCTCTGCATTTGCTGTGCCTGGAGCAATGCTCGGCACAGAGCAGGTGTTCAACAAATGTCTGTTTGATGCAAGAATGAGTGAATCAGTGGATAAATGAACGAATAAATAAAAATAATCATGGGTAGCATTACCAGAACTGCCACTGCGTGCCTAGAATTATGCTAAGTGCTTTGTACCCATTGTCTCATTCTGTCCTCACAATGATCCTAGGACATGGGTCTTATTAACACCCCATTTCACAGGTGTGGAGACTGAGGTTCAGAGGTTAGATGACTTGCCCACTGTCACTCTGCTGGCAGTCTCCACGCTGACAAGCCTGGGAAGCTGGGTGTGAGCTACATGGGCTTACACGCTTTCTCTCTCTGACACCTGTCAGACTTCTGAGCACTTCTAGAAATTCTGGAGGCTTCAAAGCCCAGTTAAATGGAGCCAAGAAGTGGGGCAAGGTCCCATGTTTTGAAGCAGCTGTGGCTTCCTAAAGGATGGGCCAGCAGGCAGAGGTGACGGGCTCAGTGGCAACTGTAAAATCTGCTTGAGAGACGCCATCAAGGGCATGACCAACCTGTGCTGTGAGAGCCATCCCATTTTGGTGCCAGTTCATTGGGACAGCACCACTGTGGGGAGGGCAGGGGCCTGGGGTTTGCTGAGAGCAGCCTGGGGGTGGAGTCCTGGCCCTGCCACCTCATGGTCTGACCCCAAGCTTGTCCCTCGGTTCCTCTAAGCTTTGGCTTCTGCATCTGGAACAGGGGGCTGCTGCATACCTCACAGGATGGCTGTGAGGACGAGGTGCCAGAGTGTGTGTGACAACACTTGGTAAACTGTGAAGAGTTACACAATCAGAAGTTCTTATCATTATTTAGAAAAACAACAAACCCAGGGCACAATCTCTCACTCTGTGGTGATCGTGTTGATATTTCCAAACACACTCCAGCATTTCTTGTCCCCAAACATGCTGCCCTCGGTAGCTCATCCTCTGCAGGTATATTTCCTTATTCCCATGTAAAACCAAACTTCTCTCTCCACTTTCCCGCTGCCTATTTGCCCCACCCCCATCCACCTTCCTACCCCAATTCTGCCACAGCTTTTCCTGCTACCGTCATCGGTGGCTTTTATGAGGCCATATCTCAGGGTACCCTTTTCTGTCCTCATCCCCCTCGGCCTCTCAGCTGTATTTGGCACAGTTGCTGCTCTCTCTCTTCCTTTTCCCCACAGCTGTCCTCTGAAAGCACTCTCCGCTCTAGGCCAAGGAGGCCACCTTCCTCTGGTTTCCTGTGCTCTCTCTGGCTTCCTCTCCTTTCCCCACCGTAATTCCTTCTTCCTCTGCCTTCCCTTTTAATGTTGGAGTCCCCAGTCCTGGGCATTCTCTTCTTTCTCTCCCCTTTCACTAGGGGATAATGTTCATTACCCTGATTGACGATTCCAAATTTATACCTCCAACCCAAATCCCCAGTCCCAGGTCAGATGCCTTTCTCTGACTGGCTAACTGACATCACCCCTTGGACGTCCACTGCCACCTCCAATAGAACATGTTCAAAGTGGAGCTACTGACCACTCCACCCCTCCCTCCCACAAAGGAGCACCCAAGTACTAAGGCCAGGAACCTGCGTCAGCCTTGGCTCTCCCTCCCCTTTGTCTTCGCCTCTTATTAATCGGGCCATCCTGTTGTTTCTACCTCCAAAAATGTTTCACAAATCTTTACTCTTCTTTCCTCCTCCACTGCCACCATCTCTGGGCAGACACCCTTCTCTGTTGCCTCACTTGACCGTCCCCTAATTTAATTCCCCCACACTGTAGCCAGAGTCATCTTTTTTACTGCAGAAATCAGATCATAGCTAAAACCCTTTGGTGGCTTCCCATTGCTTGGGAACGAAACCCAGACCTGTGATCACTCCTGGCCTTGGAGCCCGCATGGTCTGCTCCCCTACCTCACTGGCCTCCTTCTGCCACAGGGTCTCCTTTCAGCTCCTTGAATTCTGGCAGGTGCTTCCCAACCCAGCACTCTCTTGCAGAATTGCTCCCACCACCCAGAACACTCTCCAACCATTCCCCGCCTGTTTGGTCCTACAGTGAGCTCCTTCTCATCCCTTGGCATCCTCTTCAGAGGCTCCTCAGAGAGATCTCCCTCATTGGTATTCTCATCACTGCCTTTAGCACCTATTCCTGTTTCTTCACTTATTTTTTGCCTGTCTCTTCCAGTAAACTATAAGCTTCCTGAGGTCAGAGACTGTGTCTGGTTTGTTCACTCCTGTCTCCCCATCATCCAGCCCATAGTGAGCTCTCAATAAACCGCTGCAGAGTGAATGGAAGAGACGAAGCCCGTGGAAGGTACAAAGAGCTGAACAAAAGGTTGACTGGGCCACCAATCCCTTGTTTGTTCTTGCACTCTACACTTTCATCAATTCCCAAAATATTAATATATGTACAAACATAGTCATGAAAAAGAGCTTTCAGCACCAAGAATTGGTGTCCTGGGTGAGGAGGAGAGAAAACAACAAATGCTATAGTTATGGAGGATCGACTTCTTTTCTGCTTAGAATCTCTGACCTACGTGAAAAAAATCGCTTAGGGAGTCACATAAGGGGAAGCCAGATAGAAGGATATGAGCACCTATTATATACCAGAAACTGTGCTAAGTAATTTACATATGACATTTCATTTTATATAAATAGAAACATTTTTTAGATTTGAAAGATACAGAAAATATGCTATTTGAAAATTAAGAACAGAGAAATTGTTTTCATTAAAATTTTTTTTTCCATTAAGAAGTGAAAAAAAAAAATGGCTGGGTATGGTAGCTCATGCCTGTAATCCCAGCACTTCAGGAGGCCGAGGTGGGAGGATCCCTTGAGCCCAGGTGGTTGAGACCAGCCTGGGCAACATAGTGACACCTGTCTCTACAAAAAAATAAAATAAAAAATTTAGCCGGGTGTGGTGGTGCATTCCTGTAGTTCCAGTTACTCAGGAGGCTGAGGTGGGAAGACTGCTTGAGCACAGGAGGTCGAGACTGTGGTGAGCTGTGATCATGCCACTGCACTCCAGCCTGGGCAACAGAGCAAGACCCTGTCTTCAAAAAAAAAAAAAAATAGTGAAAAGAATATATCTATTCAGTAGTATAGTCAAGATAGAGAGTCAGGGCAGAAAGAAGAGACAGATGTATGAATACACAAAGAGCGCAAGACCGAGACCAGAGATACATGGAATATACAAAAATGGAAATGAGGAAATATACAAAAAGGGAAGATGAAGCCGATAAGCAGAGAGAAAATGATATCAGAGCATACCTAAAACCTTTTAAGTAAACATAGATACAGAGGTAAAGACACCTACCCATACAAAGGGAGCCACATGAAAAAGGGCATCTGCAGATCTACAAAGACAAACGGAGAGATCCCTAGAAAGTCTCGAAGTCATGGACACATCAACAGGACTCTGAGATATGATCACAGAGAAATAATTCCATCTTGTGGCCACTTGGGGCATTTCCTCTAAACATTTTTAAAAATGTGTTGCATTTTCACAACTATGGGCACAAAGGAGTATTTTATTGTTGGTCACTTTGATACTCTCATTTTATAGATACACAAAGTTTCTGAGAAAAGTGACTTCTAAAGTCAAACACCTGGTCATTAGATAAAATAAATGGAAAGACAAACTTATCCCTTAGTCTAAAGCAGGGATCAGCAAACTATGGCCTGTGGGCCAAATCTGGCCTGCTCCCATTTTTGTAAATATGGTTTTATTGGAACGCAGACATACTTATTCACTTATGTATTATCTATGGCTGCTTTTGCTAAATATTGAAGTTGATTAATTGCAATAGAGACTGTATGGCCAAAAGCTGAAAATATTTTCCATTTGGCGCTTTACTGAAAAAGATTGCCAATCCCTGGTCTCCAGGATTGTCAGCCTTATATTATGAGTATATTACAAGTTTTAAATGATAATTATCATAACAACAAAAAATTAGAGTAAGGTTTAGTAAAAATGAATTTGGGTTCAGTACTCGGGAATACATAGTTTCCTGAAGGAAGTATTTCAGGGAGAGTGAAGGTTAAATGTATGAAAGATTTTAGGTCTTAGGATGGCGACTGTAAGGCAAGATAACCTTTGGGGGCAAAAGAAACTGAGAAGAGCTGCTTAAGGGCCAGGCGCAGTGCCTCACACCTGTACTTCCAGCACTTTGGGAAGCCGAGGTGGGTGGATCACCTGAGGTCAGGAATTCAAGACCAGCCTGGCCAACATGGTGAAACCCCATTTCTACTAAAAAAATTACAAAAATTAGCTGGGCGAGGTGGTGCACACCCTGTAATCCCAGCTACTTGGGAGGCTGAGGCAGAAGAATTGCATGAACCGGGGAGGCAGATGTTGCAGTAAGCCAAGATCGCCCCATGGCTCTCCAGCCTGGGCAACAAGAGTGAAACTCCATCTCAAAAAAAAAAAAAAATGATAAAAGAGTTGCTTAAGATGACAATAGTGTTCTCTAAACAGGGATTTAATCCAAGGCTAAGAAATGAGCAAAAGTATTTGTGCTCTAAGTGAGGGGGTATAAAGGACGTGGTGGATGGTCTCTAAAAATGGCCACCATCATTTCCTTTCTTCTCTGTATGCCTGTGTTACTCCACTCATGAAGATGTGGAGTCTATTTCTCCTCCCCTTGAATTTGGGCTGGCTTTGTGATTTGCCTTGATTGCAGAAGATGGTGGAAGTGATGTTGGAGCAGTTCTGAGCCTAACCTGTAAGGGGCCTAGCAGCTTCCACTTAGTCTCTGGAGGAAGCCAGTTACCATATACAAAATTTGGCTACCTTAAGACCACCATGCTCTGAAATCAAAGCTAGCCCTATGGAAAGGCCATGTGAAAGAGCACCAAGGCATCTGATATGTGAGCAAGAACTTCTCAAACCCTCCAGCCTAGCTCACTGACAGCTGAATGCAGCTAAGTGAGTGACACCAGCTGATGTCACATGGAGCAGAAGAACCATCCAGATGAGCCCTTTCCAAATTCCTGATTGGCAGAATAGTGAAAAATAATAAATTGTTTTTAAGCCCCTAAGTTTTTGGAAAAGAAAGTAGATAATGATGACCTATCATCTCAGACCTAAGGAGAGGAAAAATTTATCTCTGGCAAGTAGGAAAAAGGATTATTCATAAATCAGTGGAATTCTCTAGGATGGCTATTTGAATTCACAGTAGACAGGTCTCCCCAAGGGAGGCCTGGACTAGTTGTGTTGGTACTTGGATCTCAGGATATGGGAAGGTCTGTGCAGAGCCCGAGGGTGGAAGGGTAATAAGAATACAGGGATCCCAGAAACTCCTGTTTTTCTACTCCTCCTTCTCTTTCTTCTTTCCTTTCTAACCATATCTAAATGTTTCCCATTTTGAATGCACACTCTTGAGAATACATCATTTCTTTGGAAATGTGTATAATGCTCTTTTTTTTGTTCCTTTTTACACATTTTATTCTTTGAAAGCCATTTAAGTTAAATAGGACCAGAAAACATATGGGAAGACATTCAAACAGGAGATTCACAGAATGTATCCTGGAATAGGATATATCCAGAGGCCATATATTAGTTTACAGGAATGGAGACTTTGGTAATGGGAAGGTTCTGGGCATGATGAAAAGTCTGGGGCAGGGTTCCGCTAGGGAATAAATTGGGTAAGGCTGGAAAATAACGATAACAAAATCAGATTTGATCCTTATTTAGGAGCTGGCCAGAGTAGAGAAGACTCCACAAATAGAGTGCTCTACTGAAGAAGGTAACTTTAAGAAAGAAGAGAAAAACCTTTTGCCCTAAGGGGCAGATGGTTTTTCAAGAAAGGGATGGTTGGCACCAAAAGGTCAGAATAATCTGCAGTGATGAGTGTCTGTGTTCTGTAAAAACGCCACACAGACTGATTGATTTCGGCCTTGTTCTTAAAAAGATCTGTGCTCAGCATGTGCTTGATGCCCTTGGAATTTCTTATATTTTCATGAGCATAGAGGCACCCAGAAGGCAGGGACTATCCTATGCAGATCTATTCCCCATCACGCCTAGCCCAGTGCCAGGAAAGAGCAAGTGCTCAGTCATGTTTGCTGATGATGAAGAAGGCCATAACTCCATTCCTCAATGCATGTTTCTAGGAAAAGAGGAAGACAGGGAGTCAGGAATTCCCATAAACTGTCAAAGAAGGGATTCAGGTGACAGATGGAGGCTGTGTTAATCAGGATTCTTTGGTTGCAAGTGAACTAGTTGAGAAATGTATTGGCTTAAATGTCCAAATTGCAGGAACAGCAAAAGTGCAGTTATGCTTCCGGATGACGGGAACCAGGATGTGGTCAGCACTTCCTTTTCCTTCTTTCTCATTGTTTTCTCTGCCTATGGGCCTCATTTTCTCACACGATCCTCCTTCCCAAGACTTCAAGTATGGCAGCACTCCCAGACTCACATCTCAGCTTCAGGACCAGAGGGGAAAGTGCATTCTGTCCTCAGTTTGCATGTAAAAAATCCCAGAAAAGAGCTCTGATTGGCTCAGGGTGGGTCACCTGTCCATCTCCAGAGGCAAGAGCTGGGGGCCTGTGGTTGGCAGCTTTCAACTAGTAGCAAGGCCAGTGAAAGTGGCATCTTGGGATCCACCTATATGCAGGAAGAGAAGTGCCAGGAAGGATAAGGATGTGGTTCTAGATGACAGTGACTCATCTGGGTCTGCATATTCTGGAGACAAACCTACCAGGGCCTCCTGATGGAAGACAACAAATGCTTCCCTGGGACCACCAAGTCACCGTGTCCTCTAGACACATCTCAAGGCCCCCTATTCTCCTCCAGAAGCCCCAGAAAGAAGTAAACACAGAAAGTGGAACAATGTTTGAGTCACTAGCTTCTCTAAATGGTCTGGTTCGAGGACACTAAGAGTTGGCAGCCATGAGATCAGCAAGTGGATCCCAGAGTCTGTCCAGAGCTCACCCACTTGCTGTGAATTCAGGCAAATCACTAACTGCTTGGTCACAAAACACTTTAAATATCTATTCAAACTTTCTTTCCTTCATGCTATAACTACCCAGAAGCTTCTAGCTAAAAAGCTGTTGATCTTTATCTCTCTTTCAGTTGAGGAGGTAGGCCAATTTAGGGACAGAATAGTGGGGGCAAGGAGCCAATGAATGCTTCCCTCTTCTTTAAGAGTAAAAAGAGAAGTCAGTCATTGACTTCATTCCACCCTTCTGGGATCCTATTTCTAGGCAGGCACACCGCGAGGTACTGTGATGGATGCACATGGCATATGATGTAATTCTCTGCTCAGAGTCTCCAGCCTAGTATAGCAAATAAGGAGTGGTCCCAATCCCAAGCTTTCAGAGGGCAGAGGGCCCAAAATTTTTGGGGTAAAAGTTTTAATAAAGGTTTGTTTGATCTGGAACTTGAAGGATGTATATGATTTTAGTAAGAGACATATGCGTCAGGTATTTATGAAAGAAATGGTGTGAGCAAGGAACAGAAAAATATGTTTAGGGAATAGGGGGTAGACTAGCTGGACAACACAGAAGTGTGTGTTGGACAGAAGTGAAAAATAGTGAAAAGCAAATTGGAAAAGTACACGTTCCGTGAAAGGGCTGTATATGCAAAGCATTCCCCAAATGTTAAAGGAGCTGAGAAATAAAAGAATGAGGTAGGCAGATGCAGTTTGTCGGTAAAGGGTGTTTAATTGGGGGAACTTAAAGACAGAAGCATGGTCTTGGTGTACTGGGCAACTAAGATTGTGGAAGATGTGGCATGAAACTAAGGATTTATATTTTCTGGGCCAGGTATGGTGGCTCATGCCTGTAATCTAACACTTTGGGAAGCCAAGTCGGGAGGATCACTTGAGACTAGGAGTTTGAAATCAGTCTGGGCAACATAGTGAGACCTCATCTCTAAAAATAAATAGATAACATAATAATTAAGAAATAGATGAAGATTGTATTTGCTAGGAAATAGGGGGCTACTGAAGGATTCTGTGCAGGGTGTACTGTTATGTGAAAACAATGTTTTGGAGAGCATTGTCTGATATGCATGAAGGATTGGCCAAGCAAGAGAATTGAAATGATAGTGCAGAATAATGGCAATTAGATTCCATGGCATTCCCTGAATTATTGCAAAAAAAAAAACTCTTCTGAGCTAATGTGATTAGGTTTCTGTTCCTTATAACAAGTAAATGACTCTTAAGATAAAGTAGAGTCAAAAAAGCACAGAAATCAGGAAGGCAAGGTTAAAATAAGAGGGGTAGCCAACAGTGTCAGATGCTTTCAAGGGCCAAAAAGGCCAAGGACTGGAAAAAGCAAGTGTATTTAGCAATTTGGAAGCCACTGATAACCTTCAAGAAAGCTGTTTCCTTAGAGAGGAGAGGAGAGGAGAGGAGAGGAGAGCTAGACTGAGGAGGGTGCATGGGAGTGGATGGGGCCACAGTGTGGATGGGTCATTGAGGACAAAAAGTGCTCAGAAAGTCCTAAGATATGTGCTGGGGGACACGTGGTTAAGCAAGGGTTTCACCAAACTCGGGGGCCTGTGCATGTCTGTGAGCAAGAGGAAAAGACCTAGGAGAGACAGTGGATGCTGCGGGCATCTAGGCAGGGTGTGCAGTAGGTCAGCAGAACAGAGTGTCATGTACCAGCTGATGGGTTGGGCCTAGAATTAAGAGGAAAGGAAGCCAGGATGGGCAAGAAGATAGAATGAGGTGGAAGAGAGCAACTAGACAGTAATACCCTGTATTAGTCCATTCTCATGCTGCTATAAAGAACTGCCCAAGACTGGGTAATTTACGAAGGAAAGAGGTTGAATTGACTCACAGTTCCACACATGGCTGAGGAGGCCTCAGAAAACTTACAATCATGGAGGAAGGGGAAGCAAACACTTCCTTCTTCACATGGCGTCAGGAGACACAAGTGCAGAGCAAGGAGAGGGGGAAAGCCTCTTTTAAAACTATCAGATCTTGTGAGAACTCACTCGCTATCATAAAGACAGCATGGGGGTAACTACCGCCCCATGATTCAATTCCCTCCCACAGCACATGGAGATTATGGGAACTGCAATTCAAGATAAGATTTGGGTGGGGACACAGCCAAACCATATCACACCCAGAAAGCTGGGGTGAGGTTCACTGAGAGGACAGTGTGGAAGTCACAGTGCAGGAGCCTCCTGGATTAGCAAGAGATGTTGAAGGAGAAGCTAGATTAGCAAGTGAGAGACTTACACATGACCACTTGCCATGGTAAACAGGGCCTGCAGGATCAGCCACCTCAGAGGGGCAAGTCAGGCCAACTCAAGGAATGTGAGCTGCTGTGAGCAGGTGCTGGGACCCTCGTCCCACAGAGAAGAGAGACCCTGCAGCAGGAGGGGAGCAATCTGTGCAGAGAGTCCTGGGCAGGGCCAGGGAGCCAAATTGGACAAAAGGGCATAGGCAGAGGTGGAACACAGGCAGGGCTGTCTCAGGGAACCAAGCTGGGGTGGGACAGGGGAGGGCAGCCATGCAGAATGTGGGGCAGGCATTTAGGGTCTTAAGATCCGGGACAAGGGCTGCCTTCCCCCAACCCTACGGAGTGGCTTGGTAAAGGTGGCAGAAGCATCTGCTCTCCAGAGTGAGGTGAGTTCTGTGGGGGTAGCACAGAGTGGCGGAGAGAGCCCTGGACTTGAAGTCAGACATAAAGGCTGAGAGGCAGCATAGCTCCATGGCGAGGCACTCAGCCGGGCAGTCAGACTGCCTGAGGGCAGATTCCTGCTCTGCAACTCTCCAGCTGTGTGGGTGCTCCCGGTCAAGCCACCTAACCTGTCCAAGCCTCAGTTTCCTCATGTGTAAAGTGAGGATGCTGAGATCAGCTTCCAGGCCATAAGGCTGTGCAGAGGATTAGGATAATATCTGTAAAGTAGTGAATACAGGGCTTGGCACAGAGCAAATGCTCAGTAAACACTGGTTAATATGTCTGTCATTTTCTCCTTATATACTCAGTGTCTGACACATAATGGGAGCTCGAAAAATATTTTTGAAAGAATGAATTATTATTATTATCTGTGTAGCCTTGAGCACAGAAGACTGTGAGCTCCATGGAGTTCTGGACTATATTTTATTCTTCTAGCCCTTAACACAATGTTTGATAAAGGAACCTGCATATATTCACTAAGATTCAGTTTCCTCATCTATAAAGTGGGGCTAACAATATTTGTCCTACCCCAAGGTCAAACGAGATAATATATGTAAACCATGACACAGCTGTTGGTTTGCATGTACGTGCGCGCGCGCACACACACACACACACACACACACACACACACAGAGTATGGCTATTATCTGTAGCAGAGGCAGCTGCCTGGGCCCCAGGGAGCCCTAGGTCTTCTACCCAGTTTGACAGGAGCTGAATGATAGACCCATTGAGCTGCAGAAATGCCCCGTTAAAGGCGAAGATAGGAATTTGTTGAGGACCCAGTCAGCTGGCAGCTGTGTGGTTTTCTCCAGCAAGGAGGAAGTCCGGGGCTGGACACAGGAGTAGAGATGTGCAGGAGGCTGCTGTAAGCCAGCGTGGTCTGAGGTCTGGGTTGGACAGGCAAGGAGACACAGGTTACTAGACACAGGTCACAGTCTCTGTCAGGGCAGAGAACAGACAGGACTTGCCTGGTGAACGGTAGGGCTGTCATATAAAGACAGACCAGGTGAGCTCTTGCTGGTCTCCGCTCATGGGGGAATGGATGGGAAAACAGAAAGGCCATTTTCAGATCAGAAAAGGCCTATTCTGCTAGCCCAGGGCTCTGTCCAACCAGACAAAGGGGTAGGCCTGGAATTAAGAGGAAAGGAAGTCAAGATGGGCAAGAAGATAGGACAAGGTGGAAGACAGTGACTAGAGAGTGACACCCAGAGACCTTGGCCTTCCCATAGGTACATAAGTGGTGAGGTTATCAGCTGAGAGGAGGGTGTGAAGTCATGGCTTGAGGAAGGAGAAGGTGGAACAGCAACTGAGAAGCTAGCTGGGGGGCCAGCTGATTCTGCCTGGTTGACTGTCCCTTCTTCATGATGGTGAAATTCCCCCACAATGACTATCTGCTTGGAATTTTTAATATAAGTCACTGAGTGCCCTGTATCTGTCAAGACAAATGGGCCACATGGTGTTTGACCCTTTGCTCACCTGCATCTCCACCTCCTCTGTCCATACCTTGTGCATGTACTGTTCTGCCTGCTGGATCTACTTCCTACTGTGGATATCCCATCCCAGTGACAAAATCAAGACAACAAAATCCTTCTAGTTGTCTCTTTCCTGCTGCAGCTAGTGGGGGTAGGACTGGCTATGTCTTGAGAAATAATGGTTGGAGGAAGCAGCAAAAGCCTTCTAGTTGCTATGGAGTGTTAACTGATGAGTTAAACTCTTCATTTTGATTTGAAGAAAATAATTCTAGAAGAGATTCTTGCTTAAAAATATATATATATAAAGCTGCCATCTACTAAAAGTGGTCATTCAGAGGGGTCTTTGTTGCAGGCTGCCTTGAATTTCCTCAGCCAAGCATTGACACTGATCAGAATCTGGATGTTGGAGCAAATGTGCCTTAAAGTTTAGGGATAGAAAATGTTGTGTGTTAAGTATTAATGAGAAAGTACCAAATTGTACCTAGGCATTTATTTCTTTGAAGTGCTTGCTGTATAAAAATTACCTACCTGACTGCCAGTTAAGATAAACAGTTATTTTAATTACAAATGAAAGGTACATGACTATAATCTAAGATATTAGGTAAGCAGACATTTTATGGTTTGAATCATTCACCTAGAACAAAGCCCCTGCTAGAGCTGGTACCTCCCACCTGCAGGAAAAGAATAGCAAGTAGATTCTTGCTACTCAAACTGTGGAGTGGGGACTGGTGGTGCCAGCATTTTGGGGGAGCACGTCAAAAAGTGTGAAATTTGGGCCCCATCCCAGATCTCTGAATCAGCATCTGCATTTTAAAAAGGTGCCCAGGGGATTCACATGCACATTAATGTTTCAGAAGGGCTGGTCTGGATCAGCCTGACTCAGAGTAGCCTGTAGACCACCTACAACGAAAACATCCAGAGACCTCATTAAAAATGCAAATTCTACGCTTGGCTTGGTGGCCCACACCTGTAATTCCAGAACTTTGGGAGGCTGAGGCGGGCGGATCACAAGGTCAGGAGATCGAGACCAGCCTGGCTAACATGGTGAAACCCCATCTGTACCAAAAATACAAAAAATTAGCCGGGTGTGGTGGCGGGCACCTGTAGTCCCAGCTACTTGGGAGGCAGGAGAATGGTGTGAACCTGGGAGGCGGAGCTTGCAGTGAGCCAAAATTGCGCCACTGCACTCCAGCCTGGGCGACAGAGTGAGACTCTGTTTCAAAAAAAATAAAAAATAAAAATAAATAAATAAAAAAAATTAGTGAGGCATGTTGGTGGGCACCTGTAATCCCAGCTACTTGGGAGGCTGAGGCAGAAGAATCGCTTAAACCTGGGAGGTGGAGGTTGTAGTGAGCCAAGATCATGCCATTGCACTCCAACCTGGGAGAAAAGAGTGAAATTCCATCTCAAAAAAAAAAGAATGCAAATTCTAGAGCACTACCCAGACCTACTGATTAGAATTGCTAGACCTGGAGTCCAGGAATCAGCATTCCAAACAAACCCCCAGGTGGTTTTTATGTTCACCAAAATGTGAGACCCATCCCTGGTCCTTCCAATTTCATCAGGATCCATTAAGGACCAGTTTACACATGGTGCTTTGAGTCTAGTACAAAAAAGACTTGCACAAATCTTGTCTGTGCCATTTAGGAGTTTATAATATCACTACAGTTGAACATGTAGAGAACAAGCTATGGTGTGAATACCTAGAAGGACTATATTATTGATTAATTCACAATTCACAATGCATTTGATTCTCCCTTCCACATCTGTGAATATACATCCTCCCTGAGGATGGAGAATAACCAGCATGCTGCCTCCATCCTTCCCAGTTCTGGAGCTGAGTAGACTCCCACTCCTAGGAACCATTCATTCTCTTGAGCTTATGCCTCTGCCACTCTAGCTAGCATCTTGCTCAGGGCAGACAGGAAGCCAGTGATTTTATTTCATTAGCTTTTTCCTATAAGCCCTCCCCCTTCTTCCTTGCACCCACCACGCCTTCCAAAGACCAGTTGGCCCATTCCTCTGCAGCTCTGCCCAAGTTCAGTTCCCAAGACACAGGTCAGAAAGGGGTCAGATCAAGCCTAGGCATCTGCAGGCGCTCAGTCCTTTGGGATGGCACTACCTTTCTTCTTTTCCTTTTGATATGTGCATTTGGTTTCTTCAGAAAGAGAGTGACATGCACCATAACACTCTCTTTTAGAGATAAGAGAAACCAGCCAGCATCTTTTGAAATTCAATGTACGACAAGCAGAGACGCAACAAGGTGTGATAGCAACCCCGCTGGAGGTCTCTGTTGATTCGTAGCCTCGATAAATGGCCAGGAGGCCAGCAGACCCTCAGTGGAGGTCCCTTAGAGGAACACTGTCTGTGTTGGTTTAACCCAGCCCTGACCTTGGGACTCAAAACACAGAACTAAAGAGGGACAAAGCTTTCCTTCCATTCTCATAGCCTCGTCATCTGCGTCTGTAGTTGCACAGCGCATCGATGGCTTAATCCTCTCAGTAATCCAGTGGGGTCATCATTTATCTCCCCCACCTTTCAATGAGAAACTAAAGCCCGAGGTCAATCATGTGCCCAAGTCACACCACTGGAAAATGTAGGGCTGGGCTTTGAACTTGTTTCCTTATTCCAAATTCTAGTTTCTTTTTACCCAACCATAATGTGTTATTTTCTCTCCTATTCATGAGCAAACATATTATTTCAACTAGACCAGGGATTCCTTTTGGCAAAGCTTGCTCTAAATTATACCAGTGAGTGCAGAACTAGCATGTGATACTCCTCAGCAGGTGTGATGGCCAAAAAGAAGAGATACTGCTTCTTTACTTTACGGCTCTGGCAAATTCTCGGGAGGTGTAGCTGAAAAATCAATGCCAGGTGGCTGTCGAGAAGTCTCTACAGCCAGGCTGCCGTGGCATCACCCTGGGAGAAACATCTTTGCAGCTGAGGAGCGTGGCAAGTCCCTGCGGAACCCCAGACCCCACAAGCCTCCTGGTCTCTCTGTGGCAGCACATTCCTACTAACTCGGTTCAGCTCCACTTTCCTGGAGAAGGCTAATATTGAAGTAAAATGAGAGAAGAGGATATGCAGCAAGAACAGCATCTAGGAGGCATGATTGCTTATCTTGAGAGGACCCCCCAGGCCTGGATGTAGATGGTGATAAAGTGGGACAGCGACAGCACAAATAAGACTCCTGTCCGCACCCTCATTAGACTCCACAGATAAATGCAGACCTGTTGTCAGAAATGCCAATCTGAGCATTACAAATCATTGACTCAACGTTGTGATTGCTAGAGCTGGGATTCAGGAGGAAAGCGGAAGCCTGAGCAGTGACCCAGATTCTGCCCTTTGAAGGGTCTTGAAATAGCTGAGAGGATTCCTGCCAGATCCTGCTTACCTACGTGCAGGAATGAGGAGGACACCATGAATGCATTCTTCCAAGGACTCTGGCACATGCCCTAGGCCTTCATCTTTGTGTGAAATAATTCCCATATATAGCGCATGAGCTGGGGCCATGTTGGGGCAATGACCCCAGTATTAGTCTTCTAGGGCTGCCGTAACAAAGTGCTGCAAATGCTGGCTCAACACAGAAACCTATCCTGTCACAGTTCTGGAGGCTAGAAGTCTGAAATCAAGGTATCAACGTCACACTCCCTTCAGAGTCTCAGAGAGAAGACGTTCCCTGTCTTTTCTACTTTCTGGGGGCTGCAGGCATTGCTTGGCTTATGGCTGCATCACTTCAAGATAAACTCTTCTCAAGATCTTGACCTTTATCATGTCTTTTGCCATACAAGGTACTGTTCACAGGTTCCAAGGATTAGGACATGGACATAGCTCTTTGGGGGACCACCATTCAACCACTACATCCTCTCTGAATTGACACTTATTTTCTCATAAAACCTAACAGTTAGGATAATAATAATAATAGCAACTAGGGAGTGTACTAGATGCTTCATTATGCAACTCACTGAATCTTCCCAACAACTCTGCAAGGACAATGTTTGTATTTTCTTTTACAAAGAGAACACAAAAGCTCTGAAGTCCACCCTCCTTCAGATTCACCAGAGGTTTTGGGTCTGTATCCTGTGGAGTCCAAGGGTTTCTCAGAGAGTCCTCAAGAACCCTGAGTGGAAGAGGGGGAGAAAGAGATGGGCTCTGGGCCCCTAAACCCCTTCAGTCAAGTCGTTCCACTTGGATCTGATTTCTGTGTTAGGATACTGCATAAGATTTTCTTTTTGTTTCAAAGGGTTACACTGAGAAAATAAAGTCTTAAAACCACCCCTCTACACTGCACTGCTTAGCAATGCTTGAGCAGGAGCCCAGGTTAAGAAGCCTTGTCTCTAGAGTCAGACACACCTGGACCCAAACCTCTTCTCTATTCTTTCCTTGTTCTGTGTCCTTGGGCAAGTTTACCTAACCTCTCTGAGTGTCTCGTTCCCATCTTCATTGTGCATTCTTGTGCATGCCTCTACTGACCAGTTCCCTTATATTCAATCTGGGATGTCATGAAAATAAAAATGTTTATCCAGAACAGGCAGCTCCGGCTGTGTTTCTCTCGCTAGACCTTCCAGAGGAGATAGCTGGTAGCCCCAGGGTGATGACATGTTCTTCTTGGCTCATATAGGAGGACACTGTTATCTACACTGTGCCCAGGGGGTCCACATCATATGCATGGGTGCACGGTGAGGAATTCAAGGTGCAATCATTGCCTCAGACAGGAGTCCCAAAGAGGCCATGATGACTAAACTTGCAAAGGTTGAGCCCCACAGGGAGCTGTGGGGCTTTCTTGATATCTTTGATAATCACACAGATTTATTTATTGACATTTGTGGGCCTCTGAATGACCTTGTAGTAAGCAATTGATGCTTCAGTGGCCAAGCACAACTCACCATAAAGGCCACGTAAGAGGCAAAGGGAATCACACCTGCTTCTGTTAAAGGCCTACGATTACAGTTGCTTCCAGATTGGATGAAACATGTGACTTCCAGGAGGCAAGCTGACTGACACCAAGTTCTTCCACATATTCCAAAACAGCTGCTTAAAGCACAGGTTCTGATAGAATTTTAGAACGCGTCCTAATGTCAGCGTAGCACGTATTGACTGCTTACTGCCTGCCAGGCACAAGGCTAAGCACTTTATATGCATGTTCTCATGTTCTCCCAAATGAACCTGTTATCCCTTTTTACAGATGAGGCGTAAGAGCTCAAGTGACTTCCCAAAGGTCAGTGAGTTATAAAGTGACAGTGCATGGGTTCAGACTGGGATTTGCATGAGCCCCTGGTGGCTGTGCTCTCAATCCGGCACACAATTATACTCTAGGGTCAGTGTTCCTGAGGAAGAATTTGCACTGCCTGCTGTTGGGCATCTTTATTTTGGAAAGGATCTTATCCTTCTCATTAAAAATAAACAGCATATGCAGTAACAGTGATGATTAAGCAAAGCAAAACAAAACAGAAAACCCACCACTAGCACCCACAAAATATAAACAAATGAAAAAAAAGTATCTTTGGGCTGATCCTCTTCTAAATCACTGAAATCTACAACTGTAGGTTCTCAAAAGGAACAAACACTAACATAGACCCAGACAGTTTCCCTCAAGGCACAGCACTTTGCTGGGGTCACAAAAATGATCTCAGAGGTGTCAGGGGCAGGGAGAACTCTCTGGAAAGTGCACACTGAGAAGCAGGGCACTTTTTTTTTTTTTTTTTTTTTTTTTGAGACAGAGTCTTTCTCTGAAAGACTGTACTCTAGCCAGGCTGGAGTACAGTGATGTGATCTCGGCACACTGCAACCTCAGCCTCCTGGGCTCAAGTGATCCTCCCACCTCAGCCTCCCAGGTGTTTGGGACTTCAGTCACATGCCACCACACCTGGCTAATACTTGTATTTTTTTTTTTTTTGGTAGAGATAGGGTCTCACTGTATTCCCCAGGCTGGCCTTGAGCTCCTGGGCTCAGTGATCCTTCCACCTTGGCTTCTTAAAGTGCTGGGATTATAGGTGTGAACCACTGTGCCCAGCCAGGGCACTTATGTTAAGAGAAGGGGACCTCTCTTTGGGGAGGAGAGGGCGATGCTTTAAAAAGACACTGGGACAAGGATGTGTCTGGCATTGGCAGTCTCTCTGGAGGGGGTAATGGTAGACTTCCTAGAATGAAGAGGGACAGGTAACAGAATTGAGGTGCGAAAGTGGGCGATGGAGAAATGGAATGAGTGATGATAAAAGCAGTGTGCTTTTATTGTGGCCCAGAGGAGGTGGGCTGGGGACAGCACCAACATCAGCAACATCAGTGACAGGAGCAGCCCCAGCTGATGTTTATTGAGGGCTTACTATAAGCCACGTGCACTGTAGCTGAATGGTCTCATTCAATCCTCATGCTCTGTAAGGCAAGGCAGGGACCATTATGATCTCCATTTTACTGATGAGAAAACCAAGGCTCAGCAAGGTTAAGGAATTTGCCTGAGGCTGCACAGCTGGAAAGTAGCAGAGCCCAATTCCAACCCAGGACCATGGGATCCTAGAGCTCACATTCTTAACACAGTTTTCTTCTTGCCTTTCAGCTGACTGTTCCCTGCCTTCAGTCTTCTGAAAGTGGATACATTTTTGATGCAGTGTATCAAAAATGCAGGGACTGTCCTCTGGCATTGTCTGTGTATCATACTGGAATGCAATGGACCCTCCATCCCCAGGAGGCTGGGAATGAAGTGCATGAAATACAAAAGACACACCGAATGGGGAGTTGAGGGAGGAGATGGTGGGTGAGGGGCTTGGAAACAGGAAATGGCAGTAACAATCTTTAACACATATCATAACCTATGTGACGTGGCTTTGAATTTGGCGGAGAACCTCCTCCACCCAATACCCCCAGGGCTGCACAGGGGAAAGTCTCTTCCTTCTTTCTTTTAAAGCCTCCTCTAGCCTCTGCCAGGGTCTTGTAAGCAGGATACCCCACATCTCGTTTGCTGGCTCTAGGTCTCTTCTTTGGCATCTCAAACCTGATGCCTTCTCTACTGAGGTTAATAGGAGTTTGGTACAACATCGTTTCCCAACAGAGTCACACAGGGTAAAAGGGTAGTTCCACAGTAACCTCCTGGCTCTCTCAGCCCCAGGGCTCCTTAGGTGAAGGAAGCAGTTTAAAAACAGCACTGGGCATTGTGTACATTCTCAGGCTGGGGGAGAGGGTGGGTGCATCACATGCCAATTGGCAAAAGAAAGGGACAATGTCATCTCTCTCAAAGATACCTCAGTGCATTTCATGAAGAAGCAGTGGGGAATGTTAGAAATTAGTCATCCTTTGAAGAAGTGGCCATCTCTCACTGCCCTGACCCATACCCTAAGCCATACTTGTAGAGCTAGTGAATCTCCTTGGTTTTTTGTTTTTTAACCAACAGACTTTATTTTTTAAGCAGGAAGGACAGAAATTTCCCACATTACCCCCCATCATTGACATCCCCTACCAGAGTGGTTAATTTGTTACAATGATGACCCCACACTGACACATCATCGAGTCCATAGAGAATATTAGGGTTCACTATTGGTTTTCTACTTTTTACGGGTTTTGGAGCACACCCTTTCTTACTTGATAGGAAAAGGAAGGGGTAACTGGCTGGTGGCCAACCAGCAAGGTTATAATGGCCACAGCCAACATTAGTCCTTAATCCCTGATCAGCTCACACAAGACTTCTTTGCCAGAAAATACAAGCACCTGCTCTCCCAGGGGCCAGAGAGAATCCACCAGGATGAAACTAGTGGGGATAAATTTCATGGGTCCTAAAAAATAAGGTCCACTCTCTACCCCTTCCCTGCCGCTTTAAAGCCATCTTCTCGGTGGTTTATTCTCATCCCAGAAGACAATGAGACAGACAAGACATGGGCACTCTGGAAATCTGAGCGCTACCCGTTCAGGTGTCAGGCCTGCAGGAGCAGCGACTGTGAAAGAGCTGCCAGCCATTGTGAGACTCTGTGGGACAAGCCAGCCTTTGGAGTTAGACCTGGGTTCAAGTAACAGGTCTGTGAGTTACCAGTAATAAGTAAATGGTACGATGAGTATTACATACTCATGTGGATCGGGGTCCCCATGACTACCCCTAGACTAAATGATTCATTGGGAGGACACACAAATCTGCATAGAATCATACTCCTGGCCGAGATTATTAAATTAAAAAATAGCAAGAAAAATAAGCAAAGGGAAACGGCATGTGGGGTGAAGTCTGAGGGTCACCAGGCACAAGCTTCCAAGAGTCTGCTGCAGGGTAAACACACCTGATAGCAACAACTTAAGCACAACTTAGAATGACCGTGTGGCACATGCACCTGAATGTGTGTCCTGAGCTAGGGAATCTGGGAGTGCCCAACTGGAAAATTCATTCCTTGTCTATAAGGAATATCTGAGCCCCTGGCTCATTCCATGGAACATGGGCTGTACAGGGGCTTGAGGCCCTGAGTTTTGGGTTGGATGAAGGTGGCCAGGTGGAGGCTGTTAAGGGGAGGGTGTTAAGTAAAAATGCTATATAAACTGCATGCTGTTTGCAAGATATGTGGTTTTACTGCCTGGCCCCCAGCCACTCGGCCATGTGGTTATACTGTCCAGCTCACCACCACTGGACCATAGGTAAGGCGGATATGTTGTCCAACCCCCTGTCACTAGACTCTCTCCTCTGTATGTAAGCCCCTAATAAAGCCCCATGTCTCATTTGCTGGCTCTAGATCTCTTCTTCAGCTTCTTGAACTGGGTGCCTTCCCTATTGAGGTTAATAGGGGTTTGGCACAACATCCTTCCCCAATAGTCACACAGATAGCATTTAATTCCCCCAGTAATGAGTTGTGACAACATGTGTGAAATGTTGTCTACCAGGAAGGCTCATTAGAGACTCAGTGCCCAGAGTTTTTACTAGGGGCTGGCCCCATAGGCACACTCTGCCTAGCATGTACTAAAATTACTGTCTCCCAGAAGGAAAACAGGTGTTCAGAATGAACCACATTGTATGGATAAACAGTTTAGATACAGTGAGCCCCTGGCATCAGTTCTGGGGATGGTAGGAATGCTCCCGAAGTTGCCAGACATCAGCCAAAGGGCAACCTTGCAAGCAGGTCTTTCTGGGGATAGCAGTCTCAGCCCCGGGGACAGCAGTCCCAGCCCTGCTGTAACTCTTTTCTGTACAGCCTCCTTCATTGTTTGGCACATAGTATTAATTGTCAATAAATTGTAGCACTTCTTGTCAGCAGCATCACATATTTGTATCTTTTCTCTACAGCAAGGAGAGACCATCATATAAACACCAGCCTCCTCCAAGTCAAACTGGAAACCCCCTTGGAAAAATGAAGGACACATGCGTCCATACATACATATGCATGTGTGTATATATAGCACATGTTTCCATGATGGCCTGTCAGTACACACACGTGTGTATCTATGATAAATTAACTGCTTACATAATAAATCTTTTCCTCTCCAAATGTTGAATCATTATTCTCCCATCTCTGGTCTTGGTTTGCCTTTTACAATTCTGATTAGCATGCCCTCCAAGTCTTTAGCTGAGTGATTAATAAAAACGGGTTCAACAAGGCAGGACCCTGGACAGAGCCTTTCTTCCAGCTCTAGAATCTACCTTTGGGGCTTGATTCTGGCTAAGAGAATGATCATCTGGCTTATGGGTCAATATATTTGATGTAAAATGTGTAGAAAGAGTGTTAACTGCTTCGCTAAAACAAAAATAAACTATGTCTACAACATCCTGCCAATCTACCAGCCAAATGCCTCCTTGCAAGGAAACAAGGGTAGCGTGTACAGATTATTCTTAGGCAGCCAGTGTTAGCTCCTGATCCCCACACTATGTCCTAAAAATGTATAAGCCATTTGTTTGAACTCACTGTTCTTTAATTTTCAGATCCACTCTTTTTTTCTTCATGTTTGAAATACAGTTTGCCTCTTCTCTTCCCTGGCTGCCCCATTTTCCAGGACCATCATGTCATTATGTGCAACTGGTCTTGTAATTTTATTTTATTTTATTTTAGCAACACTAGCCTGAGAATGGTCTTGTAATGGCCATGTGTGAGCCTCACCTGCCTTAAGCTGGAGTTCCCTTAACAGGTTATTGGTTCTACCTGCTTGAAGACCCCACCCCCAACCCTATGGAGAAGATGAAAGTCAACAGAAGTTGTAACTTCTATCTTCTTTCTCTCTTAACAACATGATATTCTATCCCCAAACAACCTATCCTTTTTCTCATCTTTTGTTACTTCCAAGAAGTATAACAACACTGCACCCCAGGACATCATTACTTAGGGGGGAAACAGTCATGAAAAACTCACTGAAATTACAGAGGTTTCATTATCCTATTCTGTCTACTTTTGTATATGTTTAAAACTTTTTAATATAATTTTTTTCAAAAACCAACCAAAATATATGAGCTATATTAGAAAACACAAATTACGAGTCTGGATCTTGGGTCAGAGTGAAAGCAGGGGAGAGACTCAGCATGTGAACAGGGAGGAGACCGAGCAAGACACAGGATCTTGGAGAAATTAACCTCTGTAGGGCCTTATGACCCTAAGCCCCAAGGCTCAAATACACTCTTTTCTAGTTCTTCCTCCTCTTAGGGTGGTGATGGCTAAGGAAGAGAATTCTGGACTCAATTTAAACACAGACTTCCAAGGTTCTATGCATTGACTGGATGCAGTGGCTCATGCCTATAAAACCCCAGTAGTCTGGGAGGCCACAGTAGGAGGATTGCTTGCAGCTAGGAGTTCAAGACCAATGCTCCATGCATTGATCTCACTCCTTCCTCTAGGATAAGCACCTACTTCAGGCTAGCGTCTAATTTTAACAGTAACTGGTGAGTTTCCATGCGTACTTGATGCTTGTATCTCCTTTATGTCTGCTCTCTTCTTTAGAGGTGTCTTTTTTAGAACACAGATCCCAGAAGACAGTTTCCGTGTCTTTAACTTTCTTCAGAAAGCCGTGGAACATCCCTGTGCTCAGGAGCCCAGCAAATCCCTGTTCTCAGATGTGCAGCCTCTAAGCTTGCGGTTTTCCTTCTTCATCCAGTGCCTGTCTGTGCATAGGTCTCAGGTCACGAGGGTTGGGGCTGTCTGCCAGTTTCTAAGTCAACACTCCAGGCAGAAAAAAGGGAGGGAGAAGGTGAGCAGATCTGAAGCAGCCTTCCTGAATAAGACTTTAAGGGATGAGATCACAGCCAACTACCTCGAAGTTTCTGATCCACAGAAAACAGGACACTGCGTCAGTAAGAAACACCCAGAACCATTTTTCAAAACCAGCAGCTGTAAAGGAATTAATGCAGATCACTGTTTAGTGCACACACAGCCTTATTCCTCCCTTGAAGAGCTTCACAGTCATTATTAAAGAACACGTTTCAGAACATAATATTATTAGGCTATTGATTGTTGTTTGTTTCGATGTTTAATTCAGTAACAACTCGAGTTGTGGAGGGCTTTAAATGAAACAGATGCTCTGAAGACCGGCAGAAACATTCCAATTTTCCACTGGGTTTCACAAGGAGCTTTGGCAATGCCGTGGGGGATCAGGGCTACTGGTGCCATGAGGTTCTTATAGGTGGGGAATTCAGGGGCCGCTGCTGAGCAAGGCTCTGCGGTCTTTCGGTACAGAAAATAGAAAAGGCGGAGAGTTCCACATGAATCCAAACAACATCCGCTCTCTCTGTCACCACGCATTAAATGATCCAGGACTGAAATTCAATACACACCCCGGGCACTCTTGCAGAACGGTACCCGCGCATCTCGGTGGCATCGACATCCCAGGAGGAAAAGAATAGCAAAAAAACCCCAAAAAAACCCCCAAAAAACAAACAAACAAAAAACCCCAAAAAACCCAAAAAAACCTTCTTCTCTGAACACCCATAGAGATAAAAGAGACTGCACTGCGAAACCCAGTCCTAGCTGGGATGATGAGACTAAAGGTTCCAAAAGTACAGCCAGGCGACACAACAGCAGCTCCTCCTCTCCCCCATAGACGGTTGGCTAGCAGGACCCCAAAGGTGTGTCTGAAATCTAGGCACAAGCAAAGCCTGAGGCCAGACTTAGAAGCAGCCTGGCCCCAGTGTCCTTGGGTCCTTTGTCATCATTTCCTGTCCAGTGCACCCCTAAAACCTTGCTTAGAACCGGCGTCCCAACCCTCCCTACTTGGTGCTTGTGTCATCTTTGTTTTGATGCCCTCTTCTTTTTCCTGGACTGGTAGTTCACAAAGTGTGGTCTCTGACCAGGAGCACTGGCATCCCCTGGGGGCTTGTTAAAAATTCACATTTCTTGGGCCCCACCCCAGACTTCTAGAGTCAGAAACTCTGAGGATGAGGCCCAGCCATCCATGTTTTTAACAAGTTCTCCAGGTGATTCTGATGCACTCTCAATTTTGAGAACCACTGGCTTGGACTATTGCAACAGTCTGTGATGGTCTCTTGCCTCCAGAGCCAACCTTCTCAAACAGAAACCTCACCAGCTTCAGGGCCTGGCACAGCCCAGCACATTGTAGGTGTACAATAAATGTTTATTGACTGACTAAATGAAATATGACCTCTGCTTTTAAAACCCTGATGGTTACTCACAGCCTATAAAAAAATAGAAATTCCTCAGGAAGGTAGAATAATGTTTATTTGATTGTTATTGCTTGTTAGCACTATTTTTATTTGTAGCCATCATTTTATTAGCAGCATCTACATTGCTGCAGGTGCTTTGGTAAACACCATGTATTGATATTTATTTACTTTTTAAACATTTCAGCCCTGAGAGGTAGATGTAGGTAGTTGCCTTTTACAGAAGAAGAAATTGAGGCTTGGAGAGGTTGTGTAACTTGTGTAAGGACACATAGGTAGCAAGCAATGAGCTGGAGTTCAAACCCAGGTTTGTCTGTCTCCAGGACTCATGCCTTAAATGTATGTCCTTTCAAAATCAGACCTTGATGTGCTTTCTACACTCGCCCCACCCACCACGCTGTCTCAGGGCTCCACAGTTTGGCTTGTGCTGTCCCCTCTTTCCAGCACATCCTTTCCTCCTTCTCCTACCTGGAGATCAGACAACCACCTGAAACCGCTCTGATCCTCATCCAAGACAGAATGAGCTACTTGCTAATTATACCAATGAGCCAGTGCATTATGCTGGGTGGCTTGTCGGGGCCTAAAAACCTAAGATGAGTATTTCCTGAAGCGTGGTCCTCAGATCACCTACATCAGAATTACATGGTGGGGGGAAGCATGTGAGAAATGACAACCTAAGCACCCCCTCCTCCATGGTTATTCTGCACAGTAATGTTTGAGGACCACCGCCCTGCAGTGTGAGTTTTTCTTATTCATGCGGGTTCCCTGCAGCAATGCAGAGGGGTTGCCGCTTGACAGGCCATCAGAGAATGTATGAATGAGCCCTTTTCTCTTAAAAAGATTGAGGTGGGGTGGGGCATCCCATAAAACACTCACAGGAGAAAAACCACAGCAGAAACAGCCTTTCCAGATGTGGCACCAGCTGTTGGCACGTAAGAAACAAGCTTGAGTGTGAACAGAAGACACATGTTCTGAGCCGCAAAAACTTGACTTATTGACTTTGGCAAGGCTTGCCGACCACACAGTGCTGATAATGTTATTAATGCTGAATGTATTCGCCTGACCTTATCAGGCCATATAAAGGGCACAGGTGTCTAATTAAGTTCAGACGTCAGACCTCTAACTTCTTTCTCGATAGCTACTGAGCCTATCATTTACCTTGATGTTCCTAAAATGATCAGTCTTTAAAACCAAAGGAAGTTGGTCATTAGCATATGTAAGGCGCTTGTCATGATTTGTGGTAAGACTAATCTGGTGTCCCGAGAAGGAGGGCATTTCATTCTACTCATTTCATTCTACTTGGCATGACACCAGCCCAGCTGGTAGGAGACCCAGGCTTATCACTCCATCACACTTGCCACTGGGCTGTGCTCTCTGTCTCCTTCTATTCAACATGCACACAGATGAATTGGAAGGTGATGCTGATGGGCTGGCTGATCAAATGAGCACGTGACATAAAACTGGGAGAGGAAGCCAAAGTGCTGGGTGTCAGAGCTGAGATCCAAAAGAGACCTGTAGTCAGGAGTGATTGACCACTGGCTGGTGGAAGGTCCTCTTCTTGGACTGTCTCTACCCTCAGAACAAATATTAAAATAATAGCAGATAATAGCAAACATTTGTATAGAACTCACTGTGTGCCAACTCAGCCCGAGTACCTTTAAACACATTAATTCACTTAATCTCCAGCATCCTATGAAGTAGGTTCTATTAGTATCCTTATTTTAAAGATGAGGAAACTGAGGCAAAAGCAGTTAACTAACTTGTCCAGGGGACTGTAAACATCATTGGATTGAACCTTCTTTTTCAGTTCCACCCACGAAATCTCCCCTTTCTTTTGTAGCTGCCCGGTGTACTTGAATACTCCCAATGTTGGAACACTTACCTCTGCCAGAGGCAACCCTTTGCTTTTTCTTTCTTTCTTTCTTCTCTTTTGGTAAGCTCCTATTTTGTGGAAAGTTATTCTCTATACTGATTGTAATGGAGTTGCTTTTTCTTTTTTTCTTTTTTTTTTTTTGAACTGGATAGCTGAGTTGGAGATACTCATGTGACGTGGCTGCCCCCTAAAGTAAAGTCATTTTAGCCTCTATGGGCTATATTAATAGAGACATGTGTAATGAACTGAAGGAGGTGACAGGCCTGCTTTTCCCTGGGCTGTGCAGCCATGCTCAGAGTGTCATGTTCAATTCTGGACTCCTCAGTGAACTGGGGCAGGCAGTTGTCGAACTGAGCTGTGCCTGAAGAACGGTGGTCCAGTCAGTGAGAGAAGCTGAAAGCAGGATTCAGAGGTTCTGATGGAGGTGGAGATACCTGACTTGGAAATGAGATGACAGATGGGGCAGGGGAGAGGTGATTGTGATGGCTGCCACTTGGGATCAGCCTGAAGGGACACAAGACTGACCTGTTCTAGTGTCAACTCATTTCTGAGTTGACTCAGACCAAGGATAGAGCCAAGGCCACTACATAGGTAGAGAAAGCTGATTTTCTTTCTTTTTTGAGACAGTCTCACTCCATCACCCAGGCTTGAGTGCAGTGGCATGATCTCAGCTCACTGCAACCTCCACCTCCTGGGTTCAAGCAATTCTCATGCCTCAGCCTCCTGAGCAGCCGCTACAGGCATGTGCCACTATACGTGGCTAATTACAGGCATGTGCCACTCCACTACACCAGCTAATTTTTGTATTTTTGGTACAGACTGGGTTTCGCCATGTTGGCCAGGCTGGTCTTAAACTCCTAGCCTCAAGTGGTCCGCCCCGCTCAGCCTCCCACAGTGCTGGGATTAGAGGCATGAGCCACTGTGTCCAGTCTGATTTTCTTTTTTAAGTGCACATTTTAGTTTAGGATAGTCTTAAGTTTACAGAAAAATTGCAAGGGTAGTATAGCGAGTTCCCACACATGCCCTGCCCAGTTTCCCCTATCATTAACATCCTACGTTAGTATGTTACATGGGTCACAATTACTGAACCAGTATCAATATATGATTATTTACTAATGTCCACACTTCATTCAGACTTCTTTAGTTTTCCCCTAATGTCCCTTTTAGGTTCCAGGATCCCACCTAGGATACCACATTACATTTAATTGTCATATCTCTTTAGCTCCTCTTTGCCATGACAGTTTCTCACTTTCCTTGGTCTTGATGACCTGGACAGCTTTGAGGGGTACTGGTCAGGTATTTTTGCAGAATGTCCCTCAGTGGGATTTGTCTGATGTTTTTCTCAGGGTTAGACTGGGGTTTTTGGGAGGAAGACCACAGAGGCACTGTGCCATTTTCATCACATCATAACCAGGGCACACACTCTCAACATGACTTGTCCCTGCTGATGTTGACCTTGATCACCTGGCTGAGGCTGTGTTTGCTGTGTTTCTCCATTGTAAAGTTACACCCCCCCACATCCTACACGCTTCAGAAGGAAGTCACCATGCGGCACCTACGCAGGAGTAGGGAGTTATGCTTCAGCTCCTCCAGGGTGGTGTATTGACATCAATTATTTGGAATTCTTCTATCCGGGAGATTTGTCCATTCTCCCTCATTTACTTATTTATACAATCATTTATTTATATCAGTATAGCTTCATTTATATTTATTTATACTTTAGGTTATAATCCAATACAACTTTATTTATGTTGTTGCTAAAATTGCTGCAGCTTTAGCCATTGGGAGCTCTTTCAGTTAGCTCCTCTGTCTCTTTGATACATCCCATCATGGCGGCTTTTCAAGCACCTCATTACTGTCTGCACTACCAGATGCTCCAGGCTCACCTTGTATATTTCTTGTCCCATTCCTAGAATCAGCTATTTCTCCAAGGAACCCTGTTTCCTTTTGCTGGAGAATGGTATTAGAAACCAAGATCTGGGGGCTAGGTGTGCTTGTTGATACTGGAGTGTGAGTTGCTTCTAGGGCCTCTCAGATGACAGATCAAGGAAATATATGTGTGTATACTAACCCATGTATAGACATTTATCTATAAATATTTCTATATGTAACCATCTGTATCTATATTATGTTCACACTGTCTCCAACTCTAATCCAATACCACATGAATCATCCCATCTTAGGGGAGACTGATTTTTAAACAACATCAAAAAAAAAAAAACATTCTGCAAAGTTGGAGCTGGTTGCTTCTGGAAGTAGTGAGTGCTCCCTCACTAAGTGTATTTAAGCAGATTGGGAAGAAATAAGGAAAGGAGGGGTCTGATGGGTAGAATTGGAAAAACTCCACTTAACTATACTCAAGGTCCCTTTCAGCCCAGTGATTGTTGAAACAGAAGTGCCATATAAGGAAAGGTATGTCCAAGGTACACATGGCTTCCCGGGGGCATTCTTTGTCTTCTCTCTTTCAGAAGTCTGCAATCTGGACAAGGAGAAAGAGCTGGCATTTAGACAAATAAAGGATACACCATTCAACAGGTAGGAAATTCATGGGATTTGCAATCCAAAGAAGAGAAAACAGGCTTAAAATATAAATGAAGCTCAAAAAGATTTTAAATTCACAGATGACAGAGCCAGAATGGATTGTGAAAGGGGAACAATGCTGGCTTGTGGGAAGGACAGTTGCCAGGGTGTTGACATCTGAGGAAGTAATTCTGCTGCTCCCTTAAGGTCCTGGGTGTGCACAGAGAAGCAATTCTTTTTTTTTTTTTTTGAGGCAGAGTCTCGCTCTGTCGCTTAGGCTGGAGTGCAGTGGTGCTATCTTGGCTCACTGCAACCTCCGCCTCCCAGGTTCAAGCGATTCTTCTGCCTCAGCCACCCAAGTAGCTGGGCTATTTCAGGCACGTGCCACCATGCCTGGCTAATTTTTTTGTATTTTTAGTAGAGATGGGGTTTCACCGTGTTAGCCAGGATGGTCTCAATCTCCTGACCTTGTGATCTGCCCGCCTCCCAAAGTGCTGGGATTACAGGTGTGAGCCACCACACCCAGCTTGCAATTCTTTATATTTTACTGCAGCAGCCCAGGATCTAGTTGGGGGTAAATGGGGCAGGCCAGAGTCTGAGAAGGAAATAAGGAATTGACTGTCCTGAACACACAGCAAGGCTGAATTCCCCAGGAAGGCAGTGCCGCCCCAGCTTTAGGACATGTTAGAAATAGGATGGCCACCCTACTGCAGGAGAAATGATCTTTCTCAACCAGCAGCTCTTCCTTCTTCCTGAAGCCTTGTCTGAAAAGACCATGAATCACCTCTTGCGGAAGGAATAGAGATGATGGGACAAAGAGAGAATTCCTACACCAGCGGGTGCTCACTAAAAATGCAGACCGTGGGTCCTATCCCCAAAGATTTTGAGCCAGTACATCTGGAGATGAGCTCAGAGATTTATTTTTAAAACCATATCTCTAGGTGATGCTGATACTGGAATTTCTCAGTCACATTTGGAGCTCTGCTGGTGGTCTTAATACCAGAGTTTGCCCAGGACAGTCTCAGTTGGTTTGCTTTCCTTTCCCCTCCATGTCAAAAGTGCCCTCATTTGGGTGACAAACTAAATGGTCTCTCCCTTCTTAACACTGATATGTCTCCAAGCTGCAGCAGAAGTCACATGTTGATAGGCACCTTTTTTGACCAGCAATGCCTGTACCATCCCAGCTTCAATCTGAGAGTGTATTCACCCTTGAAAGTGAGGCTTCTCAATTGGGGAAGGAGGAGGTTCTAGAACTCCTGGAGTCAGGGGACTTGGGAGCCAGGGAAGAGTAGATTGGCAAAGCTCTCAGGTGTTTTGATGCTCCATCCCCTCTCAGCCCCTTGACAATCACTACCGTAAAGAAGGAGCCAGCCTGTGGGGACCGGGCAGCCACTCCAGCCCGAGCCTTCCTTTGGGCCGCTTGCCCTTCCTTTCTCTTTCTCCTCCTCTCTTTCTCCCAAGTCTGCATTTTCCCCCGTCAATATCAAAGGACTGCCAATGTGCTTCGCCTGTTGATGATGACTCTTGAGATTAAAGAGTTAGCTGATCTTTGGTCAAATGTAACCATGGAAATCTGAGACATTAACCATTGCCTGCTGGGGACCTCAGATAGGAAGCTCTCATAATCCCTCCATGCTCAGGAGTGATGAGATAGACCATGGACGACCCCACAGAGCCATTGATCAGAAACACAGATCTCATCATGCCTTATCTCCCCACCCAGACCCACTCCCAGCTTGGTAACCCTCAAAATGCCAAAACCATAGCAAAGGGTGAAAATCGTTGCTGACGCTGGAGGCAGCAGGCTTAGTCATTGGGTATCTCGTCTCCCATCCATTTTCACTCCTTGGTGACCTCACACAGTATCAGGGCTTTAAATACCATCTACCCGCTGACAACTCTCAAATTTATATCTCCACCCCAGACCTCTTCCCTGAACTCCAGACTCATACATCCAACTGCCTACTCCACATTGCTCTTGAATGTTTAATAGACATTTCAAATTTAACTTGGCAAAAACTGAGCTCCCAGTAGCTCTTCTAGACCTACTCCTGCTGTCTTTCCTTTCCCAACTTCTAGCTTCCAGGTGCTCAGGCCAAAAGCTCCAAGTCTAACTGGATTCCTCTCCCATCCCATACCCAATTCCTATTGGCAAATCTTATCAGCTCTACCTTACAATATATTAATACACAGAACATGGTTATTTCTCACACTTCTGCTAATCTCTGGTTTAAGCCCATCATTTTTAATTTGGATTACTGCAAGAACTTCCTGACAGCTCTCAGCTTCCCCCTTTCCTTCCTTCAGTCTATTCTCAACACGAAAATCAGAGCATCCTTTTAAAGTGCAAGTCGCATCATGTCACCCCTTGGCTCAAAATCCTTCTCCTAACGGCTTTCTTCTCACTCAAAGAAAGAAGCCAGACTGAGCAACCCGTCCTCAGGGCCAGCATGGTCTGCTGCTCTGGCTACACTCGGTTCTTATTTGTCACTCCTCTCTGCTTCCTCACTCTGCTCCAGCAGAGAAGGCTACCGTGTTCCTGCCTCAGGCCAGCTCTCCCCAGCTAACCACAGGGCTCCCTCCCTCGGGTTGCCTCAAACTCCTCAGAGAAGCTTTCCCTGACACTCACTCCTGACACTTCTACCTCCCTTTCCCACTTTAACTTTTCCCCTTAGCACTTTGCCATCTAACATATTTATATCTTTAGTAACATCTTTCTCCCTCTCTAGGAGGTAAACTCCATGAGGGCAGGGATTTTTGTCTGATGGTTCGCAGCAGTCTCTCAGATGCCTAGACAGTGCCTGACACAGACGGGCGGTGCTACAAGAATGTCAGTGATTGTTTAAACGAATCATTCATCTATAACAAGTGCCTATAGAGTAATAAGTAAAACACATCTTTAATAAGAAAATGATCAGAGTACATAAAAAGACAATTTACAAAGAGGAAACACACCCCAGCTACTGAAGGGTTTCTTTTAAAGTTTACCTTCATTAGGAATGATCAAAGAAGTGTGTGTTAAAACAATGACATGCTACATCGCTAGTATCAAAGTAACAAAGATAAACCAAATAATAATATCCAATGCTGACGAGCACACTTATACTCTGATAGAGGTAGTAAAAATTTGTAAAATGGTTTTGGAAAGCAATTTCACGATATATATTAAGAGTCTAACATATTTTTCATACCTTTTGATTGATGACTAGGAATCTGTTCTAGAGAGCTCAAGATTCAGATAAAAGCTTATGCGCCCCAATGGATGAATGCATAAACAAAATGTGGTATATCCACACAATGGAATATTATTCAGCCTTAAATAGGAAGGAAATTCTGACATATGCTACAAGGAATGAGCCTTGAGGACATTATGCTAAATGAAATAAGTCAGCCACAGAAAGGCAAACATTGTATGATTCCACTTATAAGAAGTAGGTAGAGTAGTCAAATTCATAGAGACAGGAAGTTGAATGGTGGCTGCCAGGGTCCGACGGGAGGAGAGAATGGGGAGTGAGTGTTTAATAGGTTCAAAGTTTCAGTTTGGAAAGATGAAAAGAGATCTGTGGACAGATGGTGATGATGGTTGCACAACAACGTGGATGCACATAATGCCACTGAACTATACTCTTAAAGATGGTTAAGAAAGGGAATTTTATGTTATGCATAGTTTACCACAATTTTGTTTTTTTAAAGCTACAAGATTGAACACAGAGCTGCAGCTAAGTTCACCAATGGTTTATTTATATACCTTGGAGAGGTGGGAAGTGTGATGCATGTTTTTCAAAGATAAGTCTTATAACACCATATCAATGTTTGGCTTGAGATGTACATTTATCTGTTTTGAGAGCCCCCAGCTACACTAAAGTTTCAGTAACCAGAGTGGCTAGTAACCCTGCCCTAAGAGGAAATGCAGGGCAGCTGGACATGGTGTGTCCAGCGTGCCTTTCACGGGATACTTCTTTTACCTGGAAGACAGCGAAATGCCTAGTTGTCTAACCTGAGACCAGGGTCCCTCGCCCGGGAAACTTGTTTCTACTGGCAGACATCCTTGTGGCTCTCGTCCGACCTGACCATCACACTTACACTGGGAGCCTAACCATATGCCCAGAGAAAACCCGGCCTGGGGCAGCCCCTGGTTCTTCAGATGGAAGGTACAATACACCACCAGAACAGGAAACAAGTTCAAAGACCTTTTATTTCCAGACCCTGAGCAAAGGGAGTACCATGAGTCAGGAGGGCAGTCCTCTGTTTCCAGGTCACAGGAGGCAGGAATAAAGAAAGAGTCAGACAGAGAGAGAGAGTGCACTCTAGCAGTGTATGTTATAAGGGAACAGGGTGTGTGGGTCACTTCAAGTTCACAGGCAAATACCTGAATGGTCCATTACAAGCAGCCACAGGAAAGCAGGGAGCCCGGTCTGCCAGATGGGAGAGACACCTCTAAGTTCTCATGCCCTCTGGGTGTGGTGTAGGACTGGAAACTGGGCTTTGCTTCTGATATGAGAAAGTTAAACCTGTACTTGAAATGGATGCCAAGGCAACATAAAGTCATCAGAATCTACTACATTATCTCTGAATAAAATGTTAAAAACAAAAAAATAAAAAAGTTTATGCAAAGTGTTTTTCACTGAGATACTATACATAGTAGTAAAAAAGAAAACAGTGTAGTACCTATTGATAGGGAAATGGTTGCATAAATTATAGAATATCCACATAATGAAATATTATGCAGCCGTAAAAATTGTTTTTGTAAATGCTTTTGTAACCTGGAGAATTATTGTGGCATAATCCTGAGTCAAGAAGCAGGATACAAAATTTGAAATACGATGAGAACTCAAGTTCAAAAAACAACGTAGCCTTATTTCATCAATTCCAAGACATTGATGGAATTCCAAGGATTTTTTTTCACATTTTAACCTCTCTGAAATGGAATGTCTCACTCCCTCTGATAAGAAGCACTGTGTCAAGTGTAATTGTGCATTTGTAGAGGCACAGAAAGTAGTGATGTGCTCCCAAACGATGGTGTCTTAGATGTAATGAAACAGTGTCTAGAAAGAAGACTAAAGGAAGGAATATGCCATAATGCCAACTAATTGTGTGTGTGTATTTCTTTCTAATTTTCCATATTTTTAAGACATTTCTATAATCAGCTTGTATTACTTTTAGAATCAGAAAAAAAAGTAAGTTAAAAATATCTCATCCTGGCTGTTCATTGCCTGACAAGACAAAGCACAAACTCCCCAGCCCCTGTGCCCTCTGAGGCCGGCTTCACTGTTCAGCCTTGTCTCCCTCCCACCCTAATTCACACACCAACACATTACTCTTGGGCCTCCATGCCATCATCTCTGTGGAAATGTTCTTTCTCCTGCCTGAAATGCCCCCCACCCCGGCCCCCTTTTCTGCCTAGTGATTTCCTACTTATGTTTCAACAGCCCATCTCAAAACTGGACTCCTCTGTGGGGACTTCCTGTTTACTTCCTATCCCAAAAGGAGCAGAGCAGCCTCTGCATTTCCAAAACACTTGTTGCCTGACCTCGAAAATAGAACTTCCTCCCCTTCCCCACTGAAACTTTTCTCCTAGAGCCCCACCACCACCAACCTGCTGATTTCTAATTCTAGGGAACGCTTCCCAGCCCTTATGTTCTCTGAGCTTTCTGAGGCGTCTGATGGGCACCACTTCCTCCTTCCTGAACCCCTTTTGGCCTGCTGCTGCAGTGACAACTTTTCTAGAATATTCTCCTCCACCTAACTCCTTCCTTACCATTGTCACTGACCTTTTTTTTAGACAGTCACTGAAATGCTTTTTTTCTTTGGTCCCATGGTTCTTACTTCGAAGTCAGGGGTGTGTGGATAGGCCCTAGGGGTTCACGAACCTCCCAAAACTGCAGAATTCTGTGATTATAATAGTGTGCACACAGCCTGGGGAGACAGCCATCGCATTCTTTGTCTCATAAAAGATCCCATACCAAAAAAAAAAAAAGAAAGGTTAAAAATGAAAATGACTGCCCTACACATTCTCCGGTGACCTCATCTACTTTTGATTTTAAGATAAAATACCACTTATATTTTTATCTCCCCTCAAAGAACTTCTAAAGGATGGGCGCTGCATGCTGTGTTGTGTGCGGGAGATATTTTTGCATGGGGAGGAGGCGTTTTCTCTTAAGTCACAACTCAGCCTGTTCTGCCTACACACATTAGGAGGAAGAGAAGACGGCTGGGAGACGCCCAGGAAGCGCCTGTCGGTGTGTAGTAGGGAGGACTGGGTACAGCGAAGCTGCCATGAAACCAGCAGGCTCCCCCCTGCTGCGTAACAGGCGGACTCACTTTGTTGTACATTTTGTCTCATCTCAACACCGAAGTCTGAGGTTCACGTGCACTCAGGCACCTCCGGTTACCGCTCAAGCAGCAAGGTCACCTGCTTACAACTTAGGAAAAAATCAGAGACAACACGGCGTAGAGCGTCTGAATAGAATTGCGTATCCAGGACTGGCAAGTCAGCCTCTTTCGACACTTCCCAATATCCTCAAAAATAAAGAAAAAATATTAATCTAGAGAAGGAGAAGTCGCTTTGGCGGAAATTGTTTTCTCCTCCGACTCTCCAGGGCTGTTTAACTCCTTGAAGATATCAAACGGATTTCATCTCTGCTCCCCGGGTCCCCTCCGCGCCCCAGTCCCGCTTCCCCTCTGCCCCTCCGCTCGGGGTCACCCCTGCCTCTGCCGGGAGCCCGGAGAAGCTGGACTCGGGGAGCCAGGACAGGCTCGGATCCTAAGGCCAGCATTTATGCTCCCTGTTCAGAGATAGGAAAAAAGACCCCTTTCTTCTTCTTGATATATTTAGTAACGACCTTAAAGAGTCTGCGAGGCTGAATGAATTGGTGCATCTCGCTGCATTGGAAGCAGCTGCCGCGGCGCAGACAGGAGGAGGGAGAGACGGAGGGGAAGGGGAGGCGGGCGGAGGGAGACGCTGGGGAGAAGGAGAGGGCGGTGGGGGAGAAGGGAGCGGGCGGTGGGGGAGAAGGGAGCGGGCGGTGGGGGAGAAGGAGACCGGAGAACGTGGAGCCCGCGGGAGGAGGCCGGGGCGCGGGCAGGGACTGGCGCGGGATCGATTCCCGGGTGGCGGTGGAGGGCCGGCCCGGGAGGAGCGGCGGAGGGGCCGGAGCCTACCGTTAAATCTGGCTAAGCGGCCACATTTAAGGGCCCTGCGAAGGAATCCAATTTGCGCACGAGGATCGTCTACAAATTTATATGTCGGCATTTAACACAAAATGGTCTTGGCCCAATCCCAGGGCACAGAGGGACCCGGGGCCCGGCTGACTGATGCGGCTGTCCTCAGCCCCCTCACGGAGCACGGGTGCGGGAGGCGCCAGCGCCGGTTCCTGACCCGCCTCCCGGCTGGAAGCTTCAAAAGACTTCAGACCTCCGGGGCCCTGTGCACAGAGATGCTGGCTGCATGGGGCGTGGAGGGAAGGGATGGGGAGCCCGCAGACCTCGCTTTCTTCCTCCTCTTCAGGGGAGAAGTAGCTGGAAGACTCAACATCTCTTGGCATCCAAGAGCAGAAAGAGGATTACTCTGTCGGCACTTTGGCCCAGTCGGAATGGAGTCACCTTTTCCTAAAGGACGTGGGGCACCATTTTTGTTACAACTGGCAGCCAGTCTTCTGCATATTTCTAGATGGACTCTCCCTGTGAATGACAAAAAGGCGCCCCTTCCTCCAGGCCTGCACAGCCTCACACGGGTGTAGGGCTGGGGGAGACGAGAGAAGACTGGGCTTCCAGTCCCCCACTCCTACACAGAGGCCCTGTCTAAATGCTCCTCCGCCCTCTGTGCCAAGAGCCTCTCCACCTGCCAGGGAAGCTAGGCACACTCGGTGAGCGTGCTCCTGGGCCCCCAATGAGGAGCTAGCTCCCGGCTGCCCCTTGAGGTCATGAAGCCTTGGAGGAAAGAGGAACCATCTACCCAGTGTGTGGTCCCTTCCCCGAACCACATCTTACATCTTAGGGCCCCTATAGAGACCACTGACGTGGATCCCCAAAACCCAGAGGAAGAGAGACAGCTTAGCTGCCTCTGAGGACCAGAAAGACACTCCAGGGACAGGGAGCTGCGTGCCTGGAGAGCCTGTTCCTGGCCATCTAGAGCTCAGAAAGGCAGGCTGCCGCAGCGTACTCTCATCCAGACCTTCACTGATTATAGATGGCTCCAAAGCCCATAGCGAGGAATAAACAAACATCTTCAGTAGGTCCTCCATGCTCATTCCACTTCTAACAAAGCTTAACAGAGTTGATCAGTGATTTTAAAGTGAGGATAATAAGAAAGAAAACCAAATACCTTGCATGTAGAAGCAAAAGTGTTTCATAGTTAACAGCATGAGCACTGGCTCCAGGCTGCCTGGGTTCAAATCCCAGCTCCCCATAGGGTAGTATTTGGCCTGAGGCAGGTTTCCTGATCTTGCTAGGCTTCACCTGTCTCACGTATAAAGTGGAAATCATATGCATCAAACCTCATGGGGTTAAAGTGGGAATCACATGCATCGAACCTCATGGGGTTAAAGTGGGAATTACAGGCATCGAATCTCATGGGGTTAAAGAGATGATCAGATGAGCTAACACATACAAAGCACTTGGAATAGTGTCGGATACATGGAAAGACCTTACTACATCGCAGCAGTTTTTAGTTTTACTAAAAATGCTCATCCCTCAGTTGAAATTCTATCTATTCATGGGCAAACCAGATCCATTGCCATTGCTTCCACAAAATTGTTCCAGACTTCTTCAGTTAGAATTTATCCTCTCCCCCCCACTCTGATCCAGCCTCTAATCCAGAATTTATCACGTTCTATTTTTTGTACTAGTTATCTGTGGATGTGTCTACAGGTTCAACTGTAATAGGTTACAATCTTCTTGATTACAGGACTGCACTTTATATATCTTTGTTTCTCCTTGAGTGATTGGCAAAGTTCCTTTATACAGCTCAATAAGTGTTTGTTGAATTGAATAAAATGTAGACAAATATAGGCTAGCTCAGTCATTTTTGTTCATTTTGGCCCAGGGATCATCTCATCCAAAGGTGTGAAGTATGTGTTCCCTCAGAGCCTCTGAGTCTTTGCTGGACTTTCAAGATGTCACAGGAAAAGTGGAAATATTTGCTAAGCATTTCTATGCAGTTGGTATTCATGTGCAATTTACTGCCAAATTAGTATTGGGCTTGCCTGAAATTTATGGGTAAGTTCTGAACAGCTGGACCAGGTGGGCCCCTGACAGATAAGAGGGCCCAGGGTAATTGATAAAGGGGCCTCCACTCAGGCATCTTTTGTGACAGGTTCTATAAGTCCTTTGGCAAGCTGCTCATCATGACAGGAGCTGAATTGTGATGTCTGGAATACTGTGGCCGGGGAGGAGAGCGGCAGCTCCAGGAACACTGTCTGGCACATGAGCAAGAAAGGAGCAAGGCTCAGGAGCTACACTTGCATCTCAGCGGGTTCTTTTTAGGACCACCTCTGCTCACCCAATGGGGCAGGGCACTGTAAAAGGTCCCCCAAATCAAGTCTTGTTAGTTTTTCCCCTCTCTGGTAACAGTGGCTACTGCAATGATGTTCCTGCTATTAAAAAGAAAGCCAGCTGTTTACAGTCTATGCTGATTTTTTTTTTTTTTTCCTGGGATGATCATAATAGCAACTCACCAGGGTACCAACTCAAATTTGAGACTGGGAGAACCCTGGGGAGGGACGTCGGCTCTGAGACCCAGAGAGGAACAAGATCTGGTTAGCAAGGAATTATACGCCATTCTTGGAAACATAACTGAGAAACGTTGGCTTTATGGAGTTGGTTTTTGCTATCAAAACTGAAACCTGAAATAACTCAACAAGTTCCCTGTTGGAATTGATGAGTACCTCACGAGTGTAAATCAGAGTGGCAGGGAACCAATATGCTGTGATCATCAGTATGTACGGACTGAGCTGTGCCTAAGACAAAGCAGGGATTCACACCAGCCTGGACTCCAGCCTGCTGCTGTTCCTGACGGGGAGGGGAGGCCTCTACCACCTCTTCCTGAGGTTTTATATCAGTATCTGAAAGAACTTCAGCCTCTGATCCTGGACTGCTGGGTGGAGTGCCAGAAGGTCAACTCCAACACAGTCCACCTGATCAAATCACAGAAATAATCACCAGCCCCTCACCCCCTAATTCTGACCAAATGCCCTAGTTAGCACCCATGACGACCTAAGACTTTGCTACGCAAAGTGTGGCCCATGGGCCAGCAGGAGTGACATCACCTAGGAGGTTGTACCAATTCAGTATCTCAGGCTCCACTCCTAGACCTAGCCAATGAGAATCTGCATTTTTAACAAGGTCTCCGGTGACTTGTGTACACAGGAGTGCTTCAGAAGCACTGCTTTGAGCTCCATTTTTTTACCAGCTCTGTCACCTTGGTAGCATTTCTTTACCCCCTCTCCACCTCAGTTTTTTCATACAAAAAATGGGAATAAATCCCTGTTTCCTCTTACATCTTACATAGTACATCGTTACTCCAATGAGACAACAGATGTAAAGAAACTTCTAGTGCTAGGAAACGCAAGTGGCTGCTGTGCACATATCAACCCTTGCTTGCTTTCTGTTCTTCCCATGCACCAAGCTCGCTCCTGCCCTAGGAATTTCTGCACAACCTGCTGGCTCCCCATGACACTGGAGTTGATGGCTTCCTCAAGGTTTGCAACATTCTTGACATAGGGACTCTTCTCCCAGGTCCTTGAGGGCTACCTCCTTTTGTCATTCAAGTCTCAGCTCTAATGTCCTCCCTTCAGAAGGGCCTTTCTGCTCCTCCGAGTCCAAAGCTACACTCTCTGTCACTCACTCTGACTTGCTGTCTTCCTATTGCTTACCCCCTCTGAAATGATCTTGCTTATTTGTTGTCTGTTTGGTGGTTCCTTACAAGAGTTCTGTGGAGGCAAGAATCTGGGCTGACTCATCTACCGTTCTTCTTCCAGCCACTAGAACACAGCCTGGCATTTAGCAGGCATCATATGCATCTTGCCCAGTGATTTGATGAATTCACACTGCTGTCTGGAAGTGTGTGTGTGATGACCCGTGACTGAGCGAGGAGATGGGGGCAGGGCTGGTCCTCGAATCTGTGTGGATGTGTCTCAGTGGTGTCCCCTGCAAATGTTATGATCAGAGGGTCTAAGACCCAACTGAAAGCTCCCTCAGAGAAGTTCTTGCTCCAGAGCACCATTTTGCACTGGCCAGGAAGCAGGGCGGGGCTCATACTTATGCTTATGTTGCTTGTGAGTTCCACGATAGTCAAACTGCTAAAGCATGGTCCTTGAAGGGTAGTCTCCTGACCAGCAGTGTTAGCCCCACTCTGGACATGCTCAGTTAGGCCCTGTGTGGATAGGGTCCTGCAACCTGTTCCAACAAACCCTCCGTGTGATTCCGATATACCCCACCCTAACCACCGTGGGGAAGGAACAAGAGAATCCTCGTCTTTGCCCAAGCTGTGGTCTATGCAGCACCTTAAGGGCGTCAGGCTTTGGTGTCCCATCAGGAGCTGGAGAGTGAATGGAAGCAAGGACTGATGTCACATGCTGCTGGTCATTTTGCTTTTCTTCTTTCGGCCCTTACATGAGTCCCCCTGATTGCTGGGCTGGAAGTGGGAGAAGTTGGTGGGCACTGAGTGATTCTTCTTTTACCAGTGTTTTTTTAGAGTAAGTCAGGCTGATTTAATTTTAATCAGCTGAGGCAGCAGAGCAGCGGTTCTCAGCCCTGGCTGCACTTTAGAATCACCTGGAGCGCTTTAAGATACTACTGAACCTTGGGTCCCACCTCAGTCCGATTAAATCCAAATGTCTGTGGGGTGGAGCTTGTCACCAGTATTTGTTTTTGAAGGGTCCCCAGATGGTTCTAACCCTCAGCAGGGGCTGAGAAGCACTGCAGTATTGTCAAACACCATCTCTCCCAAGCTTGCCTGATGATAAAAATCACGAGGGGCACTTGGTAAAACTACCAATTCCCGGGTTCTTCTCCAGATCGCCCAGTCAGAGAAGCTCCAAGGGCCTGGGGGCTGTCTCTTCAACAAACGCCCGGGGCCACTCTTTTAACCAAGCTTGGGACATACTGGTCCAATGGCCTGTGTAAGCTCTGGGACTGAATTCTAGCTCTGCAGTTTAAAGCAACCCCAGGAAAGTTTCTTAAATCTTTGTTTGCTCATTCATAAAATGGAGAAAACAATAGTATCAATTCCAAAGGATTGCTAAGGATAAATTAGAAGATTCATGTAAAGTGCTCAGGGCAATGCCAGGCACACAGTAGGTGCTCAATGACTGTTACTTGGCACACCTACCCTCATATAAGGTGGGTTCTGAGAAGCTGTTTTTAACAATGCACTTGCTTTTATTTTAGTTTTGGGCAAATTTTGGACTTGCCCTTGTACATGGGCAAAGTTTGGACATGGTCCATTTAAATCAGGGAGATGCCTACAATTTGCTTCTAAGCCTCCAAAACCTCTAATACTATATTCTACACTCCAAGAGTCCCATATCTGCCAACTGTAGGGTGGTTTTTAATCCACCATCAGTAGTGGCTGTGAGGAAGTCCTGGGATCCACTTCCACAAAACATTACACTTGGGTGCTTGGGACTAATGAGGGGATAGTGTCACAGGAGCAAACCAGGCTGAAGTTGAAGACATTCGATCATGTAGTCCAACCTCCTCATGCCACAGCTCAGAGGTAGATGAAGAAGGCTTTTAATTTCCAGCACACTGACATGAACTCAGACATGGAGGCACCTATGCACCAGAGCAGAGGCCCAGAGAAGTCTGGCACAAATAAGAGATGGAAAAATGACCCCACAGAGGTGTCTAGTATTCCCCCAATATTTAAAAACATAGATTTAAGTGCCACACACATGCACAGAGTTGTCACTGGCTCCCTTGTTATTCCTGGATGGAGAGCGGCTGAATAAGAATGAATCTGTTGCTGAGCTCTGGAAAGTGCATTTCAGAAACCTTCTCAGTTAAGACAATTATTGAGGAACATGTTTCCAACTCCACCCTGCAATATCAGACAGAAGAATCTGCAGAATCCCTGTGATTCTTGACAAGGTGCAGGAAATCATCAAACAGCTGAAAAAATAAGGCACCTGGAGCCAGTGGAATTTCTGCTACAATTTCCCAATTAGGTGAAGAGAAACACATAATTGTTCCCCTTGTTCTCATCCTGAAGATCTGAAATGCTGAAAAAAATTCTTGTGTGACCCTATGGATCCTATAATTATGATCATTAAAAGTCTTTCCTGATTATAAAAAAAAGTGTGCACATTTTACAAAAATTAGAAACAAACAGAAAGACGTAAGGAAGAAAATAAAATTAAACTCTAAACCAACCACCTAGGATAGCGTTTTAATACTTCAGTGTATTTCCTTCTCATCCCTTTCCTGTGAATATTTAAATGTTTTGCAAAGTTGGGATTCTGCTGTATCAAGTTTTATATTATGCTTCTTTCCCTTAGTTATGATATCATAAATATTTCTCCATGTCCTTAAATATTATTTGAAAAGAATTCTTAGTGACCACATAATATCTCATCAAGTTGGTGTTCCATAATTTACTTAACCATTTTGTTATTAACAGATATTAAAGTTGCTTCTGGTGTTTTTGCTGTTATAAACATGCACAACAAATAGCCTTGCACATAATTTTCTGACCTTATATTTCTGATTATTTTGCTAGGACAAAGTTATAGAAGTAGAATTATAGAGTCAAAAGGGCTGTGCATTTTTTAGGCTCTTTGTACCTTTTGCAAATTTCTTCCCAAATTTTTGAACTCCCACTAATAGTTTATGAAAATGTCCATCTCATCACATCTTTGCCAATATTGAGTAGTATAATCTACCTAACTTTTGCCAGTTTTGTTAATAAAAACCAGAGTGTGATTTTATGCCACATCTTGAAAATTCTTCGTTGAAGTCATGTATTGTTTTCATGTCTATTGGCCATCTGCATCTCTTCTTTTGTGAATTACTGGTTATGATTATTTTAAGAATTCATATACAAAGTGAAACTGCACCTACCACATTACAGGAAATCCCTGCACGTGAGCTGTCCCTTCAAGCATCTCACTGTGGCTTTAAGTCATGTACACTTAGCCTCATAAATGGCTACTTTCACCTCTTGCCAATGGCAAGAAAAATTCAGAAACCATAATCCTATTCTTTCATACCTTATCTGATTTCATAAAAGCTTCTGACTCACTCAAATGATAGCTACTATTAGAAGATGCTCATCAATACAAATGTCCACCAAAAGCTGTCAAGATAGAGTTATTTTCTCTATGATGCAGTCTAGGCAGGAATCTTTGATAATACGAACACTTTCTGACCCTTCAAGGTCAACACAAAGTCAGGCAAGGTTGGGTTTCAGTTTAACACTCCTTGACATTTCTTTTTCTGTGGAAAGTTATGTTCCTAACCATCTTCCAGCATGAAGTTAAATCAGTCGGTGGACAGTAAATCTCTGCTGACTCTGAGGGAGAAGTAAAACCCACTCTGATCTAATCAAATCTAATCATCAAGCTCAAAAATGCTGCTGCTGCTGCTTTAATTTCAGTAACAGATCTTCACACAACTGTCAACATCATTACCAAAACACATCAGAAAATTGGATGAAAGCGCAACACGTAGACAATCATAATCCCCATCATCAATCTCTAGCGGTCCCCAGTTGACAATTCAGATTAGGGGGTGAGCCTCTAGGGGACACACTTCGCAAATCAGCTTCACAAAAGAGTAATATTAACCCCAGAAGCACCACAATTGTGTGAATTCAGGTACTGGCCAACTGAAAAATAGGAATTGAAGGAGCATCACAACACTTGAACAAAGTTTGTGGTCTAGCCTGTTATGGAGGACCTGACACAGACCACTAAGATTTGAAGAAAGTGGGAAAGTTGTTGCCTATGGAAAGATTTTCAAAAACACAGAGTAAATTAACAAACAGATTTTTAATTTTTTTAAACAAACAACTTTTGACGAGCAAAAGCCAACAGCATTTAGCGATGGTCAGTTGCTAGCAATTCTGCTGGGTAAACCATGTGAACCTTCAATTCTAGACTCTCAAGATGACTCTGATAAGCTAACGTGGCGACTGAGTGTGCTCAGGAGAATGGAAAAACAATATTTTAGAGAATAAGCACCAAACAAATATGAAACATGCCAAAGGGCAATGGTGATGCCCACTACAGGGAGGAAGTCCACCTTTGGAGAAAGCCCACCAGTAGACTCTCCTCAGTTACCAGGGAAGCCACAGAGAGAGTTATGGAATGCCCTGGAATGCCCTTAGAAGTCATCCCACTCACCCATAAATACTTAGTGACACCTACACTGTGCCAAGCACTGTGCTTACATTCAAGAAGACAGGTTTAGAGAGGTTAAATAATCTGTCCAAGGTCAGACAGATAGTTAAAGCCAAGACATCTACTGAAAAAGTAGCATTTCAATTTTTTATGACAAGAGATAGAAAAAGAATGTTTGACAGAAATGAGTTACAGAACAAATAAATAATCCAAGACTGTCTTAGAGCCTGCCAAAAGTAGAGATTCTCCTCTCCCTCCCCTCATTGGGCTGTGCTCTTTTGATCACAAAGAGATAGAAATTTCAAGACACCAAGAGACAGAAATCAATTCTGAGAGCTTCATTCTTCCTTTGTTTCTCTATCAAAAGACACATCAAGAACTACCACATTTCTTCTTCCTCGTGCCTGAAAGTGGAATTCTTCTACTGTTGAAATGATCCAGGACCCTAGGCCTGGCAATGGCATAGTGGTAGAAGACAGAAGATTCATCTATTCCTCTGGCCTATGTGTGTGGGTGTGGCCGGGTGACCATATCAAGATGCGGGTGAAGTAGGGTGTGTTCCACCCACTCTCATGTTTCCATCTGGGGCCTGTAGTGTCATCCAAAAATATGTATGAATATAACACACAGCATACACACATTTTTTTTTTTATTTTGGAAAACCTAATGGCAAATATTTTTCTAATCTAAAAGAAAGTTAAGAAGCAAGGAAACAGGTTGCCTATACAAGGGGCTTTAACCAAGGGTTTGCCGATGGATGTTACATTCTCTCTTATTTTAGATTTGCAGCCCATCCTTGGGCAGAGGACACACATCTTGCTTAAGAGCAAGAGACAACAGCCACTGCTTGTTAAACCTCATCTGCTTCCCATGTGAAGGCGAAAATCCCTACCTGGCTATGTCTGAGGGGTGAGGCAGGGTCTCAGACTGCATGTAGAGAATTTTCCAAAGGCTCTTAAAACACTCTAGCTCTCAGGCTTGGAAACGTGTCTCCAGCATGGAGTGTGACTTCTAGATAATGAGATGGGCTATTTAATAAATATATTGGGATCCGTCCATCCAAATGAGTGTCCCTTCCCCTTCTGAGCAGTCATCAGAGATGCCAGATATTTATCCCAAGGTTGCTGCCATTGTTCCAGACACTTTGGTGCCTCTCTTGAGAATTTTCTTCAAATCCATGCCACATTATTTGGAATAAGCACAATGGTGGCAGAGCCCCATCCTGCGGAGCTGAATTTTATTTTTGGAAACAGTCAAGAGGCTTTTTGGCATTTGTAGCCAAGCTCGGTGAATAACCAGCTGATTGAGCTGGTAATGTTGTTTTGGGTCCAAACTGGAGCATGGTTACAGGGTCTGGTGTTCTTGCACGGCATGGAAACAAGGCTCCCAAGGTCATCTCAAATGCAAAACTCCTGCACTCTTTGAGGGTTGGCAGCACCACCGAACCAGGTACATGACCTTCCACACCCCTCTGTAAAGACAACTTGTTTGGGCACGTGATGCTCAGTGGGATTCTTTGATTGTAAGCAACAGAAGCTGAGTCTGCCTGACTTATGTGAAAAGGAAATTGACTGGCAGGCTATGGGGGAGCTCACTAGTTCAAGGGGAAGGCCGAAGGACCAGGTTAGGAACAGACAGCTCAAGAAGGAGCCAGAACCTTCTGACAGCCTAGCTCGGGTGCTGCAGTGAAAATAACTAAATTTCAAACAGTTCTTCAATCCTTGCATTGCTCTGCCCAAAAATGAAAGACTCAGAGGAGACTGTAATTGGATGCATGTCAGACTTGTTCCCAACTCGTGGCTCTACCCCTTGGCCAGAACTTCCAGGGATCGTTTCGGCTTGTGTAGAGTAAAGGGCAGTATTCCTTGATTACCATTTCTCTGAAACTGCCCACAAAAGGGGAGAAGCAATTACCTACTAGGAAAGAAAAGAAGACAGAATAGATGCTAGGCACCAAAAGATGATGACAAATTTGAACCATAGCTAAGCCCTGTTATTCTTCTTCCTACTACTGTATAATATTATGTATGAGAAGTTTTGCTCTATTTGTCAACATTTTTCTCACGTTGTAAATTACATTGGCCTCATTAGCCATCACCAGTTCCATGAGCTGATGGAATCTTTCTTCTTTATCTCATAGCTCCTAAAAAATACACCAGTCTATGGGCTGCTCCATCTTCTCCAGACGGAACTAGACCCTGCTTCTTTCCCTCAGAGCACTCTTGAAGCCAGAAGCCAGCTTTGTTCTTCTTCTTGTCCTAATGAAGAGAGCAGGTGCTCTTCCTGCTTGCAGTATGCCTGCTACAGCCACCTCTGGCAGTCACGTGGAGGCCAACTGTGCATTTGTCACTGTGGATGAGCTGGGGCATGCATGAGAACAGCCTTTGGTCATCCCAGAGGTGCACTTGCCTCTGCAAAGTGCCAAGGCCCCCTGTGTAGTCCAATTGTGCTTGCTCCCAAGAAAACCAGCCACAGCCTATGCAGAGAAGAATCACCCTTCAACCCCTGCACACAGAGGGAAAACCATGTGCATGCATCTGGACCATTATTAACATGTAAGCCAGGTCCTGAGGCAGTAGCTGGCCCACCCATCGCAGCCTGTCCTGCACTGAAATAAGAGCTCACTTTGTGAACTGCCAAGAGCTCTGCGGATCCCATTTGACCTCAGTGTCCCTGGCCAGCAAGGGACAGAAGGCCATAACCTCCCTATTGAGGATCTTTGAGAAGTTATTCCAAGCCAGAGCACCAATGGGGGCCACAATAGCTGCAACAGCCTCTAAAATGCTGTTTACGGAGGTTCTGAGAGCGATTAAAGCTGCAATGTGTGGGAAAAGGGCTGGGCTCTGGGAAGGAGGAAGGGTAAAGGGAAGATGAGGCTGTGTCTCAGATGGCCCAGGACTGGGAGGGAGGCTGCTTGGGGATGAAATGCACCAAGGGAAGGGACTGGGCTCCCAAGCAGACTGCCACCACACGGGGGAGAGGAGAGCTCTAACATTTGAAGCCAAGACCCTTGCAAGCACCCTCAGGGGGTCCTCTAAGCCTCAATTCCCTAGCCTGTGAAACCAGGGGAGACCTTCCTTTAGTGGTTTGATCTATCAGAGACAACACATGCGAACCATCCAGGCTGGGGCCCATGGGCACTCAATGAAGGGCAGCCCTTCCTTCGTGAGATGCCAATGTTATCTAGAGCAGTACTTTCCAACGTTAAGGTGTCACGGCACAGTGAACTTTCAAAAACAACCTTGAGAGCACTCATGCAGGATTGCCAGTGTTTTATTTTGCCAACTGAGGACAATACAAAAAACAAAGCAAAACCCCCATCATCTATGATACAACCATAAAAATACTTTTCAACACCAGAAAAACAAGAATTACAAAATCTTACAATTGAAGAATCAGTCCTTTAAATAATTTTAGCGTTATGAAAATATTATTAGTACATCATTCTTATTTAGTTAATTTTGCTACAAGGTGACAACAGTTTCATTCAGACTCTGGCCCTGCCCTGCTTTGGGAACCAGGGGCAGGAAGGAAAAGTCTTGGCCTTGGTGCTAAACAGGCCACAATCACCTCCCGTCTCTGCCCCTTACTAACTGGGTGACCTTCAGTGAGAGATCTGCCCTCCTGTTCTCACTTTTCTCTTTTATAAATCAGAAACAGTAGCATCTCCTTCGTAAATAAGATTATATGTAAAGGGCAAAGCACAGAGTTTGGTACATTGCAGGTGCTCATTAAATACTAACGCCAGAGTGTCCTGAGGTTTGAGAGAGGGCTGGGTCACTTCCAGATTCTGAGACTCTCAGCATATCAAGAAACGAAGAAATGCCAAAACAGCGTTGCCAAAATCATTCACATCATTTAAAAATATCACAAGGAAAAATATTTGAAACACATGCATACACAAATACAATGGTTGTATATACAGCCTTATGAATCTTGCATTTGAGAGAGTAAGGTTGGAGCCAGTAGCCCCTTGGTCCCCAGAGACATGCCCTGGTTGGCTCCTTTATAAGCCATGGCTCTCATGGATGACACACTCTGAGACACTGACTTTACTCATCTGTTTTCCTTTGTTCTTTTCCCGACTGGGGTTCATGTGGAATATTTCTCTAGGCCTCCCTTCCTTTAATTCATAATTCTGAGCATGCAAATTTTCTTGGAAATCTAGCTGGTGTCTTCTTTGCATCACTGGATCTCAATAGGTTTCAAAAGGACTAAAATTGAGGGTTAGAAGGAAAGATAAATGGGTGCTGAAGTGGATGATTTAACCAGGGGATTCCAGGGCAACCAAGGAAGGGAAAGGGGTCTGTGCTGGAGAAGGCATGCCAACAGCAGGCTGCAAGATTTTCCCTGTGAGCGGCATTCATGTGCACGAGCGTGCATTATCTACATGCACTTACTTTCCTACAGAAATTCAAATGTCCTGTTTCTTTGTTTATTGCTGTCTCTCCCATTAGAATGTCAGCTCCATGACAGCAGGGACCATGTACCTCTTGGCCATCCCTGTGTCTCTAGTGCTGAATACACATAGGTGCTCAATAAATGTTTCCTGAACGAGTGACTATGTCATGATTATGTGTCTGCTCAGCACTCTTCCATCTTGGATCTAGGAACAGACCCCCTTTGCATTTGAAGATCAATCCTACCCACTTTCCCAACCACACAATTTCCCTGAAACACAGGGATGGGCATGTGGTCACCCAGAATTCTTTTCTTGTAATTGGAACTTTCTCTCTGGTGGTTAGGCTGGGAAGATATATGCCAGGATTGCCAGCAGTTTTGGTGCCAGACTTATGGAGAAAGTTGCTCTGAAATAATTAAGTGGACAGGCCAAGGCACAGACAAGGGGATGAGAAGCAGGGACACAGAGAGCGATCCTGGCCATGTTTGGTCTCTGGCTCCTGTCTGTCCTGACAGCCCCTGCTGTCCCTTTGCTGCTTTCTCAAGGCTCAGTTAATCTGGTCTTATCTTTGAGCTCTGTGCGTGCCCCAGTATGCCTCCTCTAGATCCTCTCTTTTTTGAAGTGGGGAGGGGTGGGTAGCAAACAGTTTCTTCTACTGCAATCAAAAGAGTTCTGACTAATCCAGTTCATTAAAGATGAAGATTAACCAAAAAGTAGCACTCAGATATTTGCAGATGGGTAAGACTCTGAACGATCTCATGGGTAGACACAAGGTGGGACAGTAAGAAATTATGATGGTGGCCAGGTGTGGTGGCTCATGCCTGTAATCCCAGCACTTTGGGAGGCCAAGGCAGGCGGATCACTTGAGGTCAGGATGTTGAGACCATCCTGGCCAACATGGTGACTCCGTCTCTATTAAAAATATAAAAATTAGTCAGGTGTGGCAGCATGTGCCTGTAATCCCAACTACTCAGGAGGCTGAGGCAGGAGAATCGCTTGAATCCGGGAGGCGGAGGTTGTGGTGAGCCGAGATCACACCATTGCACTCCAGCCTGGGCAACAGAGCGAGACTCTATCTCTAAAAAAAGCAAAAAAAGAAATTATGATGGCGGTGCTGGCTAATATCTGAGTACTTTCCACATGTCAGACATAGGACCAAGCATTTTGTGTGTATTATTTTAACTACTGTGATGGTCAGTTTCATGTGTCAATTTGAGTAGGCCACAGGTGCCCAGATTAAACATTGTTTCTGGTGCTTCTGTGAAGGTATTTCCAGAGGAGATCAGCATTTGAATCTGTGGACTCAGTAAAGTAGATTGCTCTCTGCCATGTGAAGGAGCATCACGCAATCTGTTGAGGGCATGAGTAGAAAAACATGCAGTGGAAGGAGGAATTTGCCCCTCATCCCCTGCCTCACTGCAGAGCTGGGGCATCTCATCTCATCTTCTCCTGCCCTGGAACTGGGATTTACATCATTGGCTCCCCTGGTTCTCAGGCCTTCAGACTCAGACTGAATCACACTGCAGGTTTTTCTGAGCCTTTTGCTTGCAGACAGCAGATCATGGGACTTCTCAGCCTCCATAATCACATGCCCATTCCTCATAATAAATAAATAAATCTCTCTCTCTCTCTCTCCCCACCCAATGCACACACAGAGTCATATGTAATAACAACTGAGATACGTTCTGAGAGATGTGTTCTTAGGTGATTTTGTCTTTGTGCAAACATCATAGTGTGTACTTACACAAACCTAGTCTTACTTACACAAACTGCCTACTACACAAACTGCCTACTACACACCTAGGCTAGATGGTATAGCCTATTGATCCTAGGCTACAAATCTGCACAGCATGTTACTGTACTGAATACTGTAGGCAATTGTCACAAAATGGTATTTGTGTATCTAAATATAGAAAAGGTACAATAAAGATACAATTTTATTATCTTATGGGACCACCATTGTACATGTGGTTCACCTTTGGCCAAAATGTTGTTACACGTTGCATGCCATAACTCCTATTAGTTCTTTGCTCTTATTGGAGAACTTTAATACCGCCACTACCATAGTGCTATGAAGTAGGCTATTAGCTATTATTGTCTCTACTTTATAGATGAGAAAACCAAAACTCAGAGAGGCTGGGTAACTCGTTCTAAGGTCCCATAGCTAGGAAGAGAAGGAGTTAGAGTTTAACCACAGATTTGCGTAACCACAGATTGCGTGACTCCATCATTTTTCTCCTACATCTTGTGTACAGTTCTTCTCTCTGTTCTTCTTTTCTCACTCCTCTGTTTTCTCATTCTTTCTCCATGTCTTGTCTGAAATCTCTCATTCTCTCTTCTTTCAGTGACCCTTCTCCGGCTCCTTTTAATCCCATTTTTATGACAGTACATAAGCATATATTTTAAGACTATGGTTTGAACTCTTTCAGGTGTGACGATACCTTTTAATGTTAAAGAATCTCCATATAATGGTAGCTGTACTAGCATCTATTGATAAAATGCCCATGCACAGATGGATTCTCAGATGCCGTGTAATAACTCTGTGACCTCTAGGTTGGCATTCCCTAATTTAAAATATATGGGAGAATCCAGATAACCATCCCTTTTACTCCTACCTGCTTGGCTTGTTACAATATAGAAAAGGCTTATAAATGCTACTATAGAGCTCATTTTTGCTCACCCTGTGCCTTAAGGCTACCAATTTCTTCTGAAATGTGGTCTTTTTGTCCTTCCTTTAATATGTTTAATTATTTAAGAAGGAATGAACTGTGATACTTACATTTTATATATCACCTCTTGATTATCCAGGGGCTGATTAATTCATGGATTGCTCAAGTCGAGTCCTTCTCCTTTCCAACCCCATTTTGTTTTATCATTCCATTCTCTATTAGTGTCTTTTAGCAAGCATGGACAGTGGGGGTGAGAAATGATTCTGGTTACAAATTATGAATTCTGATAAAAGATTTGGTTGGAGGAAGTTGAAGTTATTTCCCAAAGTAAGAATTTCTTTAATCCATCAGGCACATTGACTCTCTTTCTGAGCTCTGTGAAGGCAGGAGTTGCTCTCATTCACTACTAACCTCCAGGGCTCAGCAAGGTGCCTTGCACATAGTAGCTTAATAAAAGAATGAGTAGAATGAATGAATAAGAGCTGATGAATACAATAGGGAAAATAAACTTTCTCCTAGGTGAGACATTGATTCATAGGAAGCTAAGTAAAATACAAGATAACTTATTTTACGTTGCATGTCTGTAGACAACACCGTATTTGACAATGTTTAAAGACTGCTTTAAAAATTAACAACAAAAGATATATAGTTCTAATTAAAAAACAAAAAATATGGCTGGGCATGATGGCTTATGCCTGTAATCCCAGCACTTTGGGATACTGAGGTGGGAAGATCGCTTGAGGCCAGGAGTTTGAGACCAGCCTTGGCAACATACGAGAACCCATCTCTATCGGAAAAAAAAAAATTATCTCGGTGTTGTGGCATGCACTCCCAGCTCAGGAGGCTGAGGTGGAGGATTGCTTGAGCCCAGGAGTTTGAGACCAGCAGCCTGGATAACATAGTGATACCCTGTCTCTAGAAATAATTAAAAAACAAAAATTAGCCAGGTGTGGTGGCACATACCTGTAGTGTCAGCTACTTGGGAGGCTGAGGAGAAAGAATCACTTAAGCCCAGGAGTTGGAGGCTGAAGCAAGCTATGAATGCACCACTGCACTTCAGCCTGGGTGACAGAGGGGAACCCTGTCTTTTAAAAATAATAAATGAATAAGATAAAAACAAAAAAAGTTACACAGTGTCATTTTATCCCCCTGATAAAAAGAGGGAGAGACACATTTCTAAGACAAGGGTTGGTCCAGGCAAACTCCTCCTGTTATATTAGCATTAAAGAAACATATGCATACTCAACACACTAACTGTTGAGCACCTAGTATGAGTCAGGTGCTGTGCTAAGCAATTTACATGCCTTATCTCATTTGTCTTCACCACAATGGTAGAAAGTACTATTATTTGACAGGCATCAGCAAGTTACCAACGTTCTCTGAAAATTTCTTTAGCTCTCTAGCTTTTTGAACCAAGAATGAACTTGTCTTCTTTTTACTTCCTGGTTTTTAAATTAAAGATTTATTTTCCTATGAAATGTTAGGTGTGTTTGAAAGATTGATTTAGATTTTAGATATACCCTTGGAAACTTTGAGATATCTGTTATTTCACTATCTCTTGCTTTTTGACATTAATACATTGTCTAGAAAGGAAACTTTTATAATGAAACTTACCATACTTTTCAAAGTCTTCCTAAGCAAAATGTTTTGCATGTGGGGATGCAGACAGGGAAGAAGGCCAGGCAGCATCTCTGAGCCTGTTCCATGGCTCTGGTGCTGTCCAGGAATCAGGTGCTGAAATGGCTTAACCAAGGCCTTCTCAGGCCAGCCGGATGGAGCAATAGCTGATGGAAGTTGGGGGAGTGCTGCCTTGGCTATAGCCTGGTGCAGCTGCTTCCCAGAATAGGGAAGCAACTTTAAAAGATCCTGGTGGAACTAGAATTACAGCCCATCTTATTTGGAGGTGGTTGAGGGAAATAGCTAGCTATCTCCCTCCTACTCCTTCCATACTTTGCTTTAGCTTGGAAGGAAGGATATGGACAACAGGTTACTGATGGAAAAATATATGTTCAAAAAATAAGCCTAATTATGGAAAACCGTATGGAAGTTCCTCAAAAACTTAAAAATAGAACTACCATATGATCAAGCAATCCCACTACTGGGTATATATCCAAAGGAAATGAAATCAGTATGTTGAAGAGGTATCTGCACTTCCATGTTCATTGCAACATTATTCACAACAGCTCAGATATGGAATCAACCTAAGTGTCAATCAATGGGTGAACGGATAAAGAAAATGTGATAACACATAACAAAGTATTATTTGGCCTTAAAGAAGAAGAAAATCCTGTCATATGTGACAACATGAGTGAACGTGGAAGACATTATGCTAAGTGAAATAAACCAGGCACAGAAAGACAAATACCACATAATCTCACCTACATATAGAATCTAAAAAAGTTGAATTTATAGAAGTAGAGAGTGGAATGATGGTTATCAGGGGCTAGGAGTGAGGAAGGGAGATATTGGTCAAAGGATACAAAAATTTCAGTTAGATGGGAAGAATGAGTTCAACAGATCTATTGTATAACATGGTGATTATAGTTAATAACAATGTATTATATTCTCCAAAATCACTAAGAGAGTAGATTTTAAATGTTCTTATCACAAAAATGTGAGGTAATACATATCCTAATTAGCTCGATTTAGCCATTTCACAGTGTATACATATTTTATAACATGATTTGTAAGATAAATATATACAACTTTTATTTGCCAATTAAAACAAAAACCAGACATTAGTACAACTGGTTAGTGGTGTATTTTGAGAATTTCACTGCCTCTCCTGTCTTGGTGTTAGACAGGAACTGAGAAGAACCAGGACTGGAGGCTCAATGATACCGTCAGTCCCTTGGGACTACTCAGCCAACAAAAAATTATTGCGGTTTAATGAAAGGGAAATTAACATAAGGACCTTGGCTTTAATAGTAAAAGATCAAACCCATAGAGCAGTTTTTTCATCATAGAAAAGTTCCACAGAGGGTGAAAGCCTTATGACTACAACCTTATATGAAATGCAGTGTTTATAAGAGGCTAGAATATTCATTGGGGACATGAATCTGATGGGTGTGCTGAACATGGAATGAGTGTCTTCGCTGTAGCACATATGACATTCTGCTCTGTTATTTCCATATATGCCTTATCTCTCTTATGATTAAGATAGCTTGAAGGAGGGGATCATATTCTTGTATCTTCCAAAGTGCTGAGCACACAAATATGCACAAGGTAGGGTAGGCTTGTAGAATTTGCTTATTGAATTGATTGATGTTGCTCTCAAGGTGAAGGTCCTTAAATCAATCACTTCTGAGTATAGCTAATATTTATTATTTTCATTAATCCTCTTATCTAAAATCCTCTATCCACCCATAAGACCCTTGTCTATTTCATTTGAACACTATGTGATAGGCACTATAGGTGCACGGATGAAAAAGATAAAGTTCCTGCCTTTAGAAGTCTGCAATCTAATGTGAGAGGAGAAATTTTAAAAAGAATTATTGATCAAAATGTGTATGTAGAATGTTTACTCTTTTTTTTTTGAGACAGAGTTTTGCTCTTGTCCCCCAGCCTGGAGTGCAATGGTGCCATCTTGGCTCACCGCAACCTCCACCTCCTGGGTTCAAGCGATTTTCCTGCCTCAGCCTCCCAAGTAGCTGAGATTACAGGCATACACCACCATGCCTGGCAAATTTTTGTATTTTTAGTAGACATGGGGTTTCACCGTGCTGGCCAGGCTGGTCTTGAACTCCTAACCTCAAGTGATCTGCACACCTAGGCCTCCCAAATTGCTAGGATTACAGGCGTGAGCCACGACGCCTGGCCTAGAATGTTTATTATTTAATTAAATAACATTGGGATATATTTTTGGTTTGAGTTTTATTTTAAATCTGATTCAGATAGCAAAAACTCCTTCACAAACCTAGGTTAACATGGATCACAGATTGCCAACTGTTTTTATATATTCTTAAGAATCTTCCCAAAGCCTCTCCTTTGGGGCTAGGCATGATGTATGCTCTGGTTTGAAACACAGCACCAGATAGGGTACTAGCTCTGGTCTACAAATGGGCTTCTCTTGTCTGACTTATAAGCCATAAGTTTTGGCATTAGATAAGGAAAGCAGCTGTAGAGAAAAGGAGGGAGAGGACATATTAAAGGCATATGCCAGGGTGTTCCCAGAACTGAAGGAGAGCTTCAGGGGACACATAGATCTGTGGACCTCAGGGACAGGCCTCCAGGATTCTCTCCTCATCTTCTCTCTGGATGTCATCGGCATTCTCTCAGGTTCCTCCATGAAATGGGGGACAGAACAGATGGTAGTTGTGATATACCTTTTCAACTCATGATTCAACAGCAAAGGGAGAACTTTCCTTCAAGATAGAAAATTTCAGATCAAGATACTGATTAGATACTGGACTAATCCCTAGTGGCCAAAGGGCTACTTTGATTGGCAGCCCCACAGGATCCTGTGATTGGAACAGTTCTCCAGAGGAGGAGTATTCTTCCCAGAAGGAATGAAGGTCCTGTGGAGGCCCAAGGAGCAGATCCAGCCACCTTATCCTGTGTGAGGAGCTCTGGAATGCGTTGCTGCTTTCCAGGATAGCTCCCAGGCGGGGAGAAACCCCTTCCACTGCCCACTCATGGACAGCATACAGAATGACTGCAACAGCTGGGCACATCAAAGGACACTGTGCAGTTGTCCATGACCTCATATGGCTATAGGCCTTTTATAAACAACATGGGAAGATGGCTGCTGAGGGAGAAGGAATCTTTTCTGATGTGCACAGTTCATGTTTCTTTGCTTGGCATAGCCAAACACCAGTAGATGGTATCATCTGTGCTGTGAACAGATTCTGATTTTGAACTCCATGCTCTTCTAGAGAGGCACAGTCCAAGGACCACAGTCTGGCCTGGCTTTTCTTGCTGCATGGGGCTTCCTGCACATACATGCTTCTCTCCCCCAGCACACACACACACACACACACACACACACACACCCCTCCTCATCTGTCTTATACCCAAGACTTCCATGCTATAGAACTCTTTCTATTTTGCAAGAAGTGAGTTCAAGCATCTCTGAAAAGCTAAGAGGAAGGACCTCTTAAATCCTACTTCCTTTAGTTACACATACCCTCCAATGTCTTCTTGGTGATAGAAGGAACACAAGCTTTGGATTTCCTAAGTCTATTTTTCTGTTTCCAATGGTATGCAGACCTCTGAAGGACCCTACCACTACAGAACAAGTAGATCCCCAATGAACTATATTTTTAGTGTATTACTGGGTTCACAAACTTAAGGAAAATCTCCAAGAACCATCCCACCCCACAGAAAAGGGAGCTGAAATTAGACCTGGCAGCAATGAACGGTAAATACATGGAAATGAGGGACTCTGAGTATCATAAAGAGTATTACTAATCCTTTAACTGGTGGCAAGATAGGGTTACAGAACCCTACATTAAGCCGGGGACCCTTGGAGAGAGCTAGGGTATTCTCAGGTCAGTAGGACCCCTTGGCCCTAGAGGTGGATACAAATCCTCTCTGGTAAAAAGTGTTTTCAGGCCAGGCACGGTGGCTCACATCTGTAATCCCAGGATTTTGGGGGGCTGAGGTGGGCGGATCACAAGGTCAGGAGATCAAGACCATCCTGGCTAACATGGTGAAACCCCGTCTCTACTAAAAATACAAAAAATTAGCCAGGTGTGTTGGCACGCCCCTGTAGTCCCAGCTACTTAGGATGCTGAGGCAGGAGAATCGCTTGAACCTGGGAGGTGGAGGTTGTAGTGAGCCGAGATAGTGCCACTGCACTCCAGCCTGGGCAACAGAGGGAGACTCTGTCTCAAAAAAAAAAAAAAGTGTTTTCAATTTAGGCCCACAGAACTCCTACATTTTAAGATCAAGCAAATATAATAAGGAAGCAAGCCACCAGAAATTAGTGGTAATGAAAACAACTAAGAACGCATTTAACACCCAAGGACTGCAGATATTAGAGCTGTCAAATACAGATTATAACTATGTATGAAATGTTTAAAGAAGGAAATAATGAACTCACAAAAGTGAATAAGCAGTAAGACATTATCAGAAATTATCAGGGAGATTTGAAAAGAACCATATAAAACTCTTAAAAATAAAAAAGGGTTTTTGAAATGAAAACTCAGCAGTTTAGATGCAATTGAAGAAATAGTTCGTGAACTGGAAGATATAACTGGAAAATTATCCAGAATGCAGCAGCACAGAGAGACAGAAGATGAAATAATGTGAGAACAGTTAAGAAACTTGGAGACTAGAATGAGAAAACCTCACATGTCTGAGTGGAGTCCCAAAAGGAGAGAGCAGAGAGAATGGAGGAAAGACTTGCTTTTTTTTTGAGACAGGGTCTTGCTCTGCCACAGTAGGCTGGAGTGCAGTGGTGTGATCTTGGCTCAATGCCACCTTGATTTCCCAGGTTCAAGAGATCTTCCCACATCAGCCTCCTGAGAAGCTGGGACTACAGGTGCACACCACTACACCAGCTAATTTATCTTGTATTTTTAGTAGAGATGAGGTTTCTCCATGTTGCTCAGGCTGGTTTCAAACTCCTGGGCTGAACTGATCTGCTTGTCTCAATCTCCCAAAATGCTGGGATTACAGGCAGGAGCCACTGTTCCTGGCCAAGGAAAGACTTAAAAAGATGATGGCTGAGAAATATTCAGAATGATGACAGACATGAATCCTCCAATTTGGGAAGCACAGACCAGGTTTTTTTTTTTAAAAAAGAGATCCATATACACGATAGTAAAACTGCCAAACTGAACGATGAAAGAGAGAGACAAGAGATAGATCACCTACAAAGGAATGGCATTAGTAATAATGGGCATCTGAAAAGAAACAATGGCAACCATTACACCATGGAATAATAGCCATCAACTTGAAATTGTGAATACAGAAAAAGGTTCTTTCAAGAATGAAGATACAGTAGAGATATTTTTAGATTAAACAAAAACTGAGTCTATCAGGACAGGGAATTCAGCAAAGTAACATCTTTGGAATTAAAGTGATCCCAGAAGGTCTTTCTGAGATGCAAGAAGGAAAAATGAGCAAATAAAATGGTAAAAAAAAAATGTAAAAACATTGTCTTTATACAATAACAACAAAACTATTATTATTAATTTTTATTATCATAACTGGCAGGGCTAACAAAGGGCAAAAACTAAAATACTATGCAAATGCCGAGAGTCGGGGTTCAGAGTTAACATGTCCTGAAGTCCTTGTATTGTTATAGAAGGGGGTTAAGATAATCTCAGAGTTTGTTAAGTTAAAATGTATATAAAGTTTCAAAGTAAACCTCTAAAAAAACAAAAGTAGAGGTATAAATCCCAAATCAATAGGGGTAAAAAAAATGGGATTTAGAGAATAAGAACCTCCTGATGATGGCAGAGACAGGCCATCTGAAGTGGCCACTGCCATCACGCTGGCTGCAGCAGGGAGGTGCAGCTGCAGACCCAGGCCTCCCACTCCACGAAGAAGGCAGGAGCCCCGCCCTCCCAGGCACAGCTGCAGCTGCCCAAACCTGAGGCTGCTGACCCATGCCTCCCACTCAGGGAAGAAGGCAGGAGCCCCACCATCCTGGGCACAGCTGCAGCTATCAAAACCCCAGCTGCAGACCTAGGCATCCTTGCGCTCTTGGGGGCCTGGGAAAGCCCCCTTGCCCTCACAGGCTCAGAAGTGCCTGCCCCTGAGACCTGGCTTCTCCCTGCTGTTGGCGCCTGCTTCAATCTCAGAGCAAAGTTAGGGCAAGCCCGGGCACTGTTGTGGCCCAGCCAGGTGTGTACAGGCTCAGGGCAGTGCTGACATGCCAGCCCCCTGCTGCCTCTTCCTCCTCTGGACTTTGGGTGCCAATGAGCACAGAAGGGAAGCCAAAGGGGTGTTGAAGGCAGCTCAGTGCTGGCCTGCAAATGCCCCTTGGCACCTACAACCTGGGTGCCATGAATGGCAGCAGGAGGCAGACAGGTTTCTGAGAAGAAGGGAGCAGGTCCACAGTTAGGCCCTACCTTTAGGCCAGGGAGGGCCTAATGGCTGGGTTTGGGCTGCCGGTACCGTGGACAGGAGTGGGAACTTATGATGCCTTTTCTGGGCCTGCCCATGGCTGTCCATGGACCAATTGGCATGCACTTCCTCCTCTCTGAGGCCCATAAAAGCCCTGGGCTCAGCCAGAGTTGAGCATATATCAGGACGACCAGCTGCAAAGAGGAGCTATCCACTCCAGGGCCCCCTCACTGCTGAGAGCTGCAGAGATGACTGACGCTCTGCCTGCAAAGAGAAACCACCCACTCTAGGGCCTCCTCCCTGCTGAGAGCTGCACAGATGATGGAATGACCAGCTGCAGAGAGGAGCTACCCTCTCTGCTAGGAGCTGAACACTCGACAGGACATGCTGGCTGCAGAAAGGAGCTGCCCTATGGGAGACTGAGCTGTTCTATCACTCAGTAAAGCTCCTCTTAGTCTGGCTCACCATTCACTTGTCTGACTACCTCATTCTTCCTGGTTGCAGGACAAGAACTTGGGACCTGCAGAATGGCAAGGCTGAAAGAGCTGTAATACAAAGAAGGCTGAAACATGCTCCTTGCTCTCTATGTTGTGGGAAGACAGAAGGAGAGAAGAGCTGTGACCCCTCAGGGAGCCCAGACCTAGGATCTCCTCGAGCCAGGGCTGTGACTCCCTCTTTGAGACCCTGCAGTTCCCAGCATCTCTAAGCTTCTAGGTGCCACCACGTTCCCCAGTGCCAGACAGGGAAGCTACCTGCACCCAATCCAGCCACAGCCTTGCAGAGAGCAGGCACCCATGCCAGCACCTGGAGCTGCCCGCTCTGCAGTAGCAGCCAGCATGTCTGACTGCACAGTGGCGGGGCCCTGCACTGGCTCACACACCCCTTGCTACTCCACATCTGACTCGCAATCTCCCTTGGAGGCGTGGGATCCAGCCTGGTGGTATGAGCTGAGTGCAGCCTGCCAGGGCAAGTGGGCGAAGTGAGCCCATCAGGCCCAAGCAAAACTTGGGCAAAGGCGCCACCAGCCACAGGTGTCTGGCTAGAAGAGCGACACCCCAGAGATCCTGAAATGCTGCCACCTTCAATAAAAAAGACTTTCAACCAGTCAAATTTTTAAAAAGCAAGAAAGGAAGAGAAAATCATTGAAAACATGGAAATTGAGAAAACAAAATAACAGAAACAAGTTTAAATATATTGATGTTCCCATTATATGGAAGTGGACTAAACTAATTGGCAAAAGGACACAGACATGGTCAAATACTTGGAGAAACTTAAGCTATATGTAGGCTGCATACAAGAAACACACATAAAACATAAGCACTTTGAAAAGTTCAAAGTTAAAGTATGGTAAAGATAAACCTGGCAAATACTAACCAAAAGAAAGCTGGAATAGATATCATGTTATCAGACCAAATGTGTATTTAGGGATGGATGAGGTCACTTCATGACAATGGGTCCGTTCACCAGGAAAATACAATTGGTAAAGCTGCACCTAATAAATTAACCTCTACGTGTATAAAACAAAAATTGACAGAATTACTGACAGAAATGAACCACCATAGTAGGATATTACAAAGCAAGCCCCTCAGTTATTAATAGGCCAAGCAGAAAAATATATAATAAAGATTATCATTTGAATAACACAATTAACAAGCTTAATTTAATGGGCATAAAGAGAATATTATTCTACCTTTTACCATCTCTGTGAACACAAGCAGGTCACTGGACCTGTTTCCTCATCTGCAAAGCAGGGACGACACTATTTACAGTGTTTTTGTCAAATCTAAAGTGTCATTGGCAATAAGACTTACCATGATATTACGTATCTTTAGGCAAGGAAGAACTCTGCCAGTTAAATGCAGGCTGCCAATTCTAAGTCCCATCTCAATTTTAGAGATATTAAAATGTAAAAAAAAATGTGACTTAGGATCAATTAAATGCTGCATCTCATATGAACTGCATGATGGTTAAAATGAGATGTCAGTAAAATACCAGACCCATGCTTTTCCTGCTCTCTATGCCTCCATAACTGCAGGCTGCAAGCAGGTGAAGGTAAACTAGGGGAGAGCATGGTACAAATCTGAAGTGAGAATGTTCGTTTTTAGCTTCCACACATCCTTTTGTGTTCTAGACACCCGCACCTCAAAAATAACCTCAAAAGTTTCCTTAGAGGGAAAATTAAGTCAGAATCACAACAAAGTGATAAGACCACCTGCTCACCAGGTCAGTAGGACTGGAGAAGAGAAGGGATGTGTGAAGAAAAACACAGGATGGGGAGGCTGGCGTCAGATCCGCCCCCTGTAGCAGCAGTGATGCTGAGAGTGGGAGTTGCATATATTCCAAAGAGCAGGGCAAGAATGAGGAAGGCCCATGGTGCAAGGCCGGGGAGGGTCAGCCTCAGCTCTCTCCTGCCCTAGGCCTGGGCCTCTGCAGCCTGCAGTGGGGCCTGTGGGAATAAGAAGGTTCTTCAGCCAGCCCACCACTTAAAAAAAATGGGGAGAAGAGAGACTTCAAGGAAAGTGATTGGAGACAGGGCATACGTCTACTTTCTAAATGGATGAAAAATTCAGACTACTAAATGTAGCTCTGCCGTTTTCAGCAGAGGCATTTTTAGTGTTTTAATTATATCACTATTTTTGAATGGCTTTAAATATAAATACTCTTCACTACTTTGTGAAAATCAGGTTTTTTTGTTAAAATCCTTTTTTAAAAATAAATTTAAAAACAAAGGAACAAAAACAAATAAGCCTAAAACTATCTTTGACCTGGAGAGGCCTCTGTCCCCTTGGTAAACAGATCTATAGGCTGCCTGTCTTTCCAAGGCCATCGAAATGCCACCTCCAGACCTCTGTGATTCCCAGCTGGAAGTGCTCGCGACCCCTCCGACCTCCAGGAATGCTTGCATCTCTCTAGTGGTACTGGTCACTTATCACCTCACCCAATTTGGGTGTGTTTGTCCCACCAAAGACAGTAAGATCTTTAAAAGCTCTGAATTCCCTCTCTCCACCTCCAGCCACTCATAGCACTAGGTGTCAAACAGTGAGTTGCAGAGTGAATTAATCTGGGTGGTCACCGAGGAACAAAGTATGCTTTTAGGAATTCTTTACAAAACTCACATGGTTTTTTTTTTTTTGAGACAGAGTCTCTCTCTGTCACCCAGGCTGGAGTGCAGAGGTGCAATCTCCGCTCACTGCAAGCTCTGCCTCCCGGGTTCACGCCATTCTCCTGCCTCAGCCTCCAGAGTAGCTGGGACTACAGGCGCCCGCCACCACGCCTGGCTAATTTTTTTTTTGTATTTTTAGTAGAGATGGGGTTTCACCATGTTAGCCAGGATGGTCTCGATCTCCTGACCTCGTGATCCGCCTGCCTCGGCCTCCCAAAGTGCTGGGATTACAGGCGTGAGCCACCGCGCCCGGCCCAAAACTCACATGTTTCTGTGACAGGGATTGACATTGATTAAAAAAGAATACATTTGTTGGTAGCATATTTTGTTTATTGTTGTGAAATCATACAATAATACAGTTAAAATTCTCTGAAGTAATGGCCATCACCTCTCTGAAAAATGACACCAAGCATTCAACATTTTATCTCGTGTTTTAGTTTTCTACGGCTGCTTTGAAAAATCGCATTGAACTTAATGGCTTACAACAACACACACTGATTATCTTACCGTTCTGTATATTAGAAGCCCAGCATTGGTCCTGCTGGGCTAAAATCAAGGTTGGCGGGGCTGCGTTTTCTTCTGGAGGCTCGAGGGATAAATCTGTTTCCTTGCCTTTTCCAACTTCTGGAGGCCGCCCACATTCCTCGGCTCTTGGCCTCTCCCTCCATCTTCAAAGCCAGAATAGTGGGTTGAATCCTTTTCACACAGAATCACTCTGACTTCCCCTTCTGCCTCCTTTTTTCCCACTTTTAAAGACCTTTTGATTACATTGGGCCTACTCAGATAATCCAGAATATTCTCCCCATTCCAAGGTCTTTAACTTAATCACTTCTGCAAAGCCCACTTTGCCAGGTAAGATAACATATTGGTGGGTTCTGGGGATTAGGATGTGGCATTTTGGGGAGGCCATTATTCTGTCTACCACACCAACTGGCACACTTGTTCTGTGTGTGTGTGTGTGTCTGTCTGTCTGTCTGTCTGGGATAATTACATAGGGGCCTCAGACCTTTGAACTGATCAGGAGAGTATGTAATTTGGGGTGAGGGGGTGGAAGTGGAATTCTGCCCATTGCTCCTGGCTGCCCAGGACTGGGGAGAAGGAGGTATGGATGCGGCAATGGGACAGCTCTGGCAAACCTGCCAGGCACTGCTGAGTAACCTTTTTTAGAAAAGTTTTAAAAATGGGCTAAAAAAGCCCTGGCTCCTGATCCAATTAATACGTATTAGCATTTAATTAGTATTTAATTTAATTGATATTTATTAGTATTCAAAATCAGGAGCAGTCCATCCAAAACCACAGCTGAAGAGCTGGCACACTGCAACCATTCTTCCATGATACCAACAACAATGAAATCTCAGGGTTAAGGGTGACCCATTAAATAAATATGTTTTTGCAGAAGAGGCTTTAGAGGAGGCCCTTTCAGCAGTTTGAATCAGAAAGTGCTGAAGTTCCTCAATCCAGTTTTAATAGCAGCAGCTTCCTTAGCAGATGTAGAAGAGGCCCTCTTTTCCTTCTTGGGATTGTTAAATCTACATTGACAAAGCTCAGACCCTGGAACATACATGGCTGTACACACAGTAGGTGCTTGAATAGCTGTTGAGCTGAATAATCCAAAACCTTTTATTTCTAGGCTATGAGTAAATACAAAATGATTAGATTGGAAGCAATTTGGTGCTATCTAATAAGATTTAAAATGAACATATCCCTGACCCTGCAGTTCCACTTCTTGGTATCCATCCTAAAGAAATATTTGCATATGTGTGTAACGATGTACATGCAGTGTGGTGGAGTTTGCAATGGTCACAGATTAGAAACAGCTTAAACGTCACTTGAGGACTGGCAAAATGAATACAGTACATCCATACTAAGCAACTTAAAAAAAAGCTACATCTATATGTTTGAACATATTATGCAGTGAAAAAAAGCAAGTTTTGGAACAATATGTATCAGTGTGATTTCTCCAGAAATTATATATTTTATAATCTATATACACAATAGAAATGTACATAACATAGACTCTTTCTCCCTATGTTTCTGTCTCTCTCACACACTCTTTCTCCATATACATGACATAGAGATTTCTGGAAGCATAAACAGCAAACCGAAAAGAGTTGTTATTCTGGGAAGGGGCTGGGATGGTCTTGAAGGAGTGTGGGTTGGTAAAAATGGATTTTTACCTTGACCTAGGTTGTGTGATTTTTTTTTTTTGCAACAAAATGTGCTTAAGTGTAATGAAAAGTTTTATATATATATATATATATATATATATATATTTTTTTTTTTTTTTTTGAGATGGAGTTTTGCTCTTGTCATCCAGGCTGAGGTGCAATGGCATGATCTCGGCTCACTGCAATCTCTGCCTCCCAAGTTCAAGAAATTCTCCTGCCTCAGGCTCCCAAGTAGATGGGATTATAGGCACATGCCACCACGCCTGGCTAATTTTTTTGTATTTTTAGTAGAGAAGGGGTTTCACCATGTTGGCCAGGCTGGTCTCGAACTCCTGACCTCAGGTGATCCGCCTGCCTCAGCTTCCCAAAGTGCTGGGATTACAGGCATAAGCCACCATGCCTGGCCAAAAGTAAAATATATTTTAAGTTAAAAAAAAGGAACAGAATGAAATAATTTAACATTTTAAGATAATATCAAAACTGATTATCAAATCTATTAAAATGTTACACAACACAACAATTAAGACTGAAAGTTCAAAAATATTTATTTGGATTTTGTTAAAAGCATATGTGAATGTGTGCATATATGTATATATTTCAATATGTATCTAATTATATTTATATACATACTACATCTACCTATTATTTGCCATATCTATCATCTATAAATACTATATATCTATCTATATACTACATGTATCTATATATACTTAAAATAAAATGCATAAATGCTGCTTTGGCTAAATCATGGATAAGTGTGTCTTTTTAAAAATCATTGTTCTTATTATTTATAATGGCAAATTTATCTCCTATATGATCATGATTAATTTGGTAATTGAATACAATTTGCCTTTTAAATAATTCAATTAACTTTAGTAAATTAAAAAAGTTTACTGACATAGTTGCAAAATTAAGAAAAACCTAAAACACTGCTTTACATTATGTAGCATCCCTTTAAATGAAACCCTTCCAAGTGTGAAGAATGTGTTACGGTTTTATCAAATGAATAATCTTTGGGTAGAAAAATGGATCCAAATCATGATTTAAACTTTACAACCACTACAATCTTTCCATTTGAGCAAACTCCTTTTGGAAACTGAGATGGTAAGGGTGTTACCTCAGACCCCTGGGGATATCCCAGGAAACCAAAGCTGCTCTAAAGGAATTGTACAAGATTGACACCAACAGGAATTCCGTTCCAGACTCTGTGAGACTGTAGATTGGGTGTTTAGTTCCACTGAGAAAAGGAGAAGCCACTGGGCTTTCTATTTACTGAAAAACCAGTCCTGAAGATCCTCAATGGTCTGTGCGTGCACGGAAGTTGCCAGAGGTGATCAAATCTTCCCCTCACCCCGCAGGGAGCAGACAGCAATCATGCACCTGCCGGTTAACAGATAAGTCCTCCATATGCGGAGGCACTCGCCCAGATGTGCAGAGGATCTGAGCCGGCCCAGTCCCTCCCCCATCCCCGCAGAACAAAGGGCGGTCATTTCCTGCTCCTCCCAGAGTCAGAGACATGCACACGCCTTCCATCACAATTAACTCAAGAATCTGAAACACAACACAAACCGACCCGCAACATGCTCAAAATCAATGCTGTCAATATCCAGAACGAGGACACCGAAAAAGCAACACAAAACAAACCTATTCAAAGAGTAAATACTCAAAGCAACAGGGCTCCAGTCAGACATACTACAAGGTCAACACATTCAAGACAAGTTCAAGTACGGAGCGCTTTATAAACTGAAGAGCTGGCTGTTCTCCCAGGGGTGGCAAAAGTAAATGCCTTCAGGGGACAGGTAATGGAAAGGTCTATAAGGTAATAGAGGGTGGACCTGTCATGAACTGGACCATAGGTGCCCCTGATAAAGACTTCAAATGCAATTTTTCAAAATTTCAACTCCTGCTACATGATTCTTAAACAGAGAGTTGACAATCATACAGATAATAAAACAGAATTAAATATAGGTTTAGGGTGGATGAAATCTAAGAGTCAAAATCAGAAATGTCAAAAAGTCCACATAGGATGAAAGGCAGGGCAGTGATCCTAGCTTTCACTGTTTGAAAAGATAGTGATCATCTGGTTTATACCTTCAAAGGCAATAGCAAAACAAAAGCTAAAAGAAATGGCTTATTAAGCTCTAATATGGGGGATTCAGATTAGTCAAATCGGTTCTTGACATAAGTAACTATCGAGCTGGATTACAGTAGGATTGCCACGTTCGCTCGGATGGCTCAAAGTAAATGGAGCCTCTGAATACTATAGGTGTGGCCTTATTGTAAGGCAAGGGGTGGACCAAATGACCTCCCAAGGTCCTGATTTAAATATGTCTGTATAGTCCACTTTTGGTTATCCAGCCCAAAAAAGGAGACAGTGACAAATCATCCAAAGCTGAAGATAATAAAAAGTTATATTTGCCTTTGGAATGTATTTTGGTACTCAGATTAGAATGTCTTTCTGATGCTCTGAGAATTCGCAATGCTTCACAACAGCCACAAAGAAAGCCCGACCTGGAGCTGGGAGACTGCCCAATTTTGCCATCCTGTCTTCTGTGTAACTCTTATTCTTTGCTGGGGGTGAGCAATAAATATCATCTTTCAGAATAACATCCAGCAGCCTAAGCTTTCTCAGACAGAGGCTGCTTGGCTCAACCCTGCCCTAAAAGAAGAGACAGGGGTCTCTCTAAATGGCTGATTTCACATCAAGACCCAGGATGGTCTAGTTCTTGTTTCCAGAGGATGACTCCAAAGTCCTATAGAACCCATATAAACAGGAAGCTACACAAGGTTGAGACTTCTAAACCTTGTAGTCAGTGCAAATGATGGTCTAGCTTCACTACCACAGAGGACACAAAGGCACATTTCTTGAAAGAGAAAGAGAAAAAGACTTCACTGAAGAGGAAGATGAAATGAATGCCCAGCACTTGGAAAGAAAGAAGCTGAAGGCTCAGGAGGTGCAGGAGCAATCCCCTGCACATCAAAGGACTGGCGGGATAAAGACCTGCACACAGAGCCCACATTTACGCACAGGGCTCAGGGAACTGACCTCAGCGACTGGGCCCGTGGGGGCACATATCATTCCCTTTGACCTGGAAAGGATAGGGAAACTGAAAATTCTGCTACCAAACAGCTCTGCTTCTTCCCAAATAGACCCAGGCCAGCACCAGCCCTGGGGCCAAGACCTTCTCTGCTAGTTCTGTTCTTCGCAGCTGAAAGATGAATCATGAGGAGAGCAATGCAACCTGTGCCTACTATTTCAGCATGCCTTTGAGAGAGATGCTGTGGAAAGGAGCAAAACGATAGCAAAAATAATGGAGTATGCTGTAAGAGGCTCTTTGCATCCTCCTTTAGGGGGTGTGCTTGGCCCTTCGCACCCTTTCTTTCCTTCCATCTGGAACCATAGGAAAAGAGTACAACAGAGCGGGGGGGTGGGGGGGGGGCACCTAACAGGTCTCCTGCAACAGCCAGGGCAGAAAGAGGGAGAGCCAGACCATGAGAAGCAGAGTTGGCTGCTCATTGTAGGGGCAGGGGCTGGGGGAGGAGTGCAAGGTACTGAAATCAGAGACAGCTTTGCAGTGGAGACAGGCAGAGGCTTTCCATGCTCTGAGAGGCTTTCCATGCTCTGCGATCTGGCTAGCTCCTTCCAGATGTCCAGGTCCCAGAAGGAGAAGAAAATAGGGTGAAGACACTTTCTGTTCATATCTCAGGTCTTACTTTTTTTCATATTAACTTGAGGGAATACAAGAGTATACCATCTTCCAAGATGAAAGGAGGGCGTAATAGTAGCAACTTGGGGGGCGAGGAGGAGGAGAGAAGGACAGTTGCCTTGCCATTCTCTGTCCTCTGTCAGTCCCCAGGGTCTATCAGGGGAGGCCAGGGTCACCAAGTAGGAGGCAGGGAACCATCCAAACAGAACATCTCAGAGATGCATCAAAGTCCTTTAACCAGAGATTCTGGCAGGGTGGCACATGGCTCTGGGAGTCAGGTTGGGCATGGATTTAGTGAGGAGGGTGTCTCCCTGGTTCAGAGAGCAACTGGACAGTCACAGAACTCGACACAGGCAAGGCTGATTAACTGCAACCCTGCTCAGGTCATCCCAGGTAAAAAGCGTCATTATAATGATTCCGTTTCTCCTTTTCTGTCATATTCAGCTCTTTAGTTTTTTCCTTCTAAAAGCCCAGAACTGTACTGTCCAATTCAAATGTGGCTATTTTTAATTAAAATAAAAGAAAATTTAAAAATTCAGTTCCTTGGTCACACTAGCCATTTCACATACTCAGTAGCTACATGTGGCTGGTGGATTCCATACTGGACAGCACCAACACAGAACATTTACATCATCACAGAAAGTGCTTCCGGACAGCACGCGAATCTACATCTAGAAGGCCTAGAATTGAGTAACTCTACTCTTTGCAGGGTAGAAGAAATGAATAGACAAAATAAAAACTGTACTTTACAAAGAATCTTTTCTATACATCATCACCACTAACCGTCATGACTACCCTGTGAGGCAGGCCGGTAGATTTCAATATGCCCATTTTATTTAGATGAGGAAGCTGGGTCTGTCTAAAGTAAATTGCATAGGGTTTATAGATACTAGGTTGGCTACAGTTAGAATTAAAACCAGGTCTTCCAATTCCAAGGTCAAAGCTTTCTACTGTTACATGCAACTGCTGCAAATAATGTTACCCGCCAGTTACTTTAGCGCTACCAAAAAAGCTCAGGCCTCCCAGAATGAGGTCGACAGGCCCCTGTAGTGTTTTTATTGATTGACTGATTTTTGAAGTGATAACGAAACTTTGTACAGTGTAGTTTGGCCGCTGTAGAGTTAGGAAGCCTAGGGGTTCAGATCCTGACTCATCTACTTACTATTTACTTAGCAGAGAGCAAGCTGCTTACTGTCTCTGAACCCCACCTTCCTTTTCTCTCAATGTGGATGACAATACATTTACTTCATAGGGCTGTTGGGGATGAAATAAAATGAGGGATGTGAAATAAGATGATGCATAGTGCCTGGCATATATTAGTGCTCAGTGCACAATCTTGTTTTTTTTAGATGGAGTCTCGCTCTGTCGCCCAGGCTGGAGTGCAGTGGTGCCATCTCGGCTTACTGCAACCTCCGCCTCCTGGGTTCAAGCAATTCTTGTGCCTCAGCCACCTGAGTAGCTGGGATTACAGGCACGCGCCACCATGCCCAGCTAATTTTTGAATTTTTAGTAGAGACGGGGTTTCACCATGTTGGCCAGGCTGGTCTTGAACTCCTGACCTCAAGTGATTCACCCATCTCGGCCTCCTAAAGTGCTGGGATTACAGGCGTGAGCCACTGCACCTGGCCCTCAATGCACAATAATTATCAATGGTGACTGGCAGAAATTTACAATGCACTGTCACATGCAATAGCCTATGAAGGCTTCAAGACAATAAGCCATTACAGTTATTTCCCTTTTTTACAGATGATATCTCTGAATCTCAGTGAGTAAGAGACTCAAGGCCATACAATTAGAACATTTACACCTTAGGGCATGAACTCAGGCTATTTGGATGCGTAGTCTTATCCTTTTTTTGCAACCCAGTGTTGGTTTTCAGGAGAGAAGGGAGCTGTGGGTAACAAAGCATGTTCAGCGGAGGTTTAGCTAACCCTCTTAATTTCCACCTTCCCCCCTCTTTGAAACGGTTAATTAATGTTTTCTTAGTCTTATGTAAGTGCTGTGCAAAGGCAGCTTTGAGCATCCCCTTCTACCATAATTGTCACCCTTAAGCCCTTCCTGTATAGAGATCCTAGAGCCCCACTGGTAAAGAAGTAATATCTGCATAATCAAGTTGGCTTAAATATGAAGAGAAGAGAGTGCCTTAAAGCAGAGCATTCCAGTTTTCTCCCTGAAAAGCCTGTGGATCAAATACCCTTCTTCCAAACTTCCTTCCATCTTGACTCACTGCAGTAGCAAAAGGCAAGGCCACAGCACCCCAGAACCCCAGCTGAGCCCAGCCAAGCTGCAGCTGAGCTGCAGACAACCACAGACCTATGAGTGAGAACGTATGCTGTTGCAAGTCACTGGGGTTTGGAGTTGTTACACAGCCTTATTACAGCAAAAGCTGATTAATATCTGTCACACTGAGGGTGGGAGGCACTTACCCCGCCACGACGATCTCAAAGTCCCCATCATGGTCCACATCAGTAACTGCCACACCATAGTTGAGCTGGGTGGGATTACTGTCATAGTCAGGGGGCAGAACTGAGTTGGTGACTGCAGTGAACATGGGTTCAGCCCGCTGGGACCCCTCAGTGATGGGCAGAAACCACAGCAGCAGCAGGAACAGTAACATCTTGGACATCTGAAACCAAAAGTGACAAATGTTACTGAAAGAACCTGTAACCAAAGCAATCCCGGAATATTAAAGTCCTGGGTAGGCCCAGAGTGCCTTTCTCCCATATTCATGGAGAGCTTGGCAGTGCCTAGGCTGCTGGTTTTCCACAAGCCCTGGCTTGCCCTCCCCTGCCCTGCCCACCATCCTTGAAACTGCAACCTGCCTCCATCATGGCTGATCGCCCTTAGCCTGCTCTGCTTTTTCTTTTTCTACGGCATCTATCATTGTATGATGTACGGTATAATTTACTTATTATTACACTTATTATTTATTGTGTGCCTCCCTCTGCTAGAGTGTAAGCTCCACTTGGGCAAGGATCTCTGTTTTATTCACTGATATGCAGCAAGCCAAAGGTAGTTCACATAATAGGCACTTCTTTCCTTCATTTATTTCATATTTGTGGAAGGAAGGAAAGGAGGGAGGAAAGGAAGGAGATGTGGAGGGAAAGGTATAAATACAAAGGCATTTCCCATACTCTGGGAGAAAGACTGGGAAAATGAAGAACATAACAGCTCTCAAACAATGCAGAGTTTGGGTGAGACTCTTATGAGTATCCAGATCTAGAACAATAATAGATGCAATGAAAGACTGTTCTCCTGTGGTACATACTCCAGAGGTAGCCAGGGGGAATATGTGACTTGGCAGGTTCCTCATGCCAACATCCCTCCCTAGGGCAGCTGGCCATCACCTCCAGACCAAGAAGCAGTCAGTTAGGGGAGGCGTTCCAGCAGGATCTGGCGGATAGCACACCATTCACTTGGAGAAATTAAACCATTGTGTGCGTGTTTTATTATAAATTAATTATGTATGATGCATTGTATAATTCATTATTATATCTCTAACATAACTCAGGGTGTTGCCAAGTAGCCTGGGGCCTTGGGAGCCTGTGGCACACACCCAGGAGACAGATGAAAATGGCCAAGGAGGTGGAGGGACTCCACCCCCTTGAGTGAAAGCAAGGGAGACGCTTGGAATGCTGCAGATGGCACCACCCTGGGACTCTACCTGCAGGCCTAGAATCAGCACTCATGAAATGTTTTAAAGGCTCTGCTGGAAGGAGGCCCACAAAGCCTGCATGGGTCCAGTCCCAGCAGGCAAAGCGGTACTTTCCTGCCTTCAGAAGGTAGCAGACCTCTTGTAGATGGAACTTTTCCTGCTGGCTTGTCAGTGCATCTGGCAGCCAAGAGCAAGGCTGAGTGAGGCTGATGTCTTAATGAAGGGAAGAGCAAGGAAGATCTGAAGACTGTCTCCCCATATGGAGACAGATGCTCCTGCCAGCAAATGAGCTTGCTGTTCAAGGACCCAGAGACCAAAATGAAGGGCCTGGGCACTGCCTTCAGAGCCAGACGTGATTCAGGAGCCTCCTGAATGCCTTGCTGGAGAGGCTGGGGAGTGACACAGGGGCAAGGCTCCAATTGCAGGGTAGAAACTGGGAAGGAGGTTCTTGTAGTGTATTCACAGGGCACATGTGGGGTGTGGCACTACCAAACTGAGGTCATTCCAAATTACAGAGATGTCTGAACGAGACAGCATCTTCTACTGGGTTTTCTAATCACTAAAGACAAATGCATCATGAATCACTACAAGAGCTCTGCAACTTGGCAGGAACTTTGATTGGATAAAGGAAACTCATAATTGGATTAATGAGCAGCTGGGTGGGGATGGGGGAGGAAATGAGAAACTAAAGAGTATTTAATAACCAGTGTCGACATGCCGAAATGTAGCATGGATCTGAAGGTCATTGGACTTTTCAAGGGATGACCTCTATTGTAGTGAATGGCAAAGGAGTTTCAATTTGAGGGCCAAATCCAGTTGACTGGCAGTGGCTGGAAAGAGTGCTGTGATCAGCTTACAACATCAGCAATGGGCGTGGAAGAGGAAAGTGGTATCTGACATGTCTTTTCGAAGCTAGTTATTTCCTCCCAGGCACCACACCTGCAATTTGGGTCACGGCCACCAGGGAGGCTGGTCCCATTTGGGTAATATGAGCCTAAAAGTTCTAATCATTAGAACCTTTCTAGTGAAGGCCCTAAGAGTCAAGAATCATGATCTAGCCTCTTTAGTTTTACCTTTTCTTTTAATTAAAGGAGACATACGAAAGAAGTAGCTGCTCTGTGTTATCCGTTTCCAGATAAATAACTTAAAGCAAGATGAGAAAGAAATAATGCACCCATTGGCTGACCTCTATTTTGCTTGGGTGACCTTAAAACAAGTCACAACCTCTTTGGGTCTCAGCTTTCTTCTCCAAAATAAAGGTTTGGAGTTCTCTAAAGGTCCTTTCTGGCTCTAAAATTCTATGATGAATTAAAGGATTTTTTTTTTAGATGCAGACCTTCAGCAGTTTTTTCCCTCCTAAGCTGCTTCTATAAACTTCAGGCCAACCCATGTGTTTTTTCTTTCTAAGGATATTAAACATATTTTGAACAAGACAAGCTTTTCAGCAGGGTTCTACAGTAGTTGCCTCACAAGGGCCAAGGCCAGAGAGGAGCAAGCCATCATTAGTGTGGATCCTGAACTCACCCAGCATGAGTAGACCAGTGGTTGGCCTCCCCCTGAGACCAGGGAGACAGTGGGGCAGGGAGAATAAGTCCTTTACATTTCATTCCTCTGCCATGCCAAAGGCACCCAATGCACCCACCAGGCTGCTCAGTACCAGTTGAAAAGTCGGGGATAAGCAGTGGGCTGTCTTGATGGTGTATTTTTTGGGCAATGGTTATGGTGAGGAAGCTTAGAAGAAGGTCTGTAAATATAATATTTACCCTCTTTTTGGGGGGTTCAGATAAAGGAAATCATTTAAATGCTCTTCTCCACGCTGGCTATTCAGAGCGGTCGGCAGACCAGTCCATCGGCATCATTTAGGAGCTTGTTGGAAATGCAGAATCTTGGATCCCACTCCAGACTTAATAAATCAGAATCTGCATTTTAACAAGATTTCAGATTATTCCAATGCATGTTAAAATTTGAGAAACACTGCTCAATCTTGGCTGTGCATTGGAATCATCTGGGGAGCTTTAAAAAAATTCTCATGCCTGACAATAGTTTCTTGGATAAGACAGCAAAAGCACAGGCAACAAAAGAAAAAATAGCTAAAACAGACTGCATGAAAATTAAAAACTTTTGTACATCCAAGGACACTATCAAAATAGTGAAAAGGGGACTCACAGAATGGGAGAAAATATTTGCAAATCATATATCTAACAAGGTATTAATATCCAGAATATATAAAGAACTCCTACAACTCAACAACAAAAAAACTAAACAACCTGACTCAAAACAAAGGACTTGAATAGACATTTCTCCAAAGATATACAAATGCTCAATAAGTACATGAAACATCACTAATCATTAGGGATATGCAAATCAAAACCACAATGAGATACCATTTCACACCCATTAGGATGGCTATAATAAAAAACAAAAACAGAAAAAAAATGTTGGTGAGGATGTAGAGAAATTGGAATCCTTGTGCACTGCTGGTGGAAATGTAAAATAATGCAGCTGCTGTGGAAAACAGTACGGCAATTCCTCAAAAAATTCCAATTAGAATTGTCATATGATCTAGCAATTCCACTTGGGCATATACACAAAAGAATTGAGAAAAGAGACATGAACAGATATTTGTATACACATGTTCATAGAAGTATTATTCACAATAGCCAAAAGGCAGAAGCATCCCAAGTGTCCATCAACTGTTGAATGGATAAACAAAATGTGATATATGCATACAATGCAATATTATTCAGCTTTAAAAATGAAGGAATTGCTTTTATATAGGAAGAAAGAAAAAATAAAAAATAAATAAAAGGAAAGAAATTCGGACACATAGTACAAGGTGGGTAAATCTTGAAGACATTATGCTAAGTGAAATACGCCAGTCGCAAAGGGACAAATACTGTATGTTCCACTTCTACGAGGTGTCCAGAGTAGTCAGATTCATAGAGGTAGAAAGCAGAATGGTGGTTGCCAGGGGGTGGGTATAGGGGGAAATGGGAGTTAGTGTTTAGTGGATTATGGAGTTTCCATTTGGGAAGATGAAGAAGTTCTGAAGGTAGATGGTGATGATGGTTGTACAACAATGTTAATGTACATAACATCACTAAAATATATACTTAAATATGGTTAAAATTGTAAATTTTATGTTCTGTGTATTTCATTACAATAAAAAAATACTAATGCTTGGGTCTCACCTCAAGATATTCTGACTTAACCGGCACAGTATGTGTAGCAAGGGCACCAAATTTTTGTTGCTGTTAATATATAATCATGGGATATCAGATTTTTAAAAGCTCCCACGTGATTCTAATATGTTGCAAAATTTGATGAGCAGTGTTCTATATCAGTGCTTCTCAAACTTTAATGTGTATATGAATCACCTGGTGGTCTTGTTAAAATGCAGATTCTGATTCAATAACTCTGCAGTGGAGCCCAAGATTCTATATTTCTAACAAGCTCCCAGGTGGTGGTGGTGATATTGGTCCATAAACTACACATCGAATACCAGGTTCCATACTGTAGCTCCCAGAGTCCTGAAACCAGGCTATATACTACAGTGAAGGTATGAGATTGGTTTAAGAACATTCTCCTCTGCCTCTGGATCTAAGGAGCTGAAATCAATCCTAGGTTATGCAATCTCCAGAGCTGCCCAGGCTCAGTTTATCTTTATGCACTCAAAGTGCTGGCTGTCTTCAGCTCAAGATCAAAGTACCACAATTGACAAGGAGTGACTAAGAGGGATTCTGACTCTAATTTTTATGAAGAGGTGAGAAGGGGAAAGGTTGATGCTGCAGAGAGGGTCAGGTCAAGGAGACGAAGGACAGCTCCCATCAAAGGGCAGAGTCTAGGAAGAAGGGGTTCTGGGCAGGAATTTGCAGGCCAAGATAGAAACATATGCCACTGTGTTCCCAGAAACCATCATAGTGCCTGGTACCTAGCAGGTGCTCTGTTAATATGTGTTAAGTAAGCGCAGGAATGAGTATGTCCAATTGATAACATGAATCAACAGAAACTGCTTGCAGTTTGTCATAGCTGTTTAAAAACTGTTCTTCCTCTAAAGAAATGCTCCTCAAAAGGCAATGTGCTTACCAGTCACCTGAGGGTCATGTTGAAAATACAGATTCAGATTCGGTAGGTGTGGGGTGGTCCCTGAGAGCCTGCATTCCCAGGAAGTTGTCAGGTGATATGAGACTCTAGGCTGGTGGCTCTGAACCCTAGCTGCCCAACAGAACCACCTCGGGTGGTGGTGCTTAGAAATATGCCACCACCCAGGTCCCTTACCCAGTTTCTGGTTGAACTGGTCTGAGGTGGGAGTTTGAGTGCTGTGTATTTTTAGAAGCTGCCCAGATCATGTTAATGGACAGTCCGGGCTGAGAACCACTGCCCCAGCCTTGTGGTCCCCAGATGGAAAGCTGCAATCTGATTTGAAGTGAGAAATGTTTCTGCTACCAAAATTCATCATCGGCTGGTTGAAGTCTATAAAGAAAATCTATTTATCTAGGGAGTGTCAGAGGAGGAGGGGGGATATAAAGTTCTGGGGGAAAAGCAGAGCAGGATGACACTGCCTGAAACAGAAGAGCAGCTGGCACCCGGAGTGACCTCGCATTTTGTGTGGCTGACTCAGGGAGCCTCTTGTCACACCACTGTGAACATCTGAATCCTTGGGGAGAACGGTAGAAAGGTTAAAAATAGAATGAAAAAGTAGGTTGAACTGAACTGTTTTGTTTTCTTGCATGCTTGTGTATCAAGCACCTACTATGTGTTAGAGCACTGGGAGTAGCACTCCCCGGCAGGAGTAGCACTAGAGAAGTACATAGTACACAGTACTCCATGCAGAGATGCAGAAGTTCCTAGGAGTGCATAGATGAATAAAACCCAGCCTTTGCCTTCAACGAGCTCTCCCAACAATCAGCGGAGCAGCCATGTGATCTCAGGTGTAACACCCCGTGTAAAGGCAATGGGAGGCTATCCAGGTAAAGCAGCCCAGACGAGGCGAGGCTAAATATCAAAGGCAGAGAGGCACAGGGCCAGAGCGCAGGGTGCCTCGGTAAGGGATGTGGGCTTTTCCTGCAGGGGAGATGTACGGAGGGGAAAAAGAAGGGACTTCATAAGGGCCAGAGATGGGAAAACTTGTGTTTCAACCTGTGAGAAGAATTGTTTTTTAATAATAATTTCTTTTCTGTTTTTTGAGACAGGGTCTCACTCTGTCAACTAGGCTGGAGTGCAGTAGCATGATCATAGCTCACTGCAGTCTCAAACTCCTGGGCGCAAGCAATTGTCTCACCTCAGCCTCTCAAGTAGCCTAGGACTCCAGTTGGGTGCTAACACTCCTGGCAATTTTTTTTTTTTTTTTTTTTTTTTTGGTGGAGATGGGGTCTTGCTATGTTGCGCAGGCTGATCTTGAACTTCCTGGGCTCAAGCAATTCTCCCACAGTGGCCTTCCAAAGTGCTGAGATTACAGGTGTGAGCCATCGTATCTGGCAATAATTTCTTTAAAATGCTCTATAAGCAAACTTTTTGAACAATTCCCAGCAAAGTGAAGAGATAGAGAGATAAAGAGAGGCCGGGCATCGTGGCTCATGCCTGGAGTCCCAGCACTTTGGGAGGCCAAGGCAGGCGGATTGCTTGAGGTCAGGAGTTCAAGAGCAGCCTGGCCAACATGGTGAAACCCCGTCTCTACTAAAAATACAACAAAATTAGCTGGGTGTGGTAAGGGGCACCGCCTGTAATCCCAGCTACTCAGGAGGCTGAGGCAGGAATTGCTTGAACCCAGGAGGTGGAGGTTGCAGCAGTGAGCCAAGATCGTGCCACTGCATTCCAGTCTGGGTGACAGAGCAAGATACCCGCAAAAAAAAAAAAAAAGAAAGAAAAGAAAAGAGAGACCAACATTTGGAGTTAGCAACCTGGCTTTGGATCTCAACCCTACCACAGCCTAGCTCACGACCTCGGGCCTATTCCTTGATCTTGTTGGTCTTTGGGGTCCTCATCTGTACCATGGAGATCATATGACCTGCCAAGGTTTCAAAGGTTAAGTGAGTGACAGGGAAAGCCTCTCCAGGGCCAGGCAGGCGGCAGCCAACTTGCACATTCCCCTTCTTTGACGTAGAGAGCTGAACGGTGAGATAGTCTTTAGACATTAGTTGTGGGTTCCATGTAGCCAAACTCAGTTTTCTGTGGCCTCAGGACTTTCCTGAATTGGGCCTGGAAACTGGTAACCAAGCAACCTGGATTCTCTGACGTGGGGTCAGGCAGCTGTGGGGAGAGGCTTCCAGGGCAGTTTTCGGGGCAAACAGTTCTTTTGCAATTATGGAAAGAGCCAAGGTCACACCCGAAGCTCTCATGAAAACAAGAAGCCTAAATATTTCCGACGTTGGCAACAAGCAGAGAATACACAGCCTTTCAGACACTTGCAGGAGGGCTGAGACATGAAGGAGAGAGGCAGCCACGGGAACACTCTGCCCCGCACAGGCTGGGCCACCAGCTCCACAAAGACACCCACAAAAGAGCTCCTGGAACTCTGGAGAAGGGCTAACAGGAGCTGCCCTGGGTCTTCACTTGCAATAAGACTTCTTGCAGACCCTCGATAACCCTGGCATTGTGCTAGGTGCCGGGGTCACAGCAAGAAAGCTGCTCACCATTTGCGGTACAGGGTGAGGGGTGCTGCGGAGGAGGGAGCACAGAGATGTAAGTTAGCTAGTTGGGGGAGCTGGGGAGTGCTTCCTAGAGGGAGGGGTAGTAGCTGGACTCTGAGGATGCCATGAAGTTAGCTGGGCAAGGAGAGGCAGGAGGAGGAGCCGGAAGGAAAGCAAAACAGACAGAGAGCTGACTCTGCAAAGGTCAGGAGGACCCAGCCTTCACCCAACCTGTCCTTCCCTATCTACAGACCCTGCCGCCTGGCTCATAAGCTGGGAGGCAGCACCCATTTCCCCACACTGCATGTTTCCAGCCAAAGGCCCATCCATCAGACTAGAGCAGTGGTTCTCCACCATGGCGATTTTGCTGCCCTCTGGCCCTGGGGACATTTGGCAACATCTGGGGACACTTTTGGTTGTCACAACCAGGGAAGAGGTGCTTCTAGAATCTAGTGGGTAGAGGCACAGGATGCTGCTGAACATCTACAATGCACAGGACAGCCCCCACAATTATTCAGCCCAAAATGTCAACAGTGATGAGATGGAGAAACCTTAGCTAGAGTGACATTTTGGGCCTCCCTCTTTACTCTGCTCCCTTCTCCCAAGGGAGGGAGTTTGAAAGAACTGGTCAGTTTGAAAGAACTGGGATCAAAGAGCCCTTTCTGGACCTGCCTCCCTGCAGGGGCCACTCTGCCATATGTGGAGCTTGGCCAGGCAAGCTCTGCCCTGCCCCCACCCACAGGGAAGCCTGCAGTGGGCAGGGATAAGGTGTCAGCAAGCCCCAGGGACCCCACACGGGAGCCTGGCCTGCCAGGCAGCTGCCTCTGGAATAAGGGTGGCATTTCCCTCTCCACCTGCCTGAGCCCCACCTCTCTTGTCCTTTCTCTTAGTTGGCCCTGAATCTGAGTCGGGGAGTGGGATGCTATTCGCTGGGCCCATTCAAACCCCAACACTGTCACTCAGGCTGGAAATCTGGCAGCATCTCTGCTGCCTCTTCATTCTTCACACCCACTGGATCCCCGAGTCAATTCTGCTTCACAAATCTCTCTCAATGCTGCTCAGTCTTTCCACCCTTCCTGTGGGGGATCTGCCCCTTTCTCACTCACCTGAACAACAGCAATACCTGCTAACTGCTTCTGTCTCTCCTCTCCCCTCCTCCCACTTCCACACGCTGTCAGAGCTCCCTTCCTAAATCTCAGAGTGGGTCGTGTGGATCTTCCTATGGACTCTGGACACCAGACACACAGAGAGGAACATAATTGCTATTTTGCATAGCAAGTACTAAACGAGGAATGGATAGTAACAATAATAATACATATCTACCACTGACCATGTGCCAGGCATTACTCTAACCCTTCACATAAGTAACCCACTTAATACACATAGTAAGCCTGTGAGAGAAGAACTACGACTGTCCCCATTTTACAGATAAGAAAACTAAGGCACAGAGCGGGTAAGTAACTAGCTCAAGGTCACACAGCTAGTACCTGGTGGATCCAGGATGTGTGTCTAAGCAAATGAGCTCCAGAATTCTTCAACACCATACTAAATAGTTTCTCTCATGACATCAAATTTGTCTTAACCAAGTGAGATGGGAGCACAGTGAAAGGAGCAACCACCTCTGCCTGGGGAAGCTAGGGAAGGCCTAAGAGGCAACGCCAAACAGGCCAGAGGAACAAGGTGGAGAGAGTGTTCCAGGCTGAGGGGAGCAGGTGCATGGGAGATGTGCAGGTTTGCGTAGCGCAGTGAGGCTCTGCAGTGCAGACTCGGGGCAGGGGCAGGACACCTGGTGGGAAGGAGTGCAGCAAAGGAGGCTGGAAAAGACCTTGGAAGCCTTGTGAGTGACACAGGCCCAGTGGGCCAGGGAATGCCACGGCTGGAGTGGTGTGTTAGAAGGAATACTGTGTCAGTACAGTGTGGAGAAGGTCATGAGAAAGCTGGGCTGGAAGCAAAGAAGCCAGTTAGGAGGCAAATACTGTGGCCCAAGTGAGCGAGAACACTGGAGGCCACCATTCACTCATTCACTCATTCACTCATTCACTCATTCATTCATTCATTCATTCAGTATTTCTTGTGCACCTACTCTATGTCAGGTACTGCTCTGGGCACTAGGAAAACAGCTGAGAACAAGATGAAGTTTTGGTAATGTATGGCATTAGCATACATTCTAATGTTTCTGTTTCTCCACTCTGTCCCCCACCCTTGTCCTCTGTATTGCCAGCCTAAGAGACAAACTCCAGACCTCTACAACTCCCTACCCACCAGAAGGTGCCATGTTTCATGCATTTTCCCCAGCACCAAGAAAATGTAAGAATTCCTCTTCCTCCCCTCTACCTGGAGACAGCTCTAGACACTGCCTGCAGCAGCACTCATAGACAGGAGACTTGGGCTTGCTCCAGAAAAAGGCAGACAAAACCTCAGGGGATCCAGGTGAGGAAGTGCCACAGAGGCCAGTGGGCTAATGAAATGGTGTTTCTGAAAGTGAGAGGACAAATGGAATCTCCTAGCCTTATGCAGAAGTCACAGCAGGTTCTTAATAGGTACTATTAACTGCTCAGACTTCCCGTTCTGTAAAATGGGAAATAATGTTTATCGGGTTGCCGTGAGAATGAAATGAGATGAATGTATGTTAAGTGCTGAGCGTAATGCTTGGCATAGAGAAAGTCCACACGTAGTAGTAACAGTAACAATAATCACACTATTACTACCAATAATAAATGTTTGTGGGATGCATGAATGCATCTCAGGTGACGGAGTCCAGGCCTGCTCGGTGCTCCCCTTCCAGGAGTAGTTGCCCAGTGTTGAATGGAATGCTCTGGGCTATGAGACTTTGAGGAATAGGTTTGCTTCTGTAATTAATTTGTCTAGGGGACCCTGAGGGAGTTCTTTGACTCCTTAAATACTGCTTCCTAAGCACAGAACTCCTTAGCATGCTATGCTATACACATTAATTCTTCAAACATTGAGAAGATGCCTATGGGCCAGGTTAGAAATGATGAAAAAGTCATAGTCCCTGACCTCAAGGAGCTTACAATCTACCAGAGGTGAGACACAATTCAGTGGGATAAGCTCAGAGTAGAAACAGGTACAAAGTAGGCCGGGTATGGTGGCTCACACCTGTAATCCCAGCACTTTGGGAGGCCGAGGTGGGCAGATCACCTGATGTCGGGAGTTTGAGACCAGCCTGACCAACATGGAGAAACCTCAACTCTACTAAAAATACAAAATTAGCCGGGCGTGGTGGTGCACGCCTGTAATCCCAGCTACTTGGGAAGCTGAGGCAGGGGTATTGCTTGAACCTAGGAGGCAGAAGTTGGGGTGAGCTGAGATCACGCCATTGTACTCCAGCCTGGGCAACAAGAGCAAAACTCCTTCTCAAAAATAAAAAAAAAAAAAAAAAAAAAAGAAACAAAGAAAGAAAAAATAAAAGGAAAAAAAGAAACAGGTACAAACCCTAGACACAGGCCATAGGAGGGAGGGATTAACTAGGGAGGTGGTGGGAAGGGCAGGCAGAAAAGGCTCTCTGAAGACAGTGAATTGGATTCTAGATGGTGGAGACCTATGGATCAACAATATGGATGTGAGACAGCTTGGTACATGCTGTGAATGCATTTGCTGCTGCTGGAATGCAATGTCTGGGATATGGGGTGGAGGGAGAGAGAAGAGGGGAGGGTGGGGACAAGGGTGGAGATGCAATCTTATGTGGGGCAGCAGCTGGGGCCTGGAGAGCTTGCTATGCCATGGTAAGGAGCCTGGAGTCACACCATGTGGGAAGTTTTGAAGTCGGGCAGAGACAGCATCAGACTTGCATTTTTGAAAGGGCGTTTTTAGACTTCAGGCAGCAGTGTGCAGGATGGATAGACCGTGTTTCTGAAGAATGAGTGAGAGTATCACAGAGAGGATTTGAACATCCTGGGGCCAGGGGTGGGGTTGGGCACTGGATGACCTCCAAAGTTCTTTTCCAGGCCTAATAGTTTATGTGTCAAGTTTTTTCTCTAAATAATTTAAAATGCATTCGTGGACCCTGCTATTTAAAAGGATCCTCCCAGATATATTTTTATGATTCACTTCCTAGTTTGTCTCCAGTGGAAGTCCAAATTTCCATGTAGTTTATCAGCTTCAAGCAAAGTAAACCTGCACTGAGCTTCCCTGCAGCAGCCAGGTGGGAAGGGGGCGGGAAGGAGAGGGAAAACAGCAAAGGGAGGTAAAGAGGAAGAGAAACTCAGCCTTGCTCCAGGCTCAGAGCCAGCCACCATCTCATGGAGTGGGCCTTGCCTGGAGTCCTCAAGCGCTGCTTGATCAGGGGACCTTCGGAGGTTTACATAGTCCTTGTGCCGGCTCTGGGAAGGAGCTAGATGGAAGGCGGGTTTGGAGATCCAATCGAATACCAAGGGTCACCTCTGTCCCAGAAAGGCCACCAACATTCACTTACTCATTTGTGCACCCACTGAGCACCTACTGAGCCCCTCCACGTGCCAAGTGCCATGCTAGGCACTGAATTTGTGGCTGAGAACAAATGACGGTGTCTCCCTCATACTGTTTACAAGGCAGCATTTGTCCTTGAGGACTCTTATTTCCCCACCTGAAAACAGCCTCTTTGGATATACACAGCTTCTCAGATGAGAGGTGCATGATGATGATTTCTAAGAAAGAGCCTGTTCTTAGAGACCAGAGTGAAAGGGAATGTGCAACCCCTTAAAGGAAGAGACTGCCAGTGACGGAAAGAGCCTGCCACCCAGCTCCTCTGATTACAGGGACTGACCTCCAGAGGCTAAGGGACCTGCCTCAGGACACGTAGAAGATTCATGGCAAGAATCTACCTAGTGACACTCCCATGTGGGAAGGGAGGGATGTCACCTCAGTCCTCTCAGGGGAGCCTCAAGTGACTTCCTACTTCCGATCCTGAGCACAAGGAGGACAAGACCAGGGTCAGACCTCATGTGAAAAACACCAACCAAGGCTGTTCCCACCAATCCTACAAGAGCTCCTCTGCCCTTCTGGGGGGAACTTCCAGCTCCCAGGCCTGTTCCCCTTCCTAAGAGCTGTGTTAAAATTTGCACAACATGATGCTTCCTTTAAGACAGGTCTACATCAATAGAGGGCTGGAATGCCAAAGCAGGAATCTCCACCGAGGTGGCTGCTCTCTAGGTAGGTGAAGGCTGATGTAAGGAAAGAAAGCAGTCCCTGCAGTCCCTCCTCAGGTCACCAGGACACTCCCAGGGCTCAGCAGTGATTCCCATGACCTTGTCACTGTACTTGTCGGGTTCAAACAAAGATAAGAGTAACTGGAAACAACAGAGAGGGTCATTTTATACTCTCTGCACTCTCAATTCTTCTGTAGCTAATTAAAGTAATATGTCAAAATGTCCCTTGGAAGAGCTCTTTAAGAATATGTCTGTTAAATAAACAAGGTTTCACTAATTAATGACACGCCTTCCCATCCCTCGTTGAAGTTCCTTGTAGAACTTCTGGGCCAGGGGGGTTGAGCAGGAAAGGATGGAGGAGAAGTCGCCATCACCATTTTTTGGAGGAAGGGGGCACATATCCAGCCTCTTGTCATCTGTGGAGCTATCAGTTTCTCCTCCGGATGTTGATCAGATTTCCTGGGCTGGAACCAACTTACAGGGCCAGGGTACTGGAATTTTTCCAAGAAGTAAACGCTTTGCTTCTTATGAAGTCAACATGATTTCTTTCAAGGAAAATTTTTATTTTTTTAGTGTCTAGGGTTTTTGAAGGGCAAATCTTTGGACCTTTCTCTAAAGAGAATGATTATAATATACTTTTTTTTTTTTTTTGCGCTAAGACCACCTCTCCACCACCACACACACACACACACACACACTCACACACAGACACACACACTCACACTCACACACACACTCACACTCACACACTCACACACAGACACACACTCACACTCACACACAGACACACACACTCACACTCACTCACACACACTCACACACAGACACACACACTCACACTCACTCACACACACACACAGACACACACACTCACTCACACACACACTCACACACAGACACACACACACTCACACACAGACACACACACTCACACTCTCACACACACACACTCTCACACTCACAGAGAGGCACGGGGAGTGGGAGAATGATTTGTCCAATATTACACAATGAGTCAGTGGCATAGCCAGAAATACAACTTTCCAAACTCCCAATTCTTAATAATAGAAATATTAATATAGTCTCTATAATTTTCTATTTATTTTTGTTTTCACAGCTCACATTTAATTTTCACAACAACTCTGGGGGAATCTGGGTAAAACGGTCTCAGGAAAGAGCAGATCTGAATTGCAGACCAGCTCTACCACTTGCTTGCAGTGTGATCCTGGCTGCTTCCCTCTCCTCTCTGGATCTCAGTGCTCTCAGCTGTGAAATGGGAGAATTGGATGAGAGTACTTCTAAAATCCCTCCCACCTCTAACGTGTTGTGATTCATGTGCGGCAATGCTCCAATCCCGGGTTTCTCAATCTTGGTGTTAATGATATTTTGGGCCAGATAATTCCTTGCTGTGAGGCGTGTTCTGTGCACTGTAGGATGTTCAGCAGCATCCCTGGCCTCTACCTAGTGGATACTAGCAGCACCCCATTCCCCAGTTGTAACAAGAAAAAATGTCTACAGACATTGCCAAATATCTGGGAGGGGGAACAAAATAACCCCTCTAGTCACCATTCAAGGATTTCGATAAAGTCAAAATCATGAGTGGTTCAGGGGAAAAAAGGTCTTCCTCTCCCTTCCTTTCCCCCAACCCTTTCACACCTTTCTGCACACTTTTCAAAGACAACCTCTCAGTCCTTTGCTGCTTCTTATTTCTTAAATGCCCTAAGTGGTCCGGGGTGTGTTTGGTGTGATAATGAACCAATTGATTTCATACTTTCTCCTAAGGAAAGTTCACAGGTTTATGTCCCCTAAGCAACCAGCCAGGCTCTCTAGAAATCCCTAGCAGAGCCCAGGCTGGCCTGGAAGCCTGTATCTGCAGCCTGCAGGAGGCTCGGTGAGCACGAATTTGTCAGCACTCTTAAATCACTAGGCTCCGAGGAAGGCTTCTCCTAGCAGAAAGATCCTTCCTTAGGAATCAATAGCTCAGGGCCCTCCATCACATTCAGAATTATCCTGGGACCCGTAAAATTTCTTTTCCCCAAGCATGGCAGAACCCCAAAGTTAAAACCCTGAGGTGGGGCGGGGAAAGAGGCAAGGAGGGAGCCCTGCCAAGAAGGCCTTGCCCATCAGCCCAGATGTTGCTGTGAGCAGAGGCTGATGTGCAAACCTGGGCACTCAGGCTCACTCACTGGGAAAAAGAAGACTCCGGGGTTCCCAGTGATTCAGCAATAATATCCCCTTCCAACTGAATACCTCTTTACCTCTAACCAAGGGCAGAGGAATACTAAAGACTGTCTCCCTCCAGCTTCGCTCCCCTACCGTCATCACATGGTTGTCAGCCTCATCATTTAGCAGAGAAGGAAACTGAGGCTTGCAGAGGTTAAGTGGTTTGTTTAAGGTCTCTAAGCCAGCAAGCGGAGACCAGATTCTAAGCCTGTGTCCTTACCATTACAACGAGAGGGGGAAGGGTCAGCCATCTGGTGGGGCTCATAAAAGCCCCACTGGACAATTTCCTGTTTCTCATAGTCTAATGCCACTTCTCAAGCTCTCTACCCACTCCTGCATTCAAACAAAAGTCCAGAGAGCTTGTACTATAACCACAATTTATGTAAGTATATTCTTCTGGTCTTATCCAGAACCAGACCAAGTCTTGAGAATGAAGGCTTATTTCACCAGGTAAAGCTAGGAGCTGGTGAGATCTCAAGCACAGCCTCTTAAGACTCCAGTTTAAAGAGAGGGGCTTTTGCTCTCTGGTGGTCCACGTGATCCTGCCACCTCCCTCCTCCCGCTGAAGATGAAGCTCCAACTTCATCTTCCGTGAGCATGAGGGAGAGGAGGGGACTCAAGCATCTTCCCTGGCAACAAGCATCCCTTTCGTGAGCCTTAGGGAGAGAAGAGGATTCCGCCTCTCAGAATTCTGGCTTGGCAGCAGTGGGTTTCTTATGAGGGTAGGCTGCCGAGTCTGCTGAGGCTCCAAGGAGAACCAAGAGGAAGTCCATCCAGTGAGCAAAGAAGCCAGGTGGGGAGACAAGAACAAAAGGGGGCCGGGCGCGGTGGCTCACGCCGGTAATCCCAGCACTTTGGGAGGCCGAGGCGGGCGGATCACGAGGTCAGGAAATCGAGACCACGGTGAAACCCCGTCTCTACTAAAAATACAAAAAGTTAGCCGGGCGTAGTGGCAGGCGCCTGTAGTCCCAGCTACTCGAGAGGCTGAGGCATGAGAATGGTGTGAACCCGGGAGGCAGAGCTTGCAGTGAGCCGAGATTGCGCCACTGCACTCCAGCCTGGGCGACAGAGCAAGACTCCGTCTCAAAAAAAAAAAAAAAAAGAACAAAGGGGGCAGCCCACAGGCCACTCAGCAAACCTGTTTCCCAGAGCCCAGCTCAGATGTCAACAGCCAGGTTCTCGGAACAGAAGAAAGGGCAATGGAAATGGTAGTATCTTGCAGGTCACCTAAGAAGTCCAAACATAAGGATTTTGCAAAAATAGAATGTCCTAGCACTTTGACCTTGAGCTAGGAGCAGCAAGGGTGGGGGAAATAGGTAAATACTCTTTGGAAACTCTCCAATCCATCTAGAATCTGAATCCGGGAGGTCTCACCAGCAGTGATGTGACTGCAAACAGAGAGACCCCACGCCAGCATTCCTTGGCGCTCCAGACCTGGGTTTCAAGACCACAGTGAGGGACTCGGCACTTCTGACTCCTAAATGCACAGACAGAAACCTGGACTTGCATGGCTTTTGCTTAAAACACCGCTTAGAATAATGAGATGAGATTGTAGAGGGAGGGAAAGAATAATTAGGAATTTCTATGACCTGTGTATGTCCATGACGAGAACTGTATTTTCTCCTCACCTCCTCACTCTGAAAAACAGATTCAAAGAGAATCTCCCCAACTGTATGGGATGTATTAATTTACCAAAGCCTGGTCAGTCAATAACTATGAGTGCCTCCTGTATAGAGAAAGTATGTCCATCTTTATAGTGAAGAGGAAGCAGGCCGCTGGAGTGAAAACAGCTCCGAATCGAGCACTGGGAGTCCTAGGGCCTAGTTCCATGTCTTCCACCAGATAGCCATGTGACCTTGGCTTTATCCAGCTTCAGTTTTCTCATCTGTGAATTAAATGTGCATGTGAGTGTTGGGATGGGATGGGGTTGGATGAGATGCTCTCCAAGGCTCCTTGCTTCTGGCTCTAATGTTCTGGAACTCCATGAACCCTTAAAGAGTTCAACGAACACGGCGGCACCAAACACAAAGGAGTGATCCCCGAGAGAGGGTGGGGCTGTGTACCAGCTCTGTCTCCTTGGAATGTTGTGCTTGCACCTGCCCCATAGCACCCGAGGTCACAGGACCACCTGAAGTCCAGGAAGCATGTGGTAGAATGATTCCAATTACGATGGTGGTGGTTGAAGGCTGTAGCCTGAGCTGCCTTAAAGCGTTAAGTTGCTACAGCCAGTGAAGGGCAAGAAGTGAGAAAGTCAGTGGTCCTGAGCTAGGTACCTTTGGCGCCCCCTACTGGACACCAAGGAGTCTGCTCCACCTTTAGGCTTCCACCGCCTCAGCACAGAAGCAAGGGAGCACTTGAGCATGAGAGGCTGTCACAAGCTGTTTAATAGGACTGCCTTCCTGGTTGGTGGTATTCTTTTTATGAGTCTATTGCACTCCCTAGAATTACACAGGCCATTGGTCCACACATTAACAGGGGCACCCCTGCGCAGCCATAGGACGTCTTAACCAAACATCAAGGTGCCAAGGAATAAACACCAGGGTTCAGAACACCAGGTGCAGCCCAGATGGAGAAGGGAAGAAAGAGCAACAAGCAGGTATTTCGCTGCACAAATCCCCAGTGGAGAGAAGGTCTTGGGAAATGCAGCAGAATAATGTTGACTGCAGCAGACAACGATGGAGCTGAGGGTTGGGATATGGATTGATAGCCCCCATAAAATATCTCCAGGCTGAAGCAGGTACCCTAGGAGTTTGAACATCCACCTACATTCAAGGATGAGATAAGGTGGAGGAGGATTCAGCCTCAAATGAGCAGCCACAGAGCAGGTTCCCCAGACTCCCTACACACCGTTTCGACCTTCTCCAGAGTCCATTAGTACCCACCGGAAATGGGAATGTTCTAATTGTGGTCCTCTGTGCCATCATCAAGACCCTCAACTGCCTTCATTACCTCTTAAATTGACTTTAGGACCTACTGCCAGAAGGATGTTCTTAACCAAGTCAGAGAGAGAGAGAGAACATTTTCTCAAGAACCATGCTGGAACAGCCACCATGTTCCCACTTTTCCAGCCTCCACCTCTCCCCCATGGCTGAGGGTGAGGTACTCTGTGACTCTCAGTGAGCTCTAATTCAGTCTTGGACATCTCCAGCCCCAAGTCGTCTGGGTTCCAAATCTCCGTCAATCGCTTATCTCTTCCCACATGAGTTCTCCCCTGACTCAAGAAAACACTACAGAACTGTCCCCTGTCCTGGGACCCTCTTCCCTTCTTTTCCACCTGGCTTCACGTGGGAAGTCCTGCACCCATCCCAGAAGACACCTCAAGTGCGACTCAAGAATGTGTCCTGTCAGGAGAACGGAAGCATCTCCTGGGGTGTGCAGAAGCCACACTGGGTGCACCCACCACCAGCAGCAGCAGCAGCAGCAGCAGCGGCAGCAGCAGCAGCAGCAATATTCATTAGTCATTCCCGGAGGAAGCCCCCACAGCTCTCAACCCTAGGAGAATTTCCCCGCCACTCTGGGAGGCTTCCATCCAGGCTGGGATGACTTTGGATTCTTGAGTTGCTTTCTGCAGAAGCGGGACTAACCAGAGCTCCCAACTACTGTACTGCAAAGAAGCGCGCTGCATTGCTGGGCATGCCCCCAAGCCCGGCCTGGCTGCCCCATCAAAGCCTCCAACTGCCCCCACGGGGTCGAGGAGGACTCAGGGTTCCCCTGGAATGCCTGAAGCCGGCTTGCCTGAGGCAGCCAGAAGGGAAGACCACACCTCGTCCAGCATAAGGCGTCTAGCAGCTACGCCGCGCGCGGGGCTGGCTCCCGGAGCTCTCTGCCACCCAGCGCTGTGCCCGGGAACTCGGCTTCCCAGGGGAGGAAGAGCCAGCCCCCGGGACTCTTCCCCAGCTTGGAAGCGTAGGCACTCGGCCGAGGCCAGTGGCTTCCCCGGCCCGGGTCTCAGCCTGGCTGACTGGGAGACTCTCCCGATAGCCCGGCACATCCCTCCTCACCCGCTCCGCCCCCTCCAGGCCCCAGAGGCCCCCTCCCCTGACAGCTGACCTCCAGCGCGCCCCCAACACCTTCTCTGCCAGCTGCGGGCTGTCGCCCCCACACCTCGGCTCCCACCTCTCCGCCACCTCCAACCCGGCCCCTGCCTCGCCCCCAGCCCGCGGGGGAGGCTCCGCGCGCCAATAGAGTCCAGCGCCTCCCAGCAAGTTAAGAGCGAAGCCGCCGCCTTCTCGATCCCCGTCTTCCCGGGCGGCGTCCCCGCCACCCTCGCGGGCGGATCCGGGGGGCGCGCAGAGCTGGAGAAACTTTCTCCTCCTTAGGGTGGGGGGGCACCGGTGCAGATACTCACGCCGGGGTCAGCGCTCGGAGCCATCCTCCCGCTCTCGGCCCCGCCGCCTAGGGGCGTGGGAAGCGGGCGCTAGCTGCCGCCTCTGCCGCCGGCGCCGCCGCCTGCTAGCTCCCAGCCCCGGTCCCGGGCTGGCCTCGAGCCTCCCGCCCCGACGCCGCGCGCTCGCTTTATACAACTCCACTCGAGCGCGCCCGGTCTTATGTAAAGGCTGGCGGAGGCCTGCAGCCAATGGCGCGGCAGCTGGAGCCGGGGGCCCGGGGTGGGGGGCGCCGGCGCGGCCAATCGCGGCCCGGGGAGCCCGGAGAGCCGGGCGGGGGGAGGGAGCGCCTCCCGGCGCTGATTTAGGAGCCGGGATTGCGGTGGCAGCAGCCGGCAGCCAGGCTGGCCCGGCGCGGCGCGGCGGGCACTGGGGTGGGCGGCGGCGAGGGCGGGCGCCTCCCGCGCCCCGCCACTGCGTCGCGTAACCTTCAGGCGGCAGCGAGGCCTGGCGAGGAGGGGAGAGGCTCCCTAGCCTGGCTGGGCGCTAGGGGCCCCAGGCCGGAGGGAAGCGGGGGTCCCTCGGGAGGCAGCGCAGGGAAGGAACGCGAAGGGGGAGGGGAGGGCGGCGAGCCCCAGGACCCCGCGGCCACCCCTGCGCGCAGGACCGAGGGTGGTGGCGGGAGCGGCGGCACTGCCTTCCCATTTCACTCCAGGATAGCGATCTGGCGTCGCCGGGCCGGGCCAAAGCGGCCGCGCGAGCCGCGCTGATGGCGAGATTTCGACTACGGAGCTAGCGCCGAGCCGATCTTTATCCAGCCTGGGGACGTGTCCGAGCACCTCCTGGGGACTGCTCAGTATGGAGAGCAGGGCTCCGCGACGGCCCCCGTAGGCGGGGAGCGGGCAAGCGCAGCTCCGAGATCAGGCGCGCAGAGGCCCAGGCGGCTGCGGGCAGCGCCGCTTCTACCCCACCCCCTGTCCCCACCAGCAGTGCCCCCACCCCGTCCCACCTAGTCCCTACCCCAGCAGTGGCCGAGTCGGGCCTGGCCCTCCCGCCCCTGCCGCCTGCGTCCTACTAGCCTCCCTCACCGCTTTGATCACAGGTACTGCCCGCCTCTCCTCGCCCCCAACCCGCTGCCTTGGTGGTGGTGGTGGTGGGGGGGGGGATGGCTTCTGCCTCTCTGGACCAGGGGAATGGGGGTGCTAAGCGCCAGAAAAACACACTTGATCAGCAATGCTCAAAATACCCCTGTCCAGGCAGGAAGCTGGCCTTGGTGGGTCACACTCTGAAGGCAAATCCTTTATTTTACGCCTAAAATAGAGCCTGGCACATAGTAGGCGCTCAGTGTTTATTGAATGAATTCTGAGTTTCTGTGAGTGAGGTCTTTGGGTTTCTGAAAGCAGGGTAAAGGGGCTACAGAAGAGAAAGACTTGGGAATCCACCATCGGAGAGGGAAGGAGCTAGGACTGTTTTCCCATCCGTTGACGCTTTTGTGACCATCACCCACTAGTCTGGCTTCTGGGCCCTTGACTCTTAGAATGATTTGAATGTGTTCTTTTATAGAGGGCCACACATCCAGCCCCTGGCCCCTATTACCCAGAGATTTTGAGCAGAACTACCAGGACCTACTCTGGGCTCTGTTTTCAGGTCTCTGTGATCTTCCTTTGAAAAGAAATAGCTAGGCACAGACAAACTTTCTGGCTTTTTGAGCCCCCATCAAGCCTTTAAGGGTTGTGGGCCCCTTTGAAAATCTGGCAAAAATTACTGAATCATTTTTCTAGAAAAATATACAAACACACACATTTACACACACACACACACACACACCTTGAGTATACTTTCAGGATCATTAGGAACCCTGAGTCTCTTGGGGCTCTGTCCAATGTCAACCTGTTTCCTCAGGGGTCTAGGACAGTAGTTTATAATCACCCTCCTTTTGGGAATCACAGACCCTTTAGAACCTTTCAAGAATCTCATAAATGTTATGGATCTGTTGTTTATAAAAATGCTCACTCACATACACACATGTTGACATGCAACTTTAGGAGGGTTCATGGATCATTAAAACTTAATCTAGGGTCCTGATTAAGAATCTTCCTCTATCAGCAAGTAGACTCTGCCCCAAGGCCATATCTGATCCCCAGCTCTCTGCATAAGGAGTCCAGTTGGCTCTGCACCCTGCTGGAACATGCCACCACCTTGTTCTGAGGGCATCCGAGTCATCTGGCCAAGGCTCTGACACCTGAGAGACTGTCTCCACACTTTCTCTGCATCTTGGTCCCCGCCACCCTCTTAATGTGGAAATCAGTTGCAGGTTGTCATATTCTGTCTGATCTATGAGCATTCCTTGGCCAGAAACTCCAACTCAGGGAGACAGCAAGTGACTGGTAATTAACCAGTTTCACTCAATCCCAAACATCGGAGCACACCTTTCTTGGTTTTTGTTCTCACCTCTCTCTCCTCCGGCGAAGCTGTGCACAGCAGCCCCAGCTGTAGCACCTCACCTCACCCAGACCCGACAGATTTAGTAACCAGCACAGTAATTATCAGCATTAGCCAACCAGATGTGAATAGGTGCTCTGTGCAAAATAACTCTGTAATAATCTCACACTTTCCTGCAGCTAGCCAGGTAAGGTTACAATAGACCAAAGGTGCTAGGGAAGGACAGAAAAATGCAGGAAATGATGGAGATGTTCCAGCCAGGAAGTGCTCCAGGGAATGCAATCTGGCTTCAGCACTTGAACTTGTGAGGGGTGAGCCCAGTGGGCCAGGCAGTCCTGGTTGGAAAATTTCTCATTTCTCTGATGTCCTCGATGTCCATTTGCTCAGTTCATGTCAGTATCTGCTCAGAGCTCCAGCCCTGCCCCACCCCCAATCCCATGATAGACCTCTTGTCCTCCCACATTGCCCAGACACACCCAGCTTTCTTGAGGCACATGCACACGGTTATAGACTGAATTGTGCCTCTCCAGACCAAATTCACATAGTGAAGCCCTAACCCCTAATGTGACTGCATTTGGAGATAAGGCCTTTAAAGGGGCAATTAAGGCAAAATGAGATCATAAGGGTGGACCCTAATTCAATAGGACTAGTGTCCTTGTAAGAAGAGAGAGAGACACCAGAGATCTCCCATTTCTCTCTGTGCATCCTCAGGAGAAAGCCTGCGTGAGTAACAGGAGGAGGCCATCTGCAAGCCAGCAGCAGGGCCTCTGAAGAAACCAGACCTGCCAGCACCTTGATCTGGGACTTCCAGGCTCCAGAACTGTGAGAACATTAACTTCTGTGGTTAAGCTCCACGTCTGTGGTATTGGCTATGGCAGTCTGAGTCGACTAATACACACATTTTCAGCACACCCTTACACCATGCATCTTGTTCAGGCTCCAGTCCTTTGACCCCAGTGAAGTTGTTTTTTCTTCAGAGTGTTCCCTCACAAACTTCTTCATTCTTACCTGGGAAACACGCTTAAAGTGTTTTCTCATCTGTTCATACCCAAACCAAGTCTTCCCTCCTGCGCCACCTTCCAAAACTGCCCTGGCCAGCAGTTTTCAGCTCTCCTGAAGGTCTACACCATCTTATCACCTGTGATGCACATTAGCTTTTTTTCTCTAATTGTTTCACTCAGTGATACTTGGCCTCCCCATCAGAATATGAGCCCCTTGAAGTCCAGAGTTTGTACCTTACAGTTGACTACCTCATAGAACCCAGCATGAAACTGGGCACAGAGTGAACACACAGTAGATATTTGCTGAGTTATTCCAATTAAACCTATTTACTTAAAAATGCTATTAAAGCTATACAGTACTTCATTTCCTAAAAACTCAAGACGTATTGTATGTGTTAGTCATCATCAACATCACTGGAGCAGGAGTTCTCAGGAGCTAGTTGTCTTCTAAAGTCTAGGATCAGAGAGGTTGGACTTTACGCAAGTTGCTAACAGTCACGCAACAAGTTAAGGACAGGACAAAAACTGTAGGAAACACTGGAGACAACCTCCAGACCCCATGTCCTTTCATTGACAAATGACTTTGTTAATTCTCTCTCTACATTAGAAGATTACTTGGCTATCTTCTTGCTCTCTGGGTGAGAAGTCAAGACACCAGATCTTAGAGGTGCTTCTGTCCCAAGAGTTCTGTCACAGGAGAACAGAGAGGCTAGTACAGTTCCTCACACCCTTATCTGAAGCCCTTGAGGCCAGAGGCATTTTAGAATTCAGAAAGGCACCATACACAAACATTCTCAGTGAAGCCTTGAGCAGCATATTGAAATCAGACACATTAATATTTCTGCAGCGAAATATATGTAGTTTACACTAAGCAGGTGTGAGGATAAAGTAACTTCACATCAGTTTAGGTCAGATTTTGCTACCAGATGAGTCTTGGCATCAAACTTGCAAAACAAAAATCCTTTTGACTTTCAGAGATTTGGGGATTTGGAATTGTAGATAAGGGATTGTGTACTTTAGGCTTGGTTGTCCCAAAAGAAATGAATCTTTTTGTAAGGGGGTGGAAAAACAGCAATAGTTGAAAATGGGAAACCACAAACTGTAAAAGAAATGAGGAGCTAAAGGGAGTGTGAGGAAATAGCCCCTTCTCAAACCAAGTTGTATGGAGGGGTCATCCCTTTTTTGCAAGGAGTACATATTTATCACATGGCCAATGAGTTTCAGATGCAGTTGTGGCTTGTAAGAGGCAGATGTACATGATGGACTTTCAAGGGGAGGTAGGTTAGGGGTAAAGTTGGACAGGAACTCTTTTAGAGAAGACACAAACCCTGGGGGATGTTTCAGTCAGGGCCAGAGCCAGAACCATCACAGATGCAGAAAGGAGTCTTCCAGATGGCCAGAGTTTGTTCAGAAGACCTTGAGCTGTGAATGCATGCTGCAGGGAAACTCTGCAGGCAGAGAGCAGCCCCAGGAAAGGGATGCTGGAGGAAGGAGGACATGATGGAATCCTGGGGAAGTCTGGTTAGAAAGTTTAGAGGCTGTGGGGCAGGGGGAAGCCTGGGGGTAATGATGCAAGCAGGTGTCTGCTTATCATGTTAACCTGTGCCAAAATGGCTTGGGTTCCAGGAACTCACCTGCCTATGTGTCCATTGAGCTACGGGGTTTTCCCACACTGTCGTGGGGGTGGCTCTGCAATCTGAGGGGCTGGTTAAGAATGTGATATAGGGAGGGAGATGGGAAAAGGGAAGCCATGGTGGGCCCCTGACCATGCAGCTCTCTACCCCTGCTTGAGATGCTCAGCCAGCAGTCTTCATGATAAACGGGCTCCCTGGAGTCCAAGTCAACAGCAGGGAAGCTTCATCTTGGATGGTCATCGTTGTTGCTGACCTTGGTCCTGCTCTACCTTTCTTCTCAGGTCCTAGGACTCCACCGTTATCTTTTTCTTCTGACAGAGCTCCTGCTGGTACCCCCAGCTCCAGTCACTGGGTCTCCATCCATTCTCACCTCCTGCTGCCCTACCCCATGACCCAGGACCTCAGGGCCTAGGATTCTGGGGTCCGGATGCTTTCGCTTCTTCCCTGTGGCTGAGTCTTTAACACCTGCTGCCCCACATTCCAGGCATCAACTGCCCTCTTGAACCTCTGCCAACTGCCTCATGCCAGCTTCCTTTAACATGCCCCTAACCTGGCCTCACTTCTGCCACCAGCGCCCAGGACCTCCCCAGACCCTGGCCCTGCCTTGGTGGACAGGTCCTGTTTCGGGTTCCAGCCCTTCCTGGTCTGGCATATCCAGCTGCCAACCCAGCCAGGTTTCTGACAGACATGAGCTCATGGTCATGGTTTAAAAAAGAAAAGAAAAGAAAAACCCTGTCAGCAGTTGGATGGTGGTAGCATACACTTACTAGCAGCAAATGCCAGGGAGCTCCTGAGCTAGGGATACCCTTGTCAGTTTCCATCCTAAGGGAAGAGAGAGAAATGGGTGAAAAGTGAACAGAAGAGGAAGGGGAACAGGAAGGAATAAATAAAAGGAGGGGAAGAATCAAGAGAAGAGAGAAAGGGAAGGGAGGATGTTGGGAGAGGGAGCAAAGTAGGGTGGGAAGAGTGTCTGTAGCTATAGCCTGTTTTCAGTGTCTAAACTGAGCATGGAGAGCTTGTCATTCGTAGAGTCAGACATTGACACAAAAGAAGATGGAAAAGGTAATTGAGCCTGTGTGTGTGTGCATGTGTGAGGAGGGGTGGAGGAGGGGGGTGGGGAGAGAGAGAGAGAGAGAAAGGGGACATAAGAGAAAGAGAAGAGTAAAGAAGAGAGAAAGGGGACATAAGAGAAAGAGAAGGGTAAAGAAGAGAGAGAGGGGATATAAGAGAAAGAGAAGAGTAAGGAAACGGGCCATCCAGGAAGTAGATAGAAGTGGAGGGCTAACAAGGTGGGCAAAAACTGATGGCATCTGGAAAAAGGAATCCATGTTTGAAATTTGTAAGGGCAATCATTTCTGATCACTCTTCTGATGTCATTAACCAGGGTTTGTGGAAAACCCTCTGCCCCAACCACTTATCTCTGCATCTCTTGCTTGGTTCTCCTCTGATTTGTTATAAAGCTGTATCCTCATCTTGGCACCAAATTCCATTATAGATAGGATGGATATCTCACGGGTTCAGCTTGAGGGTATGGAGGTATGTTTTGACCTACCATATGCAAGGGTAAAATGAGGATAATAAAACCTCATGATGGGGATTTCATAAGGAATATGTGAGATAATGTACACAAAGCCCTTAGCCAAACGCCTGGCACATAGTGAGCATTCCATAAATGATAGCTATCATCCTTCTTCCCTTCTTTTTCCCAGTCTCTGTGCCCAACTGTCACCTCCTTCTGCCTGTCATTCCTCTGAAATGCCACTGATTTTCATCCTTTTCTCTTCCTCCAAGCCCTTTAGCACATCACATGTGCATTTCTCCTATTGCAGACATGTAGAGCCCTGCCTTCATATTCTTCCCACCCCAATCTATGATAATCCTTTAATTGTGTAGCACTTTATAGAATAAAAAAAATCCTCATTAACACATGGCAAAACCCCGTCTCTACTACAAATACAAAAATTAGCTGGGCATGGTGGCAGGTGCTGTAATCCCAGCTACTTGGGAGGCTGAGGCAGGGGAATTGCTTGAACCCAGGAGGTGGAGATTGCAGTGAGCTGAGATCACATTGTTGCACTCCAGCTGGATCAACAGAGAGAGACTCCATCTAAAAACAAACAAACAAACAAACAAAAAAAGACAGAGCTGGGATGCAAATGTAAGTCTCTTGGGCCAAAATCAGTGCATTCTCCACTGTCCACAGAGTTGAGTCAGTAAGTGATTCTTTTATGATGCTATTATTGAAGGTAGAGACCTGGTTTTACATTCCCCATAAACCTCTGCAGGGTCTGGCCCACAAGAGGCCCTTAGTCAGTGTCAGTCATTTACTTCCAGGCACCCAAAAGAGCTCAGGGCCACCCTTGGCTCAGCCCTGCCTCCATGGTAAAGGGTCCTCGCTGCTTCAGTGTTGCTCTGTTCACACCCGAGAGGCAGGATCCCAGCCTAGACCCAGGCCCGTACACACCATAGACGAGGGCTGAGCAGAAGTGAAGCCAATATTCCATCCTTTGGTGAGGCAGGGAGAATATCATGAGGAATTAGGCTTGTTTAACTATAGCTCAAACTAGCAGAGAATAAAAGCAACTCCATGCTCATTGCAACAGAAAGGAATTGAGATTTCATGAAAAGAAGGCCTTTTTCTGTGTGAGAGTTGTGAGATATTAGAACGAGATTCCTGCAGAGGTTGTAGAAACTGCTCCCCTGGAGGTCTTTAAGAGCTGGAGCGCTATTCGCTTTCCAGCGGGATGTGGGGCTGAAGGCTGTGTGTGCAGGCGAGGGCACAGGCAGCTGGAAGATACAGCAGGCCTGACCTGACACCTCCACCGCGGGAGGCAGGTGGGAACTCAAAGGCAAGGCGGGGCGGGGCTGGGAGGAGAAAGCAGGCCCCAGGGAGGCAAGAGGTCAGAGGGGCAGACAGCACGAAAAGTCGCAACAGGCTGTCCAGTTCCCAGTTCCTGGTGGAGAGCCCCGCAGGCTGTTTGTTCTCGGACATGTGCAACTGCTGCCTGCTGGCGGGGCTGTGGGCGTGGCAGCGTGGAAGGAAGGGGTGGGAAGGGGTGCATTCTGGACCCTCGTATTGATTGGACCAAATGGACAAAAGCCAATTATTTTTCTCTGAGTAAAGCAAGGTACGGAGGCTGGCCATCAAAATATTAAACAGACATCGCTTCTTGGTCTTTTGGCTAAGATCAAGTGTAAAATATTAAACACAAATAACTAAATCTGAAGAGAAGTCTTACACAATGCTTGTTAAACAAGAATGCTGGAAGTATTCTGGGAACACAAAATACCCCAGAGAGAAGTGCCAATCTTCCTGCTTCCTGGAAGATCCACTTTTACTAGAAGACCCACTTTGCCGGGGTGGGGAGAAAGAGGAAGAGTGGTAGGTAATTTAACTGGTAAGAAATAAAAATATCTGGCCAGGCGTGGTGGATCACACCTGTAATCCCAGCACTGTGGGAGGTCAAGGTGGGTGGATCACCTGAGGTCAGGAGTTCAAGACTAGCCTGGCCAACATGGTGAAACCCCGTCTCTACTAAAAATACAAAAAAGTAGCCAGGCACGGCAGCGCATGCCTGTAGTCCCAGCTATTTGGGAGGCTGAGGCAGGAGAATTGCTTGAACCCAGGAAGCGGAGGTTACAATGAGCCAAGATCATGCCACTGTACTCCAGCCTGGGTGACAGAGTAAGATTCCGACTCAAAAAAAAAAAAAAAAAAAAAAAGGAAAGAAATAAAAATATCTAATTATCATTTGAATAAATCTGCATATATCGTGGAGCTGAATGCAAAACTGTGTGAGTATATTTTAAACAAAGCGTGAGCCTTGAAAAGACCTTCCAGTCTTCCTGTTGGGTGAGATTCTCAGCCTTCCCCAACCTTGTGGGGATACGTGTAACCTTTTCTTTTGCGTTTAGAGTACTTTAGTAAAAAGTTTTAACAGTGCTGCTTTAGTATTTACAAAGCATTGTTTCACACAACATCTTATTGAGATATTCAACAAGCATTTAAGCACTTTCTGTGTGCCAGGCACTGTGCCCTTTTTGACAAAGAAGTGGGTATTTGTATTTCCCCTATGGTGGAGAAGAGGAAATAGAAAGATAGGGTGACTCCCATCACCTCCCAAAGTTCTCATGGGGCAAAGCAGAGCTAGGTATGCGGTGTCTTTCTTGGCATGCTGTGCCTTTCTGTCATGCCTGCTGCCCTTCCCATGTCTCTGCAATTCCTCCTACACCCATTCCTGCCATTAAGCAATTACCCAGCACTCACCGCCACATGCCATCCTCCTGAGAGATTTCCAGGCAGGAGGGGCAGGTCACAGGAAAATGGCAGACCCAGGAAAGCCAGCTGGTGCCTGTGCCTTTTCTCCTGCCTGTGATTAGGACACGGTCTGCACACATTTATAGGTAAGGGCATTAGCATAGAGTAACTAACATCCTCAAGTCACAGGCAGAGCATCCAATCCTGTGGCTGAACTGGTGGAGTCACAGCTCAGTGCAGAGCCCTAGGTTATCTGGGATGTGATCAGTGCACTGGATAGCCCAGGATGGATTGCTCACTAACAGGCATTTGTCCAGGGCTTGTTAGGTGTGGGCTCTGTGTTAGGTTGGTGGGAAAACAAAGATAAATACAATCTCTGCCTTCAAGGAGCTTACCATACAGCAGGAAATTGGTGCCCACGTTGTGCTAAAAGAGATAAGGAATAGGGCCGGGCAAGGTGGCTCATGACTGTAATCCCAGCACGGTATTGCTGTGAGGCCCAGATGAGGCACTGCATGTGGAATGGCTGGAGAATACCTGTCTAGAGTATGCTTGAGTGACAGTCCCAGCTTTGCCACTTACTTGCTTTGAGAGGAAGACGTAGGAGGATTGCTTGAGCCCAGCAGTTTGAGACTAGCCTGGGCAACATAGGAAGACTCCCATCTCTACACACACACACACACACACACACACACACACAATTATCCAGGGTGGTGGTGCATGCCTGTGGTCCCAGCTACTTGGGAGGTTGAGGTGGGAGGATTGCTTGAGCCCAGGAGGTCCAGGCTGTAGTGAGCCATGATCATACCGCTGCACTCCAGCCTGGGCAACAGAGTGAGACCCTGTCTCAAAAAGAGAGGGGGTGGAAAGGGAGAGAGAGAGGGAGAGAGTGAGAGAGACAGAAGGAATAGAAATGGGCTGGAGAGACATGGCTACCAGGTGATGCCCCTTCTTCCCACACCCTGTGAGCTTCCTTGCCAAGGCACTGTGGGGGCAGGAGACACTTCCTTGGTTACTGTGCACCTTCACTCCCCATCTGCAAGTGGAACTCCCCCCTCTCTGCTTATTCGTAGTTGTCTCATCTTCATCCTTAGTCAAACATTCACCTTCTTTCTCTGCAGCTTCCCAGCAGCCACCTCAACCAAAGCCAGCGCAGCCTGTGGTCACAGCCAATCCGTCTAATGGCACTTTACGGATGATGGCAGCACACACTGAGACTGTACGTTCAGGTGCTCAGAGCTGTTCAAGTGCTTAACTGTTTTCATCATCCTAACAAGCCTGTGATTCTGTTCTTATGCCCATTTTATAGGTGAAAAAGCTGGGGGTAAGTAAACAGCAAGTAAGTGGCAAAGCTGGGACTGTCACTCAAGCACACTCTAGAAAGGTATTTCTTCAGCCATTCTGCATGCAGTGGCTCCTCAGGGCCTCACAGCAATACCGTGGTGTAGGTTGATGGGGAAATCTAGACCACAAGGCTCAAATGCATTATTACCAAGCTCAATTCATCTACAGGCAAAGTGGACACAGGAACCCAGGTCTGCCTCTTAGCTGGTGTTCTTTTCATTACATTTTGTTGCTGAAACCAGAAAATATTCCCTGTATGTTTCTAGTGGCCCTATACCCACCTAGTCTTTGGAGGATTTGTTTTTGCACTTTCCTACTGGGTGAAAACAAGCTCAAAACAGTCTTGACCACGCTTAAGCCAGAAAAGCTTGAAAGACCGCCACCTGGTGGCTTTCTTGGTGGTGGCGACTGAAATTGACCCCGGCCTGCGATCAGTGGCCTTGGAGGTCAGTGGTGAGTCTGGAAGAGTAGACGTTGGAGCTTATGGCCACTGACTATATGCCAGGTGCTCTGCTAAGTACTTTAAAGGGCTCCCTCTCATTTATTCTTTGCATTAACCAAGTGAGATTGGTCCTATTCTCTTTGGCTCCATTTCAAAGATGAGGAAGCTGAGGCTCAGAGGCAAAGTAACCAGTTCAAGGTCACACTGTTAATAACTATTTTTTTTATTTTATTTTTTTTGAGATGGAATCTCTCTCTGTCGCCCAGGCTGGAATGCAGTGGCGAGATCTTGGCTCACTGCAACCTCTGCCTTCCAGGTTTAAGTGATTTTCGTGCCTCAGCCTCCCAAGTAGCTGGGATTACAGGCACGCACCACCACATCTGGCTAATTTTTGGTTTTTAGTAGAGACAAGGTTTCACCACACTGGCCAGGCTGGCCTTAAACTCTTGACCTCAAGTGATCTGCCTGTCTTGGCCTCCCAAAGTGCTGGGATTACAGGTGTGAGCCACTGTGCCCGGCCTATAACTCTTCAAGCTGGGCTTCAAATCCAGATTTCTCTGACTCTAGGTCCTGCTTCTACTTAACTACTCCTTATCTTACCTCCCCAGCCTTACCCCATCAGGCCATGGCCCATCCCCCAGTCCTGCTCACTGAGCAGCAGCCACTCCGACCATCCCTCTCTTCTTTGGGCTCTCACACAAGGAGAATGTTCCAGGCAGAAGGCATAGCAAGTGCTCTTCTTTGCACTTTCTGTGCCCTCTGTCTGGAATGTTCTCCCAGATTTGTCTGTGGCTGGTTACTCGTCCTACAGATCTCAGCTCATATGGGTCACATCCTCAAAGATGCCATTCCAACCATCCATCTAAGTTGTCCCTGCCCAAGCCCAGTTCCTCACTATCCCATTACCTATCTGCATGTCCTTCTGAGGGCTTAGCATTCTCTGAAAGTATCTTGTTTGTTTGCTTGTCTGTTGCCTGTATTCCCCACCGGGAATGTCAGCTCCATGCTGAGTCTCAGTGCCTACCCTAGTGCTTGCCTAGTAGTTGCTCCATAAATGTGTACTGGATGAATGATCAGAAGGAAGGCAACAGGAGAGAAAAGGTCCTATGACTGGTATTTTATCCATCTACTAACAACTCAGGGGTCTTCTCATTCCTCCCATTGTTGGTATCATCCTTGCCTCCTTCTTCTTTCAACCCCACCTCTTTGTATCCAGGACCAGAGGTGAAGTGAGGCCAGAGCTAGGAATATAGATGTTACAAATATAAGATGGCTTGCATTTCTGGTCTTTGGTATTTGATATAGTTGAAGAGTCTGGGTTTTTTTGGTAGTGGTTGTTGTTAATTCTTGTAATTAGCTTGTATCTTATAGATATTTCTCTTGGCTATTTAAAAAGAGATTTAATTGGTCATTCAGGCCTGGAACCTATTCTATTTTCCAAGTTTATTACTTCCTCCACCACATTCAGAACCTGGCAAGGTAGATTAGCATCTCAGGATTATAAACTGCCTGTTCTCACTCACCCACACTTGGATATGCTCCAGAAAACAGACACTGGCTCATGAATTTGAATTTAGAATCCTGCACTTGTAAGGAGAAGCTCAGACCCAGGCACAATATTTAAGATCTGCTGAAAACAGGAGCAGAGTACAAATGCTTACAGAGATGAGTTCTTAGCCAAAGACACGAGCGGCCTCAGAAAGGAAAAACCACGGTAGCTAATGGTCATTAAAGCTTAGTTGATGTAATTTCAGAGAATGAGGACAGCCACAATCCCAGTTAAATAACACCAGGAGAATTTAGCTCTGAGCTGACAGTGCCATGACTGTGATGTGGTGGCAGAGTGGTGCCAGGGTGACCACCGGGTGAGGAACTGGGCAACCTGGCCTCTCATCTGGGCCACCACTGTCCCACTGTATGTCCCTACTTAATCTGGAAAGATAAAACTGAGCTGGATGATCTTTCACATTCCCTGCAGTTCTGATGCTCTAGCCCTTTATGTGGGAGTAGAAGCAGGAGGAAGGTCTGGAGGAAAGGAGGCTAAAGTTTATCGAGTTCCTTCTCTCAGTCAGGCACTGAACTGAGCACAGTGGCATCACATCTTCATAGCAGCCCTGCTAGCATAGTCTCTATTTTGCCTATGAGGAAAAAAAAAATAGGAGGCTAAGTGACATTTCTAAAGTCACATAGCTGGACCATGACACTCAAGCCAGCACACTTTCTACTTTGCCACAAGGCATCTGGCCACTTAAAAACCATCTCTACCTGCTGCTCCGGAGTATCTGATTCCTAGAAGTAGCACTCACCTTCTATGGAGCATGACTTTGATCCACACAGTGACTGGGAAAGAGAGATGTCAGCTGGGTTGTCAGATTTCCTGGTTTATTTCAACACTATCTTCTGGCTCCCAATTAGGCAGCTCAGGGTTGAAAGCTGCCCTTGATGTAACTAATGAGCAGTAGAACTTGCGTTATAGGCTGACCCCACAGGACACTGAATGATTCTGTAATTATACCATCCAGTATTCATTGAGGGCCATGCATGTGCTGTACACTAACAACAACAATAGCAATAGCAGCAGCAGCAGCAACAGCAAAAACAGTAGCAACAACAGTAGCGACAACAGCAACAGTAGCGGCAACAACAGCAGCAAAACAGCAGCAACAGCAACAACAGTAGCGACAACAGCAACAACAGTAGTGTCAACAACAGCAGCAAAATAGCAACAGCAGCAGCAACAACAACAACAGCAGCAGCAACAACAACAACAGCAGCAGCAGCAGCAACAACGACAACAGCAGCAGCAACAGCAGCAACAACAGCAGCAACAGCAGCAACAACAGCAGCAACAGCAGCAACAACAGCAGTGACAACAGCAATAGCAGCAACAACAGCAGCAACAGCAGCAACAACAATAGCAACAACAGTAGTGGCAATAACAGCAGCAAAACAGCAACAGCAGCAGCAGCAGCAACAGCAACAATCGATCTTTCTGAGGGCTCATTATGCACTGGGCACAGTAAGATAATTACAAGCATATCACCTGTGAGGAGTGTAAGATGACTCTCCCTATTTTCTGCTTGAGGATATTGGGTCTCAATCTCGGACAGATGAAACAAGTATCCCAATGGCTGAACTGCCAGGATCAACATGCTTCTGCTTCTATACGGCAGAGAAGGTGTTAACTCGCTAGGTAAAATAAGGGGCTGTATTTTCTTAATTAAAAATCGGGGCACATGGTCTGATACACTGGCTGGTAATCAGCAGGATCTCTAAAAACCCCAGGGGCAGTTGCAATCAGTATGGGTCTCAGCATAGCTACCTGCCTCTTTGTGCCTCCTCTTCTGCTCCATATCCATCACATCACTTTCTGGTCACCCAAAGCCCTCCCACAAAGGCTCATCACTCTGGCCTCCCTCCCAGAGTATCTCGTGCTCCAAAACTGTGACCTCTAATCTACAACCAAATTTACCATTCTCAGATTAAACAATCCCCAACCTATTCTGGTGGAGGAAACCCTAACAGCTGATTGGTGTAATTCATACTAAGGTGTGAGTGACTGACAAGATGTCTATCACTAACAAGTGTCTGTCATTTCAAAGAGAAGCTAGTTTCTCCACCAGACAGCTGTCTCTAATAGGATCCTAGCTGACTGGCAGTCCAGGCTTCATGGGGGCAGTCTCATGGGGAAAGGTGGAGAGAGAGAGAGAGAGAGAGAGAGAGAGAGAGAGAGAGAGACCAACCTCTCCAGCGGGCTGATTTTCAAAGGGAGGTGCGTTATCCCCACTTTCTAGTCTCTGATCAGAATGCAGTGGCACAGGGAGAGTGCTTGGAAAACCCTACAGCCCCTCTCTTATTGGCATTGTCTCACCTTTCGAGACCCTCTCTTCAGTGAGAAACCATTTTAATAAGGCTGTAATTTCGTTACAGAATTTTGTAATTAAATATCCTTAAAAGAAATGAGGCTGCAGGTCCCTATCTCCCAATTTATCATAGACTTAATTCCCCAAGTTACACAGCGTTTAATCAAGAATGTATCCCTATTATAACTTCATGCAGTTTCCTGGCCTTAGAGATAGGAAGTGCTCTGAATTTATCATGAGGGTGCTCTCTATTCCTGGGATGTTATTGTTTACCAAATAAGTGGTGGCTTCTTAGTCAGAAATAGCAGATCTGTCCTCACCCCTGCCCTCACCCTAGTCCTCTGGGCCTGTCTCACCCTCCGAGGTAAATCCATTCATCAGCTCTTCAGAGGGTGTCACAGTTCAGAGCCGGCAGCTTCATTTAAGGAGCAAATGTGCTCCCCCTGCTGGCTGAGGGCAGCCAATACATCGGTGTGCTGCAAAATCACAAACCTGGTTTTTGGGCTCCCTCCAAACCACAGGTGTGAACACCTACCATGTGCTGGGTGCAGTGCTAATGGATATCAAGATGAGAAGGGTCAGGCAGCTGTCCTCAAAGAGCATAGAGTCTGCTAGGAGAGACAAAAATATCAGTAAATATTTTACATAATCCATAAAATCATGTGTTTACCTCTATTTACTTAATTGTGGGATTGCAGAGAGAAGAGAAACTACTTCTGTCCACAGAGATAAGGGAGGCTCCATAGTGAATATAGCACTTTACCTGCATCCTGAAAAAGCAGTCAGATTTCAGAAAGCGATGATGGTGGGGATCAGACAACTTAGAGCGTTAGGGGTAAAGAGAACTGAAGAATCACGTACTTTAAATGCCTCCTTTTATGAGTGAGGAAAGGGAGCTTAGAGAGGCCAAACACCCTACGTGCAAGCGATGGAATAGAGAGTGGAATCCATCTCTTTTCATTCCAACTCTGGGCTCACCAGGAATTCCAGGCTGAGGGTGGATGAAAGGCAGTAGGTGGGGAAGTGCCGGATATGTCGGGGAAATGGTGAAAGGGGTCAGAGTCGCCACAAGAAATTCAATCGCTTTTACTGAGGAAGTGAAATGGTCTGGTTAATTTAATTTCCTAATTAGATGGAAGTTCTGCAGAAAGGCTGCTTTGTTAGAAATGTTTTTAAATTTTAAAAAACTTCCTAAAATATTTTCTTTTGCTTTCCTGCCTTAGCAAGCAAAATGAAGGCCATGGTTAGCCCATTGATAAGTCTGGATCTTGCAGTATCTTGCAATTATTTTAGCTGCAGAGAACATGCAAATTTACAGATAGAGACCCTTGAAGGGGTTTTAAAAATCTTTAACGGCAACATATTTGCCTGCTATTTGTCTATCATCAACCACAGTATATAGATTTATTTATCAGTGTGGGATAGTTAAATCAAGAAACTGATTAAATGAGGGCCCTGGCTCACGTTGCTTTGGGTAATTGAGGTTTTGCCGGGTTATTAGGGTGGCCCCTGCTAAGCCCCCACATATCTTTGCCCTCACTCTTTGCAGGGCTGCACCAGGCATTGGCGCTTCAGCAAGGAGCCCTGTAGAATTCCCGGGCTTGTTTTGAAAAGAAGCAGGCAGAACATTTCACTGATGATACTGGCTGGCTCATGCACAAGTTCTTCCCACTGGGACCCCTGCCTACGGAAAAGTATGAATAGTGGCCTTATCTAAATGAGAGCCTCTCTTTGACTTCAGCCTGGATGTGGTAGCCGGCTGCCCCAGATTCCCACTTTCTGATATTCACACATTATACAGGCCCCTCCTACATTACACCAGGGTTGGTTTGTATAGCTAATAAAATAGGTGATAGCATGTCACTTCCTGTGTTAAGTTATAAAAAGTTGTTGCAGCTTTCATCCTGGCAGCTTTCTCTCTCAGATCACTTGCTCTCGGGGGAGGTAGCTGCCATGTCATGAGCATCACTATGGAGAGGCCCACGTGGCAAGGAGCTGAGGCCAACAGCCAACAGTCATGTGAGTGAGCCTGGAGGCCTAGGCTCCAGTCCCAGTTTAGCCTGATAACTGCAGCCCTGGCTGACATCTTGACTTCAACTTCATGAGAGAGACTGAGCCAGAACTACCCAGCTAAGCCACTCTCAGATTCACAACCCTCAGAAATTGAATGAGATAATAAATATGTGTTGTTTTAAGCTGCTGAATTTAGGCTAATTTGTTATGCAACAATAGATAACTAATACACTAGCTAGAGATCTCCCTGGCATGGGGAACTCTTGGGGACTGCTCTTTCTCAGCACTCTATCTAAGCGGCCAGAGGTGTCTTGACATCCTGGAATCTTAAATCTAGAAGAGGTCCTGGAGTTTAGCTAGTCCAGTTCCCTCAGTTTATGGTGGAAAAAGAGAGGCCAGAGGAGAAGAGGCTTTGTGTGTAGCCAAGATGAAAATAAAAGTCGGATCTCCTGATTTGGGGTTCTGCCTTTCCTCCTCTATTTCCACTCCCACACTTAGTTGGCTTCCCAATTCATCATTTTTATTATTTGAGACATGGTCTCACTCTGTCACCCAGGCTGGAGTGCAGTGGCATGATCACAACTCACTGCAGCCTTGACCTGCCTGGGCTCAGGTGATCCTCCCATCTCAGCCTCCTGAGTAGCTGGGACTACAGGCATGCACCACCATGCCCAGCTATTTTTTTTTTTTTTGTACTTTTTGTAGAGAGGGAGCTTCCCCATGTTGCCCAGTCTGGTCTCAAACTCCCAGGCTCAAGTGTTCTGCCCACCTCGGCCTCTCAAAGTGGTAGGATTATAGGCATAAGGCCCTCACCCTAATTATTATTTTATTCATCAAATATTTATAGAGTTCCTACTATGCACTAGGTCCTGTGTTAGGCCCTGGGTCATTGTAGAGGCTCTTGGCACATGTGGGACTATGGTCAAAAGTTATCATTCAGATGAAATATGTTTATTACAATGGATATATGCTGAATAAATGAATAAGTCAGGAGACACCACGTGCTAGCTCTGACTCTTAACACTGATGCCTTGGGTCTCCTTTGCCATTCTCTGTAAATGAAGCTTCCAGGCTGATATGTAATGCAAAGACTTAGATTAAGACATAGAGTCTTCAAATTTTAGAACTAGAAAAGACTTTGGCAGGCAAGTGATGTGAAATTTTAGAGGGAAAGTGATCCCTTTGAAAATCAAATGAGATACGGACTCCTTTATCTAAATACACAAAACACTATGCATACAAATGCTGGGGATTCCTAGAACATTTGAAGCCTATTTGTGGGCTTCCTAGCAATCCACAGGCCAAGAACCTCACATCTGGGCTAACCTCCCATTATTTGGGATGAGAAATCTGAGACTCAGAGAAGGGAAGAGAAGCCCTACATCTCACAGCAAGTCAGTAGCAAAGTCCATGCCTGAGATCTGGTTCTGTGCTCTCCCGCCACAGACCCCTGACTTACAGGAAGCACATGGAATATGAGGAAACCAGTGCTGGCTCCCGGGGACACAGAACTTCAGGATGTCACATGCTAATATTTATTTTCTGTTAATATCTCTCAGGGACAGATAGAGTGGTTCAGACAACCAACTCTGTCTCCAGTGCGAGGCTATATGGCACCTCTGGATGCTTCCTAAAATTGGGCAGTTGGAAAGCTCCAGAGATGGACTGGCAGAGCTGGTGAGTCAAGGGTGGAGGGAAGCAGGAAGCAGAGGAGAGTCTGGTGGTCTGGGTACTCAACAGCGAGGCCTCAACGACAGTCAGCTTCGCTCTGTCCACTGGCTGGTCCCTGCAGTTCAGGGGGCTCTTCTGCCATGGGGCAGTGGTGCACGGTAAGACAGAGCCTGGTCTCTGGCTATCATGGAAAGAACTAACTTAGCATAGTGCCTGAGAGCAGGGGCACTGGTGCCTCCCTGCTAGGGTTTAGAGTCGTGTTGTTCTACTTCCTGGCTGTGCCACCTTGGGAAGATAGCTAACCTCTCTTCCTGATCTCTAAAGTGGGGCCTGTGATACCTTTATCCCATAGGCTTGTGAGAATTACATGAGTTCGTTCTTGCAAAATGCTTAGAACAGAGCCTGACATATAATAAATGCCATACAAATGTATGATAATTCAGGGCATAAAATCCATACTTCTTCAGGCATCAGTTTTCCTCTGCTGGATTCTTCAGAACAGGCCACTACACTTCAAAAAAAGTTACATTTAAAAAAAATCAACTTTATCAAATTATAAATTATATGCAATCATATGTAACAATATGTAATAATATAAATGTAATTGTACATTCAGACAAATTAGTTTTGGTAAATGTATGCATTTGTGTAACCACCACCGCAATCAGAATATAGAATGTTTTTATCACTCCCAAAACTTCTTTTCTGTCCCTCGTCCCAGTCAATCCTCCTTTATCTCCAGCTCCAAGTGATCATGACATTTGCCACCAAAGGTTACAGTGGCACATCTCTATCAATGTGCATTTGCTGGGTGCCAAATATATGGATGTCTCCCAATATATGTACGCATTTGTTATATAATATATATTATATATGCCCTGCTATCAGTCTGTATCATACCCACTAGGAAAGCTTACTTCATGGTTTTTTTTAAGATAAAAATAAACACAAGAAAATTATTAAGCAAATGGTTAAGATGAGAACCATTGGTGGATTGGTGTAAAGGGAATACGAGAGTTCTTTTGTACAGTTCTTGAAAGTTTTCTGTAAGGTTAACATTGTACCAAAATGAAAACTTACAGCAAATTGACTTAAGCAGCAGCCGGTAGAGCTACTGTTGGGCACTTTGCACACTGTCCTTTCTCAGAATCCCCTGCAAAGTTTCTGAACCCTGCCGAAGTCCAGGCCTCGCCCCAGCTCACAAGAATCAGAAGCTCCAGGGGTGGAGCTTTGGGCATCCACTTGGCTCACAGTAAGGGAGCCAGGGTTCCTCGGGGCCATGGGCCTTGGCAGGAGAGGACTCCCTTCAGCTGGCTGAGTCTGCACTGGCCTTCAGAGTAAAATCCGCCAGGCTTGACTTTGGCTAGAGAAGAACTGGCTCAAGTCGTGGGGCAGATGTGTTTGTGAAAATACTTTGTATCTGTAAAGCACTGTATATGTCTAAGGGCAAAAGCATCCCACTTTGGGAATGAGGTAACTTAAAAGTGAATAAACGCATACACAGAATAGATGTAGAATATAAAGCGTTGGCTAATTATTAGATCACCTCCACTGCTGCAATTACTACTACTACTAGCTGGCCATCCCGGTTTGCCTGGAACTGTCCTGATTTTAGCACTGAAAGCCTTGCATCTCAGGAAAACCCTCCATTCCAGATAAACTGGGATGGCTGGTCACCCCAGAGCCTGTTAATACCCTTTCAATTACCATGATCACTTTGACTACCACTGTATTAGTTAGCTCAGGCTGCCATTAAAAATACCATCGACTGGAGGGCCTAAACATTAGAAATTTATTTTCCCACAGTTCTGGAGGCTGGGAAGCTCCAGATCAAGGTTCTGGCTGATTCAGTTCCTGGTGGGGGCTTTCTTCCTGGTTGTAGATGGTGACCTCTGGCTGTGCCCTCACATGGCCTTTCCTCTTGCTCACAAAGGATAAAAGGACCCCTGGTGTCCCCTCCTCTAATAAGGTGGATCAGGGCCTCAGACTTATGACTTCATTTAACTATAGCTCCTTCTGTAAAGGGCTTCTCTCCAGTCACATTGGGGGTTAGGGCTTCAACATGTGAATTTTGGGGGAGACACAAACATTCAGTCCACAACAACCACCACCCACTCTGCCCACCACCATTACAACCATAACTGTGTAGCCAGTCTCTAGGGCTCTCTGCTTGGCTGCACCTGCCCCCTCTTGGGATAGCTCCCACCTTCACGGGCATTCCCTGCCTTTGCTCTCTTACTCTCTTCCTTGAGCTCTTAGCATGTTGCTGCTCCCTAGGAATGTTCTATGTCTTGCAACATGTCTTCTCCAGGCTGCTTGCCTGGCCAAAGGAAATCCAGGTACCCGGCATGACCAAGGAAAAGCCAGGCTTTCAAAGGAGCTGGATCTGCCTGTCCAGAAAAGGAATCCCCTAGAACCCTCTCTTACTCACAGCCTGTCCCCCTGAAATTACTCCCCCATCTACCCCTTCTCCTGGATTTGCCACAACAATGTCCATCTCAGCAGTGGGCAGCTCACTGGCTGCACGGGGGCGGGGGGCTCCTGAAGGTTAACGAGGCTCAGGCTGCTGGTCCTCATGGAGGTCACTGTCACCCCCAGTCATGCCCCAGAGCCCTGTGCTGGCCTCTTCCTGTCGCCGGGACATCATTAGAAATGTTAATTATTAATTATCACTAAAAGCCCTTTTTGCTGCATTGCTGTTCTCAATTGCTCTCACTATCTCTCTTTCTCCCTTTTTCTTTCTGTAACTGGATCCTGGTTCCTGGGTCTTCTGTTTTTCTTTGGGTCCTTTTCTCTGCTTGCCTATCACCTGCAGGCTTGGGAGCTGGGCTGTCCTGGGGCAAGGAGCAGCCAGGGATAGGCATTTGGACACATCCTTTTGCAGAGTCGTTCTGGCCAGAGCACCCACTTCTTTCAAAGCACTGAGGACTCAAGGGCATAGAAACTGTACGGAATCTGGGTGAGAACTGGGTTCTAACGTTCTGAATTATTTTTGGTGGAAACCCAAATAACCCTCATTCTTTCCACTCTCTCTATCTTCAGCTCAGGTGCTAAGACCCATTTTTATTGGCAGACCAGGAGAGCCACCCAAAGAGATGTCATTTGAAGGCATCCTGGAAGGGTCCCCCTACCAAAAATGTTCTCTTCGTCCTGTTATGGTGTCATACTTCTACCTTAGGGAGGTGGCTTGTGGAGGGGAGAGCACTGGAAGAGTCAGGTAGTGACTCAACGCCCAGAGTTGTCACTATTTGCTGTGAGACCTTAGGTCACTTCTTTTCATCTCAGACTACATAGTTCAGTGAAAGAACATGGCTTGGGGGTCGGGAGACCTGGGTTTGAATCCCTGCTCTGCCACACCTACTGTGCAGACTTGGACAAGTTAGATAACCTCTCTGAGCCTCATCACTTAAAACATGGCAGTAATCTTTCCTTCTTTGGGATATTGGGGAGTTTAATGAGATCATATCTCTAGCTCTAAGCTTGATACATTGTAGGTACTTAATAAATGTTCATATCTCATCCATAAAAAAGAGATGAAAACTCCTGCCCTTTGTATATAACAGAGCTGAGGGGTTGAATTTCTGAACAATTGCTATGTGCCAGCCACTATTTTAAATACTTTATACATATTAACTCATTTAACTCCCATAACAACTTTACGATGGAGACACTATTATTATCATTACTATTTATGAAGGAGGAGAATCAGATAAAGAAAAGTTAAATAACATGACTGAGGCCATGGGCTAGTAAGTAGGAAAGGTAGGACATTTTTAGGGTCGTTTAGGGTCCAGAACTGTGTTGTCCAATAATGTAGCTCCTTCCCAGATATGGTTATTGAGACCTTGAAATGTGGCTGAATTGGGATATGCTTTAAGTGTACATTATAAACCCAGTTTCAAAGACTTATTTCAAAAAGAAAGAGAGAATGTAAAACAGCTCAGTAATAACTTTTATATTGACTACATGTTAAATAGGTAATATTTTGGATATGTAGTGAGTTAGATAAAATATATTATTAAAACTAACTTCACCTGTTTCTTTGTCTGATTTTTAGCATGGCTACTAGAAAATTTAAAATGACAGGTGGCTTGCATTATCTTTTCTTTGGGCCACATGGCCCAGAGCCCACGCTCATACCACCTACTATCCTGCGGCCAGCAGTGAGGATGTGCAGATACTGAAGTGCTAGGTTATATGAGAGTAAAGTCACTGCCAGCTCCTAAATGGGGGTTCTTGGGGTTTTGTCAATATCAGGGGTTCTCTTCCTAAAGTGTAGACACCTCTGAGAGAATGATATTCCAAGCCTTCTCTAGGGCAGTCTGGGAACAGCTTCACAAAGACTTAGTCTTTGACCTTGAGTCTTTACTTACCTTCCTGCTGCCCAAACTTGGAAGAGGCAGTGAAAGGAGAGAGATCTTGTCCAAGACACAGTTTTGCTTCTCAGTTCTGACCCTGGGCAGGATGAGGGCTCACATCTAGTAGAACCGACATCCCGACCAGCTGCTCAGAGACCCCCACAGTGGGAGAGGGAGGCAAGCTCTCAGCCTGGGACTGGCTTTCCTCAGGATAGCCACAATCTGCTCTGCCCGAGGGTTCTCTGGTAGATTCCTGTGTGAATACCTCCAATGACAGGCAGCTCAATGCCCCTGTCTGCCCCACTGCTAGACAGTTCTACTTTTTAGAAAACTTCTTTTTTTTTGAGTCGCCCTTTACAGAAAGCTTAGATTCTAAAAATAACTCTAAGTTCTATTTTCTGGAACTGTGCTTTTCAAAATTCTAGAAAAAATGGCAAGGAGCTTAGTACCCCCTAAGACCTGCTGAATTAAAATTTCCTGGAGTGAAAGCCTAGGAATTTGCATCTTTCCCTCTCTCAGTCTGTTTCTCTCTCTCTCTCTCTTTCTCTCTCTCTCTCTCTCTCTCTCGCGCACACACACACACACACACACACACACACAAAAGCAGGGGCTCTCAGTCTTGGTGTCACAGTGCCCAATATTGTGATCAGTTGTGACATGTGCTGCCAGTATTTTTTCCTAAAAATAAAATGGCTAAATTTTAAAATTATTTACCTCTTAAATTAACTTGCACAGACTCAGGATTATTCCTCTAGTAGTACTGCTTTTACTCACTTGCCTTCTGGGACACCTTCTTGATTAGAAGAGAAGGGTGTGGTGTTACTGCCATGATGAGCATTGTGCATACCCACACCTTATCTCTGCCCAGGGATGTCAGCAATCAAGGAGGGACGAATGGGTCAGCAATTTACTAATATTGAGGCTGACTCTGTAACCAGCAATGTGCTAAGAACTTTATGCATATTATTTCATGTAACTCTCCCACTAATCCTTGGAGGGGGAACCAATATTGGCTTCATTTTCCAAGGAAGGAAATTGAGAAGAGAGGTTAGGTAACTTGCTTAACCCAGCTGGGAAACAAACAAACGAAACAGAATAAGACCTTGATAGGTAGGTAGATCTGTCTATCTTGTTAGACCTTAATTGTTCCATGACAATTAGAGATGGCTGGGAGATTTGTATAATCCTTGTCCAGGGACCTTGATAAGGGAATGCTGCCATCTCCCCCTAAGAGGACCCCAGGGACATAAAACAGGACCAAGGTGAGGCAAAGGAACACATTATAATTCTGGGGACACTGGCCCCAACCCCCAGTGCAGGGTGCTGGGGAGCTGTCCTGGACCCCTTGGGGAACTCTTACATCAATCAGGACAGCCTAGAATCAAGGCCAGCTAAAAGGGCTGCTCTGCTGACGTCCATGCCAAAGTGTCTAGCCAATTATTGGCTTTTAACATTTCAACGTGAGGAAAGGCCATACTTGCCAGCAAGAAGTGGATGAAAGCACCAAAGACCAAGAGAATGCTGTATGTGTGCAGTGTGGATTTACTTATCCCCACCCCAGTTAGGCTCTGCCCTTCCTAGAATGCCAGATGGGGTGGCAGGCAGAGAAGCTGTGACATTTTCTCAGCCACCAGACCCCTGCTGGAGACCACCAAGTCTCCACAATGAATGTGACTTTGTTGTGACAATGACACATTACTGTAAGTTCTTTACTTTCCTGCAAGTATACAGTGGCAGGGGGTGTCTACAATCAGGGGTCTGTCTTGGGAATGTGTTGAGTATGTGAACATTATCTGTCACATGGATTCCAGTGAATAAACATGGTTGGGAATGGCTGGTCTAGAGGAATCCTCAGAGGAAATCTACTCTAGTTCCCACACAACAACCCTTCACATGTTTGCAGAAGCACTCATATTCCCCTGAATTGCGTCCTCCTGGACCCAAGTTTCCTAGCCCCCTCACACTTACTACAGGCATGGCTTTCAGCTCCTGCACCATCTGGCTGTCATTCTCAGGACATGCTCCAATTTCTCAATATCCTTCTTATCATATAATGCCCAGGTTTGAACATGGTGTTCCAGACAGGACTAACCAGTTCTGAGCTGGAACACCAAGGCCATGTTGTAGTCTAGACCAGAGACATTTGCTTCCCTTAATTGCGGGCCAAGATTGTGTTCATTTTATGTATCATGTATCAACCACATAAAACAGTTGGACCAAGCTGAGCTAGTGGCCAACTTACAGAATAACAAACAAATAGGTCATTTTCACATGGACTGCTGCCAAACCAGGCCTACCCCATCCGGTACTTGTGCAATTAATTTTTAACCTAAATGTAAGACTTTGCATTTCTCTTTGTTTCATTCCATCATGTTGGTTTCAGCCCTATGTTCCTTCCTGTTGAGGTCATTTCTTATTTCCATTCTGTCATCTGTAGTGGTAACTATACTTCTCAGCTTTGTGTCAGCTGCAGACTTGATTAGAACCCCTTGTATGTCGTCTTCTGAGTCACAGGTAACAGTGCCAATGAGGTCAGCACCAAGGACAGAGCCCGATGGCTTGCCCCTACAGACCTCCTTTGGGTTGACACAGAAAAAACTAATCAACATGCTTTGATTGTGGTGCTCATCCAGCTATGACTCCACTTCCTGTCCTCTGACCCAATTCTCATTTCCCCATCATGTCCTCAAGGGCACCAGGTAAAGCATTTGTCAAATGCCATGCTGAAATCAAGATACATTGGGTCCATATCACTGCTTTGATCTTCTGCCTGAATGAATTGCTGCTGACATGCACTGGGCAAGATGCTTACATGGCTGGGGGGGATGGAGAAAAAATAAATGTGTAAATGACTGAGAAGATAGGGATTCACTATGAAAATAGAGAGAAACTTATTTAAAGTTGAAGGATTGGTACATAAACCTCTTCTAGAAAGTATCATTTTACTTCCCCAAATATGCATATTGTTTTCTTATAATAGCCTATCATGTGTTGTGATTATTGTATACATTTTTATGTCCCCCATGAACCTTTAAATCTTTTCTCTTTTTTCTTAAGCCAGCTCTATATCTCTCTTATTTTCAAATGTTTTTAAAAATACCATCCTTAAGTCAAGGACTGCATCTTAATAATTGAATAAGAATATATAAAAAGTACCCAGTCCAGAGCTTGGATAAATGTAGGAGTCTAAAAAGTATTAGTCTCCTTTGTGTGCTCACAGCATGGCTCAAGGCCTTATACTCAGCACGTGCTCAGTAAATAGGTGAATGGATGCACACGTGCTTGAAGGACCACAGTGGATGTGGATGTCTCATATCTCCTTGGCATTCAGACTGAAATAATAAACGCATGGGAATGATTACATGAGGAGACCTGGTACACGGATTTATAGTTGAACTGAGTCCAATCAGTTCATGTCTGATTCATGTCAACAAAACCAACTTCACAAGAGGTCAATTGTCAAACCAGAATACAACATATTAATTTGCTCTGAGAACTATTGTCTGACCCCAACTCAAGGAGAGATAGTGCACGTCTGGCTAGAGGATGTAGACCAATTGAATAGGTGTTGGGAGAGGGACAGGGGATCCCAGAGAGGGCAAGAGCAGGATCAGAAATGAGCCCAAAGAGCATTTGATAGAGAGGCCAGGGCTCCAAATGAAATAAAGTTCTGTTGGCCTTAGGTCCAAGAGGTGGGCATGGGATTGAAGTGGGAGACAATCCAAGAGAGCAGGTGCCAAGTAAGTGCTAGAAAAATCAAGGAGCGAAAGTGGGCATGCTCTGAGATGGACCAGGATTTTTATTGCAAATGTGGCTGATATGCCAAGATCTTGCTGTTATTGGGGCCAGCTGCATGCGGCCTGGGGTGGTTTGGCCAGGTTGGAAGACCTGGATCTGGATAGGCTGTTATGACAGTTAGATGCATCTAAATATACATTTCCGCCTGCTCCGTGTTGGAGAAATGCTGACATTATCCAAATTCTCCTTTTAAACAGAATCCTTTCCTTTGTTAACCAATCAGCCTGTTATTACAAAAATACTTTTTTTTTTATATTCCAAGCCAGGATGGGCTTTGCACTAAGGCAGTCCTGGGTTCAAATCCCAGGACTGACACTTGTGACTGTGTGATCTTGGGGAAATTACTTAGCTTTTCCAAGCCTTAGTTTCCCCACCTGCAGACTGGAAGTAATCATGTCTACCTCATAGTACTGCCGGGAAATTAGATTTAACATATCTAAAATGCTTGGCAGGTAGTTGTCATAAACTGTAGCCATCATTATTAACTGTGTGACTTTGGACAAAAGTCACTTAACTCCTCTGAGCCTCATTTCATCATGAACAGAATGGCTATAAGAATTGTGAGGATATGGGATGGAAAACATTTTGCGAAGTATGAAGTACTCAATAAACATAAAAAATTATTATTACTTACAGGTTGCTTAGACAGTGTAGGAAAGTCTCACTATTTTATATACCCACCAAGCCCAAAGATGTGCCCCAAGTCAGAGATCCAGGGACAGCCTTCACGGAGCTCTGTGATGCTTTCAAAACTGTTTGCAAAGTGTTGTGAATATTCACACACAACATGTTCTCCGGGTGAGAGAACTGATAGGTTTAATTATATTTTCAAAGGGGTCCATCTTCCCTAAAAGGTCAGGAAACATGGCCCTGGGATAATGAAAATATAGGAAAGCTATAGTTTCCCAATATTGTTGTTAAATCTGGGTATGGGAAGTCCCTCAGAATGAATAGTCAATACTGTGACCATCTGGGACAATTCCATATCTGGGTTCATTTCCCTTGGGTCTTTCTCTAGCACGGAGGAATTCAAGGTCCTACCTTGTCAGTCTGCTTGTTTCTGAAGCGCTGCACATGAGCCTGGACTAGCTATTCATTCACTCCTAATAGTTCCGCCCATTTGCAAAGGCCTTTCATGCCATTCCTGAGTAATTCCAAACAAGCCTGTGAGTTCATTTAGAATTATGACCCTTACTTTGTCAACAGTGAAAAGGGTTCAGCAATGCTTGGGACAGTGGCCGCAGAGTTTATGTGCAGAGCAGAATAAGCACATGGGCAGTCAGGACAAGAACTGGAGGATCTGAGTTAGAGACCAAGTTCTTTTCCCCCTACCCAACCCCCAGCCATATGATTAATAGAACAGGCTAATTTGAGGACTCTTGCTTGCCACTGCAGAGTATTGGTGAAGAGGCTGAGGGCAGTTAGGGGTCCCTTGTCAGATGATAGTATCTGATCCTGGTCACCTCACTTCTTCACTCACCCCTGAGGATAATGAAGTGAAGAATGGTCCGGCAGCAGACGATGCCATTATCTCTTCCCCATCTTCATTTCTCCATGAAGCAGTCACAAGAGGATTACTCCCTATGCTTAAGGAGCCTTGGGGAGGAGGCTTAGACCAGCTTCACTCTAGGCATTGGGACAAGCTCCCTCTCTTGCTCTCTCATCCTTCATTTGATGTGGGGTGGCCTTGCATCCCATAGGAACTTCATGTTCTTACACCTGAGTTTGGATGTTAAGAAGAATAGATGGTTTCCTTTTGTACAAAGAAGGAGTATTCTTGCACAGTCTAGCATACTGGGATATAAGTTCAAACCCCAGCTAGTCATGGCAGTGATAGCTAACATTTATGTAGTAATGTAGCATGGTGCCAAGTGTTTTGCCAGCATTAAATGCATCTAATTCTCCCAAACAACCTATCAAATAAATACTATTAAAACCCCTTCCTAAGAGAGAAGAGAATTGAGGCATGAGAAGAGGAAGCAAACGACTTGCCCAAGGTCACACAGTGAGTACTGGTGGTGTCAGGATTCAAACCCAGTTGGTTCAGTAAATCCACATGCTTAACCACTGCACCACATTGCCTCTCTAAGAGGAAATCACTGTTTCCTTGGCCCTGCCACATTTCTGCACATATCTATGCCAGGGTCTTTCTAGGAAGGGAGGTTCCTGGGCCAAGGCAGAATTTATGTATTGCTAGTTTGAATGGTAAATGTGGCCTGTTTCCTCATTTGTAAAGCGGAAACTATTCATACACTACTTTCTTACAGAATTATTGTGTAGATCAAATGAGCCTTTGGGTGTGAAGGCCTTGTAAACACTGAGTATTGCCCAATACGAGGCATCACCATTATTATTACTGGTCGAGCATCTCTAAGAGTCTCAGCTGCTTGGGGTGATGTACAGCCTATGACTCTGCTAGAGCTGGTGATTAGAGACCTCTTCACCTGCTTTTCCAAGGCCCAGATCCCCTTCATTCCTAGTTTTCCCTCAGAGGAGTCAAGAGAAGGGGCTGGGCATGGTAACTCACACCTGTAATCCCAGCACTTTGGGAGGCCGAAGTGGGCGGATCATGAGGTCAGGAGTTCGAGACCAGCCTGGCCAACGTGGTGAAACCCGTCTCTACTAAAAATACAAAAATTAGCTAGCATGGTGGTGTATGCCTGTAATACCAGCTAATTGGGAGGCTGAGGCAGGAGAATCACTTGAACCTGGGAGGCGGAGTTTGCAGTGAGCCAAGATCGTACCACTGCACTCCAGCCTGGGTGACAGAGCAAGACTCAGTCTGGAAAAAATAAAAAGAACAGTCAAGAGAAGGCATTTTGTCTTCCAGCCCAGAACATGACCCAAATCCCAGGAGGAAAAGATGTGCCAAGACACTGAGCTGTTATGCCAACACATTTGCGCTGGTGCCCTGGACAGCTCCCAAAGCTGGCAATCAATCATCACCGGCCTCTACCAGCCACTTGCTGCTGTTTCCCCACCTCTGTTTTCACTTTCCCTCTACCCCATCCTTCCACACAGTCGAAGTGTCTGTCATAAATGGATGCTGCACTGCACTTCTGAGAAGTCCAAACTCCAGGTCCTGGGACACAGGGCACAAGAAAAAGGAGTGAAGAAGAAAGAAAATGGTTTAGCCCTCCGATGTCGTGTTTCTAAGATTGTCCCTTTCTGCCCACCTCCCACTCTTTGGAGTGGCGGGTTCAACTGAGCAACTGCTTATTTGGCCAACAGCTCTAATGGCAGCACAAAAGAAAGCTCCGGCACTTGAGGAGGCCCAGCTTCCACCAGGCATTTCACTCACTGAGGTGTGAGGCTTCTAGAGGGAGAAGGGGCTCCTAGTTGGTTGGGTTTTAAAAGATGGAGAGGGGAAGTAGTTTCAGTGAAGAGGGGGTGTGGAGAAGAGGAAACTCATGGTGGGGCAGTAGTTCTAGGAGTTGGGTGAGCAGGGATTGGGAAAGGCCATGTTAGGATTGCTGGGCTCACTGTTTGCTGGCTGGGGGTCCAAGCTGCAGAGAGATGTGGGGTATCCAGGCAGCAGAAAGAGGACTGATGGGAGCCTGCTTGGATTGAAAGACAGATCTGGAAGTGGGTATTCTGTGTTTCCCATTTTACAGATGGGAAAACTGAGGCTTGGCCAAGCCAAGTAAAATGGCTTGGCCAGGGTCACGTGGGTAGTGGCAGAGCTAAAACTAGAACTTGGTTTCAAGTCAGGCCTGGAATAACTAGGAATTTGGATGCTTATTGATTTTGCGGCCTTGGACAGCTTCCTTAACCCTCAAAGCCTCAATTTTCCTCGTAAGTATAGTGGAGATGATAATATTTACCCTGTAGTGCTGTTTTGAGGACTGAATGAGCACTGGGTGATGCTCCATCTGTGTCCTTTCCACTGCGCTCATCAGTCTTCCAGGCTGGGCAGTCTTACCATGCAAGGGATCCAGAAACTCAAAATATTCATAATCTGGGTTGTTTTGAGGGCAGATTTTGTCAAGCATTTGGGTAGCAGAGCATATGCAGTGAACAGAGAACACAGATGGGTCAGAGAAGCAGGAAAGGAATATGGACCTTTCCCCATTGCTGGTGCACTTTGCTCTCCCATTTTAGTGTCTCCTTCTCACTGTCTTGATGACTTTCCTTCCTGCATCTCCTCCCCACTCTTACTTAGCCATAAATAAAAGTACATTCACCATTACTTTCTGTTTTTAATGAATAATACACTATAGCCTCTGATCTGAATTTTAAAATTACCCACCCCCTTCGTCAATTTATTCAATACTCATTCATTCAACAAGTATTTATTGAGCATCTGCTATGTGCCAGTCATTGTGCCAGGAGTTGGGGATATAGCAGTGAACAGAGCAGTCTAAATTCCCTGCCCATGTGGAACTTATCCTCTAGTGGGATAATTACCCGCCTCCACCCACATCCCTCACTGAATATATTTAGTTTCTATTTTTATTGCTTTCTTCCTTGGCTGGTGTGTGTGTGTGTGTGTGCGCCAGCGTGTGCGTGCGCGCATGTGTGTCAGTGGTCCTCCATATAGAATAATCCCTACCATGGCTCAAATCTATTGTCTTGTGTAGTGAGACTTGATTAACACTCAAAAGAAAGCAGAATAAGTGGCAAAGCTGATGACTCTCCTCCCCAGGTCCCAGACCCACCATGCTGTTTTCCAGGACTTGATCATTTCAGTTTGGATAAAGAGCGGTGGCAATCAGCTGTCTACATGGCCCTCTCCTCTGTTGTTCTGTGGAGTCACTGGGGGCAGGGCCGTGTGTGCTCTGTGGGGAATAGTGCTGGGTATGCAATAGGGGCTCAAAGAGATTTGCCGAATAAATATGCGTAAATGGATAAACTGATCATCAGAGCCTGTTGGTACTGTTTGGGTGAGGGCAGGACCAGGCAGTCTAGTGGTGTGCTTTGATTTGGGAGGTCTGGCCGTGGCAGGGCTTATCCTAGAGCAGATCTAATCCTGAGCTCTCACATGAGGGGACGAAGCATGGCCCCTTGCTTCTTGCTGGGTCTCTTCCTCCCAGAAACCTAGTTGTTAGCCTCCTCTGCAGCTGCTGGGATTTACACAGTCCTTGGGAGTGTCTGTGAGTGAGAGAAGGTCCTGCTGAACAAAAAACACAAAAGATAAGTGTTGGCAAGTGTGTGGAGAAAAGGGAGCCCTTATACATTGGTGGAAATGTAAATTAGAAATGCTTTCTTAAGAGCAAGGACAGACCAGAGAAAGGAAAGCTGGCTGTTGCTTGCACAGTGAGCGCCTATAATCTGCTCAGGGAGGTGAACCCGGGGCCTTATCCCTCTGAGCAAGAGATTAAAGATCTGAACTTGTGATTGCTGCTTGGCTGGGGATCTCTGCCATACACCAACAGGGAGCCCCAAGAGCACAGCTGCTGCTGGAGGAAGTCAGCATGGGGACCGCCAGTGGCAGGCTGTTGAAAACAAATGGGGCAAAGAAACGATTCCGATGCTATCGATTGGAGCTGATGCTTGCAGAACTACCGGAAATGACTTACTTGACTTCAAAACCAATAGGGAAACTGAAGTCAATGAGCCTAGGACAGACCTTGCTAAGCCCTGCAAAGGGTTTCCGTGTCCCCTGCCCTTCTCCCCTCCCTCCCAGAAATACCAATTACACATTAGCCCAGCCATCTCAACACCACTGAAACCCTGGTCTGGAGGATGGGATAGATACTCCCAGCCACCCCGCTCCTCCCTCCCCACTCCTTACCTTGGATGGCCTCCAGCTTTAATGGCTTCCTCAGCCTCCCACCAGGCTGGCTGCTGCCACTACCACCATCTGATCTCAATTCCCCCTTGCAGCCGTCATCAAGGCCTCCACTGTGTGTCAGGATGTGGATGAACGCCTTCACCTCCTTGGGTTAGTGGAGACACACTGGAGCTTTTGTTGTTGTCACTTACTTAAAAGGAACTCCACTAGTAAATAACAAAAACAAATCAGGAAAACAAAGTACAAAAGCTTAGAAATGGATGCATTTGCAAAGCAGGGATTCTTCCATCTGAGATAACTCAAGATTAGCTCAGTGAGCAGGGCCTACTAGAAACCCAGGATCTTATACATAAGACTTCTGAAATGATTATTCAGCAATAAAAAGGAGGAAAATTTTTTTAAAAAGTAGCCCAGGCTCTAAATTTTTTTTCTCTCTCTTTTTCTTTTTTCTTTCATTTTTTTCTTTCTTTTCTTTTTCTTTTTTTCTTTCTTTCTTTTCTTTTCTTTATTTATTTCTTTCTTTTCTTCCTTCCTCCTTTCTTGCCTCCCTTTCTTTTTTCTTTCTTTCTTTCCTTCCTTCCTTCTTTCCTCCCTCCCTCTTTCTTTCTTTCCTTCCTTCCTTCTTTCCTCCCTCCCTCTTTATTTCATTCGTTCGTTCGTTCCTTCCTTCCTTCCTTCTTTCTCTCTCTCTCTCCTTCCTTCCTTCCTTCCTTCATTCTCTCTCTCTCTTTCTTTCGCCTCCACTCTGTGTTAGCCTGGGTCTCCCAAGAAGTAGATGCCAAGATGGGATTAAAGAAGCATGGATTTTACTAGGGGGAGATACCTATGAGAGAGAAAATGGGGAGGGAACTATAAAAGGCTGGAAGAAGCAGTGCAAGTCCAACCTCAAGTGAAGAAGAGGAAGAAGACAGGTCCAGTAGGGGTATGCTTGGCCGCCCTGCAGTTTGAGGAAGGCTCAGCAAGGCCATTGTAGAATCCTCAAGCCAAAGTTGGCTGTCAGAGGAGTCCGATGTCTCCAAGGAAGGGACCTGCTTTTGTATTCCTGTTGTGCTTAGTCTTTGGCGAGGAGCAGAGCTGAGGAAGTATGGCTTCAGTGCAAACTAGGTGATGGATTTCAGAGTCCAGCACTGAGAGTCTTGATCAGTTCTGCTGCCTGCAGTTGGAGGTCTGCCAGGCACATTCTTATGGCCACCATAACCCTGTCTGCATTGGGATGTCTGAAACCAAGCCATAGACAGATTCTACTGTTTTTCAATGGACTCTGACTCTTTCTGTGGTCTTCTAGATAGCCATATGACTTACTTCCACTAGCCCCTTTTCCATGAGGTCTCCCCTGGCTACTCCATGTAAAATTACAACTTTCTGGCTGTCAGTGGTGGCTCACTCCTATAATCCCAGCACTTTGGGAGGTCAGGGTAAGCAGATCACTTGGGGCCGGGAGTTCGAGACCAGCCTGGCCAACATAGTGAAATTCTGTCTTTACTAAAAATACAAAAAAATTAGCTGGGTGTGGTCATGCATGCCTGTAATCCCAGCTACTCAGGAGGCTGAGGCATGAGAATCACTTGAACCCGGGAGGCGGAGGTTGTAGTGAGCCGAGATTGCATCACTGCACTCCAGCGTGGGCGATAGAACAAGACTCCATCTCAAAAAAAGAAAAAGAAAAAAAACTATAGCTTTCTGTCCAACGAAATATACATGCCTCCTTCCCTGTGTATATTTGCCCCGGCTCTTATCACTATCTAACCTATCATATGTTTTTATTTATTGTATTTATTGTCTCTCTTTCCTACTAAGGTAGCATTCCATGAGGGCAGGGATTTTTGTCTATCCTGGTCAGTGTTGTATTCCCAAAGCCAAACAGTGCCTGGCACCTGATAGCTATTTGTTGAATGAATAAAGAGTGGCTCTTGTTCAGGGTAATCTTTGGGCTCAGTGTCTCCAGCAGCTGTGTGGACCTCAGGAAAAGGGCTCCCTTTTTTAGAGCTTGAGAAATTCACATCCCTTTCCAGGAGCTATAGAAGTAGGTGCTATGGTGCAAGGATTAATAGCATAGGATTTGGCATTAGACAGACTCAAGTACTGGTTCCAGCTCCATCACTTACAAGTTGTGTGACCTTAAGCAAAGCACTTAACCTCTCTGTACCGGGGCTCCCTCATCGGTGAAATGAGGACAAAAATCTACCACTCAGAATGGTTTTAAGGTTGAGAGGCTTCCGATGACCCCAAGTAAGCCTTGATGAAGACTTTTCCTTATTTAAGAGTCAGCACTTACTAATTGTTTATCAACAAACAATTTTTTCAATTGAGGGAGAACTTCAGCTCTGCCTACTTCCCCAGGTCCTCTGGGCCTTCTCCTGTGATTCTTCACTACCAGTCATTCCCCCTGCCCAAAGAGCAGTAAGGTTTTGGAATTCCTTAACTCTAGGTCTCCATCATAACTGATAACTATCATTTCCATGTGGGATAATTGCTTTGCATACACTGTTACACAACTTAAATAATTAGAGCTGTATGATGATGGGGACTGTGTATCTGGTCCCCTGCTATGCCCCAGGGTCTGATGCTAAGTGAGTACTCAGTCAACATTATGAAGTCATCACAGCCAACTGGAAGGTTGATATCATTCCTGTTTTACAGATGTGGAGACTGAGACTTGCCCACAGTCACAGATTAAATAAGTGGTAGAGCCAAGACTTAAACCCAGATCTGTCTGATCCCCAAACCTGAGAGTTTTCTATTCTATGAAGCTGCCTGAGGAAGGTGGTTCTTTCACATTATCCTCATGCAAAAGGAGATCCCAGGTGCAGGCACAGACTCATGGTGGTCTCAGGACTCATCTGGTACCCTGGTTATAGAAAGTATCAGGGTATTCAGATTCAGTGGTGGCGGGGAGAGTATGGCTTCACAAACATTGTGCCTTTAACCCATTGACTTTTATTGCCAGCATGTTCTTTTCCAGATTGGGTGAATCATCCTTGGTTGGCAGGTAGACGACTTCTCTTAATTTTTTTTAGCTGCCCCTGAATTCTTGACAATGTTGAGTCATTCCTTGGCAGGACACTGCCAATGTTGTGGTAATTGGGACAATTGGTGTAAGCCAAATGGCTTAGTTATCTAACCTATAGGTTTTCTTCAAACACAGCACAGAGTTTAACTCTGTTCTAGGGAGTGTTTGAAAGAGCGGTGGCAGTTCTTTAATCCTTGCAGAATGCTTTCAAAATCTCAAGGGTGGGTGGAGGTAGGTGGAAGACAGAGGGGGTATATTTGTAAACTGCAAAGGATGTCTTTTAACAATCCAAGCTGGGCTATTTGTGCTTGAAATAAGACTCAGGCATGCACACAAATACACAAACACCCTGTGATGAAAAACCTCAGTCTTTATTGTACAAACAGCTGTGTTTGCCTTTAAATGATGCAATTAAAATAATGTTAAGGATAAGTAGAGTGTGGCCTTAGCTAGGGTCCTATTTGAGAATCAGAGGAAGAGCTGCTGATGGGGCATGGTTTTTGAGAGGCATCTCAAAGACTGTTCTTTCTCAAAAAACACCCACCCTCATTCTGCTTTGGGGGCTGTGACTTTTCACCATTGGCCACTAGTAGAAGGTATAACATTGGGCCTTTTATCAAAGATCTAGGGTATATATAGGTGATGAGTAAGTGGTAGCATATTAATGCACTCGTGCACAGTGACACTCAGTCATTTTAGGTGTGAAGTTAGCCAGCTGATGCCCTGGGAAAGCTTGGAGAATACAGGTGATAAGCTATGGTTTGGCTGTGGAGTGAAGTCTTGTTGCTTTTGTTCACCCAGCATATTTTTTCCTTTTTTTTGAGACAGAGTTTCGCTCTTGTTGCCCAGGCTGGAGTGCAAAGCACAATCTCACCTCATTGCAACCTCTGCCTCCCGGGTTCAAGCAATTCTCCTGCCTCAGCCTCCCGAGTAGCTGGAATTACGGCACCCACCACCACGCCAGGCTAATTTTTTGTATTTTTAGTAGAGAAGAGGTTTCATCATATTGGCCAGGGTGGTCTTGAACTCATGACCTTAGGTGATCCAGCCGCCTCAGCTTCCCAAAGTGCTGGGATTACAGGCGTGAACCACTGTGCCCGGCAGCATATTTTTTTCTAGACATAGGATCCTGATTTTAATTTGGGGAATCCCTCCTCTAAGCTTAGTCCATGGAATTTCAGTGGGCATGTGACCTAGGCTTAGCCAGTCAGAGCTCTGCATTCTCTTGGGCACTGTAATTGGATCAAGAATAGGCATGTGACTTGATTCAAGCCAATAGGAGGCCTTATCTAGAATTGTGCTGGTGCTATTGGGACAGAGCTGTATTCCTGCAGGTTGCTAAGCTGGTGGAATGCAAGGCTGGAACACCTGGGTGGGAGTGAAGGACGTAATGGAGCAAGAGTCTGCCTGAGAGTAAAGCCAAGGCAGAGGAAAGGAGACTGGAAAGAGAAGAGGGACACAGTCCTCAGGACATTAGAAGCCCTGGATATTGTCATGCCTAAAAACAATTTACTTTCAACTTTTAAGTTATATGATATAATGAACTAATAACTTCATCTCTCCTAACACCCTCTCTTTTCTTTTTTACCTAAGCTTGTCACCTGAAACTGAATCTTGATTCGATATATTTTACTTGTTTACTCCTTTTTCTCTCCCACCAGACTGTAAGCTTCCTAAAAGCAGGAATTTTTGTCTTATTCATCTTTATATCCTTAGTATCTAGCATAGTAGAACTTCAGTACTGAACTGTAGCAGCCAAAGAGAAAAGATGCCAAGAGTGTTCACTTTAAGCAAGGTGGTCTTGAACAACAAGATGGCCTATTCTGCTTCCCTAGTACAGAGGCAAACTGAAGAGCTATGCATCTTTTCTGAGCCGTTGTGCAAAGGGCTTGGGGGGGAAAGATCAGGATGGACTATATGGAAGAGAGTGGTGCTTGATCCAGGGAAAGAGATCCACAATGATTATCAACAAAGAGTGGGTGAGTGCTGATATTAGTACCCAGAGATCAGATGCAGAACTAAATGAGAGTTGGAAAACCAGAAAAAGCAAGAATGCATGCCCAGAGGTCAAAACGAGCAAATGGGAGGTGACTGGATGGATTTTGGAGACAGAAGTCAATATCTTCACCTTAGCATTTGATAGAGGTCAGGCCCATTCAAAGGGAGATGTCTTAGTTCATTTTATGTTGCTATGACAGAATATCACAGACTAGACAATTTAAAAAGAACAGAAATTTACTTAGTTCATAGTTTTGGATGCTGGGAAGTCGAAGAGCATGGCGCTGGCATCTGGTGAGAGCCTTCTTGCTGTGTCAACCCATGGCAGAAGGCAAGAGGGCATGAGAGAGTAGAGAGAAGTGCTTTTGTAATAAACCCACACTCACAATAACTCATCCACCCATGAAATGATGAGAGGCAGAGTCCTTATGACCTAATCATTTTTTATTAGGTTCCATCTCCCAATAGAGGGGATTACGTTTCTGATACATGAACTTTAGGGCACACATCAAACCATAACAGGGGGAAAGACAAGATGAGGAGAGATGAAAATTTGGGGTGCCTTCCCAGGAGGCTGGACTCAGAATGTGTAACAGAGACAACATTCCCCATTTTCATCATTTTTCTAAAACCTTTAAATTTGGTGACAGAAGTTGTTGGTACCCTTCTTCCAACTCTGCCTTTTATGGGAGTGAATTAACTTGAGTAGGAGAGATGGGTAGTGGGCTTTAGAAGCATCTCAGTATATCCTGGATTATTCCATAATTACGCATGACCTCATGGAGCAGCCCCTGCCCGGGTACCCTGTCTTCCAAAGTAAATCCAAGTGTTTGAGTCATTGTGTCATTCCCATATACTGACTAGAAGAGACCAAGTTACATTTCAAACAAGCTCAGGACACCTAGTATTCAAAAACTTATGAGCCAGGAGCCACTTCTTCTTCCATCATTAAACTTATTGAATCTGTTCTCAAGTTTCTACATCTGGATATCTGGATGCCATGCTCCTGTATAAAGGAAGGAGAAGGATGTCTCCATGGCTCAAATAAGTTGAACATTTAATAAGCCTGAGCCTTAAGTATTGCTGGGGGTGATGGAACAGGAATCAGCAATCAATAGTTGCTCTTTTTAGAGTGACTAACTGCATCCCACAGGAAATCTTGTTTAGTCTCCTTCCTTCTCCGTCTTATGACTTCCCCAAATCCTCACTCTGGCACCAATCAGGAGATGCATAGGAAAAGGTGAGTCAGCATAGCTTTTGCTCCCTACATGGCAGAGTCAGAGAGTTTAATTGATAAGCCAGGAGATTTGGATTGTAATCCTAGCTCTTTAAGACCTTCATTCTTTGGCCTTGGGAAAGAATCGCTCCTCTCTGAACTTCAGTGGCTTGTTGATTCTGTAACTCTGGGAATTGATGATAAAGCAATTCCCTCCCGTGTGTGTGTGTGTGTGTGTGTGTGCGTGTGTGTGTGTGTGTGTGTGTCCAGGGCTTGGAAGGCTGAGCACTTGGCCTCAGTGTCTGGGTCTTGCCTTGTGAGGTGTCTACAATCCCTTTGGGCTGACCCCTGCTTTCTATACATGTCCTCACAGCCACACCTCCCAAAAGATGCCTGGATTTTTTAGTTGGGAAATCTAAAGTTGGCAAACTTTAGAGGAGACCAAAATGTTGTGCCACCAGAGACCAACAGGGGTTTCAATAAATGAAACTTTAGCATTGAAAAGATTCAAGTCCAATTCCCTCAGAAAAGTTACTGAAAATAAAGATTATTTACTTAAACACCCAAAGATAGCATTTACGAAAAAGGCACTTTGCAGGGAAATCAATCTTAATGTTGCCTTTCATGATTCCAAATCACTATGTGCTGTTAAGAAGTGTCCCTTAACATTTCTTTGGGTCTCTGTTCACCAGGACCCTCCCCAGATAGACCTGTTTTTGCTTTGGGGCTTTCTCTTCTTTTTTCTAATAAAGTTATGAGAAAACTGGAGGATTGGCAGTGGGACAGCCACCCTGTGATGAGCACTGATATCAAGAAGGATTCTTTTCATTTGGTTCCCAACTGCAAGTCATTACAAGGAAAGGAACGTTAGTGATAGAAAGGCACAAGCTTCAGCTCAAATCCTTAACTTTGGGATTTTGTCATAAAACTCTTATGCTGAGAATGGTCTTTTAGAGTCCTTTGCTCACTACTCATGCACAAGTGTCTGAGTTTCCCAAGGGAAAAATAAGCAAAACCTTCATGCTGCCTTTGGATTAATTTTTTTGTAGCTTAGAAGTTGGTACAATATCAAGTGATTAAGTGAACGATGACATTCTTTTCTCACCTTAGATCAGTTTTGTTTTTCTCATGACAATCTGAAAATAGATATCTATATTATCTCCATTTTATAGATGAGGAAACATAGGCTTAGAGAAGTAAAAGAATTCATTCGAGTTCACATAGACAGTCAGTAGCAGAGTCAGGATTTAGACCCACATATTTCTGATTTCAAAACTTATGTTCTTTATCCCAGAACTGGCATTTGGCATGTATTGCTATACATCCTGTGTAACTTGCTACTTTGAATTTAGCTCTTTGTATTTTCTGCAGATCTTGGCATGTACAAAAAGCTCAATAAATGCCTCTTAATTAGTTGATTAGTGGTGAGGGTTTTTTCTTAATTTGATTCCTATGATTTTATTATTTATTTCCAACTAGTAGCATTTTAGCCTTCTTGAGTATAAGTCATTAAAGACCTGGGATGGCCTTTGTTGACAAGTATCATTTTAAGTTCTGGATTCCAAATGAGGAATTAATAGATAGATGTCAGAGAAGGAGCTGAACCGGAGCTCCTGAGTCTTGATCTAATTAGGGAGCTTGAAGATGATTTTGTTTATAGACTATGAATCATTCATTTCATTTCCCAGGACATTCAGCTAAGCTTCCTCATTACTACTACAACCATCATCATCAGCATCACCACAAGTATATAGCTACGGAGATCTTTATGCTTGCAAGATACATTTCTAGATTCTGGAATAGATATAAAGCAATATAATATAGTTCCTATCTTTAAAGAGTTTTCAATCCAATTGGGAAACCAGGGAAGGCTTCAATGTGGAAGTTTAGCCTGAGCTTTCAAAGTAAAGTTGTTTGGAAGAGAAGAGGAGTATTGTTAGAACTTATAATATTCCAGACGGAGGGAACAATATAAGCAAAGGCAGAGCGATGTGGAACTACATGTTTTCAGAAAATCCGTATTTAAAGATGTGTAAGCACTAGAATGGAGGGTATTTAAAAGTTGCAACCCATCTGTAATATATCTTATGTGGTGTGAGGTAGGGATATGACTTTATACTTTCTCCCCTCAGCACCATTTAATGAATTGTCAATTGTTTCCCAACTAATTAAAAATAAGACCTTTTTCATATATCAAATTCCCTTAAAGACTTGGGTCTGTTTCCGAATTCTGTTTCTGTTTCATTGACCTCTTTGTATCTGAGCCAGTACCACATTATTTAAATTCATAGAGCTTTGTAATATGTCTTGACATCTGGTAGGACAAGACCCTCTCTTTGTTCTTTTTCAAAATAGTTATGGCTATTCTTGCACATTGACTCCTCCGTATGAATTTTAGAGGTTGCTAATCAAATTCCCTGAAAAATCACAGGGGGCATGAAAGGAATGCCATGAGGCATAGAGGAGTGTAATGGACCATGAGGCTGGCAAAGTAGTTTGAAGGTCAAATGATGGAGACTTCGATTGTCTAGCCAAGACTTGCAGAGCCCACAGCACTTCTGGGCATTTTTAAAGGAGCTGAGATAACTTTTGGCATCCAGGCTCCTCCCTTAAGAAACTTGTCTGTAATGCCTTGCACGTAGACTGCTACAGAGTGGCCAGAACACCCATGTTCCCAGAGCTCTGCATGGCGGGCTGAAGAGAGATCTCAGCTTGTCAGAGGAGCAAAGAAACTCTTGTCCATCTTGCCTATTCAGAACTCAGAAGTGACCTGATTCTGGTCAGGTGCAGTGGCTCACGCCTGTAATCCTAGCACTTTGGGAGGCCGAGGCGGGTAGATCACCTGAGGTCAGGAGTTTGAGACCAGTCTGGCCAACACAGTGAAACCCCATCTCTACTAAAAATACAAAAATTGGCCAGGCGTGATGGCACGCACCCGTAGTCCCAGCTACTCAGGAGGCTGAGACAGGAGACTTGCTTGAACCCCTGGGGGCGGAGGTTGCAGTGAGCTGAGATGGTGTCACTGCACTCCAGCCTGGGCAACAGAGTGAGACTCCATCTCAACAACAACAACAAAAAGTAACCTGATTCTGAAGTCCTAAGGCAGTACCTTTCTCTCTGCCTTGGTCTTTTGACTGCCTCTGCTTTCCCTGGCCACCATCTGTCACAGTTACAGATGATTGGACAAAGATAAGGAGAGAGAATCAGCTGTCCATTGTGTCTTCCTTGAGGACTAATGTCAGCCTTGGATCAGAAATCACAGGGAGCAACCCTGGCCTTTGGGTTTTTGGGGGAGCATGTGAGCCCCTTGAACAAGTCTCCAGGGAGAGGCTGCCCTCTCATCCATCCCATTGCATTAGCTACAAGACAGAGGCATAAGAGCTGGAAAATGCCTCTCCTCTGCCTGCCTTTCTGGTTTCTCTCTTCTTTATTTTTTGTGTATGTCTTCATTCAACATATATTAGATGAACACTTGCTATGTGTCAGGTGCCAAGTAAACAATGTGAGCAAAACAGGCTTAGCTTCTGTCGTCATGGGGTTTACGGTCTGGAGGAGGAGACAGCCAGCAATAAGCTAACTAACAAACATACACATACTTCCCTTCTTCTCCAAGCACAGCTCTCCTTCAGGAAGGCTTTGCCAAAAATGGACAGAGGAACGTGGGCTGATGTATTTATTAAAAGGAGAGGGTTCTAGGCATACAAGCCTGGAGGTGCTTGAGTGAAGAATAATGGGCGGTTTCTATGTGTAAGAGGCAGTTTTGAAAATATGACTTGGATTCCCATTTGTTTGACCCCGCCAAGTAATTCCTGTCTCCCTTTCTGAGGGTCAGATAAAAGTCTCATGTCTGAATAACATCCCTCACTGGATGGCATGAACTATAGGAGGATGGAGGTGTTATTCTGTTCTAAGCAAGGAGGAGGAGAATGGTGAATATATTCTATATCCAAAGGTGATGGGGAAGAGGACAGAATATTCTGGCAGGAGAATCCTGACTTCTCAGAGGCGATCTATAAAATGTCCTCCCCAGAGGGGTTCCTGGAGCTGGTGACTACCATGTGATGTATATGATTGAAATTCTGAGTCAGTTCTACAGCCAGTCAAATCTGAGAGACCAGGAGAGCAAGGAATATATGAAAAGGAGAAAGGGGTGGTGGCATGGCCTTGAACCCAGCCACAGGCCATCTCAGGAGAAGATGGAGGAGAAGGAGCATGTAGATCCATGGAAGAGGTATAGGGGGCTCTTGATGAAAGAGAAAATCAGAAAGGACTTTTATCCACTCTCCGAACTCCAAGGACAGAAATTTTTTAATACTGAATATAGGCACATGGAATTTGTTAAAAAACAAATAATAGGAGTGTGGGGGATAGGGAGAAATTTGTTAAAGGATACACAATTACAGCTAGATAGGAGAAATACGTTCTAATGTCCCATACCACTATAGAATGACTATAGTTAGCAATAATATAAAGTTTTGAATAGTTAGAAGGAGGATTTCGAACGTTCCCAATACAAAGAAATGATAAGTGTTTGAGATGATGGATATGCTAATTACCCTGATCTGATCGCGACACATTATATATGATGAAATCTCACTACATACTCCATGAATAAATACGATTATTATTTGTTGATATAAAAACAAAAAATAAAAATAAGATAAAGTGAAAATTAACAAACTAGAGGTATGGCTTTGAGAAAGGCACAAAGTATCAGTTTCTGCATCTATAAACAAATATATTGTGAGGAAGGTGGAATGAGGTGCTGAGTGTGGTGTTTAATTATTTATAATGGTTTTTCCACCTTTAATATCATGTGTTTCTGTTTCCATGAGGTGCTCACTATGTACCTAGAAATGTGCTAGGATCTTTAATTTTAGTTTTACTTTTGGAAATCTATAGACTCTTTGAGGACAATCGATATATTCTTAGCATAAAGTTGCATAAAGTTTTGTTGATGAAACAATAAATGAGTGAGGAATAAATAAAACATATGAAAAGAGTCTACTTCTAGGTTAGAGCAATCAGAAAATACTCTTGAAATTTTTTTTTAAGTCTGCTAGACAATCCATATTTAAGTTGAAATTCTGGCCGTACTCTCCAGTTCCAGAGAGTATTGTGGACAGCTCCGTGGTGCTGAAGGTAGAGCTATAATAAGGTGAATGCAATGTAGTTTCCAATTCAGTGTCCATCAATTCACTCATCCCACAAACATTCTCTGAGGGCCCATTACATGCAGGCAGCATCTAGATATAATAGGGAAGAAGCAGTCTTTGAGTATTTTAAAGTTGAAGATAATCTTAGAGGGAATGACCAGAAACTACTACAACACAGGTTTCCAAGAAAAACAGGACAGGAAACACAAAAGAAAGACTATTTAAGTTTAAAAACTTGTATTTAGAAAGATTAGGAAACATCATAATAGATACAATTTATTGAGTTCCTACTATAAACCAGGCTATGTACATACATTATTTCTAAATAGCTCCATAAGACAGGGACACACAGAGAGTATGAGTTCAGAATCACATGGCTTGTAAGTAGTGGAACAAGATAGAGACCATGCCTGTGTTCCTTCAAAGCCTAGATTCTTCCTATAACATTATGATTCCCCATTAGGGGACTATGGGAGAAAGAAACATACTAGTCTGTACAGTTTGCTTGTGGAGCTTGTAGAGAGAAAGGTCAGTTCCTTTGCTCCTTTTCCTCCTCTGAGTGTCTTCTTGCCATCTTGGCCTTGGGACAGCACTAGCTTGGGGTAAGAGGGAGTGAAGAGACTCCAGAACTATGTGAAATGTGTGAGGTGCATTAGTCAGAGATCTTTCAGTAGGGCAATAGTTTCCTCAATTCAAATAAGCCTAATAAATGAAAGGCTATTAGTTCATAAGATTTAAAAGTCTGGGTATAGATCTAGCTTCAGAGATGCTGAATTTGTGTATGCGTGTGTGGGGAGGGGGTGTTATATGCTGTCCTCATGACTCTGTCCCTTTCTCCAGTCCTTGTTCTCCAATTTGCTTTTCTGAAGATCTGTTCCCATCATGTGAGACAAGGTGGCTGCCATGAGACCCAGAATCCCACCATCCCTGATTTGCAACACAAGCAGAAAGGTACCATCTCCCTTCCAATTTCCATGCATCAGTCACAGTGGAGATTCTGAGTGGCTCTGCCTAGGTCCTGTGCATGTACTCTGATTGATCAGCCTGAGTGGTATGGCCTCACCTGTGGAGACAAAGGAGCATACAGGGAACAAGAATGAGAGCTCTGACCACACCCCCAAAGTGAGAGAGGAGCTCCCTAAAGAACCAGAAGAAAGACAGTGGGGAATCCAGCTGGACAAACAAAAGTGGTAAATACCCTGGCCCCCTGTGTAGAAATGCAGAGCCCCAACCAGTTAGGTCAGGGGCTCCCTGGATGGCTTTTATCTTCAGAGAGGGAAGTGGGGAGGCTGTGAGAAGCAGCTCATGGGAAAGTTGAGCAGCCCTGCTCAGTGAAGTTTTGGGGACAGAAGCAGTTCTGGTCCCTGGTTTTACCTGCAGAGCTCACCTTTATAAGCATATCCACTAAAGCAATAACCTCTCTATTCTCTGCAGTTCAGCACATGCTGCCTGACCATCTTCTCCTCAGAGCTTCATAACAACTCTGGCAGGTAACAGGCAAGTGTTACTTCTCTATTTTACAGGTAAAGAAACTGAGGCTCTGAGATGCTAAGTGACCTGCCCAAGGTCATGGAGTTGGTCAAGTTGCAGAGCTGTGACTATCAGTCCACTCTCCAGCACACTGAATTAATTAAAGTCCTATTAAAAAAAACTCCAATGTGAACAAGATTGGAAAAGTGAGGAAGGAGAAGTCTCATTGGCCAGACAAAAAGCTGCAGAGGGAACAGATCTGCCAGTTGGAAAGGCAAAAACAGGAAGCTTGGCCAAGTTGCCCAAGAAGAGAACAAAGAAATAGCCAGAATTTATAGGCATGAGAAGAGAAAAATCAAAGAAAGAAATAGATGTAACCTGCAAAACACATAAAATGAAATGGAAAAACATTCTTTAAAATACACTGGGAACAAGAGAAAGATAAGGGGGAATGTTTCTTCCTAATAGATGATGAGGGAAAGCTGATAATGGATGACAACAGAAATGCATAGGTTTTTAATGCTCTATTCCCCGGGTAGCTGGAACAAACTGCATACAGACTAGCAGGCAAGGAAAACAACTAGAGTGCGACGGGTGAAGGCACGGTATCTATAAGGAACAAAAGGTCTGGGGTCACATTTAGGGTCTGGAGGGACCCTAGATATCATCTGGCCCCATGCTCACTTTACAGACAATGAGAGTGAATATCCGTGATGGGGGGTGAGCCGATCAAAGTCACTATTAGTATTGGCAGAGCTGGGACTAGACCCTAGGCCTCTGGCTCTCAGTGCAGTGTGTCTTTCTGGCACCCATGGAAGATGGGGAGAAGGGGAGAAACAGTGATGGATAAACTGAGATGTAAAATCTAGTGTGAGTACACAAATAACCTTGGCTGAAGCCAGGGTAAAAGGCAGGACTTAGGGAGGGTTAGAGATTCAAGGTAAGGAGAAATCTGCCTTGACATCAGGGTTTGAGTCTTGCTGTGGCTTTGGCCTCCATTACTCTACCAGTCTGATTTTCCAGGGTCTTAGGGTCTCAGACTCCCTCAGATCCCAGAGTCTTTGGATCACATTGAGTATGGTCTGGTACTCGAATTCTTCGTGTCTTGCATTGCATCTTACATTAGTTTTCTATTGCCACAATAATGCTGTCTAACAAACTGCCCCAATGCTCAGAGGCTTAAACCAATACTCATTTATTTAGCTTGCTGTGGGTCAGTTATTGAGACTGAACTCAGCCGGGAGGGTTTCCTATAATGGCTGGACTATTTCACATTCATGGGGAGGTTGGCTTGCTGTTGGCTGATCTAGGAAACCCTTACTGGATGGCTTGGATGACTGGAATAAATGAGATGACTCAGTCCTTTACCAAGGGTCCAGCAGGCTAGGCCAGGCATATTCTCATGGCATGGCAGCGGGGCACGACAAACAAGCTCAATTGTGCAAGGAATGGAAACATACCAGCTTTTCAAGTTTCTGCTTCCAAACATGTTTGCTAACATGTCATAGCCAAAGCAAATTACATGGCCAAGTCTAGAATCAGAGTGGGCAGAACAACAAAATTATAGGATAAAGGACATAATTCAGTGAAACTAACTGGAGCCATGAGCTCAATCAATCTACCACTGCACCTCTGTTGCCAGGGTCTTCAGTTTTGGTGTCTTGCTCTACTTCCCACCATCCTGGTCCTCCTGAGTGAACTGCTTCTCTGGCCCTCAACCATCATGCTTTGAGTGCTCTCTGCTGCTCAGGGTCCATCTAGGCTGGGTTTGCCTTTCCAAGGACAGTGATGAAGATACTCCCAGAAGCAGTACCCTCTAAAACGCTTGAGCTGGAAACTCCTAACCGCATGGGCGTTCATCAGTTGCCATTCACTTCCAAGTCTTCTCTGTCCGTGGATGTATGTCAAGGAGAAACCAGGTAGGATATCCTCTGCATTCTCTATCCTGTGTCCATACCACCCTGGACTCTGTCCTCTGAAAGGGTGTTATGGGCTGAATTGTGTCCCCGTGCCCCACCCTACAAATTCATATGTTGAAATCCTAAGCATCAGTACCTCATAATATGACTGTCTTTGGAGCAGCATTTTAAAAGAGATAATAAAGTTAAAATGAGGTAATTAGGGTGAATCTTAATCCAGTTAAACTGGTGTCCTTATGAGAAGAGGAAGTTTGGAAACAGACAAGTATAGAGGGAAGACCATGTGAAGACACGGGGAGGAGATGGCCATCTGCAAGCTAAAGAAAGAGGCCTCAGGAGAGACCAGCTCTTCCAACACCTTGGCCACAGGCTTCTGACCTCCAGGACTGCGAGAAAATAGATTTCTGTTGATGCTTTGTTATGATACCCCTAGAAAACGAATACTGAGGGGTAGGCCCAGTCTTGGATATTCCACTAAAGACACTGGGATGCTTGGAGATAGTCTTCCCTTCAGCCCCCAAGCTCCAGACCCTGAGACAGGAAAGAATGCAGGGAGACACCAATCTGTGTGAATAGAAACTTGGTTTCTACTCTGAAGGCTGAGCACACCCTAACCTCCCTTCTTGATGCATCCCTGGACAGAGCTTACTAAGTGTGGGGTAGATCCTGACCCTTGACCCCTGCTTCCCCAGACAAGGCTAAGGTTCTGTCAGTTCTGAGTCCTCTATCCTCTACTCTCTACTGCCTGGCCTTGCACCCTCTTCTATAGCTCCCTTCTCATCCCCATCAGGCCAGTTCAAGTAGTTCCTTATTTCCTGGCAGGGAATTCTATTGCCAGGAGATCAGATCTGGGTTTTCATGAATTTAGGATGTCAAAGCCCATTCTCTTCCTCCCATCACCCTCAATAATATATACTATTCAGTCATTTTTTGGAAAAAATTAATGTCCATATAATTTGAGAAAGAAGGGAAAGTATGTTTCATTACCAGGAAATGAATAAGAACCCATTTTAAGTTCTGAGGCAGGAGATTAGCCTGTCAAAGGAAGCATCTGTCGGATGTTGAAGCATAGTTTAGATTGCAAAGGGATGGGCTGGTGGCTGGGAGATGCACCAGGCAGGCACTGTGCTGGCAGGTGGAAAGAGCCCTGGACCAGGAGTCAGAAGCCCCAGCCATGAACCTGCTCTGTCAATTGAGCCCTGTACATATTGAGTATGATGCTGTGTGCCACTTTGCCAAATGCTGGGGATAGAATTGCATATGGCAGACATGGACTCTGCCCTCGTGGGGTGTCCACTCTCTCTGGGTGACACAGTTCACTCAAGCCTCAGTTTCCCCATCTTTAAGCACAAAGTTTGGGCTATGATTTCTTCTAATGTCCTTTCTTCCTCTAGCATTCTATAGGGGCTGTCCCTTGGGTATGAAGTAAGAAGAACCTAGATCATAACAGTGCAACTTTAAAAATGGAAAGGAAGGGATGAATCCAGAAACATCCTCAAGAAGGAACTGATTGACCGGCTATGGGGAAGGAGTGAATTAGAAGCAGCAAAAATGCCTGAGGTTTTTAACCTGAAAGTGTCATTGACAAGGAAAAGGAAATTAGGAAGGAAAAAAGATGAATGCTAGAACAAATTATTTCTTAGTAATTATACAATAAGGTGGGTCAAAGCTGTTTTTCTCTAAAGAAGGAAAAATAAACTATATGAATTAAAAGGTGTGTGTTCGTGTGTGTATATAGAGTTGGGGGCGGGAGATGCTCAGTGACTATATATGCACGTGGATGAAAAAGATCCAGAGGTCCTAGTAGAAGATAAATTGACTCCACACCAGAAATGAGTACTGCTGGGAGAAGACACTGGCAATACGGAGGTACAATGAGCAGTGGGAATTGCACATACAGGGCCGTTCTCCATGTGCCCTGGAGGATGCAGGGCTGGAAAGGAAAACTGCCAGGTCATTTTTCCGTCCCTGAGGGATTGTGAACCTGAAATGCTGTCCTTCTCCACAACACAGTTTTTCATCTTCTAAAGGAGCCGAGTGCATGGTAACCTAGCCAAACCGTAAGTGCCCACCATTTAGTCAACTTGACAAACACTATTTTAGTACCTTCCATGTTCCAGTCAATAGGCTAGGTGCCAAAGATGTAGAGATGAATAGGAGAGGGTCTCTGTTCATAAAATTAGAGTAGGCGTGGGGAGGCAGACACACAAATGACTCATGCAGGAAGCCTGTGACATAAAACAGTGTTAACACATCATGCTGGTAATTCTGATGGCCAGGCTCTCTGAGGGCCTCATGGAGGAGGTGATGTTTAAGCTGGGCCCTATGGGCAATCTGTACTGGAAGAGGTAAGCAAAATTTAGGGGCCTACAGACGCATCATCTACAGGCTTTGGCAGGAGGAGAATGACAGAAGGTGGCATAAGGCATGGAGAATGTTCTAGGCCAAGGACATAATTAAATTTGGAGGTGGCTTGGGTGAGGAGGCTTGTGGTGAGGGATCTTCTAGCATGACCCTTGGTGTCCAAGTGCTCACATAGGACAGAAGCTCTGATTTAACTCAAAACTAAGTGGTGCCATGTCCAGAGGACAGGAGAAGCTACTCTTGGTGATGGTGGGTAGTGGGTGTCAGCCCTAGGGAGAGGCAAGGGAAGAGGCAGTTACAAGCAGCAGGTGAGTGTGGGAGGCTTCGGACAGCGCAGCTGTTTGAGAAGGTGAAGCAGGCCAACACTGCAAAGGCGTGGAAGGCTCCGGAGCCTGAGGGACAGTGCGCTGATGAGCTGCTTGGGCAGTGAAGCAAGGAAAGGAGCTGGGATGGCAGCTCAAAAGACACGTGGGATCAGAGGAGGAGGGAGGCAGTAAGCGGCCTGGGAGTTCTTAGCTCGTACCTATGCTGCCCTGCCTGGGGCCTGGGGCTGGAGGTGAGGGGGCCGTGGGGCTTGCCAGAATCTGCACAGCTGGGTTGTGGGACAGCTGTAGGCCCCTGAGCAGCACAGGAGCTGAGCAGACTGTAACACATACAGCCAAGCTGCAGCAGTGAGGCTGGCCAGTTGCAGCTTGCCTACGTGGCAGGTACTGACCAGGTACAGAGCCCAGACCTCACGCTGCTCCCACTGGCTGCCTCCCTGAGCGGCTGCCTCCCTTTTCCTGCCCTACTCCCTTCCTCTTCCCTCTCATTCTCCCTATCACCCTTCCTTCCATTCAACAAAATTTTCTTAGGCACTGATTATATTGGTACTAGGCTTTCTTTTGCACAGAATCTTAGAGATCTATTAAGGAGGAAAATCTCAGACCCAGTTCCAGTCACACTTAACCTGTCAGAGTCTTTGAAAGCCCCTGCTCACCCCACAGAGGCTGGGCAGGATGAATCTTGCCACTGCTCTCGTCCTATGCCCAGTCCCCTCATGGATGGCCTCCCAAAGGGGATTTGAGGGGGCTTTCAAGTTGTTGGGCAAAGTCTGCTCCTCACACAAGCCCATTTTCCTCTTAGTCATAATTATCTTGCTAATGCCAGTCTTACCTTCTTTGTCCTGGTTTGCTTAACTTTGATTAGTGGCCTTCTCTCACGGCTCTAAGAGAAAGCAGGAGGGTTCATCAGGGAGGACAATAATAATAGGAGTAAGAATAGTCATGGCTACTACTTACTGAGCAGTTACTAAAATGCCAGCACTGTGGTAAACAAGCCACTTAATTTAATCCTTACAATAACTCTGTAAGGCGGATATTGTTTCCCCAAGTTTCAGAATGGTACACTAAGGCTCAGAGAGATTAGATTAACTTGCCCAAGGTCACACAGCTACTCTGTAGCAGAACTCATATCTGACTCCAGGCTGACCTGATTCTGAACCTGGGCTAATGAACACATTAGACTGACTCCCTTTAGTTTTTAAACAAAGAGTCATAGGTTGTCTCTCCCCAGGGATGACTCTCCACCAGATGGGCCCCTTCCGCTCAGACCCATCTCTCCTCCTCTGTGCGTCCAGCCACCTTCAGTTCCAGCCCCATCCACATCCTTAATACATCGAGGCATAACTTTGTTACCAACATAGGGGGATCATTCACCACCAGCTTTTCAGAGAGAGGGGAGGCAAAGGTAATTTGGCAGCAAAAAGGACAGAGCTCAGACACATAGAACACCTGAGGACAAGGGCAAGGGAGGGAGTCGGTTCCATTTTTCAATACTGGTGACTTTATTGGCAGGACAAGGTAACCAAGCATTGCCAAGCTAGTTCATCAACCTCCTGCACTCTCCTCTCTAGCAGGAGTCGAAGCTCCCATCCTGATCCAAGCAGGTTGGTGTCCCAGAGGCAGCTGCTGGCTCCTGCTGTGAGTCTGTGTCTGCCACCTTCTCTCTCTCCAAAGCCCCTAATTTCCTCCCTTGATAACCCAGAGATGAGGATGGTGGTGATATGTACAGCAGTCTAACAGTTATGATACATTTTCACAGGCATCCTCTCATCTGGTATGTTTAATCCATGTCACGTTAGTAATGAGACCCTGTTCCGGTGCGAGCTTCACGGTCCTTGCAGGGCCTGGACCACATTCTGAAGTGCTGTTCCCTGCCTCCTTGTCTGGATTCACCTTATCCATCACCTTAGCTGGTTTCAACCTCAAGCCCTAGCTCATTGCGCAAATAGGTAGATTCCACAGCTACCAGGAAAGAAATGGTGCTACCCTCATCTAAGATATGGAGAGACTGAGGCTCTGAGAGGTTGTCTTGAGTGAGGTTACACAGCTACTAAGTAGAGAAGCAGAGATTCGAGCCCAGGGCTGTCTCTGCTACACGTGTTTTCCCTTTCTCTGCAGAGCAGTCATGGGGGCAATGATGCACAAGCAATGTTCTGACGGTGAGGGAGAGATGTGGGAAAGGCTTGAAAGTGGGACAGTGTGTGGCAGCAGGTCCTGCTGGACAAGCAAGGCAGGGGACATGGGGGGAAGCTGGAGCCCCATATCCAGGGCCTTCTCTGCCAGGTTAATGACTTTGAAGCTTGTCACAGTCATGGCCAATGGGAAGTTTTAAGAGGAAAATGGGTTCATCTCATCTAAAATTTCACGTAGGTGGGATTTCTGAGGGAAATATCTGACACTTCAGTCTCTGAAGAATCAGAAAGAATTAAAATTGAATCTAGTGGTTTTGTCCAGTGAGAATGCTGTTGGTGCTAGGGCAAGTCTGAGGCTTCTTGGTCAGCAGTAGAGGAGACATCATAAAATCTGTGTGTTCCAAGAGGCACTAGAAGTGGACTCTGGGTGATGTGGCTCTTGCCTGGAGGAGACAGGGGGCTTAGGGACTGTCTCATGGGGACAGGGACAGGAGGAGTTCATAGGGTTTCCAACAGATGAAAGAGCAAGTGTCAGGACTTCAGGAATGAGCCATGGGGTGCAGTGAGGGCTTGGAAAGGTTACTTATAGGCCTTGGGCTCCAAGAAGGCAGACTCCCATGGAAATAGAGAAAGGGTTCCCGGAGGCAGTGCTGAGTGGGCTTCATGGAACTCAGGGAACCTGGGATCTGGTCTCGGTCTCCCGTGATCTTCCCGGGAGAAGGGGAGGAAGCTCTGTCCTTCAACATTAGATCCCGTGAAGGAGACCCAGCAGATACCTGGGTTCCAGCCCCTCGGAAGAGGATGTGGCTATCTCCCAGGCCAGGGCTATGCCCCTAAGGTCAGGCTCCTGGGCTTCAGCAAGGCAATCGTCAAAAAGCAGGTGGGTTCTCAGGCACGGAGCTGAAGGCAGTTTTGGATTCTCTCCAAAAGTTGATCCATGCCTGCCCGCCACCTCACCTCAAATCACAACCCCCTGGCTTTCTGTACCCAGCCACGCTGGCCTACTACGGTCCCTGAACTCCTCTGCTCTTCCCTGCAAGGGAGTCACACAGCCTACCCTGTCTGTCCCTTTCCCTACAACCCTGCTTTAGTCATTCAGGCTGCTATAACTCAACATCACAGAATGAGGGGCTTGTAAACAACAGAAATTTATTTCTCACATTTCTGGAAGTGGGAAGTTCAAGATCAAGGGGCTGGTAGATTTGGTGTCTAAGGGTTGCTTCCTGGTTCACAGATGGTGCCATCTTGCTCTCTCTTCAGGAGGTGGAAGGGGCAAAGAAGCTCTCTGGAGACCCTTTTATAACAGCACTAATCCCATTGATGAGGGCCCTGCCCTCATGACCGAACCACCTCCCAAAGGCCCCACCTCCAAATACCCTCCATTAGGCCTTAGGTTTCAACATGTGATGCCTGGGGAGACACAAACATTCAAACCTTACTTGTTCTTTGGTCTTTTAGGTCTTGGCCTTGACTCACTTCCTCATGGGAGACTGACCTGACTCCCCAGGCTTCAGCCAGTCCCCTGCCTGGATCTCACAGCTTCCTGTACTTCTTTACCATAGGATCTTCTCGGCTTGCAATTTACATGTATGTTTCATATCTGTCTCCTCGACTAGACTGTAGGCTCCCCAAGCATCAGCCTCTGAGCTTGGTTTGCTCACTAGCATCCCCTGTGCCTGGCATGTAGCAGACACTTTGTTAAGGACCCACCTCTCCAGAGTCAGCATTTCCCACCACAGCACCAAGTCAGACACAAGAGTGCCCTGTGCTATCACATTGGCCTCAGAGCTGTGAGTCTGTGGGTCCAGGACACAGGCATCACTGGGCTGGCAGGGCCGTCACAGCCCCTGGTGAAGTGTGAAGAAGCCACAGAAGGCTTTGGGGTCATTTCAGGGCATTCTAGGGGCATTTACTCAATTGTTAAAGAAGCTGATTCTTCTTTTTTTTTTTTTTTGAGACAGAGTCTTGCTCTGTTGCCCAGGCTGGAGTGCAGTGGCATGATTTCTGCTCACTGCAAGCTCCGCCTCCCAGGTTCATGCCATTCTCCTGCCTCAGCCTCCCGAGTAGCTGGGACTACAGGCGCCCACCACCACACCCGGCTAATTTGTTGTATTTTTAGTAGAGACGGGGTTTCACCATGTTAGCCAGGATGGTCTCAATCTCCTAACCTCGTGATCCACCCGCCTCGGCCTCCCAAAGTGCTGGGATTACAGGTGTGAGCCACCGCGCCCGGCCAAGGCTGATTCTTCTTAAGTGGACTTCCATTGCAGTTGCCCTCCAAGTGACCAAAATCTTTTTTTTTTGCCAATTTTCTCCTATACCAATATCCAGTAAGAAGTGCTATAGGAAGCAGTGATTGTTATTAAGATTGTCCTCCTTTCCTTGGATACAAGAACCTATGAGGTAGGCAGGGCAAGTGTTACCATCCCCATTTGACAGGAGAGGAAAGTGAGACTCAGAGAGGAAAGTGACTTGCCATGGTCACAGGTTCTTTTTTTTCCACAAGTTATTGGGGTACAGGTGGTATTTGGTTATATTTGGTTACTGGGGTACAGGTGGTATTTGTGAGGGTATTTGGAGGTGGAAACTTTGGGAGGTGGTTAGGTCATGAGTAAGTTCTTACATGAGTAAGTTCTTTAGTGGTGATTGGTGAGATTTTGGTGCACCCATCACCTGAGCAGTATACACTACGTCATATTTGTAGTCTTTTACCCCTTGCCACCCTCCCAGTCTTCCCCCTAAGTCCCCAAAGTCCACCATATCATTCTTATGCCTTCGGGTCCCCATAGCTTAGCTCCCACATATCAGTGAGAATGTACAATGTTTGGTTTTCCATTCCTGAGCTACTTCACTTAGAATAATAGTCTCCAATCTCATCCAGGTAGCTGCAAATGCTGTTAATTCATTCATTTTTATGGCTGAGTAGTATTCCATCATATAAATATGCCACAGTTTCTTTATCCACTCATTGATTGGTGGGCATTTAGGTTGGTTCCATGATTTTGCAATTGTGAATTTTGCTGCTATAAATGTGCGTGTGCAAGTATCTTTTTCAAATAATGACTTATTTTCCTCTGGGTAGATACCCAGTAGTGGGATTGCTGGATGAAACGGTAGATCTACTTTTAGTTCTTTAAGGAATATCCACACTGTTTTCCATAGTGGCTGTACTAGTTTACATTCCCACCAGCAGTGTAGAAGTGTTCCCTGATCACCGCATTCATGCCAACATCTAGTGTTTTTTGATGTTTTGCTTATGGCCATTGATATGATTTGGCTATGTCTTGCCCTAGTCTTGCCCTGGATTTGCCCTGGTCACAGCTTCTTAAGGGAGACAGGTCTGTAACCTTGGTTTTCTGACTCCTTGAGTGGTTCCCTTTCCCCTTTGCCCATGGTGCCTTCACTGGAAGTGGCCATCACTGGGACATACTTCTCCCTTATCCTCAGATCCCAGCTTGCGTTCTCCTTAATGTCCAGGGCAGCTGTGTTGTTCTGCAGAGGAGAGGAGTGACAAACAGGAAGAGGAACATTCCACTTGCAATCTCATGCCCACCCAAATGAAATTAACATGTCAGGGGCACTGCCTGTGTGCTGGGCACAGCACTGGAGCTGTCATCCTTGTTATTCCTTTAGCCCTTCCACAATCCCATGAGCTAGAGCTGATGCTGAAAACCCATTTTGCAGATGTAGAACCTGAGGCCCAGAGAGCACCAGTGACTTGCCCAAGGTCACACTATTGGCAGTACAGCTAGGATTCAGCTTCCAGTCTCTTTGACTCCAAAACCCGAGGGCTTTCCACATCATCACATTGCTTCTCATTACCATGTTCTCTGGGAAGAGCCCAAAAGACAGAATGCAGGTGCTGGATAATGGCTGTCTTGCCTGAGGCCGGGGTCGGCTGCTCTGAGAAATGTGACTCAGTCCATCATCCTCTCAACAGGTTTGCAGATGAACTGAACCAAGAGGAATTCTCCCCCAATCTGTTACCTAACTCTTCCCTGTACAGGGCAGGCTATGCCCAGAGACCAGAAAGTTTATTTAGAAGTTCCAAGAGTGTCTTCCCCCCAAAAAAGAGATACGAGCAAGCAATGGCGGCATTTGTCAGAGGTTAAAAAAAAAAAAAAAACAGGAAAAACGAACAAAGAGAAGTCAGTGGGAATTGGGAAGAGGAAACAGGAGGCAAGGGGATGGTGGATGACAGAAAAAGACAGAATGACTCAGGAAGAGGGATGGGTGCCCTGAGGGGAGGGGTTGGGAACAGGGCTGGAATGGCGAGCAGCAATTTGTGAAGTTTACAGATAAATCTTGGTCCTTTCAGCAAAGCTTATCTGTAATGGGCTCGGCTCGCTGAGGCCCTGTCTCCTGTAGACATAAATCATTTTCTAATTTATAACATGAATAATTGATTTTGCCTCTGTAGCCTCAACAATAAATCTCCCGATCACACATGCATAAGAAAATAATAATAATGAAAGCGATCAGGATATGCTGCCATCGATTAACTGTGAGAGGGGCCACTTGACTCGCAATTCATGTTTTAAGTATTCCAGGTGGCACTGTGCCCACAAGCCACTTCTGCCCCCTGCCCCTGAGCTCAGCCTGTCACAGTAGTGGGGCAGGGCAGAGGGAGGAGAGGGCCACGAGAGGAGAGAAAGCAAGGTCTGGCTATGACTGGCTGCCATTGGGATCAATGCAAATATTTCTTCAATAGCTGTCATTCATTCATTTACTGAGCATCTGTTAGCTGGAAGGTCTTGGGACTGGCGCTGTCCAAGGTAAAGTGAGACCTGGTATTTTGCTTCAAGTTGTTTATGATCCAGTTAAAGAGCAAAACTCGGAACACATGTTTGGGTGTTCAGATGGGACTAAAGGAAAAAGAGGCTTTCACTGTTCTATTGTAGTCATCTCCAAGCCAGGGACCCTGGAGTCCTCCCTGACTCTTTCCTCTCCCTCCCCACAGGGTCCTGCAGATGCTGTCTCCCCCAGGGCCCTAGAATCCAGCCGCTCTTGCCCATAGCTGGCCTGGTTCAGGCCTTCATCACTTTTCTCCCAGGATTGCAATGTCCTCCTTTAGGGCTACCCTGCACCCCACCACCTTCCATTCTCCTGTAGCCAGAGTGACCTCTAAAACCATAGGTGGGCTTTTGCACAGGCCCTTGGGTTCAAGCCTCCTGCGAACCCCAGGACTAGATAAAATTTCCCTGATAAGTACCTCTATTACATATGACACTGCCCCTTCATATCACTCATCTCATTAGTAATTTCCTGTTCAGTAGTTTTTCTTTCTGTTGAGAATGAAGTTAAGAAAGCCTAGATCCATACCATCTTCGCCACTGCTTCCTCAGAGCCCAGCACAGTGCCTGGCACACAGCAGGTGCTCCATAAGTGCTCATCGAATGAATAAGTCTTGCTGCCACTAGCCTCTTATCTCTCTGGATCATCCTACATGGGGTAGTTTGTGTTTTTTTTTTTTTTTTTTTTTTTTCTGAAAACTCCACAGCCAGGTTATCTTTTGTTTAGGAATCATCACTAGTTGCCAGTGCCGTACGGGAAGCCCAAACATTCTAGCCTGGTCCTGGCTCTGGGAACCTATGCTGCTCAGTCATTCCAACTTTCTGTCTCACAAGTCCTCTCAGCGGGCTCACTGCTCACTTCCTGAAATCCTACTCGTCCTTTGAGGCTTGGCTCAAATGCCAACTCTATTACGGTACTGATTCCTTGCTTAAAACCCACGGATGCCTCCCCTTTGCTACAAGATGTAAAGGGACATTGAAGAGTTTTAAGAGGAAGAGTGATTTGCCCTGATTTGGGTTTGGGCTGAGTGTTCCTAAAGCTTCATAGGGATGGATCAGGGGTGGCAGGTGCTGGGAGGGAGGCAGGCCTCTCCCTCTAAACATGACCCTCACCCAGTGCCTACAAGTTTGTGGAGCCAGGGGCTTGCTCAAGGCCTCACAGTGATTCACCATCAGGCTTGCAGATTTACACCCAGTTGGTGCCAAGGCTGCTGCCATTTAATCCACTCAGTTCTGCTGCTGATCTGGCCCCTGGGAGTGTGGTTTCCCAACTCCCTGGATCCCTGGCCTGAATCCCAGGGTCTCCCTCACAATGGGACCTAAAAATAGAAACCACTTTTGTAGTGTAAGGGAAAAGGCAAAGGACCCAGGCAAGGTTTAAATGGAAGTGTTCCCTGGAGGGCTCTCTGGGGAACATGGGGATTGTCCCAGGAAGCTCTGAACATAAAGGACAGGCCTACTGGCAGGGGACAAAGTGGCCCTGTTTGCATTTGGGAAGGCCCAGCTCCACTTCCCTCACCTACTCACAATCTCTCTTCTTATGCCTTTCCTGGCTCTGAACCCATGCCTTGCCCAGCACTCCGTCCCCATCCCCAGGAAGGGCCTATGTAGCCATCACAAAGCATTAGAACGAAGCATTAGAGAGAGCCAAGGACCCATCAAATCGAAGTTAAAGAGAGGAGAAGAGGACGGGGCCACAGCGAGGGGAGGGCCGGGATGAAGATGGCCAGAGTGTCTGAAGTGAACATCACCATCTCGAGCAGCACACAGGTCTTTCTGGCTGACAACCCTGGACATTCCTGCTCCCACCCACACATCACTGAAAATGCCCCAGATGGGCCCACATGCCAGGAGACCACATCACACACTCCCAGCAGGTTCCAGTCCTGACAGCATGATCCTGGATTACCTTCCTGAACCATCATCTTCTCATATTTACAAAGAAAAACTTCAAAAAAAAATTTTTTTTTGAGATGGAATCTTGCTTTGTCACCCAGGCTGGAGTGCAGTGGCATGATCTTGGCTCACTGCAACCTCTACCTCCCAAGTTCAAGCAATTCTCCTGCCTCAGCCTCCCCAGTAGCTGGAACTACAGGCGTGCGTCATTATGCCTGGCTAATTTTTGTATTTTTAGTAGAGACGGGGTTTCACCGTGTTGGCCAGGCTGGTCTCAAGCTCTTGACCTCAGGTGATCTGCCTGCATCAGCCTCCCAAAGTGCTGGGATTATAGGTGGAGCCACTACACCCGACCTAAAAGTATTAATAGTAGGATTTAAAAATAAAGATAAAGGCATAACTTCACATAATAAATCACATAAATCATAAGTGTACAGCTCGCTGAATTTTTGCATATGTATGCACCTGCAGAAACATCACCCAGACCAAGCCGCAAACATTGCCAGCATGCCACAGGGCTTCCTCTGGCTCCCTCCTGGTCAGTAGCACCCCCACCCCAGCCCTGCCCCACCAAGGGTAACCACTATTTCTTTCTTTTTTCTTTTTTTTGACATGGCGTTTAGCTCTTGTTGCCCAGGCTAGAATGCAATGGCATGATCTCGACTCACTGCAACCTCTGCCTCCCCATTTCAAGTGATTCTCTTGCCTCAGACTCCTGAGTAGCTGGGATTACAGGCAGCCGCCACCTTGTCTGGCTAATTTTTGCATTTTTAGTAGAGACTGAGTTTCACCACATTGCCCAGGCTGGTCTCGAGCTCCTGAACTCAAGTGATCCAACCACCTCGGCCTCCCAAAGTTCTGGGACTACAGGCATGAGCCGCTGCACCCGGCTGGTAACCACTATTTCTGATTAGGTTGATGTATATTTGAAATTTGCATGAAATCATATAATGTGTGCTGTTTGGTGTCTGGAGTCTTTCCCTCACAGGGTTTTGTAAGGATCAAATGAAATAGTCCATACTAAAACACCTAGCGCAGGACCTGAGATACAGTAGAAACTTGGTGAATATTTAAGGAGGTATGGGGTGGGTTTGAATGATAAAGACCTGGCTTCCAAACCAGCTCTGTGACTTGCCAGCTGTGTGATATTCTGAGCCTCAATCTTCCTATCTGTGAAACGGGATAATTGCTACCTCATGGGATTGTCTTGGGGATTAAATGAGAGAAAGAAGATATAGCCCCTGGCAATAAGTGCTCAATAAATGTTCATTCTGTGTCCCTCCCAATTATGGGGCTGAGGCTAAGATCCCAGACTTTGCCCTAGAGAGCCAGTTACTTTGCTATATTCCAGTGGTTTTCAAATTGCATTTCCTGGAGCCGCAGGATTCTGGTCCTGAATCAGAGGCTGAGAGGAAGGGGCAAATAACAGAGGAAGAAGAAAGCTTTGCAGATGGGATCTGAGTTTCTTCCCCCAGGTCAACCAGAGCAGCTCTGCTCTCATCCCTTTGGTAAGTTGTTCGGCGAGGGGCGGGGGTGGTGGGCACTTGCAAAAAGAGTTCTGCTTCTAAAAATAATTTGAAAACCACCATTCCATTCCATAACCACAGAGTGTTGCCCAACAGGCCAATCAGATATTTCATAAGGGGGAAAACAAGTGAAAATAGACCCATGTTAATTGGTTAGAACTCCTGAAAACCTCTCCAGACAAATGCCCTATGCTTCAGGCCAAGGACGTCATAAGATGCATCAAATGAATGAAACAGTTTTTTTCTTTTCTTTTTAACTTTGCTCAAGTTATAAATTGCTTTTTAGGGACATCTACATTTCCATTTATTTAATGAACTCTAATACAGGAATAAAGTAAAATTTTAAAAGAAAACTTTTCAAGATTCTATCACTTTAATGTGGCAACTATGAAACCCATTTTTTAAAAAAGCCATAGTGGATGTCTGTTGTATTTGTCTGCCAACCATGCATTTGTCTCTCCCCTGGCATTTCTTCCTCTGTGGAGCCACCCCTTTCCTACTCTTGGTACATGTCAGGTCAATCTGGTTCTGAGAATGCATAGGTGTGCACCTGTGTGATTTAACTGTGGATGTTCAATCTGGTTCCAAGAATGCATATGATGCCTGAAACAAGATTTAACTGTGGATGTTTCAGTCACTGAGCCAATTAAGTTTTTTTTTTATCTTTAAGTCAGTTTGAGTTGGATTTCTCTCACCTTCCACCAAAAAAGTTCTGCTTAATTTACAAGTAGATCAAAGCTTCATCATGTAAGTGCATTTCCCTTCAAAGTTGTCACCTTGGGAAGCAACACTTATTTCAAATGACCCAGTCCTGGTCACTCAGAGTATTCCATCTCCTTGGCCATAGTCATTGCTCAGGGAAAGGCATTGCACCAGCCAGGCCAATGAGATTCTATCACGGATTTTTTTTTTTTGTTTTTTTGGTTTTTTTTTTGAGACAGAGTCTCACTCTGTCGCCCAGGCTGGAGTGCAGTGGCGCGATCTCAGCTCACTGCAATCTCCACCTCCCGGGTTCACACCATTTTCCTGCCTCAGCCTCCCAAGTAGCTGGGACTACAGGCGCCCACCACCACACCCGGCTAATTTTTTTGTGTTTTTAGTAGAGATGGGGTTTCACCATGTTAGCCAGGCTGGTCCGATTTCCTGACCTCTTGATCCGCCCACCTCAGCCTCCCAAAGTGCTGGGATTACAGGCGTGAGCCACCGTGCCTGGCCCCTGTATCACAGAACTTCTGTTGAAATTGGTGGGAAAGTGGAACTCTCTTTCCATTGGATTTGAAGATTGAGTGGCTGGGACCATCATGCTCAGAGGGTCTGCTTGAGAGTGAAAAGAAAGCACAGGGAAACAGCTAAGAGATTAAGAACTGCTAGGTCCTGATCACATTATTTTAGCTCCTGGGTCCAGCCATGCCTGAAACAAAATTTAACTGTGGATGTTTCAGTCACTGAACCAATAAATTATTATTATTTTTTTATATTTAAGCTAGTTTGAGTTGGATTTCTCTCACCTTCCACCAAAAAAGTTCTGCTTAATTTACAAGTAGATCAAAGCTACATCGTGTAAGTACTTTTCCCTTCAAAGTTGTCACCTTGGGAAGCAACACTTATTTCAAAGTATTTTTTAGAACTCCTCATTGAGATAACCCTTGGTACCAATTTAACAATAAAGTCATCTACTTACTTTGTATCATTGAGAGGGAGGAGAGGATTACGGATGTTCCTCAACTTACGATGGAGTTACATCTGGATAAACCTATTGTAAATTGAAAATACTGTAATTTGAAAATCAATTTAATACACATAACCCATGGAACATCATAGCTTAGCCTAGCCTACAACATGCTCAAAACACTTACATTAGGCTAAAGTTGGGCAAAGTCATCTAACACAAATCCTGTCTTATGGTAAAGTGTTGAATATCTCATGTAATTTATTGAACACAGTACACTGTAGAGTACTGGTTGTTTAACTTGTGACTGCATACCTGGCTGGGGGCCCAGCATCACAATTGAGTATCATACCACATATTGTTAGTCTGGGAAAAAGTCAGACTTCAAAATTTGAAGTTCAGTTTCTACTAAATGCATACCACTTTTGTACCACTATAAAGTCAAAAAACCATAAGTTAAACCGTGATAAACTGGAGACCATCTGTAGTCTATCTGATTGCTTAGATTGTTCATCAGACCTAACTCTAATTGACCATGTCTCAAAATCAAATCTACTCGCGGAGGATGGAGACTTGCTGACCAGGACGCCAACTGAGAGTGAGTTGCATCTTTGAATTGCTGTTTTGCTTTTCAAGGTGAATGGGAGAAAATTAATTTGCATAGGTGAATTGTAGTATGAAAGATCAACCTCATTGTTTTTGGTCATACTTCAAAACAACAACAGCAAAACAGCAGTGCTTCTTCCCCTGACCTCCTTTGCTCAGAGAAACATATGGACTTCATCTCCGTCTTGTCTCAATGAGAGGACTCATATTCCCATTTCACAAATAAGAAAATCAAGGCAAACTTGAGGTTTTTTTTTAGTGAAGCCACATATGTACTGGGATCCAGAATATTGAATTGAATCACTGAATAAAGAGAGCAGCCAGGAGGTCAGGCCGGAGGATGAATCTTGGGATCCGAGTAGTGACATACAGGGCCAACAGGAAGCAAGATGAAAGGGGAAAGAGGACCAAGCAAAGGCAGTTACCAGCCAGGAGCAGGCTGAGACCAGCTAAGTCCAGAAGATGCACCTAGCAGAGGCGTAAGGACCTGGATCTGCTGGGATCTTCTTCTCCAGCCGGCAATGGATTGTGAGTTGGTCCCAGGTGCACAGTCTGTGCTCCCTGCAGCATCCTTATCAGGGTGTGCCTGAACCTGAGGAGCAAGCTAGGAGGGTCTCCAAGACCCCTGGCTCCAAGATCTGCTCAAGAAGAGGTGTCTCACCCTGCGGAGAGGTTTACTGCAGCCAGGCAATTTAATCCTCCCAAGCATTTGGGCAGGCCCTGGAGATAATAAAGAAAGAAGGTAACAGAGTGGATCTGCAAAGACTTTAATACACAACATTAAAGGGTAATGGGAAAATCGATGGGACTATACAACAGGGTCACCCCAGCTGCCAACAGTGCTGTCATTAATGGGACAGTTGGTGTTCCAGCTACTGCAAGGCTGCTGGGCAGGACCCTAGCACTGGGGACCCAACCTGGCCTCTTCAGAGCTCAAATGGCTTCATGGACTCTGGAGCTTCCTACTTGGACACGAACACAAGGGGATGGCCTTCTTCTCTCCCTTGGGTACACCCCACTCTCCTAACTGTGGCCAAGTGGCTTAATAACAGCTACCATTTATTGATCACTTTCTATGGGCCAGCTCTAGGCTGAGAGCTCTCTGAATTGTTGCATTTAATCCTAACAACAACTCTATAAATTAGTTACTGTTACTGTAGTTTCCATTTCACATGTAAGTAAAGTGAGGTCCAGGGAGATATGTGTGCCCTTGATCATTGGCTAGGAGAGAGAGTGGATGGGTTCGTTCAGATCATAGAATGTGGAGAAGCTGGGAAGGATCTCACCGCATACCTGGCCTGACTCCTCAGGATAGAGAAGTGGAGTGACTTGCCCCAGATCATAGAGCTGTACAGTAGAAAATGTGAGATTATAAAGCAGGTGTTCTACCTTTAAGTCCTGTGTTCTTTGTCCCCATTATATCATCCTATCATTTCCATCCACAAAGCACACACTCCACTGGCTTTGGACTTCAGAGTCATTCATTGTAATTAAAGGGATGGTCATTTAGGAATTGTTTCAATTCAATGTAGAGTTACTAAAGCCACTCACTGTGTTCTGGGAGAGTAGGTGTTGAAGTGCAGGAAGGTCTGGTATTGTTCTTAAACACCTACAGCATCTAGCTGGGGAGAGAAAAACCATACAGACCTGAAACAACCTTAGAATAATTCCAAGACAACAAATAAATAAGTGTGAGAGTGTGTGAGGCCAACCGTGTACACTAAGCATCAGGGAATTAAAAGGAAAGGAAGGCAGGCTCAGCTCAAGAAGGCTTTGTGGAGGCAGAGTGTGGACCTGAGTTGGTAAAGGAATGAAGGGCTGGGATTAGAGAAAATTAGAGAGAATGGCTTGTCTGATGGCAGAAACTACATAGGCCAAGGCCCAGTGGCTAGAAAGAACATAGTATATCATGTTGGACCTCCAGGAAAGGAGAATTTATTCTGCAGAAGGAGAGAGGCATGGGCTGGGGAGGTAGGAGTTTCAGACTCAGTGTGTAAGGCAAGTCTGAGCCAATATAGGTGGTTAAGCAGGGGCAGCAAAGTGACAGCAGTGGGTTTAAGAAGACGTCACTGATGGTAGATACCCCAGAATATGGAGGTTGGGGGACTGAATTCTAGGTAGGAAAGTAGTGAGGGAAATCTAGGCATGAATAGTGGTAGCAGTGGGGGCTGGTGTGGAGGCCAGAAAGTAATCAAGAGATGACGCCCAGAGGCTGCAATGAAGAGGGCACCAGGGTTTGGCATAAGGGCTGAAGGAGAGAAGGCGTCCACTTTTTTTTTTGTCTTTTTTTCAAGACAGAGTCTCACTCTGTCACCCAGGCTGGAGTGCAGTGGTGCAATCTTGGCTCATTGCAACCTCTGCCTCCTGGATTCAAGCGATTCTCCTGCCTCAGCCTCCCAAGTAGCTGGGATTACAGGCATGTGCCACCATGCCGGCTAATTTATGTATTTTTTTAGTAGAGAAGGAGTTTTGCCATGCTGGCCAGGCTGTTCTCAAACTCCTGACCTCAGGCGATCCGCTTGCCTCGGCCTCCCAAAGTGCTGGGATTATAGGCATGAGCTACTGGGCCCAGTGTGAGAAGGCATCAAATGGAATCATGTACAAGGCCAGGGAGCATGGTGGCAAAGTGGGTAATTTTGTGAGTTGAGATTGTGAGTGAGGTGTGGAAGGGAGAGAGAGTTTTTTCTGAAGAGGGATAGCAGGACTAGATACAAGAAGGCCTGGGGGAAAGTGAAACAATTGGGGCAATGGCCATTTTCTCTTGGGAAACATTTTCCTTCTGACATCTTATGGGAAAAAGAAGTTTCCATAAAATGGAACAAATGTCTCCTCTACTTTTGCCTCCCTCCAGTGTGCTTATCTTCTGAGCAGTGTGGAGTGGGGTCAGCAGCATGGGCTTGGGAGATTGTCAGCTCAGATCTCAGTCCCAGCTCTGCTGCTACTGGCCTGGAGTCCCTGGGCACGTCACATAAAGGCAATGAAGGGGACAATAAAATCGACCTCACAGCACCGGCAGGAGATGAAATGAGAGGCATGTAAAGTGCCTACCTGGGTTCCTTGTACTCATATGTTAGCTGCTGTTATTACAAAACCACTTTAACGCAGCATATGGTCCAAGTTTCCAAACCACCAAAATGGCTCAGGACTTATTCACACGGATTGTTGAAAAGCAAAAGGGAGTTGGGAGAAAGGCTATTGGATGGGGTTAGCCGGAGACTCTGAGACAGTGACTTGTCCAGCCTCACCGCTGTCTTTCTTGGAGTGGCTGACAGCCTCCTGCCCGGGGCTCCTGGGGGACTAGTGGAAATTGCAACGCTTTGAGCTCTTCGCTTGGGGTGGGGTTTGGAACTCTGTTTTTAGTAAGCTCCGCAGGTGATTCTATTGCAAACCGAAGTTTGAGAACCACATTTTTTCTGCTGACACCAATCTCCTTGGCAAGATCTCTGGCCTATGTGGTCACCGTTAAGGTGACAAGGGGCTCCCCTCTGGGGACAGCTCATCCATCTCTTTGGAACAGGTTTCCTGTTAATAAGGTCCCTTCCAGCCCCTTGACCAACTCAGGGAAATGAGGAGTCAGAGAAGGAAGAAAAGAACAGTGGGAGAGGAATCTGACAGCAGAGCAGAGAAGGAAACTGAGGAAACAGGCAAAGACCTGGATCACTTTGGGGCTGGAGGAGCAGGCAACGCACCGCCAAAGCGAGGAAGAGCTGGAGCTGCCTCCACCGCAGTCCAGTCGCGCAGGGTTATTAAAAGGAAGAAGAATGAGCCTCTGTATCTCGGCAGAGCAGGGCAAGAGTCATCAGCAGATGTTATTAAAATCCTTTCCTCACCGGTGAAAGACACTTATCGCTCTTCATCAGCAAAGCTGTCTTTTTGAAAAGGAAAATCAACTTAACAGGTGGGGACTGTCCTTTTGCTCCTCCCATGAAAGAGACCAAGGCTGCCACCCATCAGCCCCCAAACCAGTGTGGGGCTCACGGAGCTCCCCCAGAATGGTAGATGGGAAATCGTGGACACTTGGCACTCTGTGCATGAGGGACCTCTCCCCTGCCGCAGGGGATGTCTGGATGCTGTGGGTACCAGTGATGACTGACTGCTGCAGAGGGGCTTTGGACCCCTCAACAAGAAGCAGTGGGGGCACAGCCTCCTCGCCAGTGTCCTTGCACCAGCTCTGGCCTCCTCCCTTCTGTCCTGCGTCCCACGAGACTCATCTCGCCTGAACGTGTCACCCCCGTGCTGACAAACACTTGGAGATCACTCACTGCAGCAAGAACACATTCACACACATCAGCCCAGAGCTCAAGGCCCTTCCCAGACTGGTCGCAAATGCCCCTCCAGCCTGCTTCCCCATCCCCTGTCAGGCTGCAGGCGGGAGCATCACTGCTCTTCTCCAAACCCCAGTGCCCTTGCCTGCCTCCCTGCTTTGCCCAAGGCAGTTGCTCTGCCTGCGGCGCCTCGCCCCTCTTCTCTGCCAGGTGATCCAGTTAATGGACCAGCTCAAATGTCTCCTCCTCGGGGAAGCCCTCTCTGACCTCTCCAAGCAGAACTAATTATTCCCTCCACCGGTTCCCATAGCAAGCATGCTACTGTTTTAACAATGACCACACTATATTCTGGTTGGGCATAATCCTTTGTTTCTGTCTATGTTTCCCCTCATCACAGGGAGTTCTGGCAGGAAGAGGGCTCTCTCCTGCTCCTCTGTATCCCCCACAGAAGTAAGCACAGTTGTTAATAAAAATAATAGCTAGCATGTACTGAGGGCTTACTCAGCACTCTGGGAGGCCTTCATTCACATTATTTTGTGTTATCCTCAGAACAATTCTTCCAGGTTATTAGGCCTGTTTCACAGATGAAGAAACTGAGTGACCCGTACAGGGACACATGGCTAGTACGTGGCAGAGCAGGGAGTAGAAACTAGAACTGTCTGAGCTCAGTAAAGGTTTGTTGACTGAAGGAATGAACCTCTACTCCTACCCCACCTCTGGTGCCAGCCGCCCTCAGGCAGACCAGCAGAAGGGCCCGTGGTGGTGTTTAGCTCCTGAGCCAGTGCTGCCAATCCATCCCATCCCTGTTTCTGTGACTCAGGCTTTCTCTGCTTCCAGGGTATCACATTTTTGTCTCTTTTCTCCTGGGCATGGCCAGGAGGCCCTAGAGAAAGGTCTCTGCCACCTTCCCTAACTAGCCCCCATGACCCCACCACTCTCACTCTCTCCAGGAGAGCAACCCCTTCTAGGCATTCCCTCCCCAGGGCCCCTCCCCAGCTCCTGCTGTGCGGTCAGCATTCCAGCTGCTCTGTCCCCAGCATCTCTGTCCCCGTGTGCCTCCAGCCTCTGGGTAAGACCTGGAAAACATTTACAGGACTGTGTTTCAGACAGAGCCCTGGGCAGTTGTCATCCCTTCTTCTTTCACTGGGGAATGCAGGAATATCTCCTCTCTTCCTAAGCCCCAGTTTTCAAGACCAACTTCAATTTTACAAGCTTCTAAGCTTCGTGAAGATAGCAGCTGAGTTTTTTTCAACTCTGCAGGCCCCACAATCCATCGTCAAGAGCCATGCACCAAGGTAGATGCCCAGTAAATGGCGAATGAATGACTTCCTGGAAAACACCAAGAACATTCTGTGAGTACTTCCTCGAACATAACATTTTGCATCTTAATATATTTCATCCCTGCATCAATCTTTCAATCTTTTTTTTTTTTTTTTTTTGAGACGGAGTCTCACTCTGTTGCCTAGGTTGGAGTGCAGTGGTGCAGTGGCACAATCTCGGCTCACTGCAACCTCCGCCTCCTGGGTTCAAGTGATTCTCCTGTCTCAGCCTCCTGAGTAGCTGGGAATACAGGCGCGTGCCACCATGCCTGGCTAATTTTTGTATTTTTAGTAGAGACAGGGTTTCACCATGTTGGCCAGGCTGGTATCGAACTCCTGACCTCGTGATCTGCCCACCTCAGCCTCCCAAAGTGTTGGGATTACAGATATGAGCCACTGCGCCCGGCCTGCATCAATCTTCTTTTCCTTCCCTCTGGTTCTAGAAAGGATGGTGATGTATCTCTTCTCTCTAAACCTGATCCCTCCCATCTCTGCTGAGCTCACCCCTTTAGGCAGCAACTCTCCCAGTGCTCTAATGCACCAAACCCTGGAGCAGGTCACCAGGCCCCGATGACCTCCCAGCCCTGTGTTCCCAGGGCCCTAGCATACTGGATGGACACTGCTTTAAAAGACCAAGAGAATTCATCTCATTTCCACACTCTTTAACAAAAGGTAACAACACAAACCACGTGCTAGGACCTGCAACAGAGAGAGAATGTGGTTCAGGGACTCAGTCTGTGGCAAGAAAAATCATACTGTCTGTTTTATTCACTGTTGGCTCCCTAGTGTCTAGAACAGTGCCCAGTGCATAGTAGGAGTTCCATAAGTATTTGTTGGGTGGAAAAACGACTGAATGGCCATTGTATTTACTTTTCTGCTCATTCCAGATATAGTTATCTAATATTACTATTTTTCAACCTGTTTTACTCCAGGGACTTCTATGTACCCTCTCCCTCAACTCCCCCTCAATTTGTTCTCATAATCCCCATGACCCCCAGTTTTATAACACCACTGTCAGGAGCCCAAAGCTGCCATTCATTCTCTTCTATTAGCATGACTCTTCACATACCTTGGGGTCTTCAGTCTCTCCCCTTCTCCTAATTTCCAGGGTTCCATTCTGCCTCTGCTGGCCTCCCTACAAAGCCTGCAACATCATAAGCCATTTCAGCAAAGAGCTTCATCGTTTTTTGGTGACCCCTGCATTCATGACTCACTACCTTACCTGTCTTTGGCTCTGCATGTCCCCCGGTTTCCCTTTCTTTCTCTGGAAAGAGAGATTGCCCAAGAGTCCTGCACATCAGCATTACTAGAAATGCATGCAGACCAGCTTCAGCTGCTTGCCAGCTCTTTAAAAAATGAGTAAACAATTTTCTAATGGGGAAAAAAATCTCTTCACCTCCTCACACCAACTATTTGCATAATTCAGTGACCTTTTATAAAGCATACGATTGTATAAGCATCATTTTCAAGGGTAGAAATCAACTATTCATCCCATTTCATACTCTACCTCATTCACCTAATATTTTTCTGTATAAACTTTCTCATGTATTGACAGAGTACTCGTATTTATCATTTGTAATGGTTATATAATATTCTATCATATTAATGTTTCATAGTTTGCTTAATAATTCCCCATTTGTGGAACATTTGGGTGTTTTCCAGGATTTTCTTATTATGAACAGGGCAGCAATAAACACCTTTTCACAAATAGCTTATATTTCCTTTTCAGTTATTTCCCTGGTATATATTCCCAGAAGAGGGATTATTAGGTCAAAGGCTAGAGACGCTTTTATGGCTTTTGTTGTGAGGTGCCAGACTGCTCTCCAAAAGACTGTGCTAATTTGCAATTCTCTCATCTTTTTATTCACGCTTTGTAGCTGCTTAATGAATTCCCCCAGGGGTTGTTCCAAATCTTCTGGGCCTGCCTGGGGCATCAAGCCACTCTCACCCTTCAGAGGTGATTTTACTGGGAAAGTTACATGCATGTCCCTGAGTTTGCTCAACTTCCTTCCACATCAACGTTTCTATTTTTACCTGGGCTTCCCTCCTAGGCTGATCTCTGAAGAAGAGGTGTCTGATTTCCTCTCCAAACACACCTCCCTACCTGCATATTTGACCTCATTCCCTCTTCCTGTCTCTTCAGCACCATGCTGCATCAGTTATTCCACCCTTTTTACATCATCTGTCTCTCTCTCTTCTTCTGCTCTTTCCCCTCAGCCTGCAAATATCCTCATCTCCCTTTTCCTAAAAGCAATAGGCAATTTCTCCCTCTCCCCATGAAATATCTATTTCTGTCACCATCCACCTTTCTGAAAGAAGAGTCTACACTTCACCATCTCATCTTCTAGTTCCTTCTCAACCTTTTGCCCTCTTTTACTGATGACCAACACTCAACTAAAGCTGCCATGTCAAGGCCACCAATAATTTTCTTAAAAATCCAAACAAATGACCCTTTATCGGTCATCATTCCTACCACGCTGTTGGCTATCTTGTCCTCATTGAAACATTTTCCTATCTGAGGTTCCATGGCAGTAAAATTTCTTTAGAGTCCCTTCTATCCTACCAAAATTGTACCTGTATAAGAATTTGTTCTCAAACCTTTTAGTGAACTTTAAATGATCTCTACCTCCCACTGTGTAGCAGCCAAGAGAATTGAGATGGACTGATCCTACCCCCAGCTCTAGTGGAAGCTATGACTCGTCTAAGCCCATTAATATAAACCCATTCCTCCTACCACAGTGATGTCTCAGGGAAAACCAGACCAGAGCAATTAACATGTGACATTTACATATGACCTCTGGTGATCCAATTAGAGCAAAGCTCAGGATTTTTTTTTGATAGTTGAGGGAAAATAGTTATTTCTTTCCTCTAGGATATAAACGACAAAGCATGTAAACCTAATTGCTGTTGGCTACCATTGTACAACCTTGAGGGAATCCAGTATGAAAATGAAACAACACACAGAATAAAGCAGAGAGAACTGATGCATAATGGATCCAAATCCTCCCTGATTGAACTATGCCTGAAGCCCACTCTATTATAGGATTTTTCAGTTACATGAGCCAATAAGTTCCTTGCATTACTTAAACCATGATGTGTAGGGATTTCCATTATTTGCAATCCAAACATAATCATTATAGCTTCCTTCGCTGTTCTCCCTTTATATGATATGTTATATCTCATTGCTCTTACCTATTCCCATAGCTTCCATGATTATATCTATGTAGACGATTCCTCTACACCTCTACCACCTGTCTCCTTACCTTCAACTCCAGCACTACTAGCCTTTCACTGAGTAGCTATACTTGGTTTATGAAGCTTTAATCTTAGCATATGTAGCACCAACATTTTTACCATCATCACCCAAGCCAAATCAACCTCACTTCCCCACTTTCCTATGTTGGATTATTCAGTTGCCCAAGTTTGAAACTTCAGAGTTATCCATATTCTTTTTTCGTTTAGGCCTCTCAACCAGTCAGCTACCATGACCTCACACTTTTGCCTCTGGCTGCATCCTGACCAACATAACCTCTCTGTCAAATTGACAGTCTTCTCAGTTGGTTTCTCTGCCTCCTAGCTCTCCCAGTTCCTGATCACTCTACACAACACCCATCGGAAACATCTTCCTGAAACATCAAACCAATCAAACATTTTTAATGATTTCTCAATGTGTTTTAGATTTAGCCAACACTTTCCATTCTAAACCCAAGAATGGATTTAGACCACTACAAGGTCTTTTCACTATCTTTCTGGTTTTATAATCCCATTACTCTCTCATTGGTGCCCAAGCTACAGGCAAATTGAATGACATCCGAGTTCTTCCACACCTTGCTGCCAATGAGATGAATCTACCTGGACCAACTTCCCTTCACATTTCATCTGTTGAAATCCTACTCATCCTTTAAGAACCATCTCAAAACCACCTCCATAAAGGATACTTTGATTTACCTGAATAGATATTTCTCTTCTTGAACCCTACCATGTGTCACTCTTGTGTTACTCATCACAATAGGAAAGCTAACTTTTATTTTTGTATCCACTAAGCACAGAACATAGGGCCTTGAAAATGGTAGGTGCTCAATTAATACTCATTCAATTAGTCTGATTCGAGGGCAAACTTATGAAGAAGAGATGCCACAAGAAGGTAGCTGAGAAGGAGTCTCACTCTTATATTTACAGATTCAGTAGAACCTCCTTCTCTCTTTTTTCTTTCTTTCAATGATAGCTAGGAATTCATCAAGTCAACAAATGTTTATTTAGTACTGTATACAAGTCAACACTGGAATCTGGGAGAAGCTAGCTTTGAAATCTCGTACTCTTGGCTGACTCGGAGTTGTGGTTCTCAGAGCATGGTCCACATGGATGTTCCTGGAAGCCAAGGGCAGATCTACTTTTCTACGGTATCAATATTTAGGTAAGCTCTGAATGGTATAGCTACTGAGTGGGGAACGAAAAGCAACAGACCAAGAGTTCACAGACCTGAGTTTTCTGGGCCTAGATTTTTCACTAACTAGCTATGTGACCTTGAACAAGTCTTTTAACCTGTGACTCTATTGCTTCTTTACCTGTGAAACAATGAGGTTAGGCTGCAATGTCTCTCAAAATGTGATCCTCAGAACACTTGTAGCAGATTCACCTGAGTGGCTTTTAGAAAATGCAAATTCCGGTCCTGGTGCAGTAGCTCACACCTGTAATCTCAGCCTTTTGGGAGGCTGAGGCAGGTGGATCACTTGAGGTCAGGAGTTTGAGACCAGCCTGGCCAACAGGGTGAAACCCTGTCTATACTAAAAATACAAAAAAATTAGCTGGGCATGGTGGTGTGTGCCTGTAATTCCAGCTACTCAGGAGGCTGAGGCACGAGAATGGCTTGAACCCAGGAAGTGGAGGTTGCAGTAAGCCAAGATTGCACCACTGCACTCCAGCCTAGGCAATGGAGTGAGATTCTGTCTAGGAAAAAAAAAAAAAAAAAAAAATATATATATATATATATATATATATATATCTATATATACATATATAGCAAATTTCCTGGACTCAAATCAATGCTATCAAAAATGAATCTTTGGGGCCTTGGGAGTCTGTAGTTGAGCAAACTCCCCAGGTGATTCTTATTTCACTCAAGTTGAAAACCTTTAAAATTTTATAATGGCAAAGTTTTTTCTGTTCTAAGATGTGGGGGTTACTGAATTAAGTAATCATTTGAGTTATTTTGAAGTGAGAAGTGGAATGGATGAGTGAGTAATCCAGAGGATATTTTGTCCTAACAAAGTGTCCCTGGAGAGAAAGATTAGAGAGCTTCTATTCCATGGTCTACACCCAGGAGGCCACTGCCCCAGGACCACGCTGCAGCTGCATGCCAGTTGGCTTGCTGGCCTCTCTACCCCTCCCTTCCACTCTCCCTTTCTTCTCTCATTTCCCTTCTTTTCTTTCTTCCCTATCCTCCCCTCTTCTCCCCTTCCTGTTCCCTCCCTCCTTCCTTCACTCCCTCCTTCTTTCCTTTTCTTTTTCTTTCTTTCTTTTTCTCTCTTTCCCTTCCTTCCTTCCTTTCTTCCTTCCTTTCTTCCTTCCTTCCTTCCCTATCTTCCTTTCCTCCTCTCTCCCTTTATCTCACTGTCTCTTTCTCTCTCTCTCTCTTCTTCCCTCCCTCCCTACTTTCCCTCCCTTCTTTTCTTTTTCATTTTTCTTTTTCACTCCTTCCAAACTCCTACAGGCACCTTAGTAAGCACACCATTATTGATACATTTATTCGCACTTACCTAATAGACTTTTTTTCCATGAAGTCTTTCCGGCTCCCTCAATCAGATGTAAACATTTCCTGCTCAGAACTCTCCCAGCACTTTGAACTTCTCCTATTCCATTAATCATACTTTGCCATGTAATATTTCTAGGTCTACTCTATTGTATGCCCCTGGGGAAAAAGGCTATTTTATTCATCTTTATGTCCCTCCTTCTGCAGTGCCTAGCATGATGCCTTGCACATGTTGACAATGTTTTACATTTATGTGATGTATAACTAGTTTAAGAAGTATTTTCACAAACATTAATGAATAATGAATAATGTTTGTGAAAATAAGTGAAATAAGGGTCTGAATAAGTGAAATGTTACTCACTAACGTTTGTGAAAAACTTAGACACTGAGTAAATATTTTCTGAACAGATTCGTGTATGAATTCCTTTTTTTTTTTTTTTTCTTATCATATTCTTGAGCTTGTCTTATCTCCTGTCCAGGAGGCAGGATTGTGCAGTAGTAGGGACACTGACCTTGAAGTTAGACATCTGAATCTGAAGTCTTGTTTTAGCTCTTAATAGCTGAGCGGTCTTAGGCAAGTTATTTAACCCTTCTGAACCATAGTTTTATCTATAAAGTGGCCATAACAATATCTTCTTTACAAGATTGGTGATGATTAATTGCAATTACTTGTGAAAACATCTGGCGCATAGCAGATCATTTTAAAATACTCGTTAAATGGAATTCTTCCCTTCCCCCAACTCTTCACCTCCGTTAGAATGTCCCTTAAGGACAAACTGGCTTTTTAAATTCTTTCTCTCCAGACTTTTATGCTGTGTCTTGGTGCATTGTATACAAAGATGTGCAGAATACATTTTTTGTGTACTCTTAAAAATAGTCGATGTCATAAGGTGAAACACGTATGGAAAACATTCAAACTGAAATGAACAGGATTCCTTGTTGCAAGGGCCATACACCCAATTCAAACAAACTTGAGGGGGAGAAAAGAATTTATTGACTTTAATAATTGGGAAGTTCTAGGGTAGATCTGCCTTTAAGCAAAGTGGTGTCCAGGGGTTAAAATACTGAAGACAGGATACTGTCTCCTTTTCTCCAGCTCCGGGTGGGCCCTGCCTCTATGGCTTTATTCTCAGGCAAAATATCTCCAGCTGGCGGGAAGGATGGCTGGGGTCTTGGGAGTCAAAGGGGAGAAACCCTTTCTCTCTTTGTGTCCATGTGCAAATCTCATGGAAGAATTCTCACCGACCCTGCTTGGGTTCTCTGCCCACATCTGAACTAGACATAGATACAAAAGATGTAGTACTATGGCTGGCTCAGCCTGGGTCACATGTCCGCCCCTGTGGCCAGTGGGGAATGACACAGTAGTTTAAAGCCTCTCAGATTACAAGGAATGAGGGAGAGGTAGTTCTTCCAAATGAAGGGGTGCCAAAAGACAAAACCAACTAGTTTGGTGCACACAGAATATAACATGCTATTTCCCACAAGATGCCCTAAGCTTAAACCGTCTGCTTTGTGTTATTTAAAGGGCCGAGTTTTATTTACTCATTAATTTCCTCATTCACTGTTACTGGAAAAATAAAACCATCCTGAGTATCTCCTAAGGCCCAGACCCAGTGCCAAGGGTTGGGGTAAAGCAGTGACAAAGTCAAGCTTGGGCTTCCTCTCACAGATCTTCCAGTCCAATAAGGGCTCAGGAACCTCTCACTGCATGGACCACATTTCCTGAAGTTCCCTCCACTAACTATGGTCTTTGGCTTCAAGAAATGAGTTCCAAAGGGTTCCATTTATAGTGTATGCACTGGAAGGGGCATCGCTTTATCCCATTCTCACCTGTTTGGTGAAACTGCCTTTGCAAAAGTTATGACAGTGAGAAAAATCAGACCTAACTGACTCCGTCTTGCTTCTAACCTCCAAGCCACACTTGTTCATTCCTGGGCTTAGGCCAGGCTAACTATGGAAGGAATTAAGTTCATAGTTTAACTTTGAAACAAAGATAATAACAGCCCTTTCCTGAAACAAACCCCCTCCTTGCTTGGGGATCAGACCTCTTTTGTAAAACTAACAAATTAGCCACAAGACTAGAAATTATGGCTCAGGAGTCATACAGCTAGAGGCCACAAGATCCTTAACTCCCCAGTTGCTCCTGTAGAAGACATCACTATTGTAAAATCTAAGATTGGTGTTCAAGATATTTTTCACATCTTGGACTCTGATGAACCAGCTGACACCACCCAAATGGATAAACTGGCTGAGCTGGTCTTGTGGCTCCTACCCAGGAACTGTGATCAGTGCAAGAAGACAAGCTATGAATCCCTGTGCTTTCATCTGTGACCCAACCAATCAGTATGCCCCATTCCCTAGCCCCCTGCCCTCCAAAGTGTCCTTAAAAACCCTGCCCTTCAAATTTTTAGGGAAGCTAATTTAAGTAATAATAAACTCCTATCCTTCTGCTGAGCTGGCTCTGCAGTTATTAAACCCTTTCTATTGCAAAAACCTCTCAGTGATGTTCTCAGTGATAACTGTGCAGCAGGGAAGATGAACCCATTGGGTGATTGCATTAGCACACTTGGTTTGTTGGCTGAACTGGCCTTTCTTGGTACAGATCACAGAATTGGACTCTCAGATGAAGGACATGGAGAGCCAACTCACTTCAGTAGCTAGTGCACAGTTCCCAAGAATGGTGGAAGGGGAAGATCAGGGGTTTCGTTGCAGGTTTTTTGTTTTGTTTTGTTTCGTTTTGTATGTATAATTTAAAAAGTGTTTTAATTATAGAAAAATACACATAACATAAAACTTAATATTTTAACCAATTTAAATGTATAGTTCAGTAGTGTTAAGTATATTCGAATTGTATGACCAATCTTCAGAACTTTTTCATCTTGCAAACGTGAAACGGTACCCATCAAACAACTCTTCATTCTTCCCTCTCTCCCCAGCCCCTGGCAACTGCCATTCTTTCTGTCTCTGTGAATCTGACTACTCCAGGTACCTTATCTAAATAGAATCATACAGTGTTTGTCCTTTTGTGGGTGGCTTATTTCACTTAGTATTATACCCTCAAGGTTCATGCATGTCATAGCACATGTCAGAATTTCCTTCCTGTTTAAGGATGAATAATATTCCATTGTATGTGGACACCGTGTTTTGTTTATCCATGCGTCCTTCAGTGGGCACTCGGGTTGCTTCTACCTTTTGGCAATTGTGAATAAAGCTGTAAGCATCATGGGGAAGCTCAGTTGTGATGGCAGAAACCTGCGGATTCTGGAGGCCAGCAGCATTCAGATCAAGTAGTGCCCTTGTAGGACCCTGAACAGACAAGTCCTGAGTTCAAAGGGGCAGCAAAAGTGCTGGAGCACCCTCTGCAGGGTAGAGGAAGGGACAGTTTCCTGGGCCTGCGGAAGTATCCATGTATAAGGGAGAGGATCTAGAAGGAAGGGAAATGCCAAACTTTATCTACCTCCCCATTTGTCCAGTGCTGGCCCTGATTTCACACTTTGTTGGCCAGTCTTAGGAACTCTTGTCAGGTCATTAGAGGTGACTTCCTAGCAATAACATTGTACTCACGACTTTAGGAGAGGTCTTTACTCATTCGAGAGTCCTGCCCATCTCTGTTGAGCCTCCTACTAAAGCACTCCCAGCCCTGTCCCACCTTCTGCAGAGCTTGTCCTCCCTCTTCCACCATCTCCCAGCCCCCATTTTGCTTTCTTCTGCCAGCATTGTCTATATCGGACTTCCTCATTCACCTGTTTATCTGTCATCTACACGGGACTGAAATGAGGAGCCAGCCTCATCCAAGTGCCCAGCTGTTCTGGGCATTGAAGAAGTTGCTGTCCAGTGTGGTAGGACAGGATGGTGACACAGATTAAACTGGGCGCTGCTCCGTGGTACTCAGCAGAAGTAGCCTGTTAGCTGGAGGTTGAGCCAAATAGAAGTGAAGTATCTGGGGAACTTTGAAATGGCTGCCGAATACAAGGGAATTGCTTGTTGGAACTCGGTGAACCAGGAGTGGGTTTCACAGTACAGTAGATCGATATTGTTCCTTCTAAGGAAACAAACAGAATCAATGCCAGCTGCCCCAGGTCTCTGAGCAGATCTGAAAGCCACAGGGCCCATGGGTGGAGGCTTCATGCTGATTTTGTAGAACACAAAAATGTGTACCTGTTTGGGAGACATTTTATTGAATTTCATACCAACAACTGCACCTGGGCCACCAGAGGCCCAGTATTCAAGCATAGAGCAATGGAGGATCATACAACTGAAGGGTTGAAGGAGTCTTTGGGGAGTGGGAACGGCATTCTTGTTGCCATTCCCTGCTCCTCTACCCACAGCAGACATTGTTTCCTGATATCCACATGCTTGCTGAGCGTAGATGCCGCCTGAGAATGTTCTCACTGGTGTTTCAGCAGCCACAACCAGATCATTACAGTTGGCACTCAATGTGAAGGCTTTTGCCTTTCCTGATTTTTTTCAATCTAACATCATTCCAGTAGAATTCCTTCTCTAGCTTTCTGGAGAGCTGCTCTAGAGGCTTTGTGAACCTATTTTGTTGTTGAATAGCTCAAATTGTTAAGCCTCTGATACAATTAAATCTCACTGTGTTTCTACCACAGGAAAAGCCCTGGGCTAGGTATTGAGAAGGTGCTTCCTTAAGCAGGACAGAAACCTTTTTTCTTGCAAGTTCTCCCCATTGGTCCTATACCTGCCTTCTGGACAGCACACAGTAAGGCTCTCCCTATGCCATATGACAGCCCTTCCAACACTAGAAGATGGCTTTTGTGCCTTCCCCTAGTTTTTATTTTTTCTAGAGGAAATCTTAGCACTTCCAGCTACTTTTTAACTGTTGTTTTCTTTTCTTTCCTTTCTTTCTTTTTTTTTCTTTTGAGACAGGATCTCACTCTGTCACCCAGGCTGTAGTGCAGTGGCATGATCTTGGCACACTGCAGCCTCCATCTCCCGGGCTCAAGCGTTCCTCCCACCTCAGCCTCCTGAGTAGCTGGGACTACAAGCATGCACCACCATGCCCAGCTAATTTTTCTATCTTTTGTAGAGACAGGGTTTTGCCATGTTGCGCAGGTTGACCTTGAACTCCTGAGCTCAAGTGATCCACCTGCTTTGGCCACCCAAATTGCTGTCATTACAGGCTGGAGCCACCGTGCCCAGCCTCCAACTGTTTCTTTTAGTATTTGGTTTTCAGACTCCTCACCCCCTGGTTGGTTTCCCGTGATCATGCCCCAGCGTGTCTACATCCCTCTTAAATTGTGGTGCCCAGCGTGTACATAGTACTTCATCTGTGATCTTAACAATTTGGAGTACAAGCCAGCACACAGGGACATTTAAATGAGTCTTGAAAGGGATAAGGGGTCCACTAAGTTGACAGGGTGCACCAAGGCATTCCTAGTCAGGGAGAAGTCTGTAAAAGTGTGACCATGGCTTGTTCAGGGTGAATTATGCAAATTTTTGTATGAACCAACCCCGGTAATTTTTCATGACTTAAAAATTGTTCTTCGAATTATAAAAGCTTAGAGTTACAAAGATTCTTAAAAGGCATCATCACTCATCTGTTGATTAAATCACCAGGCTACAACATTCCTTGAGAGAAACTGGGGGTCTTGAGTATTCTATAATGGAAACTCTTATTTTTTATGAAGACAGGCCCTTCAGTATTTTGACTTCTCTGTTCAAAAGTTTATCCTTTTCAGTTGAAACCTGCTGCATCGAAAGATTAGTTGGCCAGGTGCAATGGCTCATGCCTGTAACCCCAGCAGTTTGGGAGGCTGAGGCTGAAGGATCACTTGAGCCCAGGAGTTCAAGACCAGCTTCAGCAACATAGTGAGACCCCATCTCTACAAAAAATAAAAAATTATCCAAGTGTAATAACCTGAAGTCCCAGCTACTTGGGAGACTGAGGTGGAAGGATCCCATGAGCCTAGAAATTTGAGACTACAGTGAGCTAAGATCACGCTACTGCACTCCAGTCTGGGCAACTGAACGAGACCCTATCTCAAGAAAGAAGAAAGAAAGAAAAGAAAAGAAAAGAAAAGAGAAAAGAAAAGAAAAAAGAGAGAATGAAGGAAGAAAGAAAGAGTCATCTTTCAGAGTCATGGAGCATCTACTTTGTGCAGCACTGTTCTAAGTATGTGTGTGGGTGGACATGGGTGGTCCATGGGGGTAGTCAAGGTGGAGGAAAAAGGACAAACAAGCTCAGACTTTGTCTCTAAGGAACTTGCACTCCAGTGGGGACAACCCAGAAAAGAGTAAAACAAATGCTGTAATTGAGACTTGGTAAATATTGTGGAAGCTCAGAGGAGAAGGAGGTCGCTTCCAAAGAAGGGAGCAGAGATAGCCTCTTCTCATGTCTATTCAGCAGCCAGATTTATTGCTTTAAAAACCAAATCAGATCATATTTCTTGCTGTTCAAAATCGTTCAAGGCTCCCCATCACACTAAAAAATTAACCCCAGGGGCCAGGTGTAGTGGCTCACACCCATAATCCCAGCACTTTGGGAGGCGGAGGCGGGAGGATTACTTGAGGCCGGGAGTTTGAGACCAGCTTGGACAACATAGTGAGACTGCATCTCTTAAAAAAACAAAAAACAAAACAAACTAAAATGAACCCCATGTCCTTACAGTGGCCTGTAGGATCCTGCACTGTCTGGCATCTGGCCACCTCTTCTTGCCCACATGAACTTTCAAACGTTTCCACTCTGGTAACCCTGACTTCCTTGCTGTCCCTTGAACCCACCAGATTCCTGTGTTAGGGCTTTTATATTGAGTGTTTCCTCTTGGGAACCCTGCTCCTTTAGGCTTCCCCATGGCTTGCTCCCTCATTCACATCATTCAGCTGTACAGAGAGACCTAAAGTCCCCTCACCCCACGACTTGTTGCTTGCTATCCCCTTACCCTGCCTTATTTACTTAATAGCATTTATTATGATCTAAATTTATCTTTTATTTACTTATTAGTTGTCAGTCTCCCAATAGAATGTGAGCTCTTCGAAGGCAGGATTTTGTCTGTTTCGTTCACTGCTATATCCCCAGTGCCAAGAACAGGGCTGGCTCATGACATGTGCCAAATAAACATTTGTGGAGTGAATGAATGAGTTAATCTTCTTGAAAACCTATTCTAAAAACTAGCAGCTGGCCAGGCTCAGTGGCTTACACCCATAATCCCAGGACTTTGGGAGGCCAAGGTGGGAGGATCACTTGCAGTCAGGATTTTAAGACCAGCTTGAAAGTGAGACTCCATCTCCACAAAAATTTAAAAATTAGCTGGGTATAGTGGTGCATGCCTGTAGTCCCAGCTATTTGGGAGGCTGAGGTGGAAAAATCGCTTGACCCTAGGAGTCTGAGGCTGCAGTGAGCTGTGATCAGCCACTGCACTCCAGCCTGGGCAACAGAGCAAGATTCTGTCTCAATAAATAAATAAAAATTAAAATTAGCAGCATTAATATCCAGCGTACTTGTCTGTATTTTCTAGAAACAAGTCCAATCTTTTTGAAAATGTGCCCAAATAGTTTCTCATCAGAAATCCTGTGGTATTTCCTACTCTTCATGATTTCTCAAAGATTTTGACTGTGGCTGTAAGATCTGCAAGTTCTTTCAGCTGTGTGTCTAGGAGATTTTCCACCTTGGCCTAGGGACCTAAGCAAATTGCATGACAGAAGATTTTTATCTAGCATGAGGTTACATTCTTAAGTCAGCATAGGAAGGTAAAATTGACATAGCATCAGGATTTTCCTTGAACATCCCTAGCATCACAACAGATTACTGATTCTGTAGTTGTGTGTCTGAGGAATTGGTTTGTTTGTATTAGCAGCCCTGAGGTATGAAAAAATATGGATCTCTGAACACCTGAATCACTCTTAGCCTGGTTAGGTGCTTTTCCTAGAGGAAGTATTTGGGAACTGAGGCTGACTGAGAGAACAGCAATTTTATATCCCCTAGGATAGCCAAGTAGTTTTGAGCGTGGGTGCTGGAGCCAAACTATCTAATTTTGAATCCTGGCTCTAACATTTACTTACTTGCTGTATGACTACAGGCAAGATATTCAACTTATCTATGCATCAGTTTTTTCACCTGTAAAGCAGAATAATAATAGTACCTGCCTCAAGGAATAGATTGAGGACCAAGTTTACTAATGTATATGAGGTCTCTAGACTAGCACCGGGCACATAGTATTTCTATGCTTTCTAATCAACATGAGCAATTATTTTATTATCTCCCATCTCATGTTCATACTGGGGCATACGTTCAATGGACGGAAGGCAGGCAGCATATAGTAGATTGTTTAGATTGTGATTTCTCCCTTATTCTTTTTCTGTCTGTTTCTTTCTTTCCCCAAATGCCAACAGTTGAATTTGTATGATGTGAGCTCTCTGTAAATTGCTTAGGTGCTTTCCCTTTGCTGGAATTCTAGGCACTCTTCTATTGATTATCATACAATTTCTCATTTGAACACCTTTGTAAAGACTGGAGAAAGTGAGTAGAAAACCAGATGTGAAATAGTTTGACCTCTTTGTCTGTCATACACACACATTTCCACACTTTCCACAAACAATGGGTTTAGCCTTTTCTTAATGTTCTCCTCCAAACATAATGATCGAGTCCCTTTGGTTGCTTTTAGCTTTTTCTGGAGCACTGGCTCATCCTCTGGCTTCAGCTTTTTGGATACTTTTCTTATAAATTCATCCTCTTCCCTTTCTTTGAGCACTGAGAGAGCAAAAAAGCCAGGAAGAAAGACAACAGTGCAGAAAATGCATAAAAAATAGCCAGCCAGTTTTTTGTTTGTTTTTTTGTTTGTTTTTTAATGTGAAGAATAGAAAAGAGAGAGGCCTGAGGAGTTGGCATGAGCAGAAAGGAACGTTTGCTGTTATATGTGGCAGAAGCTGCTGTTCTACTGAGGTGATGGGCTCCCTGAGGCCAGAGCTGCAGGAGACACACAGGGCTCTAGGAGCAGCCAGCTTGGCATGCAAGTTTTGACCACATTTGGAAAGTTCAGTTATTACTGGTATTTGTTTTCCTACTAAGCCCTGGGCCAGAATCCCTTGTTCCTGGGCTGATATTGAGAATAGTGAGGGAAATGTTATATAAGGGTTCAGTAAGTGCCAGATATTATTAATATCATCCTTTAGCCACCCCCCATACCTTATCTGATTGTTTCTTACCCTGATCTGCCTCTACCATTCTCCTGATTGAAAACAGAATTGTCATTGCAATTTTTAAAATCTAATTGATAACCGGGCATGGTGGTGCAGTGTTCCAGCTGGTCGGGAAGCTGCAGTGAGCCATGATCATGCCACTGCACTCTAGCCTGGGTAACAGCAAGACCTTGGAAAAGAAAGAAAGAGAGAGAGAGAAAGAAAGAAAGAAAGAAGAGAGAGAGAAAGACAGAGTGAAAGAGAAGAAAGAAAGAGAGGAAGAAAGAGAGAAAGAAAGAGAGAGAGTGAAAGAGAAGAAAGAGAAAGAAAGAGAGAGAAAGAAAGAAAGAGAGAGAGAGAAAGAAAGAGAGAGAGAGAAAGAAAGAAAGAGAAAGAAAGAAATCTAGTTGTTCCAACTTACCCTGATCTGTCCCCCAGGAGCAAAACTTCATGCAATTTGTATCTCCCCCTTTTCCTTGTTAGCTAGTTTACCAAACCATATCCCATCCATTATATGACTTAATATTCATGATTACCCAATGAGGTAGGTGGTCTTGGTGGGTCTCCATTTTACAGATGAGGAAACTGAGTTTTAGTGAATCATTTATTCATTAGTTCATTCATTCAACAAATATTTACTGAGCACTTCTATTCCAGGCATGATGCAAAACATTGAAGATAAAAAGAGGAAGCCGACATAGTTTCCTCCTGTAAGTAGCTCCTATCTAGTGAGAAAAAGAGGCACAGACAGATACCTCTCATACAGCAGGATAAGTCCAATGTCTTAGGTTGGGTGCCCCAGAAACAGTTCTAGACAGTGATCCCAAGAAGTACCAGTAGAGAATTGAGAAGCTGAGACAAGCAAGGAAAGGAAATGAGTACAGGGTATGTTAATGAACAGGGTCCTGCTGTGGGCAACTGGGCTCAGTCCCACTGGGAATCTCTCAGAGAGTGTAGAAGCTATGTCAGTGGTGTCCCATCTGACAGCAAGAATCTAGGATATTTGCCCATTAGTCTCTACCTTCTGGCCTGGCCTGACCTCTGGCCAAGTACATGCTTGGCCATCAGCAGCAGAGAGTCATAGGTGAGCAGAAAACGATGGTGCCAAGAGAATGTGGGCAGAGCACTGAGCATGTCTGTTATGTGCACTTATAGACACAAGCATAGACCATTACAGAAGCCCTGAAGAGGAGTTTCCAGCTCAAACTGGCTGGGTCCAAGAAGTCTTCCTGGAAGAGGTGATGGAGGAACAGTATTCTAAGGGAATGCCTTACTCCAGAGTCGTTCAGTGAGGGCATGTACAGAGAGGCCCTGATGTCTGGCCACACTAAAGATTTTAGATTGAGAGTTCTGGCTCAGGTTAAGAAAATATCTACTTATCACCGTATCCAGGGAAATTGGGAGGTTAAGAACAGGACAAGAACTCAGATGGCTAACAGATCCTCAGAGTGCTGTCCTCTCCAAAATTGAGGGATGAGAGAGAGAGAGAGAGCAGCAAGGAGTGAGCTTGTGTCTACTTTTTGTAAAGAAACACAAGGAAGGACTTTTCTGGGTTTCCCCAAGACCCACCCCAGGCTTCTGTCTATTTATGGATTAGGTGGTTCCTCAGAACATCTGTCCTTCCAGAGCTGCCATCCGCAGCCCTGCCCAGCCCCCAGATACTCGCTGCGCTCACTCCTTCATAAGCACCACCTCCCAATTAGACCAAGGATGTGGCAATCGGGCTGCCCAGAATTACTCTCCCCACCTTCAGCTTGCCCTGAGCAGAGTTCAGATTGCACATTTCCCGACACTCAGAGACACCCATTAATATTTAGCATTTTACATTTCCAAAGCACTTTGCTAACATGAATTGATCTTTTCGGCACCCCCTTGTGAGGCAGCTCAGTACTGCCAGCCCTACTGGGGACGTAAGGCTTTGAGAAGATAAGCTACTTAGGCTAGGGCCATGGCTGGTGAGCGATGGATCCAGATGAGAACCAAAGGTCGATGACACCAGTTGTCTGAGCCTCCCAGCAGAACTCCAGCATGGCCACAACACCCCCTCCCTGCTCAGGATGTCTTGGAGCAAATCCAGCCCTCTGAAGGTTTAAATAGAATGGGCTTGTCATCTTTCAGATTGGACTGTTCACAAACTAGCTACTGCTTACGGAGTGCTTATAATGTGCCAGGAGCTGGACACTTCACATAGATTGTATCATTTAATTCTCACAACCCTTGCCCACTTTCTATGGTGTCACTACTATTATTTTACGCAACAGAAAACTAAGGCACAGAAAGATTAAGTAACTTGCTTAAAGTTACACAGTTAGTAAGAAGTAGAGCTAGGATTTAAACCTGGGCTATTCAGCTTCAGAGATTTTAACTATTCTGAACCAGCCTAAAGGTGGGTAGAGGAACCAAGTTAAGTGAAATTACTCTTCGTGAAGTTCTGCCTACTCCCAGGCAATTCATCATATGCTTTGCAAAATTATGTCTAGAGGTAGAGGAATTAGGTGTAGGGAGAATCTGTCTGCAAAAGTCATCTTGAAGAATGAGAGTGTTAACTAAAGTTGTTGATTACTTGATTTTTCTTTTGGCTCGCCTTTCCCAGGCCTCCCTGAAAGGACAGAGAGAGGACCAGTCCAGCCAACAAACAAGCACAAGGCCTCTGTGCCATGCATTGTGTTTAGCAATGATGCTGGCTTTGGCGGGGTACAGACACACATACATAATTATGATCTGGTGCGGAGCACTATAACAATGATGATGAGAGCTCATTGGGAAGGCAAGTGGAGGGAGGAGGCAGAAGTACTTGTTAGTCCAAGGAAGTTGGAAAAGTTTTGTAGAGATGACATGAGTTGGATCCTGATGGAGGTAGAGGAAGGAGAGAAAGGAACAACACGTGCAGAGGAAGCAAGGTTTAAAATAATGTGGCTTGGAGAGCAGAAAAAATTCTTTCTGCCTGGAGCTGTCCTTCTTGCTTTCTTGAGATAAGTGGGTCAATTTGGGGCCCCATAACCCTAGATGACAGATTGGGTTACAAATTTTAAGGTGTCCTGAGGATGTAACTCTGTGACATGTCTAGCCAAATTCTCATCTCCGTATACCATTGTTAGATAGAAAGGATAATTATAGCCAGGTGAGGTGGTGTGTGACTGTCGCCCCAGCTACTCAGGAGGCTGAAGCAGGAGGATCACTCGAGGCAGGAGATCCAGACAAGCCTGGGCAACATAGGGAGACCCTGTCTCAAGAAAAAAAAAAGAAAAGGATAATTGTGGAACAAATATTTAGCAAGTTTCTACTACAGTCTTTCTTCTATGCCTGTGGGGGATTGGTTCCAGGACTCCTGCGGATACCAAAATCCATGGATGCTCCAGTCCCTTATATAAAACGGCATGTGCTGGGTGCAACAGCTTATGCCTATAATCCCAGCACTTTGAGAAGTTGAGGTGGGAGGATTCCTTGCAGCCAGGAGTTCAAGACCAGCCTGGGCAACAAAGCAAGATCCTCATGCCTACAAAATTATTTTTAAAAAATTAACTGGGCATGGTTACACTTGTCTGTGGTTTTAGCTACTCAGGATGCTGAGGTGGAAGGATTGCTTGAGCCCAGGAGGTTGAGGCTGCAGTGAGCTATGATTGCAGCACTGTACTTTAGCCTGGGTGGCAGAGTAGACTGTCTATAAAACAAATAAAGACGGTGTAGTATTTGCATATAACCTACACACATTTTCTCGTATACTTTATTTTTATTTATGTATTTATATATTTATGTATTTATTTTTATTTTATGTATTTATTTATTTTAGATGGAGTATTGCTGTGTCACCCAGGCTGGAATGCAGTGGCACGATCCCAGCTCACTGCAACCTCTGCCTCCTGGGTTCAAGTGATTCTCCTGCCTTAGTCTCCTGAGTAGTTGGGACTTCAGGTGAACGCCACCAAGCCTGGCTATTTTTTGTATTTTTTGGTGGAAACAGGGTTTTGCCATGTTGCCCAGGATGGTCTCGAACTCCTGACCTCAAGTGATCCACCAGCCTCGGCCTCCCAAAGTGCTGGATTACAGGTGTGAACCACAGTGCCCGGCCTTATGTATTTATTTTCAATTTCTATAGGTTTTTGGGGAACAGGTGGTATTTGGTTACATGAATAAGTTCTTTAGTGGTAATTTCTGAGATTTTGGTGCACCCATTATCCAAGCAGTATACACTGTACCCAGTGTGTAGTCTTTTATCTCTTGCCACACCCCACCCTTGCCACCGAGTCCCCAAAGTCCAATGTATCATCCTTTGCATCTTCATAGCTTAGCTAGCTCCCACATATGAGTGAAAACATATGATGTTTGGTTTTCCATTCCTGAGTTATTTCACTTAGAATAATGGTTTCCAATTCCATCCAGGTTGCTGCAAATACCATTATTTCATTCCTTTTTATGGCTGAGTAGTATTCCATGGTATATATACACCAGGATTTCTTTTTTTTTAAATTTTATTATTATTATACTTTAAGTTTTAGGGTACATGTGCACAATGTGCAGGTTTGTTACATATGTATACATGTGCCATGTTGGTGTGCTGCACCCATTACCTCGTCATTTAGCATTAGGTATATCTCCTACTGCTATCCCTCCCCCCTCCCCCAACCCCACAACAGTCCCCGGTGTGTGATGTTCCCCTTCCTGTGTCCATGTATTCTCATTGTTCAATTCCCACCTGTGAGTGAGAACATGCGTACACCAGGATTTCTTTATCTACTTGTTGATTGATGGGCATCTGGGCTGCTTCCATATTTTTGCAGTTGCAAATTGTGCTGCTATAAACATGCATGTGCAAGTGTCTTTTTCGTGTGACTTCTTTTCCTCTGGGTAGATACCTAGCAATGGGATTGCTGGATCAAACAGTAGATCTCCATACTGTTTTCCCTAGTGGTTGTACTAGTTTACATTCCCACCAACAGTGTAAAAGTGTTCCCTTTTAACTGCATCTATGTCAACATCTATTTTTTTTTAATTATGACCATTCTTACAGGAGTGAGGTGGTATCACATTGGGGTTTTGATTTGTATTTCCCCGATCATTAGTGATGTTGAGCATTTTTCCATATACTTGTTGGCCATTTGTACATCTTCTTTTGCAAATTGCATATTCATGTCCTTAGCCCACTTTTGGATGGGACTGTTTGTTTTCCTTGCTGATTTATTTGTGGATCCTGAATATTAGTCCTTGGATGGGTGTATAGATTGTGAAGATTTTCTCCCACTCTGTGGGTTGTCTGTTAACTCTGCTGATTATTTCATTTTCTGGACAGAAATTTTTAGCTAAATCTCATCTGTTTATCTTTGTTTTTGTTGCATTTGCTTTTGGGTTCTTAGTCACGAAGTCTTTGCCTAAGCCAACGTCTAGAGGGCTTTTCCAATGTTATCTTCTAGAATTTTTATGGTTTCAGGTCTTAGATTTAAGTATTTGACCCATTTTGAGTTGATTTTTGTATAAGGTGAGAGATAAGGATCCAGTTTCATTCTTCTACGTGTGGCTTGCCAATTATGCCAGCACCATTTGTTGAATAGGGTGTCATTTCCCCACTTTGTTTTTGTTTGCTTTGTCAAAAATCAGTTGGCTGTAAGTATTTAGCTTTATTTCTGGGTTCTCTATTCTGTTCCATTGGTCTATGTGCCTATTTTTATACCAGTACCATGCTGTTTGGTTGACTATGGCCTTATAGTATAGTTTGAAGTTGGGTAATGTGATGCCTCCAGATTTGTTCTTTTTCTTAGTCTTGCTTTGGCTATGCAGGCTCCTTTTTTGGTTCTGTATGAATTTTAGGATTGTTTTTTCTAGTTCTGTGAAGAATGATGGTGGTAGTTTGATGGGAATTGCATTGAATTTGTATATTGCATTTAACAGTATGGTCATTTTCACAATATTGATTCTACCCATCCATGAGCATGGGATGTGATTTCATTTGTTTGTGTCATCTATGATTTCTTTCAGCAGTGTTTTGTAGCTTTCCTTTTAGAGGTCTTTCACGTCCTTGGTTAGGTATATTCCTAAGTATTTTTTTTTTTTTGCAGCTACTGTAAAAGGAGTTGAGTTATTGATTTGATTATCAGCTTGGTTGCTGTTGGTATATAGCAGAGCTACTGATTTGTGTACATTAATTTTGTATCCTGAAACTTTGCTGAATTCATTTACCAGTTCTAGGAGTTTTCTGGATGAGTCTTTAGGGTTTTCCAGGTATATGATCATATCATCGGTGATATGGTTTGGCTGTGTCCCCACCCAAATCTCACCTTGAATGGTAATAATCCACATGTGCCAAGGACAGGGCCAGGTGGAGATAATTGAATCATGGGGGTGGTTCCCCCATACTGTTCTGTTAGTAGTGAATAGGTCTCAAAAGATCTGATGGTTTTATAAATGGGAGTTCCCCCGAACAAGCTCTCTCTTGCCTGCTGCCATGTAGGACATGACTTGGCTCCTCATTTGCCTTCCATCATGTTCGTGAGGCCTCTCCAGCCATGTGGAACTGTGAGTCAGTTAAACCCCTTTCCTTTATAAATTACTCAGTCTCAGGTGTGTCTTTATTAGCAGCATGAGAACAGACTAATGCAATCAGCAAACAGTGACAGTTTGACTTCATGTTTACTGATTTGGATGCACTTTATTTCTTTCTCTTGTCTGATTTCTCTAGCTAGGACATCCAGTACTATGTTGAACAGAAGTGGTAAAAGTGGGCATCCTTCTCTTTTTCAATTCTCCGGGAAAATGCTTTCAACATTTCCCTATTCAGTATATTGTTGGCTCTGTGTTTGTCATAGATGGCTTTTATTACCTTAAAGTATGTCCCTTCTATGCCAATTTGCTGAGGATTTTGATCAAAAAAGGATGCTGGATTTTGTCAAATGCTTTTTCTGCATCTATTGAGATGATCATGTGATTTTTGTTTTTAATTTTGTTTATGCGGTGTATCACATTTATTGGCTTACATATGTTAAACCACCCCTGCATCCCTGGTATGAAACCCACTTGATCATGGTGGATTATCTTTTTGATATGCTGTTGGATTTCATTCTCTAGTATTTTGTTGAGGATTTTTACATCTGTGTTCATGAGAGATATGGCTCTGTAGTTTTCTTTTTTTTTTTTTGTTATGTCCTTCCCTGGTTTTGGTATCAGGGTGATACCGGCTTCATAGAATGATTTAGGGAGGATCCCCTCTTTATCTTGTGGAAATAGTGTCAATAGGAATGGTACCAATTCTTCTTTGAATGTCTGATAGAATTCAGCTGTGAATCCATCTGGTCCTGGACTTTTTTTTCTGGCAATTTAAAAATTACCATTTCAATCTCACTGCTTGTTATTGGTCTGTTCAGAGATTCTATATCTTCCTGGCTTAATCTAGGAGGGTTGTATATTTGCGGGAATTTATCCATCTCCTCTAGGTTTTCTAGTTTATGCATGTAAAGGTGTTTATAGTAGCCTTGAATAATCTTTTGTCTGTTTGTGGTATCAGTTGTAATATTTCCCATTTCATTTCTAATTGAGCTTATTTGGCTCTTCTGTCTTCTTTTCTTGGTTAATCTTGCTAATGGTCTATCAATTTTATTTATCTTTTTAAAGAACTAGCTTTTTGTTTCATTTATCTTTTGAGTTTTTGTTTGTTTGTTTTTTGTTTCAATTTTATTTAGTTCTGCTCTGGTCTTTTTTCTTCTGCTGGGTTTTGGTTTGAATTGTTCTTGTTTCTCCATTTCTGTGAGGCATGACCTTAGATTGTCTATTTGCACTCTTTCAGACTTTTTGATGTAGGCATTTAATGCTACGAACTTTCCTCTTACCACTGCTTTTGCTGTATCCCCGAGGTTTTGATAGGTTGTGTCACCATTATTGTTCATTCAAAAAACTTTTAAATTTCCATCTTAATTTCATTGTTGACCCAATCAATGATCATTCAGGAGCAGGTTGCTTAATTTCCATGTATTTGCATGGTTTTGAGGCTTCCTTTTGGAGTTGATTTCCAATTTTATTCCACTGTGGCCTGAGAAAGTAATTGATATAATTTTGATTTTCTTAAATTTACTGAGACTTGTTTTGTGGCCTATCATATGGTCTATCTTGGAGAATGTTCCATATGCTGATAAATAGAATGTATATTCTGCAGTTGTTGGGTAGAATGTTCTGTAAATATCTGTTAAGTCCATTTGTTCTAGGGTATAGTTTAAGTCCATTGTTTCTTTGTTAACTTTCTGTCTTGATGACTTGTCTAATGCTGTCAGTGGAGTATTAAAGTCTCTCACTATTATTATGTTGCCATCTACCTCATTTCTTAGGTCTAGTAGTAATTGTTGTATAAATCTGGGAGCTCTAGTGTTAGGTGCATATGTACTTAGAATTGTGACATTTTCCTGTTGGACTAGTCCTTTTATCATTATATATTGTTCCTTTTTGTCTTTTTTAAGTGCTGTTGCCTTAAAGTTTTGTCTGATATGAGAATAGCTACTCCTGCTCACTTTTGATGTCCATTTGCATGGAATATCTTTTTCCACCCCTTTACCTTAAATTTATGTGAGTTCTTATGTGTTAGGTGAGTCTCCTGAAGACAGCAAAAACTTGATTAGTTAACTCTTATCCATTCGGCTATTCTGTTTTTTTTTAAGTGGAGCATTTAGGCCATTTATATTCAACATTAGTATTGAGATGTGAGGTATTATTCTATTCACTGTGCCTGAATACCTTGTGTGTGTGGGTTTTTTTTTATCATGTTATTGTTACATAGGTCCTGTGAGATGTATACTTTAAGAAGGTTCTATTTTGGTGTATTTTCAGCATTTGTTTCAAGATTTAGAGCTCCTTTTAGCAGTTCTTGTAGTGCCTGCTTGGTAGTGGCAAATCCTCTCAGCATTTGTTTGTCTGGAAAAGATTATACCTTTCCTTCATTTTTAAGCTTAGTTTTGCTGGATACAAAATTTTTGGCTGACAATTGTTTCGTTAAGGAGGCTAAAAATAGGAACCCAATCCCTTCTAGCTTGTAGGGTTTCTGCTGAGAAGTCTTCTGTAATCTAATAGGTTTTTCCTTTATAGGCTACCTGATGCTTTTCACCTTACAGCTCTTAAGATTCTTTCCTTCATCTTGACTTTAGATAACCTGATGACTATGTCCCTAGGCAATGATCCTTTTGCAATGAATTCCCCAGGTGTTCTTTGAGCTTCTTGGATTTGGATGTCTAGATCTCTAGCAAGTCTGGGAAATTTTTCCGTAATTATTTCCTCAAATATGTTTTCCAAACCTTTAGATTTCTCTTCTTCCTTGGGAACACCAATTATTCTTAGGTTTGGATATTTAACACAGTCCCAAACTTCCTGGAGGCTTTGTTCATTTTTTTTAAAATTCTTTTTTATTTGTCTTTGATAGACTGGATTAATTCAAAAGTCTAATGTTAGAGCTCTGAAGTTCTTTCTTCTGTTTGTTTGATTCTATAGCTGAGACTTTCCAGTGCGCTTTGCATTTCTCTAAGTGTGTCCTTGATTTCCGGAAGTTGTGATTGTTTCATGTTTTTGCTATCTATTTCACTGAAGAATTTTACTTTCATATCTTGTATTATGTTTTTTATTTCTTTAAGTTGGACTTCACCTTTCTCTGGTGCCTCCTTGAGTAGCTCAATAGCTTAATAATCATCCTTCTGAATTCTTTTTCTGGCAATTCAGAGATTTCGTCTTGGTTTGGATCCATTGCTGGTGAGCTGGTATGATCTTTGGGGTGGGATGGGGTAGTAAGAACCTTGTTTTATCATCTTACCAGAATTGTTTTTCTGGTTTCTTCTCATTTGGGTAGACTTTGTCAGAGGGAAGATCTGGGGTTCAAGGCTGCTGTTCAGATTCTTTTGTTCTGTGGGGTGCTCCCTTGATGTGGTATTCTTCCTCTTCCCCTAGGAATGGAGCTTCCAGAGCCAAACTGTAGTGATTGTTTTTGCTCCTCTGGGCCTAACCACCCAGCAGAGCTACCAGGCTCTGGGCTGGTACCAGAGAGTGTCTGCAAAAAGTCTTGCGATGTAATTCATCTTCAGATCTTGCAGCCATGAATACCAGCACCTGCTGTGGTGGAGTTAGCAGGGGAGTCAAGTGGACTCTGTAAGGATCCTTGATTGTGTTTTTGTTCAGTGTGCTGGGTTTGTGTTCATTGGCCTCCAGCTATCTAATAGTCTGTTCTCATGCTGCTAATAAAGACAAACCCAAGACTTGGTAATTTATAAAGGAAAGAGGTTTAACTGACTCATAGTTTTACATGGCTGGGGAGGCCTCACAATCATGGCAGAAGGCAAATGAGGAGCAATGTCATGTCTTATATGGTGGCAAGCAAGAGAGAGCTTTTGCAGGGTAACTCCCATTTACAAAACCATCAGATCTCATGAGATTTATTCACTACCACTAGAACAGTATGGGGAAAGTGCCCTCATGATTCAGTTATCTCCACCTGGCCCCACCCTTGACACATGGGGATGATTATTAAAATTCAAGGTGAGATTTGGGTGGGGACACAGCCAAACCATATCATTCCTTCCCAGGCCCCTCCCAAATCTAATGTCCCCACATTTCAAAACCAATCATGCCTTCCCATCAGTCCCCCAAAGTCTTAACTCATTTCAGGATTAATTCAAAAGTCCACAGTCCAAAGTCTCATCTGAGACAAGCAAGCCCCTTCCACCTATGAGCTTGTAAAGTCAAAAGCAAGTTAGTTACTTCCTAGATACAATGGGGGTACAGGCATTGGGTAAATACACCCATTCCAAATTGGAGAAATTGGCCAAAATGAAGGGACTACAGCCACCATGCAAGTCCAAAATCTAACAGGGCAATCAAATCTTAAAGCTTCAAAATGATCTTCTTTGACTCCATGTCTTACATCCAGGTTATGCTGATGCAAGAGATGGGTTCCCATGGTCTTGGGCAGCTCCACCCCTCTGGCTTTGCAGGGTATAGCCCCACTCTTGGCTGCTTTCATGGGCTGGCATTGAGTGTCTGCAGCTTTTCTAGGTGCACAGGGCAAGCTGTCAGTGGATCTACCATTCTGGGATCTGGAGGATGGTGACCATCTTCTCACAGCTCCACTAGGCAGTGCCCCAGTGGGGACTCCGTGTGAGGGTTCCCACCCCACATTTCCCTTCTGTACTGCCCTAGCAGAGAGGTTCTCCATGAAGGCTATGCCTCTGCAGCACACCTCTGCCTGGACATTCAGGCATTTCCATACATCCTCTGATGTCTAGATGGAGGTTCCCAAACCTCAATTCTTGACTTCTGTGCACCTGCAGGCTGAACATCACATGGAAGGTGCCAAGGCTTGGGGCTTGCACCCTCCAAAGCCATGGCCTGAGCTGTACCATGACCCCTTTTACCCACAGCTGGAGCAGCTGGGATGCAGGGCACCAAGTTTGTAGGCTGCACATCCTGAGCAGCCTGCATGGGCCTGGCTCAATAAACCATTTTTTCCTCTGAGGTTCCAGACCTGTGATGGCAGGGGCTGCTGCTCAAAGGTCTCTGACATATCCTGGAGACATTTTCCCCATTGTCTTGGTGATTAACATTTGACTCCTTGTTATTTATGCATATTTCTGCAGCAGGCTTGAATTTATCCACAGAAAATGGGTTTTTCTTTTCTACTGCATCATCAGACTGCAAATTTTCCAAACTTTTATGGTCTGTCACCTCTTGAATGCTTTTCCGTTTAGAAATTTCTTCCACTAGATACCTGAAATCATCTCTCTCAAGTTCAAAGTTCCACAGATCTCTAGGGCAGGGGAAAATGTCGCCAGTCTCTTTGCTAAAATGTAGCAGAGTAACCTTTACTCCAGTTCCCAACAAGTTCCTCAGCAACATCTGAGACCACCTCAACCTGGACTTCATTATCCATAGCAGTATCAGCATTTTGGTCAAAGTCATTCAACAAGTCTCTAGGAAGTTCCAAACTTTCCCACATCTTCCTGTCCTCTTCCGAGCTCTCCAAACTGTTTCAACTTGTTACCTAGTTCCAAAGTCGCTTCTACATTTTTGGGTATCTTTACAGCAGCACCCTGCTACCTGCTATCAATTTACTGTATTTGTCCGTCCTCACACTGCTAATAAAGACACCTGAGACTGAGTAATTTATAAAGGAAAGAGGTTTAACGGCCTGGACTTACAGTTCCACATGGCTGTGGAGGCCTCACAATCATGGCGGAAGGCAAAAGAGAAGCAAAGTCACATCTTACATGGTGGCAGGCACGAGAGAGCTTGTGCAGGGACCTCCCATTTATACAACATTAGATCTCGTGAGGCTTATTCACCACCACCAGAACAGTACAGGGGAAACGGCCCCCAGGATTCAATTATCTCCACCTGGCCCCACCCTTGACACGTGAGGATTATTACAATTCAAGGTGAGATTTGGGTGGGGACACAGCCAAACTATATCAAACCAGGAAGTGGTGCTTTCAAGAGTGCATCAGCTGCAGTCCTATAGGGAGGATGCAGACTTGCCCTAGGTTCACCTGGTTAAGTATTCATGTTTCTCAGGCAGTGGGTAAGGCCATAGAGCTCCCAAGAGATTATGACCTTTGTCTTTGGCTAACAGGGCGGGTAGAGAAAGACCACCAGATGGGGGCAGGGATAGTTGTGTCTGAGCTCAGTCTCCCCTTGGGTGGGGCTTGCTGTGGCTGCTGTGGGGGATGGGGGTGTGGTTCCCAGTCCAATGGCGTTCCTAGGGGGATTATGGCTGCCTCTGCTGAGTCATACAATCTGCCAGGGGAGTGAGGGAAAGCTGGCAGTCATAGGCCTCACCCCACTCCCATGTAGCCCACAGTTTTCAAGGCTGGTCTTACTCATACTGTGCCCACCCCTTCCCCAAACAGCACGGAGTCTGTTTCCAGGCAGCCGGTGATCAGGACTGAGAACTTGCCCCAAACCACAAGCCTCCCCCTTGAGAAAGTAAGCAGACTCACAGTTTTTCCATGTCTCAGGGAGCCTGCAGCGGTGATCCAGTTCCTTCGAAGGGTCTGTGGATTATCTCGGCTTTCCTGGTACGTTCCTGTGGTAGTTATTGGAGCAGAAGTTTATGATATGAGTCTCCACATGCTGCTCTGTCCCTCTAAACAGGGACTACAAGCTAATCTTGCCTCCTATCTGCCATCTTAATCCCTTTCTGTATGCTTTAAATCATCTCTAGGTTACTTACAATACCTAATACAATGTAAATGCCATGTAAACTATTGTTATACCGATTGTTTAGGGAATAATGACAAGAAAAAAAGTCTGTACAGGTTCAGTACAGATGCAACCATCTTAAATCTAACCACATCTTCTATCCAAGGTTGGTTGAATCTGTAGGTGCAGAGCTCATAGACATGGAGAGCCAACTGTATATGCAAGGCACTAGGTGGCAGTTGATTGGGGACCATGCCTTTTTGAGTGCTATGGGGCCAAGGGAGAGGGTCTGGAACTGAGAAGTTGTGTCCTGGGAAGGAAACCTTGAAGAAGTGTCACTCAGCCTCTACCAATCTCCTGACTGAAAAAAGAATCAGCATCGCGATTTAAAAAATCTAATTGTTCCTCACCCTGATCTGTCCCTTAGGAGCAAAACTTTGTGTAATATACATTTACCTTTTTCCTTGTTAGCTAGTTTATGAAACCATTTCCTATCCATTATATGAGTAAATGTTCATGATTACCTGATGAGACAGGTGGTCTTGGTGGGTCTCCATTTTACAGATGAGGAAACTGTTTTAGTGAATCATCTAAGGTTACATGCTTTATAGCAGTAGACATTTGCAGGGTCCTAGTCTCAAGTTTGTTTCTGTATCCATTTGCTTTGCCTTCTAGCTCCTGCTAGGTGCTCAGCACAGCTTCTAATCAATGCCACGGGCCCTTGGCAGCACCTTGGGGTGAGAGATGTGGCTTGCTGCACATCCTGAGACAGGAGTTGAGATGTCAAAATCGGGGCATGTTAGAACCAAAAAGTCCAGCTCTAAATATCTGGCTGGCTTGGTCAGAGCTGAGCTGTGAGGTTCTAAGTGGAAGAAATTACCAGAGTATTTATCAATTACAGCTCTAAGGAGTCTTTGTTCTCAGATAATACAGTCAAGATGAATGTGGGCATAATATTGCCATAATATTGCCAAGCCCTACCCCTGAAATGGGCATTGTGGCATTGGATAGTTTAGACATGCAAGCCTTGAGATCAAGAAGTGGCTAGACCAGCCTTGGTGCAGTAAAGCTAATTGTGAGGGAGTGTATGGATATGGTGCGGGGTGGGGAGAAGTGCTGGTATAACTCACAATTGGATATTACCATCTGATGCTATGATCTCAAGCACAGAGATTCACCCAAGCAATAGTTGCTACCATGCCCTTCTTAAGATGGCTTGAATTAGAGCTAGAGTTCTCTGGGTTCCTGACCTAGACTTTGGGGTCTGTCAGAGTTCTCTATCCTGCTTTTCCTCAGGAATTAAATGGAAGCTATGTGTTGATGGCCTGCCCTCCTATTGTCCCCCAAAATCGTACCTGTCCTCCAGTTGATGCCTGAGACTCCTGTGGTTCTAAATAGCAGCACTTGCCCACACCAGCCATGAGGGGAGAATCCAATACCTAAAAGCCCAGTAAAATTTGGATCCTCTGTGCTCATGAACTGAAAGTCACAAAAAGAAAGAATCCTCAAGTTAGGAGGGACCAATCAGAGCCCACATTTCCAAGGGGAAGGCTTATTTAATCCTGCTCTCCTGATAACATTTTCTCCTCCATCTTCCATACCATACGGGTAATTATGGTATTACATTGGGAGAATACTGAAACTCAGAGGAGATTGTAAAATGTCCCCCAGCAGGGTTTGGTCTTTTATATAACCTTAAAAACACCCTTTTTGTCTTATATATCCCTTGTTCAAACTGTCCATTTTGAAGCTAGGCTGCAGATAACCCTGCCCTTATCACTGAGCAGACAGGCAACACAATTCCTAAGTGTCTGAGAACCAGATATCCTCTATTAGCTATCGCAGGACTTGAAAGGGTCACACTGCTGAAACAGGGCACTTGGCACCAGGAACATCTGCATTAGACGCAGTATACAACAGTAGTTGACAGCTCAGACTCTGGAGCCACACTGTCTTGGTTCAAATCTCAGGTTTGTCACTTATTAGCTGCATAACCTTGGGCATATTATGTAATCTCTCTCTGCCTCAGCTTCCTCCAATGTAAAATGATGGCATTTATAGATCTTACCTGGTAGGGCTGTGTGAGGATTGAGTTCAATCAGGCATGTAAAGGGTTTAGTGCAGCTCCTGGCACACATTGAGCCCTTGTTAACTGTTAAATACTATTCATTATGAAGCGACAGTGCATTTCCTCCTCTAGGGTGTTTCTTTCTCTTCCTTATGTCTTTGAGACCCACCCCTGACCTTCTCCCTACTTTGCATTTCTGAAGCCAGCTGCTCCAATATTTCTTCCTTCTTGTCCGGGATGCAAAAGAAAAACAGCTCGCACATGAGCAATTAAAAAAAATATATTGCTTATAGCATCACTCTAAACCAATATACCACAGCTTATTTTATCTAGGAGCTAAGGGCCTTTTAAACCAGCCATTTCTTATTTATTCCGTTAAAAAAAACACACACAAGGTCCTTTGGTTTCATATTCCTTTATGGTATTTTGTAAGGCACTGAGCACATACTGGATACTATGTAAATGTGAAATACTCTAACAATAGTAACTGAGACAGATGAGAAACTCGAGGAAGCAAAGTCACCATTTTGAATTTAGTGTTTTATTGATAGGCTGAGTGATTTGGGAGAGACAGTGTGGCTCCGAGGCTAAAGAGCCCATAGGGATTCAGAGGGCAGAGGTTTGAATCTCAGTCATAGCAGCAGCTCTGAGTAGCTCTGGCAACCCCAGGCAAGCAGCTTCCTTCCCCTGGACCTCAAATTCTCCCCATAAATACTGGGCTTAATGCCACAAAGCCATCTCCGAGGGATGTTAAGCTGGCGCTGCTGTATGTGGTTGTGCAGACTGTGCACTGCACAGAGGCACCAGCTGAGGGGGTAAGTGGTAGCTGAAAACTAGTCCATATTCTGCACCCTGGTGATGGGCCATGACCATCTGAAGGAAGGGAGCACTTTTTCCTAATTTTCATAACACTACTATATGGGCTAGTAGAGGTCCTGTATTAAGGAATGTGACAGTGATGGGGCACAGAGTTTAGCACGTAAAATAGATAAGTTTATTTGACACAGTTATAGTATACCTACTATGTGCAAGGCCTAATTCTAGGGGCTGAAGATACAGAGATGGATATAACCTATGGGCTGAAGATACAGAGATGGATATAACCTATTAGTGCCCTTGGGTCCTCTTTTTCCTTCACCAGTCCATCCTCTCCTATATTCAATCCATCAGCAAGTCCTGTTGACTCAAAAGATCAAATCCACCCACTTCTCTCCATCCCTCTGCAAGCACTTTGTTTCATTATTTCTCACCTAGCCTACTGCAATAGATGGGCTCCCACTTCTACTCCAATCTTCTAAACCAAAGCAGGAGCAATTTCATTAAAATGTGAATCAGATAACATCATCCCCTTTTTAAAACCCCCTTTTTTGGTGGCTATAATTTAATCCAGGGTTCTGACCATGGCCTTGAGGATGTGCATATCTGGCTCTAATTACCACCTCAGGTCATCTAGACCACTCAACCTACACTCTCTCTACCCCAGAAAAACGGACCATTCTGTCCCTCAAACAGCCTGGCTCTTTCTTTGTGTGGTCTGATCCCTTTGGCTGGAGCACACTTTCTCCGGTTCTCCATCTCTTTCTCATCCTTCAGTGCTCAGTGGAAAGGCTGTCTACTCAGAGAGGTCTCCTTAGACCACCTTGTTAAAGTAGTGTAGTATTTTATGGCCACCACCGTAGTCATTGGTTCTTGCATTCCTATAAAGAACTACCTGAGACTGGGTAATTTATAAAGAAAAGAGGTTTAATTGTCTCATGGTTCTGCAGGCTCTACAGGAAGCATGGCCAGAGAGGCCTCAGGAAACTTACAATCATGGCAGAAGGTGAACAGAAAGCAGGTGCATCCTACATTTCTGGAATAGGAGAAAGAAAGAGAGGGGGAGGTGCCGCACACTTTTAAACCATCAGATTTCATGAGAACTCACTGTCACGAGAACAGCAAGGGAAAATACACCCACATGATCCAATCACCAGGCCCAACTTCTAACACTGGTGATTACAATTCGACATAAGATTTGGATTGGGACACAAATCCAAACCATATCAACCGTCATTCATGGCCAGGATATTCTACTGCATAGCAGCCTGCTCCGTTTGAAAGTACAGAGTTCTTTGCTTATTTCTTGTCTTATCTGCTAGATTGTAAGCTCCATTACAGTAGGGACCACGCCTGTGTGTTCTCTACTGCTTGCCCCCTTATCACCTTGCTAAGTCTCTGGTGCACAGTAATAAAAATCAATACATATTTGCTCAATGAAGTTGATACAAGGAATTCTTCTAATAGGGGAGTGGACATTACAATATAATGTAGATGTGTGATATGACAAAGGCATCAATATGCTAGTAAACTGGCTCTTCAACAGCAACAACAACAAAAAGAAGCCCTGATTTGTCATTTGCTGATTTCCATGGCGTATTTACACACACACACACATATTACAAATCACAGCAGATTTCAAACTACCAATGGCTTAAACCGGCTTGCAAAAATTCCTGAACATCTAACACTTGTCTCTTTAAAGCTGGTATGAGGCTGGGAGTAGTGGCTCATGCTTGTAATCTCAGCATTTTGGGAGGCCAAGGTGCGAGGACTGCTTCAGCCCAGGAGTGCGAGACCAGCCTGGGCAACAGAGTGATAACTCGTCTCTATTAAAAAATTAAATAAATAAATAATAAATAACAAAGTTGGTATGAGCTGGCTCTAGCATATCACTGGAAGAGAGGCCAACATGGGTGGGATGAGTGCCCAGGAAAGGAGCACTAATTTGTCTTGGTGGGGGTGGGGGGCCGAGTTCAGCAAAGGCTTCCTGGAGGAGATGATACTTGACTCGTGTTTTGAAGGGTGGGTATGTTGGCTCTGGCCTGATACCTCTAAACTAGATAACACAGTCCAGTTCCCCGCAGGCCACATTTCACTATTTCTGGGTACCCTACTGAGCCCACTGCTGTAATGCCTGAGGCTTATCATCTGACTCAGCACAATCCTCAGAAAATCCTTTTGTGTGGCTGGTGTTCTACTGGGTTTCCTCTGAATCCCACAGAGGAGAATTAGACAGCAGTATAAGTTAGTCAAGGGAGAAGGGAGAGGGTTTTCCAAACAGAGGGACAGCTTATGCAAAGGTTAAAGAGCAAGCACTACAGCAGTTTGGTAAATCTAAGGTGTCTATGGGAGGGAGTAGGAGGAGATTAGCTCCTGACAGGCTTTGTTTGATAGGGTAAGGAACATAAACTGATTCCCAATCTGGGCTGGGGCAGGTGGGAGAGAAGGGGAAAGGGACCAATTATAATACTTTTCCTCCATAATTCTTATTACAGCTGGTAACTATGGGTTTTTTGTTGGTTTTGATTTTTGGTACGAAATCATTTAATATCTGTCTCTTCCAAGAGAATGTAAACTCCATAAGGGCAGGTAATATTCTGTTCACTGTTGTTTTCTCAGTACCCAGCACTGGTACATAGCAAGCAACAAAACGTATTTTGTTGAATGACTTAATAACCAGGGAACATTATTTCATTTTTAATTTTTTTGAGACAGGATTGCTCAGGCTGGAGGGCAGTGGCACAATCATGGCCCACCATAACTTTATTCTTGGGCTCAAGCAATCTCCCCACCTCAGCCTTCCAAGTGGCTAGGACTACAGGCTTGTGCCACCATGGCTGGCTAATTAAAAAAAATTTTTTTTGTAGAGGTGAGATCTCCTTATGTTATCTAGGCTGGTCTTGACCTCCTGGGCTCAAGTAATCCTCCCACCTCAGCCTCCCCAGTTGCTGGGATTACAGGCATGAGCCACCACAGTGGGCCTCCTCGGGAATTTTTTAAAAAATGCCCATGTCCACCTACCCTACAATAAGATATGCTATAAATCTTCTTTCACTGAACCTCCCAACCACAATACTGGATTCTGATTGCCTGGTGAGTTTTTCCTGCCCACTGTGCAGACAAAACCAATTCACTGAGACCATGGCAGAGCAGTAAAGAATTTAATTGATGACAGAGTTATCACTTAAATCAATCTCCCTGAAGGTTCAGAGGTTAGGGTTTTTATGGACATTTTGGTGGACAGGGGGCTAGGGAATGGGTGCTGCTGATGGGTTGGGGATGAAATCATAGGGGTGTGGAAAACAGTCCTCATGCTCTGAGTCCACCTCTGGGTGGGGCCACAGGAGCAGCTGAGTCATGAGTTAAGAGTCCTGAAGAAGGAACAGATTCAAGGAGTACTTGGGCGATAGTGAGAGAAGAAAGAGACCCTCTCATATTGTTTGATATTGTTTTATACTCAGTACCTGTTTTAAGAAAAAAAAAACAAGGAAGTGAAACCAAAGGCAGGCAGCCCGGCGCCAGGCACCAGACCTAAAACCAGACCTGAAACCAGGCCTGGGCTTGCCTGGCCTAAACCTAGTAGTTAAAAATCAACTCATGACTTAGCATAGATTCCAGGCATTGTATGGAAGAACATTGTGCTCTATTCTGTTTCACACTGACTACCACTGCATGAAGCCCCTGTCACATACCCCCCAGATTGCTCAATCAATCACGACCTTTTCATGTGAAATCTTTAGTGTGGTGAGCCCTTAAAAGGGATAGAAATTGTGCACTTGGGGAGCTCGGATTTTAAGACAGTAGCTTGCCGATGCTCCCAGCTGAATAAAGTCCTTTGTTCTACAACTCGGTGTCTGAGAGGTTTTTTCTGCGGCTTGTCCTGCTACAATAGAATCTCCAACATTTGGTGACCATTTGAATATTGGAGGAAGAGGAAGTGAGAAAGGAGGAATCAGGTTAAACAGTGAATATTAATGAGTAGGGAGGAGGGGTAGTAGTTTACTTTTCTCTTTTTTTTTTTTTTGAGACAGAGTCTCCCTGTGTTGCCCAGGCTGGAGTGCAGTGGCGCAATCTTGGCTTACTGCAACCTCCGCCTCCTGGGTTCAAGCAATTCTCCTTCAAGCAATTCTCCTGCTTTGGCCTCCTGGGTAGCTGGGATTACAGGTGTCCACCACCACGCACAGCTAATTTTTGTACTTTTAGTTAGAGACAGGGTTTCACCATGTTGGTCAGGCTGGTCTCGAACTCCTGACCGCAGGTGATCCACCTGCCTCGGCCTCCCAAAGTGCTGGGATTACAGGCATGAGCCACTGTTCCTGGCCGCAGTAGTTCACTTTTCAAGGACACCTGAGATGCCTGTGGGCATGGATGAGGAGCCGTTTGTCTAGGAAGTTGGGAATACAAACAATGAGCTCAGGTGAGAAGGGAGTGGAGTGTCCCCTCTCCCACCCCAATTTTAAGAACTCTGGAAAACACCAATATTTTAGAGGTAAGTTAGAAAAACAATTCTTGAAGGAAACAGAGTAGAATGAATTCAGAGAAGGAAAACCTGGATAGTGTCATAGAAAATAAGTGATAATACCCAATAGCGTCAAATGACTAAAGCTTGAGTTAGATGAGTCCGAAAATACCTCCAATGAGTTTGGCAACAAGGACACTTATGACGACAAGGCATTTTCCATGGGGGCGGAAGCTGCGGTGAGGAGTGAACACAGATGAGCAAGTAGAGACAGAGTGTAGATTATCTTTTTCAAGAAACTTGGCTGTGAACGGAGGAAGTGAGATGGTATGATTGAGTGGAATGTAAGGAGATTTGAGAACGTATATAGCCGAGAGGAATGAGGGAGGATTGAAGGGATAGGAGCAGAAACACGCTCCGCCACTCGCCATTTTGCCAGCTTCTCCCCCACGTGACCTGAACTCAGTGGGCGCGGCCGGGCCTCGCGGAAACTACAACCCCCAGAAGGCCCCGCGGCGGTGGGGGGCGGAGCCGAGGCCTGGCGCGCGCCCCCGCGGCGCGAGCGGAAGAGATAGAGCTTCGCGGAGACGGCGGAAGCGGAGAGCAACAGCGTGCCGGTAACAACCAGCCCCGCATCCCCTCCCTCCATACCCCAAGCTAGGATTTTTAATCCCCACTTCTCCCTTCACAGCCCGGGACAAGACTTCCATTCCTTCGTCTGTTGCTGGTATTTTTTTTTCCTCACGTGACGCGAGGGGCCGCCCGCTGCCTGGGGCGGAGGTTACTGGGAAGCTCCCGCCTTCCGACCCCTGCGGGCCCGCGGTTGAGAGGGACCCTCCCGGGGCTCTTTTGCCCTCACCGGGGCTCGTGCTCGCTTTAGGCGCTCGCCCCAAATGATCCTGGCGGAAAGGACGTGCTTTTTCTGGGTTTCAACAGGTATTGAGCGGGGTCCTTGGCGACCCCTCGGGGCTGCGGGGGCGTGGGCCCCCAGGGCTGCTGGCGGCTTTCGGGCTTCGCTTCGAGGCTCGCCTTTGAGCCTACTCTGCTGCCCGGGAGCCCCGGGCTACGGGCTGGGAGTGAGCAATCTATAAAGGAGCATGTACTTTCTGCTTTTTCTTGGCAGGCCTGCGAAAAACCCCAAGTCCGATCTTTAAAGTTTGTGAGTGCAGCCGCCTCTCAGTTGTGTATGGGAAGGAGCACAGGATTTGGAGTCTGATATCCTGGGAGAAGTCTCAGTCCGCCACTTGGCTGGACCTGTGATCTTTTGTACAGTAGTCTGTTTAGCGCAGCCTCGGTTTCGTTGTCTGAAAAGTGGGGTTAATGTTCTTTGCCCTGCGGCCTTGCAGGGTTGTGGGCTTCAGCAGAAGTGATATTCCTGCAAAAGCTTTGAACTCTAAAGCATGTTTCGGGTATAACCTTGCCATCCCCCAGTCTCCAGTCTAGGTCAGTTGAGTTTTAAAACCAGGTTCATGTCTATACGAAGATCAAATTAGTTAATAAATAGGGGGAAAGTGTCTTTGGAATCGAATCTGAACCATACAAATGTTTCTATGCCAGGTTCCTAGTGAAGAGGTGACCTTAGGGCGTTACCACCTGTGGAGTCAATTGAAAACTTCATCTGGATTTTAAGGCCCACCAGAATTTAGACTCTTCTGCCTCAGCACACACAACTAACTCTTGCTGTTATAACCTTCCTTCAGTATCACACAGGTACAACTATAAAGCAGTAAACCTTCCTCAGAAACGGTGGTGCTACAACAAATATCTGTCCCCAGCGGATCTTGTGTCACAGTTGAAATTCAGAATATAAATAGCCAAATATCCCATCTGTTTAATTTTTTTTGACAACAAGCTTTGAGACTAAGCAAGTTGCTTATTGTCTTATTTTTCCCCTTACAGAGAATGCTAATTCTGCAATCAGTTTTTTTTTTTTTTTTTTTTTTTGGGTAGAATCAGGATTTCACTGTGTCGCCCAGATTGGTCTGACTCCTGGGCTCAAATGATCCTCCCGCCTGGGCCTCCCAAAGTGTTGGTATTACAGGCGTTTGCCACTGTGCCCACTTTGCCCAACCTCTGCAATTAATTTTTAAAGGGGTATGAAAGCATAGTTAAGTATTTTTAGTCTGTGTTTATTCTGAATTTATTGATTGAAGAATACTTGAAAATGGTCCAAAAAACAAGAGAGGATGACAGTAAGTTGCATTAGCTTAGTGTACAAATTTGAGCAAATTTGAGTTCACATCCTCGTGCTGTGTCTTGCTACAGGCTGGAGTATCCTTATCTGAAATGCTTGGGACCAGAGTGTTTCAAATTTCGGATTTTGGAATATTTGCATATACATAGTGAAATATCTTTGGGATGGGATCCTAGTCTAAACATGAAATTCATTTAGGTTTCATATATACTTTATATACATAGCCTAAAGGTAATTTTATATAGTATTTTTAATAATTTAATAATTTGGGTCCAGACGTGGTGCCTCACGCCTGTAATCCTAGCACTTTGGGAGGCTGAGGCAGGCAGATTGCCTGAGCTCAGGAGTTCAAGACCAGCCTGGGCAACATAGCGAAACCCCATCTCTATTAAAAATGGAAAAAATTAACCAGGTGTAGTGGTGCACGCCTGTAGTCCCAGCTACTCGGGAGGCTGAGGCACGAGAATCGCTTGAGTCCTGGAGGTGGAGGTTGCAGTGAGTAGAGATTGGGCCATTGCTCTCTAGCCTGGCCGACAGATTGAGACCCTGTTGGGCATGACACAAAGTTTGGATTGCATTTTGACTAAGACCTGTCACATAAGGTCAGGTGTGGAATTTTCCACTGGTGGTGTCAAAAAGTTTTTGGGGCTGGGCGCGGTGGCTCACGCCTGTAATCCTGCCGCTTTGGGAGGCCGAGGCGGGCAGATCATGAGGTCAGGAGATCGAGACCATCCTGGCCAACATGGTGAAACCCCATCGCTACTAAAATACAAAAAAATTAGCTGGGCGTGGTGGCGTGCGCCTGTAGTCCCAGCTTCTCAGGAGGCTGAGGTAGGGGAATCGCTTGAACTCGGGAGGCGGAGGTCGCAGTGAGCCGAGATCACGACACCGCTCCAGCCTGGCGACAGAGCAAGACTCCCGTCTCAAAAAAAAAAAAAAGTTTTTAAGCATTTTGGATTTCGGATTTTCCGATTAGGGATTCTCAACCTGTAGTTTTTGATTTTGGGCAAATCAGTTGACTTCTCTGAGCCTGTTTACTAATCTCTAAAATGGAGGTAAATAGCGTTATGTCACAAGGTGTCTACAAAGATGAAATGAGATGTGACCATAAATGGCTTAGTAGTGCTGGGTACAAATAAAGTTCTCATTATTTTGTTGCTGTTGTTGTTGATTATGATAATAGTGATGATGATAATTTTAGGTATTTTCCTGAAATTCCATTTATCTGTAAAATGAGGATAGTCATCCTTAATTCGCAAACTTTGAAAAATACTGTAAATAGAAGTTCTTGGATTGCAGTTTGTTTTTTAGCAATCGCATTTTATATAAAAATTATACTAGATTTTTTTTCAATTTTAGAGGTTCCTAAAATGCTGTTGTGCAAGGTTATTGGGCTTTGCTGTTTCTGTTTTTCTAGAGATTCCAAATGTTGCTTTGTACCTAGTTTGTTGAAATTGAGCTGGTGCTTCATTCACAACCTGTAGTAAGAATGCACGTCTGTACATTGTAGCTTGTGGCAGAACAATTATCTATCTTTATGACTCAGATATTGATTAGGATAGACGTTTATGGAACAGTTTTGTCTTCCTGCCTTATTTTTATTTTTATTTTTATTTTTTTTTAAGCCAGACTATTTGACTTTAAAATTTAAGCGTACTGGATAAGGTCCGGGAGACTTGGTGACCTTCAGTTTTTCAAGGTGGCATTTCTTAGTGACTGATGCTAATGATGGCATTGGCATGTGTGTGTCTGCAGGGAGTGAGAGTTGAGAAAAACCAAGGAGGAAAGCCTTATAGAGAAAAATGGTTTGTTGGTCAAGGCAAAGTCTTGGAGTTTAGAATTGAAGTATATATTTTTTACTTCCTTCAAGTGCCGTGTTGACTACCAGATATCTGCAGATTCAGATGCTTAGGAAATGTTTCCTTTACTCTCTTTTTTGATGTGGTATGCCTGGGCTATGTTTTGCCAGCTTCTTTCTTACCTTTAGTTATGAATCAGCAAGGTAACTATTTTTTCACACCAGACTTGTATACAAAGCTATGACAATAGACAGTCACTTCCATTAAAATCTACTTTGTATGCTATAGTGTGTTATTTTTTCCTTTATGTTTTAATCTTAAACACTTTTGGCTGGGCGTGGTAGCTCACTCCTGTAATTTCAGCACTTTGAGATCCTCTGAGGTAGGCTCATTTGAGGCCAGGAGTTCAAGACCAGCTTGGGCAACAAAGCGAGACTTCGTCTCTATAAAAAAATTTAAAAAAAGTCATTTAAACACTTTTGTTCCTTGACTGTTTTTTACTTAAAAGGAATTTTTGAAAGGTATACTAATTCTCATCTGTAGTGTGTGAGCATGTATAGTGGATGCTCAGTAATGAGTGTGCTGAATAGTTCTGAATAGGAACCTTTTGTTGATTGTCCTAGGTCACTGAGGTGCACTCTGGAGAGGCCATGTAGCATTATGGCAATAACCTATGCTTTGGAGTCAAGACAGACCAAGGTCTGAATCCAGGCTCACTAGATATAAGTTTGGTTCATATGATCATTCTGAATTCAGTTTCTCCGCATCTGGAAGACAGATTAGACTAACCCTGCATGGTTGAGAAGATTAAAGATTATTCAAATGAGGCACATATTAGCCATGTTTAGTATAATATTAAAGATCGGGGTGTTGTTATTACTATTTTTAATTTTTATTATTTTTTCTGAAAGGTATGGATTTTGTTGATACATCTATATTCATTCCCCTAATGCTTCAATGATCAGTGTGTTTCTTAGCCAAGGTTAAGGTTGTTAACTGTGACCATGGAACCTAGAAACACACAGCAAAGCTAATTGGCCAGCATGGAGTTTGAGTCTGTGACCTTGTCCTCATTAGCTCCATAAGCTAACTATTCACAAATATCTCACCAGAATGAATGAAAAGACTGGTATATTTTTTATTTGGCCCTAATGCAACTCATTAGACATAAGTAAATGAACTAGTGCCAGAAGCAAAAGTATAGATTTTTCATTAGCTTATATAAATGTATGATTAGCCCTCACACTGTGTGTAAAACTCGTGACCTGTAGGATGATCTTTGACAACCCCAGTAAGCTAAGCTTATAATTTAGACATTTCTTCTAGTTGTTGAATTACATTTGTTGTAGACTTCTCACCTATAGGAGAAGTGAGAAGAAATGGAGCTAGGCTATTCATACCTTGAAAGAGTACACTCCTTCTGTTGTGCTACCCACGAGGAAATGTGCTCTTAGCTAGTGCAGAAAACATTTAGAGTTATCCAGTAATGAGCCCAGCAGGATGGATGAAGCTTGGGGAACTCCCAAGAGCTTATTGAATTACAGAGAAATTCCAGTTGTCAAAACATTAGATAGAGGAAAAGTTATAGGGTGTTACTCAGCAGCAGTAAGCCTGCATTTGGAGAGAATTTTCTTTTCTCTTAGTAAAACATGGACCAATTGCTTCGAGTTTGTGGTGTCCATTTTTCACTGTCTCATGCTAGCCTTCTGTATAGTTTTTCATTCTTCAAATTCACCCTTCAGTTATATTAATATTTGTTGTCCTTGTATCTTTTTTTTAATGCCAGATATGGCTGGGTTGGGACTAGGGATAAAAACAGAAGCAGAGAAGCACTGTTGGAAAATAGATTGTAGTATCTGGTATCGTGAGGTTTCCAAATAACACAGGTCAAACTGAACATGAGGATACGGATTTCTGGGATAGGCAAATGGCTGACAGTTCATGACCATTTAACCTGTGCAGAGTGAATAATGTGGGCAAAAGGTGTGTAGCACTCCTTAATATCACATTTGTCTTTTAGAAAAGAATCTGAATGTGTGTAATGTTCATATTGGCTTGCAGTTGTGCTGTTTCAAGTTCTTTGCCATGGAATGCCAGAAGAGTATTAAAGAAAGAAGGGAAGCACTTGGATTTACATCCTGACTTCTCAAATTTATGCCAGTCGTCCTGTTTCTGTTTTCTTGTCTTTAAAATAGGGTTAATAAAACCAACTCTGCTTGTTTATAAATATTAAAAGGAAAAGTAAACAGCAAGGATGTATTAAAAATGAGGTGGATAACTGGGGGAGAGACAGAAAGGCAGAATCCAAGAGAGGAGCTCAAGGACACCTACACACATGTCATAGAGACACATGCAATAGGCAGAGAGAGAGGAGGGTCAGTCAGAGACAGAGAAGTCAAAAACAGAGAGGGACAGTCACCTAGGCAGAGTTAGAAAGCAGGGTAATCAGAGATGTAGAGAGACGGGCAGAGTTAGAAATGAGGGACAGACAGATACAGGGAGGGAGACAGAAAGAGTGAATGTCATGACTAAGATGGAGAGCTTACTGGGTTTTTGTCTGTTATTTGAGAAGAACGTGTAAATATTTATAGTTGGCTAAGAAAGGGAAAATAAGCAGATATTAATAGCAAATCAAGTAACATGAAATTTTTATTACACTAACATTTTTCCTTAAATACTAAATTTATTTTGCATCTTCAGCATGCAAATATCAAGCCAATTTACGTGTTACCTGTTAACTACTTACATGACCTCTCAGTGTAGTTTAAACACAGTTTTAAAAAAATCAAGATTAATATTTTTTCCTCAAAAAATCTAATATATGACTTACTATAGAAAACATGGCAAATACAGGAAATTTAAAAGGACAACAGAAAACACTCATAATCTCACAATCTAAACATAACATATAATGAGACCCACATTTTTCATGGTTTTTTTTTTTTTCCCAGTCTTCTTTTTCTAGGCATTTACTAAAGCCCATCTACTTTCCTGAAGGACCCAAAAGCTGTTTATAAGTCCAAAATGATGCTGTAACTATTTGTGGCAGAGTTAACTTTATAATCCTATTTTGGCACTTAGGTACTTTCATAAACTATGTGTGTACCCATTTTATTCTCTTCTTAGATTGTAAACTTCTAACTACAGACTATATGTTATTCATCTTTGTGTCTTAGGAATCTAGGAAAGTATTTTATGTATCATAGGTATTCAGGGTATATTTGAGATGAATTGTTAAGCCTCCTAGGTAGAAACTGTCTTATTTAAACAGGTCTGCCAAATTGCACATTGGATTGGACCTTCCTTAAAGTTGAGAAAAACTTGATTTTAGGAGTGGTGTGTGTGTGTAACGTAAAGCTACCAAACTGGGAAAGGGCACTTTTTTTCTGGTTACCTTTTGTTGTGTTTGTAGTAAGCCATTCCAAAACATAATGGTGTAAAACAACCATTTTATCGTGCTGTGGATCTGTTGGAATTCAGACAGGACAGTTACTGCACAGATGACTTGCTTAAGCCTTAGCTGGGAAGATTCAAAAGCTGGTGGTGACTTTATGGCTGGTACTTAGAACCTGGAGGCTTCTTCACTCACATGGCTGGTGATTGATGTTGATTGTCCCTCAGAACACCTACCTACCCAGATAGGCTAATTTGAGCTTCTTTGCAGCGTGGTGGTGGCTGTTTTCTAAGAGTGAGCATCTAGAGAGAACCAGTTGGAAACTGCATTACTTTTTGTGACCAAGCCTTAGAAGTTCTGTAGTATCACAAGCTTGCCAGATTCAAGGAGAGAGTGACAGTTACATGGGATCTGCTTCTCACAGGAGTGTCAGAGTCATACTGTAAGAAAAGCATTGTGGAGGTGGGAGGTAGCAAGTTAAAAAATGAGTTAATAAAACAGTATCACTTTTTAAATGTCAATGAATAAATGTTCTATTGAAAGTAAGTTTTTTTCCCTACTGCTAATGGTGTTATTTAGTTAAAAAATTTGTACTAAACTTGTAAAAACTTTTAAACCTAAAGCTATTTTAAATTATTTTCTTGGCTTTTAAGCTCTGAACAAGATCTTATTATTTCTTTTTAACTGAATTTGCAAGTTGGTCAATTTCTATACTTGGGTCTTGCCTCAACCCCATTTAATAAAACAAGCCTTGTTTTATAAATGATATACATGTTCACTGCAGACAATTTAGAAAATCAGGAAAGAAACAAAATCAACTCATGATCTCACCTCTGAGACGTAATCAGTTCCAGGTTCATTTCTTTCTTTTTTTTTTCTCTCTCTTTCTTTTCTTTTTTTATAGCTGTAATCCCAACACTTTGGGAGGCTGAGGCGAGTGGATCACTTAAGGCCAGCAGTTCGAGACCAGCCCGGCCAATGTGGGGAAATCCTGTCTCTACTAAAAATACAAAAATTAGCTGGGCATGGTGGCATGTGTCTGTAGTCCCAGCTACTCGAGTGGCTGAGGCACGAGAATCACATGAGCCCAGGAGGTGGAGGTTGCAGTGAGTGGAGATTGCATCACTGCACTCCAGTCTGGGCGACAGAGTGAGACTGTCTCAAAAAAAAAAAAAGTAGGCCGAGTGCGGTGGCTCATACCTGTAATCTCAACACTTTGGGAGGCTGAGGCGGGCAGAGATTACTTGAGGTCAGGAATTTGAGACTAGCCTGGCCAACATGGTAAAACCCCGTCTCCACTAAAAATACAAAAATTAGCCGGGTGTGGCGACACGTACCTGTAGTCCCAGCTACTCAGTAGGCTGAGGCAGTAGAATCGTTTGAACCTGGGAGGCAGAGATTGTAGTGAGCTGAGGTTATGCCACTGCACTCTGGCCTGGGCCACAGAGTAAGACTCCGTCTCGAAAAAAAAAAAAACAGAAGAAGAAGAAGAAATACTTATGTGTTTAATTCTGGTTGGAATATTTTGTGACATATGGAACATTTACCATATTAACCTTTCCTAAATCTGAAAATTTCTGATTTCTGAATCTTGTCTGGTCCCACAAGTTTTGGATTAGGGATTTTGGACTGCAATTAAAAACTTAGTGTTAGGAAAAGATGAGATTATTAGCTTGTTTTGGTAGTTCTGAACTTTTTTATCACATGAATCTTCCCAGAACTTTTGTGCTTTCATTTCACATTTTCATTTCAGGAGAAGATTCAGAAGGAAAAGAAATAGTCTTGATTTGTTTATATGATCAGTAATTCTCTCTTACCATCCCACATAACTGTTTCAAACTTGTGACCATCTCTCAATACGTTCAGAATTTCTAGTGACTTTTTATGCCTCTTGATCCTTCGTGTGAGAACCAGTGATTTAAATTAAGTACTGGAGTTGACAAGCCCCAGGAGCCATGTAGTTCTTGGTTTTTGCCTCCAGTATTGTCACTGTGACATTGCTGTTCTTTCCCTTTTTGCCATAGTATTTCTTTTTTGTACTGTGTTTCTTGTTTGCTTCCTTGGGTATCCTGAAACTTTTCATTGCTTCTAACACTTTGGTAAAGGACAGTGCTTTAAAAACTAGGAGAAGATCTTGGCTGCCAGTTTATTAACTTGCAGTTTGCCCCCTCAGTGGAGAGAAAACGTTAAAATCAAGGTTGAGGAATGTATCTTTGACTTCATAATGTCATGTAGTTTTAACTTTTTGAGTTATTACTACTGTCATAAATTCAGTATATGACCATACATCATAAACTATTCCAACCAGGGTCTAGGGCATTACTTTGTAATTAAACATATTAATAGTTCATATGTATTCATTATAGAGGATTTGGAAAATACAACCATATTTTCACCACCTGGAAGTAACTGTTAACATTGGGGTTTATTACCCCATTCTGTTTTCTGTGTGTCTATTACCGTAGCACACACACTTACTTAAATTGTAATCTCTTGCTGTTATATATAAACTTTGGGTCCTGCTTTAAAAAATATATAATGGGTCGGGGCAGTGGCTCAGTAATCCCAGCATTCTGTGGGGGGCCGAAGCGAGAAGATTGCTTGAGCTCAGGAGTTTGAGACCAGCCAGGGTGATTTAGTGAGACCCACCTCTACAAAAACAAAAATGTGAAATGTAGCATGAGTTATATTACTGGGCAGTAATATGTATTTATTTATTTATGCATTCATTAATTCATTCCCGAGATGGAATCTTGCTCTGTCACCAGAGCTGGAGTGCAGTGGTGCAATCTCAGCTCACTGCAACCTCCTCCTCCCGGGTTCAAGCAATTCTCCTGCCTCAGCCTCCCGAGTAGCTGGGATTACAGGGGTGCACCACCACACCTGGCTATTTTTTGTATTTGTAGTAGAGACGGGGTTTCACTATGTTGGCCAGGCTGGTCTCAAACTCCTGACCTTGTGATCTGCTCACCTCGGCCTCCCAAAGTGCTGGGATTATAGGCGTGAGCCACCGTGCCCAGCCTGGGCAGTAATCTTTAGATTTGTCTTCGTTTTGGATGGGAACCTAGGAGACTGGGGTTCAAATTCTGGCTTTGTCCTTGCCAAACTGAAAACTAGGGCAAGTTATAGGATACCTCTGGGCTTCCATGTGTCAGCTCTCAGATTTCCAAAGTATTTGACACAACAATCTTATGAAAGTTAACCCTCTGCTTAGAACATTATTCATACACAAAAGAAGTTCTAGTCTGGTCTATCTTTGAGATTCTTATGGTTCTACTACTGAATGATCTCTAAGTTGAGGAGTGCAAAATACAGCAGTATTTATGTCGGGTCATTTAGGCCTAATGGAGGAGAAGGATCTTGAAGGAAATGAAAGAGTAACAAATTGACTGGAGGGGACAGAAGAAAACTCTGGAGGGAATGGTGTGAAGTTGGGAGCACCAGTGAGTACAGTATGTGAACTGAGTGAGACAAACAAGCGATCTTAACAGTACTCCACAAATAGAATGATTTTTGCTGATGAGTAGTAAGGAGATAGGATTTGTTAAGTTTATATGTGTGGGGATAATGAAGAAGAATTAAGGGACAATATTGAAGGCTAGGCTGAAAAACTTAAATTTGATCCAATAGGTGACAGGACTTCTGTTGAGAGTCATATAATGAAAACAGTGTTTGACTAAGGCTGCCTTGGCAACTTTGTATGTTTGATAAACTCAAGTAGAGGGAATTGCTGAAGAGTACAGTATTTCAATTGTACTGTGGAATAATATGGAAACAGAAGTAGGAATAATGTAAAAATAGAAAACATGATATCTCTTGTGGAAGAAGAAAAGTAAGATATGGGGTTAGAACTGGGAGTCAGAATACTGCAAAATTCTGAGCCTGACATATCAAATGTACTGTGTCATTGATAGTGGCATTGGGAAAGGATCTCAGGTAGGTCTTGGAGAAAGATAACGAGTTCAGTTTCTAATATATTCAGTTTTAGGCATTAGGTTATTTAAGTGGTAGTTTTAAAAGTCTGGTGCTTTAAAAATTTATTAATCTAAATGAGTGCTGCCCCTTTTAAAATAGTGTTTTTGGGGACATGCATTTATTCTGGCAAATAAATGTTCTTCGGAATTTGTCTTTTGAAACTGCTTTTATAACCTGTAGAGCCACATAAGAAAACCATTCTCGCTGGGCGCGGTGGCCCACACCTGTAATCCCAGCACTTTGGGAGGCTGAGGCAGCAGATCACGAGGTCAGGAGATCGAGACCATCCTGGCCAACATGATGGAACCCTGTCTGTACTAAGTATACAAAAATTAGGTGGGTGTGGTGGTGCACGCCTGTGATCCCAGCTACTCGGGAGGCTGAGGCAGGAGAATCACTTGAACCCTGGAGGCGGAGGTTGCAGAGAGCCAAGATCGCTCCACTGCACTCCAGCTTGGGAGACAGAGCGAGACTCCATCTCAAAAAAAGAAAACCATTTTCATGACTTGATGGTCATATCCCTTGTCCCCAAAAGAATATGCTCTTACTTGGTCACCCATCTATTTACCATACATATTTCTAAGTAATAATTGGCAGTTTCTAAAAATTAATCTGCAGAAACATCAAATTTATTACTATGGAGGATATTTTAATGATTATTGTGATTGTTGGGGACACTAAAAAGTCTTAAGCTGTGATAGCATCTCTTTTTGGTTACAGCTCTGTTGACAAATAATTCACATACTATACAATTCACCCATTTTTTTGGTGGGGGGGACATGTGATAATAAATTTATATAATTTGTAAAGATCTAATAAGAGTAAGTAGGGATATCCATCACCTTACACAGTTGTCTTTCGTTTTGTTAAAAACAGTTGAAATATGTAATAGATTATTGTAAACTTTAGCCATCCTACTATCTATCAAACACTAGGTCGTATTTCTTCTATCAAATTGTATGTTTGTACCCATTAATCAACCTCTTTTTATCTTCCCCATTCCCACCCCTTCTTGGCTTCTGGTACCCACCAATCTGCATTCTATCTTCAAGAGATCCACTTTTCAGATCCCGCGTATAAGTGAGAACACATGATATTTGTCTTTCTGAGCTTGGCTGTTTTACTTAACACAATGACCTCTAGTTCCATTTATGTTGCTGCAAATGACCAGATATCATTCTTTAAAACATTTTTTGTTTTACTTTTAAATTATTTTTATCGGGGCAACCTTCTGAACCAGAATAGGTTCAGAGAGAGTCCCAATTTCATTCTTCTTCATGACTGAATAATATTCCACTGTGTGCATGTACCACTTTTTCTTCTTACATTTATCCATTGTTGGACACTTAGGTTGATTTCATATTTTGGATATTGTGAATAGTGCTGTGAAAAAATAACATGGAAGTGCAGATGTCTCTTTAATATATTGATTTCCTTTCTTTTGGATATATATCCAGTAGTGGAATTGCTGGATCATATGATGACTCTATTTTTCATTTTTTGAGGAACCTCCATACTGTTCCCCATAGTGGCTATATTAATTTACATTCCCTGCAACAGTGTAGGAGAGTTCCCCTTTCTCCATATCCTCACCAGCATCTGTTATGCCCTGCCTTTTTTATAAAAGCCATCTTAACTGGCGTGAGATTAGATCTCATTGTGGTTTTGATTTGTATTTCTCTGATAAATAGTGATGTTGAACATTTTTTTCATATACCTGTTGGCCATTTGAATGTCGTCTTTTGAAACATCTATTCAGATCTTTTGCCTGTTTTTAAATCAGTCTAATTTATTTGTTCTTTTGCTGTTGAGTTGTTTGAACTCCTTGTATATTCTTATTATTAATCCTTTGCCAGATGGATAGTTTGCAAATATTTTCTCCATTCTATGGGTTATCTCTTTACTTTGATTGTTTCCTTTACTGTGCAGAAACTTTTTAGCTTGATGTAGTCCCATATGTGTATTTTGCCTGGGTTGCATGTGCTTTTGAGGTCTTACACAAAAAATCTTTGCCTAGATCAATGTCCCAGAGCAATTCCTCAATGTTTTCTTCTAATAATTTGATGGTTTCAGGCCTTACATGTAAGTCTTTAATCCATTTTGATTTGATTTTTGTGTACAGTGAAACATAGGTCCTAGTTTCATCATTCTGAATATAGTTATCCAGTTTTTCCAGCACCATTTGTTGAAGAGACTGTTCTTTCCGCATTTTATGTTCTTGGTGCCTTTGTCAAAAATAAATTGGCTGTAAATGTATGGATTTCTATTTGGATTCTCTATTTTGTCCCATTGGTCTATGTGTCTGTTTTAATGCCAGTACCATATTGATGTGGTTAGCAGAGTTTTGTAGTATAATTTGAAGTCAGATAGTGTGATACCTCCAGTTTTCTTCTTTTTGCTCAGGATTGCTTTGGCTATTCAGGTTCTTTTGTGATTCCGTATAACTTTTTTGATTGTTTTTCTGTTTCTATGAAGAATGTCATTGGTATTTTGATAGAGATTGCATTGAATCTGTACATTGCTTTGGGCAGTATTGTCATTTTAACTGTGTTACTCCCTCTTAATTCATGAGCATGGAATATGTTTCCATTTTTTGATATCGACTTCAGTTTCCTTCATCAGTGTTATATAATGTTCCTTGTATAGATCTTTCACTTCTTTGGTTAAATTGATTCTTTGTAGCTATTGTAAATGGGATTGCTTCCTTGAATTCTCTTTCAGATTGTTTGCTATTGGCATATATAAATCTACTGATTTTTGTATGTTGATTTTTGTGTCCTACAACTTTACTGAATTTATCAGTTCTAAGAATTTTTTGGTGGAATCTTTAGGTTTTTCTATATATAAACCATTTTGTCTTCAAAGAGGGACAATTTGACTTCTTCCTTTCCAATTTGGTGCCCTTTATTTCTTTCTCTTGCCTTATTGCTCTGGCCAGAACTTCCAGTATTATGTTGAATAAAAGTGGTAAATGTGGGCATCCTTGTCTTGTTCAAGATTTTAGAGGAAAGGCTTTCAATTTTTCCCTGTTCAGTGTGGTATTAGCTGTGGGTTTGTCATATATAGCCTTTATTATTTTGTATATTCCTTCTATACCCAATGTGCTGAGGGTTTTTATCATAAGGGGATATTAGATTTTATTGAATGCTTTTTCAGCATCTATTAAAGTGATCATAGGGTTTTTTGTTCTTGGTTCTGTTAATGTAATGTGTCATGTTTATTGATTTGCACATGTTGAACCATCTTTGCCTCCCTGGGATGAATCCCACTTGATCATGGGGAATTATCTTTTTAATGTGTTGTTGAATTTGATCTTCTAGTATTTTTGCGTTTATGTTCATTAGTGATACTGGCCCATAGTTTTCTTTTTTTGTTGTGTCCTTGACTGGTTTTGGAATCAGGGTAATGCTGGCCTTGTAGAATGAGTTGGGAACTATTCCCTCTCCTTCATTTTTTTGGAAGAGTATGAGCAGAATTGGTATTCTTTGAATGTCTGGTAGAATTCACCAGTGAAGCCATCAGGTCCTGGGCTTTTCTTTAATGGGAGACTTTTTATTATGGCTTCAATCTGGCTATTTCTTATTGGTTTGCTGAGTTTTTCTATTTCTTCATGGTTCAATGTTGATAGGTTGTATGTGTCCAGGAATTTATCCATTTCTTCCAGGTTTTCCAATTTGTTGGCATATAGATGTTAATAATAGTCTCTAATGACTCTTTGTGTTTATGGTCTCACTTGGTCTCACTTGTTTTTTCTCCTTTTTCATTTCTGATTTTATTTGGGTCTTCACTTTTTTCTTAGTTTAGCTGAAGTTTTGTCGATTTTGTTTCTCTTTTCAAAAAACCAACTTTTTATTTCATTGGTTTTCCGTAGTCTAAATTCTATTTATTTCTGCTCTGATCTTTATTATTTCTTTCCTTCTACTAATTTTGGGTTAGGTTTGTTCTTTTCTAGTTCTTTGAGGCACATTATTAGATTATTTGAAGTCTTTCTGCTTTTTTGATGTAGGCATTTATTGCTATAACTTCCCTCTTACTGCTGCTTTTGCTGTATTCTATAGATTGTAGTGTGTTATAGTTCCATTTTTAGTTGTTTCAAGAAATATTTAAATTTCCTTAATTTATTCATTGAACATTCAGGTGTTGCTTAATTTCCATGTGTTTGTGTGTTTCCTGAAGTACTTCTTGTTATTGATGTTTAATTTTGTTCCATTGTAGTCAGAAAAGATACTTCACGTGATTTCTGCTTTTTTGAATTGTTCAGACTTGTTTTGTGGCCTAAGATATAGTCTGTTCTGGAGAATGTTCCATGTCCAGATGAAAAGCATGTGTATTCTGTGGCACTTGGGTGGGATGTTCTAGAAATGTCAGGCTGATTTGTTCTAGTGTGTAGTTTAACTTTGATGTTTCTTTGTTGATTTTTTTTCTCTGGATGATCTGTCCTTTACTGAGGGACTGTTTTACTGTTACTGTATTGCAGTCTGTCTCCCTTTAAATCTATTAACATTTGCTTTTTATATTTGGCAGTGCTGGTCTTTTTTCTCCTTTAATTGTGTATCTTCAAATAGCCTCTTGAGTTGACTGATTCTTTCCTCTGTGTGATCCTTTCTGCTGTTGAGAACCTCTAATGACTTTTTCAGTTCAGCAAATGTATTTTTGAGTTCCAATATTTGATTTCTTGTACTATTTCAATCTCTGTTAAATTTCTCCAATCTGTTTCTGAATTGCTTTTCTGTGTTATCTTGGTGATCACCGAATTCCCTTAAAATGGCTGTTTTTGAATTCTTGGTTGGAGGGTTCCCAAATTGCTGTCTTGCTAGGGACAGTTGGTTCCTCACTTTGCTGTTAGAGGAGGCCTTAGTTCCCTGTTTGCTGTTGTTTCTTGTGGATGTGCATCTGTATATTTGCATTGAAGGATAGTTCTTTGTTCCTGTCTTTTCTTTTGGCCTTGTTTTCTGTTTTTCAAGCTCCCATGTTTGGATCTACTTGTTTTGGTTTTTATTATGTGTTTGCTTAGTGATTCTTTGTAATATACCTCTTGATTTTCTTTTTCTTTTTCCTGCTAGATTGCTGCCTCCTTTTCGGCACCAGCTGGCACCTTAAGCCCAGGTTTGCCTCGGTTCTAGTAACCAATCAGTATGCTGCCCCTCCTGCATGGGGGGCGTCCCACAGGAGATATTCAGTAGTGTGGGAAGGCTGGCTATGGGTTCATGCCCAGGTGACTTGTGGAATGAACCTCCTACAGCGTGGTGCTTCTGAACAGCTGTTTTGATTTGGCGTCTCGTTTGGCTGAGTCACAGAGCAGAGTTTCTAGGGCTGGGAATAGTAGTCCCCCCTCTCATCTTTGTCTCTGGCTGTCCTCAGGGATACTTCTTCCTTTACATACTCCCAGAACTTCCTGTAATTTGAGGCAGAGACAGGTCTCCTGCCAGAGATCCTATGATGGTGGGAAGCTGGTTGTCCACCTTATTCTCTTTTTCCAGTGTAGTGATTGTGAGTCGGGGGGAAATTTTCTGCATTCTTGGTGCTGAGCATGTTGGGGAAAGGGGCATCACAGTTATGGAAGTTCGGTTTTCCTTTCCTGCCTAGATTTTCTCATTTCTTCATGGCCCTGAAACTGTCTCCTCCTCATTTTTGAATTCTGGGATATTGCTGGTGATAATCTCAGCACTTTGTATTTGTTTTCGGTTTTCTGTGGAGCAGCTGAGTGAAGCCAGCTTGCTTCTACGCTGCCATTTTGGAACTGGAGGAATGTGTGATAGTACTTTGGAAGAAAGTCTAGTGTGTGCTGGTTAAGAGGCTGAGTTTTGGGGACCTAGATTTGAATGATCTCTTTAGTGCATTGTGTCTTGAGCAATTTATTTAATTTGTCCGGGCCTCATTTCCTCATTTGTAAAATGGAGATGGTGATAATACTCTACTTTGTAGGATTGTTGTGAGGATTGGCTCTGAGAACAGTGGCTGGCAAATACTAAGAGCTCAGTAAATATTAGCTATTTATTACCACCACTGCAACTACTATTATTGTTTCTACCACCACTTTGTCTGTTTATCTATTTTGTTTTAAAAATTAGTTACGTTCCTATATAATTATGTCGCATACTAGTGGAATAATAGGCAGCTGAATATAAAATTGGAGCTCAATAGATGAGACATAGAGATATGTTTTTTAAGACTGTTTGGCCTAAACCTTAGAGAAGAGCAGAAAAGACTAAGGATGAAGAATTAGGAAATACCCATAGTAAGGGTGCAGGAGGCAGAAAAGGAGCCAGTAAAAGAGTAGAGAGAGATTGTTTAGATAAAAAAGGAAAACAAGGCACATATGTTAGTGTAGAGGTTATATGAATTGGGATTAGATTTAGTTGCAACCAAGTACCAGAGACTTAAATGTGATAGAAGTTCATGTCTGTCAAGTTAGAAATTCCAGAAGTAGTCAGTTTAGGACTCACGTGGTTTGCCATAGTGTCACGTTTCCCCACTGTGCTCAGATTCTATTATTTTCCAAAGACACTTTAGGGCCTAAGAGAGCTACTAGCTTCAGCTATTTCACATACATTGCAATTATCAGAAGGAGAAAGAGAAGGACACTTCTCACTTCCTTTAAGGATACTTCCTGGAAGTTATATATTGCAGGTTGAGTATCCCTTATCCAATATGCTTAGATCCAGAGAATGGTTTCACATTGCTTTCACATTTTGGAATGTTTGCATTACTCTGTGGATATCCTGCAGGCCTTTTTGATACTTTCAACCATATCGTTATACTACACAGCAGAGAATAAGCAAAAAAAAAAAAAAAAAAAGGGAAGAAAGAGCATTGTGAATAATAGTAAGGCAGTGCATCTTAGCCCCATGTGAGGCATTGTGGGGAGCCTCCCATTGGTGTATCCAGTGTGTGCACGTGTCATTTTATTACCCTTTGTGGGCATGCTTGTGTGGAGGAATCTGGTGTGTGCAGATATATATTGCAGCTGATGGGAGCTGGGAGGGTCTTTCTTTCCTTGGGGACACTGAATAAACTATGTGTTGGGTGCCTGCATTGTGACTGCAGCCTGTCACATGAGGATCAGGTTTGGAATTTTTTACTTGTGGCATCATGTTGACACTCAGAACATTTTAGATTTTGTAGTATTATAGATTTTGGATTAGGGAGTTCCATGTCTACTACTTTTGCTCATATTCCATTGGTCAACCTTAGTCACATAGCCACACCTTGCTGCTGGAGAGGCTGCGAAATGTAGACTTTATTTTGAATGGTCAGTGCCTGGCCGTTCAAATAAAGAGCAGGAACAGTGAGAATAATCCCAGTGTAGCTAGATGAAGAATACAGGGTAGATAACAGTTAATTGTCTTTAGGACAGTTTAATTCATTATTGATTATTCTTGATAGAGTTTTTATAATTACTGAACTATGAGTACAAATTCACTCTTGTCAAATCGCATCAACAGGATGTTGTTTTTAGGGTGTAATCTCTTCATGAATTCTTGCTTAATTAGGATTATCAGTTCTCATAAAGAAAAAAATTATCTGTATGTATACATATGTATGTGTTTATGTGCATGTGTGTGTATACATCCCCCCATTTAACATTAGTGTTGGTCAAAATTATTTCATATGACAACAGTGTGAAGTAAAATTGATGGTAAATAAGTTGCTGATAACCCTCTTCTGTTGTTTTAAGCCCGTAATTTTACCCAGTCTTCTATTTGGAAATACTCTCCAATTTGGTTGTTTTTTTGGCCAATGTTTTTAATCTGTCTCTGTCCTTTTATATTACTACTCTGTCTCACTGCTGTTAATTATACTTCCTAAAATAGATAAATGAGCAGATTTAATTAAATGTGTTATTTGCACTGTCTCCTGATCATTAATGAATTTGTAAGTAAGGTCAGACCTATAATCTTTCTAGTATTACAATTCCTGAATCTTTACTGTCTACTCAATTGGTAATTATTTGCGTAAATTTTTTTTTTATTTTTGAAGCTTCTATATTTTGTGTGTTTGTGCTCTTTCAGTATTAGAAATATAAAGATCTTCTAACAAAAAGGAAACTTTTTCTGTAGGATATTCTGTCCCTTTCGGTTGAAAATGTTTTCTTTAGACATGTTTTTGAATGATGAACAATTAAGTTTATATGTTGCTATTTGGCTTTTTAAAAACAACTTAAAATATTTTATCAATAGATGTAGAGTTTAAAATAAACATGTTTTAAAAAGTCCAATAGTGAAAAAAGTAAGGATTTATAACAAAATATAGTGAGTAGTTTTTGTCCCACCACTCCCCACTCTCTCTAGTCCTCTCCCTAAAAGTAACTACTTTCAACTCCTTAAGCTATTTCTTCTGGCATCAACATATCTCTGTATTTAAAAATAATGTATGTACAATGGTATCTTTTGATTTACCAGTTTTTTTTTCATTATATTTGGAATTTCTATTATGGTAGAGAAAGTTTTAGTGTTATTAAATACCATCTCCACTGCTGCTTCCCCTAGCTTCTTAATTTAGTTATATTAAAATATTTGGTTAAGTCTAATAGTTAATGTTATGTTTACATTACTATGCCTGTGCAAATTTTATTTGCTGATAGTGTCTTAAATAGCCCCTCGGTGCAGTTTTCCACAAGGTCAATCACAGTAATCCGTCAGTTTGAATTTTTTTTATTTTTAATTCTTGGAAATTTCTTTTCTAGAGACTTCCAGTGTCCTACTATTGAAGCCTACTCCCTCAACCTGCTGCATTGCTGTTTTCCTGGTATGATTTACCCTTGTTGTTATCCTTAGATTTTTCTCTCCTGGGTTTGGTTCTCCGAATATTGTTAGAACTCATATCTTCTTCACACTTCATTTACCTCTTGCTTAGGTGGAGCACATCCTCTAGTAGTTGTGTTGGATTCAAAAGATGGTACCATGCCAGAGAGCATGAGGATGACAGCCTTCAGCATGCCTGCCCTCTCACATAGCTTCAATCTGGATTGGTTGCCTTCTGCTGCTGATGCACAGTTATCATCCTAGAGTCCCATTCGCTAGTATTCCTTCACTTCTCTCTTGTGTTGGATGTCTTGTTTTCCATATCTCATCTCTTCTTTCCTTTGGTTTGTTTCCTTGTTTGTTGTCAAAGGATGATGAGACCATCACTATCTAAAATATCTAATCAGGCACAATGTCCTGGAACAAAGCAAATTGCTAGTTTTATATAGTGTTTTGGGGGAGTGTGGCGCTCAGGGATTAGAAAATTTTAAGAGGCAGCAGAAGCAGATTAACATCATCTATAGAGGAATGATTACGTGGATGAGACCGTTGTTGATTGGTTGGCACTTGGGTATTTTATGGTAGTGATTTTCTTCCTAACTTTAAATTGATTGACTTTCAGAAGTAAGGGGCTAAGCTAACACTGATTGGCTTGTAAAAGAAAAGTAAGTTGCTTTTACATTCGAATGGGTATAAGTAGTCTTTGGCAACTTTTTACTATAGTTACGAACACTCAGTCTTTCCTAAATTTGTAAGAACTTTAAAATTCTCAATCTTTAGTAACTTTCTAGGAAAGCGTACGTGGTAGATAATTTTTTGAGCCTTTCCATGTCTGAAAATATTTTTGGTTTCTATTTTCACATTTGATTAATATAGTTTGGGTAAGTGTAAATTCTAGATTGGAAATATCTTTCTTCAGAATTTTGAAGGCATAGTTTCTTTTTTCTCCTCATCCTTTGTTGCTTTTGAGAAGTCTTAAGCCAATGTGAACCCTCTTCTTTCGTTTGGATCTTTTCACTGGAAACTTGTTAGATCTCTGCTTTGTCCCCAGTGTTCTGAAGTTTCACAATGATGTGCTTTGGTGTGGGTCTGTGTTTATTTTTATCCACTGTCCTGGGTGTTTGTGGGTACCTTTCAATATAGAAAGTTGGCATTTTTCTGGGACCTGGTGTATGGAATGGGGGTAGGGCAATAGATTTTAGGTTCAATATGCTTACTTAATCACCCAGTTTTAAAGACCTCTGCACTTTCAGTCAGCCCCTGATCCATAGATGGTCTATTCTACATTTTAGAGATAATCCCAAACTTTTTTTCACAGAGGAGGAGGGGATCTCAGGATCGCTCCTTTCACTCAGTGCCCTCCCGGCATTTCACTTCCAGTTCCAGAGTTGGTATGGCCAGTCCCTGACTCTCATGAGGATTTCTGACGGTAAATTGGGTTGAGTGGCAGCTTTCTCTACTGCTGGTTTGGAATTTGGCGTTTTAAGTTCTGCTACACATTGAGCATTCATCACTATATAACTTCCAGAGTTTTGTTACTTTTTTCTCTTCTCTGCTGTGTATCCTTGTAGATTTATGTTTTAAGACAAAACAAATTAACTTATTTCAGTAGAGTTTTTGGAGAGAAGCAAAATTATATGTGTACATGCATTCCATTCTCTTAACACAAAAACAGCTGTAAGACTAACTGGATATTCTTATGTGAAATAATATTACAATAGTATTACATGATTATTATACTTCTGATATGTGAAAGGTAGAAGAACAGAATATGTTGCTCAAATGCAATAACTAAGCATAGGTCTGCAGAGAGGGCACTGCTACAGAAAAGGAATAGTCATACCTTCCTTGATTGTGAGCTATTCCTTTAATTTCTAAAAATCATCATTGGAAAACCCACAAAAATGTTACATGTGTGTTATAAGAAAACAAGAATACGCTGATAAACATGAAGAAGAAAATAAGAATCACTTTAATTACACTACCCAGAGCTGCCCACTATTAACAGATCAGTGTATATATTTTTCTAGTCTTTGTTTATGCATTTGCCTATGTATTTGTGGACGTGTGTTTAAATGGAGCATACTATATGTATTATTTTGTTCCTTCCCCCATTTTTTCCAACCATAAAAGTATATGGCTCTTGAGTCGAGAATTTTTTTGCACAGAATCCTAGAGATTGTATTCTCATTAATGACATCTAACTCCCATTTACTTGATTGTACATTATGTGCCAGGCACTGTGCTGACTGACATCTTTGTTTTTCTGTTCAATTTATGTTGACATTATCTCAGACCACAGAAAAATTCCAAGAGTAGTACAGAGAGTTCACCCAAATACCCCAAATGTTAACATGTTACTACATTCCCTTTCGTATTTCTCTCTCGTGAGAGTAAAATGTAGAACATACTCCCTTTTATACCTAAATAGTTAAGTGTGCACTTTCTAAAAACAAGGACATTCTTGTATATAAGCCACAGTATAGTTGTCAAAATCAGGAAATTAACGTTGATTTAATATTACAGACTTATTCAGATTTTACCCATTGGCCCATCGTACTTTATAGCAAAAGAAAATTCCACGTCATGAGTGCACTCAGTTGTCATATCTCTAGTTTCCTTTAATCTGGTGCAGTTCCTGTTTTTTTCATGACATTGACTTGTTTTTTTGGAGACGGGGTCTCACTGTTGCCTAGGCTGGAGTGTAGTGGTGTGATCGTGGCTCACTGCAGCCTTGAACTCCTGGGCTCAAGCAATCCTCCTGCCTGAGCCTTCTGAGTAGCTGGCACTACAGGCACGCACCATCACACCTGGCTAATTTTTTATTTTTTGTAGAGGCAGATTCTCCCTGTGTTGCCCAGGCTGGTCTCAAACTCCTGGGCTCAAGTGATCCTCTTGCCTTGGCCTTCCAAAGAGTGTTGGGATTACAGGTGTGAGCCACTGCATCCAGCCGACATTGATATTTCTGAAGAGTGCAAGACAGTTATTTTGTAGAACATGTACAGTTTGAGTTTATTTGATGTTTTCTCATGATTGAATTAAGGTTATTCATTTTTGGCAGGAGTACCACAAAGTATTGTTATGCTTTTACATCATATCAGGAGGCACAAGATGTTCAAATACTGGTAATATGATTTTGGGTCAGTTGATAGTTACTGTTTTTCCTTTTGTAATTTTTTTGTGGTAAAATATATATCATTTATTTTTATGTTTATCCATTTTTAAGTGTATAGCTTAGTGGCATTATATTCTCTTTGTATTCACATTCACAGTCCCTTTGTGTAAAATACATAGATACTTGGTAAATATCCTGTCACTGTTTGAACTTTCACTCACTTATTTTAGTATCCATTTGTTGTAAACATCTTGTTACTCCTTGAACTTTTGCTCACTAATTTTAGTATCCATTGGTGATTTCTGCCTAATTTTCATAATGGTTCTTAAGTGGTGATATTCTAATCCCATTATTCCTTCTATGCTTATTTATAATAGTACTTTATTTATTTTGACACTGTCCCTGACTTGGCCAGTGGGAGCCCCTTCAGTTCTTTTGACATGCCCCTGTCATTCTTAGAGCATGTATTCTAGGCTTATCTTGCATGTTCCCAGCCCCAGCCTTGGAATAAGGAATTTCTTCTCAGAGCCCTGGTTCCTTTTAATAATGACTTTGAAAGCCACAGTCTGGACTCTAGATGTCTTGGTTGCGACTGTTACTGCTTCTAGGCCTTCTCAGCTGACATCTAGGAGATAGGTATATGTGAGAGGAGGAAGTGTGTGTGTTTGTATGTGTGCACACACTAGTACATCTTTATTAAAAGCAGTGAGTTTATACATATACCTCAGATTCTGACCCAACACTACAGGGTTTATTCTTTCCTTTCCTCATTCCGTATTTATAGCTCTGTTTTCCAACAATGAGAAACCTGGCCTTATTACTCATATTTTTGCTTATTGGTTCAACTCTAGAATATAAGAAAATAGTTTAAGAATTGTTAACTCATACCACCATTTAAAAGACACCTCGGAAGTAGAATTCAATGTTTGTTTATAGTGTTTTTCCTTTAGCCTAAGGGCAGGTAGTCTAAATCTGTGCTGTGTAATAATAGGGTAGCTACTAGCCACATGAATAGAGATGTGTTACAAGTGTAAAATGTACATTGGATTTGAAAACTTACTACAAAATAAATATGAAATATCTCACTGATACTTTAATAATAGTTTATGTTGATTATGTGTTGAAATATTTTAAGTGTATTAGATAAAATATATTAATAAAATTAATTTCACTTTAATGTGGCTACTAGAAAATATTATTAAATTACGTACGTGGTTCCATTATATTTCTATTAGAATGTGCTGATATAAAAACCGTGTTCAAAAGTTACTTGGATTAATTTTCCTTCTCTAACATTCTTTCCCTTCTCCCTGGGGTTATGTTACTCATTTGAAATACAGTGTACTTCATTTATTTCTATTTGTATTCTGTCTTTTTCGCTTGATCCTAATTGATCTTATTTATTCCACAGCATGTGAAACATCAACATGTTTCCAAAAGTCAGAACTCTACAAAAATGTTTATACTCAGGGCACTGTCACCCATTCCTTCTGTCCTTCTCACTCTAACCTGTCCTCTGTAGGTTACCAATCTCATGATTCCCCCAGTTACCCTTCATGTGTTTTTTCCCCTCAGGATTGAGGAGATAGATGCATATTTTCTTATTTTTCTTTCATTCTTACACAAAAGGTAGCATACTATAGATACTCTTTTGTACTCTTATGCTGTTTCTAATATTTTGAATTTACAAAAAGTGCTGCAACTTTGTCCATATGTATTTTGGTATGTTGGAGGTGTATTTTTGGGTAAATTTTCAAAATGGAATGGTTGGGCCAAAAGTTAAAAGCATATGTAGTTTTCTTAAATACTGCTAAATCCCTTTCTGCAGAGGTTGTATGAATTTGAATTCCCATCAGCAGGATATGAGAGGGTTAGTTTCCCCACAACCTCATCATCAGAGTGTGTTGGCATACTTTTTGATTTTTGCTAACTTGGTAGGTAAGAAATAGTATCTCAGTATAGTTTTAATGTTTGTTTCTCTTGTTATTAGTGAAGTTGAACATCTTTTCATATGCTTAAGGGTCATTTTTATATCTTTTTGTGTGAAATATATCTTCATTTTTCCATCAGGTTTTTGGTCCCCTCCCCTTTCTCAATTGTTAGGAGTTTTTAATATATTAGGAATATTAGCTCTTTACTGGTGATGTATGTTACAAATATTTTCTCCCAGTTTGTAGTGTTTGTGCGTGGGTATGAATGTTTAGACCTTTATTTAGTCCAGTTTTGGAATTTTTTGTTTTATCTGAATTTTGGATTAAATTTAGAGGCTTTCCTTGGACCCATGGTAAATAATTCACCTGTGTTTTATTCTAGTACTTCTGTGGTTTTAGTTGTTAATTTGGATCCTTGATCCATTTGGAGGTACAGTTTCTTTAAAAATGAATAAAAAGACCAATTTTGCCCTAGTGTTCTTTGATATGCTACCTTTATCATATATGAAATTTCCATTTGGTGTACTTCTGGACTTTCTATTTCTGTACCATTATCACACTGTTTCAATTATAGAGGCTTAATAGTATATCAAGGGCTAGCTTTTTAAATTTTTAGTGTTTTCCTGACTCTTCTTGCATGTTTATTTTTCTGTTGAACTTTAGTATCAGCTTTTCTGTCTCAGTAAAAAAGCTTGCAGGTATTTTTATTGGGGTTATGTTAAATTTATAAATTAACATGGAAAACTGACTTTTTAATGCTGTTGTTTTGTGCTGAGATTTCTGTCTAAGAACAAAGAATATCTTTCCATTTGTTCAGATCTACTTTTGTGTCTTTCAGGAATGTTTTAAAGTTTTCTTCATATTTAACTCCTCGATAAATTCTCCATTTTTTTTTCAGCTCAATAATATGTCTTGTAGATCTTTCTTTTGTATGTCTGCATAATTTTCTACAGTGTGGATGTACCATAATTTATTTAACCTGGCTGATATGGGTGGACATTAAAGTTATTTAAAATTTTTCACTATTGTAAACAGTTCTGGAATAAGTAAATATCCTAGTAGAAGTCTAGTTACTTATGATAAATTTATCAAAGGAGAATTGCCTCATCAAAGGTCTTTTGACACATAAAAGTTTCTGAAACATATTGTTAACAGCTTTCCATATTAATAAAATGTGTACCTCCACTAACACTGTGTTTGAGCCCTATTCTGTTGACATTCAGCAAAACAGAACCTTATTGCTCTTTTTTAATATTTGCCAGTTTGATAGCAAAACAAAATAAGTTTATATTGCATTTCTTTGCTAACTGATGAGTTTTATTTTTTATCCATCTACCATTCAGCTGGCCAGCATATACTTACTGAGTATCCACCATGTTCCGTAAGCTATCGCATGTATTAAAACTGTAGTAATGACTAGAAGTTGAACATCTGTTTGTGTGTGTGTGTGTGTGTGTGTGTGTGTGTGTTTGAGATATGATCTTGTTCTGTCACCCAGGTTGGAGTGCAATGGTGCCATCACAGCTTACTGCAGCCTCGACCTGCTGGGCTCAAGCAATGTTCCCACCTCAGCCTCTTGAGTAGCTGGGAGTACAGGTGCATGCTACCATGCTTGGCTGATTTTTATATTTTTTGTAGAGACGGAATTTTGCTGTGTTGTCCAGGCTGGTGTCGAAATCCTGAGCTCAAGTGGTCTGCCTGCCTCGGCTTCCCAAAGTGCTGGGATTACAGGTATGAGCCTCCACGCCTGGCCTCTTTTTGTGATTTTTATTATTTTGTGTCTTATCTCTTTTTTTTTGTTGACAGTTAGTAGACTTTCCTGTTCTCAGGTCTGAGAATGACAGAAGATGGCATTTCCTTATTCCATTTGGTTGATGAGCTTCTAAAAAGTGCTTTTGTATGTGTGTCTTCATTGCACATTCTGTGGCAAATCACTGTGTTAAACTCTTAGACTTACAAAGTGAGACAATGAAAGTTAAGTGCCTAGACAGGTGTCAAAGAAATAACTGTATATTTTTATAAAAATAACTTATTATTACTATTTTTCAGGTGAGGCTGTTGTCAGGAACTTTTATACAGTTCGCCTTCAGAGACAGTCTATCTGCATGTTGTGGAGTTTTATTACTAAGAAAATAAATGTTACTTATATGGTAAGTTGCCTTTACTTATGCATATTTTATAGAAATACTGTCTGTTTACTCTAAAGATTTGTTTGCTTGTATTTTGTTTCTTCAGTGTCATTTTATTTTGTAACTGTCATGTAAAACAAGTTTGAAAATGGCAGTTTCCTGAAAGGTGTAGGGTCTTCTGAAGATTTTCTTACTTCTATTTACTATCTGTCTTAATTTTATTGTTTGTAGTAGAGAGGAGAACAGGGGCTGTTTAAATATTGGGATTCGTTTTCAGAGTTGGATCACTAGCTTTGCTCTGTCTCTTTGCACTGTAACAGCTGAGAGTTAACATCCTTCTTGTCAAGTCCTGGCTTCCCTATAACTCATATAGTGAGCAGCAGAGATGCAGTGTTATTTTAAGGATTTGATTAACTGATTCAGGAAGAATAGATGGTCATTTAAATAGTAAAGTATTATTAAACAGAATGAATAATGTTATTAAATAACTTAGAAATGAAAAAAGATAACTGATTTTAACTTTTAAATATTACCCTGTAAGTATTTGTCAGTTAAAAAAATTTTTTTTTCAAGGAAGATTTAGTAAGTTGATATGACCTGCTGTTTTGTGAGAGGTTTTCTTACTCACATCCTCTGATGATCTTTTGAGTATATTCCAGCTTCTGACTCTCCTGTGTAGCCAGTGATGATGGGCCAGCCGATGTGTAGGGTGATAGCTTTAGGGGTAACCGGAGGGTTGGTCACAGCAACCGTCAGAAGAGAAATATACTCATGTGCTGCTGACGCACATTGCAAAAATTGGATGGACGCTATGACATGATAATGGTGATTTGCCGAATTTTCTCTTAAATAGTTTTGTGCAGCTAAACACAGTGAGAAATAAATGTTGATGTTGAGAGCTGAGTTCAAACAAATTAGTCTCAAACAGAATCCAGGGATGAGGAAGTATAGGCACAGAAAAAAGAGAGGAACAAGATTATCCTTAGATTTGTTTTTTCTTAGTCTTCTTGCTTTTGTCAGCATCAGAAAACTGTCTTAGGTATTTCTGGATGTTCTGCATGGCTCATGTGAGTAGAAGCATAGGATTTCATTGTGAATGACTGAAAAGGCCTACATCTCAGAGCAAATCAAAGTGAGTTTTAATCTTGGTTATTTGAAATCTCCTTGTACCTGTCTTATTAGGAGTATTATTTTTTTTTTTAAGAAGAAACTAATTTGCAGCTGGCTATAAAGAGTGACATTGTGTCTGGGAAAATGCTGTACTAACACACTGTGCTGTCCCACAAGAGTACTTCTCAAGTCCCCGAACGCAGTGCTGACAATCTGTGACAGCCTGTGAATTGTTGGGCAGCAGTTGGGGAAGATGGACAGCAGAGTGAGGTGGTTGTGTGTAAGTTAGAGGAGGTGGGGAGGGGAAGAAGTGAGAGAAGAGCAGAGCAGTTTCTAAGTTTTGTGGGCAATTTGAATGGAAGGTGTTTTAGTTGTTGGGTTCTGCTAATACAGCTGTGAAATAAACAGCTAGAAGGTGGGGCAGAAATAGTGTATTTCACCTTTCCTTTCGAGGTATTATTGATTCTGTCATCAAAACTGTAAGGTTGTCCGGGCATGGCAGCTCACCCCCGTAATCCCAGCACTTTGGGAGGCCCACGTGGGCAGATCACTTGAGGCCAGGAGTTTGAGACCAGCCTGGCCAACACAGGGAAACCCTATCTCTACTGTAAATATAAAATATTAGCTGGGCATGGTGGTGTACGCCTGTAATCCCAGCTATTCCGCAGGCTGAGGCATGAGAATTGCTTGAGCCAGGCAGGTGGAGGTTGCAGTGAGCTGAGATTGCGCCAGTGCACTTCCAGCCTGGGCGACAGAATGAGACTCTGTCTCAAAAAATCAAATAACAAAAAACCCTGTAAGGTTCTATGTTCTATTGAACCCTGATGAAAGTATGGGTTGGATGGAATTAAAACTTTTGAGGAGACTAGAAATATCACATCATACCAGGAAATGAAACTATAAAGGTAAGGGTAATGGGGATAGGGCTTATCTTTTCCAGGAATTATTATAGTAGTAGTAAGGCCAGTTACCATATCTAGATCCACAATGGCTAGGTCTTTATCTCAGACAAATGTACATCTTGTTATTTATTTATTTGATTGATTTGATACGTATGCTATCTGCTGTTACTGTTTCTATAGCAAGCATTGTCAGACATCAAAGACAAGAATTTCTGGATATTATTTGGATTGTGGAGTAGAATTTAATATGGGCAAGTTATAGTTCAGTTCTTTCTTTCAGTATGAGAATAGTTATACAAAGTAAATAGCTTTGCTACAATGAACCTTTGGCTGTAGCCAGACTAATATTAGGGACTGAATGTTTGTGTTCCCCCTAAACTCATATATTGAAATCTGGTCCCCAATGTGATGGTGTTGGAGGTGGGGCCTTCGGGATGTAATTTAGTCATGAAGGTGGAGCCCTCATGAATGACATGGCTTCCCCTATAGGAAGAAGCCAGGGACCAGGTGCAGTGGCTCACGCCTATAATCCCAGCACTTTGGGAGGCCAAGGCGGGTGGCTCACCTGAGGTCAGGAGTTCGAAACCAGCCTGACCAACATGGTGAAACCCCATCTCTACTAAATACAAAAAATTAGCTGGCATGGTGGCACATGCCTGTAATCCCAGCTGCTTGGGAAGCTGAGGCAGAAGAATCACTTGAACCCAGAGGTGGAGGTTGCAGTGAGCTAAGATTGCACCATTGCATTGCAGTCTGGGCAACAAGAGTGAAAACTCTCTCTCAAAAATAAAACAAACAAACAAACAAACCAAGAAGAAGCCAGGGAGCTAGCTTGCTCTGTTTCTGCTGTATGAGAGTACAATGGGAAATCAACCTACTGCAACCTGAAGAGGGCCTGCTCCAGAACCAGGCCATGCTGGCACCCTGATCTTGGACTTCTAGTTATTAGAATTGTGAGAAATTTTTGTTGTTTTTAAGCCACCCAGTCTGTGGTACTTTGTTATAGCAGCATGAACTGACAGACAGTTTCTATAAGTCTCCAAAATAACACTCTGACTTTTTGCCTCTTCACATGTTGAGTCTATTCTTTCCACTTGTAATATCTCCCCTCAGTTCTGTGTCTGAACTTCTAAATCTGCTTCTAAAGGCCTAGCCTCAGTTCCACCCACTTTATGACATTTTCCTCACCCATTCCAAGCCCTTAGTGATATTTTTCTCCTCTGGTTTCTATCATTTAGTGCTTTTCTCTTTATTTGGTAGTTAGAGACGTATATTCCCTTAAAACAACATTAAAACAATCTTTCCAATTAGGTAGAGACATCTTAAGGGGAAGCTTCATTTTTACTCTCTCGGCTCACTGCAACTTCTGCCTCCCAGGTTCAAGCGATTCTCCTGCCTCAGCTTCCCGAGTAGCTGGGACTACAGGTGCGTGCCACCATGCCCAGCTAATTTTTTGTATTTTTAGTAGAAATGGGGTTTTACCGTGTTAGCCAGGATGGTCTCGATCTCCTGACCTCCTGATCTGCCCACCTCAGCCTCCCAGAGTGCTGGGATTACAGGCGTGAGCCACCGCGCCTGACCCCTGCTTTATAATTTCTGCTACCCCAGCAGTGATGTCAATACAATATGTGCACTTAGTAAGTATTTGATGGTAAAAAAAAATGCCATTGCCTATTGTTAGCTTTTACCCATCTTTAACAATTATCTTTCTCTTTGTATCATAAGAATACTAGATAAGAATTCAGTTTAAATACCTGAGCCATGTTCGTTCAGGACATGATTCTTCTTGAAAGCCTTCTGTAGCCCTGTGTACAGGCATTCTGTTCCTTAAAGTAACGTTGCTTTGAAGATGTTACTGTATTGTAATTATTTGTTATTCTTGAAACTCTAATTAATAAACTTTGAAACTGCATAGAAGAGAAACTCTTAAATTTATTAACTTGCTAATGTTTTCTTTGCCTGAAACTTGCTTTTGGTTTCTCAGTGTCTCACCAGGCACATTTCACACTGGCTGGTATAGCTCCAAGGAGGGAGGTGATAGATACGGAGCTGTAGCTATGTCTCTAACAGACAGACTCTACCTCATTTATAATTATTCATTTTTGTTGTTACTGTGATTTGGTATTTTAAAAATTAAACTATTCTGTGCTATGCATTTTTACAAACATACATACAAAATAAATAGCTTTGCTACAATGAACCTTTGGCTGTAGCCAGACTAGTATTCTGGGCTATGCATTTTTACCCCAACGTAATTTTTAGAAGGTATGTGTTTTAGTCTAGTGTAGTAGTTAGATGCAGGGACTTTGAAATCCAATCCAGGGACTTTGAAATCCTATCCAACACTTGGAAACTGTGTAATCTTAAGTAACTTAAGTTTCAGATTTTTCATCTGTAAAATTGGGATAATAATAGCTACCTCTTAGTATTGTAGTTGGGATCAAATGAGATAACATATATGACACTTAGCTGAGATTGAGTCTGGTGGCTTCTACTTTCAAAATTTACACAGTGGTTTATTAGCTTTACTCTGTGAATCTTAAAGAGGAAAAAAAATCAAGTTTAATGCATGTCAAGGTTGAGGTAAAGCCCCCAAAGCTTTATCCATTTGAGCTCCTTTATTGTCAACTCTAGGATGTCAGTTAAACCCAGAATAGACCCAGGAGAGGAACTAATTTCAAATAACTGTAGAAACAGACCAACCTCCAGATGTGTAATGAGGGAAAGAAGTTTTAAGAGGGAGTTTTTTTCTTCTCTCCCTGCCCCCTACCACCAGTTACATATGCAGAGTAGGAAGCAAACTTTTCTCTCTACCTTTCTATTACATATTATATTGCCATTGTTCAGTATATTAAAGCTTGTATTTGACTGCCTTTTGAGGTGGTCAATAATAGGTGCTAACATTAAACTTGGAGCAGTTAAGTTGGTGAGCTGTGGGGTTACCTTGTCAGTGGAGTGTGAAAAAGACTAAGCTGCGGACTGTTTCCCAGCCTATAAAGCATGAAATCAGTTGGTGCTGATGCGTGACGACTATAGCCAGTGTAGTATAAAATGAGTTGGGGGCATGAATTGTGTTATGTTGTGAGAAAGACCTTTTCATGCCAGTTTATTTATATATTTTGGGACCTCCAAGATGCTACTGGAATCATGTATCTTGTATCTTTTGTTGTCTTGATACTCAGTTTTTTCATGAAATGTTTCTTCCAGTTGTGCAAGCTGTATTTTTTGTCCAGCTGCAGGCAGAGAGGCAGAGGCAGTAAATATAAATGTCCAAGGCAGACTAATATTAAAATACTGTATTATATTCTGTTTAAGATTGCATCTGAAAATACCGTCTGCAGTTAGTATCTGATGTACAGGTTTCTTCTGTTTTAGACTCAAGATTTGAAAGTATGCTCTACATTCTACTTTGAGCTTCAACCAGTTTCACTGGTTGGTGGTCCCATGTTGAAATGTGCCTCTGGAGAAGGAAAGTAGAGAAGGGCAGCATTTTCAAATGCTTGGAAGAGTTGGTAGGAAGAAGTATAGATATTATTCTTATGGGGAATAGAAGAGAGGGTGTTCCTCTCCTGACACCTGGTGAGGTTCTTTACCATATGGCTTTGAGAGTGAGGCAAGGTGAATGAGGAAGTTTCAGAGACAACAGTGAATTATTGTCAGCCTTTTTAAGTCTGGAAGGTTATTGGAAATAGGCATGCCATGAAAGCATTAAAGATCTTTCATTCTTATCTTAGTTGGTTTTCTCTTTTTATAGCAGCAGTCTTTGAACTCTTTTTGGTTGCTTGGCAGTTACATGGATTCTAAGCAAATTGTGAATATTTATGAAACTAATGCATCATTGTGAGACCATTCTGCTGAATATCAGGCAGTCTAGTGTAGTAGTTAAGCGCAGGGACTTTGAAATCCTAACCAACACTTAGAAGTTGTGTGATCTTGAATTATTTAAGCTTCAGATTTCTCCTATATAAAATTGGGATAATCATAGCTATCTCTTAGTACTATAGTTGGAACCAAATGAGATAATGTATATACAGTGTTTACCACACTCCCTGTCACATAGTAAGTACTCTGTAAGTGGTAGCTGATTATTCTTCTTTTCCTCTACTACTACTAAATCACTACTCTACCACTACTTCACTTTTGCTTGTAGGGCCTAAACCGTAATGAAACAGAAAACACAATTAGACATGGTTCATCGCGGCAGATTTTGAAAAATATGTCATTGTTCTCTTGGGCATGGCTTAATAGTTCTTTCTTAACTAAGTAGAAACTATAAAAAGACTTTTTAAAATGAAAGATAAGAATCTTTGTCTTGGTTTAAGATAGCTTTGCAAATGAATGTACAAAACTAGTTGCTCTAAAATGTATTGCTTAATGCAAATAAATCAGCCTTTATATGAGCTTAGGGCGTATGTAAAACTAACAGTTTGAAGAATTGTCATTCCTTATTACTCACTTAACATAACCTTTTTTTTTTTTTTTTTTTTTTTTTTTTTTTCGGAGTGAGTGCTTATTTTGGGAATTGTTTGAAGTTTTTTTCTCGTGCCAAGAATAGTCACAGTAGAAGTCTTGTCCAGTGTATGAGGCACATTTTTGGGGGAATGGGATGGAAAAATCACCCTGATCATTTAACCTTAATGGTAATGAGTATTAGTGTGGATAATATATTTGGATTTGATGTGTATTATGTGATTATTTCTTCAGCACAATTAACTTCCTGATTAAACTTTGCTCAGCATATATCCTGAGCGTATACTCGGTGGAAAACTGATAATACTGCTATAATGGTGGTAACACTGCTAGTTTAGTTGATAGACAATCTGGGCTCTGGTCTTAGTTACTACCACTCAAATAGTCTTAGATAAATCCCTCAACCAGATGGTTTTAAAAGGCTCTTTTCAGCTGTAAGCTTTTTGTTTGTTTGTTTTGAGACTGGGTCTTGCTCTGTCACCCAGGCTGGAGTACAGTGGCACAGTCATAGTTCACTGCACCCTCAAATTCATGGGCTCAAGCAGTCTCCCTGCCTCAGCCTTCCAAGTAGCGAGGGTTACAGGTATGTGCTACTGTTTCCAGCTAATTTTTTATCTTGTTTTAATTTTTTAGAGACAGAGTCTTGCTAAGTTGCCCAGGCTGGTCCTGAACTCCTGGCCTCAGGCAGTACTCCCACCTCGGCTTCCCAGAGTGCTGGGATTGCCTGCGTGAGCCACTGTGCCTGGCTTCGGCTATAAGATTTGAAGATTGGTATGGAGGTAGCTTAGAAACTGGAAAATGTAGTAGTGACACATTTTGGCCACCAGAGGGTGAAATCCAGTCATTGAAGTTGTGCTCTGTATTTGACCAGAATGTGGCATTCTTGGAAATGAAGAGGACACATTGCCCCTCTGTTCATTTAGGTTAAGTTGTAGAGCCTCTTGCTCTCTGATTCTGCTTGCACTTATTATCTTTCTGCTCTTTTCTTTTCAAAACTTTCTGGGTAGGACTGGGGCAGATACTAAAAGGAGAAGAAAGGAATAGAGGTATCTAATTGTCAGATATTCATCCAATTTTGTTCTGTAAGATAATAAATGGCTTTCAGATGACCTATGGGCAACCTTGATGGGAAGCACAATAGTATAGGTCACCACACTTAATTATTTGTGGCCACCTTCCTTCCCCAAAACACACAGCCATGCACACAACACTTAACCCTCATTGCCTTCACTGTCTCTGAAATTCCAAGGATGAAAACAGAATGTCTGAGAAATATAGTAGCACGAGCACAGCCCTTATAATTGAAACCAAGATTCCAGTCTTGTATTGCCACTTAATATCTGTGTAACCACGGACATTACAATTTTGAATTCTCAGTATCTTTATCTGAAAAACTAGGATGTTGAATTCTGACCTATACAATCCCTTTCAGTGAGTCTAATTCCAAGGCTTTGTAAAAATTCTTTAATGTTTATTTGAAGGGCAGTGCTATTCTTAATACAACACTTTAATAAAGTAGTATCTTTAAACAATAGCATGTTCTTTTTTGATAGAAACAGCTGTAGATGTTGTTAAGGCATAAATATTTAAGTATTAAGTAAACTATCATGACATCAAATAGAAAGATAGTTACTACTCCACTGTGGCATTTTTTTAGCCCCATAAACAAATACAAACTAATTCTCTGTGAATATAGGCTCAGGATGGCGGTGGTTCATTCAAGAGGGGCCAAGACTAGGAGGAGCCAGGCCAAGCTGATTTCGGGTATAGTTAATAGTGAAACATTTTGAGAAGAAGTCATTTGGGGATAAGTAAGCTTAGCAAAAGAGGGCGTGTAGGTCCTGGGAACCTATGTCATGAAGCTGGAGTCAGAATCCATTTCTTCCAGCCACACCGGTGGAAATAACTTTGACACAACATTCAATTATACAAGTCCAAGTTGCTGTCTGAGAGCTCAGGATGATAAGATGGAAGGAACAAGGAAAGGCATGGTAGTCTAAATACCCAGACAAGCTGAGATGAGTGTCTAGAATGTGACAGGGCAAATGGACTCAGAAGTGTGCTTGTGAAAGCAGGCAAGGATTAGTACTTACTATTATATTTGATATGTACGCAAGAGAGTAGAAGCCAGTCAAGCTGACTGGGTAGAAACAACATTTTAGGATTATGTTCAAAAGATAATTTTAATCTGTCCTGGTTTTAATCACTATCCTTGGTGTTGGTAGAGAAGGTCTATTTGGTATGTCTAAGGCTCTACACATGTTTGAGGCTGGTGATTATATCACTGACAAACTCTAGGTTGTTTAATGGTTCTAATAGCTTTACACTCCACGGGATATACATGTATTCACAGATCTGCTCACTACTGCTGCAGAGTTCATTTCACAGAAATGAACTGGCTAGTAAAAAATTTGGCAGGCAAACTAGCTTTTCGAGTAGCTGCTAGGAATGGAGCCCAGCTGTTCCCTTTGGGCTTGAGCTGTTGGAATTCATTGGGTTAGCAGCTAGAAAGAATGAAACTGTAACATTTTTAGCGTGGTTCATGATAGCAAAGCTGAGGCGTTAGGATTTCTGTTCTAGAGGTTTACACTGCAAGTAACTTAACTTGATTGTGTGTCTTAATATTACTGGGCTTCTGACCGCTGAAATATGGCTTGGATCGATGGTGGTTTGGGGAAAGTAGAAAGAGGGCTATCCGTCATCTGGAGGCTCCATAGAAGCTGGCTGATAATGCTGCTTTCACCGGGCAGCCATCTGTCCATCCATCCATCAGTAGGATGAAATGAGATTTAGCGGAACAGGCAGCCGTAACTCTGAGATACTTTCTAACCAACAATTGCAGCCCTGGCCTGAGTCTGACCACAAAGCACAACACTGGGGTTTGGCGGGATGTGGCAGCAAGTGCAGTCTCCTTCCCGTCACTGCCAGCCTAGTATGTATTCAGTATGAGGCTGTAGCCCAAGCTTACTTCCCATACAAAATTTGACCAAACTTGGGATGACAAGTAGACAGAAATAGTCTTTCAGCTCCAGACTAAAAATTTTACAAGTTGAGCAGACCCTTTCGGTGGGGGATTTTTTTGCTTAACACTCTGGGTACTTATAGTAATTCTGTCATTGTGGTACTTAGGGATGAGTTAAAGGTAATTTACTGATTTCATTTTATATAAATTCTTGTTTTTCTTCTTAAATCAAAATTTTTACCTAGATTGTTAGGTTGCAGAAATGGAATTTTCATTCTCTTATTTCTCTCTGCTCTCTTTGGTGGTGCTAATATGAAAGGAAAGAAAATGTAGATGGGGAAATGGGTAAAAAGTTCGAAGCAAGAAACTGGATGATCCCTAAAATGGACAGTTAGGCTCTGAATAATTGGTTCTGTACCATGTCTTCCTGGTTCTTTTGCAGGAACATTGAGCCTTCTGAGAGAGCCTCTTAGTATAGCTCTGTGCTCGTGTTGCCTGTCCTGGTACCGTCCCTAGCCATGGCCAGCTTCCTTGACTGCTTTCTCTCACTGATCACTTTAGACCTCAGCTCCTGCTCTTTGTTCTGAAACGTTGCTTTTCACTTCAGACTGGGGGAGGGGTAGAGGGAGCCTAATGTACCGGAGATGCTTCGGAAATGAGAGCCTTGGATGAATTCCTGGGCCTATTGATCCACCGGCAGTTTATGCATCCTGACATTCATAATCTCAGTAGGCTGCTGATGTTCCTGATTAATGGGCCCAGGGGCTGTCCATCCGTCACTTCACATTAATTACTGAAGAGGTGTTTTTCCAGTGATTTACCTGACAGCGGGCTGTGATAAATACCCCTGAGCAGAGTGGGCAGTGATTAATCACAGGGCCACACCCCTCCCCCTACTCTTTTTTCCCCCTAACCACAGGTTAGCATTGGGACCTGACCAAAGAGTGCCCGCTCCCCATAAGCTATCTATCTCCATAATTGCTTGTGGATGCATATTTATTGGGGCATGGGGCCTGGCAGATAGCATTCTAGAACTTGTGCCAAAGATGATGAAAAATAAATCTTCCCAATAGGAAGAGTATCTAACATGTTTTCACATGGGGCAGAGAAGTGTCTGTGAGCTGCCAGTATGTTGCTTTTTAAGAAATCTGATAGGAATATTGCCCACCTACTATGCATGCACTCAATACTGTAATGGTTGCTTTTTGAGCTTTAAAAAGAGGAGATAGAACAACTTTTATGTTTGCTATACTTGTAGTATATTCAGGGAGAATATGTGAACAAATATGAGAAATTAGAGAACATTTCAAAGTACTAATATAATCTTGAGAGAATTGGAGTAGAACTTCAGGATTCCATTTCTTACTTTGTGGCCTTAGAAAGTGAAATTTAGTTAACTATTTAAATGTTTTAATGTTTTTCTTTTTTTAAAATCTAAATTAGTATTTAATGTTTTCACTATTAAAAAACACACTTTTTAGAACTGATTTGTGTGGTATATTATTTTCTTCTGTAGCTTTTTGCTTTTATTTGAGTTATAACTGCCTTATTGTTTCATTTGCTTGCTTTTTAAAGTAATTATCTAAATTTAGGTCCAAATTTTTTTTTTTTTAATTATTATACTTTTAAGTTTTAGGGTACATGTGCATAATGTGCAGGTTAGTTACATATGTATACATGTGCCATGCTGGTGTGCTGCACCCATTAACTCGTCATTTAGCATTAGGTATATCTCCTAATGCTATCCCTCCCCCTTCCCCCCACCCCACAACAGTCCCCAGAGTGTGATGTTCCCCTTCCTGTGTCCATGTGTTCTCATTGTTCGATTCCCATCTATGAGTGAGAACATACGGTGTTTGGTTTTTTGTCCTTGCGATAGTTTACTGAGAATGATGATTTCCAATTTCATCCATGTCCCTACAAAGGACATGAACTCATCATTTTTTATGGCTGCATAGTATTCCATGGTGTATATGTGCCACATTTTCTTAATCCAGTCTATCATTGATGGACATTCGGGTTGGTTCCAAGTCTTTGCTATTGTGAATAGTGCCGCGATAAGCATACGTATGCATGTGTCTTTATAGTAGCATGATTTATAATCCTTTGGGTATATACCCAGTAATGGGATGGCTGGGTCAAATGGTATTTCTAGTTCTAGATCCTTGAGGAGTCGCCACACTGTCTTCCACAATGGTAGAACTAGTTTACACTCCCACTAACAGTGTAAAAGTGTTCCTATTTCTCCACATCCTCTCCAGCACCTGTTGTTTCCTGACTTTTTAACGATTGCCATTCTAATTGGTGTGAGATGGTATGTCATTGTGGTTTTGATTTGCATTTCTCTGATGACCAGTGATGATGAGCATTTTTTCATATCTATTGGCTGCATAAATGTCTTCTTTTGAGAAGTGTCTGTTCATATCCTTCGCCCACTTTTTGATGGGGTTGTTTTTTTCTTGTAAATTTGTTTGAGCTCACTGTAGATTCTGGATATTAGCCCTTTGTCAGATGAGTAGGTTGCGAAAATTTTCTCCCATTTTGTAGGTTGCCTGTTCACTCTGATGGTAGTTTCTTTTGCTGTGCAGAAGCTCTTTAGTTTAATAAGATCCCATTTGTCAATTTTGGCTTTTGTTGCCATTGCTTTTGGTGTTTTAGACATGAAGTCCTTGCCCATGCCTATGTCCTGAATGATAATGCCTAGGTTTTCTTCTAGGGTTTTTATGGTTTTATGTCTAACATTTAAGTCTTTAATCCATCTTGAATTAATTAAATGTTTTAATGTTTTTCATGTGTCAGGCACTGTATTCAACTCTGGAGATATGAAGATGAATGTGATACAGCTGAGATCTCAGGGAACAAAGTCTAGTGCCCATTGCCTCAGTTTCTCAAAGTACAAAATAAACTTCCAGGAAGTTATTGAATTAATTTAAAATTAGTGTAAGATCTAAAGTAATTTAAAATCAGTTCTTACATTAATTTTTCTGTGAATATTTATTGTATTCCCAGGGATAAAAGAAGCATATGAAGGATACTATCTGCCCTCAAGAAACTTATAGAGTGTGAGGTGGCATTCATAAATGAAACAGTTGAATAAGAATATAAAGTAGTATATAATGAGAGTGATATAACAACAACGAGATATCTCAGTTTAAACGCAACTCATTTAGGAGGGCGTTAGACATTATCAAGGAGGGCATTTCAGAAGTTGGAAGGAGCAGACAATGAGGCCATCCTGCCCAGAATGGAGACTTTTGTGTCTGAGAATGATAGAAATATTATTGAAATTGTAGATTGACACCAAATCATGGAAAATCTTGAATGCAAGGTAAGCTTAGTTTATATATTGTATGCTCTGGTGAATCTAAGGTTTTGAGTGAGAAAGTCTAGAAAAAAAATGTATTTTAGAAAAAATTCTTACATATTGATGTTCCTAATGTTATTTGGAATTGCCAGATTACCTCGGCATTCTCGGAGCCCTCTTTTCCTCTGCAGTTCAAAATAAAACCGTTTAAATTAAAAATATAGTTTTATATATCTGTCCCAGTGCAGTGCAAAGGATTGTGTAGTTTGGTTATATATGGAAGAGATGATAGAGTTGACAGTCAAAGGAGACCAAGTTTCTCATCGTTAACGCGTGCAAAGTTGAGTAAGTCAATGAAGTTTAAAGTAATGACTGCAGAATTAAATTGGGAAAGACTATAGCCTCAAGATTTAAGAAAGAAACTGTCAGTCTTACAGATAACTTCATTAAGGCTATACTGATTATTCCCTGGCTACTAGATAGGCATATTTTAAAGCCAAGAATCAGAAATTAAAGGGTCAGTGCTGTCAGCTATATTTTAGCAGGAATTTTAAAGAGATGTCTTTTTTTCATTAAAAAACTTAAGATTATATATGGCAAACTTCACCTTTCATAGAATACATTTTGTGAATTTTGACAAACATGCAGTTGTGTAACTCCCACACAATTAAAATGCAGAGAGAGCAGTTCCATCAATCCAAAAAATTCCCTTGTCACTTTATAGTTAGCCCCTTACCTGATCCCAAGATTCTGGCAACCAGTGGTATGTTTTCTGTCTCTACAGTTTTGTATTTTCCAGGATGTTGTGTAACTAGAATTGTATTTCTCTAATGATAAATGATTTTGAGCATCTTTTTTGCCATCCTTATATCTTCTTTGGTGAAGTATTCTTAAATTATTTTGTTTTTTTTTGACACTGAGTTTTGAGATTCTGGATGAAAGTTCTTTATCAGATGTGATTTGCAAATATTTTCTTGCGGTTTGTGTCTTTTAAAAATTCTCTTACATGTCTTTGAAGAGCAGAAGTTTGAATTTTGATAAAGTCGAGTTTATTGATTTAAAAATTATTTTATTTTATGGGTCATGCTTTTGATGTTATATCTAAGAAACCTTTGCTAAACCAAAAATCACAAAGATTTTGTTCTATATTTATTTATAGAAGTGTTAAAATTGTAGGTTTACATTTAGATCTGTGATTCATTTTGTTAGTTTTTATATGTGGTGTGAGGTATGGATACAGTTTTTGTTGTTGCAAATGAATTTCCACTTGTTTCGGCACCATTTTTTGGAAAGACTCTCTTTTTTCATAGAATTTCGTTTATATGTTTCTTGAAAATCAGTTGTTCATATATGTGTGAGTCTTTTTCTGGACTCTTATTGCATTTTATACATCTATATATTTACCCTTTCTCCAATATGACACTTACCTGATTATTGTAGCTTTATAGTAAACTTGAAATCAGGTAGTGTGAGTTCTCCATCTTTATCCCGTTTCAAAGTTACTTTGGCGATTCCAGTTCCTATGCCTCTTCATGTCCATTTTAAAATCAGCTTCTTAATTTCTGTAGAAAGTCCTGGATTCTGATTTAATTCTAAAGATCATTTTGGGGAGAATTGACATCTTAAATATTGAGGCATCTCATTTATGATCTTTCGATTTTTGATGTCTTATCAATGTATTTTAGTTTTCAGCATAGATTGTACACATACTCTGTTAGATTTATGCCTAAGCATTTCATGTTTTTGAGTGCTAATGTAAATGATAGTCTTCGATTTTCAGTTTTTTTCATTGATAGAATATAGAACTGCTTGTATCCTTATAACCTTGCTAAACTTACTTAGTTCTGGTAGCTTTCTTATAGATTCTATGGGATTTCTATGCAGAAGATTATGTCATCTGCAGATAAAGACAGTATTACTTCTTTCTTCCAATCTGGATGTCTTTTATATTTTTTTCTGCCTTGCTGCACTGGCTAAAACCTCCATTTTAATGTCAAATAGAAGTGATAAGTGTGGTCATCTTTACTTTGTTTTTGCGGGGAAAGCATTTGGTTCTTCATCAAGTATAATATAAACTATAGGTTTTTATTGCTCTGCTTTTTTTTGTAGATAACATTTATCAGGATGAGGAAGTTCTCCTATTCCTAGTTTACTGGATGGATGTTGAATTTTGTCAAATATTTTATGTACATCTATTGAGATAATCATGTATTTTATTTTTGTTAGTCTTTCGTTATGGTGAATTACATTTTGCCTGAACATTTTTAAAAATTAATTTATTAATTAATTTATTATACTTTAAGTTCTAGGATACATGTGCACAATGTGTAGGTTTGTTACATATGTATACATGTGCCATGTTGGTTTGCTGCACCCATTAACTTGTCATTTACATTAGGTATTTCTCCTAATGCTATCCCTCCCCGATCCCCCCCACCCCACGACAGGCCCCAGTGTGTGATGTTCCCCTTCCTGTGTCCAAGTGTTCTCATTGTTCAATTCCCACCTATGAGTGAGAACATAAGGTGTTTGGTTTTCTGTCCTTGGAATAGTTTGCTCAGAATGATGGTTTCCAGCTTTATCCATGTCCCTACAAAGGACATGAACTCATCCTTTCTTTTGGCTGCATGGTATTCCATGGTGTATATGTGCCACATTTTCTTAATCCAGTCTATCATTGATGGACATTCGGGTTGGTTCCAAGTCTGCTATTTTGAATAGTGCTGCGATAAGCATACGTATGCATGTGTCTTTATAGTAGCATGATTTATAATCCTTTGGGTATATACCCAGTAATGGGTGGCTGGGTCAAATGGTATTTCTAGTTCTAGATCCTTGAGGAGTCGCCACACTGTCTTCCACAATGGTAGAACTAGTTTACACTCCCACTAACAGTGTAAAAGTGTTCCTGTTTCTCCACATCCTCTCCAGCACCTGTTTCCTGACTTTTTAACGATTGCCATTCTAATTGGTGTGAGATGGTATGTCATTGTGGTTTTGATTTGCATTTCTCTGATGACCAGTGATGATGAGCATTTTTTCATATCTATTGGCTGCATAAATGTCTTCTTTTGAAAAGTGTCTGTTCATATCCTTTGCCCACTTTTTGATGGGGTTGTTTGATTTTTTCTTGTAAATTTGTTTAAGTTCTTTGTAGATTCTGGATATTAGCCCTTTGTCAGACGGGTAGATTGCAAAAATTTTCTCCCATTCTGTAGGTTGCCTGTTCACTCTGGTGGTAGTTTCTTTTGCCGTGTCGAAGCTCTTTAGTTTAATTAGATCCCATTTGTCTATTTTGGCTTTCGTTTTTTATGTTTTAAATGCTTTTGGTGTTTTAGTCATGAAGTCCTTGCCCATGCCTATGTCCTGCATGGTATTGCCTAGGTTTTTTTCTAGGGTTTTTATGGTTTTAGGCCTAACATTTAAGTCTTTAATCCATCGTGAATTAGTTTTTGTATAAGTTGTAAGGAAGGGATCCAGTTTCAGCTTTCTACATATGACTAGCCAGTTTTCCCAGCACCATTTATTAAATAGGGAATCCTTTCCCCATTTCTTGTTTTTGTCAGGTTTGTTAAAGATCAGAGGGTTGTAGATATTGGTGTTATTTCTGAGGCCTCTGTTCTGTTCCACTGGTCTATATCTCTGTTTTGGTACCAGTACCATGCTGTTTTGGTTACTGTAGCCTTGTAGTATAGTTTGAAGTCAGGTAGTGTGATGCCTCCAGCTTTGTTCTTTTGGCTTAGAATTGTCTTGGTGATGTGGGCTCTTTTTTGGTTCCATATGAACTTTAAAGTAGTTTTTTCCAATTCTGTGAAGAAAGTCATTGGTAGCTTGATGGGGATGGCATTGAATTTATAAATTACCTTGGGCAGTATGGCCATTTTCACGATATTGATTCTTCCTATCCATGAGCATGGAATGTTCTTCCATTTGTTTGTGTCCTCTTTTATTTCATTGAGCAGTGGTTTGTAGTTCTCCTTGAAGAGGTCCTTCACATCCCTTGTAAGTTGGATTCCTAGATATTTTATTCTCTTAGTAGCAATTGTGAATGGGAGTTCACTCATGATTTGGCTCTCTGTTTGTCTGTTATTGGTGTATAGGAATGCTTGTGATTTTTGCACTTTGATTTTGTATCCTGAGGCTTTGCTGAAGTTGCTTATAAGCTTAAGGAGATTTTGGGCTGAGACGATGGGGTTTTCTAAATATACAGTCATGTCATCTGCATCAGGGACAATTTGACTTCCTCTTTTCCTAATTGAATACCCTTTATTTCTTTCTCTTGCCTAGTTGCCCTGGCCAGAACTTCCAACACTTTGTTGAATAGGAGTGGTAAGAGAGGGCATCCCTGTCTTGTGCCAGTTTTCAAAGGGAATGCTTCCAGTTTTTGCCCATTCAGTATGATATTGGCTGTGGGTTTGTCATAAATAACTCTTATTATTTTGAGATACGTTCCATCAATACCTAGTTTATTGAGAGTTTTTAGCATGAAAGGTTGTTGAATTTTGTCGAAAGCCTTTTCTGCATCTATCGAGATAATCATGTGGTTTTTGTCTGTGGTTCTGTTTATGTGATGGATTACATTTATTGATTTGTGTATGTTGAACCAGCCTTGCATCCCAGGGATGAAGCCAGCATGATCTTGGTGGATAAGCTTTCTGATGTGCTGCTGGATTTGGTTTGCTGGGATTTTATTGAGGATTTTCGAATCAGTGTTCATCAGGGATATTTTGGTCTAAAATTCTCTTTTTTTGTTGTGTCTCTGCCAGGCTTTGGTATCAGGATGATGCTGGCCTCATAAAATGAGTTAGGGAGGATTCCCTCTTTTTCTGTGGATTGGAATAGTTTCGGAAGGAATGGTACCAGCTCCCCTTTGTACCTCTGGTAGAATTTGGCTGTGAATCCTTTTGGTCCTGGAATTTTTTACTTGGTAGGCTATTAATTATTACCTCAATTTCGGAGCCTGTTACTGTTCTATTCAGGGATTCAAATTCTTCCCGGTTTAGTCTTGGGAGAGTGTATGTGTCGAGGAATTTATCCATTTCTTCTAGATTTTCTAGTTTATTTGCGTAGAGGTATTTATAGTATTCTCTGATAGTAGTTTGTATTTCTGTGGGGATCGGTGGTGATACCCCATTTATCATTTTTTATTGCATCTATGTGATTCTTCTCTTCTTCTTTATTAGTCTTGCTAGTGGTCTATCAATTTTGTTGACCTTTTCAAAAAACCAGCTCCTGGATTCATTGATTTTTTGAAGGGTTTTTGTGTCTCTATCTCCTTCAGTTTTGCACTGATCTTAGTTATTTCTTGCCTGCTGCTAGCTTTTGAATTTGTTTGCTCTTGCTTCTCTAGTTCTTTCACTTGTTATGTTAGGGTGTCGATTTTAGATCTTTCCTGCTTTCTCTTGTGGGCATTTAGTGCTATAAATTTCCCTCTATACACTGCTTTAAATGTGTCCCAGAGATTCTGGTGTGTTGTGTCTTTGTTCCTATTGGTTTCAAAGAGCATCTTATTTCTGCCTTAATTTAGTTACTTACCCTGTAGTCATTCAGGAGCAGGTTGTTCAGTTTCCACGTAGTTGTGTGGTTTTGAGTGAGTTTCTTAATCCTGAGTTCTACTTTGATTGCACCGTGGTCTGAGGAACAGTTTGTTGTGATTTCTGTTCTTTTAGATTTGCTGAGGAGTGCTTTACTTCCAACTATGTGGTCAGTTTTGGAATAAATGCCATGTGGTGCTGAGAAGAATGTATATTCCGTTGATTGATTTGGGGTGGAGAGTTCTGTAGATGTCTATTAGGTCTGCTTGGTGCAGAGCTGAGTTCAAGTCCTGGATATCCTTGTTAACCTTCTGTCTCGTTGATCTGTCTAATATTGACAGTGGGGTGTTAAAGTCTCCCATTATTGTGTTGGGAGTCTTGTAGGTCTCTAAGTACTTGCTTTATGAATCTGGGTGCTCCTGTATTGAGTTCATAGATATTTAGGATAGTTAGCTCTTCTTGTTGAATTGATCCCTTTACCATTATGTAGTGGCCTTCTTTGTCTCTTTTGATCTTTGTTGGTTTAAAGTCTGTTTTATCAGACTAGGATTGCAACCCTTGCTTTTTTTTGCTTTCCATTTGCTTGGTAGATCTTCCTTCATCCCTTTATTTTAAGCCTGTGTGTGTCTCCGCACGTGAGTTGGGTCTCCTGAATATAGCACACTGATGGGTCTTGACTCTTTATCCAATTTGCCAGTCTGTATCTTTTAATTGGAGCATTTAGCCCATTTACATTTAAGGTTAATATTGTTATGTGTGAATTTGATCCTGTCTTTATGATGTTAGCTGGTTATTTTGCCTGTTAGTTGATGCAGTTTCTTCCTAGCAAAAAACTAGGAAGTTTTTGCTGTGGCTGGTACCGGTTGTTCCTTTCCATGTTTGGTGCTTCCTTCAGGAGCTCTTGTAACGCAGGCCTGGTGGTGACAAAATCTCTCAGCATTTGCTTGTCTGTAAAGGATTTTATTTCTCCTTCACTTATGAAGCTGGATATGAAATTCTGGGTTGAAAATTCTTTTCTTTAAGAATGTTGAATATTGGACCCCACTTTCTTCTGACTTGTAGGTTTTCTGCCGAGAGATCCGCTGTTAGTCTGATGGGCTTCCCTTTGTGGGTAATCTGACCTTTCTCTTGACTGCCCTTAACATTTTTTCCTTCATTTCAATCTTGGTGAATCTGACAATTATGTGTCTTGGGGTTGCTCTTCTTGAGGAGTATCTTTGTGGCGGTCTCTGTATTTCCTGAATTTGAATGTTGGCCTGCCTTGCTAGGTTGGGGAAGTTCTTCTGGATAATATCCTGAAGAGTGCTTCCAGCTTGGTTCCATTCTGCCCGTCACTTTCAGGTACACCACTCAAATGTAGATTTGGTCTTTTCACATGGTCCCATATCTCTTGGAGCCTTTGTTCGTTTCTTTTTACTCTTTTTTCTCTAAACTTCTCACTTCATTTCATAAATTTGATCTTCAATCACAGATACCCTTTCTTCCAGTTGATCGAATCGGCTACTGAAGCTTGTGCATGTGTCACATAGTTCTTGTGCCATGGTTTTCAGCTCCATCAGGTCATTTAAGGTCTTGTCTATACTGTTTATTCTAGTTAGCCATTCGTCTAATCTTTTTTTCCAAGGTTTTTAGCTTTCTTGAGATGGGTTCAAACATCCTCCTTTAGCTCGGAGAAGTTTGTTACTACTGACCTTCTGAAGCCTACTTCTGTCAACTCGTCAGTCATTCTCCATCCAGCTTTGTTCTGTTGCTGGCGAGGAGCTGTGATCCTTTCGAGAAGAGGCGCTCTGATGTTTAGAATTTTCAGCTTTTCTGCTCTGGTTTCTCCCCATCTTTGTGGTTTTATCTGCCTTTGGTCTTTGATGTTGGTGACCTACAGATGGGGTTTTAGTGTGGATTTCCTTTTTGTTGATGTTGATGCTATTCCTTTCTATTTGTTAGTTTTCCTTCTATCAGGTCCCTCAGCTGCAGGTCTGTTGGAGTTTGCTGGAGGTTCACTCTAGACCCTGTTTGCCTGGGTATCACCAGCAGAGGCTGCAGAATAGCAAATATTGCAGAACAGCAAATATTCCTGCCTGATCCTTCCTCTGGAAGCTTCATCTCAGAGGGGCACCTGGCTATATGAGGTGTCAGTTGGCCCCTACTGGGAGGTGTCTTCCAGTTAGGCTACATGGGGGTCAGGGACCCACTTGAGGAAGCAGTCTGTCCGTTCTCAGAGCTCAAACACCGTGCTGGGAGAACCACTGCCGTCTTCAGAGCTGTGAGACAGGGACGTTAAGTCTGCAGAAGTTTCTGCTGCCTTTTGTTTAGCTATGCCCTGCCCCCAGAGGTGGAGTCTACAGAGGCCTGCAGGTCTCAATGAGCTATGGTGGGCTTCACCCAGTTCGAACTTCCCGGCCACTTTGTTTACCTGCTCAAGCCTCAGCAATGGTGGACGCCCCTCCCTGAGCCAGGCTGCTGCCTTGCAGTTCGATCCTGAACTGCTGTGCTAGTGGTGAGCAAGGCTCCGTGGGTGTGGGACTTGCTGAGCCAGGCGTGGGATATAATCTCCTGGTGTGCCATTTGCTAAGACCATTAGAAAAGCGCAGTATTTGGGTGGCAGTGTCCCCATTTTCCTGGTATAGTCTGTCATGGCTTCCCTTGGCTAGGAAAGGGAAATCTCCTGACTCCTTGCGCTTCCTGGGTAAGGCGATACCCAGCCCTGCTTCAGCTCGCCCTCTGTGGGCTGCACCCACTGTCCAACCAGTCCCAATGAGATGAACCAGGTACCTCAGTTGGAAATGCAGAAATTACCCATTTTCTATGTCGATCATGCTGGGAGCAGCAGACCGGAGCTGTTCCTATTTGGCCGTCTTGGCATGGACCACAAGGCTGAACATTTTTTATTTCTTCTTCAATTTGAAAGATATTTTCATGGATATAGATTTCTGCATTGACAGTTTTTTCTTTCAGCACTTTAATGGTGTCTGGCTTTCATAGTTTCTGAAAGTTCTTATCCTGTTCCACTGTATTGTTTCTTTCTTTTTTTTTTTTTTTTTTTTAACTTTGGCAGCCTTCAAGGTTTTCTCTTTGTCTTTGATTTTTTTCCCCATCAGTTTGAATGTGATGTGTCTAATTGTGGATTTTTGTTGTCATTGTTGTTGTTTGTTTATTTGATGCTGCCTAGTGTTCTCTGAGCTTTTTGGATTCTTTTGTATTTATTTTGAAAAATTTTGGTTATTATCTCTTCATATTTTGTTTCTGTCTTACTGTCTTGCTTTCTGGAATTCCAGTTACGCATATGTTAGAGTATTTGATACTGTCCCATAGCACTTGGATGTTCTCTTCTCTGTTTTTCATTCTCTTGTCATGTTTTGTTGGAGTAGTTTCTGTTGATGTCTTTACTGATTCTGAGACTGTCTTGGTCTTCTGATAAGGTTGTTGAAAGCTTTCATCTCTGTTACTATATTTCTATTTCTAGCATTTCCATTTGATTTCTTCTTACCGTTTCCATCCCTCTGCTTAAATTACACATCTGCGTATGCATGTTATCTACATTTTTCGTTAGAGCATTTAACATATAAATTCCGTGTTTGATAGTTGTAATATGATGGTTGTGTCCGAATCTGGTTCTATTGTTTTGTTTTTTTCCTTTGCTCCTTTTTCTGTTTTGTTGTTGTTGTTGTTGTTGAAATCTGGACATTTTGTGTAGAGAGCCAGTTAAATAGTATTTATGCCTGGAAATGGACATGCTTTGTCTTTTCCTGAGACGTGTGTGTGTGTGTGGTGTTGTTTCTAGCATTTCCATTTGATTTCTTCGTACCGTTTCCATCCCTCTGCTTAAATTACACATCTGCGTATGCATGTTATCTACATTTTTCGTTAGAGCATTTCACATATAAATTCCGTGTTTGATAGTTGTAATATGATGGTTGTGTCCGAATCTGGTTCTATTGTTTTGTTTTTTTCCTTTGCTCCTTTTTCTGTTTTTTGTTGTTGTTGTTGTTGAAATCTGGACATTTTGTGTAGAGAGCCAGTTAAATAGTATTTATGCCTGGGAATGGACATGCTTTGTCTTTTCCTGAGACGTGTGTGTGTGTGTGGTGGGGAGGAATGTTGAGGGTTTTGTTATTGCTAGGTTACCTTTAATTTACCACAGGCTTAAAGTTTCTCTAGCATTACTTTGTGTTTAGGGAAGAATTTAGTTTGCCAGAGAGTTTTTCTTAATGTCTACCCTCAGCTTTAGGTCTTCCCTTTGAACTTGCATCTCAGAGAAGATATTTCTCCATGCTTTAGCTCTTTGCTCATGAACAGTCATGCGCCACATAACAATGTTTTGGTCAACAGCAGACTGCATATACGATGATGGTCCCCTAAGATTATAATACCATATTTTAACTGTACCTTTCTATGTTTAGATAAAACAAAATACTTACCATTGTGTTACAGGTGCCTACAGTATTCAGTACAGTAACATGCTGTACAGGTTTGTAGCCTAAGACCAATAATATACCCATACTGTATAGCCTAGGTGTGTACCAGGCTATACTGTCTTTGTCTGTGTAAGTATACTCTGTCATGTTCTCACAATGAAATCACTGACGATGCATTTCTTAGACCATATCCCTGTCATTACGTGACACATGACTGTAGTACATTGCTGTTACATGTTGTTTGAGCTTGCTAGCCTGCTTTTGATGGGAGATGGGGAGGACATTTTGTGTTGGATTTTTCTAGTCTCCGTTTTAACTAGGTGTTTCCATTTTCTCTGGGTCTCAAGTATGGGGCTTTTTCAGAGATCCTGCCCCTTCTTTAAGCGGGGTAGATTTTGTTTGCTTCCCCTAGCTGCAGGTCCACATTTGGCTTGTAGTAATTACAAAATTTTTTAACCAAGTTCTTATTGGCTTGTATGGAGTCTGGTGTTTACTACAGGTAAAGTAGTGCTCATGTCCCATCTCTCCCTTTAAAATCCTGTCTTTCCTTAGATTTTAGATCAATTACTTAGATTTAAGGTTACCTTACTTTTGTGCTGGGTTCAAGAAAATTTGTGATTTTGCACAACATCCATCTTTTACTTTGTTTTAATGGTGAAAATGAGTTTCTAACTTTCTTCATCCTAAGCAGCATCTAGAAATCCCATTTATTTATTGAGAATGTCTATTGATACGGGATTTCTGATGGTTAAAATATCTTTTAAATCTGTTCCTTTCAATTTTTTCCTCCAAATTTGTATTTTTGTTTGTTCATTTATTCAATATTAAAAAGTCAAGTCTATGCTATGTGTCTAGGCACTGTGCTCAGTGTTGGGGGATATAGGGATGAGCAAGTACCCATAATAATACTTTCTCTAATGAGCATATAGTTTAATGGGGAAGACTGGATAATTACAGAGGTAATTATACTAAAGTAATGATAAGAGCTGTAGTAGGAGATGTATGTGGAAGGAGGCCCCCAGTCTTATCTAGAATGATTAGGTAAGGCTTCTCAGAGAAAGAACTGTGATGCAGACCTAAAGATTATGTAGGAATTAGGTTAAAGATGGCTGGGAGGCTGTGGGGAAGTAGAGTAGGTAGAAGGAAGAGATTATCCAGTAGCTAAGATGGAAAACAAACAAACCCACAGAACCAACATGAAGAGTTTGAGAATCTGAAAGAAGAGCCATGTGGTTATAAAGCATATGAAGACAGAAGTGACAAAAGGTAAGACTGGAGAAATTGGTTGGAGCCAGGTTAGAAAGAAGAGTCTTCTAAGCCATGTTAAGTTGATTTTTTCATGAAAACAGTGGTGAGTCATTGAAAGACTTTAGGGAGGGTGACATCTGAGTAGCTAATGGTTTTGGAAAAGTCATTTTGGATCGAAGGTGAAGAGTGAATGGAAAGAAGCAAAGCAGTTACCAGGACTAGTTAGATAGGTTACCTCAGTAATCCAGGCATTTGTATGTGTTGTTTTAACTTGGAGTAGTGGCATTAGAGATAGGGACAACCAGGCAAATTAAAGAGATACTCAAATGTGAAGATCAGTGGAACTTTTCCATTGGTCGAATACAGAGAGTGAGGAAGAGGGAAGACTTGGGATGTATCCAGTAAAAATCTTGGTATGTTTCTGTAGAACCTCCAAGTTTCCTTCCTTCTTTCAGAGGGAGAGTAGAAGAAAGGACCCTTGGTTTACTTTCATAATTATCATTTATGTATGGCCCAAAATTCATTGAGGCCGTGGAGGTAAGTCAGAAAAAGGGAAAAGGAAAAAATATCTAAATAATATGTAAGTCATGGTAAATGAACTTCTCTTGCCTGATTGTCTTTGAGTGTTGAGAAAAACAGGATAGTTTGTTTCCTTCAGTTTTGATGTTTGGCTTATTGGTATATAAACAAATAAAATCTGCAAACGTTGCTCTTTTGGAACAAAAATAGCATACAATTGATCTTCTCAAATAGCTGTTCCATGTAGAGAGACATTTAACTATATTTAATCATATAATTTCCTTGTTTTTTCCAGATGGTTTTACTCAGCATTTGGTGTGGTGGATCTTACATAAACCTTTAGAACTTACATTAGAGTGTTCAAGTCTTCTGAGACTCCAGAGTCACCTAAGGTAGTGATCATTGCCACTAATAGCTGTGACAAGTTTTATACACAACGTTGCTGTGGGTGCCAATAGTGTTTTTCATGGCAGTGGAGGGGCAAAGTATAGTTTTCAGAAAAAGGATGTTAGTGATAAATAGCTCTCATATGATTCAAGATTTCAGTGCTTAAGGTGGGAAAGTAGGTGTGGAGCTTATGAAGGCAATCAGTTTTCCTTCTCAGAATGATGTAGTTAAAAGCAAGTATGGTGTATTATTACAATGTTAGAGTTAGGCAGTCATGATTTAGAAAATTTTTTGCTTTGTTGAGGGTGTACTGTGGGATAGAGTTGTGAGTAGCTAAATAACTCAGGTATTAGTCAAAGCTGGGTGTGTATTCTGGTTTCTGTACTTAGTAAGTGCAGATGTACAACCTTGAGTCTTCATTTATTTGTCTGTAAAATGGTGATAATAATTATATACACCTTGAAGAGTTGTTACAAAGGTTAAATGAGATGATGTATGCAAGCACTTAACCCAGTGCTTCATTCATTGACTTGTTTGGTAGGGTACAAGTTTAAATTATATTGCCATGTACAGTTTGTTAAATCCAACATACTACAGATTGAGTAGCCCTTATGTGGAATGCTTGGGACCAGAAGTGTTTTCGATTTTTTTTTTATTTTTGAATATTTGTGTTATATTTAACAGTTGAGCATCCCTAACCTGAAAATCTGAAATCTGAAATGCTCCAGTGTGCATTTCCTTTGAGTGTCATGTCGGTGCTCAGAATATTTTGGACTTTGGAGCATTTTGGATTGCAGATTTTCACATTAGGGCATATCAGCAGTATAAGGTTTTTATAATCTAAGAAACAGTCATAATCTTAGGTCTCTTAATCATTTCTCATAATTGGATTATGTTTACATATTTCCCATCTGTAAAAAGGGCTAGTAATGTAAAAATACAGAGTATCATTTCTTTGATGGTGGCAGGAAATTATGGTTTACAAGAATGAAGTAGGTTTTGGATGGGGGGCTTAAATCTGGCTCTGGTTTAATTTTGCTGTTATCATTAGTTTGCACATAAGGTCTCTTTCTATAAACAGATACGTATCATATATACAAATTGAGAAAGGTTTGCTTTAGTAGGAAAATAGCTAGTGAGTTGAGTCAAAGAGATAAGATGTAACAATTCTTTTTTTTTTTTTAAGAGATAAGGTCTTGTTCTGTTCTCCAGGATGGAGTGCATTGGTGTGGTCTTAGTTTACTGTAACCTCAAACTCCTGGGCTTAGGTGATCCTCCTACCTCAGCCTCCTAAGTAGGTAGGACTACAGATGTGCATCACCATGCCCAGCTAATTAAAAAAAAATTTTTTTTTGTACAGATAGGGTCTCGCTATGTTGCCCAGGCTGGTCTCGAACTCCTGGACTTAAGTGATCCTCCCACCTTGGCCTCCCAGAAGTCCTGGGGTTACAGGCAGGATCCACTGTACCTGGCCAAAGGAATTCTTAATGTTGTTCAAGAATACACATAACCTTTTACACACACACACACACACACACACACACACACACACACACACACACACACACACACACACACACACACACACACACACAATCTCAAATTAAGGAGAAAAATCTGAATTGATACTGCTTTGTGCCAGGCACATTTGCTTTTGTGCTCATTTATTTAACAAACATCTTATTGAATGCTGTATGTGCCAGGAATGGTGCTGGGTACTGAGAAACTAAAAATGGTAAGGTATTTCTTGCTTTCGAGGAGCTGTGGGTATGATTGTTAGACAAGCTTACAGTTTGGTATGGCAGCAGAGAGTGCAGAATACCCAGCCCACATTTACTCAAGGAATATTTATTGAAAGCTAAAATATACAAGTATTTGGTAGGCATTCAGAGATCATTTAGAACTACATCTCAAAAGGAACAGCCCTAAGTCATCCTTGGCAAGTAAGTCTTCAAATGGCAATGGAGAGTCTTGTGTTTGGATCCATTATAGGATGGGCTCAGTGTAATGCTAAATAAGGCTAGACCCTTGAAAACTTCTTTATCAGCTTTGTTGACCTAGTGTTCCTTTGGCTTTTCATTTCTCTGCCTCAGTTATGTCTTTCAGAGTAGCTTTTGGAGAGGTTAAAGAAGGCAGTTAGGGCTTCTTATCTCCTAACATTAAGTAATTGATATAGTTATTTTTGTATTTTTTCCTATAAGATTGTTAAAGATATTTAAGTGGGGAGTACTAACCACACTGATATATTCATATTGCCATAGGCATTTATGAGCACAGACATTGGTCTCAGAGTATCTATATTAGGATCTAGATAATCCTCTGCCATATTCTAGTCCTTTGGCCTTGGTGGACACAATTTAACACCCTCGTTGCCTTGGTTTTATGGTAGAATTGGACTAGTAATAATTCTACTTCATAGGGTTTTTGGGAGAATCAAATGTAATGTTACTATTTTGAACATAAAATGGTCAAGTGAGTTATTTGTCAGGTGAGCAAATAAGATCTGGTAAGTGGCCAAAATAAATATAAAGTTCATGTATTAAAGTTCATATATCTTGCTCAATTAGGAAACACCTCAGATCCTTACTTAGAGGCCTTTTATTGTTACTTTGTATGTAATTTGGACACTCTGGAATTTGCAGTGCCCTTTAGGTTGGGAGAAATAGAAATACCTAGAGTAGCAATAAGTGACAGATGGTGAAGAGAAAGAAACAATGAAAATCAGGTACTCTACTAAAAAAAAATAGTGATCTGGAGGTTGTAGTACAGCTGTGCATTGCATATGGGGTGAGGACAGCATTTCACAATGAAGAAGGCCTTGAGGCATCACCTTATACATGGCACAGTTTGGCAGTTTGAACAGAACTGTTTGGCTTCTCATTCTGCTTTCTACTAGTAATTCTGTGCATGCCTTTTAGTAAGATCTATCTATGTAAGGTCTCTTAATGAGTGTCTACCTGGGTTAAAAGCTTATTTGTCTTTAGTCCAGATATGTTAAAGAGAAGACCTATAGAGTAATTTCTTTCACTATAGACTTTAATTTTAGAAATTATTGTCTTATTCTTTTAACTTAAATTTTAATATATATTTTGTATAACCTGGTTTGAATAGAAGTAAAAATGAATCTCCAAGCAGATATAGGAATTATTTTGTGTTTTCAAGTGTGAAATATATCATTGTATTATAATAACTAGTGCAAGTGCATTTACGAAAGGATGCATTAGGAAAACTACAGCAGAATCTGTTGTGGTTCATTAGCAGATTTTATAGTTTTTAAAATATGAAGCCATTTCTCTGCTGTCCCAGTATAATTTTTTATGTTATTATATCACACACAAGTGCCTCTGTGCTGTGTTTGTGTTGAATCTCTTTTAAGTGAAGCGCCTGTGCAGGAGAAGGACATTTCTTGGTTTCTTATTTGCAAATGCAGTTGACCCTTAGTATCCCTGGAGAATTGGTTCCAAGACTTTCCTTGGATACCACAATTTGAGGATGTTCAAGTCTCTGATATAAAATGGCAGTATTTGTATATAACCTATGTACATCCTCCTTTTTACTTTATATCATCTCTAGATTACTTATAATACCTAATACAATATAAATGCTAGGTAAATATTTGTTAGACTTTATTGTTTAGGGAATAATAACGAGGAAAATCTGTGCATGTTCAGTACAGACACAATTTTTTTAACTGAATATTTTCCATCTGTGGGTTGGTTGAATCCATAGATATGGAACCCATGGATATGGAGGGCCAGTTGTACTGTACTTGGGATTGACATTGGAAGTGGGAAGACCTTGAAAGTGTGGAAAGGATTGGGTATATTTTTTATTTTATTATTTTATTATTCTAATTTTATTCTGCCAAAGAATCTTCCAATTTTTTACTCATGTTTTCTCTTTTACCTTGCCCTACAACCAGAATTACAAATTATTTGAAACAAAATATTTTCTATGCCTGTTGTGTACTTTTCTGACATTGAATATGCTGTTTAGTATTTTAAAACTTCTATTCAAGTGAAATCAACTTAGTAAATAAATAGATTTTAAATTATAAGAATTTTAAAAGCCTTAAATTGTAAAAAGTGAAGAAGAATTCTAGATTAAAAGTAATCTAGTGCATATATAAGGGTAAGTAAAATAGTGCATATATTAAGGGTAAGTATTTTATGGACTTTTTTATTATTATACTCTAAGTTCTACAGTACATGTGCACAACCTTCAGGTTTGATACATAGGTATGCATGTGCCATGTTGGTTTGCTGCACCCATCAACTTGTCATTTACATCAGGTATTTCACCTAATGCTATCCCTCCCCCAGTCCCCCACCGCCCGACAGGCCCCAGTGTGTGATGTTCCCCGCCGTGTGTCCAAGTGATCTCATTGTTCAGTTCCTACCTCTAAGTGAGAACATGTGGTGTTTGGTTTTCTGTCCTTGTGATAGTTTGCTGAGAATGATTGTTTCCAGCTTCATCCATGTCCCTGCAAAGGACATGAACTCATCCTTTTTTTCGGCTGCATAGTATTCCTTGGTGTATATGTGCCATATTTCCTTAATCCAGTTTATCATTGATGGACATTTGGGTTGGTTCCAAGTCTTTGCTATTGTGAATAGTGCCGCGTTAAACATACGTGTGCATGTGTCTTTATAGTAGCATGATTTATAATCCTTTGGGTATATACCCAGTAATGGGATCGCTGGGTGAAATGGTAATTCTAGTTCTAGATCCTTGAGGAATCGCCACACTGTCTTCCACAATGGTTGAACCAATTTACACTTCCACCAACAGTGTAAAAGCGTTCCTATTTCTCCACATCCTCTCCAGCATCTGTTGTTTCCTGACTTTTTAATGATCGCCATTCTAACTGGCGTGAGGTGGTATCTCATGGTGGTTTTGATTTGCATTTCTCTGATGACCAGTGATGATGAGCATTTTTTCATGTGTCTTTTGGCTGCATAGTTGTCTTCTTTTGAGAAGTGTCTGTTCATATCCTTTGCCCACTTTTTGATGGGGTTGTTTGTTTTTTTCTTGTAAATTTGTTTTAAGTTCTTTGTAGATTCTGAATATTAGCCCTTTGTCAGATGGGTAGATTGCAAAAATTTTCTCCCATTCTGTAGGTTGCCTGTTCACTCTGATGGTAGTTTCTTTTGCCGTGCAGAAGCTCTTTAGTTTAATCAGGTCCCATTTGTCTATTTTGGCTTTTGTTGTCATTGCTTTTGGTGTTTTAATCATGAAGTCCTTGCCCATGCATATGTCCTGAATGGTATTGCCTAGGTTTTCTCCTAGGGTTTTTATGGTTTTATGTCTAACATTTAAGTCTTTAATCCATCTTGAATCAATTTTTGTATAAGGTGTAAGGTAAGGATGGAGTCTCACTCTATTGCCCAGGTTGGAGTGCAGTGGCATGATCTCGGCTCACTGCAACCTCTGCCTCGTGGGTTCAAGCAATTCTCCTGCTTCAGCCTTCCAAGTAGCTGGGATTACAGGCACCCGCCACCACGCCTGGCTAATTTTTGTACTTTCAATAGAGACGGGGCTTCACCATGTTGGCCAGGCTGGTCTTGAACTCCTGACCTCAGGTGTTCCACCCGCCTCAGCCTCCCAAAGTGCTGGGATTATAGGTGTCAGCCACTGTACCCAGCCTGGACTTTTTTTTTTTAAGTCACATATGTGTATGAGTCTGTTTACTGTGTTATTATATGAAATGCTTTTCTTACTGTGGAATGCAGGAAAAAAATTGGAAAAATTGGCTTAGGAACCTATGCTTTTAGGTAAGTCTTATAAAGCTTTAAAAAAAAGGTCTTGGAAATAATATAAAGCAGAAATAAGCAAAATAGAAAATTAAAGAAACTAAATAGTTTGGCATTTTGAAAAGATCACAAGATCAATAAAATTGACAAACCCTTAGCTAGACTAAGGAAAAAGAGAATAGACTCAGCTAAAGTCAGAAATGAAAAAGGAGACATTGCAACTGATGCCACAGAAATACAAAGGATCATTAAGTGACTATTATGAACAATTATATGCCAACATATTGGCTAACCTGAAAGAAACTGGTAGATTTCTAGAAACATACCAAGACTGAATAATGAAGAAATAGAAAATCTGAGCAGACCCATAAGCAGTAAGGAAATTCAATTAGTAATCAAAAATCTCCCAGGACCACATGGCTTCATTGGGGAATTCTACCAAACATTTAAAGGAGAATTGACACCAATTCTTCTTAAACTCTTCCAAAAAATGGAAGAGGAAGGAACACTTCCAGACTCATTTAATGAGGTCAGCATTACCCTGATACCAAAGCCAGAGATACTATAAGAAAACTACAGGCCAGTATCTCTGATGAATATTGTAAAAATCTTCAACAAAATACTAGCAAGATAAATTCAATAAGACATTAAAAGGATCTTACACCATGACCAAGTGGAATTTATCTCTGGGATGCAAGGATGGCTCAACATATGAAAGTCAATAAATATAGAATATATACCATATTAACAATTGAGGACAAAAATCACATTTCAATTGATTCAGTAAGGGTACTGACAAAACGTAATACCTTTTTATGATAAAAAACACTCAACAATCTAGGAATAGAAGGAAATTATCTCAACATAATAAAGGTAATATGTGAAAAGCCCACAGCTAACATAATCATTAGTGAAAAATGAAGTTTTTCCTCTAAGATCAGAAACAAAGCAAGAATGCCCACTCGTCACTTTCTTCAACATTGTAATAGAAATTCTAAGCTAGAACAGTTAGATGAGAAAAAGAAATAAAAAGCATCCAAATTGGAAAGGAGGAAATAAGATTATCCCTAATCACAGATGACTTGGTTTTACATGTACAAAACCAAAAAATAAAAATAAAAAAACTGTAAGAACTGTTAAACCAATTCAGCGAAGTTGCAGGATACAAAATCAACTCTCCAAAATCACTTGTGTTTCTGTGCACTAACAATTAAGGAAATAAAGAAAATCTCATTTACAGTAGCATCACAAAGAATAAAATGCATAAGAGTAAACTTAATCGAGGGGAGAAAGACATACATTGAAAACTATAAAACATTGCTGAAAGAAATTAAAGATACAAAAATATGGAAAGACATACATTTGGTATTATTATGCTGAAACTAAAGCCAGACAGATACTACTGGTTGAGCATCTCTACTCCAAAAATCCAAAATTCAGAATGCTCCAATGAGCATTTCCCTTGAGTATGACCTTTGAACATTGTCAGCACACAAAAAGTTTTGGATTTTGGAGCATTTTGGATTTAGGATTCTTGTATTAGGGCTGCTCAATCTGTACAAGAAGACCAATATTCCTGATGAATATTGATGCAATACTGTTGTGGATTGGAAGACTTAATATTGTTAAAATGTCCATACTGTCCAATCTACAGAGTCAGAACAATCTCTGTCAAAATCCATACAACGTTTTTTGCAGAAACAGATAAAACCATCCTAAAATTCATACGGAATCTCAAAGGAGCCCGAATAGCCAAAGCAGTCTTGAGAAAGAAGAACAAAGCTGGAAGCCTCACACTTCCTGATTCCGTAGCATATTACAAAGCTATAGTGATCAAAACAGTGTGGTATTGGCATACAAACAGACATATAGACCAATAGCACAGACTAGAGAGCCCAGAAAGAAACCCACATATAGTCAAATGATCTTTGATGTGCATACCAAGACTACACAATGGAAAAAAGGATAGTTTCTTCAACAAATTGTGTTGGGAAAACTGGATATCCACATGCAAAAGAATGAGGTGTACCATATACAAAATTTAATTAAAAATGGATTAAATATAGGAACTGAGAACCTAGAAAAAAACAGGGGAAAAGCTTCTTGATATTGGAATTAGCAGTGGTTTCTTGCATATGACATCAAAAGCACAAGTAACAAAAACAGCAAAAACATGTACATCCAACTTAAAAAAAACTAAAAAAGTAAAATACATCCAACTTAAAAGTCTTCTATACAGCAAATAAACAATTGTCAGAGTGTAAACACAGCCTAAGGAATAGGAGAAGATATTTGTAAACCATATGTTAGACAAGGGGTTAATATTGAGAATATATAAAGAACTTGACAACTCAGTAACAAATAATCTGAATAAAAAATGAGCAGAACCCAAACAGAGATTTCTCCAAAGAAGATATGTGCATGGCCAGCAGGCATGTGAAAAGATGTTCTACACAGCTAATCATTAGGGAGATGCAAATAAAAACCACAATATTATCTCACACCTGTTAAGATGGCCACTATCAAAGAAGAAACAGAAAATAACAAGTGTTGACAAGGATGTAGAGGAATTGGAGCCCTTGCACACTGTTGGTGGGATTGTACAATGGCACAGCTCCTATGGAAAACATATGGAAATTCTTCCTAAAACTAAAAATAGAACTATCATATAAGCCAGCAGTCCCACTACTGGGTATATTCCAAGGGAATGAGATTAGATGTTAAAGAGACATCTGCACTCCCATGTTCAGTGCAGCATTATTCACAGTAATCAAGATGTGGAAGCAATCTAAGTGTCCATCTGTGGCTGAATGGATAAAGAAAATACGGCATGTACCTACAACAGAATATCATCCAACCTGGTAAGGAAGAAGTTCCTGTCATGCTGCCTCATGGTTGAACCTTCAGGACATTTTGCTAAGTGAAATAACCCAATCACAAAAAGTTGAATACTTATATAATTTCACTAATATGAGGTATCTAAAGGAATTAAACTCAGAAACAGAAACTAGAATGGTGGTTGCCAAGGAAATGAGGAATTGTTCAGTGAGTGTAGAGTTTCTGTCATGTCAGATGAAAAAGTTTAGTGATCTGTCATACAATAATGTGCATATAGTTAAAATACTGTGCTATACACTTGAGAATTGTGAAGAGGTAAATTTATGTGTTTTTTTTTTTACTACAGAAAATGCACAAAAGGTCTATAAGCATACAAAACAAAATGTTACAGTGGTTTTCTCTGGAAGGAGAATGCAGATTTTTAGTTTTTGCTTTTAGGTTTATTGTAAAGTCCTTTTGTATTAAAATACAAAAAAAAAAAACAAACCACACCTTTTTTTCGTTACCTTTATACTATTAAAACTTTTCCTAAAAGTAGATTGTACCTTCCATTGTAGACCTTTGAGCCATCTATTATTTTTAAAACTGTACCCTGTTATACCCCATCTTTTTTTACTTGGAGACCTCATTCTTCAGGTAGCCTGTAGTGGCCAAGAAAAATAACTTTGTATCTAGTTTTGTCATCAGAACACTGAGCACTGTATAAAAATTCATCAATAAATATTAGCTGCTATATCCATAAAGTCAGCCAGTACTCCAAAGCTGTATACTGGCTATTGCTAAACAAGCAGAGTTTATTTAAATATGTGTTCCTTAGAACTTAATAATTCAGTTCCTTAGAACTGAATTCAAATGACTGGAGAACTGATTTTGTACAGGCTTTAATACTGAACTTTGTTAAGTCAAGAATGGCTTTTAAGGAAGATTTTGAATATGTGACATTTATTTATGTGTAAATACTGAGTCTCAAGGTGCTTTAATTGTCATGTGGTGAATAATAGAGGAGTGCGAAATATTATATTCTACCTAGTACTACCCTTGCATTTCTAATAAAGGTATGACAGAGCAGGTATTGCTAGAATTTCTAATCTCATAGTTGCTCACTTTTTGTTCCAGGATTTAAAAATTATTTATCTATGCCTTTATTACAGTTAACCCATTCATCTCCCATTTACATAATCAGTTTTTACCTTCCTATTGAATTAGTCTTCCTCACCTCATACTTGCTTCCTAGACTGTTCCAGTGGGATATTTATCTCCCCAATTCCATGAAGCCATTCCAGTGTTAACAACAACCCCATCTTGCTAAATCCAGTGGAAATTCTCAGTTCATCCTACTTGACCTTCCAACAGCATTTATCTTATTTTATTTGTATTTATTTATTCATTTGAGATAGGGTCGAAACCTCAGCCTGCTGGGTTCAAGTGTTCCTCCACCTCAGCCTCCTGAGTAGCTGGGACTATAAGGCGCATGCTACCGTGTCCAACTAATTTTTGTACTTTTTGTAGAGAAAGCGTTTCTCTTCTCTTCCTTTCACATCCCATACAATCAGTCTATCATGTTTTGTTAGCTTTGCTTTCAGATTCTATGATTAATCTGACCACTTCTTATGACCTCTGCTACCACCCTATACGTGCTGCAATAGCTTCCTAACAGGGTTCCTTCCTTCTACTCTTGTCCCCCTATACTTACATATTAGCTAGAATGATCTTTAGCAAAAGTAAGTCAGATCATGTTGAAACCTTCCAGTAATTCCCCAGCACTCTGAAAATAAAATCCGAAGCTCTTGGCCATAACCTACCAGCCACTACTCATTCTGGCCCTTAGCTGTCTTACTGACTTCTCCGCCCCTTCTTTTTTTTCTTGAGACAGGGTCTCACTCTGTCACCCAGGCTGGAGTGCAGTGGCACAATCTCAGTTCACTGCAGCCTCCACTTCCCAGGTTCAAGTGATTCTCCTACCTCAGCCTCCCAAGTAGCTGGGATTACAGGCGTGTGCCACCATGCCTGGCTATTTTTGGTATTTTTAGTAGAGAGAGGTTTCACCATGTTGGCCTGGCTGGCCTTGAACTCCTGACCTCGGATTACAGATGCGTGCCACCATGCCCGGCTTCTCCACCCCTTCCTATTCTGCTGATACCACACTTGTTTTCCTGTTACTTCTTGTCCATGACAAAATTCTCCTGCCTCAGAGTTTTTGCACGTGTTCATTCTTTTTCCTGGATTTCTCTTTTCCCTGATAATTTGTGTGTCTCTCTGACTCAATTTAAGCATCAGCTCAGGTGTTAACTCCTCAGAATGGTCTTCCTCACTTTACAACATGGTCTTCCCTTTATTTTCTGAATTTTCATCTCTGCTCCATTTTACTCTGTAGCCTTATACATTATAGGATGTGTTTAAATGTTTGTTGATTGATTGATTGTCTTCATCAGTAAGCTCCGTGAGACCAGGAGCTTTGTTCATTACTGTGTTCCCAATGCCTAAGATGGGACTTGGCACATAGTAGTTAATAAATATTTGTGGAATGAATGAATATTTAGTGATATAAATAAATGATATTTATTTAGTGCCAAATGCAGTGCAATGGCATTGTAGATACAAAGACAAAAAGAAACTAACTCTACACTGAAGAAGAGAGGCAGATGTGCAGACAAGTAACTATAAAGCAGTATGATAATTGCTTTAATGAAAGTGTATGTATGTAAAAGTGTGTGTATAGTGGAAGCTTATAGGAAGGACCTTAGACTATCAAGGAGAGTCATAATGAAGTTATAGAAAAGGTAACCTTTTCTATATAGTAATGAAGTTATAGAAAAGGAAGTTTTGAGGGTGGTAATGGAGCTAAATTATGTAGGATTGTATTTGTTATGCATAAAAGCTTGTGTGTGAAAAACCACTGAAGAATTTTGAACTGGGAAATGAACAGGAGAATCTGATTGGTCTTTTAGAAAGTCACTGAAAACAGTGTAGAGGTAGGTGATAGGACTTGGTAATTGATTGAAATATCAGGGATAGTGACTTCCCGGGTTTTGGCTTGAACAACTGGGCTGACAGTGATACTGTTCACCAAACTATGAAGTTGGGGAGAGGAGAGCAGTGAATTTTTTTTTTTTTAAGAGGATGGCTAGAATTTAAAAGTGTATAATTATCTTAGTGCCCAGAAATCTTATGATTTACTTGTATCACTTAATATAATTTTTAATACTACACTTAATTACAAACATAATAAATTTGCTTTTAAGGTACTTCCATGCCTTTACAAATGGACATATACACTGCTGAATGTCAGGACCAGGACATCTCTTAGTTTTGCCAGTTTGTAAGTAGACCAATGAGAAGAAAGAATACTCTTGATAGTGTAGTGAAACCAAGGAAGTTATTTTTTTAATATGCGAAGAAATGATTTGAAATTTACGGCCTTCCACAGTTTCAAACATAATAAAAAGCCTTCGTTTTCCAGAAAAAAAAAAAAGTTGGGAAAATGCTTCTAAATTTGTTGGAGCTGACTTTTACCTCTCAGATTGTTATCTAATTGGTTTTGTTTTCTGATTTATGGAACATGAATAGACTTTACTTCTTTGGATCCTTTAAAAAATCATTATAAACTAAAGTGTTTGTATGCAGATAAGCTTATCTGTACATTCATGGTTTACTTGATTTCTTGATTTGGTGTGTTCCTATGCTGGTGAAACCAACAAAACAGAAGGAGAAAAGCAGATTATATTTGTCCTGTGGCATTAGGGATATGGCAAGATCCTAGACCAGTGCTAACCCATTAGAATTATTTAATGTGGACCACAAATGTGAACCACATATGTAATTCTAAATTCTCTAGAAGCTACTTTTAAAAGTACAAAAATAAACAAATGAAGTTAATTTTAATGTTTTATTTAATGCAGTATATCCAAAATAGTATCATTTCAACATATAATCAGTATAAAAATAATGGACATTTTGCATTTTTTTGTATGAAGTCTTTGAAATCCAAGTGTATTTTATATGCACAGCACATCTCAGTTTAGACTAACTGCACTTCAAGTGCTTGATAGCTACTTGTGACTAATTGGACAGTATAGTCCTAGATCATTCTTAAACTAAAGAGTAGAGGTTGCTCAGCATTCTGCAACATTTGAGAGTATCTTTCCAACATCGAGTAATTTATGTGCTGCTTGTTTCATTTTCCTGTCAAGTATATTAGAGTTTCTTCTTTTGTCCTCTCATTTTCTTGCTTACAGTAATTTTGTCCAATAAATATCTGCTTATCAATATTCATTGCCTTTGCTTTCTCTTACATGTTTAATGTCCTATTATGCTAAAACAATAGCGTATCTTTAAATTTTAGTGATTTTGTTTTAATTACAAGAATACTGCCTGTTCTTTTTGTAACAAATTTAAACAATACTGTAGCATATGTTGTATAAAAAGATAATAATTCTTTATAATTCTTTTTCCTGTTTCAGTTCCTGCTCTCCCAGTTGTAATCAGTGTTAGCAGTTTAGATAATAGCTTTTTTTTTCCTCATTGGGAATATACACTTAAGAGAAATTCATGCTAATTGAGAAAATTAGTATTTGGAAAATACCTCTTAAAAGTAAACCTATTAAAAATGGAGACAAGATTTATTAGTTATTAATGAAAAAGATTTGTTAGGGACAGTATTCAGAAATGAAAACATTTTACTATATGTATATTGTTTTTCTATATGTTTAACAAAATTTAAATTGTAACTGCAGCTGTGGTAATTCTCAGAATTAACAAAGAATGATGTGATATCTTCCTGGTGTAATTTTTCCAGTAGAATTGTATAATAGTCTGATAGCATCCTTCATTTTGTGTTTCATTTATCTAGCATTTGTTATATAAAATAGACTTGTACATCAGTTTTATCAAAACTCTTGAGGGTTTCACCAGTTTCTCAAGATATTTTCTTAATCCTTTCTCTATTCTTATTCTGTCATCGTCCTTCTTTAGTTGTTGAGTGAATTGTCCTATCTTTAGTTGTTGAGTGGTTTGATTCTGCCAGAATCAAAGGATGTTGCTGTGAGATGAGCATTTTCTTTAATATTATTTTCACAGACTTGAAATCCTGCATTCTTTTGAGGGTTTGTATTTTCACATTACAACTGAGTTGCATTGTATTTACTTTGTATGATTGAGTATTTACAGCAATAGGCTATTAGTGAGAAATTGATTAACAAAACCAGGATACATGGTTGCAATAGGTGTTAGTGTCTAGTAGAAACAGATATCAGGGGACATTATGAATACTAGTGTATCATAAGGGCCTTGACTCCATCTGCAAACTTGTAACTTAAGGGATTCAATGTCCATTTAAGTAATAATAGCTAACTTTTATGGAGACTTTTACCATGCCTGGCAAATTTCTGTACACGAATATTTTTAGGTAATCTGCTCAGTGTGCCTATAAGTCTGTTACCATCCGCATTTTATGCGTTAAGTAAACTAAGGCTTAGAGCAATAACTTTTGTAGTATAGAATCTGGCCCATTGAAGACTTGTAAAATAGACTTCTGTTGGCACTGCTCAACACAAAAGGAAGAAAGCACAAATAAATAATATTAAGCACAAGAAAGGGGACATATAGCAGAGCTAAAGCAACAACAAGAACTTACTGTGAATAACTTTTATATCAAATTTGAAAAGCTAGGTCAAAGGCAGATTTTCTAGAAGAAGAAAGAGAAACTAGAATAGACCTTTAACATTAAAGAAAATGAATCATTTTTAAACATCTTCACCAAAAAGTATGAGTCCCAGACAGTGCTGCCAAGAAATTCTACCAACAGTAAGCCCACCCAGCCTTATTTTATAAATCTTTAACTTACATAGTGTGTCTTGCAGTAACCTTGGTAACCCAATCATATAACTCCCAGTACTGGGAGAGAAAATTGTAGACAAGTCTCATTTGAATATACATGCAAAACCCTCAATATTGACAAGCCAAATGAACAGGTAGGCATTTGTCCTGACATTGAATGTTCCATATTTTTCCATTTATTTGAAGTGCCACGTTTATTATAAAATGAATTCCATATAGATGTGGATCCATTTTAGGGGGGTTTACTTGTGTACTTAATCTTTCATCTTGAATTAAAAGCCTGTCCATTGAATCTTAACATTCAAGATATTTGCATTGGCATTTAAATGTATGAGAATTGTAATGGTCTGGTAGTAGTCTGGTAGTGAATGCTTTATATAAATATCTTTCTGTCGCATAGTTTTTTGCATATCATTTGAAGAGGATGCCAGGATTAGAACTCAATATACTGAATACCTCATTTGAGACATTTTATAATTCCAAAGAATATATCGTCATTCAAACATTTAGGTTGATAAAACTTAAAGATATTATTCAGAAAATAGATTTGAAATAAATATATTGTCTAAGTATTTTCCACAAAAATGTTTTCCTTCCATACCCTCCCATGTGCCTTGCCTCCTTCTCAAGGGAATTGGAGATGACTTTATAAAGGGACAGGGAAACAAATATTATCAGACACCTGAGATGCATTAGTCATTGCATTTGAACACCAAACTTAATTCTGTGTTTTCTAGAAAAGAAAGCAGAATGGGACACATGTTATGCTATGTCTGGTAAAGGAACTATATGACTTTGTCAGAGAGACAGCTTTCTTTCCTTTGTTTTATAAGTGAGACACTGGAAAGATGATAGTTGCCTTCAGCCTTGATTTTGCAAAAGTTAGGAAATGTTTTTTGGATGGATATTTTCTTTACTGACCAATGACTATGAAAGATGAGATTTTGTTTTTTTTTTAAAAAACAAGAGACGGGGTCTCACTACCTTGCCCAAGCTGGAGTGTAGTGGTTGTTCATCCACAGGCACAGTCATAGCACACTGCAGCCTTGAACTCCTGGCCTCAAGCTGTCCTCCCACCTCAGCCTTCCAAGAGCTCGGATTACAGGCGCATGCCTCTGGCTGAGATTTTAACATTAAATTTTAATTTAGTGAATCTTAGCGTTTGTAGTAAGCTAAGATAAATGATTTACTTTTGCTTTCAGAAAAACTCCAAGGCCTGACTGGTAAATATGGAGGGACCCCTCAAGTTGGAAAATCATCTGTTTTGCAACCATCACAGTAAAGATGGAATCAGAGAAGAATAATCAAATTTAGGATGCTACCTGGTTTTGATGAGGAAGCAGAAAATTTGCATGCTTTTAAAGTGATACCCCACACACCGCTTATTAATTGCAAAGGAGAAAATACATAGTAATTATACAGTAGAAAAATTGGACAATACTTGGACTGGATGATCAAAGTTAAGAGCATCACTGAAGGACAGGTGGAAATCATGTGCCTAAAGATGTGATGCCCTGAGGACACATCACCACCATGAAGTGTTCTGGCTGAAAATGTGTAACCTCAGTCTCATCATGGGAAGACATCAGACAAACCTTACATAAGGAGCATTCTCTTAAAAAATAGAGTGGGGGCCAGGCGCGGTGGCTCATGCTTGTAATCCCAGCACTTTGGGAGCCTGAGGCGGGCGGAACACAAGGTCAGGAGTTCGAGACCAGCCTGGCCAATATGGTGAAACCCTGTCTCTACTAAAAATATAAAAATGAGCCGGGCGTGGTGGCAGGCGCCTGTAGTCCCAGCTACTCACTCGGGAGACTGAGGCAGGAGAATCACTGGAACCTGCGAGGCGGAGGTTACAGTGAGCTGAGATTGTGCCACTGCACTCCAGCCTGGGTGACAGAGTAAGACTCCGTCACAGAAAAAAAAAAATAGAGTGGGGAGGGGAGCTGTTCTCCCAAAATGTCAATGTCATAAATGACAGCTTTCACTGTGGAGGTGTTCTAGAATGTCGGAGGCTTAAGACACCTGGCAATTAAAGGCACTACCTGACCCTAACTGGATCCTGTATGGAAAGGGAAATATTCTATAAAGGACATTACAGGATCGCTTGGCAAAATTGGATTACTTATGTTAAATGAAAGTATTATATTAGTGTTAAATATGCTGACATTGATAACTGTATTGTGGCTGTGTAAGAGAATATCCCTATTTATAGGAAATATAGTATACTTTGAAGTATTTAGGGCAAAGGGCCATGATGTCTGTAATTTGCCCTCAAAAATATTCAGGAAAAAAACTGCATGTATGTGTATGTAAAGAGAAGAAGAGGAGGAGGAATATGCATGATTGCAAATGATAAATGAAGTGAAATATTAACCATAGGTGAATATGGGTAAACGGTATAAGGGTACTATTTGTATTATTTTTACTTTTGTAACATCTATAGGTATGAAATTATTCCCAAATAAAATGTTAAGACAATATATATAGTTTAGCTATGGTGCATTCTGATGAACTAACAAATACAGAATTTGTTCTAGAAGAATGAATAGTTAGTATGCCTATTAGGCAGTTTCTCTCAAATATCAGATGTCTCATGTGAGTCTTCGGTAAATACTGGATTAAATCAATTCATGGTTGAATTACCCAGTGAGTGCCTTAAGTGCCAGTACTCAGTTGTTGATTGAAGAGGGGTCCATATGTTTTAGATACCAAATATGGGACAAAAAGCATTGACGTTCTGTTGTGAAAATATGAAAGCCCAATTTATTTTGTGCTTGTTCAATTTCTCATGAAGATGCATCAGAGAGGTACTTAAAGGAAGTTACCAATATTTTCTCTCAGGGAGCCGTGGAAACTGTAGAAGCAATTGGACAGATGCTCAGGTATGATCCCAGTGTTCAACAGTATAATATAAAAAAATGATTTGGCCTAAAATATTTTAAAGGCATGTGTTAGCAATTGACTGACCTCCATTATGAAGGAATCCGAATTTTTATCCCCTTTAGAAAGTGTGATTTTTGAACAGAGTGCATGCTGATGGTCCTTCAAGCATAAATTAGCTGTAAAATGCACCCCAAATAATGGATTCTTTCCAGTTAAGAAGCAAATTAGATGGTTAAAAAGCACTTAGAGCATTGTGAAAAAGTTAAAACTGTGTTAAAAGAGAGAAAATAATCGGCCCGGCACGGTGGCTTACACCTGTAATCCCAGCACTTTGGGAGGCCGAGGTGGGCAGATCACCTGAGGTTGGGAGTTTGAGACCAGCCTGACCAACATAGAGAAACCACGTCTCTACTAAAAATACAAAATTAGCCGGGCATGGTGGTGGGCACCTGTAATCCCAGCTGCTTGGGAGGCTGAGGCAGGAGAATAGCCTGAACCCAGGAGGCAGAGGTTGCGGTGAGCCAAGATCGTGCCATTGCACTCCAGCCTGGGCAACAAGAGCAAAACTCCGTCTCAAAAAAAAAAAAAAGAGAGAGAGAGAAGATCAAGTGCTATTAGTAAATAGCAAGTAGCAGGATAGGAAAAGTTTAATCCAAGGTACATTTTAAAAAATTGTATGGCAGGCAGCCCCACTCCCAATGTGAAAAGCAATTCTTGCCTATAGTTGCAAAAGAAATTCATAAAAATGCAACAAGGCTTTAAATTAAATTGGCAATATAGTGTTCTCCTCTTTTCCACGGTTTTGCTTTCCATGGTTTCAGTTCCTGTGGTCATCCATGTATGAAAATATTGCATACTATAATATACTTTGAGAGACCACGTTCACGTAACTTTTATATATTATATATAACAATATTACCTATTGTTATACTTGTTCTGTTTTATTGTTAGTTATTGTTAATCTTTTCCTGTGCCTAATTTATAAATTAAAATTTATCATAGTTATGTATGTATAGTAAAAGACAATATATATGGGGTTTGGTACTATCCATGGTCCAGGCATCCATTGGGGGGGATCTTGGTACATATCCGCTGCAGATAAGAGTGGGGACTACTGTATCTTGACAGTCCACAAGAATGGGGTTGCTTCTCCTTTTTTGTGTCTGTGAGTTATGAAAAAATGGGCATAGTGGTGGATTGGAGTATCTCCTACTGGCCTGAAACCTGATTGTTAAAATTTTAGGAATTCTGCAAACTGATTGTTAAACACAGCTATTATTAAAAACTAAAGAACATAGGCTATTAAAATTACATTTTAAAAGCTAATAAATACTTCAAACTCATCACTTCCTAATTATTTTACTACATTTTATTATAATCTATGCTTTTCAAGTTATTTATGTAGGTATATTGTACCTCTGGTTGAAATAATAGAATGGTGTGCTTTTGTACATTTTTTTCCCCAACTCTGTTGATGTCACAGTGATAACTAGAAATTAGCTATGGGAAGAATGTTTACACTACAGAGATTGTCAAATGCCATAAATAGGGCTTGATTTATTATTTCTTGATTGTCTAGACTTAAAGTGATGGAGAAAATGCTGCTAATAAAAATGTATCATGCCTTTAGCTATTATATTGTAACTAAAAAAAAGTATATATTCTTCCATTATTAAAAAATGATTACTTCAGCTAAGAAGTCGCTCACATCATTGACATCAATGACATAAAGAAAAACATCAAGGAATACTACGAAGGACACTTGGAAAGCTGATTGCTGAATATTTGCCAGCACACTGCTGGTCATGGCACAATCGAAATCATTGCTTTGGTAGGAAATAGATAATAATATAAATTTATTCTGATTTTCAGCTACAGGAAATAGTATTATATGTGAGCATTATTTAAGAAAAAAAGGTTGAATTTGTAAAGTCATTAACTGTAGCACATAATAATTGTAAAGTAGATAATTTGAAGCCTTTGATAGGTCTATTGCAGATTAGAAATAGAATCATGGAATTTAGAGTTTCTCTAGTATATGTCAGTCATCCAGCCTTTATATAAATTCTGCTAGAGACAGAGCTCATTTCCTGGTAATAACATTGGAGAAATCTAGAAGTAGAATTCTTTCTTACTTGGAGCTAAATTTTGTTTTCCTTTTATTTCTAACAATTGGTTCTGGTACTGACTTCTGGAGAAACATAGAAACATAAACAAGAAATTTTGTCTCTTTTATAGAGCAACTGATCTTTCAGGTATAAAGTTAGCTGTGGTTTTTCATTGAGACCTCTTTGGGCAAGAATTATACCTTCAGTTCTTTTAGCTCTACATTGTATGACATATTTTCTAGACTCTGTAATCTAAGAGAGTGTTACCTTTTTAAACATCACATCACTATTTTGGGGCTTTTATTGACCTTGTGAACGAAATAAAAGCCTTTAGATCTTTCTTTATGCAAATTGTACAGAAGTCACGTCTTCTGTCTTCTGTTCGATTGTTTAAAAAAAAAAAAAAACCTCCAAAAGAGATCCTTGTGTTTACTGCTTTAAACCTTCATATTGCTTTCAGCACAGCATTTCAGATTATAGAAATGATACTGAATTTTAATTTTATAATTTTTGGTATTTATTCTGTCATTTTTGTGTCAGTTGCAAACTTGATAAGCACTCGGTGTTTGTTGTTTACATCTAAATTATTGTATAAAATGTTGAATTTCAAAGGGCTATGTAATCCTCCTTTAACTAATCTCTAAATTCATTTCTACCTATTATTATTATTTTTTGTTTAATCTTTTGTGAGTCCACTTACCAGTTTTGCTAAGTAATTCCCATTTCATCATTTTATATCCAGAAGTTCATTGTGATATATTTTGTCAGATGTTTTACTTACTGTAATCCAGGCGTGCTATGTCTCTGGTATCCCTTCCTATGAAACACACTTCAGTACTTCTGTCTTTGAAAATTAGGCATTTTTTGAAAAATCCTGGCATGCCTAAATGTTAAGGTCATATTCTTCCTCAAATGGAAGATATAAAATACATGAAGAATGTTGGGCTAGATGTTAACTAAGATACCAAAAGAGAAAAGGAACAAGATAATCACTGGAGATACTTGATGATCAGGGCCACGGTATTACTTGGGCTGAAAGGAAAATAACCTGTGCCATGAGAATAGAGCTTTTTCACCGAGGAAGTATTCTGGACCAGGTGAAATTTTAGGGATCTGGAATAGAGTGGACAGGATGTGTTAGCCTTTTTTCCTCTCTGCCTTCTCATTATCTCCTTCTTTTGAAATGTATGTTGTGAAATGTTAACAGTGTGTGCATCTGCGTGTATGTGGGTGTTCTCTGTTGTGTATAGCACCTCCTTATTCTCTTTGTCCTGAACAAACTTATCCCTACTTCATAGCACTATTTTGAAAATTAAAAGAATAATTCAATATGAAATTCCCTAGCACATTTTCTTGTATTTAGCAGATAGTAGATAAAGGTTTGTTTAACTTTTGTTATATTTCTTCTTGTTAAATTCCATTGAGCAACCATGGTGGAGGTTGTCAGGGAGTTACTAGAGTGAATTGTCTCATCACAGTTTCCTTGGTCTTCTATCCTCCTTCATCCTAGCTAGATCTTGTTTTATTACTGCTGGAAGCAAGGGAAATTGATAGCAAGTCACTTGACTAAATGGTATTAATAGAATAATACTTTTCTCTTTTTCACTACTTTCTCTTTTCTAAGAAATCTTAGATCAAAAGCAACATCTTCTGGAAAGCATTCTCTGATAAGTCATTTCATTTTCTAGCCAACATTCAAGTTACTCTCAGAAATCACTTTATGTATGTATATATTTATGTTGAACAACAACAACAACAAAAAATTAAAGAAAAAAAAAAGGCTGGGCACAGTGGTTCATGCCTGTCATCCCAGCACTTTGGGAGACCAAGGTGGGTGGATTGCCTTAAGCTCAGCCTGGGCATGAGACCAGCCTAGGCAACATGATGAAACCCGGTCTCTACCAGAAATACAAAAACAAACAAACAAAACCACAAAGCCAGGCATGGTGGCATGTATCTGTGGTCCTAGCTACTCAGGAGGCAGAGGTGTAAAGATCGCTTGAGCCTGGGAGGGCTGAGGTTATAGTGAGCTGAGGTTGCTCCACTGCACTCTAGCCTGGGTGACAGAGTGAGACTCTGTCTCAAAAAGAAAAAAGAAAATCTTTTGGTTCAATACATTGTAATTAGTGTCTGATAATTAAATCATTCTTCTCTTGCAGATTGTGGTGGTGCCATGCAGCAAGAAGCAGAGAGATGCATAGTTCGAGCCAGAAGGCCTGACATGGCACTTTATGTACCTAAAGCTCGTAGGGGTGCAGTACTCCTTAAGACAGGTGATGAAGAAGAAAGCTGTGGTTCACCTAACTATGTGGTGAAAGAAAAGCAAAAAGAAAGTTCTCTCTCCCAAAAAGAAGTCTTCAGAGACAAACCAGAGGCTCGAAGACTAAGTATCAATCCTGATAGAAAGGAGCATAATTGTAGACAAGGAAAGAAATCTTCAACAAAATTAAGAATGGACACATGCCTTCAAAAAACAAATAGAGTTTGTTCTAAGAGAGGAACCACTGAATCCAAAGAAGTATTATCCCAAGGACAACAGCAGGGAGCCCCAAATGCTGGGGTTATAACTAATGCACCTTTACAGAAACATTTTAAACCAAAGAAGGTGGAGTGTTTGGAAGTTGACACAGATGTGACAGGACATGAGAGGATACTTCTTTCACAGGCCTGTTCAGAAATCAGTGAGGCTCAAGTTCCAAGCAAACCATTCCAAAATGTGGAATTCTGTGACTTCAGTAGGCATGAACCTGATGGGGAAACATTTGAAGACAAAGATTTGGAAGGCAGAATTGAAACTGATACCAAGGTTTTGGAGATACTATATGAGTTTCCTAGAGTTTTTAGTTCTGTCATGAAACCTGAGAATATGATTGTACCAATAAAACTAAGCTCTGATTCTGAAACTATACAACAAAGCATGCAAACATCAGATGGAATATTGAAGCCCAGCAGCGGAGGCATCACCACTACTTCTGTTCCTGGAAGTCCAGATGGTGTTTTTGATCAAACTTGCGTAGATTTTGAAGTTGAGAATGTAGGTGGTATAGCTAATAGTACAGGTTTCATCTTAGATCAGAAAGATACAGATTCCATTCCTGAAACTATGGGTCACATCTCTCTGTCAGAGAGCACAAATGACACTGTTAGTCCAGTAATGATTAGAGAATGTGAGAAGAATGACAGCACTGCTGATGAGTTACATGTAAAGCATGAACCTCCTGATACAGCTGTCCTTGCTCATGAAACACATAGAGATAATGGATTTAAGAATGAAGGTGACATTACCAATAGAGCATGTATGATGGACACTACAGGTATGTCCTGTAGTGATCATGTAACTGTTGATAGCCCTTATGTAGTTGCAGTTAGAATAGCTGATGAGACCTCTATTAATACACGAAGTTTCTCAAAGTTTATAGGAATGAGTACAGATGCAACCCCTCTTCATGTAGCTAGAAGTGGAAATGACACTAAAAATTTCAGCAACCTGACTGCTTGCTCAGATATTTATGCTGAGAGTATTTCATCTCGTTTTACAGAGTCAACAGGAAAGTTGATAGAGAGCTTGTCAGATTGTGCTTCCTCCTTACCTATAAAAAAGATTGCTGATAGTAATTATAACACTCTTTTGGACTCTGAACTCAGTATGTTAAATGGGACAAAAGTTCTTTTAGACAGTGCCGTGGCCATTGATCTGGGTAGTACTGGTGATACAACAGAAGCATTGCACGAGCTAAGAACTGCCGAAGAGTTCAAAACAAAAGAGCAAGATGACTCAGAGAATATAGAATTTGGTGTATCTTTTCCTGATAGGGAATCATTGTCTATGGAAACATCCATCGAACCAAAAGCAACTGAAACTTCTCACACAGAGGGAATTACTGCCGTTGAGGAGAGCTGGGAGTCTATGTTTAACGACGATGGTGACTGCCTGGATCCACGTCTTCTACAAGAGGTATGTTTAATTGAAATTGCTTGATGCTTAGACAGTTTATAAATTAGGATTTCAGTGGTAATTTTGATAGACAGTGATGCACATTCACTGATATTTAAGAGTTCCTGCAATAAACTAATAGGCTTGTAGATTAAGAAGAGAATATCTGATAGATCTTTAAAAAATAAAATATACAGAATTGAGCTATATCTATAATAGCCAAGCCCTGAGAGATTTTATTGCATAAAGACGAATTTAATGGATTTTAGCTATCTGTTGAGGAAATACAAAGGAAAACTTCTTCAAAAAGGTTTTTCTATGTTGACAAGGTATCTTTTACATGGGCCTATTTAAGGGAAGGAGAATAATTTATTACTATTGTTATTTATATTTTATTTTCTAGTGGATGTTGGAGTGTTAGACACTGTAGAGGGAAGGAAGTAGAGAAAGGAAGGGTAAAATACAAGAAAGTAGCATTGTTTTTTAAGGAGTTTATACTGGGTTAAATTGAAGAATGAATTACCCATTTAGCATAAATAGAAGATGTAAGTGAATAATGATATGCTGGCCAATTAGAATTCATAAGTAAATGTTAGATTTGAGGCATCTTAGAAATTACTCAGTTTAGTCTTTTTGTTTTCTTAATTTAAATGTTTACTCTGTATCCAACATTTAAATTCCTTACCATAAATAAGAATCACTGGTTTTAAGTAGTAGAACACTCCCTCTTTCCTTCCCTATAGTGGGTTCACATAACTTTTGCCTGGAAGGGAAAACATTATTTTCCTATAAGAGCACCAGTTTTATAAATGAGGAAGTTGAAGCTCAGTGGTCACACCTTTAGGAAAGGCAGAATCAGGATTTCAGTCTAGTTCTGTCTTAATCCAATGTTTATGTTCTTTCTATGAGACTATTTCCTCACCTAAAGAATTTCTTTTGAGACATTCCAAAGACCCTTTTGAATACTAAGTGATGAGTCTTTTGTTTCTGAGAATTAAGCTAGAAGTATAGAAAAATTATCACATGCCTGTAAAAGAGCCACATAATACTGAAGAGGGCGGTCCATTGGACAGAACTGACTTTCCAATACCAAGCAATCCCACCTCGTTCGTGGGAGCTGTTTGCACAGAAAGAATTTCCCTGTACCACAAACGAGCACATCCTGTCAGGTCAGGAAACACTATATCTTAAACATTCCTTAGAACAAAATATAGAGCGGAGAATATCTATGAATGAGCATCCATGAGCCCCGTGAATTACATGCAAAATTGTATGTACGTATGTGTGTTTTTTCATAGCTTTCATCAGATTCTCAAAGGCAGTGATTTCCAAAGTATGGTCCCTAGACCAGCAGCATGAGTATCACCTAGGAACTTGTTAGAAATGCAAATTATTTAGCCCAGCAAACTGTCTATTTACAACTTTTTCAGGGGATTCTGATGCACATAAAGCCTAAGAACCCTGCTCAAAGGTAATACACTTAAATCTATATCAGAATGTAAGTGGGGAACTACAAATGACTGTCAGCCCATAATTAGAAAAATACTGTTCAGTAGAGGTTTGAGATCCAAATCAGGTTAAGAAATAATAAGGTGGGAAGCTAGGTGAATATAGAGATGTTATTAAGAATTAAAGCATTGAGAGAAGGCTTTAGTCTGAGAAAAGAAACTGTTCGCAAGAGTTGGTGAAAGGACTGCATGAGGAATAGAGAGCACATGAACATGGAAGAGGGATGAACAGCTTCCTCCAAAAGAAGAGCATGGCTCTCATGGCCTTTTACACATGGTGTAGTACTCAGTAAATATTTATCCAATGGATGGAGTTGATAGGGCAGAGTTGGGGGCTCTGTCTTTTTAGGGTGGCCTCCAGGGGCTTTCAAAACATCAGGGGCTGGAACTTGGACTCGGTGGGGTAGCTTATGGATATAGCTTGTGTATTGGAAGAGGGGGAGTTCAGGTGTACAACTCAGTTTTTCAGGTCTTTCCAGTGTTTAGAGTAGGTGTAAAATAATTTAGGCAACAACTCAGTATTTTGAGGAGCATAGTAACATAAAGAGGACATTGGGATGACCTAAAGCTGGGATTGGGAGGAAAACAGAGAATATAGTATTTTAAGCTGAAGATGGACAGTGTCTGGGTGTTGTGTTTGGCTTATGTTTGGAGGTACTTGGAAGAGAGTAGGGTCTGTGTTGAGGAATGAGCATAACTGAGAGCAGGAAGGAGGGAAATGGATTGAGAATGCAAGTAGCAGATCCAACTCCAAAACTATGGGCTCCTCTGCTTTGGGTTTTAGAAAATGGAATAATGATAATGTTATTAAAAGATGTCACAAATCCAGCAACATTAATAGCCCTTTGATGACTTCTAGTTTATTATTTTTATTTCTCCAAACATACTTTATTAAGTGCTAAAGCAGAGTGAGTGCCTGCCTTCCTTGAAAACTTTCCAACTGAAGGTTTTTGGCTATCATCCCAGCTGGCCTGTTTCTTGATTGATAACAGCTAGACATATGGAGGTATGTCTAATACTTCTAATAGTCAGGTATGCTGTAGAGCAAGGTGTGACAGCCATTGGCTTGTGAAGCAATTTCCTGTGACATTTGAACCTCTAAAACTGCCTCAGGGGGTTAGAGTATAAGTAGGTCATTATTGAGCTTCCAGAACTGCAACTCTTGATGAGTCTCCAAGAATCACACTTAGTCTCCTAAAGCCACGGTATGGAATGCCCAGAAATTTAAGGTGGTAGTTGATGAAGGAGACGATATTGGCATGATTTTTTTAGCCCTCTGAATTCTTGGTAGAAGAACACAGGAGTTATTGTTCATTAGAAAATACTATCATAGCCGTACTGCCATCTGTACTGATCATCAAATCTATTGGTAGGAGGATTAATGGGATACCAAGAACATAACATTGATGTTGATAGATACCAGCATCTGTCACCTTCATTGTCATTTCTGGCACTGATTTGAATTTTTAGGTAGGGGTAAATATTTAAGTAGGTATCTCCTAAATTTTTTAAGAATTTGAGGCCTTCCTTTGGTTGCAGAAGTCCACTAATATTATACCACCATATTCTATAATAGTATGTAGACCATAATGGGTAAGAGAAGAGTAAAAGGAATACCATCCTTTCCCACCCATCTTACTTCTCTGTGTGTGCTAACTTACATTGTTATACTGTCTCTGTCTCCCTATAGTCTTTTGCAAAAATGGTGTCCATGTTAAGTGGAAAACCCAAAACTGAAAGGAAAAATTTATAATCCAGTCACTAAAAGCAAATTGTGTAACATACAAAGAGAGGAAAGCCCTTCATATCCCAACCCCTCGAGGCCTCATAAATAGTTGGTAGCCCATCACCTTTCAGTTAAATAGCAAATACTGAACACTTAGAGTTTGATAAACTATAAATCCCTAATAGCTAGATATATGTTGTTATCACTACTATGTTAAAGGCACTGTGCTGGATGCCATCTTTTGCTCTGAAGTTGTTCATGTTTTATTTGGAGAGACAGTATGTAACTATGTGACTAGTCCCACAGCAATCTGCAGGGAAATTAATATAAAACAACCTTATAACAGATGTACTAAAACTGTATTTCATTGCCTGATAAGTGACACAGAATATGACTTCAAAAGGAGATTAGAGGGATAGGACGGGGGAAAAAGAACAAAAGGGGATTAGATCCCCCAGTGCTAGACTGGTTGATGCAGTTTCATGTTGGTGAGGCTATAGAATTAAACAAGAGATTATAGTTCCCACTTTTACTATGCTGTTCTGTTTCTAACTTCTGTTTTCTATTCTATTTTTTAAAAATGTATTTTTGAGTAGTTTTAGATTTATTTAAAAAATTGAACAGAGTACAGAGTTCCCTTGTACCCCCTCACCTGTCTAGTTCTAATTTTTTTCACAGTATCTTTTAATAGTTCTAGCTCATTTTAACAGATTTATAATTCATATTTTATAAAAATGTCTGAATTGACATGTTATTGACTGCCTAAGTGGGGATTTATAGACTCACTTTCCAGATGCTGTATATTCTAATGCAGTCAGTTGGGACATCCAGTGAAGAATCTGAGTGAATTATGTACTCTGTTTTTATTGTTCAGTCCATTAGTGAATGATGACTAGATCTCTGGTCCAAACAGAAAGAGGGAACATTAAGTAGATTCCATCACTCATAGTTTTTGTTTTTGTAACCAGGTGACTCCTAAAATTAAAAATCTCCCTTCTGAGCTCTGTTATATTTGTTGCATAACATTTTTTCCTCAGAATCAGCATAGAAGCCAGCAGCATTTTAATTTCTGATCCTCTTTCAAAACTGGAGAAAGGTGAACAGTTCTGGGCCTGTATTGTCAGTACAAGGAAGCTTTTATTTGAGAATTCTTGTCTGAAGATTCAGATTCCTAGTGTACCTTGCTCTGTCCTTGGCAGTGCTTGTTTCAGTGAATTCCATGAGATACGGCATGTATGGTTAGGGCATTTTTTAATTTGTCAGGGTATATATATAGTAAATCATAAAATCTTAAATTGATTTTCTTCAATGAAAGTGAGTTAACAAGCAGTTAAGTGGAAGAGAAAAACAGAAATGAAGAGCTTGAATAACCTCACCTACATAATTGAGAATTGATTATATGTAATTCTATGTAAATAGATTTTTGAAGCAACTGTAGTAATTTTACACCACCAACTTGTGCCCAAATCTTGTTGTCCTTGTCCCTGTAACCCCCAGTGCCTCTCATTTAAATTTGTTATACCTGTAACTGTAAAGTGGTTTATTATGTTTAATTGTGTTTAATTAAAAGTACCCATGAAAATGTTCTTATTCCTGTCTTCCAAGATGAGCCAGAATTTATATTATAGTCCTTGACATATAAGGACTCAGAGCTAGAGCTTTATCCTGTCTTAGAGATAGAACTGCACAAGTCATTTTTTAAAAGTGTAATGTTAGCATTTAAAATCATTTCTGAAAATAAGTCTCATTAGTTCCACAAGACTATCAACTCCTTAAACATTGATTTAGCAGTCTAGTCTAGCTCTAGTCTAGTTTAGCCTACAATCTAGTCTGGCCCCTTCTTATTTTATAGATAAGGTAACTAAGGCCGAGAAGGGTTGTAGCTAAAGTAAGTTCATGCCAGAGTTGGCGTTAGAATCTGTGCTTCCTGGTTTCTAGCCCTGTGCTCTTTCCATGACATTAAGCCTTTGTCTCTACCTGACGGGTCTCAGCCAGTCAACAGATATTGAACGAATATTCTGTGCCCAGCGCTGATCTTAGTGATGTTGGGGGTAAAAGAGAAGGATAACAATATTTAAACAGTGTACAGTCTTGTAGAATAATGAGACTTATTTATTCTCAGGAATGACTAGAAAAAAAAGTATTCTATTTAAATGAATTGGAAATGCCTTTGTGAAATATACCATTATTTTATTACTAAGATAGAAAAAACTTTGACACAGTGCTTTTCCCTTAGAATTTTAATTTTATACATATTGAAACAACTCTCCTAAGTAGACATAAATTTTTTTATCATATTTCATCTTCATACATAAAAAATGTAGTAAAATAAATTGTTTAAGATTTTCCTAATACTTCACGTTCACAATCCAACTCTTTCTAATAATTTGTTGATTCAGCCACTGATACTGATGCTTTTCTATTCAGGCATCCATTTTGCCATTAAGAACTTTGATGATGCAGCATTTCTTAAAAGAATACATAAAAGAACCAAAAATCTTTGTTGCAGGATTCTTAAGACACCTTTGCACTTGTATAGAGCTGTTCTGATATTTAGAATTTTCCTCCACATTATTGACCACCCTTTCTGCCAGTTTTGGTATTGGTGCTTGTGATACACATGTGCGGGAAGCAATAACAATATGTTGATTGTGATGCGTCCTAATGTCAGTGATGTTAAAATGTGAAAAAAAGGATGTATCTTAGAATTGATGAAATGTATATATCCAACTACTAAGTGTTAGGAAATAATAATATAGGAAAGGAAAGATCGCCAAATTGGAGTAAATTGGGAAAGAAGCATCAAGAGGAGTTAAAGATTGAAGCTGGATCTTGGGAGAAGAAGAAACATGAGCAGAAAAAGTATTCCAGGTTGTGAGAACAGCTTGTGAAAAACAGAATCAGAATCAAGTCCTAAGTTTGTCACTATCAGAAGTTTAGATGATTTATTTTGAAATTTTGTTTTCTTTTTATAATTTATTCTGAATTTTTTTCATGATTTATTAACCAGAGCAATTAAAGTTTATTGGTAAAGGGAAAGAAAAAAGTATCAATTTTTTCCCCCAATTTTAGAGTGCCATTTAGGATCATTTAAAAAATATATGTTCTTACCTTAGCAGGGTAGCTCACACCTGTAATCCCAGCACTTTGTGAGGCCAAGGCAGGTGCATCGCTTGAGTTCAGGAGTTTGAGACCAGCCTAGGCAACATGGCGAAACCTCATCTCCACAAAAAATACAAAACTTAGCCGGGTGTAGTGGCATGTGCCTGTGGTCCCAGCTACTGGGGAGGGTGAGGTGGAAAGATCGCTTGAGCCCAGGAGGCAGACACTGCAGTGAGCCAAGTCATACCCCTGCACTTCAGCCTGGGCAACAGAATGAGACCCTGTCTCAACATACATATATTTGTTGTTGTATAAATCAAATAAGTCTTGGGTTTTTTTGTTCGTCTGTTTTTTAGGTGGTGGAGGTTGAGACAGAGTCTCACTTTGTTGCCCAGGCTAGAGTGCAGTGGCATGATCTTAGCTCACTGTAGCCTCAAACTCCTGGGCTCAAGCAATTCTGCTGCCTCACCCTCCCGAGTAGCTGGGACCACAGGTGTATGCCACCACACCTGTCTAATTTTTTAAAAAATTGTTTTTTGTAGAGGAGGGCTCTTGTTGTGTTGCCTAGGCTGGTCTTGATCTTTCGGCCTCAAGTGATCATCTCACCTCAGCCCCCCAAAGTGTTGGGATTACAAGTATGACCCACCAGACCCAGCCTAGAATAAGTCTTGTTAAGCATGCATTTGGACAAAATAATTAACTTGAAGCATGTGCATTTTATTCATTCTATAAATATATATTGACTGCCTAGTTTGCAAGATAATATGTTCAGTGGGGGAATATAGGAATAAATATGACATGTCAGTTATAGTTGAATTTAAAACCAAAATGTTGGTAAGGAAATTGAAACTCCATCCTTCCTTTCCAGCCTTATTTACTAGAATAAAGTTATTAGTTTGCTAGGGCTGTCATAACAGAGTTTTATAGTTTCAGGTCTTATGTTTAAGTCATTAATTCATTTTGAGTTGGTTTTTGTATATAGTAAGAGATAGGAATCTAGCTTCATTCTTCTGCATATAGACATCCAGTTTTTTCAGCACCATTTATTGAAGAGGGTGTGCTTTCCTCAATGTTCTTGGTGCCTTTGTCGAAAATCAGTTGGCTGTAAATGCGTGAACAGAATAGGGTTCTCTATTCTGTTCCATTGTTCTGTATGCCTGTTTTTATACCAATACCATGCTGTTTTGGTCACTACAGCTTTACAGCATTTTTTGAAATCAGGTAGTGTGATACCTCCAGATTTATTCTTTTTGCTCAGTATTGCTTTGACTATTCTTTGTCTTTTGTGGTTCCATTCAAATTTTAATATTGTTTTTTCTATTTCTATGAAGAATTGTCATTGGTATTTTGATAGGGATTGCATTGAATCTTTAGATTGCTTTAGGCAGTATGGTCATTTTAACAGTATTAATTATTCCAGTTCATAAGCATGAGATGTCTTCCGATTTGTTTGTGTTCTCTCCAGTTTTCTTTCATCAGTGTTTTATAGTTTTCCTGGTAGAGGGCTTTCACGAAACTCCTTTGTCAGATTTACGCCTAGGTATTTTATTTCATTTTTTGTATTTATTATAAATGGGATTTCTTTCTTGATTTTTTTTTTTCAACTAGTGCGCTATTTGTGTACAGAAATGCTGAGTTATATTGGCTGACTTTGTATCTGGTAATTTACTGAATTTCTTTATCAGTTCTGAGAGTTTTTAGTGGAGTCATTAGATTTTTCTATAAGATCATTTCATCTTCAAAGAGATACAGTTTGACTTCCTCTTTTCCAATTTGGCAGCTCTTTATTTCTCTTGCCTGTTGCTCTGACTAGGACTTCAAGTACTACGATGAATAAGAGTGGTGAATGTGGACATTGTTGTTTTGTTCCCGTTCTAGAGGAAAAGTGGAAAGCTTTTCCCATTCATCATAATGTTAGGTGTGAGTTTGTCATATATAGCCTTTATTATGTTGAGGTATGTTTCTTCTATTTCTAATTTGTTGAGGGTTTTTATCTTGAAGGGATGTTGAACTTTATCAAGTGCTTTTTCTGTATCTGTTGAGATGTTTATATGGGTTTTGACCTTCATTCTGTTGATGTAATGTATCACATTTTTTACAAAAATCTTCAACAAAATACTAGCAAACCAAATTCAACATAAAAAAAAAAGATACCATGATCAAGTGGGGTTTATTCTAGGAATGCAAGGATGATTCAACATATGCAAGTCATATGATGATTTGACCATGGTTAGTCTAGCTGGTGTTTTATTGATTTTGGTTTTTGTATTAAAAAAAGCTTTTGTTTCATTGATACTTTGTATTTTCTTAGTCTCTCATTTAGTTCCAATGTTATCTTTATTAAGTCTTTTACTAATGTTGGGTTTGGTTTGTTATTGCTTTTCTAATTCTTCGAGGTGCTTCATTAGGTTGTGCTGATGAGAATGTATTCTGCAGTTGTTGGATAAAGTGTTCCAGTAATGTCTGTTAGGTCCATTTGGTTTACAGTGCAGTGTAAATCCAGTGTTTCTCTGTTGATTTTCTATCTAGATGATCTGTCCAATGCTGAGAGTGGGATGTTGAAGCCCCCAGCTATTATTGTATTGGAGTCTATTTCTTCCTTTAGATCTAATAGTATTTGCTTTATATATCTGGGTGCTCTTGTGTTGGGTGCGTATATATTTACAATGTTATGTCATCTTACTGAGTTGATCGCTTTATCATAGACTTTTTTTTTTTTTTTGGAAACTCTGTCTCCCAGGCTGGAGTGCAGTGGCATGGTCTCAGCTCACTGCACCCTCCTCCACCTTCTGGGTTCAAGCGATTCTTCTGCCCCAGCCTCCTGAGTAGCTGGGATTATAGGCGCATGCTGTTATGCTCAGCTAATTTTTGTATTTTTAGTAGAGACAGGGTTTCACCATGTTGGCCAGGCTGGTCTTGATCTCCTGGCCTCAAGTGATCCACCTGCCTTGGCCTCCCAGGCCCAGCCAGGCCTTTTTAAAGTTGTTGACTTAAAATCTGTTTTATCTTATATAACTACCCCTGCTTTGCTTTTGGTTTCTGTTTGTGTGGAATATATTTTTTCATCCTTTTACTTCCAGGCAATATGTGTCTATAGGTGAAGTGTTTCTTGTAGGCAGCATATAGTTGGGTCATGTTTATTAATGTGTTCAGCCAAATTATATCTTTTAAGTGGAGAATTTAACCTGTGTACATTCATGGTTATTATTGATAGGTAAGGACTTATTCCTGTCATTTTATTGTTTTCTGTATCTTTTGTGTCTTTCTTCCTATCTTATTTATCTTTGCAGTTTGATGGTTTTCTGTGGTGGTAACATTTGACTTCTTTCTCTCATTTGTGTCTGTTCTGCCAGTGAGCTTTATGCTTTCATGTGTTTTTATGGTGGTAGATAGCATCCTTTCACTTCCACGTGTAAGATTTCCTTAAGCATTTCTTGTAGGTCCAGTCTCATGATAATGAATTCCCTGTTTTTGCTTGTCTGGGAACAACTTTATTGTTGTTCCCATCTGATGGGAATCCCTTCTATATATCCCATCTATGTAACTTGAAGGTTTTCTCTTGCTGTTTTTTAGAATTCTTAGTCTTTGACTTTTGACAGTTTGACTACAGTGTGCCTTGGAGAAGACATTTTTGGGTTGAATCTGTTTGGGAATCTTTGAGTTTCCTATATTTGGATGTGTGTATCTCTTGCAAGACTTGGGACATTTTCAGCTGTTATTTCATTAAATAGGTTTTTTGTGCCTTTAGCCATCTCTTCTCCAGAACTCCCAAAATTTAAATATTTGTCACTTTGTGATGTCCCTCATTTCACGTAGGCTTTCTTTATTCTGTTTATTTATTTTCTGACAGGGTTATTTCAGAGGGTCTGTCTTTTAAGTTCAGAAATTCTTTCTTCTGCTTGATCTAGTCTACTATTGACCTCAATTGTATTTTTTGTTTCATTCATTGAATTCTTCAGTTCAGGATTGATTTAGTTCTTCTTTATGAACTCTCTGTTGAATTTCTCATTGAGGTCATGAATTGTTTGTCTGATTCCCTTGTATTATTTATCTATGTTTTCTTGTATTTCACTGATCTTCTTTAATATTTTTGAATTCTTTGTTAGGCATTTCATAGATTTATTTTTCATTGAATAATTACTGTGTTCTTTTGGAGGTGTTATGTTTCCTTGCTTTTTTATGTTTCTTGTGTTCTTTCATATCTGTGCATCTAGTATAATAGTCACTTCTTCAAATTTTATGGATTGGCTTTCTTAGGGAAAATACTTTTCCTATAGATATATCTATTCTTTTGGTTGGGTCAGGCACTTTGGTTTTGATTCTGGGTTGGTACAGTAGCATAGTTTCTGTATGATTTCTTGGGCTGTAATCAGTCATTTGTGTCTGTGAGTTTTTCAATGGGTTAGGCTGTGGTGGTTAGTGGAAGCTGTAGTAGAACTTTGCTGGGGATGAGGACACCAGGTAGAGGCCAGTCCTTGGACAACAGCAGGCTGAGTGTGCTGATCCTTAGGGCTTCAGGCAAAGTTCTGTGCACCAAAGGTAGTGAGTCTGGACAGGCTGATCCTTAGGCCTCCAGGCATTTTACTTGGGTGCCAGCAGTGGCAACAGTGTGCTGGGTGAGCATATGGGTGCTTGGGCTCCTGGGCAATGTGTTTTGGTGATGGTAGGAGCAGCAGTGGGCTATCCCTCTGGCTCCAAAGCAGCACGCAGAATAATTATGCAGGTGGGGGGTTGGGGCGGGTCAATCTCCAGGCTCCCTGATGTTGCACTTGAATGCAGGCTGTGGCGAGTGGGGCAGGCTAATCCCTAGCCCTCAGACAGCGTGCTTGGGTGCCACTCGTGGTAGCAGCGGAAAGCTGTGTAGGCTCATTCTTAGGCCCCAGGAAGGTGGGCACGAGTGACAGGTGGGCAGGTCTGCTTTCAGGTTCCCCTCATGGTGTGTGTGGGTGCCAGTGGCAGCAGCTAGGAGGGGCATAATGTAGCATATATTTTTTTGTCTGTGGGGAATAATTGGCATGTGACTTCAGAATTTCTTGTTTTTTCCTTTTATATATTGAAGAACTAAGTATTAGATAAACAGAAAACAAAAAATAAAAACTCAGTGATGCATGCCTTGTTGATCTTGTGCTCTCTCCCCTATCCTTTTATCCCTCTGCAAATAGGCATCAGGGCAATAACATCATTACTAGTTGGGTAATAGTTTATAGACTTGTTTTCAAGACCAGACTGCTAGGCCCTAAGTGTCTTCAAACCCTCTATTTTGGGAAGTTAATTTTAATTTAGTCGAATGGTTTTGTAGAAGCTAGTTGTGCATATGAAGGAATACTCACATATCATTTATGCTTTATAAATAGCAACACAGACCACTATTTAAGATCCTAAAAATATTTGTGATTCATAACTCAAAATTGTTTTCTCTGAATCATTTGTAAACTTTTCCTTGGTCTATAATAGATAGATCAGAATGAATGAAATTCTAAACCTCTACCCTCTGTTTTTTCTCTATCAGACATTCTTAGCCCTAATAAAAAATATTATGAAGGTTTCGTATTGACTTTATAGGAGGGATTGCCCAAATACATGTGATTCTTAAGGTAAATGTTTCTGTTGTCTACAGTAGAAATACAATGCAAGTCACAAATGTGAACCACATGTATGGTTTTGAATTTTCTAGTAGCCATATTAGAAAACTAATAACAGGTAAAATTAATAATATATTTTAACCTAATATGTTCAAAATATTTTAACATGTAATCGGTATAAAAAATTATTAATGACATATACTTTTTTTTGTATTAAGTCTTGAAATCTGTGGGATATTTTATACTTACAGCATATCTCAATTTGAACTAGCCACATTTTACTTCTTACATAGCCATATGTGACAGGCAGCTACTGTATTGGACAGTCCAGGCCTACTGCAGAAGTACGTAATCAGTACATCAGATTGTAGAGCTTTTTCTTAAAGCTTCCCGTACTGCCATGTCTCATTGCTCTGAGTCAGTGGTCCTACCTCCCCATCCCTCTTCACAGCCTTTTTTTGCCTCACTTCCATCTTCATCCCATGTTATCCTCTCTTTGACACTTTCTCCCTTTTATGCCACAAATCCTCTCCTTCTTTCTGTCAAGTTCTCTTGCATGTTTTGCTGAGATTCTTAGGAAAGAAAGTTCCATTAACAGTATGATATCCTACCTCCACAAAAAAATGTGTTACTGGGGAAATGTAAGTTGATCCCAACAATATCAGTACCCTGGGGGAAATGAAGTTCTTCCTCCTCTAGGAAAAGTTAGGAATCTCTGATGATAGTGGATTCTGAGTGATACAGGAAGAACTGATCAGAAGTATGTAACTTGTAGCCTTTGTTTGTTTCATGAAATGTAGAATAAGAATTAAGTTTTTTGCTATCATTAGCACTGTTTTTAATCAGTGTCAGAAGCCAAATGTTTAATAGGTACCTCGGAAATGAGATATAAGTATACAAGTTTAGCTTTGCTGACTAGGTTAGAGCAAAGGAGCATAATCAGACTTTCTTGCCAGACTATCCTGTCATTATTTCCTTCCTTTTTATAACTTTTTTCTTTTTTTTTTTTGTACAAAGTCTTGCTCGGTAACCCAGGTTGGAGTGTAGTGGCACAGTCTTGGCTCACTGCAGCCTCAACCTCCCGGACTCAAGCTATCCTCCGGCCTCAGCGCTCCCACCCCAAGTAGCTGGGATTACAGGTGTGTGCCACCATGCCCGGCTAATGTTTTGTATTTTTTGTAGAGGCAGGGTTTTGCCATGTTGCCCAGGCTGGTCTTGAACTCAAGCAGTTTGTCTGCCTGGGCCTCCCAAAGTGCTGGGATTACAGGTCTGTGCCACCATGCCTGGCCTATAACATTTCTTAGGATTTATATTTCTAAGATATTTTATGATTTGCATTGTATCTTTGACAGTGTATTATTTAGCCCAAATTTATAAATGTACAAACATGCAGTTCCTTGTTTTGTTTGGGTTTTGCAAAGTAACTCAAAGTCAGTGCAGAAAATGAAGAAAACAATTTTACCATAACCTCAAAAAGAATAAAACATTTAGGAATACATTTAACAAAAGAGGTATAAAACTTATACTCTGAAAACTATAAAACATTGTTGGAAGAAATTAAGGACTTAGAGAAATGGAAAGACATCCCATGTTTATCTACTGGAGAACTTAATATTGTTCAGATATTTCCTAAGTTGACTTACATATTCAGTGCAATCCCAGCTGCCTGGTTGGCAGAAAATTTTTTGCAGAAATTGACAAGCAGATCCTCAAATTCTCTGGAAATGCAAAGTGCCCTAAATAATCAAAAGTGATTTTGAAAAGAACAAAGTTGGAGGACTCAGGCTTTCTAGTAAGCTTCTTGATTTCAAAGAGTACTATAGAGCTACAGTAACCAAAACAGTGTGGCACTGGCATAAGGATTGACTTGCAGGTTAGTGCAGATTCCTTTTGTCCCTGGCCTCTGAGTTATTCCAAACTGTTAACACCAATCTACTCTAGATGTTTAAGAATTTATTAAAGTTTATCTGATATCTTCTTGCCCACTTATGTGGTGATCACTTCTCCCAGTGGTCTGCCAAAGGCAAAACAGTTTATGTATTCTGTTTCTCTTTGGGAGAGACTTGTCATTGTATGGATTTTAAGATAAGCAGTTTCCCTTGTTATCTTACAAACTCAGCTCTCTGGTAAACTCAAGAAAAGTTATGATTTTATAGATCAGCTGGTCTTTTCTCTTGTTACAGTGGGAAGAACATTCTCTTCTGCTTTCTACATCCTAAGCAGGGTGGAACTAATATGGTGTTTGGCATGTAACAGACAGCACTTGGTTAAAATTTGTTTAAAGTGGGTTGAATTTACTGAATACTTATGTGCCAAGCAGTATGCTAAGCACTTACCATATCATCTCCTTTAGTCCATGCACTTATCTATGAAGTATAGGTACTGTTATTATTCCCATGTTTTACATGTAAAACTGAGGCTTAGTAGAGAAAAGGAACAGGAGGCACAGGAATAAATAATAATTTTTATTGATATTATCCAAATCACCTTCCTCCTTCTCCCAATAAAACTCTTGAATCCATTTTTCAACTTCTGCAATGAAAGGAGATATATATTCCTGGCATTACAAGTTCTTATTTTCCTCATTTGATGGGAAAAGAGACACAGTATTAAAACCAGAGAAAGCTTGAAGGGACCTGGTTGAACTTTTGATTAACAGAGAGAGAGAGAAAAAAAAAAATTAAGGATCTAGTGGCTTTGGGTCATCAGCAGTATCTGGCTTTTTTTTTTTTTTTTAATTATACTTAAAGTTCTAGGGTACATGTGCACAACATGCAGGTTTGTTACATATGTATTCATGTGCCATGTTGGTGTGCTGCACCCATTAACTCATCATTTACATTAGGTATATCTCCTAATGCTATCCCTCCCTCCCTCCCCCCACCCCACAACAGGCCCCAGTGTGTGATGTCCCCCTTCCTGTGTCCAAGTGTTCTCATTGTTCAATTCCCACCTATGAGTGAGAACATGCGATGTTTGGTTTTTGGTCCTTGCAATAGTTTGCTGAGAATGATGGTTTCCAGCTTCATCCGTGTCCCTACAAAGGACATGAACTCATCCTTTTTTATGGCTGCATAGTATTCCATGGTGTATATTTGCCACATTTTCTTAATCCAGTCTATCATTATTGGACATTTGGGTTGGTTCCAAGTCTTTGCTATTGTGAATAGTGCCGCATTAAACGTATGTGTGCATGTGTCTTTATAGTAGCATGATTTGTAATCCTTTGGGTATATACCCAGTAATGGGATCGCTGGGTGAAATGGTAATTCTAGTTCTAGATCCTTGAGTAATCGCCACACTGTCTTCCACAATGGTTGAACCAATTTACACTTCCACCAACAGTGTAAAAGCGTTCCTATTTCTCCACATCCTCTCCAGCATCTGTTGTTTCCTGACTTTTTAATGATCGCCATTCTAACTGGCGTGAGATGGTATCTCATTGTGGTTTTGATTTGCATTTCTCTGATGACCAGTGATGATGAGCATTTTTTCATGTGTCTTTTGGCTGCATAGTTGTCTTCTTTTGAGAAGTGTCTGTTCATATCCTTTGCCCACTTTTTGATGGGGTTGTTTGTTTTTTTCTTGTAAATTTGTTTAAGTTCTTTGTAGATTCTGGATATTAGCCCTTTGTCAGATGAGTAGATTGCAAAAATTTTCTCCTATTCTGTAGGTTGCCTGTTCACTCTGCTGGTAGTTTCTTTTGCTGTGCAGAAGATCTTTAGTTTAATTAGATCCCATTTGTCAATTTTGGCTTTTGTTGCCATTGCTTTTGGTGTTTTAGACATGAAGTCCTTGCCTATCCCTGTGTCCTGAATGGTATTGCCTAGGTTTTCTTCTAGGGTTTTTATGGTTTTAGGTCTAACATTTAAGTCTTTAATCCATCTTGAATAAATTTTTGTGTAAGGTGTAAGGAAGGGATCCAGTTTCAGCTTTCTACATATGGCTAGCCAGTTTTCCCAGCACTATTTGTTAAATAGGGAATCCTTTCCCCATTTCTTGTTTTTGTCAGGTTTGTCAAAGATCAGATAGTTGTAGATGTGTGGTATTATTTCTGAGGGCTCTTTTCTGTTCCATTGGTCTGTATCTCTGTTTTGGTACCAGTACCATGCTGTTTTGGTTACTGTAGCCTTGTAATGTAGTTTGAAGTCAGGTAGTGTGATGCCTCCAGCTTTGTTCTTTTGGCTTAGAATTGACTTGGCAATGCGGGCTCTTTTTTGGTTCCATATGAACTTTAAAGTAGTTTTTTCCAATTCTGTGAAGAAAGTCATTGGTAGCTTGATGCGGATGGCATTGAATCTGTAAATTACCTTGGGGCAGTATGGCCATTTTCACGATATTGATTCTTCCTATCCATGAGCATGGAATGTTCTTCCATTTGTTTGTATCCTCTTTTATTTCGTTGAGCAGTGGTTTGTAGTTCTCCTTGAAGAGGTCCTTCACATCCCTTGTAAGTTGGATTCCTAGATATTTTATTCTCTTTGAAGCAGTTGTGAATGGTAGTTCACTCATGATTTGGCTCTCTGTCTGTTATTGGTGTATAAGAATGCTTGTGATTTTTGCACATTGATTTTGTATCCTGAGATTTTGCTGAAGTTGCCTGTCAGCTTAAGGAGATTTTGGGCTGGGACGATGGGGTTTTCTAGATATACAATCATGTCATCTGCAAACAGGGACAATTTGACTTCCTCTTTTCCTAATTGAATACCCTTTATTTCTTTCTCCTGCCTGATTGCCCTGGCCAGAACTTCCAACACTATGTTGAATAGGAGTGGTGAGAGAGGACATCCCTGTCTTGTGCCAGTTTTCAAAGGGAATGCATCCAGTTTTTGCCCATTCAGTATGATATTGGCTGTGGGTTTGTCATAAATAGCTCTTATTATTTTGAGATACGTCCCATCAATACCTAATTTATTGAGAGTTTTTAGCATGAAGGGCTGTTGAATTTTGTCAAAGGCCTTTTCTGCATCTATTGAGATAATCATGTGGTTTTTGTTGTTGGTTCTGTTTATATGCTGGATTACATTTATTGATTTGCGTATGTTGAATCAGCCTTGCATCCCAGGCATGAAGCCCACTTGATCATGGTGGATAAGCTTTTTGATGTGCTGCTGGATTCTGTTTGCCAGTATTTTACTGAGGAGTTTTGCATCGATGTTCATCAGGGATATTGGTCTAAAGTTCTCTTTTTTGTTGTGTCTCTGCCAGGCTTTGGTATCAGGATGATACTGGCCTCATAAAATGAGTTAGGGAGGATTCCCTCTTTTTCTGTTGATTGGAATAGTTTCAGAAGGAATGGTACCAGCTCCTCCTTGTACCTCTGGTAGAATTCAGCTGTGAATCCGTCTGGTCCTGGACTTTTTTTGGTTGGTAAGCTATTAATTATTGCCTCAATTTCAGAGCCTGTTATTGGTCTATTCAGAGATTCAGCTTCTTCCTGGCTTAGTCTTGGGAGAAGTGTATGTGTCAAGGAATTTATCCATTTCTTCTAGATTTTCTAGTTTATTTGCGTAGAGGTGTTTATAGTATTCTCTGATGGTAGTTTGTATTTCTGTGTGATTGGTGGTGATATCCCCTTTATCATTTTTTTTTTGCATCTATTTGATTCTTCTCTCTTTTCTTCTTTATTAGTCTTGCTAGTGGTCTATCAATTTTGTTGATCTTTTCAGAAAACCAGCTCCTGGATTCATTGATTTTTTGAAGGGTTTTTTGTGTCTCTATCTCCTTCAGTTCTGCTCTGATCTTAGTTAGTTATTTCTTGCCTTCTGCTAGCTTTTGAATGTGTTTGCTCTTGCTTCTCTAGTTCTTTTAATTGTGATGTTAGGGTGTCAATTTTAGATGTTTCCTGCTTTCTCTTGTGGGCATTTAGTGCTATAAATTTCCCTCTACATAAGCAGTGTCTAGGTTTTATAACAGGTGAATGACAGAATGACTGTCATGGCTTTGCTGCCACTTTCTACTTTCCCGTTTTCTTTCTTTTGCTTCCAGTGTGAAGTTCAGCTTTTTTTATAGGACGGTAGAATTTTAATTTGTTACCTCTTTTATTAATTCCTTCACTAGCCTGCTATATGCGCATTCCTTAAGGTAGGTCTCATGCTAAGGACATTAAGTATAACTACTTGTACCACTTAATTTGTCTTAACAAATGCCTTTGTAAGCTGTCTCCTCACCCTTTAATACATTCAACAAAAAGTGAAGTAAAAAAGTTTTTTTGAATTTTCTTTAAAAACTTTTTTTCATTTTTGTTCACTTCCAGAAAAGAAACTATGAGCCTGGTCAGTAAGCTCAATTAAAACAAATATTATTAATTAATCTCTTCAGCTATTGTCTGAGCATCAGTTTCCAAGATGTGCCATTTATAACTCACAACAGTATTCAGTCTGTGTTTTCTCGTGTGCTAGTTAGAAATGCAATTTGAGTTTCATGCATTGCCTGTCTGCTGGAATTTCAACACTTTTTCAACTGTTCCATATGTATAGTATAAACTGGGTGATAAGCACCTGATCATTATTGTATCTGTGAATAGAATTAATACAGAGACTATGCCAAAGGTTGAGGAATGGGAACATGTAGAGAACGGGAGGCGGATTGTTTATATATAGGAATATATTTTACAATAGCCAGGTTTAATGTAACCGACACTTAACGTGCTTCTTCCTTTCTAGTTATCAGGGAATACGAAGAGCAGAGAGAGCATCCAGGAACCTAGATTTGATTACTACAACCATGAAGTTCCCGATATTGACCTCAGTGATTGTGAATTCCCACATGTCATTGAAATTTATGACTTTCCCCAAGAATTTCGTACTGAAGACCTTCTACGGGTTTTCTGCAGTTATCAGTGAGTATGCAAATGATTGTGGATGTTAGGGAGGGTGAGATGAGGTCTTTAAAAAATGTTTTCTGAGAAATCATCTCTTGTTTTTCATATCCCCTGTTTTTCATATTTTAGCATCAGGCTGGTTTATTGTCTTTTCTAGGTCCAGTAGAAATTGTTCTAAGTTCCTTAAAAATGTCAGGTAGCCTTTCTAGCCCCCATTTTAGCATTTAAGAAGACGGTCATCAGTGATGACTTCATGGTGCATTTAGTCCATTTATATATAGTGTAATTGTTGATATATTTGGATGTATTGTCAGATTGCCTGCCATCTTTATGTGTTTACTTGTCCCATCTTTTTCTTTCTTGCCTTCTTTTGGGGTCACTGCAGCCTCGACTTCCTGGGCTCAAGCAATCCTCCCAGCTGAGCCTCACAAGTAGCTGGGACCACAGGTGTGTGTCACCATGCCTGGCTAATTTTTGTATTTTTTTTGTAGAGACAGGGTTTCACCATGTTGCCCAAGTTAGTCTCAAACTCCTGCACTTAAGCCATCTGCCTACTTCAGCCTCCCAAAGTGCTGGGATTACAAGTGTGAGTTACCACGCCTGGCCTCAACTAAGTTTTTATAGACAAAATAACTCTCCTTTTTTACGTTCTGCTCCTGTTTCATTGGTTTAATTTTATTTAATTCCATGGTGAAAATATCAACTCACACTGATATATGCGGGTTTGAGAACACTTGTACTAACCCTTGGTATGTGTATAAGTATGGCTGATACTTATATAGAAGAAGTTAAAAGAGTTAGAAGTATATACCTCTGTATATTTAGCTTATAAGAAAAAAATAAGCTTCGGGAATAAAGAGATGATAATCCAGATAGAAAGTTATTAAGAAGATTTTCAGGGTCTGGAAGAAAGTCAGTACCAAGAAGAATTATACTTTAATGTTTCAGTCCTGATATTTAAAATGAACCAGGTCTGTAGTGTGATATAACAAATTTAAATTTAAAATTCACCTTGAATGTGTAAGATTCTATATAAGTCAGGGTATAGCCCTTAACTTTTTCTTAAAGGATGAGTAAATATTTTAGACAACTCTGCCATTGTTAAACAGAAGCAAGCAAAAACAATACATAAATGAGCATGGCTGTAAACTAAAACTTTATTTATAAAAACAAGTGTTCTGTTTTCATATGAAGTTCTAGAACAGGCAAAACTAGCAGCCATGTACTTGTTTAATCAGTTAAACTTAATTCGCGGGGGAGCATCAGTTCTATAACAGAAAGAAAGAGTGAATGGATCCTGGATGACAGTTAATCTCTGCCATAAACTTTAAATGTATAGTGTGTAGGTCAGTCTTACTTATTAGAATTAGGTTAAAATCTAGTATCAGAACCTGTTCAACATAAAATTCATAATAGATTTTTTAAAAGCAGTCAGAGGGATCAAATCCTGTTAGAACTACCTTAGACTGTCATAAATAATGATGATTCTTAAAACTAAGGATCATTTTGTTGGTGTCTAGAATTTCCTGAAGATCAGTTAACTCTTACAAACTATTTACTTCCCTTTGCTTTGTTTCTTGACAGTCTCACCTGCAAGACCATGTTTCTATCAAATTCAGAAACATTCCCCAAAGAGAAAAATTTTAAAGGATTATGAAATTTTGAAGTATAAAAGGCCCTCTGGAACCCATCTGTGATTTATAAAAATGAAAATCTTAATATTGATGAACATTGCTATTAATAATAAAAGTAATGAACACCATTAATTTATTAGATGCTCATGAAGTGCTCAACACCATCTTCTTTGCCTTGTCATGGATGATCTCATTTCCATTTTCACAACAACTCTGTGGGGAACATACTTTGCTCATTTTTACAGATGAGCCGAACTAGCTTCAAGAGAGGTTAAACTTGCCCAAGGTCTCAAGGTGGCAGAACCCTGAGTCCATGAGGATTTTTAAGCTCTTAGCTGAAAAATATAACTGTTATGTCATCATCCTGACATTCCTTGTGCTCACTAGGTAGCTCTTCTCCAAAATAAAAGTGTTTTTCTAGTACTTAAATGTTCATTCTTTTGATGCTTTCTAATCTGGTCTGATATTTCTCTTATCATGATTTCTTTCATCTGAATTTTTCTAACTTTGCCACATAATTCTTTCCAATTTTTTCTTATTTTTTTAACCTCCCTTCTGCAACAAGTGAAGAATAGATCAGCCTCTCTGATTATAGTTGCCCCCTTTTTTCCCCAGTACTTGACTTTTTAAAAAAAATGGAATGACATCTTGCAGTATAATCTCCCCTACCCCATTCTCTTCTCTTTCTGTCTCTGTCTTTAAGGACAGAGTTTCCATTTGCATTAAATCCAGGTGACCTTCCCTGCCTACCTACTCCTCTTATATTCTGCCCCTCCTCTGCTTCCTCTTTCCATTTCTTCTCATTCCCTGCCCATAAGAACATCTCTTGTAAATCGTGCATTAGATACTTTCCATCCCCAAGGGACTTGTGAGGATTCATTAGTTGATGTCTTTAAAATGGCTGAGAACGTAAAATACTCCTGGGTACTTCTTTATGATGGTATTATTGCTTTTAAAATTCAATGGCTGCTTCTGTCCTCCAAGCTGTTTTTTGTGTCATTATCCCCATTTCACCTGTGCACTCATTGAGTGTTTCTATCTTGTGAAATGCTTTATGAGATTCTATTTGTGAGATGTTTCATAAAAGTAAATTTTATTTTAGGAAATAAAATTGTTTTTTTGTGTTGCAGAAAGAAAGGATTTGATATTAAATGGGTGGATGATACACATGCCCTAGGAGTATTCTCCAGTCCAATTACAGGTATTCACCCAGCGGCTTTCAATCTTCCTTTCTTATTGTTCATTTTCTCATGCTGCTTTTTCTATTTCCCTTCTATTTGAGCAAGTTGGCATCTTATTCAGCCGGTGTAGGTAATAGGGCAGTTAGTGGTTTTTTTAAGGTAAGGTACTTTGGTACCCATTCTCCCCTTTCACCTTAATCCAGTGGTATTTGGAGAGATAGAGTCAATACCTTCCAAGGTTATTTGTATACGTAACTGTCTGTCATGATAGTACGTAAAGAGATTAAGGTAGAGATTGAAGAATCCAATGGGGCTAACTGTTACAATATTGGTGATTTTTTTTTTTTCCATCCTAGACAAGTGAATTTAATTAGCCCTTTAACCTATCTAGTGAGAAATTATAATACATACTCTCTGAATATATGATTGGGCCTTTTTACATACATCATTGGCCTCATGATAGATCTGATGCAGAGGCATTCAAAGAAAATAGAGATATTGAAAGTTAGTTCTTATCTGAACCACCTAGAATATGGATCTGCAAAATTATTCTATAAAGGGCCAAACAGTAAATACAATATTTTAGGCTTTGTGGAGCATCAGGTCTCTGTCATGACTTAACTCTGCTGTTGGAGCAAGAAAGCAGCCATAGACAATATATAAACCAAATGGGCATGGCTCTGCTTCAGTAAAATAATAAAATTACTTTGTAAATAAACATAAAAACAGGTGGTTGGCTGGATTTGGTCACGGAGCCATAGTTTGCTGATACCTGATCTAAAATAATTACTGCCACGTTGATCCTTAGATCTGTCTCTTTTGCTTGCTTTGAAAAAAAAGCATAACATCTAGGAAATACTAAGAGTTATCCCTAGTTTTTCCTTTGCATCACTCCCATGTCTTCTGCTTCCTTTTATTCCTCTTTGCAGCTCGTGATGCGTTGGGTATTAAACACACCATGGTGAAGATTCGTCCCTTGTCACAGGCCACAAGAGCAGCTAAGGCCAAAGCTAGAGCTTATGCTGGTGAGTCTATAATCTCTGGGTTTTTTTCTTGCTGATGGTGGTATTATTGTTCTTTCCAGAAGTTTTATAGCATCCAGACATCTAAAGACATACCATTTTTATTTTTAGTGTTAAAAGAAGTATGTTTTTAAGAAAAAATAAATAAAAGGGAAATGACCATGTTGGAAATATGGTATCTGAGCAGCCACTTGGAGTGTGTGAGAACTAACTGCAGGCAATGCAGCAACCAGTTTCTGATGACATCTCTACCTAGTTTACCTCTGTGTTTAGCTGCCTGATAGAGTCACTGTAAGATACTGTGTTAATGCAGATAATGAAGCCAGGGTTGTTTGTGCTTTGCCATGTTAATTTCCTCTGATCATCATCTATCAGACTTGTATTAACTACTGCTGATGCAGCCCTTGTTAGTCTATTTTGTGTGTTAATTACTGAGTTAAATCACTTGAAGCTGGGGTGCTCTCTCTTCTTGACTCCCTCCTACTCCCTTCCTTTCTTCCATTCAGAGTTCCTCCAGCCAGCAAAGGAGCGTCCTGAGACTTCAGCAGCCCTAGCCAGAAGGTTAGTCATCAGTGCCCTTGGGGTTCGAAGCAAGCAGAGCAAAACCGAACGAGAAGCAGAGCTCAAGAAACTGCAGGAAGCCAGAGGTGAGCTGAAAGGATGGTGTTCTTCTCTAGGCCCTTTAGAGCTCACTGTAAGGCATGTGTTTAAAAAAAAAAAAAAAAAATGAATGAAGCCCATTCCATTTTTGTCAATTCTGTTTCCTAGAAGCCTCCTAAGTGTATAGAAATTTTTGTGCCTTACGTCCAGGAGAAGACGTTTCAGGATTTGTCTGCCTGTTTCACACACCAAGACATTCTAATCCACGCTCCTACTGTTGTTCTCCAAGAGATAGGTTTGGTCTTCTCAGCTCATCCATGGCTTTTCCTACAGTTTTTCTCTGAGAAAAAATTTCCTGTGAAAACAGGTAGTGTCCTAGGCAGAAAACATTTGCTATGGTTTTACTGGGCCACGATTGCCATGATATTGCCCTAATGTTATCAAATGGTTTAGATCTGAGGTAGAAGACAAATTTAGGAAAAGCCAGCAACTGACATTCATGATAACAACTGTAGGAGGTATTTTTGTCTTTTTAAGACAGTCCTGAGTGGCTCCATTAGAGTACATCTAGATTTACCTGTCTTCTGATTATTTTCCAGTATCCAAGAGTTCTCAGAAAAATATTTCCCCTGATCCACAAGCAGAGCTTTTCTTTCTTATAGTTTGGAGTTGAAGTTAAAATTTCTCTCTCTCTCTTCTACAGGCTGTTGAATTGTATGTAAAGGCTTGGGACTCTGGCGTGGCACTTAAGTACTTTTTATCAACCTTCAGGCTTTAGACAGTCTCATTGCCTTAGCCCACAATCCCTGGAATCTGTGAAGGCAATTTATTCTGAAAATTCCACTTACCGAAAAGTAACTTCGTTTTTCCATTAAACAAATTGAAGTTTCAAACTCCTTGTTTATTGCTGGTCTAACAAGGCCATTAATACTTCCTGTCCTCTCTGCTTTGGTGATAGCAGGCAGCTTGCGGACTCTCAGCTGCACTGGCCAGATAACCAGTGACAGAGTGTGTCATGGCAGGTGCTAGAGTTTCAGAGTTGAACCCAACTAATTTTTGAAACCTTAATGATTATAATAAGGCAGTTTTGATGTTTTCCAATCATTGTTTACTCAAAGGCCTCCTACAGACTATAGAAACATAACCGGATTCCTTGGGTTTTATAGATGGCAGTAACAACTAGATTAAAGGTGAATGTACAGTGTCCTTAACCCTTTGTTAATTGGTTGTCTCTGAAGAAAATGATTTCTGTGTGATAACAGTGATATCTATAAAAGGGGATATGACTCCCTTTGCCATGTTATCATGCTTCTCTGTGGGTGTATATCACCTGTATCTCTACAGATCCTGCAGCAGTGGTTTTGCGTGGATATCATCTTGAGTGTTCCCTTTTCTTTCTCTAGGTGCATCAGCATGCAGCTCCACTTGAAGTATTTGTTTTAAATGTCTGGCTATACAAAAGACATTTCAGTGATGCAATTAAAAATGATTCTGTTGACTAAGCGGGTACCCTATTGCTTTTCTAAAGAAGTCCTTTATTTGTGAATAGAGACCCACTGTGATAAGTTCCTCCTACCTATTGGTGCTGAGGCTGTATGGATTATGAGGACTCTTTATTATGCTCCAGCGTGCTACCATTCTTTGTATCTGAGGAAATGCATCTGGAAAATTTCCTGATGTATCTCTTTCTGGCATCTTTCTGTGTTAGGCAGATACTTATATGCTTGCCTGCATGGAGCCCAGGCTTTAAATATTTTTTTTCGGTGGAAACTTTACTGTTTTAGGTATTAGACTCTGGAATCTCACTTCCTGGGTCCACATCTTAGGTCTGCCATTTACTGTCTGTGTGACCTTGAGAGAGTAGGTAAGTAACTTACTTACTTTCTGGAGGCCTCTGTTTTCTCATCCTTAAACAGAGCTCAAGCGAGTTAATCTATGAAGGATACTTAGTCATCTTCAAAAAACCATAGGTACTCTGTTGCTCCTGTTTCTATAGGCCTATAATGAGTTATATGGTAAGTGTTAGCTGCTGTTGTTTTTGTTAGTAATAATAGAAATATCATTATGTGGTGAATCCAGCACAGATTTCAGTGCATATTTTTGTCATTACTCTTTTTATTTTAAAATTCCTGTAATCATCTGTTAGCTCCATTTGGCATTCACTGAGCACCTGCCCTGTGCAGAGCATGGTGTTCCCTGTTTAGGAGAATTAGAAAGATGGCAAGATTTTGTTCCTCTCCTTAAGCCTTACAGTCTAGTGGAGATAATCTGCCTTGAGTAGGGAAGAAAATATGTTCCTCTTTTAGGTATTTTAAGCAGTTGTTTTTCCTCTCACTTCAGTTCTGAAGATTTTAAGATGAAAAACCATAAATGGTTTTTGTTGATTAAAAGGACAGGAAGGAAGCTCCATCATAACTTACAGGTTATGATGATATTGCATTATGATAACTCTGTGACCAGTGATACCATCTTGAGTTTAGAGCTGACCCAGAGAAGTTAAGTAACTGGCCTAAGGTCACCCAGCTGGTAAACTGAAAGAGAAGGCATCTGAATCTAGGTACCGTTGATTAAAACCCATGCTTCTTCTGTAATACTGTAATCCCTCTTAAAGGACTTTTGGGGTTATTGACATTTTTTCCCAGAAAAAAATACTTACATAAAATATTTTTTAAAGTCTCCAGGAACAAAATATGACAAGCTGCTTTGTTATCTGTACCAATGGTTAGCAGCTTTTCACTGTCAGAAAAATCTTCCTTAGGTCTCACTTAAATCTGCATGATAGTTTAAACCAGTGTCCTCTTGTTTTTTCCTTAGTAGAAATAGAGAATATCTGCATACCATTTTGTTCTAACAACTTTAACTCTAAAGATTAGGGGCAGATCATTTAGAAATGAGGAAATCTGGGCTCTAATAGAGCTTTTGCCATTAACTAGCTGTGTGGCCATGGGCAAGTCAGTTATACCTCTCTGTGCCCCCTGGTTTCCAGCAAAGTGAAAGTACTCCTCAGCCTACCTAATCATGGAGAATTTTTTGAGCACAGAATAAGTTAACATATGTAAAAATGTTTGGAAAAGTGCTTTACAAATTCAGGATATGATTATTGATATGACTGTTAAGAATTTAATGTTCATTATAATATGAGCTTGTAATGACAAATATGTATTATATACTGCTACTCTCCATCCATTACAAATGGCAGATATTGTTAAATCAGTCATGACATTCTTTCTTGGTGAGTTTTGACATGACCATTGCCAATTGATCAGAATTAGCATGGGAATTGAAATCTATATATCATCCTGTTATAATATGGTATAATAATCTCCCAGCCTTTCTTTCTCCCGCTTGAAGAGCTCTGCTGTCTGGCAACAGTGCTTGGTACATAAAAAGATACTCAGTACATGTTCATTGACCAAATACATGGATGACATTGGTTACTCTAATTTTTCTTTGTAAATCTTGCCTCTACTCTGAATGCTAAGTCCTCCGTGTTTTTCTTTATAAAACCCAGAATGTGAAACCTTCCTAATTAAGAATTTTGAATTTGTGCTTTTGAGTTTTAAGTACTTTTCTGCTATATTTTTCACTCTACTTTGATTATTTATTTATTTATTGAGACAAGGTCTCACTTTGTCACCCAGGCTGGAGTGCAGTGGCACGATCACAGCTCTCTGCAGCCTCAACGTCCCAGGCATAAGGAATCCTTCCACCTCAGCCTCCTGAGTAGCTGGGACTACAGGCATGTGCCACCATGCCGGCTAATTTTTTCCTTTTTGTAGTGATGGGATCTCTCTGTGTTGCCTAGGCTAGTGTCAAACTCTTGGACTCAAGTGATCTCCTCCCTCGGCCTCCCAAAGTGCTGAAATTACAGACCTGAGCACTGTGCCCAGCCTAAAACCACATTTTAAAGACCAAACTCAGGGCCAGGCATGGTGGCTCACTCCTGTAATCCCAGCATTTTGGGATGCCAAGGCGGGCGGATCATCTGAGGTCAGGAGTTTGAGTCCAGCCTGGCCAACATGGTGAAACCCTGTCTCTACTAAAAATAGAAAAATTAGCCGGGCATGGTGGCGCGCACCTGTAGTCCCAGCTACTCAGAAGGCTGAGGCAGGAGAATCGCTTGAACCTGAGAGGCGGGGGTTGCAGTGAGCCGAGATTGCACCACTGCACTCCAGCCTGGGCAACAGAGCAAAACTCCATCTCAAAAAAATAAAAAACAAAATAAAGACCAAACTCAGGAATGTATATAAAATTTTCCCGTGTTCCACTCATCCAGATATTTGATTCCCACCTAAATTACCTCTCAGAATAAGTTATCTTCTCATTTTCAAAGCCTGCTACAATTTTATTTTAATTTATTTTCATTTTATTCTTGAAGGTAGGTGGTTAATTGGCTGGTTCTGAAAGGCCATCTTTTGGGTCACAGGCCTCAAAGGCAAAGTAAGTAAACAGTAATCCGCTCACCTAGTTTGATTAATTAAATCACAAAGAACTTCAAACCATCTCTATAAGATAGTAATAAATTTAATCACAGTTGATACCTTCTGAAAACCTTTTTTAGACTTTCCATTATTCTGCCTTAAAGGGCAGTGCGGCATTGCTGATTCATAATCTAGGTCTTAGGGTATTTTCTTGGTGTCTTTTCTCCCCTGATGTCTGAAGTTCATTTCTAACCACATTTTTTTTTTTTTTTCATTTTAATGTGACTTTTTTTCTGTGATGTAGCATTTACTCATTTTTTGGTGTCAATTGCTGTTTAATAAACCTACTACCTTTGTCTAGATCAGAGATGAAAATGTTAACCTGGGACTAACTAACTGACCAGGTCACCAGCTGTTGCTAAAATAAATAGTACATGGTTCCTTGTGTTAACACTTAATACATTGATAATTATTCCACTCTCTAGAGTTAAATGCCCCCTTATGGGATTCAGACTGTATTTTTCCATATATTATGATTATATAAATATTTGGTAAACTTAAAATCTAAAACTTTGCTAAAATTAAGAGGTTACTTAGATTACTTCTCCTTGATCTACTACGTCTGTCACTCTATAAAAGAAGGGAATGAGATTCGTTTGACCAGACGTGTTTTTCACAAAGCATGTTGTCTATTGTTCTGTAGGTGGCTACAGTAGATTTTGTGATTATTTTTCATAGATCTAGAAGTAAATTTTGAAAGTCTTTAATTTACATTCTCTCTCTGCTTTTTTTAAAACTTGACACCAAACTGGCCTTTTTACAGTCTTCAACGCTTTACATTCTCTTATGTAAAGTCTTGACTGCACCGTGATTGCAGGCAACTCATTTAGTATAGTCATTTCTGTTGATTGATTTATTATATTGGAGAACGAAAGTTTTCAGGGCCAGCCGATGTGAATGTTTTAGGTCAATCATTTTGTGCTGTGTTTTCTTTTTTCTTAATTCCTTGCCCTCGTGTCTACTGTTGGGCTTTCTCTTTATTCTTTTAATTGTTGGAGGTCAAGTTAGGAGCTTTGTTTCATGCAGTTTATCAGCTATTATCTGCTTTCCTTTCTCTTTCATAAAGGGACATGTTTCTTTGTCTTTCTGTTTATACAATTTTTTTCATATTTTTTCCCTTGTAGATATTTTCGGATGTCAGGATAGTAGAAAGTGTGCTGGTGAAGAATTAAGGATCTGGGTCCCAGATTCAGTTCTTTCACTGGCTGTGTAACCTTAGACAAGTCATTTCAGCTCTCTGAGCTTCTGTTTCCTCGTCTTTAAAATAAAGAAATTATTATTTCCTATCCTGACCTACATTTCTCTATTCTCTTCATGTTCTTGTATTTCTAAATTTACACCTCACATTTTCACTATCTCTTTGTGCTTCTCAATTTGTCTTCCTACTCTTACTAGTTTTTTCATATGGCTTACCATTAGAATCTATTTACTTTTATTAGAAAGTGTTAGGAAATGTTTCAGGCCGGGCACAGTGGTTCACGCCTGTCATCCCAACACTTTGGGAGGCCGAGGTGGGCAGATTACCTGAGCTTAGGAGTTCAAGACCATTCTGGCTAGCATGGTGAAACCCTGTCTCTACTACACATACAAAAAATTTAGCCAGGCATGGTGGCATGTGCCTGTTACTCAAGAGCTACTCAGGAGGCTAAGGCATGAGAATCGCTTGAACCCGGGAGGCAGCGGTTGCAGTAAGCCAAGATCACACCACTGCATTCCACCCTGGGTGACAGAGCGAGACTCCGTCTCCAAAAAAAAAGGTTCAGAATTCTGAACTTTCCAGATTTTAGAAAGGTAATATGGTATCTGTCTTATAACACCAAAAGCAGACACATTAATATTTCTGCAGCAGTGTGTGACCGTTCACACTAAATGGGATATGTAAAGACCATAAATGGCTTTGTATCCTTTCAAGTTAGATTTGCCTCCATCGATTAATTTTGGCCCCAAGCTTTAAAGAAAGCAATAACTTTGTTTTCAGAATTGTTTTGATTTTGGAATTGTGTGTTATGGGCCTGTTATATTTTTCTACTGCTCTTGGATCTCTTCTCATATTACTCTTATGATTTAAGTTTCACACCTTATTGAAAAATTGGAGTTCTAATAATTTACTGTTCTGGTTTCTTCATTTTTCCTTGGGATGTAGAACCAGATTTTGATAGCTTTCATCCATTGCCTTTAGATCTCCTCCTAACTTCTCCATGTTTGTAAGAATCAAGACCATGCTGCCTTCCTAAGAAATTCTGGAATCCGTTAGACAAGCCAGTTATCCTTTGTGCTGTCTCCTAGAGAACCCCAGTGCAGTTCAAGCCTGCCTCAGTTCCAGGGCACTCTACCAGCCTTCATTTTGCAATTTGCAGACCACTGTTTTTTGCCTCTTGTAACTTTGCTGCTATATTCAGATAATGCCACAAGATGGTGCCCAAATAGCAGTGAATTTCTTTTTCTCACATTTCCAAGTGCCAGTCAGCTTCATAACTAATTTCTTTGCCCTTAAAGTACAGCCAAATACAGTATAGGAATGTTGTAAGGGATTCTGCTGATGAGGAAAGATACATCAGAATAGCAAGTATTTATTCTAAATTCATCTCGATTTCTGTAATCTCCCTGGTTCATGACTTGCTAAATCTTATACAGGCATTATCAATTTGGAACAGTAAGAAGGAAGCATTTAGGCTTACCATCTATGATGTAGGCTTATCACTATTTTATGGTGTCAAGATAAATGACTAGCCATGCAATTGGAACTGGTATTGTGGCACCTAAGGGAGCGCTTGGGTCACCAGACTGTCGTATGGTCCATATTTTCTCAGACCTTGGTGAAAGTGTTATGGAGAACCAAGCTTCTATATTAAAAATTGAAGATGAATTATCCAGATTTGTATATTTTTTGTTTTTAGAAATAGTTTTAGTTTTCCATATTGTAATTGTATATTCCAGAAGATTTCTGGCTCCTGGAAGTGCTCTGAAAATATTGAAATTTGGTTTGCCTCTGAAATATTTTTTCAATAAAGTTGTAGAGGGGAGATATGATTAAAGCCCAGGGGCTACCATTTCCATTTAAGCAACAAAATAGAAGAATATCAATACATATCCTTGATAATTATTGAAATATTTGTAAAGATCAGTAAGCTGGGAATAATGGGCAATTGTGTTGAAGCACTAAACATAGTTGAAAAGTAGAATTTAAATATGTATTAGCAAGACTAGAATCTGAGTCCCTACTAGATTCTGACTTATTCCATATACTTCTATTAGCTTCAGATATTTTTTATTATATAGTAATAAATGTAATGACTTACAGTAGTATCATTTTCACTTACAAAGCACTTAGGAAATTAAAGGAATTAACTCTCGTCATCAGGTAAGAGAGACCAGGATATCCACTTGTCTCATGACTAAAGTTTGCCTTGTAATTTGGATTAAGGGAAAGTCATTGGTTATATGAAGTAGACAACTATGGTTAACACTGCTCTTATTTACAGAGAGAAAGCGGTTGGAAGCCAAGCAACGGGAAGACATCTGGGAAGGCAGAGACCAGTCTGCAGTTTGAACATCACTCAATGAAAGGGATAATTCCATGAATCAGAAAATGTTTCAACAGCCTTCAGATAAGAGGATCCTTCCAGAGCTCTGTGTACATGCAGATGTGCATGTTAAAGAGATAAAGTGATCGAGACAAGGACTGACTGGGTAAAGAAGGAAGACAGACTCCTGTCTTCACTCCTAAATGCAGTTCTTTGGAATCACCCTACTGTGGTGGGCGTAGTAGGGAGCCATCAGCTAGGAAGAAACGTGGGAGATGTGAATTCCAAGAGTTCCCTGGACAGGGCAAGTCATGTTAGCGTGGGTCACACTTCCAAGATATTTAAAGCAAATACAAAACAGAACAGAGGATTCAAACCGCAAGTATGGGAGATTTAGGCCCTGCAGAGGCAGAGCATTCCTTAGTATCTCACAAAACAGAGTAATACCGGAGGCAGAGTAGGGGGTGGGTAGAGAGCAGTTAGTACAAAGAGGCAGAACAGTGTCTGGTTTACTTGGCATACACAGAATCTGCACTGCCGGTTCCAGAACTCCAAAGTTGGTGAACTACAGGAGATGTGGGTATTTAGACTCCGAAGTTTATACTGAGCTCAGTGCCTGGGACCGCTCCAGCTACATTGCAGCCAGGGGGGATACCCGCTTCATTCCTCAGAGTAAACCAACCTTGGGAGCTGTGTGCTAGTTCCAGTGTAAGCAGTAATACCATGTTGTAAGAGGGAACATTAAAGCCCATTTTATGACATATATCACTGTGGCATTTGTCGGTTTTTGTCATTCCAACAAAGAAATAGGAGAGCAGCTTTCTTCTTATCCTCACGCCTATAAGGCTGTGCATAGGTTAAATGGATCTGTTGTTTTTATTGAATCCCAGTGAGTAGAGAATTGATCATCTCTCTGCTTCAGTATACTACAAAAGTGATTATCCTGGGACTGGTATGTGGTAGCTCCTCTCCCCTTCATATCTTCCTTGTACACCCTCATTCCAACCTTTTTCTTGCTTTCTGCTATCTCTGCAAATCTGATACCCTGAAGAAGACATGTGGCACACCAGCGTGTTCTTGGTATGATCTTCTCAACCTATGCCAGAGGCACTTGGCAAGCAGCACCAGACCATCCGTTACGATGACAAGCAGCCAGGATAAAATAAACACCTCTGGGCAGTGAGAGATTTCCTAAAGGATGTGGACAAGTCAAAGGCATCAACTCAGGCTTTATCCATCTCATATCTGCATTCTCAGTGTTTTTGGAAAGTAGTTCTGCACTGAACAAATGGTAGCACTAGACCTTAGGATGCTGAGGTGGCAAGAAATAGTGGCTCATTGTGCTTTCAACTAGGGCAACAGCCTCATTTTTTAGTGATTTAGTACCGATGATAATGATGAATTATTAGCATTACCTAGAACATGGTGGAGTAGGACTCTATTCAGATGTTTCTCAAATGACTGTGGCCTTGGATCTTGATCCTTACCCAACTATCCCTGCTGCTATTGAGGTATTACAGCCTTCTCCCAGTTCCTCAGCATTGTTTTCCTCATTCGTGGTCGGTTCTACTAGTGTCCTTTGTTTATGTTCAGTGACTCCATGCCAAATTTAGGGATTAAATAAGTTGTTCACTTGACCCTCTCCACTAGTACTTTGTCCAAGTGCCCCTCTCTTTGGCCTATAGCAACAAGACTTGTGCTCTCTGTCTTCATGGAACAGGCTTCTCTAAGATAGGTCTGAACAGTACAGCTCCATTTGAAAGGAAATGCAGGGAATTGCAGCCTGACTTCATACTGAATGGTATACCTCTGAGTTATACCTTTGCTCTGTTTTGATTCTTCAAGGCCAAGAGTGACCTTGGGCAGTGCAAAAGAGATGACTACTCCTGTCACTTGCCTGTGAGGTTGCTTCTTCCTGGCTACACTTTAGATTTTAAAGGCATTGTTAATGGTAACATATAGCCCCATGTTTATTTCCCAGTTTTCTTGTAATCTTTATAATTTCAATAACTTATTTTGGTTCTCATTCTAATGCTGTATGTTAGTAGCCTATCCTTTTTTTTTCAGCCAATACTCAGCCACCTCTATCTTTCAGATTTATCCTTATAACCAGACCCAGAGAAAGGATTTTTTTTTTTAAGCCTACACTTGAAAATTATGGAGTGTTGCTGCTTCTACCATTAGCAGAGAATGTGCTTTTTAGTTACATTATTCAAGTAGTTGTGATTGATGTACGCTAGGTGGAGGTAAGAGCTCCTGCTATGGCCCAGCACAGACTATATTGAGCTTTTCCAGATGGGAATTAAATCCTTGGGCACATCCAAGCCATGCTTTCTCAAGCTGAGTTAGCTGGAGAGCACCCTGTAGCTGCCACTGGCGCCTTTGTTAGATATTCAGGAAGACAGCTAATGTACTCTGCTGTGCATATGTGTTGAACATCTAAATCTCAGGATTACCTGGAATTTAGTAGAAAAGTACATTTCCCATGAGTTATGATATGCTCTTCATAGAGTGAAAGTCTTTGTAGAATAAAGGTAAGTTAGGCTTCTGAAGAGTAAGCTGACATTCTTAGCACCTTAGTTTCTCTGAGGCTAAAGTATGCTGAGGTGAAAGTCTTTTGACATTTTTGGTTCTACCTGGAATTTGGTGGTTGGTATTCTGTTAACATTCCTCATCTAGTTGTAAGTCATGCCAGCCACCAGCCTTCCCATGTCCTTCCCTTTCAGCTCAGAGTTGTAACAGCACAACCCTTGTATGGCCTTTTCCAAGAATTAGAACTGCCTGCACCTATCAAACGTGTGATGTGGGCAACAAGGCTGAGACCAGAGCCGGTGGCTGGCTGCCCGGCCTGCTTTTTTGGTCCCTTTTAGAAACTGGATCCAGCAAGCAGCTGTGGGTAACCTCCCTGCTTGAATCTAGTCATCAGTCACCACATGCTCCCCTGCTAGCTGCACATTCTTTCACAGACCATTAGCTGCATGTGTGAGCATAATGTTGTTACTGTTTGGGGAATGTTTGCTGGATCCAACAGGAAATCAGTCCTTCCCTTGTTTACCTAAACTGCCATGCCAAAATATAATGCTCCCTCTGCCTAATGAAGGAGACGAGGGAGTTGAGGAGAGGGAAGGTCGGGGATAAGGAAGAAAGCACTTCTTTGTATTCACAGAGGGTTCCCCAGAACATGTCCCTTTTTACTGCCTAAGGAGGGGTAGCTCTTGTGATGTGGTGACTCTTGTGATGTGGTGGGGGTAGTGCTGTTGTAAATCTGCTCCATCTGCTGCCATTTATTTTGGCTTCGCAACCTTGATTATAAAAGTTTACAATCCTCAGACTTTACCTTCTTGCCCCTACAGCCCTTAACCTTTCTAACCCGTGTTTCAGCTCTAAGCCTGGGGAGGCTGACTGGGAAGCAGACTTATGTCTGATTGGAGAAATGTAGATGGGCAGTCATGAGAAGCATGTGTGCCCTGTGTATCCCAGGCCCTGGCTCCATGGGAGGGAAAAGGGTAGGTCTGTGGTTCTGGGGTGTGTACATAATCACAGCTGGTCTGGTCTTTGTAGCAGTCCATAATGAGCAACCTTTATTGGCATTAGGGTGTCAGTCCTGTAAGGATCATCACTTAAGTGTGTCTCAGTGGAGAAAAGATCAAGAATCATGTCAAGAAGACCATGGGGTTTTATTCTACTTGAGCAAGAGCAAATCACAGCCCCATCAAGCAGGAATGGTGGCCTTTCCCAGGTTCCATCCTTAACTAAACTGACTGTCCCCCCTTCTGATTTCTCCACGGTCTTCTGTCTCTTGCTCTGTCAAACTTGTTTTCATATCTCTATAGAGATGAGTGGCTTGTTTGATGTTCTTTCCATGGCAAAAATTTATTCAATGCAAAGTTCACTTCAGACACTTGGTTGAGACTTGAAGTTTAGACCAATCCTGAGATGCATGGTGATCCTGAGAGAGATCAGACTGCCTGCCAGGTAAATGGTCCATATTATTTCCTTGGCAGTGGCCCTGACAGGGGCTGGGGTCCATGTTACCTCAGCAGTCTTTCTGCTTGGCCTACTCTTGCTGCTCTGTAGGAAGGCCCTATCTGGCCATTTCTGTGAAACTTGCCCCTTCTCAAGCGCTCCATAACTGTTGGTGTTGGCCCATCAGGCAATAAGGGGATGCCCAAGGTCTGTGCTTCCAAGGATAATAGAAACACCCATGTGTGTGGTAGGATAAAGGTAAGGACACTAAAGAACAGAGTGTGAGAGGTGAGTTCTAAATAACAACAGATGAAGAAAGGATTGGATCCACCAGCTTCTCTGCCAGTTGTGATTTTGATACAAGTTGTGTTGCTTTGAGCTCCTAGCAGAGAGCTAACACTACCTGCTGTGTATTTTGGTCCTCTGTCCTATACTCCTCCAAGACATTTGCAAAGCACCACTTAGATGGGGGACTGGGCCATAGTCCATCCCTAAGAAACTGAGAGCTCCTGAATCCCGGATCTCTGTGGCAAGATTCAGGGATGACTGGGTTTCCTTATAGAAGAGGAGCTCAGCTGAGCAAAGCCTGGAGGCCATATTCCATAGGCCACAGGCCCTTAGGGGCAGGCCCAGAGCCATCCTGAGGGAGCAGTACCATCTGGATTGGTGATCTTGCCATCAAAAGGCTTCCTGAGCAGGTTCTTGGTGCCCCTTGGCACTGGCCCTTTTCCTCTGAGTTGGGACTCTGTGAAGGGCATGGCTCCAATAAGCTGAGGTATCTGGTGTATCGGCAGCAGCTAGGAGTGTGCAGTGACAGCTTCAGATGAGGTTGTTCCTGAGACGCTGTTCCTGCTCCAGGGAGAGTTCTGCATTGGCTGGGTATGAATTCCCTGTGGGCCAAAGGAAAACAGGTAAGTAGCCAACCTTACCACAGTCTCATCCCTTCCCTGACAACTTACACAGATCCACTCTGCCCAGCTCATCCTTTATATCAAGTCAGTCATGGCATGGGCACAGACACCAGTCATTCTATAGAAATAGGCCTGGGACAGGTGTGTGGTTTCAGGAACATCAGGAAGAACAGGCTATTGATTGCAAAGAGTTGTGCTAGTTATTCTCCTTTGCCCCCTCCCCAGGTTCATTCTCTGCCCTCTTTTTCCTCTGTACCCTAGGAAGCTGATGCCTAGTGATTACATCACTCTGGCTCCTTTGTCCTCTTTTTTTGTTTGTTTGAGTTGGGTCAATGGAAAGCAACAGCAGAAGGTCAGAGGGTGGAAGGGGAGAGACCGGATATTCCTTCCCCTACTTTTGGCCCTGTGGTTCTGGCAGTGATGGTCTATGACTCCTGTTCCAGCTAGATTCACCCTCCTTCACAACTCTGGCTTGCACCTGGCTGCAAAACAGCCCTTGCCCCTCTTCAAGCCTAAAGCGGGTAACGGTTTTCTACTTTCTTTATGCTTGATGTCTCAACACTCCTTGTTTTCTTATAAATAGTCCTTTAATTAAATAACCTCAGACTCTCACCCGAGTGTGCCTTCTGTTTTCCGCACACTTCTGTTTAGCCCTGTTGGATCCTAAACACTGGCAAGAGGACCTGCAGGACTGCATTATTTTTCTTGCCTTTGTCACTGCCTGGGAACCCTTGCAGCCTGATTCCAGCATTATGGAGGATCTGCTGTCTCCGTGTGCGTAGCCTTGGATTCCAGTTCCTGGTTCCTGTCAATATCCCTGTTTCATTTAAGTGGCAGCACAATCTACTCAGCCACACAAATTCGAAACCTTAGACTGTTCTTCTTCTTCTCATTTTCGTCCATCTGTTGCCACAGTTATTTTTTGAAAACCTAAATGATCTTTTGCCTCCTTGACTGAAATTTGTCAATAGTTCCCAGAAGCCCACAGGATAAAATCCATTATCTTAGAACTATCACAACCCTCCCTGCAAAAAGCTCTAGTACTTAGTAGGTTTGAAGTATACAGCCCCATTTTACAAAACAGAAAACTCAGGTCATGATTTCCTCACTGGCCTCCAGCTAGAAAGTGGTGGGACTGGATTCGGGTGACGCCTTCTGAAGCCCAGTCCTGTGCTCTTTCTCTACTCCTCCCATCTTTGACTTTGGCCCCTCCTTCAAACCTCAGATCAAATACTACTTCTGTGAAGCTTGTGCTAGCCCCCAACAGGTTGCTTTCTGTCTGTGCTTGCTCAGCATTCAGTCCACACATTAGTAGTATTGGGGCTATTTGCATGTGTGCATACCATATCTGACACTTAAATTCCCAGTGTCTGGGGCACAGCGTTCAACACAACAGTGAGCCTTAGTAAATGTTTGTTGACTGAATGAACAACTCTGCCCCATCCCACTGCACATATGCAAGTATGAGTGTGAATGCACATCCCGTAGCAAATACAGGCATTTTAACCCTTGAAGATAGAGGGAGTCTTTACTGACAGAATAGCCCCTCTTCTCTGCCCCCACTGGATCATGATGCTTCCTTTGACTGATGCTACCAATCCTGTAAGTGGCCCTGTTTTCCATGGTCCCCTTCTTGCATGCAGTGATCACAGCTGGAGACAGCAACACAGAGCAAGAGGACTTCTACTTTTGCCTGTGAGGACCCTAACCCTAACTTCTATATGAAAGAGAAAGGAAAAATAATGGACTTGAAAAGAAAATCCTGACATGGCTTGAGGTGACAGGAAAGATTCTAGGACAGATTGAAAACTGAGTTTACAATCAAACAGACTTAAGTGCAAACAGGGATGTAGAAGATGTAGTTATTGGGTGAAGCTGATGGTCTGACCAGTTCTAGAAGTCTGCCTTGTAAGATGTCAAAGGAAATGCATCTCTGTTCCATCCATAGCCTTTTACACACCACACACATACAAGTCACATGCTGGAGTGTGGGAGCAGGGGGTACATTTACAGTCTTCCAGCTCCCTGAGCCTATAGATGGCTGATTCCACAGTGGCTCGGAGTTACCTATGTGGCAGTTGTGCAGCCAGACCCGGTGCCCATCATACTTGCAGCGGCACTGCAGCATATTGTTGGAGAAATCTGACTCTGCCACTTCATAGTGGGGGTTCACAATCACCTGGAGTGAAAGAGGGGACAACTGAAAATGGGTGATTTGGTTTCTGAATGAGTTGACTGTGGCTGTGATAATTCTTACATGTGTTTCTATTTGCTTCATTAATTCTTACAATTACCCATGAGGTAGGTACTGATGTTCCCATTTTACAGATAGGGACTGAGAAGTCCCAACTGAGAAACTGATTTATCCAGTGTTCACTGAATCAGGACTCAAACACAGGTTCATTGGATCCAGCTTGAGTGTTACTTCCCTAACAGGACAGCTCCTTTAAGTGACAGGCCTGTCGGAAACCCTATATGGGAAATTCTTCCCTTCATTTGCCCTCAGGGAAAGTTGTGGAACATCTGGAGGAAATCAGGCTCTGTGGGGAATCCCCCAGCCGCCTTACCTGGAAGATATAGTTCCCGGGGCCCACGTCTGTGATATCCACCCATTGGCAATCAATGTCATGCCGGTAGGTGTCCCAGCAGCCTACAGTCACTCCCTGTTCTCCAAAGTTGGCACATGCGTAACGCCGCTGCAGTCCTGTAAGGAAGGGGACAGAGTTTTTGAGGCAGGACGAAGCACTCTGCTAGGTCTTTTTTTCCTTTACCAGTTCAGTGTCATCATGCCCAGTTCACAGATAAGGACCGTCAGAGCTAGAATCCTGCTGTGAATCCAGCACCATAGCAAACCACATTTGTGACAAAGATAGGATTTGTTTGACTGCTCCCGTGCAAATCCCTGTTGAACTAGGAACTGTGGTTGGAAGATTCCAACCCTCCTGTGCTAATTTATTTGTGCATCCGCCTATCCATCCTTCCAACTCTCTAAAGATCCAGTGTTTACTATGCAGTTCCTAAGGGTTAGGGACTGCAGGTATGCAGACAGGAAGCAGACAATGCTTGCCTTCGGAGAGCTCAGCAGAGATAGGACAGGTCTGCAACTCTTCTCCAAGATAGAAAGTGCTGAGTGTTTTAAAAGAAGAACAATGTGCATGGGGAATTCAGAGGAAGTAAAAACCTCCTGCATAAGATTTCAGAAGGTAAGAAATTGCCTTGAATGCTAACTTTTCAAGCCAGGGTCTCCAGGTGCCTTGGGCTGCTGAACAGGGCAGAGAGAAGCCTGATCCCAGAGGAGCTGAAGAACATAACGAGGAGATGCTGATAGGTGCTGACAGGAAACCACATACCTGTGGGGCAGTTTGTGTCCTCCAGACAGAAGCTGGCCTTGTGCCCCTCAGCCACCTTGGAGCCATTGAGAGTGAGGAGGTCGTAGTGGGTGAAGACCTCAATGCTGTGGTAATGCCTACAGAAGGGGTAGAGCTGTCAGTGCGGCAGCAACAGGAGAGGGTCCTCTCTGGAGGGGCTGGTAGGGAAGACAGGCCCCAGGCCCCATCATGACCCTAGAGGAAAGTTACAGTAGGCAGTGCCCTTCTCCCTCCCAAACCCGAGATTAGTGTGACGCACAGCCTCCTTTGCTGGCACCCCTGCCAGGCAGCAAGTACAGCTGCCCCCACCACCTAGGGTCTCAACCCAGGCAAGAGGTAGAAGCCCTGTCCTGGTCACCTCCAGGAGGCTGGTGCCTGACAGCAAGGCCTGAACTAGGGGGAGAGGCGGGGCACCGGGTCTGTGAGCAGCCTAGGAGCTGACCTGCTGGGAAGAGGGTCCCTGTCAGCCTGGGACCAAATTGCTACCATTGTTTCCAATCCAGTTATAATGACAGCTCTGTTCATGCTACAGGGAAGGGTGCTTATTATCTCAGGCGAGACCAAGTCCCAAAGTCATTGCCCATTCCTCTCCACTTTCTCCACCCGTGGCTGTGTTCTGAAGAAGAAAAAAAATTCTGCCTTTGTCACAGGCATTGTCTCTCCCTCTCTCTGGTCTGGAAGCTCCTGATAGGAAAGAATGTACATTGTCACTTTTTTAGTGCCAGTCTGTTCATGCTGTTCTTTGAGGGCCTTGCCTTACTGCTGAAGGAATCAGCGAGCTTTTCCTGCAGAGCCAGCACCCTGGATGGGATGTCTATTTTGGGCCTCCAGGTTCCTGGGAGTCCCCACTTTACCTGGCTTCTGAAGACAAGGCCTATGATCCAACATAGGAAAAGTGTCAAATACCATTCTAACAGAACAACTCTGCTGGCGGTGACGCCTCTATGGGATGTTGCTGTGGGAAACAGACCCCACGGGCACCGTTGACATAGTGAAGGCGAGAGCAATGGAGGGGCAGGTGGATGCTGCTGTCCTCACTGCCTCCTGCAGGCAAGGCCAGCAAGGAGAGTGCACACCCCTCCCAGGAAAACTTGCCTGTGGCCAGGGAAGGGCCAAACTGCTCCCTGGACCCTGCTTTTTGTTCCTAACCCTCTAGTGCCAATGCATGGGCAGGCTCTAACCTGTGGCACTGGTGCCAAACCCAGCTATCGCGTCCAGTCTTTGGACGAAAGTCAGTCCGGCCCAGGTTGTAGATCTGTGTGGAGAAGCGCAATAGGCGCCGGTATCCGTAGGGCCAGTCCATATGATCCGCAGACTTGGAGAGGCAGTTCTCCTCGTGGGCACAATACAGCTGGCTGAGCGGGCGGTCCTCCAAGTAGGCTGTCTCCTGCACTAGCTGGGCATTCATCACCAGGTCTGGTGCACCTGGGGTGGCAGAGGGCATGGCAGTGACTCAAAAGGTGGAAAGGCAGCCAGTCTTAGTCTCCAGCACAGAGGGCAAGCTTGCCCCCAGATTAAACCCTCCGAGAGGACCCCACAAAAGAAGGGCAGTTTTAAGAGTCAGGAGATGGTGAGTTCTAATAACATTTAAAGAAAGTCTATCACCTTAACCTGGCAGGCAGCTGCAGTGTCATGGTTAGGCTTGCTGGTTTTGGAGCCAGGCCACCTGGGTTCATTCTTGGCTTACTTTCTGACTGTATAATTCACTAGCTCTATAACTGCTTAACCATTTTGTCTCTCATTTTCATCATCTGTAAGATGAAGATAATGGTGGTATTAATGTGATGACACCTGTAACATGTCTGGCCTAAGTAAACATGCAGTTGAAGTAAGCTAGTATTTATTTTGTAAAATGCTTTTAAGCCTGTAAAGTGCCTTTATGTAGCTTAGTTCATATAATCCTCTCAAAAAGCTCTGCTGATACCTAACCTGGATACTTTGCCTGTACTGTCACTAAAAATCACTATCACCAAAGTAGTCCTGGGTGGAAGTGAGGCCCTGCCACACCACTGACCACAGCGTGCATGCCACCTGGGCAGGCCGGCCGCAGCTTGCCCCAGGCTGGAGCCATCTGCATCTGGCAGTTGGCCATGTGGGGTCCTGTGGTATATATTGGAGAGAGCCAGGAAGTGCCCACTGACAAACCTAGAGTTTCTTGGTGAAAGAAGGCGAGCTTTCAGAGAGAATGAGAACAGAGAGTAAAGGAAAGAAAGCGATGTGAAAAGCCAGGGAGGAAAAACAGGTGGTTACAGAGACTGCAGATTGGCTGGCTGTGCCAAGTTGTCGTGAAGGATCAAATGTGTTCAAGAAGACAGCTCCCACTGTAGGCAGTGGAGCAGGGAGGGGTTCGAGGTTCCCAGGAAGGGGAGTCAAGTGGGCAGCAGGCTCCCCACGTGCTGGGAGGCCTTGGTGATGGGGAGGTCCACTCTGATGCCCCATCCCTGCAGGGGAGGGTCTGATGGATGAGCCCAGTGTTCTCCCCAGGGTGCCCTGGACAGAGAAGAAGCCAGGAGCTCACTGACAAAGGTTAAGGATGTCTTGGTGTCGAAATTTGGCCAAGCAGAAGGTCAAGTGGCCAATTGGGTTGATGCTATCTGTAACCTTTGGACTGGATATAGTCCATCTTGGCACTGACCTGGTTGGGAGATGTCAGAGATGCTGCTGCCCTAAGAATCTGGGTTTGTGGGGCACAGCAGTGCCACAGATGGCCTTGTCCCAAAGTCTTTTGGGTAAATCTCACAGCTCAGGAAGAGAACACACAGCTGGGCCTTGGCCCCGGGTGTGCTCATATTTGTATGTCCTCTACGACAGCTTTCAAACTGCTTTTCTGACTACAAACCACAGTAAGAAATACATTTTATGCTGTAACCCAGTACACACATAGTTCCAAGGAAAAACTGCCCTTGCTGTTTTCTGTCCTGTTTCATTGTTTGTAACTGTTGGTCATAACCCAAAGTTGAAAACCGCCGTTCCGCGTCCTTGTGCTTTCTCATGTTCTCAGTGTTCTTTCTCACAATAAGTCCGTGAGGGGGCAGGGTATGGATCCTGATGGGATGGGTGATTTGGCCACACAGCTGGGAAATGGCAGAGCTGGTACTTTCATTCCCCCATGCTGCTGGCCGTAGACCTGGGACCAGCATGCAGGGCCCTCCCTGATGGGAAGCACAGGCCTACCTGTCCCCAGCCCTGTGAGCCCTCCGTCACTCACTGTCCATACAGGAGACTCCAGCCAGGAAGCGCCCACCACCGTGGGAGCAGTGCACCGGCCCGTGCCTCTGGCACTGCTGCAGGGCCAGCTCTGTGCCTGAGCAGCGCACCCCACTCATCACCACCTCTTGGGCCCTCGGCGTCCCCGACCAGTACCAGGTTTCCTAAGAAAACAGCCAGCGTCACCCAGTCAGCGTGCCTTTGGAGTCACCTCCTGACTCCCATCTGAGGTGTGGCCTCAGTCATACCACCCCCACCAGGTTGTGTCCAGCCTGGGCCCGAAAATCTTTAGTGATGAGAACCCATATTCTCTGGGGCAGTCCATGACACATTTGGACCCTTCTGATGATAGAAATCACCTCCACATATGGAGGTAAAAATCCACCCACCGTGGCTTCCACTACTGGCCCTACACCCCTCCCTCTTCTAGATGGCAGAGGAGGGTCCTGTTCCCCGCCCCTCTGCCTGGGGGCTGTGCTCCCATTTCCCCAGCGGTTCCTCAAGCGGCCCAGATCGTCAGTTGTGCTCAGGGTTGCCCAGTCCACACTGTGCAGCAGCCAGTGTGGGTGCAGGTGCGGAGGTTTCTCTGTTGCAGTCATGCCTAAGTCCTCTTGATTTTATTTTTTGATGTATTTTAGATCTATCCACTTATTTCTCCTGGATCGCCTGGTCCAGTCCAGCCTCATTTCTCACCTGGGCTACTACAATAGCCTCGTGAGTGTGTTTCCTTGCATTCATGTTAGTCTCCACCCAACCGTTTTCCAAACAGCAAAGGAAGAAATCTTTTAAACATGCGGATTGCAAGCTTTGAGTGATCTTGCTCCTGCCTCCTCTGCCCTCATGCTTGACAGCACTCTTGAGAGACAGCCACACTACAACCCCTGGCCCTGATTTCCTCAGCCGAATCAAGCTTTCTCTGGCCAGAGGGCTTTTGCATAAGCTGTTCATTCCTCCTCCACCTTGTCTGACTAACTTCTATTCATCTTTCCCGCAGACGTAAATGTGTCCCTCATTGACCATTTCATTAGGACTATGTCTTCTTCTTTACCACACTGTTCCCAACACTCAGCATCATGTCGGCTCATAGTTTCACTCAGTAATGAATTGCCAAATGGGTAAAGAGGCAGCAGCTTTAGCACAGAAAGTTTTGGGCCTCAGTCCAGGAGGGTGAGAGGTCATACGGAAGAAACAGAGGGACCTACCTTGTAGGCATGGATGGCAAAACCCAGACCGAGCTGTCGGCAGGCCACCATGGCTTCGGTGAGCCCCCAGTTTTCACTGCACACACTCCCCCAGCGTGGGACCCCGTTCACCTCCACCTGCACCTCCAACAGCCCCTCCTCAGGGATACGCCCACCAGCCAAGCGCACCTGCAATGGCGAGGGGTGTGTGAGGAGTGGGGTAGCCTTGCAGGGAAGAGCTCAGGGCTGCGAGCCTGGAGGGCTGCCCAAGCCAGCTCACTGTGTCGCCCTAGACAAGACAGTCCCCTTCTCTGCCTTGGTCTCCTTCTCTGTAAGGTGAGGACAGTGTAGCAGGTAGTCTGTAATGTTCCTGCCTGCTAGAGAAATCTGACTCAAAGTGCCTGGACCAGGGGCTCCTCCTGCTCTGGCACTTGCCCTCCACCATTAACGACAACTGGCAATTTGCAAAGGGCTTTTATGTCCCTCACCTCATTCACAGTGACCCCCTGAGAGCGTGAACCCCGTTTTACAGTGGCACCAGTGACTTGCTCACAGTCCACGTTAGCACTGACACTTTGCCCTGAGCATCCCACACAGACTCCCTCGTGCCGACAGCCCTGTGGCTCTCTTTCCCAGGCACCTTCTTTCTCAGCTTCACAGGGGACCCGAGACGGGTGTGGGAGAGCACATCCATCTGCAGAGCCCCTGTGGCCTCTGACATTTCGGAGGGGCCGCAGCCAGGTCGGCTCCAAGGGAACGCCGACTGGTGCCCAAAGCAGAAGCGCTAGCTGCTTCTCCTGGACCCCCCGCTAGCTTGATATGGTGTCTTGGGGGCTCCCCAGCGTTTCCCGGCCCCCAGCCCGAGGCCATGCTCAGACCCAAACTCACCTGATTCTGAAAGCCCATGTTAGGGACATTGCACCTGACAGCAGCATCATTCTCATGTTGGCAACCATTCTGGGACCCTTCCAGGGCAGGGCAGTCGCTGAGGGTCCGCTCATATCCCCTGCAGCGCACCTCACTCAGGTGGATGGGCCCTAGCCCTAGACGGGGAGAGAGGTGCTGTATGCGAGGCTCCACCTCCGTAACCCTACACTTGTGGCTTCCCCATCACAGAGGGGGAGAACTTTCTTTCCTGGCCCTGTCACCCCAGGGCCTTCAAGACATGGACCAGTGGCATATCCAGGCCTTCTAACCCCTCTCCAGGCCGCCTCACTCACCTTGGCCCAGCCGGGCCCCAAAGAGGGCCTCCCGAGCAGAGCCAAAGCCCAGCTGACGACACACGACACTGGCAGAGATGAGGTTCCACCTGTGATCACAGACCGTGCCCCACTGGCTGTTCACAAGCACTTCCACGCGGCCCTCGCCCACCTGGGCCCCGGAGCGCAGGCGCACCCTCGGCTCCTGCTGGGAGAAACCTGCTTCAGGGACGGCTGAGGAGGCAGCCAGCAGGGGCTGAGCCCCCACAGCGGGATCCCCAACGGGGCTCCTTCAAGCTCCATGGCAGTGGCCAGAGCCAAGGATGAGGAGTCCCAGTCCTGCTTCTGACTTCCCATAGCTGTCACCCTGAATAAGCTGTTTTTCTTGATCTCCATTTCTTCAATGACCAATCACCCCCACAGCCTCATCAAGGATGCCGTCTCAAGTGTGGCACTAAGGCATCTGTACCACCTCACAAGAGCATCTCAGTGTGGCACTAAAGTGTCTGTACCACCTCACGAGGCCATCTCAGTGTGGCGCTGAGGCATCTGTACCACCTCACAAGGCCATCTCAGTGTGGCGCTGAGGCGTCTGTACCACCTCACAAGCACTTGCTCATCTCCTCTTTATAACTAAGGAGCAGGCTCAGGATCAGTACTGGCCCTCAGTGGGATGTAGTTAGGATTTAATTACTGTTTTTACGGTCACCTTCTATTCAAGGCGGGTGATGTCAGCTTTCCATTTATGGTAGAGCTATAAATGATCCCTTTTAAATACATTCCAAGGTTCTACAGTTCTGTGATTCACTCTCCTCCTCCTAGTCTGGTTCCTCTCTCCTGCGTGTCCTGGACCTCCCCGCACCCCCCACCAGGCAGGGTCCCGCCCGTGCCTCCAAGCTGTGGTGTGGGTGCAGGACCCCCAGGGCTCACCTCTGCCCGGGACCCTTTGCGTTGTGGCTTTGTCTTCAGTGGGCGGAAGCGAGGCCCTGCCACACAGCTGACCACAGCGTGCATGCCACCTGGGCAGGCTGGACGCAGCTTGCCCCGGGCTGGAGCCACCTGCACCTGGCAGTTGGCCATGTGGGGCTCTGTCCCCAGGCAGGTGACCTGGTGGATCCAGAAGGAGTTCTTATTCGTCAGGCTCTTCAGCCTAGAGGACAAGGGAGACTGAGGGTGGAGGAAGGGCTGAGGGAAGAGCTTCAGGACTAAGGGAGGACAAGGGAGACTGAGGGTGGAGGAAGGGCTGAGGGAAGAGCTTCAGGACTAAGGGAGGACAAGGGAGAGAGGAGGGAAGGGGAGGGTAGGGGGTGGGATAGAGGCCCTTCATGCCACACCGCTTTGCCTCCTCCCTCTAGGGTGCTGCTCCTCACCTAGACTTAGGGTCCCTCATCTTCAGATCCCAGACTTTCCTGTTATGGGAGAAAACAGATAGGAGGAGGAAGGGGTGTGGAAGTCCCACCCCCTGCCACCTGGTTCCTCATGGTTGTCCTTAAGTTTGCACAGGACTTTACATTTTGTAAACTTATTCACAAATCTTATTTCAATGCTGAGCTTCACAGCAGCCCTGATGGGGTGGCCACTTCACAAATAACAATTTTACAAGGAAGGCAAGCAAGGTCCCTCAGCCAGTCCTAGAGTGGGGACAGGTGGATCAGGCTTGCCCTTTCCCAAGTCCAGAGGAAAGGGAGCATTTAGGGAGGGCCCAAGAGAAGGGGCCCTCTGGGGACAGGTGGGAGGTGAAGGCCTTGCTGGTGGGGGCGGCCCACCCAGAGACACCCAGGCTACTATCAGGCCTGCTCTCCTCATGGGTGGCAGGCGAGTCAGCGAGACCCAGGTGTGCAATTACCAGGCAGGGGGAGTCAGGCTGCATCTCAGGATCCCCAAGGATGGAGCCAGGGGCTGACCACCACCCCTGTTTCCTCAGGACGGGGTTCCTCTAAGTCAGAGACACAAGGACACTGCAACAAGGGCCTTCTAACCCTTTAGGGAAGCAGGATCAAACTGATTGGGGTGACAGATAACTCAGACGTACTACGGGAGATTTCTCCCTTGATGGGAAACACACAAGTCCTCCCTGACACGGATCTGGCAGAACCATGACTGTGGCTGTCGTTTACTGGTTGATGCAATCAGCTGTGACAGTTCCGCCTTGTTTCTGACGGAATATTTTTATGTCTCCTCTCTCCAGGCGCCCCACCCCACGCCTTGCTTACACGCAACCCAGTCACAGCCTGGCTTGGATCAGAGCTGAGGAAATTCAGGAGGGAAGAGTTGAGATATTCGCAGTGGAATTAGGGATGGAGGCCCAGAGGCCCTCCCCAAAGCCCTAACACCAGTCACTGGCTGAGCTGAGGCCAGAACAGTTTGTCTAAACTCTACACGTGGGTGTCACTGAAAGTATCTGCAGGAAAGTCTAGTGTTTTAACCAAGGACACGCGGTTTTATGTTCAACTGTTTTCACCAGGGGGGTGTTCTGTACCTAGTCAATTCTGTTTACATAATTCGAGAGTGCAGTGTTTATTTTCTGTTTCTAGGTATTTCCCAGGATCCTGAAGGTCCTCCTCATTCGCTTTCCTGTTTATTATTCTGAGGCACCCATGAAGCAAGAAGTCTGGGCACATTCCTCAGTAGGGCCTGTTTTCTCTCCCCCAATCCCAACACCTGCTGGATGTCCTGCCACAGACAACACCACTGCCAGTCCTCACTGAACTCTGCGAGGTCCCACATGCCACACACATCACACACTCACCTGTGTGCACACTTACTTGCCCTTCACATGAGTCCACACTCAGGCTCATGCACACACCCTACATTGCATGCACGCGCATGAACACACACTCAGTCCCTGCCCCACAACCCTGCCTCCCGTGGGGCCTACACCAGCCGCCCTCCTACCTGTAGTAGTGGCTGTCGACCGGCACCTCGCTGGGGAAGCCCAGCATCCCGCACACCACCCTGCTGTTGTTCATGGTCCAGCCCTGGTCACACACCTGCCGCCAGTGGCCCTCATACTTCACCTCCACGGCTCCCTCGGTCACTGGGCTATGCTGCTTGGCACTGGCAAGGATGGGCTTGAGCCGCACCTCCTCCAGCCGCCGGCCCTGGGGGGTGCACAGTCACCTGTGGGCCTCAGGACTCCTGCTCCTCCATTGGAGCCTGCTGCAGATCTTCATGCAGAAAAGCTGGGGCTTGGAGCTTTTAGAGACCATCCCACCCAGCCCCGTCATTGAACAGGCCAGGAAACTGAGGCCCAGAGAAGGGGAGGCATTATCAAAGGCCACAGAGTAAGTGCAAGGCAGAACCTCCGCTTGTCTAAGCCCTTTCCCTCAGTTGCTCGAATTTGTCAAATTGGAGAGAACGAGGCAGATCTGGCCCCTGCTGGGATCAGGATGGGAGCCCTTGGAGTTTGGGAGGCTTTTGCTGGGCATGGAAGGGCCTTCTCCGTGCCACCCTGAGAGAGCTGAGATGGGCATAGACCAGCTGCTTGAGACCACAGCAGGATCCTATGGCCCACAAGACCCCCCAACCCTAGCCCTGGGATGACTTAGACCAGTACAGAGTCCCCATCACAACACACTGCATTCAGTGGCCATGGCCAGCTGTCCTGAGGCTGAAGGCTGCCTGGCAGCAGAGCCCTGCCCTGCCCGCTCCTGTTGTTTGGCTTGGGCTGTTTTTAGCTCAGGGTTGTTTGTGCTGGGAAGAGGCAGCAATTGTGGCCAGGCCTTGTGCATGAGGGAGCCCCTTACCCCACTGCTGTCTCCCTTATGGGAGCAGCTTCTGTGATTCCCAGTGGGATCAGCTCTGGTCCTCTGGCCTGCCTTGCCTCAGGCTGGGGCCCTCTATTTATGCACCTGCTGCAGGGCACACTCAGGAGTCGGGGCCCCGGGGATGATGCTCAGTGCAAACTGCACCCTTTCCCCTCACTTATCCTCTAGGCCCATCTTCTGGGAGGCTCTCTGTCCTCTGACGCAGCCCTTGGCTCAGACCAGAGCCTGAACGGCCTCCTCACCTGAGACCCAAGGGCATTGGAGACGGTTTCAGAAAGGTAGCCACGATGGCGCCGGGGGTGGCATATCACCCCTACGTCTTCTGAGTGACTGCAGTCACTGACACCCCAGCCATTAGACCTGCACTGGTCCAGGGAGCTCTCTGTGCCCACACAGCGCACATTGTCCAGCCAGATGGGTCCTGTGGAGTGGGGGTGATGCTCAAAGATGGCACAGAGAGGCAGGTCACAGGCTCTGCCTCCTGCATAGGACCCCACATTTACCAAGTCACCTCTTCCAAACCCTGGGAGAAAGTGGCAGGGAGGAGGAAGTTTGGGTCTCCTGGGGAATTCGTATTTATAACCCTGCCTGCTACCTCCTTTGGGCACTGGCTCTTAGAGAATCTTCTTTTGGAAAATGCCAGGTAGCTCTAGTAATCAGACCTACCTGTTTGCCCATTTTTTCATTCAACATTCTCTAAGCACCCACTGTGTGCCAGTTGCTATGTTCGAGGAACTTAGAGTCTAGTGGTGGTGACAGCGGTGGCCCCATTACAAGAGAGAATGGGAGGGTGGGAGCAGGGGCCATGTGCAGCTGAGGCACTCAGGAAATGCCTTGTGGAGGAGGTCACGTGAGCAGGATATTAAAGGATGGGTGGGTGAGTGAGCCCAGCCCGAGAGAAGACTGTTACCATCTCCTTGCCATCCCGCTAGGTGGCACCAGTCACTCACCCTCCCCTTGGCCATACTTGGCACTGTGGGCCCAGGTCAAGGCAGCTTCGAAGCCCAGCTGGCGGCAAGCCACTGTGGCCTCCTGGATAGCAAAGTTGTCATCACACACGGTGCCCCACTGGCCCTGGTGCAGCACCTCCAGGCGGCCCTCCTCTGGCTTGCTCTCTGGGCCCACCAGCCGGAGCTTAGTGGTGCCCAGTGACTGTGGCCTGCTGGGAGGGGGCTGGCCTAGCAGCAGCAGGAACAGAGAGAGGGTGGCTGGTGGGGACCACGCCATGGTGACTTCAAGGACAGCTGAGGCCAAGATACCTGAGGAATGAGTAAACATGACAGTGATCACCACCTCTACCCAGATCTCAGACCTCTGCAGCAATGTGGCAGCTCCTGGCAAGACAAAGGAAAGAAAACCCCCCTCAAATGTGTGTGTGTGTGTGCGCGCACGCACACACATAGAGGCATTAATTGAGTCTGGGCCAGGTTAGCTGATTTGGTTCAAATCCACCACATTCACCATGACCTTGAGGAAGTTTAAGCTTAACCTCACTGAGTCTCAGTCTCCTCATCTGTAAAATGGGGATAGTAATCTCCATTTCACAGTGTTGTTGAGTGTTAAATAAAACACCATATGGAAAGTGCTTAGCAAAGTCCTAGCATTGGTGAGTACACAATAAACAGCAGCTCTTATACACCTAAAGTCTTATGTGTAGGCAGATGAGGTGGTCCACCTTTTGAGTCATGGGGGTGCCCTCAGGTCAAGACTACCTACCCCAGGGACACTGCCACCACCTTCTGATGTTCCTAGCACCCTAATCAAATGTGTGAAATGCCGCCTTCACCTAGAAGGCACATGGAAGGCTGGAGCAGAAAGGGCTATTAGATGGGCATCAAGGACTCCACCACTCATTGGCTGCATGGCTTGGGCAAGTCTCTTCAACTCTCTAGGTCCTGACTCTTTCTTTCTTTCTTTCTTTTTTTTTTTTTGAGACAGAGTCTCACTCTGTTGCCCAGGCTGGAGTGCAGTGGTGCAATTTTGGCTCACTGCAACCTCCGCCTCCCAGGTTTAAGCAATTCTCTGCCTCATCCTCCTGAGTAGCTGGGATTACAGGCGCCCACTACCACACCCAGCTAATTTTTTTGTATCTGTAGTAGAGACGGGGTTTCACCATCTTGGCCACGCTGGTCTTGAACTCCTGACCTCTCGATCCACCTGCCTCGGCCTCCCAAAGTGCTGGGATTACAGGTGTGAGCCACCGTGCCCAGCCCTGACTCTTTATTTCTAAAATGAGGAGATGGAACCACATATCATCTGATCCCTCCTGCAGCTTGGATAGACTGTGATAGCCTCACATCCATCTAGGTGTATGATTCATGCAGATTCAATACACATTTTTGGAATACTTGCTTCAGGCCAGGTGCTGGGACACAGAAATGAAGACATCAAACACCCTCCCTACCTTCATGAAGCTCAAGCAAGAAGAATTAGGGAAGCCTTTCAAAGAAGGGACACTTAACCTGAGCCTTATTGGGCAAATAAGATTCTCCTGGGTGAGAAAAGGGGCATTCGAGGTAGAGAGAAGAGGATTAGGAAAGAGGGAAAGAGGTGAGTTTGTGCAAGAGCAGGAAGTGCCCTTCTCTTACCCCCAGACTACAGTGTGGGGGCTTGGAGGGGAAAGAGATGGAGGGACGAGCTGGGGCCAATGATCAAGGGCCTTGTGTACCACACAGGGTTTGCCTTCATCCTGTAGGAAGCGAGGGGCCAGGGGAGGGTTTCAGGTGGTAAACAGAGAGGGCCCGTCTCCAGGAGGCTGTAATAAGATGTTCTTTGGGTCCTTAGAGAGGGGATGAGGCTGGGGGCAGGTCCTCTCCCCCTCACACAGCAGCCTTGGTCCCGGGACCAGCGGGTGGAGAAGGGCATAGAGGAGAGAGTCTCAGCTGGTTAGAGCTGTCAGAGACCTCTGGAGCCACCAAAGCTGAAGCTCCTCCACCCCAAGGCTCTGCTGCCGATGGGAGCTGAGGCCGACCTGGAACAGGGGATGGAGAAGATGGGCTAAGAAAGCTCGTTCTGATGAGACCTGCCTCTTCCACGGCCATGGCTCCTCTTGGGGAATCATGCAGCTCATCCGCTTGAGTGGGGAGGCTCTCAAAGGCCCCTGCCACTCTCACTTCCACGGATGGCATCTGCCCTACTCCCTCTCAACAGCCTTGGCCAGCAGGGCTGGGTGGAATGGGCTCCTAAAAGTGCACTAGACAAGTTCTGGGAATGAAACTCCATGGGAGTGGGGATGTGTTGTGTCCCCAGTTCCCAAAATAGTGTCAGGTGTGTAGGTGGCACTCATTCATATCTGTGGTTGCATGGATGGGAGGTGGCAGCACAGTGCTTGAGAGCACAGGCTGGGCAGTCAGACTGATGGGGTTCAAATCCTGCCTCCACCAGTTCATTTGGAAGTGATCTTGGGCCAGCGATTTAGTTTCTCCCTGCCTCAGTGTCTCCTTCTGTAAAGTGGGGATAATAATAGCAACTACCTGATAGGATTTTTTTAAAGATTAAGTGAAGAAACATTAAACCCTTAGAAGAGCAAGCCTTCAGTAACAATGAATTATTATTATTATTATTATTTTTTTTTTGAGACAGATTTTTGCTCTTGTCACCCAGGCTGGAGTGCAATGGCACAAACTCGCCTCACTGCAACCTCCGCCTCCAGGGTTCAAGTGATTATCTTGCCTCAGCCTCCCAAGTAGCTGGGATTACAGGCACGCGCCAACACACCCAGCTAATTTATTTGTATTTTTAGTAGAGACAGGGTTTCACCACATCGGTTCTTGAACTCCTGACCTCAGGTGATCCACCCACCTTGGCCTCCCAAAGTGACGGGATTACCGGCATGAGCCACTACACCGGCCAACAATGAACTATTATTAACAGCTACTGTGACAGCGATGATAGAACCGTTGGTCTAGATTGGTCCCACCTCCTCTCTGTACAAAGAAGGAAATGGAGGCCACGTCTGATCTCAACTGCAAGTCCTTGGTACTCCTCTTTGCAGCATTCTCTAGATTTGCCCCTTTTCCCTCCACCCACACTGCAGAGTCTAGATGCTCCCCTCTCCACTCCCTGAGGCTGTGCAGGGGCTGCCTTCCCATTCTCGCCTCTGCAGGTCTCCCCCTCTGACCCCTCCCACGCTTCCTTTCCAGACTGAAACACTGTCTTCTGCATGTCACTCTGAGGCTTGTGGGGGCTCCCAGCTGGCTGTCCCATGAGCAGAGTGCTCTCCATTGTTTCCCATTCCCTCCTCCGTGCTCCCTGGAGGAGGAGGTAGACAGCCAGGGACTGAGCCAAACCACTCCCCAGATGGCAAGAAAGGATAGGACGGATGGGCCTCAGGTCCCTCAGCTGTTAGGACTCAGTGGTCACATGGGTCTGGGCTGAGTGACAACCACACCTTCTCTACCACCCCCAGGAGTCGGGATGCTTCTATCTCTGCCACCAAATTGTGTCTAGAGTCAAATGTTTTCCTTTCTCTGAGTCTCAGCTGAAAAACCTGTAAAATGAGGGGGTGGTACTAGAGAGCCCCCCTATCCGACATGCTCTGATGGGGCCCAGGGTAGGCTGGGCAGTTCTGCTGTTTGGCTCCTGGCTGAAGTCCCTGACACACTGAAGAGGTCTTGTTACAGGCTGTGGACAGTCCCAGGCCAGCAGCTCCTTCCTCTCCAAGGGACCAACCTGAGGGCATGGGAGGGCTTCTGCTGTAGGACCCTGGGGTCTGGGCCAGGGAAACTCCCTTCCATGAACGCTGCTGGAAGGTGGGGGGACGGCAGCGGGAACCAAGAGTAAGATGCAGGGAGAGCCCCTCTTATTGGCCTTCCTGCCGACTATAGGCCCCCGAGAGTTTTTGCTCACACCAGACTATAGCCTTCATCTCCCAGCCTCCAAGCCTTTGCTCTCACTGTTCCTTTCCCTCTATCTAAGATTGTCAAACTCCTACACATCCCACAAGGCCAGCTCAAATGCCACCCCCTCCATTAAGCCCTCCCACAAAGCCTTCCACAAAGCACATTGTGTGTTTGCTTCCTGACCCCACAACCAGACTCCACCTGTCTGTTCCCCTAGCACTGAGCACAGAGGACCAAGCTGCGCATCCTCCCTCAGAGAAGGAAGCGGCCTCGAAAGTGGCCGTTACTTTCCCAAATAAAGGAGAAGGGGACAGAAGAGGGAAGGAAGATGGAAGGGAAAGAGGAGGGGAGGGACGTGAGGATAATAATTATACATTTTAAAATACGGATTAAATACTTATCTCCATTTTACAGATGAGAAGGTAAGTTCCAGGGAAGTCAAGTAACTTGCCCAGCCAGGATTCAAACCCAGGCAGCCTGGCTAGACGCCGGACTCTCAAAACCACCAAGAATGGATGTTGGAAGAGGGGGAAGAGGAAAGGAAGGCAGGGAGCCGACCGAAATTCCACCCTGTTCTGGTGGATTTATGACCCAGGCCGTGGTGTGAGGGCACTGGGCAGTGTGCTCTTCGCTGAATGCCGAGTGACAGATCCAAGATCTTGCCAGCTTGAGGCACAGAGGCACCTGCTCCAGGTGTGCCAGGAGATGCTGGGACCTGGCCTGACCTAGCACAGGTAGGGAGGGCTGAAGACAGCAAATGCCCGAGTATTCAAGAGAGAGCATGAGGGGTGCTGTCCTGAGGGTGCAGCAACTTTAGGATGGCTCATCCCTTCTCTGCCGTTCGGCAGCTCTTCTCAGCAGCCTCCTCTCAGCCCTGTGGCCTCCCCGGGGTTACTGACTCTGTGGACCTGAAGCAGTGCCAATAAATGGTCTCTGAGCTGTACCTGTCCAGGCTAGGAAAGAGGGGGCTTGAAGTCTTCTGCCCCCTTCCCTTCGGTGTTTCTGTCACACGCCCACCCCCCAACATACTCAGCTCTGGTCTGGATAGTTGGAGAGCCCAGATCAGGCCTGGTTCTTTGTCCCCCAAGTCGTAAGTGTGACATCTGAACCCGCCTTGCCCCTTCCCTGTCTCCTCCCTGGAAGAAGGCAGAGAGCAATGGTTACACACGGCGTGTACACAAACAAGACACGCAGGCACCCCTGAGGCCTGGGCGCACCACTGAGGGCGGGCCTTGGGCCAAGCTCCCCAGCGTGGTCACTTGTCCAATTAGAAGTAGGTTGGTGAGCGACTGGAGGGCCGGGCTGAGGGTCCATGGGATCCCCCATGCCCCCTAGGCCCAGTCTCCAGGAACCCTCAGAGGCCTGCAGACCCACAGAGAGACAGAAGGACAGATGGGACAGCAAGAGGCAGACCAAGAGGCAGACGCGCGGCTAGGCGGGGGCTCACCAAACGGAGCGCGGACGGTCCGGGGCTGGGCGGGCGCCGCGGCGGAGCAGCGCTAACGGGCTCCCTCCCCGGGCGCCCTGGGGCCTTTTTATCCGCCTGCCGCCCGCGGCCCCCCAGCACCGAGCTGGCCGCGGAGGAGGCCCCGCAGGCCCCGCCCCGGGCTGGCCTGGAGTCCGCGGGCGCCCCGCCCGGCCTTCCGCGCGGCGCCCCCCGTCGGGACACAGGCCAGGTGGCGGGGGCGCCCAGCCGCAGCCGGCGGGGCCGGGAAGTCCCGGGGGGTAGGGGGGGCGCGGGGGCGGGGGGGGCGGGAGCCGCAGGGGCGGGGGGAGCGGAGCTCCGGGGAAAGGGCGGCGCGGGGCCCGCGGCTGTTTTGCAGGGAGGGCCGCGGCTGCCTCGGGAGTCCCTCTCCCAGGCGCAGTTTCCTCTTTTGCCGAACGAGGTAATGACGCCCACCTAGAGTCCCAGTCTGTGAGTCCTGGTGGCTGCCAGGGCCCCCGGCACAGCGCCTTTCGCACGGGAGCGCCCGGCTGTCACAGGGGCCGAATCTCACGAGCTCGGTCACTTAGGACAATGTGGACGCCCTTTCCGGGAGGCCGGGGCTCAGTTCAGAGAGGTCGAGGTGGCGCGGTGCAGCGGTGCTCTCCTGCAGGAACAGGCGAGTCACCCAAAGTTTACTGAATACCGCCCCCCACCCCGCCCTCCGTGTGAAACTGCGCTGCCCATTGTGCAGCTGGGAACGCTGAGCCCCAGGCGACATAACTTGCCCCTCCAGGCAATACACAGTGAATGGGAGAACCCCTTCACAGAGCTAAATGATGCAGTCCTGGCCCTTGTCAGACTCACGGGAGGAGGGTGTTAGTGCAGGGAGCAGGGACTGTAGAATTAAAGAAATGTGGACGTGGCTGACAGAGAGGAGTCCCATCAGCTGAACTGAGCACCTAGGTGCCTGAACCCCAGTCCAAGCTCCCAGTTTCTTTCCCCTAGACCCGGTCCTGCCCTCAGCCTCAGTGGCCCCCATCTGTAAAATGGGCAGAGGGTTCCAGCCTCCCGTTTTCCTCCCTAGGCCCAGAGCTGCCCAACCTGGTTCCCCCTCTTGCCCCCACCTTGCCTGAATGTCCTTCCAAAGGTTCATTCATCCCACAAGCCTTTATTGATTTTCTCCTACATGCTAGACAGGGTGCTGGAGTGCTAGACGCTGGAGGGGGCCTTCCCAGTCTGGTGGGGGAGGCAGATGTGCAAATAAGAATAAGCCCGGACAGGCAGAGTGTGATAGAGCTAGGATGTCAAGATGGACCTTTTCGATCCTGGGTGACAGCCAGGTCTTAACGACCCCGCTGCCAGGGACCTGCCATCCACTCCTGGCCAGCCATGTCCAAGATGTCCCCCCAGTGCCCCTGCCCCACCCCAGCTGGGCCCAAAACATTCCTGGTGATGAATCAGCAGGAAAGAATGCTCCCAGCCTCGGGTCAGTGGCAGCAGCCCAGCTCCTCCCCCAGGGACAATGAGGCAGCTGTGGGCTTGGGCGCCAGGTATGCCTAAGCCCCCTCCTAGGGCCCAGCCACCTCTCATGCTGAGCCAGAAGCAACACAGAGGGTTCGGAAACGTGGGCTCTGCCTGCTGCCAATCACTCACCAGGCCTGGCTGCCCAGAACTAAAAATACCCTGGAGCACAGGGGCTGTCGGAGGACAGAGCCCAGGGAATGAATGGATGTTGCCCGGAAGTCCTTTAATTTGCACAACTCTGGGCAGAGGCCAAGGCTGGGAAGCAGTGGAAGTGGGGATCTCTAAGGCATGCACTGTGAGCCCCCAACCCTGAAAAGTGAGGGGCTCTGGTCCCAGCCCCAGCCCATGGCGTACTAGCAGTGGGATTTTCTTGGCTGAGTTGTCATCTCCTCATCCTTAAATGTGATTGCTGTAGGGGTCAGATGGGACCACTGGATTCATCTCAATCAGCTTTGATTTGATTGAGAACGCCCTCTTCTTCCCTCCTGCCTGGATATGTTCACCAGGCCTCAGCCCAGAGCCTGTGACCCTCTCCGCACTCTTTATATAATGGTCTGTGTCTGCCTTAACTCTGGGCATCCCCACCCACCCCCGAGCTTCTTATTTATCTCTAAACCCAGATCCTGTCACAGAGCTTGGCACATAGCAAGTGCTCCAGAAGTGCTCACGGATTGAATAAATGGACCTAGTAGTGTGTGCCGGTTTCTGGTCCCCAAGGCGATACAGACAAGCCAGAGGTGCTTCCTATCTTGTCCTCAAGGAATTTGCAGAGTGGTGGGGGAGCCAGAGCCACAATCAACCAGCAGGACAAGGCATCATCACCATTATCATCATCATGGCTGGCTGGGGTCGAAAAACCAGTGGACAATGCTTTCATCATCTCCTGTTTACACAATGAAACTGGGACACAAAGGGGTTAAGTGACTTGGCTGATATCACACAGCTGTAATCTGCAGACAGGAGCAAGTGATCAATGACAGCAAAAGCACAGGGCTGTGTGGATGCCGAGCAGGGAAGTCTGAGATTTGAAGCCTTCCCAGAAGTGCCTTGGAAGGTGGATCTGATACACTGGGTAGAGGGGGGGAAAGTGGGGTGGTCAGGAATAACACTTTACGATGCTGTGGAAGCCGTGAAGCACCATGCAGGTGTCTGGAGTTACCACAGCTCCCCTCATCCCTCAGCCAGTACCCAGGGACTTGGGTGTGTAAGCATCACCTCTCCCTGCCTCCTCCCAGGGAAAGGAGCTAACATGAATCTCTTCCCCATGGGGTGCTTCTCAACCCTCCCTTCCTGCCTAAGTCAGGGTCTGTACTTTCCTCCCAAGTGGGAAGGCCAAAATCTCCTGCAGAAAGTGGTGGCCTCCAGGGTGCACCTGGGTGAACCTAGTAGTGACCCTGGTGGAGTGCCCAGTGCCCATGCCTGCTGGCAAACTTCCTCCTCAGCAGCCTTCAGGACTCAGTTCTAGCCTCATCTCCTCTGTGACTCAGTATGGAGGAAATTATACAGCTTTAAAACTGGGCAACCTGAGTTCTATCTCTGCTTCTGAATTGTGTGGCCTCGGGTAAGTTATTTCGCTGTGCCTAAGGTACTGCCTCCTGCATCTATTTGTCCTGCCATTGCATTCCTACCTCCTCTAACATTCAGTGCTGTGGCAACAGCCCCAAAACTGCTCTCAGTTTTTCCCTGCATCTCACTGTTCCTGACGTCAGTCTTTCTAAAGTGTTGTCTTGCTCTACCTCGAGAATCTTTAATTGCTCACTACTGCCCACAGGAGAGGAAGAATCTCCTGTTGCCTCTACTCACTTCATTTTCCATATTCTACCTACCCTTCAGGCCTAACTCAGATTCCAACTCCTCCATGATATTTCCCATGAAAACTTGCATGAATGCTCTCAAAGTAGAAGGTGCCGGAAGAGTCACAGGGCCAAACCAGAGACAGTGTTTGCCCTCAAGGAGCTCACTGTCTAGTGAGAGAGATGACTCAAAGACATAGCTTGATGGAACGTAGATTGTGATAACAGAAAGTAGGACAAATGGGGAGAACAAGCCATTTTGGCCAAGGAGTGGCTTCTCCTTTATTGAGAGCTGTTTATCCAGGAACAGGGCTTTTGTTCAGGGAGAGGATGGGAGCTGAGGGGGTGTTGTAAGATCATGAAGTTGGGGGAGTGGGGAGGGTGGATCTAGGAAGGCTGGAGGGGCTAGTCAAGGATATGGTTTCTAGGGAGAAAGGAGAGATGAGCTGGTTGCAATAAGGAGAGGAAATTTGGGGGAAGAGCAGAGCTGGTTAAAAAGAAATTCTAGGAAGTTTGGGTTTGTGATAGGCAAAGTCACCCTCTCCCCTATTCTGTGAAAGCTTCAGAAACCCTGCATAAGTCAATCAAGTTTGGAGCTGGACAGGCCCACCCCAGCATTTGCAGGGCCCAGGGCAAGACTCAAGGGAGGCCTTATGCCATGAGTCAAGTATTTTAAAGCCATCAACCAAATGAATCCATTGTTAAGTCAATCATGTTCTATCCTCCTACCTTGACAAATACACCTTTGGAAAGACCTGGAAGGTCAGGTTTGCATTCAGAACTTTCCACTTCTCGGAGTTCTATATGGAACACACTATGACAAGAGTGTCTGCCTCTGGCCTTGCACCCTGGTGCGCCCCTCTGCACCGTATTCTGTCCCATCCCACACAGCAAGGGGCCTTCTGCTGTGACAAAGACATGCAACACCCTCGGCTCTGTGCAGACCTCCCACAGACAGCTGTCCTGTGGCTGCCCCGTGACTGGGTGCACACTCTGGCACAGGCACAGGCCGCACTCAAGAGGAAGGGCTAGAAGTGGGCTCTGGCCTCCTGGGCAAAGAATTCCAAGAGCATGGGTTTGGAAATCGAGTGGAAGTTCCTTGCCCTGTGACAGGGCGGGGGTGGGGGGCATAATTGACAAGAGCCACGGTGATGCCCTCTGTAGCAGGAGGACCAGAGCAGGGACCCTTGCCCAGGTCTAAGGGCAGCACGGAAGTGGGATTGTGTGTATGTGTGTATGGGGCGGGCAGAGGATGTGACGTGAAGGTGGGAATGTGGCTCAGAGGTGGGCCCTGGGGGAGAGTGAGGGGGCTACTCAGTCACTCAGCCTCCTTAGGGTCACACACAATGCTCCGCGGCTGAGAGAGGGGAGAGGTTGCCCCCAGTGCGGGGCGTGGGTGAGGCGGGAGAGGAAGGCAGAGGCATTTGGTATGGGCTCAGGTCGAAGATGCTGGCAGGGAGAGGGTTGAAGAGGGAGCAGCCCAGCCAGGTTACCTTTAGAGAGCTGTGAGCCACCTAAGCAAGGGCCTTAGCTTGGCAGGTAGGAGGGGCCGCTGCAGCTTTCGAAAGTGTTGGGGTAGGAGTGGGATTTGGTTAGTGTTGGGCTACAGGAATCTTAATCTTGCCAGGTACTGTCCTGAGCTGGTTTAACTCTTCACAGTCATACCTTTTTGTAGAAGGTGGGGTGGACAGGAACTGATGAGGGGGTTGGGGTGAGGGGACAGGAAGGAGTTTAATAAGCTGTAAGCTGCTGAAAGGCAGAGAATAGGACTCAGATTCCCCACTTCCACCTCCAGGAATCCCAGCACAAATGCCCTAAATTCCCAGAGATGTTTGGACTCTGTAAGATCAATCGCTAAACCCACATTTCTTCCCCAGAGTCTCTTCCTGCCCCTCAGGAAGACACATGCTGTCACCCCATTTCTCATACGTAACTCCTTGCCTGGGGAAGCTCGGTGTCCTGGCTCTCCTCTCCCCCTCCTCCTCCTCCTCTTCCTCCTCCTCCTCCCCACCCCCTCCTCCTCCTCCTCCTCCTCCTCCTGCTCTTCCTCCTCCTCCTCCCCACCCCCTCCTCCTCCTCCTCCTCCTCCTCCTCCTCCTCCTGCTCTTCCTCTCTCCCCTCAGGACCTCTTCCTGCCCTGCTGCCTTCCCCACCCTCTCTCTCCTTCCCCACTCTCCCTCCTGGTCACACACGCTTTCTAAACTCACCTCCAACCCCTCTCCAGTTCCCTTAAGAATATATCTCCCCCTGCCAATTTTCCTCTTCCCCCTCCACCCCCAATGCCACCTGCAGACCCCCGCTTTCCCTGTCTCAGCAGCGGGACAAAGGCGCAGCGCCTGGATGTGCTTCTATTCAGGTAAATTAAAGTCATAAGTTCTGGGGGGAAATGAGGCAGAATGAAGACTCAGTGCCACAGCCACACAGCCCCGGAGGTCCCTTCAGGACCTCATGCAAGTCTGCACCGACCTTCTCACTTGCCAGTAATTGAACCCCTTTTTCCTTAAGCAACACCAGACAAGTTAAATTAAAAGACATTTCTTATTCTATGCTGTTTTCCTGGGTCCTTTAAAGCCACTGGTGTAGTAACTGTATTGCATCTCCCATGGCAGATGAGGTCAACAGGCCTTAGTGGGCTAGCCTGGGAACTTTGCAGGCTACGACATTCTCTTCGCAGGAGAACAATGTTCTTCCTAGCCCAGGGTTTTGCCTCTTCTTGGCCCCTTTGGGAAGATCACTGACTATTTGGGGGCATAGCCAAACTGAATGCTTAAGTGTTAGGAGCCAATCCCAACCCTAAATCCACTATTTGTGAATTATGTCTGGAATTAATTGAGATATTCCATGGGAAATAATTTCAGGAACAGAGGTATTGATTAAAGAGAGGTACGCATGAACTTAACACAGATATCTTCAGTCTTGTATTATCTTAGTTTTTCTTTTCTTTTTCTTTCTTTCTTTTTTTTTTTTTTTGGATGGAGTCTTGCTCTGTCACCCAGACTGGAGTGACGTGGTGTGATCTTGGCTTACTGCAAACTTCCCCTCCCAGGTTCAAGCGATTCTCCTGCTGCAGCCTCCTGAGTAGCTGGGATTACAGGTGTATGCCACTGTGCCCGGCTAATTTTTGTATTATTAGTAGAGATGGGTTTTCACCATGTTGGCCAGGCTGGTCTCGAACTCCTGATACCAAGTGATCCGCCCGCCTCGGCCTCCCAAAGTGCTGGGATTACAGGTGTGAGCCGTAATGCCTGACCCGGTCTTGTATTATCTTGCATTTTGGTTTGTTGATGTAGAGCTTTGTAAACATTTTAAAGACTCTTTGTTAGGAATTGGTTTTATCTACAAGCCAGCACGTATGATCATTCAAGACTGGGACTGACAGATTCCAAAGGTTAACTTTCATGTAACCAGCTCATCTTTAGCTTCCAGGAACCGGGAAGGGATAGCCAAGAGCTGTCCTGGTGGGGAATTCCCTTGACCTGACTTGGAGGGGCAGAGAGGCAGGGGACCTGACACAGAGGTCAAGGGAGATCCCTGGATCAAGCAGAACCTGAGCCAAGACCAGAGCTAGAGAGCCAGGAGCGAGATGTAGAGCCATTGGCATCAAAGTCTTATCAAAGACCAAGCCAGAAATCAGGACTCAGGGTGGAGAGGAGAAGGACAAGCCCTATCAGAAGCCAGGGCTGAGTCTGAAGAGCCTGTTCAGATGCCACCAGACAGAGAAGGAGGGCAGCAGAGCAACCCCCACTTCTAGTCCAGTGGCTCTTCGAGTGTGGTCCTGGATCAGCAACATCAGCATGGCCCAGGACTGTGTTTGAAACGCCAATTCTTAGGCCCCACCGCAGAGCCACTGAATCAGAAACCTGGTGGCGATGGGGCCCAGCATCTGTGTTCTAACACATCCTCCAGATAATTCTAATGCCTGCTACCATCTGAGAACCTTTTTTCTAGACCACATCTTTGGACAATGTTTGGTCTGACAGAGTCTGGAGCCCTGCAGGTGCCATTCTCCTTGGAGTCCCAGACCTGTCTGGCAGGCAGGGGCCCTCTTGCATTCTGAGGAACCTCTTCCACAGATGTCAGGCTGAGTTTTGGGGAAGCACAGTTTTTGGGAAGCACGGCCTTCTACATCCCAGTTATTTCCAAATGGATTCCAACTTCTTCATGGTGGAGTGGGAGAGCCATGTCCTTCTTAGAGTTCTATAAGGACCTCCATTTCCCCAAGGAGCCCATCATTGTGGTAGTGGGAATTCCTCTTGTTGTCTTCAGGGGGCCCTACTTCTGCTGGGTCAGGAAGGGGAGGTCAGGCCAACATCTAGATTCTGACAGAATCTTCCTGCATGATGGGAATTTCAACATCTGTTCAACAACACAAAAGTCAGTGCCACTGTGAACATCAGACTGAAGTCTGAGATCTTCCCGGAGACTAGCTGGCCAAAAGGTGTCATTGATGCCCAGCTCTGGGCAGGCAGAAGAGACCCGGAGCCTGTTACAAATGCCTTCTGCTTCTTCTTGGAGTTGGTTCTGGCTTTCATAATTCACAGTGGATCCAGAGTTGCAGAGATAATTCTTAGTCTTGGGCCTTTCTGGATATATCATTCTTCATCATAGACCATTCTGGATACGTCTTTGTGGCCAAAAACTGCAAAGTTGTTGATTTGTTTACAAAAAAGAAGAAGAAGAAGGAGAAGAAGAAGAAGAAGAAGAAGGAGAGGGAGAGGGAGAGGGAGAGGGAGAGGGAGAGGGAGAGGGAGAGGGAGAGGGAGAGGGAGAGGGAGAGGGAGAGGGAGAAGAAGAAGAAGAGGAGGAGGAGGAGGAGGAGGAGGAGGAGGAGGAGGAGGAGGAGGAGGAGGAAGAGGAGGAGGAAGAAGAAGAAGAAGAAGAAGAAGAAGAAGAAGAAGACGAAGACGACTGCTCAGAAAGGACAAGAAAAGCTTCATTTCCTAGCCATTAACTGAAAACCACTTTTCTTAGGACAGCTTGACCTCTAAAGTGTTGACTGATCCATCCAGAAGAAAATGTAGATAAATGATGTCTCTTTTTAGCATTTCATACTAATAAACAAGGTGGAAAAGAAGGAATTTCACCAAGATATCAGCAGAAACATAACTTCGGAGGAGAAATAATTTCCTCTTCATTACCAATTAATGAGCACAATCGTCTGCCTGCCAGCACTCTGAATTGCTGTCACTGTGGTGAGGTGGTGTGACGGGAACTTGGGGTAACGCCTTAGGCCTCTGGCAAGGATTCTTACATCAGAGCTAATAGGTGAATGTGTCTCATTCAAGGTGGGTGTTGCTCTGTGCTAAGTCTTGGGCATGGAGCCATCGTATCTGTACAGAAAACACTTGACTAGCACTATGGGGACACCAAGAGAGAAAGACCCGGTTCCTGCCCTTGGTTTAAGTCAGGGATTATGTTCATATCACTATATGAATTACATAAACCAGTGAAATCTATTTGTATAGATGAGATCATTCATTCACTTATTCATTCAGCACATATTTATTGAGCACCCATGATTTATGTAGCCACTTTGGGGGTCCAGAAAAGTCAACATAACCCAAGTTTCCTAGGCTCCAGGACAGTGCTGGGGTCACACTAACAATAATGGCCATATTTTCCGGGTTCTTGTCTCTATTATTTGGAGAGTGCTTCTAGCACGATGCCCCCCACCCACTGCTCCAATCAAATTCTCACTCAGTTTGCATCTAGGAGTTTTCAAGGGTGGCCAACATGTACTCATAAAGCAGGCTGTAAGCCATGGTTAGATTGCAGCATCTTCCATAATCTTCCCACCCAGCCTTGCACCCTCCCCTCCCCAACCCTTGATGTGCATTACCTAAGAAGCTTTGTAAAAAAACTTTTCAGGTATTTGTGGCTGCAAAAAAATGCTGCTGTCCACGCCAGGGGGTTAGCAGCTCCTAAAGCTGCCACCTCTCGAGGCACAGAACCGTGCTACCTTTCCTCCGTAATGAGGAAAGTGCCTGACTCCGCCCTGTGCTACAGTGTGCCATCTGTACTCTATTCTGTTCCACTGGCCTATGGCCTGTTTTTTCACCAGTATCACACCATGTTGGTTATTATAGTTCCATGTAAGTCTTACATCAGATAGTGTGAGTCCTCCAACTTGGTTCTTTTTCAAAATTGCTTTGTTTATTCTAGCTCCTTTGCCTTTCCATATATATTTTATTATTTGTTTATTTATTTATTTTTAAGACAAAGTCTCACTCTGTTGCCCAGGCTAGAGTGCAATGGTGCAACCTTGGCTCACTGCAACCTCTGCCTCCTGAGTTCAAGCAATTCTCCTGCCTCAGCCTCCCGAGTAGCTGGGGCAACAGGCATGTACCACCACGCCCAGCTAGTTTTTGTATTTTTAGTAGAGATGGGGTTTTGCCATGTTGGCCAGGCTGGTCTTGAACTCTTGACCCAAAGTGTTCCGCTCACCTCAGCCTCCCAAAGTGCTGGGATTACAGGCGTGAGTCACCACGCCCAGCCTCCATATACATTTTAGAATGTCTTTCCATATATATATTTCAGCCTGTCAATTTCTTAAAAAAAAAAAACCTGCTGGGATTTTCATTGGGATTACACTGAATTTATAGATGAGTTTGAGGAGAGATGACATTTTAAGAAAATTGGGTCTTCCGATTCATGAACAAAGTTTGGTATTTGATTTCTTTAATCAGTGATTTGTAGTTTTCAGCATAAAGATTCCACATGAAACATAATTTTTTTAGATTTATGCCTGAGTATTTTTGGTAATATTGTAAATGGTGCTTAAAATTTTTAAAAATTTCTGATTGGTTATTGCTAGTACATAAAAATACAATCTACTTCTTTTGTATTGACTATATATTTTCTGTGAAATTGTTAAATTCATTTCTAGTAACTTGTATTTTCCTTGGACTTTTCTACATAGAAAAGCGTGTTATCTGTGACTGGAAAGTTTTATTTCAGTTTTCCCACTCGTGTGCCTTTCATGTCTTTTCCTTGCCTGATTGCACTTTCCAGGCCCTCCAGTATTTAGGATGAGAAGGAAGGACAGCGAACATTCCCGTGTTGCTCTCAATCTTAAGGGAAAAGCTTTCAGTCTTTGACCATTATATATGGATGTTAGCTGCAGGTCCATTTCACTTCAGTTGTCAAATTTATGTGTGTAGGGTTACTTATAGTACTCTTTCATTATCCTTTTGATGCGTGCAGGGTCTTTAGTTATATCCCTTACTTCATTCCTGATACCAGTAATTTGCGTCTTCTCTCTTTTTTTTTGTCAGTCTTGATAGAGGACTGTCAATTTTATTGATCTATTGGAAGAATTGGCTTTTTGTTTTATTGATTTTCTCTATTGTTTTTGTTTTTAATTTCATTGATTTCTGCTCATATCTTTATTATTTCTTTCTTCTGTTAAAACAGTGTTTATTGTTTATTTTGTGTTTTTATCTGCTTAAAGTGGGAAATTAGATGATTAATTTGAGACTTTCCCTCTTTTTTAATGTAAGCATTTAGTGCTGTACATTCTCCTTTCAACACTGCTTTATCTCTGTCTCACAAGTTTTGATATGTTGTATTTTCATTTTCATTCAGTTCAAAGCATTTTAAAATTTCCCTTGAGACTTCTTCTGTGACCCATGAATTATTTAGAAGTTTGTTGTTTAATTTCCAAGTGTTTGGATGTTTTTCAGTTATATTTCTTTTATTGATTTCCATTTGATTCCATTGTGGTCAGATAACACACTCTGTATGATTTAAATTATTTTAAATTTGTTTAGGTTTTTGTTTTGTTTTGTTTTGTTTTTTGTTTTTGAGACAGAGTCTTGCTCTGTTACCAGGCTGGAGTGCAGTGTGGCGTGATCTTGGCTCATTGCCACCTCCACCTCCTGGGCTCAAGTGATTCCCCTGCCTCAGCCTCCCGAGTAGCTGGGACTACAGGTGCATGCCACCATGCCCAGCTAATTTTTTGTATTTTAGTAGAGATGAGGTTTCACCATGTTGGCCAGGATGGTCTCGATTTCCTGACCTTGTGACCTGCCCACCTCGGCCTCCCAAAGTGCTGGGATTACAGGCATGAGCCCCGTGACCAGCCTGTTAGTTTTGTTTTATGGTCCAGGACGTGGTCTAACTTGATATACTTTCCAGGGACACTTGAAAATAATGTGTATTCTCTGCTGGTGGGAATGTAAACTAGTACAACCACTACAGAAAACAGTGTGGAGATTCCTTAAAGAACTAAAAGTAGAATTACTATTTGATCCAGCAATCCAACTACTGTGTATCTACCCAGAGGAAAAGGAGTCATTATACGAAAAAGACACTTGCACACACACGTTTATAGCAGCACAATTCACAATTGCAAAAACCTGGAACCAACCCAAATGGCCATCAATCAGCGAGTGGTTAGAGAAACTGTGATATATATATATATATATATATATATATATATATATATGATGGAATACTACTTAACTGTAAACAGTAATGAGTTAATGGCATTCACAGCAACCTGGATGAGACTGGAGACTATTATGAAGTAACTCAGAAATGGAAAACCGAACATCATATGTTCTCACTCATAAGTGGGAGCTAAGCTATGAGGATGCAAAGGCATAAGAATGACACAATGAACTGGGGACTCAGGGGGAAAGAGTGGCAAGGGAGTGAAGGATAAAGACTACAAATAGAGAGCAGTGTATACTGCTCAGGTGATAGATGCACCAAAATCTCACAAATCACTGCTAAAGAACTTACTCATGTAACCAAACACCACCTTTCACCAATAACCTATGGAAAAAAATGCATGACATAAAAAGAAAATAATGTGTATTCTGCTGTTATTGGGTTGTTGGGTGAAGTGTTCTAAAAATGTCAATTGGATCTTGTTGGCTGATGGTGTTGTTGAATTCTACATCCTGTTGATTTGCTGTCTAGTTGTTCTATTAATTATTAAAAGAGGAATGTTAATGTTTCCAACTATAATTGTGGATTTATTTATTTTTTATTTCAGTTCTGTCAGTTTTTGCCTTATGTATTTTTCAGCTCTGTGGTCTGCACATACATATTTAGGACTGCTATGTCTTTTTAGTGGATTGACCCTTTTATTACTATGCAATGTCCCTGTCTGTGTTTGGTCATTATCTTTGCTCTGAAATATACTGTATCTGATTATAACGTAGCCTTTCCTGTTTTCTTTTGATTAATTCTTGCATGATATGTCTTTTTCTATCATTTACTTTTAACCTCCCTATACTGTTATATTTGAAGTTTCTTGTAGACAGAATATATAATAGTTATGTCATGTTTTTAAATCTACTCTGCCAGCCTCTGCAATTTAATTGGTATATTTAGGCCATTTACATTCAATGTAATTATTGATAAATCTGTGCTTAAGTCTGCCATTTTATTTTTGTTTTCTGTTCTCTCTGTTTTTTGCTTATACATTTGTTTCTTGTCTTTTTAATTGAACATGTTTTAGAATTCAGTGCTGATTAATCTATACAGTTTTTCAGTGTATCTGTTTGCAAAGCTATTTTAAGTGATTGTTTTAGGTATTACATTATATATACCTAATTCATTATAGTCTACTGGTATTGCCATTTTCCAAGTTAGAGTGAACTGGGGAACCAAATCTCCTTTTATGTCTCTTTCCCCTCCCCCATTTGTAATTGTCTTAAATATTTATAACCAAAACAGTGTTTTGCTGGATGGGGAACCTGGACTTATACCCCCACCTAGCAGTAACAAATGATGCCACTCTTCCCCTGATGGAGCAGTATCAGAGAAACTCAGTTAAAACGAAAGGTTTAAACAGTATCCAGAGTGTCATAACATAGTACCCAAAATTTTTAGGCTTTGATGAATCACTCATTATACTGAGAATCAGAAAGCCCTCAAACTGAATGAAAAAGACCTTCAGGAGATACTAACACTGAAATATCACAGATGTTAGAATTTTCTGACAAAGACTTTAAAGCAGTCATTATAAAAATGTCTCAACAAATGATTACACAGTTGAAACAAATGAAAAAGAAAACAGTTTTAGCAAAGACATAAAAAGCTTCAGAGAAAAAATTAGAAAATATAAAGAAGAACCAAAAGGAAATTTCAGAACATAAAAATACAGTAATCAAAATTTGAAATCTCAATGGATGTGCTCAAGAACAGAAGGAAAATGGGCATTTATTCATCTCTTTACTTTTCTTTTTCTTTTTCTTTCTTTCTGACATTCCAAAATTTCTTCTTTTTATTATTTCCTCCCTGTTAAGAAAATTACTCCTAGCCATTCTTTTAGAATAGGTCCCCTGGCAACAAATTCTCTGTTTTACTTCACTTGAAAATATCTTGATTACCCCTCCATTCCTAAAGGACTTTTTTGACTGATACAGAATTTAGGGTTGACAGTTTTTTTCTTTTAGTTATTTTCTGTCTTCAGAATGTGCCATTTCTTACTGGCCTCCATGATTTCTGATGAGAAATCCTTTGTCATTCAAATTGTTTTCCCCTATAGGTAAGGTATCATTTCTCTCTCATTGCTTTCAATAATTTTCCTTGCTTTTGGTTTTCAGAACTTTGACTATGATGTATCTTGGTATGGAGGTACTTGGCTTTATCCTATTTGGGATTTATTCATCTTCTTGAATTTAGAGGTTTATGTATTTTGCCAAATTTAGAAAATTTTCAGCAACTATTTCTTCAAATGCTTTTTCAGGCCCTGTTTTCCCCTCTGCTTCCAGAACTCTGATGACAAGAATGGTGAATGTTAGATCTTTTGTTACAGTCCTACAGTTCCCTGAGGCTTTGCTCATTCTTCTTCTTCTTTTTTTTTAAGTCTATCTTCTGTATATTGTTTAGATTAGTTAATATCTATTTCTCTATCTCTTAATGCATTGATTCTTTCCTTTGTCTCCTATATACTGTTCTCAAGCTCATCCATTGAGATTTCAAATTTTGGTTATTGTATTTTTATGTTCTAAAATTTCCTTTTGGTTCTTCTTTATGTTTTCTATTTTTCCTCCTCTGAGGCTTTTTATTTCTTTGCTAAGACTGTTTTCTTTTTTTATTTGTTTCAACTGTGTTTGTAATCATTTGTGGAGACATTTTTATGATGGCTGCTTTAAAATCATTGTCAGAAAATTCTAACATCTGTGATATTTCAGTGTTAGTATCTCCTGATGGCCCTTTTCATTTAGTTGGAGAGCTTCACGGTTCTCAGCATGATGAGTGATTTTTCATCAAAACCTAGACATTTTGGGTGTTATGACACTCTGCATATTGTTTAAACCTTTTATTTTAACTGGCTTTCTCTAATATACTGCTCCATCAGGGGAAGAGTGGCATCATTTGTTACTGCTAGGTGGAGGTATAAGTCCAGGTTCCCCATCCAGCCTCCCTTGACCAATGAGGGGGAGAGCTTCTCATTACTCCTGGGTAGGAATGGCGGGTTGGCTCTCTACTATGCTTTCCCTGACACTTCCTTGGCTAGGATGAGTAGGAGTTCTTGTCACTATTCCTTACATGGCCTTCACTGACCCCACAGGAATGGGGTGGCCTCATTATTACTGGGTGGTAGTGAAGGTCCTGACTCTCCACTAGACCTTATCTGACACCACCCTGGTGAGGAGGGGAAGGGCTGCCTTATTACTGCTGATTAGGAGTGGAAATTAGGCTCCACTGATACTATCAAGGGTATCAATGGTGGGGAGAGGCTCATTACTGCCTGCTGGGAATGGAAGTCCCAGCTCCCTACTCAACCTTTTCTGATACCACCGTGGTGGAGGGACTGGGTGCCTGTTATAGTTGGGAAAGAATGGAGGTCCAGACTCACTGCCTGATCTTTGCTGGTGTGTGTGTGTGTGTGTGTGTTTGTCTGCGTGTGTACATGTGTGTTGGCCAGGGATGGGGGTAGGGGACAGAGCCATAGTTTTTTCTGTGATGTCTGGCTAGAGTAGAGCAGTCATTATCTGAACATTTTCTGTCTTGCTAACCTGCCCTTTTCCTGATCTTTTAGCTGGAGAGAGCAGGTTTTTGTTTGACCGCTTTGTTTTTCTTGTCTATGCACGTTGGTGCAGCCAGGTTGCTTGCCTCTTCAGCAATAAGTCTAGGATATACATGAGGCAAAAATAACACCCAGAGAACTCACCGTCATTCGTTCCTTGGGCCCCAGGGTCTCTAGCTGTGTTGCCTTATTCTCTCCACCTTCAAGGGTCTCCTTATGTTTATTTTGTATATAATGCCCAAGATTTTTAGTTGTATTAATACTTAAATTCCTACTTAGTGGGAGAGACAGAAAAAAGTGCTTCTATTTCATCTTCCCAGAGGCAGAAATGTTTCCTACTCGTTTATTTTCTGAAGAGTTTATGTAGGATTGGTATTATTGCTTCCTTAAATGTTCGGTAGAATTTTCCAGTGAATCCGTCTGAGCCTGTGGTTCTCTTTGTTGGAAGATTTTTTACTGTGAATGTCTTTAGTATATCTAGGATTACTTACCTATTTTTCTTTTTTCTTTTTCTTTCTTTTTTTTCTTTTTTTTTTTTTTAGATGGAGTCTCACTCTATCACCCAGGCTGGAATGTGGTGGCATGATCTTGGCTCACTGCAACCTCTCTGCCTCCTGGGTTGGAGCAATTCTCCTGCCTCAGCCTCCCAAATAGCTGTGATTACAGTTGTGTACCACGACACCTGGCTACTTTTTGTATTTTCAGTAGAGACAGGGTTTTCGCCATGCTGGCCAGGCTGGTCTTGAACTCCTGACCTCAGGTGATCCACCCATCTCAGCCTCCCAGAGTGCTGGGATTACAGGCATGAGCCACCGCACCGGGCTGAGTTACCTATTTTTCATGTAAATGAAAGTTTGGCAGCTTGTAATTTTCAAGGAATTTGTTTATTTTATCTAAGTTTTCAAATTTATAGGCATAGTTTTTTTTTTTAACATTCTCTTATTTTTAATGTCTTAGGGTCTACAGGGATATGCTTTTTTTTTCATTCATATTATTGTGTCTTCTCTCTTTTTTTCTTATTAAGCCAGATCTTGAGGAGGACAAGCATTATCTTGTGAGGTGTCTACCTCAGCTGAGGACTTCGAATAGTATCCATTGAAGGGACTGGATCTTGTAGGTGGGAAGATCTTCTTGAATAAGGGACAGGGGGTGTCTCAGCCAGGCCAGAGGCTTCAAGTGAATCTGAGGGTTCATTGTTTTCATACCCATTCTCCTATGTGTGTCATCCTAGATCTTAGGGTCCATTTATTCCCTATCATGGTTCAGCATAAGAAACTAGTGAAAAATGCATCCATATCCTTTTCAGTTTTACTACTCTTACAATTAAACCCTGTGCCTAATTTTCAGCACTCTCCCCCATGGCTACAGGGATGAGAGTCTCTTTAAATGCTTCCAGGGAGGGCTTCCGGCTTTCATGGAATGGTGAGTTGGTAGTTGACTGAGCCTGTTGTTTTCTTTCTGTAATATTTCTAGAATAATATTTTAAAAAATCGTTCAGTTCCATTATCCTTATTATTACCATTGCCACCACAATATTCAAGTTCTAGAGTACCGCATGAGCCAATATTTTCCCTTCTGTTTGTTATCCCAATACACTGCTGGCAAGAGCCTTAACATTTGTGAGCTGTAACATAGTACAAATGGTTTTAACATCCACCCTTACCCCCATTAATGCAGTCATTTTGCTGTGTGAACCAGTAAATAATCCAGTTTCAGAATCCTATCCTGAGGGTGCACTTTGGTACCAATGGAATTAGTTTGGATTCTCCTGAAGGCAGTGTGTGAATAAGGACTAGTGTGCAAATTGTTTATGTGGCAGAACATTCCAGAAGGCAGAAGTAAAGGACAAAGAAGAATGATACCAGCAAGGGAGAAAAGCCAATAGATGTGTTATTGAGCTGATTACCATAGTGAGTAATTGAGGATCTATCTACTAGGGACGCTCTTTGGAAGGATACAACTAAAATTTTTCCCAAAAGGATGTGAGGCTGGGACATTTATTTCCCAATTTTTTCTCCATTTGTGGCCTCTCTTGTGGAGGGTTGCCTTTGGGACATTAGCTATCTAGGGGGATACAGCATGGATCATAAAAAACATCTGCTGGACCTCCATGCTGCAAGCGTGGAACCTGGATGCAATGACAGGCATGGCCATAGTCCTTCGGCTACAGTATAGTTTGAGCTTGTGTTATGACCCCAACAATTGTGCCTTGGTTTATTCTAACCTGACTCTAACTCTGCTGGTCTCTTAGTCAACCAGGCTTCTCCAGTGCTGGCTCTCTCTTATGAGATGCAGCCTGCTTTTCTGGGGTTTTGATGTCCTGCCTGGCTCTGATGAGGGTTCGGGGGAAAGATGGGGTAGGCAGAGGCTGATTCTATTCCCAGATACCCACTGTATCAGAGCCTGAATAGTGGCCCAAATAAGATATGTCTAAGTCTTAACTCCTAGAATCTGTAAAGATGAGCTTATTTGGTAAAAGGGTCTTTGCAGATACAATTAAGGAACTTGAAATTAGTTCATCTTGGTTTTAGGGTGGACCCTAAATCAATGACAGGTATCTTTATAAGAGAAAGGAGACAGAGATTTGAGACACATGGACAGAGATTGGAATGATGCTGCCACAAGACAAAGAGTTTCTAAAGCCACCAGAAGCTGGAAGAAGCTGGGAAGGGCTTTCCCCCTAGAGCCTTCAGAGGGAGCTTGGCTCTGCTGACACCTTGATTTTGGACCTCTGGCCTCCATACTCTGAGAGAATAGATTTCTGTTTTAAGCCACACAGAGTGTAATAATTTGTTATTGTGGTTCTAGGAAACTAACACATAAGCCACAGGCTGAAACTTTTGCTGTGAGAGGGCCAAGTACCCCAAAGCTGGAGCAGCTGACCCGTTGCTGTGTTACCTCTGTTGGCTGGGAAATGGCCACTCCTGTGGTCAGCCATCTGCTGACCTCATGGATCCCAGCCCACTACGGCTGGAACTTGGCCATATCTGAGGTCTGTAAATCCACTCAATATTGTCCTGACCTGTGTGATGCCTCCACTAAAGTGGCTTAGTTTCCTGGGCCCTGCCTGGCCAGAGACATGGGATGCAGCCTCACTACCAATCACCCCTCAGATCTCTCCTAGCAGGACCTTGTGGGTGATATGGATCAGAGCTTGTGTTGCTTAGAAAGGATAGACATTGACTTTGATTAATTTAAACAAAAAAGGAAGTTATCAGCGGGATATATGAAAAGCTAAACAATCCAGTCTGGTAAAGGCAGACCAACGGCCCAGGAGACCTGGTTATTAGCTGGAATGAAAAACTAGTTGAGCCAGGCTGCTGCCAGTAAAATGGCCTGACTGGGCCAGATGAGGTTCTGTGCCAGGCCTCTGGGGCAACAGGGATGCAGGTGGTAAGGGGACACTTTGAGAGTCCGACCAAGTCCCAGAATGGGTGGGGGTTCCTCAAAGGGAAAGTGAAGTGTGGTACCAATAAAAGGAGAAAGGACCCTGGGCAGAAAAAAACACCAGCTTGCAGGCCAGGGACCAGAGCCTGTTTTACTGCCGCTCTTCTTGCCCTGATTCCTCCCTTGCAATCGCTACTGCTTTCCACTTAGTTCCTCAGAAGGACTAGGGAGAAGCCAGATTGTTTTCTTTTCTAACGTTAGAGGATCCCTCGAGTCAGCAGTGAACGATAATTAGAATGTGATCGTTCTATTTAAGCACTTCACTTAATCAATTACAATCGCCTATGCTGTCTCCTAGTATTGATTATAGATTCCCTCGTTCTGGAAATCATAAAGCTCCCTCCTGGGATGCTACGGCTGGCACCGTGACTCTCGTGGACATGTGAACACCCCGTGCTGAAGCAGACCTTTCTATGCGGTTGCTTGAGATCCTTTTTCATCTTAATTGTTTCTGAAGACAGGACAGAATACCAGCTCCTTCCAAGCCTAATCTGAATCTAAGTGGGAAGGAGCAGCCCAGTTAATGGGGCATACAGTGGCTTCCAGGTGGGCAGGATGAGGTTGGCGGCACCAGATGCCCTCTCAGAGGAGACACAGGACACGGACTACAGATTGGCTGTGACCCCCTGTAAGGATGATAACTGGGGAAAGGTGACCCTGGATAAACACCAAGCCACCTCACCCACTGTAGTCATCATGGCAGGAAACAATGGCTCAGGACAGGACAGGTGCAAGTCAGCAGGAAGGTCCCAGAGCTGCCTCAGGTCTAAGCAGCGTGGAAAGGAGAGGAAGGGCTGGAGGTTGAAGACAAAGTTGTGGTGGTTTTCAACCTGGCTGCACATTTAAAAAGACCCATGCCTCAGTAGGTTAGGAAGAGCAAGCTAGTTGCACAAACTGGAGACACCTGAGTAGGGAGAATAACTGGGAAATTATCCCAGGTCTATTAGCCAGGGTTCTCCCGAAAGACAAATCCAATAGTAGCTCTCTCTCTCTCTCTCTCTCCACACACACACACACAAACACACATGCACACACATACTCATATATAGAGGGGATTTCTTAGTGGAACTGGCTCACGCGGTTTGGAGGCTGAGAAGTGCCACAGCAGGCTGTCTGCAAGCTGGAGACCCTGGGGTGCTGTAGTGTGGCTCAGTCTCCGAGTCAAGGAAGCTGATGGTGTAATTCTCAGTCTGAGTCTGACGACCTAAAGCTTGGGGGCTGCTGGCATAAGTCCTGAGTCCCAAGGCCTGACAGCCTGAATTTCTGGTGTCCAAGGACAGGAGAAGAAGAGTGTCCCAGGTCCAAGAGAAAGAGAGGAGATCACCTTTCCTGTACCCTTTTTCGTTTTATTCAGGCCGCCAGCTGATTAGATGGTGCCCACCTACACTGAGGGCAGACTTTCCCCACCCAGTCCACCCACTCACATGCCAGTCTCCTCTGCAAACAACCTCACAGACACACCCAGAAGTGATGCTTTACCAGCTCTCTAGAGAGTCCTTCATTCAGTCAAGCTGACACTTAAAGTTAACCATCACGCCAGGCATGAAGTGAGGCCACTGAGGTGTAGGCAAGTTGGTAGAGGTGGTCATGTTTGAGCAAATGGCCTGGTAATGGTTTAAAGGCTTTTATTGAAGTATGGGTGGTGAACAGAGCTGCCTGCCCTCCCCTGATCAATCCCAGGGCTGTCTGTCTCCTCTCAGCACCTAGTCCTGTGCCTGGGCCTGGGAAGTCCTTGATAACTTGTGAATGAACCCAAGGACCTGGGCAAAGAAACATGGTTCATTACCAGGAAAAAAGGAAATTTAAACTTACCTCAGTAAAGGAGTGATTAAATAACCCATGGTATAACCCTGGTATGGAACATGGAGCAACAGAGACAAGGATGAGAAAAGCAATCCCGGTATTGGGTGTATACCCAAAGGAATATAAATTGTTCTACTATAAAGACACATGCACGTGTGTGTTCACCAAAGCACTATTCACAATAGCAAAGTCACGGAATCAACCTAAATGCCCATAAGTGGTAGACTGGATAAAGAAAATGTGGTACATATATGGAATCTACATGGCCATAAAAAAGAACGAGATCATGTCCTTTGCATCAACATGGATGGAGCTGGAAGCCATTATCCTAAGTGAACTATCACAGGAACAGAAAACTAAATACTGCATGTTCTCACTTATAAGTGGGCGCTAAACATCAACTGCCTATGGACACAAAGAAAGGAACGACAAACACTGGGGCCGACTTGAGGGTGGAAGGAGGAGGGTGAGGATTGAAAAACTACCTGTGGATTCTATGCTTATTACCTGAGTAGCCAAGTAATCTGTACACCAAACCCCCATGACATGCAATTTACCTGTATAACAAACAGGCACATGTACTCTTGAACCTAAAAGTTAAAAATAAAAAATAAATAGAAAAAAAGTATAAGAAAGACATGGAATGGTTACCAGACATAAAGTTAAAAAAGCAAGTTCCTCACCAATGTGAGTAGAAGGATGCCATTTGTGTAAAGAAGGAAAAGCTGAAATTGTGAGTATGCAGACGTGTTTGTTTGTTTGTTTGTTTTTGAGACAGAGTTTTGCTTTTGTTGCCCAGGCTGGAGTGCAGTAGCATGATCTCGGCTCACTGCAATTTCCACCTCCCAGGTTCAAATGATTCTCTTGCCTCAGCCTCCCAAGTAGCTGGGATTACAGACTCCCACCACCACGCCCGGCTAATTTTTCTATTTTTGGTAGAGATGGGGTTTTGCCATGTTGCTCAGGCTGGTCTTGAACGCCTGACCTCAGATGATCTGCCCACCTCAGCCTCCCAAAGTGCTGGGATTACAGGTGTGAGCCACCTCACCCGGCCTGCAATTGCATTTTTAAAAAGTATGGAAGGATGTGCAACCAACAATTGACAGGGGTTTCCTCCAAGGAAGGAAGTGAGATGGGAAAGGAGGACATTCACTTCGTGTGCTTTAAGTTTTGCTGTGTGTTCTGCTTTTCTTTTAAAACAACTAATATGCATTCCTTTATTACCTGTATAATTAAGACTTTTAAAAATTAGAAATATAGTCAGCCTTCTGTGTCTGCGGGTTCTGTATCCTCAGATTCAAACAAGTGCAGATCAAAAATATTTGGGAAAAAATGACAAAAAATAATACAAGAAGAAATAATATATATAAAAATACAGTATAACAACTATTTACATAGCATTTACTTTGCATTAGGAATTATAAGTAATTTAGAGATGATTTAAAACAAGCTTGTCCCACCCGTGGCCCACAGGCTCCATGTGGCCCAGGACAGCTTTGAATGTGGCCCAACACAAATTCATAAGCTTTCTTAAAACATTATGAGATTCTTTTGCGGATTTTTTTTTATTTTAGCTCATCAGCTATCATTAGTGTTAGTGTATTTTATGTGTGGCCCAAGGCAATTCTTCCAATGTGGCCAAGAGAAACCAAAAGATTGGACACCCAGGATTTAAAGTAAATGGGAGGATGTGCATAGGCTATATGAAAATACTACACTATTTTACATCAGGGGCTTGAGCACCTGTGGATTTTTGTATCCATGGGGGGCCCAGAACCAGTCTGCACATACGAGGAATGCCTCATAGGTATGGAATGGGTTTGAGGAGGCCATGATACTCAATTTTGTTGTGTAGTTGAGGGAACAGTGGTGGCTGGCTATGCATGACTAGGAAGGGGCTGAGATGAGAATACCTCCCATTGCAGGGAGTCTCAAACCCCTGTGTGCACCAGAATGAGCATCAAGGGGCCGCTTAAATGCAGATTTCTCAGCCATACTGACGCGGGATGTCAGAGTGAGGGATCTGCATTTCAGCCAGCTTTCCACGATCCTGACACCGGTGGGTCCTCTAAGCACTCCTGTGAATCCACAAAACTGCCTCCTTCCCTGGGCTTAGCAGCCAGACAGCAGGCCACCAGCCCTGCTGAGTACCTGGGCAGGGCGACTTCCCCTTCAGCTGCATCTAACCTGAGGGAGGAGAAGCTGGTGTGTGCTGTGTGGGGCAGCCCTGCCTTCAGAACGTGTGGTTCAGCGGGGTAAACACCATTCTTTTTCACTGCTCCGTGCCGTGAGTTGGTGCCACTGCTCCCCTCAGGATCTTCATTTACTGAGGGACAAAGGTAACAACTTAAGCTTCCCTGGGCCATTCTAAAAAGACACCTGAGCTGCCCAAATCATCCATTCCAAATTCATTTGGAATTCTAAGCAAGTAGGGCAAACCGGTGTTAATTAAATATTTAATTCATGTCCATTAAGGCTAGAATATTGGTTTTCATTCAAATTTATGGCCTGGTTGTATTTTTTATAGCTGCCCATATATTGCATATAGGTCATTGGTTCCCTTCCCTCAGTGAAGTGTTCAGTGTATTTACGCCCATTTTATAGGACTTGGAGCATAACTTGAGTATTTTAAGTGGTTATAGAGACATACAGTATTCGCTTTATGACATTGTTGGTCACATCAGTGACAAATTTGCTGTCGAGTTACCACTGATCAGGCCAGTAACCACCAATTACAACCCTGTGCCTATGGGAAAATATGGGCTGCTTTACAGCAATCTATTTTATTATTCGATTTTCAGGAACCTGTTGAGGTTCAAATGTGAGTCCATTTGCACATTTACAAGGCAGGGGACAGGGGTTGAAGGGCCCTTTACCTCACATGGCCAAGGCAAAGTCTAGAAGCAGACTTCTGCAATTTCATACATGAGTTTTGAGAGTCCCTCAAAGAGTTACAGAGAGTTACAGAGAGGACTCCCTCCAGAGTCCCTCTCATGAGTTACAGAGAGTCCCTGTAGAACAGAGTGACTGACTGATCTGTGCAGGTGGGAGAGGAACACAGAGGCCTCCCTTCCTCTTTTGTTCAGCCTTTCGGAAGCCTGGCCCTGGACATTTCACCTTTCAGGAGTGATTCTCCTATCAGTGATGGGGAGCTCTAGAACCCGGTCTCCAGCAATCAACAAAACAGATGCAGAGGTCAGTTTGGGTTCAGTGGTGAAAATGGGGCCCGAACTGACCCTTCTTTCCTGGTAGCCCTTGTTTCCAGAAAATTGATGTGGCATAGCTTTCAATTTCCAGAATGGATGAAGTAGGCCCCGCTCTGTTTCGTGTAACATAAGAGCTGGGAGAGAGCTTAGAGATCTGAGGGCCAATGTTCTTCTTTGAAGATTTTTGAAAAAGAGAAAAAAATAACCCAACAACATACAAACATAACTAATTTTTCCTGCAAACATACTGTGTACCAGACCTACACTAAGGGCTGTGCAGGCATTGCCTCATTTAGCCCTCAGAATAGGCTGCTGATGGAGGCATTCTTATTACCCCCATTTACAGATGGGAGATGTGAGGTCCAGTGAGGCTGAGTAATTGATCCGTGGTTATCCCAGCAAGAAGGTGGCTCAGCTTTAAACTAGGTCTTCCTGATTCACAGCCCAAGCTCTCAACCTTATGCTCTGGAGAATTCGTTGTTTAGTTGGGGAGTGGAAGTTGGGATCCTGAAGATCCCAGGGAGACGAGGAGGGGCAGAAAGCATAGAAATTGTCCAGAGAGAAAGTTCAGAGACACAATCACAAACGTATTCAGCCACTTTCTCCAGAATGGAAATCTATCCTCTGGATCAGATCTGTTCCTGGCCCCACACGTCTGAGAACAGTTCCCACACTACTGGAAACTTCTCTGTTGTTAAGCAAAGCATTTTTGGATTTTTGCATGTTTACAAAGTATCTTTGCCTCAATATTTCTGGAGGAGTTCTTGCCTCCACATGGCATGGAAGCAGGCTGTGTGCATCCTAAACCTTTATTTAGAGCTTCTTCTGATGCTCACCACAAAGCCTGGATCACGTCACAATTGAAACACCACAAATTGTGACCTTATCAAACCTGCAAGAGTCGATCCCAGTAAACACTTGAGGTTTGGAGCAGCAGAGTAACCTGCCCACAGGCACACAGCAGAGCCCTAACTAAGACCCAGTTCTCCAGGGACCTGCCCCATCTCTTCTCCCAAAGTTCACATCCCACTGTGTCCACCTGGAGCTTCAACTTGAGGTACTTTCAGCCTTAAGAACACCTGGTATTTTGGGAAAGCCACAAATGGCTCACAATCACTCTGTATTTCATTTCTGGACTTAGTTTTCATTTCAGTTCCTTGTGTCCCCACCCTTCACCTTGACGAGAAGATGACTTTGTTTTCGAATAAAAGTCAAAAAGAAAGGATATCCGTTGCTGATGAGAACGCAAAATTGTAAAACCACTCTGGAAAAGAGTTTGGCAATCTCTTATGAAGCTAAACACACACTTACCATAGGATACAGCTCACACCTAAGTATTTGCCCTGAAGAAATAAAAAACTTTTGTTCACAAAAAAACCTGTACATGAATGTTTATAGCAGCTCTATTCACAAAGGCCAAAAACAAAAACAAAAACCCACCTTGAAACAGTACACATGTCTTTCATCAGGTGAATAGATGAACCATGGCGCGCCCATGCTGTGGAATGCCACTTAGCAACACAAGGAACAAACTACTGATACAGGCAACGACTTGGTGAATCTCAGAGGCATCACGAAATAGAAGAAGTGCGTCTCAAAGGCTATGGGCTCGATGATTCCTTTATAAAGCATCCTGGAAAACACAAAACCATGGTGATGGAGGACAGATCAGTGGTTGCCAAGGTTATGGGTTGGGGGAGAGTGTGACGAGAAAAGGCAGCATGAGGGTTGGGGGTGACGGAACTGCCTGTACTCCTGAACTGTGTTGGTGGGTATGTGAATCTATACATGTGTTAAAACTCATGGAACTCTGCACCAAAATTAAAGTAAAAATGAAAAAGGAAAAGCTTCATTTCTGCTAGAACAATCTAGCACTGACAGCACAGGAAGAGGGATTTCATGTGGGGGAGGGTGGTTTTCGGTCAATCTCTGAGGATCCTGCCTTTCCCGCCCTCCAGCCCAGCAGGACAAACCCTGGTCTAAGGCTCTGGCTCTGGCAGGTGCGTCCATCATCAGCAGGTCCCTCAGTGCTTGGAGGACATCCACCTGGCTGATAGTCCGTCTCCACCTCCCCACGGAGTTGGGGGGCAGCAGGCTACCAGATCCAAGACTTTCTCTGGACTCCTTTGGGAGTGGCCTAGAGGCTCTGGGGCTCCTTTTCCTCTGGATGCTGGGGAGCAGCTAGATGGCTCCAGGTGACAGAGGTGTCACTCACACATGGTTGTTCCTTTGAGCTATGCTCCACTCATTGGGATTCCAGAGAAAGGAAGCCTCCCTTCCACTTCCACCCCCAAAATCATACACATATCCACAGGAACCAAGCAGCAGTCACTCCATGCTGCTACTACTGGGAAAAGTCTTCCAGAATCAAATTAGCTTGAACTGGCCAACCTAGCCAGGAGCCCAGGCACACAGACATGAATAACCTGAGGATTCCAGGAAGAGGAACCGGAGGGCGGTCAGCTCCCAGAGCAATGGCACCGAGGTTGGCAATGCCTTCTGACCCTGTCTGAGCAGGAACACATGTCTGCAGCTGGGAGGTCTGTGGATGGTCCTTGTACCACAGAGTCATATCAGGAAGCAGGAGGAGAAAAGGCCAGGTGGTGGCTTTAACCATTTGTGGTCCCGAGGGAGTGGTCCTTAGAGTGGCAGCTCATGGCACAAGTGACTGGCAAGGCCGTGGTGCAGAGCTGGGCGATCCTGGGCAGGGTGGGGCTGCCGGCTTCGGCTGCTAGTACTTTTCCCCATTTACTCATCAGACTGAAAAACAGCTCGGCCCACTTGCAGTGAGCTCTGCCCTGCATTTTTCACCTTTGAGCTATCATTCCAAGGAAGAAATACCAGCCCAGGAGGAAAGTTTTGGCCAAGTTCAAAGGGAAGGGCTTGGGGAATGGAAAGTCCTCTGAAACCTTGCTTAGACGGTGACTGCCTGACCCAGATTTTGCCTTTTCAAAAATATGCTTGGAGCTCAAAGGCCGGGTGTCACGCAGACATGGGCGTGACAGAGTCACAGGGAAAACACATCAACCAGAGCACAGCTGGATCCTCACTCAGAGAAACGCCAGCCTGAGCGTCAGGCAGGACTCCAAAAGTCAGCCTGGCTGTCACATGTTTCTGCAGGGGCTTCTGGGGACACCCACAGAGGTAAGGCTTGAGCCCACCCAGTGTTCCTGGCTGGGTCTTCTCTTAGAGCCAGTTCCTATCTAAACATAAGACTCCTCTCCCCTGTCCCCATCTCCTGGGTGTCTTATTTCCCATTCTCTGGCATGGATGCTGAGACCCAGGAGGTGACTCCAGGAGGCACGCAGTGTGGCTGCTCCACTGGGCAATGTTTCTGCTGCCTGGTCTATGTTGACAGGTGCTTCCCTAACTTGACACTCCTACAGGGATGGAGCTGGAGAAAACAGGTCAGTGCAAAATTGTACATGTGTCCTCCTCCAATGCCCAAACACACACACACACTTTACTGGCATCTCTATGACAAAAAAAAAGCCCCTACCCTTTCTCTTTCTAGCAGGGCAAGTGAGTTTGACCCAGTAAGAACAATGTCTGGTCTCATCCTCATCTGCTTCGAGGAGTTAATTCCTCACTGTTCCCCCTGCCCCTGGAGGAAGGAGGGGAGGAAATGCTGAGACTGAAAGGGGTGAGCCTGTAGGCTAGCCTTTTCTGGTTCCCAGTCTCTAGAGTATGGTTGTTCAGCCCTGAATTACTTGGGCACAAGCTGGTGCCCAGTACCATGACAAGCTTAGGTGTCACCCCAACCCCAGCTACCTGGGGCCCCTGCAGTTCCATGATTTCCAAAGTGTCATGTCAAAGCAAACTTTATTTTATTATTTATTTAATAAATAATAAATAATGTCGCCTGGGCTGAAGTGCGGTAGTGCAATCACGGCTCACTGCAGCCTCAGCCTCTGGGCTTAAGTGATCCTCTTACCTCAGCCTCCTGTGTAGCTGGGACTACAAGTGCATGCCACCACACCTGGCTAATTTTTAATTTTTTCGTAGAGATGGTGTCTCACTATGTTGCCCAGGCTGATCTCGAACTCCTGGACTCAAGTGATCCTCCTGCCTTGGCCTCCCAAAGAGCTGGGATTACAGGCATCAGCCACTGTGCCTGGCTAAGGCAAACTCTAGCTTCTTAGCTTTCATGCTGCACCCCTGGGCCTCTTTAATTCTCTCTCACCTGCTGTGGCCCCACTGGCTGTAAAGCAAACTGCCAGATAGTGTCTCTCAGCCCAACCTCACTGTTCTATATTCTGCTTTGTAGTGCCCAGGCTGGGATGCTGCAAACCACACATTCCCTTTGCCAGCTGCTTGCTAGTAGGTGCTGCCAATGGGGAGGCCAGAAGGAAGCAAGAGGCAGGAGGAGGGATTTGGGCCCGGCCCTTTCCTGATTTGCTTCTTGGTCCTGGCACCATTACCCAATGATTGTTCTCCATCCTGGCAGCAGGAGTCAGTTCCAGTTTCTAGCCATTTTTGTTTTGTTTTGTTTTGTTTTCACACTTCTAGAATCACCCTCACTGTGCCCCCTCAGATATACCAGCCAGGCAGCACCCACCTCTTTGAAGTCTGGGTCCCAGCTCCTCCCCCATCGCAGGCAGCCACTCCTCCCAGTTTATAGCTTCTAATAACCCCTCCCTTCCCTTTATTCCTTCACTGGGGGTGCTAGCTACTTTTTGTAGTTATTCACTGTGTTACCTCAATGTGTCCCTCACTTCTTTTTTTGCCTTTTCAGCCATCCAGTACAGGTTTAACCAATTCTCCAGATTAAATTCTCTCTGTTAAAATAACTGCTGTGGTTTCTGTTTTCCTGACCAGACACTGACTGATACGGACCCTACAGCTGCCAAACAGGCTGCATGAGGAAACTGTAATTTACCATCTGTTTTTCCTCCTTCAAAGGAGTAGGTGGCTTCCAGCTTACCCAGTTACTACACTGCATCGAGGTCATTCCAGCCCAAAGAAAAAACCCCGAAACCTCGGTCAGCCTGTGTAACCTGATCCTGGGCAAAGTTATGGTTCCTTTCTGTCCTTATTGGTGACTCCTTTTTGCAGATTTCCTTGAGATCCCTGCAGGAGAGGGAGGAAGGCCATGATGGGAGTGACTGGCCTCTGGTCTCTTTAGGCTTGTAGAACCCTCTGCTCCCCAGATGGCTACGAGGCACCCCTCCAGTCTCCCAATCTCCACGGCTCCCTCCCAGGTTGCCCCCACCCATTGGTGCTCACCTCTCTCCTCCTAACTGGTTACCAGGGGATGGTCTCCATGTTTCTGAGTAGGCAGGGTCCCACAGGGCCCAGACTGGGAGTACAGAGGAGATTCCAACATGTGCAACAGTTAGGGTTGAGCTTTTCCCAACTCAGTGGCAACATCCCTCACAGAGCCTCAGAGCTGGAAGAGAACCCAGAGATCAACTATCCCCACCCTGCCATTCTACTAAAGAAACCAGAGCCCACAGAGGTTAGGCAGCTTGTCTAAGGTTACACAGCTTGCAGAGGCAAGTCTATGGCTAAGGACAAAATCTCTGTCTCTGGAGAGCTTCCAGCTCTTCCCAGGAGCCATGCTGAGATCACTCAGTCTACAAGTCTCTGCAGGCCAGCAGAGGTCACTTGTTTCTGGCCAGCATCCTCTCCTAGATTTCCTGAGAAGTGGGGAGAACGCTCTGATTCCCCTGACTTAGCTCTGAACTTCCTCTGAGTTCCCTGACCCCTCAAGCTCTTTCTTATCTCTATTTCTGGTCCAGCTCTCTGATTCTCTGCCTGTCCTAACTGCCCTTCCCGACCCAGCCCCAAAGGCTTTCTGCCCCTCTTAGGGGGTTGGGCTCTCACTTTCCCATTACCAATGGACCTTAGCAGTCAGTCCTGCCTGTTGGGTTATGTGAACAGTGGCTTCATGTAGGGTACACCCCTGGAATCACGGGCAAGTCCCTGCCCCACTGCCCCAAGGCATTGATTTAGCCGCCTCTCATGAAAACCCTGTTTTTCTCAAATTGCAGGTCTGTAAGTACCATCTTCTGAGCATTCTTGGGAAGGTGGGGCAACATCCTTGAAAGTCCAGACACGATTGCTCTATTGATCATCCCAGGTTACGCCCCAAAGCCTTTTTCTCTGGCGAATTTGTCTGCGCAAAAGAAAGGGAAGACATTGTATCCCTTTGAGTGGTGGAAGCCGAGCCAGTTCTGAGAAATCACATCAGAAGCTGTCACCCCAGGCACAACATAACAGAACTTCAACTTATGTTTGTGGTGCGAGGCGGTTTGCTTTAGTTCAGGGGTTCTCATGTCTAATGTAAATCAAAATCACCTGGGAAGCTGTTTAAAAATAAGTTCCTGCCCCCACTCCTGAACTTTGAAAACGGAGGCCCTGGGGGCGGGGGTCTAAGGATCTGTGTATTTTAAAACACTCTCTGAATGATTCTGTTGCTCAGCCAAGTTGAGAAGCCCTGCCTAGACAGATAACAGAGGATACAGGGAGGCTGCTAGCACATTTTGGTAGAAAAAAAGCATGCAGTGAAGGGTTTGAAGTGCATGGAGAATGAGGTTATATAGTTAAAACCTTGGAGGCTGAACATTTGTCCTAGAACAGGCTGTATGGGGACAGATTCTGGGCTCATCTCTCTTTGTATGAGTAGTCTTTCTTGGTCAGGAGTGTCTCCTTCAGGGTCATGCCACCACCTCTGGAACATAGACTGAGAAACCAAGAGACCTGTCACTCTGGCATCCTCCCCTGCCAGGGACACTGGGTGACTGGGACTGCACACACCTTTGAGGACTTCTATGCAAATATGATGTCTGCAGTGTTTCCCATCATGGCCCCCATGCAGTGAGAGTTATCGAATGGCATTGGTAGGTCCCACTTTGACAGGGACCATTAACTTTTTATTCTGCATGCGTCTGATGACAAGAAAAATACATTTAAAAAATATGTGACTGAAGCATCTTTGCCGCTATCACTTCTAAAGTTTTATCTATCTATCTATCTATCTATCTATCTATCTATCTATCTATTATCTATCTTCTATCTATCTATCTATCATCTATCTATCATCTATCCATCATCTATCTATCTTCTATCTATCATCTATCTATCTATCTATCATCTATCCATCTATCTATCATCTGTCTGTCTATCCTATAATAATTTAACAATTTTTATACATGGATCAGCATTGGAAGGTGATTTGCACTGGGAGTTAAAGTGACTTTGTTGGACATCTGTTCATCTGTCTTCCCTGGGAATGGCTCCCCTGCTCAGTAGCCACATTCCTGCTGGATGACCTGCGAAGTCTGGCCTGTTTGCACCAGGGGTGATCCCAAACAGGCTCAATCAGATTTTCTCTTCCAATAAATTGGAGTTGGGACTGAGAAAATGAAGCTGATCTGGTCCAGTATCTGTTCTGGCCCTACAATGTGATACTCATGAACAACGGAGAGCACAATGGGCTGAGAGGATGGAAGAACAGAGACAACTGACCTACAGAGGGAATAAGGAGACCCCGGGGAATGGTGGTCATTCCCAGGGAAGACAGATGAACACATGTCCAACAAAGTTACTTTAACTCCCAGCGCAAACCACTTTCAAATGCTGATCCATGCCTAAAAGTTGTTAAGTTGTTGTATGATAGACAGATAATATATAGATGATAGACAGATGGTAGATAGATACATAGATAGATAGATATGTTAGACAGAGATAGACAAGAGATGGTGAAGGGGCCTGGTGACCTTACAGCTCCAAGTTTACAGCCCTACTGAGGGGTGGGACACTCATGCTCTTGGCTTCCATAAGACATCACCATGTCCTAAGGCAAGCCCCATTTTATTTTACATAAACCCACACCCGTTTTTTGTTACTTGCAGCCATTGAGCCGTAACTCATGAACAGGAAGAGGGCCCACCAATCCAGAGATTGGAAGGCTACAAGAGCAGCTTAGGCAGAGAATTGAGCCTACAATGGATATTAATGTTAGGATTTTCTTATTGAGCACCTACTACATGCCAGACACAAGATAAGTATTTTATATTTACTAACCTTTTAAATCTCCTCAACAACCTCGAAGGGCAAATGTTATTATCTTACCTTACAGAAAAGGGGCTAGGGCTCAAGGAGAAGAGACACCTTTCTCAACTCACATAATGAAGGATAGAATGGAGACTCAGACTCAGGTCTGCATGATTTGACAACCTATCTTCTTTACACCACGCTGCTTTTCTGTGTGGTATAAGACTGAAGCGGATGCGGATGCTGGCAGGCTGTTAATATTAGATGTGGCTGGCATATGGAGGGCAAAATCCAGGAAAGCAGAGGCGGCAGACCCAGCTCAAGGTCTGAGGGTCCACTGGGTCCAAGAGTATCAAGCAGAGCCTGTCCAGTACCCTGGAGAGCTCCCAAGAAGCAACAGAGACGACATACGTTTGCTCCTCGGAGACACAGGCCTGCCTGGCAGCTCCACCTCTGGAGGCTGAAGGGAGGGATTATTCACACACATGAGGAGGGGTTATTCCCTGGAACCCCAGGATTATCTTGGATCATCTCCTTTCCCTCCCCCCAACCCAACCCCACTGTACGTTTTTCTCTGCATCAGCTTTGGAGAGGGAACACTGTCTTAGGGTGCCCATGTCTTCACATTCAGAGTTGAAAATAACTTAAGCGGTCTCTTTCAAAGCAGCCCACATTTTCATAGATGAAGCAACTGGTAAATGTGATCTGTTAATCATGCCAGCTCTCCTTTGGCAATGTAAAAACCAAACTGACTGCTTTGCACAATAAAAGGTTAAAATTATGAGCCATACAGGGAACAAATAAAGCTTAATCATTCAGGCTCGAAATTGGTGACCGAAGCTTCTTGCTCTTGCCTTTCACTTTTGCTCCTTTGTCACATGTCTGACCTCAACTACGGCTGTTTATTTTTAATCCGCATTTCCCCGAAATAGATATTAATAATTTTCCTGCAGCTTCTCTGGCAACACTCTCTACATTGACCAAGAGCAACGATATTTCTTCAACTATATGCATTTGGGGTTTTCTTTGACAACATAAATGGATCTTTTGCTTGGTATTTAAGTTGGCTCTTTGTGGGAAATGTTGGCCAGTTCAGACTTCCTTAATAAGTTCTCCATGACTGCATTTGTGATGACGTTAATGAAATCATTCTGAATATCAGTGGGCAGATAATAAGCCCAGAGGCAGAGACCAGGGCGAGGGTCCAGATGGAGGGAGGAGTGGGGTTACTGAAGAGAAGTGGGGGCAAAGTGGTCTTTCTGGTTCCTAAAGCAAGGTGATATGAATTCAAAACCCCTAGAGCCTGACTTTTCTCCCTCCATTTAGAGAGGTTTCGGAGGGGGGCATCTAGGAGTTTAATGGTTCTGTCCCCAGCCTGTATAAGAGAATGAGACTCAGAAGACTGTTCTCCTCCTGGAAGAGAAGCAAGCTAGGATGTTTCCTTCCACACTCATGGAGAGAGCAGGGCCTTAATGCTCTTTGGATGCACTTGGCTTTGTGCCCCTCTTTCTTGCTCTCCCTGCAGACCCCCATGCTGGCCTACCTCCCTATCCCTGACCCCAGCACCCCACACCTACACTGCCGGGAGGAGCGCCCAGCCTCCCACCTCACTCTTCCCTTTTCAATAGGTGTTGGCCTGGGCTCCTGTTCTTGCGGCCTCTGGCCATTCTCTTGTACTGGGGAGTGTGTAGGAGGTACCGGGGCCCCTCTCAGGTCTCAGGGCTTCATCAATCTACTCCCTGAGTCTCTAGGTGACCGTGGGCTATCTATTCCGGGCCAAACCAACTGTCCAGAGAATGGAAGGGAAAAGTCAAAGGTCTTGATGGGGCCATGTTGGAGGGATCTGAGATGACAAGCAGAAAGAGGCACTGTCCGCCTTCCAGTGTGCCACATTCAGATGATGCATTGCACAGCGTGGAGGCCCCATTCATGTCTTATAGGCTGCAGATGTATAAGTGAATGATGACAGGTTCCTGGCAATCAGGCATCTTATACTAACAAAATCAATACATGACAACACTTTTTCAACAATTGGAAGTAAAGTATGCTGTGGAAGGGGAATCTTCCTCTACTTTGCCTAAAGATGCTGTATAGGCTGGGGTGACCCTCTATTTGGGAACCTCATAAATTTTGAGGGACTTTCTGCCTCACATACGAAGTAAATCTCATTCTATCAGTTTTGCCTCCCTGCCCCAAATGGGAAACTACAGTGGTTTCCAAAGCTTCCATTCAGGGTAGGGAAAATAGGAGGCATAGACTGGGCACCTGGGTGCTCTTGAAACAGTCATGTGACTGCTCAAATCTCAGCTGTTCATCTGTAGACTGTGGTGGCTTTTATACCCATTGACCTTACCTCCTGGGGACATTAGGAGGTGCAGGCAGAGAAACGATGCCCATGTGCTTTGGAATCTGAGACGTGGAGTTGTTTAAAACCTCTGACACCATACGATACACAGGGCTGCAGCAGGGGTCAGCTCATTCCTTGCCCTGGCAAACAGCAGTTCCATTTCATCCTAGACATTCCAAAGCTGCTGGAATAACAGTCTGCTCTTCAGAAGGGCCATTCAATAGCTGTGGCCCTGCCTGGCCCCGCTGGCTCTTCCCATAAGAAAACAAACAGGAAGGCAAGTTGGCAGTAAACAGAGTGGGACCAGGGGCCAACAGGCAGCCTCAGAGGGTGCTGTTGAGCCAGATGTGGAAGTGTTACTCTATGCAAGAGATGACCCGGCTGAGCAGCCCAGTCAACGAGTCCCCCAGGTAGATCACTGGGAGGCCGGGAGCTGTGGCTTTGCCTCACAGTGGGCTCAGAGAGCATTTCCTCCTCTCTGCCAGATGCCAGGTGACAGTATGGCTCACGTGTGGGTTTGTGTCCACCTTGGCCCTGTCCCTGGAGCCTGGAGCTCTCAGGTCAACCCCAGGCAGCTTGGTTAAACAACTTCTTTTCCATCTGGGAGTGGGGCGTGCCCCAGCCCGGCCCCATGGTCCCAGCTCCCAGACAGCTGGTCTCCTAGCTGGAGCATGCAAAGGTGCCAGAGCAGCAAAACCACTCAAGCAATTGATTTGAAAGAGAGGCTTGGAGGTTATGCGTATCCCATATGTACCCCCCAACCCACCCCACAAGCTGTTCCCTGTAGCCAAACATCTCAGCTCAGGGGAGTGCAAAGCTGATAAAAATAGATTTTAGCCAGAGTGGCAGAAATGGGAGGAGGGGACAGAGGCTCAGCGCCCCGCTCCTTCCTGAAAAATCAGCACAGGCCATGTACTCTACCCTGGGTGAGGGGCCGGTGCTCCTTACCATCTTCCATCTCCAAAACTGCTGTGTGACAGTACCCACACCAGTGTCCTCATGCAGGGAAGGGCAGCAGGGGGAAGAGGCTCGTGTCCGGAGGGAGGGGTATGTCATCACTTAATAGAGGATGAGAGCTTGGTTGTCAGGAATAATAATAGTGATCATGGCAATAATAGTAGTAATAGCTAACATTTATTGAGTGCTGGCTATAATATTAGGTACTGCTATATGTATTATTTAATTTACTCTTCCTAGCACAAGTGTAACAGTTATGGTGTCATAGTCAGTTTGGGTTACCATAAAAAGATACCGTAGACTGTGGGATGGGGGTTGAGGGCTTATACACTTAGTTCTCGAGGTTGGAGGGTGCCAGCATAGTAAAGTTCTGGTGAGCATTCTCTTCTGGATTGTGGACAGCTGACTTCTCATTGTGTCCTCACATGGTGGAAAGAGTGAGACAGCTCTCTGGGGTGCCTTAGAGAAAGGCATTTGTCCCATTCACAAGGGCTCCAGCCTCATGATATAATGACATCCCAAAGTCCCCACCTCCTAATACCTTCACACTGGGAGTTAGAATTTCAACAGATGAATTTGAGGGGAAACAAACATTCAGTCTACTGCATTTTATCAGCTCCATTTCTCAGATGAGAAACCAAAGCTGAAAGAGAGTGAGTTCCTGCCTGAAGCCACCCAGTTGGTCTATAGCAATGCCAGGATTCAAACACAGGCCTGTCCAATAGTAAAGCTCACATGCCTAGCCATGGGGCTGTGTGGGAAGTGGACCTGCCTGTGAGGCTTGTGGATCCAAGCTGTGCAGAAGAGAAGTTGACTAGCCAGGGACTCTGGGGAACAAGGGCACAGGGATAGACAGGTGCTGGTGGCTCAGACAGATATTCAGTATCTGAGAGGGTACCCTCGAGAAATAGTCTGGGGTATGGTCCTAGCAGATGTGCCTCATGCCCCCGGAGTCTGGGGAGTTGGGGAAGGCTGGGCAGGTGATGCCTGGTAGGAGGGTGAAATAGGTGATCCAGCAAGCAGGTGGCCGGCCCGGGGAAAGGTTCCAATGTGGTGACCCCCAGCCTTCCATTCAAGGGCTCTTCTGAAGGCTTCAGGGGCTTCTACAGATTTAGAACCCCAGGTCTGCCCAATGAGCCTCTTTGGGGAGGGGGCTTGGGAGTTGGTTTTATACAAGCTCCTTGGATGATCCTGATTCAGATGCTCCAGGGACCACACTGCCAGAAGCTCTAGCCAGGAGAAGTGATGAGAGCAGGGCAGGCTCCAGGGTCAGAGACAATGGGGCTGCAGGGGAGGCAGTCAAGCCTGAGCTCAGGCAGCAGGAGGCGAGGTGGGGGCTGGTCACAAGGGCAGACACTGGCTGCCAAGAGGAGACTCCAGTTGGGTGGAGTGAGGGCTTCAGATTCTTCCATGTAGGGCTGATGGGGCAGAAGTTAGGATTCAGGCTTAAAGCAGTGGGAATTGGAGGAATCTTCTCATTTCCCTGCTTACAACTTTATAGGGACTTCCTGCACCCTTACAATAAGTGCAAACTCCTTCCGTGGCTATTAAGGCTGCATGGTGGAGCCCTTGGCCATCTGACCTCACCCCTCCAGCTTCCCCATCCTTATTAGGCTCTATCCACATTGTATTCTTACCTATGAGTCTCTGAACATTCTGGTCCTTTTGCCCTGATGGGTTTCCTCTCAAGTGTGATGGTGTTTTCTAGGGGAACTTCCTCAGACAGACTTTGGACCGCTCTCTGAGATGGACGCCCTCCACCTCTACCCCCACAATTATTTTCCATCTCAGCCCCTTGCTGCTTTCTTGCAGCGTTCTCAACAATATTCATAATGTTTTGCCCCCACTGCTCCCAATAGAGTATGCACTCCATGAGGTCGGGAACATGTCAGTCTTGTTTACCTGTGTATCCAAGTACCTGCCGCTTGGTTGGCACCTGATTGTATTTGGGGTGGGAGGATGTGGGGAAACTGCAAGTCTTCAGGAAAATCTCCTTGGAAACTTTCTGAAACATTTTCTTTTACACCAACAGTGATGGGAAAGTAGGGAAAATCCACATCACCTCTGGTTTTGTTGTCCAGGTCTGAAAAAGATGATGGGGTGGGGAAGAGGAGGTAAGTTCTCTGTCTTGCTGAAAAAAGTAAAATAAATAAATACAACAACAATTGACAGGTTATCCTTCTTCAAGGCTTTGCTGCAAATGCCACCTCCTCCAGGAAGGCCTTCCTGATCACCACCTGCATTAGCCAGTTGGGCGTGATGGCTCCCTCCTCTGAATTTGTGCTCCCCCTTTGATGTGTCTTCTGTGGTGCTTATCACACACTGCCCGGATTGTGCTGGTTGTGTGTGCATGTCTTATGTGTTGTATACGTGTCTGGATTCATCAGGATGCTTTTGATTGCAAATGACAGAAACTCGACTCAATTAGCTTAACCCATGAGAAATTTGTCAACTCATGTAGCTAGGAAGAAAGAGGTGGTTCTAGCATTAGAGGAGCTGGATGGATCTGGGGCAACTCTGATGAGAGCCTCTCTCTCTCTTTTTCTACCTCTTCTTTTCCCTGTTCGCCATCACTTCACCTCCTGGCTTTTCTCATTGTCTTCCATCCAAAGGTTCTCTATGTGGATAGGGAATATGACCACTGCCTAGCTCCAGGCTTATCACATCACTGGTCACTATCCATGGCAGATGAGCCTGTCTCCCAGTCCTCATGGCAGATCTCATGAAAGTGTCCCAATTGGCCCCGCTTGCTCATATGCCCAGCCCTTTGGCCAATCACTCTGAATGGAAAAGGGGATTGACAAGGCCTTGTTACGTGTCCATCCTCTTAGCCAGGGCACAGACCACTGTGATTGGCAACCTCACTAGAATCATAATTAGAGAGATGGAGGAGTAGTTGCCAAAAGAAAGGAACATGAGAAAGGGGTGCTGGGCAGATAAACATCATAGAAATTTACTAACTTATCTTATAATGGCTTCTTTTTTTAAAGTGTCTACTTGTTAGACTTGGTGTAAGACCTTTTCCATAAGCTATTTCTAATCTCTCTAATTGCCAGTGAGGGTGGGTGTGTTAGGCTGTTCTTGTGTTTCTATAAAGCAAGCTTGTCCAGCCCATGGCCCATGGATGGCTTTGAATACAGCCCAACACAAACTTGTAAACTTTCTGGGCAGTTTTATTTTTTATTTTTTTTAGCTCATCAGCTATTGTTAGTGTTTGTGTGTTTTTTGTGTGGCCCAAGGCAATTCTTCTTCCAATGTGGCCCCGCGAAGCCAAAAGATTAGACACCCCTGTTATAAAGAAATACCTGAGACTGGGTAATTTATAAAGAGAAGAGGGCCAGGCACAGTGGCTCAGGCCTGTAATGCCAGCATTTTGGGAGGCCAAGGCAGGAGGATTGAGTCCAGAGGTTCACCACCAGCCTGGCTAACATGGTGAGACCCCATATCTACAAAAAATACAAAAAGTAGCCAGGCGTGGTGGTGCTCGCCTGTAGTCCCAGCTACTTGGAAGGCTAGGGTGGGAGGATGGCTTGAGCCCAGGAGATCAATTTGCAGTAAGCTATGATTATGCCACTGCACTGCAGCCTGGGTGACAGAGTGAGACCCTATCTCAAATCATAAATACATAAATAAATAAGTGGTTTAATTGGCTCAAGGTTCTGCAGGCTTTACAGGAAGTGTGGAGCCAACATCTGCTCAGCCTGTGGGGAGGCTTCAGGAAGCTTTTACTTATGGTGGGAGGGGAAGTCAGAGCAGGCCCATCATATGGCAGGAGCAAGAGCAAGAGTTAGAGGAGGTGCCACACACACACAGCAGATCTTGAGAACTCAATCGCTATCATGAGGACAGCATGAAAGGGATGGTGCTAAACCATTCATGAGAAATCTACCCCCTATCCAGATACCTCCCACCAGTTCTCACCTCCAACACTGGGGACTGCATTTCAACATGAGATTTCACGGGCACATATATTCAAATTAAATCAGTGGGTATTATGCATCATATTTTTAAAGATGAGGAAAACAAGTTCAGAGAGGCTAACTTGCCCAAGCCACATAGCTAGTAAGTGGCTAGTCCAGGATTCAAACATGGGTGTGTTTATCTCCAAAGCCCAAGCTTGGGGGTGTTTATCTCTAAGGCTCAAGCTTGTCCCACCACACTGTCATTCCTGGGGACAGAGATGATCTATTACTAGAAGTAAACAGATGGATAATCTCACATATTCTTACTTGGGAATTGTATCAGTCAGGATAGGCTTGGTTAAGATACAGTAACAAATAGCCCCAATCTCAGTGGCTTAAAAACCACGATTTTCTTTCTTACTCAGTTGACATGTCCACGACAGCTCAATAAGAGAGCTGTGCTCATCATAGCAGCTCAGGGAGCTGGGCTGCAGGAAGAGCCACGATTTGTAATGTTGCCAGTCACCATGCCAGAAGGAAGAGGAGCCCTGGAGGGCCCAGAATCTTCCACTCACAAGTCACTGGACATAAGTAGCCATGCAAATTTGATCCACCACAGGGGCCCCAAAAAGTACAAATCTGCCACGAACCCAGAAAGAGGAAAACCAGAAAGATTTAGAGGATAACACTAATAAATTTTTAAAAACCATTTTGTATTTTTTTGTGGTATGAAATAGAGTGATTTTTAAATGTAATCATTTCATTTTAGATCAGTATATTAAGACCAATCATATTTTAAGGTATATTAAAATATACCTTATGGCCTTTAATTATAACCATAATGTATAAAGACAAATTTGAGCATTTTCCTCACTGAGGAGGTGATAAATGCTATTTAATTTAATCATGCAAAAAAGTGATTTGTTGACAAATTTTAATTTGATATATGTTTCATTTGAGGACCAAATGTATTTTAAAATGCATGTTGTAATTATAACTTGCAGCATAACAATGTTTTTTAGGACCTCATATTTGAACTTAATGAAAATTTTGTATTTCAAAAAGCAAGTTTTTTTTTTTTTAATGTAAAGGATTTTCTCCCACTGGATATTGAGATTAAGGGTATGAAACTGCTATTTTTTTGTTTTGATTTGAGACAGAGTCTCACTGTGTCCCAGGCTGGAGTGCAGTGGTGCAATCTCGGCTCACTGCAACCTCTGCCTCCTGGGTTCAAGCGATTCTTGTGCCCCAGCTTCCTGAGTAGCTGGGATTACAGGTGCGTGCGCCACCACACCCAACTAATTTTTGTATTTTTAGTAGAGATGGGGTTTCACCATGTTGGCCAGGCTGGGCTCGAACTCCTGACCTCAGGTGATCCGCCCACTGTGGCCTCCCAAAGTGTTGGGATTACAGGCGTGAGCCACCTCGCCAGGTCAGAAACTGCTATTTGTTAGCACTTCTCAAAAATACATTACAGGAATGGATCATCTTTATTCTTAATAAATAAAAATGCCAAATTGGCCATAATTGCCAGTGTGTTTTCTCTTTTTAGCGTTGGTTTATGGAGTACTAGAAAAATTTTTAGAATTATTCTATTTTTTATGTTCCTCATTAACTTGATAGTGTATTTCCTTCTCGGTGTTCCTTATGCTTCTTGTCTTAAACCAAAGGTCCATCCATCCTGGGTGTAAATTACACTGAGTATGACTAAACATAAAAAGAATTTAATGCTGCATGATGGTGAAACCCACCCAGGATGGTTAGTGGTGTTCGGCTGAGTGCTGAGCTAACGGGCTGGAGACTGAGTCACAGCCAAACTGATCTCCACTCCCAGGGAAGGTGTGCTCTCCTGGCATGCCTTCTGAGCACTCACACCCTTCCATTTAGAAAATTAACTATTTTATTATTGATTTAGAAAATAAATGGAAACATACTCTCATTGCCTTGAAGCACGCAGATGCTTGCAATATCTTCAGGAGCCCGTGAGGATCACAAATAGCACACTGGGAAATGTTTCACCACGCCAGCTTCCACCGACTGTAGGCACCCGGGGGCACATCCGAACTCAGCCATCTCTGCAGGTGACAGCCTCGTGGTGCCCAGCCCAGTGGGTTTTGCATGGGCTTAGATGCTTGCTCTTTGTAGATTGTTGCTGATATTGCTTGATATTTGCAAGGGCAAAGAAAAAAAGGAGGGAAAGACCGACTACCTCCTCTTGAGTATATTCTGCTTCCCAGTTTACAAGGGGGTTGACTACACCGCCCAGGTCTGGATCATGTCTACACAGCCCGAGGAATGAGAGGTGGTGGTTGGCAAGATGCAGCCAGGGCCGGAAAGAGATGCAGAGATCCCCCAGGAACCAGTGTGTGAACTCTCTGGCCGTGTCCTCCCCCTGCCATGAAGAGCCGAGATAATGAAGATAGAACAAGTTCAGAGCAGGGCAGAGAAGCGATCCAGGAGACATGACTTACGGGAGGAGAGTTTAATTGGTTTAGCCTAAAAAGCCCATTACGCTCTCTGGTGGACACGGTAATGCTATAAATATCCACAAGGTGACAACAAGGGAGAGAGGATGGAATCCGTCTCGCTGATAGACTGTTAAGACCGGCGGCACAGGGGGAGGCAGGCCCTGCTGGGGGCTTGAGCTCATTTCAGGGGCTTGGAGATGTTTTTACAGTGAGAATCCTTTGTTCAAATGAAAGCATACATGGAACTCTGTAACATGAAACAGATGGATAGCTAAGCTTCTCTAACAGAAGTGAAGGTCATTCTTTGCCCCAACTCCTGCAGATACCTCACCTCACCCTCCCCGCAGCTCCCCGGCATCTCCTCTAGGCTCAGTTGGAAAACCTCTAGGTGAGCTACTCAGAGGCCCCCAGCTCTGACAGTCCTTGCTGGGGAGTGGCTGTGTCTAAGCAGAAGATGAGGGTGAGGCATCCGAAAAGACAGGCTGTGGGGATGCAGCTTAAAGCAGGGCCCCTGCGTGGAAAGGGGTTTTTGCTGGGATGAGATCCTGGGAGCGGTGAGACAGTACCCATCAAGCCTCGGGAAGGACTGAGCTCATTAAATCACAGGTCGTATCTCACTGGCAGCTGCAGTCTTGGGAGCGGGCACTGGCAATGGATTGTGAGCAAGCTCATGCCTGTGGGGTCTCTCACATGGTCGGGAGGGGAGCTCAGCTTTCAGGGAGCATCTCAGAGTGTGCAGGTGGGAGGGTGTTAGGGAGAAGGAGGGAGGGTGTTAGGGAGAAGGAGGCAAGGTGATGAGCACGGGAGTCCCGGACCCAGAGTATGGAGGCTGAGCTCCAATCCCTGCTCTCTGTGAATCTGCCATGTGACCTTGGGTTGTTTGGCTCTCAATTTCCTGATCTGAAACACAAGGTTGGATAAGAAGAGGGAGTGGGATGGAGGCGTAAGCTGCAGCCGCCCATTCCCAGCCCTCTTCCGCCCTCTTATGGCCACCCCTGAACCAGCCTTTGCTAGGCGGCTTCCCAGGGCCTCCAGGGCCTGCAAGCCCAGTCTGGAAAACTGGGCTTGGCAATGACCCTGGCAAGGGCATCCCAGGCTGTGGCTCCTGAATGAGAAAGACAGAATCAAATCTGCTCTGGGGGGAAGGGAACTGGGAGAGCTCCTTTGCCAAGGGACCACACTTGGGGGCCACCCTTGAACCTCTTTCTAACAAGGAACAAAGGCAGCTCTACGAGTGACTCCTCTGCTCAGAAACACAGCTCTCTGCTGCCTGGAAATCACAAAAAGACGCTGAGTGATGGGGTGACCTTCTATGCTCTGGTTCCCTCCCAGTTTCTTTCCTCCCAATTTCCCTCCTCATCTTCTATGCCTCTATTTAGCCCTCAGGACGTGACAGTTCCCAGATCTCTGCTGGATGCCTCACTTTATCTGAAATGCTGGTTCCAGCCTCCAGCACTCCCCCTAACAGGGAACAGGTACTCACTCTCTCCTCCCTGTGAGACACAATTAACACTGACATACAATTTTTTAATGTGAAAATCAACCACCAAGCAGGCCAGGCATGGTGGCTCACGCCTGTAATCCCAGTACTTTGGGAGGCCGAGGTGGGAGGATGGCTTGAGCCCAGGAGTTCAAGACCAGCCTGGGCAAAATAGCGAGACAACATCTCAGAAAAAAAAAGAAAACCAGCCACAAATCCTACTACTCACACCTGTAATTCCTCAGTAGGAGCCATGGTGCACCTGGCCTTTTGTTCTTGGTTTTTCATCACTGTACAATGTTTTTTTCCTTCTGATCCATAATCTTTATGGTAGTAATTTAGCAGCTGCATGATTCATCATTGTACAGACTGGTGCTGTCAGTCTGAGTCTAGGGGCTGTACAGGTGATGGCATCCAACTTCTCCTTTCACCCCAGGAACTCTGCATTTACCTTTCTCCCAGCATCATTGTCTTGTTATAACACACTGGGGGTTTCAGGAAAGATTTTATTTGGAAAAAAAATCTGTGATTTAAAACACTTAAAAATCATGGAGCTAGATTAACAAATATGCACATAACCAAATACATAACAAATATGCACGTAACCAAATGCATGATTTCAAAGAATGGTTTTGCACATGCAGACTTTCCCTTTTTTAAAAGTGTCTTATTGGCATTTTTTTTCTCCCCTGCCTGGCATTGTCCTTCTCTGGAGAATGCGTTTGCCTCGTCCCTTCTATTAGAACAGGACTCCTGAGAGTCAGGGGCTGGGTCCTGTTCATTTCAAAGCCTGGCAAGGTGCCTCGCACACAGTACATGCTCCCTTGTGGAACTGAATATGAAGGTGGCTCCACGGGGGAACTGGGACGTGCCTATGTTGGATGGACAAGATGTTCCAGTTCAGAATTTCTCAGCACACCAGGGAATGGCAGAGGTTCTCCAAGATAATTTTTGTATTCAGGGTAGGGCCAAGACCACCTCCCTTGCCAGGCTCTGGGGGGACTCACAAAGTCTTTGCCCTGGGAAGGTTTTTGTCAGGAGCACCAGGTGAAACAGACCACGCTGGCCTCCCTCCAGGGCTCAGGACAGGCCTCGGCCTCAGCATTCATTGCTGGAGCCTTTCCCACATCCTCCACTGCACACTTGCTGGTCTGCGCCCATCACTGCACCTGAATGTCCTGCTGGTGAGGCACCTAGCTGAGAGAGATGCGTCCCTGGGCTCTGCTTGGAGGAATAACCCTTGGCCCATCTCCTGTGCTGTGACCCTCCATGCCTGCCCTCAAGTCATGTCCCCAGGAGGAAACTGCCAGCCAGTCCCCAGCAAGGGGGAACAGTGAATCAGAACACAAAGAGGCTTTTGGCCTCTTTGTGGAGATCCCCATCAGGGTGAACTCGGGAACAGCACCTGAGCCCTCTTTCGGCCTTAGTTTATTCAACTATAAAGCAAGCAAGTTGACTAGCAGGTCTCCAAGGGGAGCCCAGGTGTGGTGTCTGATCGTTTACACGTGGGGAGTGGGATTGGGAAGGGGTTCCATTTCCTTGGTTGTGGCTCCAGGAAAATGTCCTAAGTCAGGGAGTACCACGTGAGTTATTCAATCTGGGACACTTCTGAGAGTAAAAGGGAGTTTTGTTTATAAATACATAGGGACAACAGGTGGAAACCAGGCAAACTTGTGCGTATGGGTGCCTGGGTGATGGGGTGTAGGTTAAGCCACAAGCACCCACACAGCTCACCTCCCAAGAACACTGTAGGCTGCTTGCTCACAGGTACAGAACAGCAGCAAGATTAGTAATGCCAAAGACCAGACCTGTTTCTCCCTCTTCCCACTTGTGGCATGGCTGATGCTGCAAGATCCGTTCCAGAGAGATGAGCCTCCTCCCACTGGGGAGTCCATGGGGCACATCGGATGCCCTGGGCGCATCACTGGGCTTCTTCCAAGAAAGAGAACTATGACAGCTTCTCTCTGAATGGCAGAACCTCGTGTTGGTTTATAAAGTCCTTTCATTGCGCTTGAGCTCATTTCATCTTTATGGCATTCTCAGCGGGAAGGCATCATGATTCCCGTTGTACAGGCGGGAAAATTGACTCTCAGAGACATTAGCTTGTCCCAAATCCCATGGCTATGAGTGGCCGAGTTGGGCCCTGGCCCAGTTGTGTGGCCCACTCCTCTGGCCCTCTGCAGTCCAGCACACCCTGCTGGCCATGAGCTGCGGCTACACAGCACAGGCGTAAGTGCTTAGAACGGGAAGCAGAGTTTGGTGGTAGGGTCATAAATTATTTGCTAAAACCTCAGGCTAAGTACTAGGTATTCTGTGGTTTTGACTAAGTGCAAATACCTTCCCTCAAGTAGAGGAACTCTGTAAGCTGGGCTTGCTCAGCCAGGAATTCACCTTGGGATTCTGAAGATATGTATAGCCTCGCTGTTTGTGGATTTCACATTTATGAGCCCTTCCTTGGCACTTGTAATAACTGTCCATTAAAAGTTTGCATTTTTCCCCTCTGCAAGGGCCCCTCTCCAGCCTTTTGGGTTGAACTTGTCTCTACCTTGTTCAGGATTTTGGAACTATAACAAGGGAAGGAATTACTAGTGAGGAAGCACTTACTATTTGCAGGATCCATCACTTCTGTTAGCTAGTTAAATCCTCAGTGTGAGCCTAGGAATTAATCAAACTTGTTTTCAGATGTGAAAACGGAGTCTGTGATTTGGCTGAGCCACTCTAGGGAAGGGAGAAGCTGGTTCTTAAACCCTTGTGGAGCAGACTGCTTCTCCCTTCCCTGTAAGGGTGAGGGCCACCAATTCCAGGGAGTAGTTCTCAGAAGCCAGTGACGTCCTAGACAGGACTTTAAGCTACATTTAATTGAGGCCAAGGTGGAAGCTGTTCCAAGAACTCAGGGACACTTGGGAGTGTTAAAATCTGTTTCTAGAATTCCAAGGACAAAGACCTTGGAAAGCTGCTGACAAATGCCCATTAAACGGCCTGTAGAATTCAATTAAATCCAATGAACTTTTATGACTGCCTCCTATAAGCCAGGTGCTGTGCCAGGTGCTTTGGGGAAGCAAAGCTGAATGGGCAGGTCCCTGCCTTTATGGAACTCCCTGGACGGTGACACTGACATTTCTGACCTCACCACACAGCAGCCCCATGCCACCAAGATGGAAGAAGAGAGAATCCTCTGGCAGGGGCCATCAAACATGTTTGTGAAGCATTGAGTTCTGGAACCTTCTCCTGTAGCCCATCCACATTGGCACTTTCAAAGGCTTGAGAAGGAAGGACATTTGTTTAATTTTCTTTAGAGTTTCCCAAACTTATCCGACAGTGGAGCCCCCTCCTCCTATGTCCTCTTGCCCCTGGTGGAGTATTTACTAACATCCTCAGAATATTCCATGGAACACATTTTGGGATACGGCAGCCTGGGGGCGGCTCCATGGTGGGCCCAGGAGGCTAATGGACACGTTCTCTTCTTTTAGAATAAACCGTTTGGGGATGTCACTACTTCTCGCTCTTTGCTCTCTTAGACACAAGATGCATCTGTGGATGCTTGGGTTTAGCTTTGGCAGCTTACTTAAAAGGGCGTCTTTCAAAATTGGGGATTACTCAGGCCTTTCAGCCTTTTCGCTAAAGAGATCCCTTGGGTCAGCGTACAAGTGTTTGGGGTACACGAACATCGCCACAGCTTTCATAACATATGCAAGAGCACAATTTCCAACAGGGGACTGATGCAGCCTAAATTTTAACAGAGAAAACACACTGGAAAACAACACGGGGAGGGGCCATTTGGCCTCTAGCTTGGGGGCTTTGGTCAACAGGGCTCCACTTTCATCTCTACTGAGGTCGCCCTGCCCCACTGGCCGGACTCCAGGCATTTATTTGCAGGATGAAAATGGGTGGGTAGCTGTTGACAGTATCACAACATCCAAGCCTTGGCCTCGTGTATCTGTGGCCTCTTGTTGGAGGTGACACATTGATAAAGCTGTTTACCCAGCACAGCCAGTGCAAGGAAGTAACTTAGATCCACAAAGCTGTGGCAAAATTAAATGCCTTCATGGGTGTGGTGACATTTTTCCTTGGTTGAGAAATAGCCTGGCACCATGACTAGGGCACGTTCTCCAGTGTCACACAGGCTTGGCCCTGCCTTGGGCCTGTTGTGTAATCTTTCTGAGCCTTGTGCTTTTCTGTAAAACAAGGATAATTCCTATCTTGGAATGTCCAGTTCTTGATGAATTTAGAGGCCCTCTGGGGTCTACCTTTAGGATTAGATTGTCAAGTCAATGTGAAAATGCTTTATAAACTGTAAAGCTCTGTACAAATGGAGAAGATTGCAGCCAAACTTTACTGAGTACTCACTGTTTGCTGGAGTCTGTTCTCAATGAGTTACACGCATTATCTCATGGAAGACTCACAATAGCCCTATGAGGTTGGATACTATGATTCTCCCCCATCTGACAGACGAGAAAACTGAGCCTCGGAGAGGTTGAGTAACTTGCCTAAGGTTACATGTGATGGAACCGGATTTCCTCCCAGGTCTGTTTCCTTGCAGAGCCCCAGACCTCAGTTCCGTAATCTTTGCTGGAGAAGAGGTATTCTCCTATTGCGGGCTGGCCAGGGGAGTGGGGAGTCTGAACATTCTGCGGGAGGCGCAGGATTCTAGAGACTCCGAGTTCTTTCCTGGAGTCTTTTATGTCAGGTACCCCCAGAGAGAGGAGCAGCCTTCTCACCCTGGCCCCTGCAGGTAAGGGTCCTTCCCTTTCTCCTGGTGATGAGGTAGGAGCATGATGAAGGTACTGCTTCTGCTGTTGCTGTGATGTTACTGGTAATATGGACAGTTATGGAACCTTTTATCTTGCTTCATCCTCACAACAAGTATGAGGGAGTGACAGCGCAACACCCCACCTCATAGTTGGGGAAACTGAGGCATAGAGAAAACTTGTGCTTGGTAAGCTCCAGAGCTGAGACCCAAACCCCGATGCTGGCTCTCAAGCCTGAACTTTACATCCTCAGAATGTTGGGGTTTTAGACCCTCTGGAAGGCCCCAAGGTGAAGCACCTCCTGTGGTCCAGTTCCCAGGCCAGGCCTGGAGAGAAAGAGGTGGGCTCTCCACATATTTCCATCTTACCAATCTTTACAATTGAGGTACATCCGACTGTGCTGATTTCACAGATGAGCAAAGGCAGGTTTAGAGAGTTTACAGAGATGTGTCCAAGGCCACCTAGCTAGGAAGGAGTGCCAGTCTGCTGTGCTCCAAAGCCCACCTTTGTCCCTCTACCTCTCAGTCACCATTAGGAACCCTTCTGCTCTCTGAGGTTCTCATCCAAGCACACTGTGTGCTTCTCAGTGGGGCACCCATGGGACCAGGACTCTCGGCATACTTACTTTAGGCCTCTTTCTCAGCAGCTCAGATCCAAAGACAGGTGGTAAGAAGAGAGGGGGAAATATGGTAATGAGGGGAGCCAAATCACCCATCTTGCCCCTATGATGGCCACACCCATAAGAGTCTCTGCAGATAACTTTGGCCTCTGGATGGACATTTTCCTGTTCAGAAACTATGACCTGCTCTTCTCCTCCCAGAATCTCATGCTCCTCATGCATCGTAGCAGCACAGAAGGCACCAGGACCAGGAACTTACAGGAAAACTCAGGTCATGAGATCTGAGGCACGGTTGCAGGATCCAGGTGCAGAGTCACTGTGCTGGGAAGTGCTGATGGCGGGAGGGGTGTCTGCACAGGCTGAGCTGAGGGAAGCAGGGATAAGGCATTCATTTATTTACTTCTTCCTTTCACTATGCTTTATTAAACACCTACTGTGTGCCAGGCACCGTGGTGAGTGCTGGGATTAAGAACAGAGGCTTTGGAGCTCATTGGACTGAATTCAAATTCCAGCTCCATCCCTGGGCAAGTCACTTAACCTTACGCTCATCAGTATCTTCAGCTCCAAAATGGACACAGTGGCAGCACCCCACTCACTGAGCTGCGGTGAGGATTAGATGAGGTTATGTATATTAAGTACTTACAGCAGTGCGTGGCACATAGTAAGAGCTGAATAAATGGTGGCTATTAGTGCTATTATTATCTCTGTCCTTGGGAGTTCACAGTCTGGTGAGGCACAGGCATTAAAAGAAACAGATAATTTCCTAATGACTTGGGCCAGGAAGTGAGCTACACTGAGTAATGAGTGTCAGAATTTCCTGCCTCCCTGCTCTCTATGAAATGCACTGAGGTCACATTCTGTGCTTTGTTTCAGGATGGGGTCTGACTGGAAGTACTCCCTCTGCCCTGGGTGCTAGGGGGCTGGGGTCCAGAAAAGGGGTCCTTGTCATCTTCCCTTGTTTGGTTTCACCTTCTGAAAGGAGAGAAAAACTGTTGGGATTGGAAAGAGTAACCAAGGCTCCTTATAGTTCTGCACTGCAGACAAGAGACAATGGGATGGAAAATCCAAATGGTCAAATGAATATATAAGAGCAGGAAGTTTGACAGTTTTGATGACAAGCAGCACATGAAATGATAATCCCCTGGTAGGTGACAAGCATTTTGGAAGCAACAGAGCAGAAAGAGATTACTGGGGTGAATTTAGGGACCCTTGCTCCCTGGTATGGTGGAATGCCTCTGGGGGAAGGGTGACCACGTCCACTTTCTAGACTTTGCAGGGGGCTTTGTCACCTGAAAGGATCACCCAGAGGCCGACTATTCTCAAGCGTCACTGCTTTTATTATACTCATGATCTTAAGGACAATATTTGCCCAGGGGCAGAGGGAACTAGACTTTCCAGGGGCCCCAGAAAGACTCAGTTTTAATCAAAATGGTGATCACCTTCCTGTCAGATCCTAACTGTAGAACATACACACTTTATTTTGTTCTTTTGTATTGTCAACTTTGTACCCAAAAGATCATCTCTCAGGAGCCATCTTTAAAGAGATCTTTTTTTTAATGATGTCTCAACTTAGAGTCAATCATAGTCTGGATGGAAAATTCTCCTTCCAGGAGGTCAGATGTGCTGATCTTAGGATGAGATAGTACTGAAGCTAAATGTGCCTCTGAGGTTTGCCTGCTGGTGGGGCCAGTCCCCACCAGCTACTGACAGAGTCCAGGCAGGTTCTAGGCCCCACAGTTATATTAAGCCAAGACTCTGGGCAAGAGTCAGACTGAAGAAAAGGGACCCCCAGAGGAGGGATAGACGGGTGAACCAGCATCATCCCAGGTAATGAGACTTCCCATTCGGAGTGAGCTTGTCTTGGTGGGTATAATAGTGGCCCCCAAAAGATATGGCCATGCCTTAACCCCCTGGGACCTATGAACGTGACCTTATTTGAAAAATGGTTTCTGCAGATGTGATCAAATTAAGGATCTTGAGGTGAGATTATCCTGGATTATCTGGGTGGGCTCTAAATCCTTATGAGAGAAAGAAGAGAAGGGCCATGTGAAGACAGAGGCAGAGCTGGAGGGAGGCAGCCATGAGCCAACGGGTGCTTGGAGCCACGAGGAGCTGGAGGAGGCGAGGAAGGAGGCTTCCCTAGAGCCTTTGGAAGGAGGACAGCCTTGCTGACGCCTTGATTTGGACCTTGTGTTACTGATTTTGGACTTGTGGCCTCCACAATTGTGATAGAATAAATTCTGCTGTATTCAGACTCCACGTCTGTGGTCATTTGCTATGGCAGCTGTTGGAAATGGATCCAGTGGGGACAGAACTAAGTGATGAAAACATTCATCGAAGAGCTGAGTTCATGAAGAGTGTGGCTCACAAACAGGCAGGAGACCCAGGGTGGGTTGTTGAAGAAAGAGAGGAAGAGGGGTCCAGAGCCTCTCATCCTCATCCTCAGCCAGCATAAACTCAGGCCAAAGATGAGTTCACCCTGAAGTACCCAGGCGAGCACCGTCCCGGGTGACGTGGGCGGTCGTGGTGCCTCTCTCTTTGAATCTTGCGCAGATGGCCCTGGTGCCTCTCTCTTTGATTCTTGCTTTTCCATCCTTCCCATTATGCCTACTGGCTTGCCATGGTTACAAGGAAGAGATCTGCTCAGGTGATTTAAGAACGCGTGAGCACATGGGGCCCAGACATATCATCTCAGCAGCAGCCCAAGTCACACTGGAATCCGGTACTTCAACCAGATGCTGGTGGCTGCTGGGCTCAGGACAGTGCTGGTGACCCTGGGGGAACTGCCCTCAGCCCTGGGGCACTTCTGACACCAGAGTCCTACATCTGGGGAGCTGGAAGGGGCTTTCTGAACTCTCATGGACTGGATTCCTGCACACAACAGCTCAGTCTTCTCACCCCCGATCGTTAATTTTTTATACATTCTGCTCCTCCACTGCTGGGCAGACTTCGGAGCCCACAGCATGAATGAACAAGCAGCAAGCAGATGCTAAGAGAAACTTCGCACGCAGCCAATCTCAGCTTGGTAGCTTATTATTTTTTTTCTAGAACACGTGTGTTTGTGGTTGTGATATTATATTGCACACATTAATATAGTCATATTTTCTGCTAGTAAAATTGTTCCTGGCTCATATAATGGGATTAAATACATCAGTATTTCATGGTGTTCCGCAAAAAGCCCCATAACTTCCAGGTGCTCAGCCACATGGGCAAGTTTGAGAACCACTGATCTGTAATAAAGGGTAAAATCATCGAACACAAAAGTAAGCAGGAGGTCCGAAAGGAATCATTTGTCACCAATCCATCAGCATTCTGGGAGGTGGTAATTGTCCATGTGTACAGGCAAACTGATAAATGAAAGTTATTTTAAATTTTCAAAAAGTATTTGATTATACTTTGTATCTAACAGAATTGATATGAAACACTGACGACCTCTTTTGGCTGTCAGGGCCAAGCCAGAAAATCAGCCTTAGGACTTCATGAAATAAACATAGCCTTGTGACTTCATGGCCACACTTTGATTTGTCCATCTCATTCTGTCCATGCAAATAGAGGCTGCATGTGTAAACGCCACATCACAGATGCTGGCCCGGGCCCCAGAGTTCATAGGGTCTGCCGCTCAATCAGTTGACTTGGGAAGTGTCCTCAGGAGAAAGGAATATCCTGGCATCGGGGTCATTGTCTCCCTAATCTGAGCTGAATCCTACTGAGGTATCAAATTCAACCTGTAAAGGGTCCTCGAGTCCCTGCAAACTATTCTCAGCAGTTATTTGCAGGAAGACATTCTTTAAAGGCCAGGAAGCCTGGATGTTGTCCACCTGCTAGAAGACATTGTTCTGCCTCCTGCGGAACCCAGCAATGGACTGGCTCTGGCTGGAGCATGGAATGCATGTTAGTCACTGGGCATCCTCAAACTGGAGACGGTTTAGAGAAGTCTGCTGAAGACCAAGGGGGTAATGATTTGTGATAAGAAGACAGGGAAATAACAAAGAATAATCATGCAGTAATAATACAAATAAAATAAGCCTCTCTTAATTGTAAAGTAGTAATATCATATGATGAGGATGAGAAAGAAGAAAATGGCTCAGAAAAAGCAAGTTAAGCCAAGAATGCACTTTAGGCCTGGAAAGGGTGACTCCAACTTTGGTGAAAGGAAAATGTGCCTTTGGAAGATGGAGCTCATGGTGAGAAAGCACAGGCAGAAAACTTAACAAGAGAAAAAAAGATGCAGCAAAATCTTCCTTTGATGGATCCACAACTGGCTCTTAAAGAAAATTCTGAGTTCAGAGGCATGTTGTTTATTCCGTGATCATTTATTCAGACCCTGTCCCTACCGTGTGTTAGACACTGGGCTAGGCCCTGTGGAAACAACTGTTCAGAAGATAGACACTGTCCTGCCCTTTAAGGAAAGAACTCTTCGGTGAGGAATCTATTAACACGGGTGGTAATTACAATGTCATGTGATAAGGGTTATCACTAGGAACCCAGGATCCCCCAGTCGAGGGAGCAGGGAGAAGGGTGGCCATCCCCATGTCTCTGCTAGAGAAGGAACCCGGCTTACTGAGCCCTGGGCAGTGTCTCTCACACTAGGACACATCATGGTCCCTGGAGAGCAGCTACCAGGAGCACAGATCATTTTGAAAGCATTTTAATGACTGGGTCCATTCATAATGCAGCTGCTGCAGCCCCAGAAACTCAGACAACGGGCAATACGATGGAGTCTACACTATTATAAATATTTGATCTCCTAAAACAATATTACCGTAAACATTATTCGCTGCCCTGAAAAGCTTCAAGCTCATAGTTTAAATTTCCCCCATTAGGAGCCTAATGAAGAGGATTTCAAAGTGCACTCTCTGGGGACAGGGCTTCCTGGCAGGCTCCACGCTAGGCCCTGGGAAGGGAGGGTAAATACAGGCCAGGTGGTGCTGGCTCTGGGTGAGGGAGACAGGCAGGCCCAGAGGGAGGAGTACCGCAGATGTCAGTGGATAAGCCTGCACTGGGGCCCCTGGGGATCTGGGAGACCCTAGGGGGGAGGCTGTACTTTATCCAGGGTCCCAGAGAGGAGTATGGGACTGCGGCTGACTCTGCTTCAGATTCACTGGGTGGCCTCAGGCTCAGTACAAAGTCACCTCATCTGCAAAATACAGACAATACCCAGCCCTACCTTCTGTGGTGAACACGTGAGAGAATGTGGGGACATAGCACAGGGCTCTGCACATATTAAGTGCGTAGGAAATACCAGCTGTTAGCACTGCAGTGAGCACGGCTCCTGCATTCTGCTGCTGCTGCTAATGCTGCTAATTAACAGCCCACACCCTTCAGGTTACAACCCAGCCCCCTCAGCATGGCCCACAAGCCACTCCTCCATCTTAACCTTCTCTCTGCTGAGACAGGCCCCAGGCCCTGGCAGACACTTGCTGTTGCCCCTCATGGCACTCGCCCTCCTTGTGATTCCTCTGCTGCTTGCTCTCTGTGGCTGGAACACTCACGTCCCCCTCTGCCTGGCCAGCTCCTTCCGGTCCATGATGCTCTAACTGCCCCCTCCGTGGAGCCTCCCTGACCCTCAGGCACCGGGGAGACCTCTCCTGTGGGCTCCCCGAGGGCCCTGACTCTCTGTCATAGGTGCTTGCTGGCCAATTCCCTCTCCATGCAGCCATGAGCCTCTGGCAAGCAAGGATGGAGCCTCACTCATCTTTCTACCTCGAGGGCCCAGCAGAGTGCTTGGTGCGTGGGGCTCAGTAGTTGCTTGTTGAATGAATGAATGTATTACACAGAGATTTACAGTCTCCAAAGGATTTTCATACCTGGTGTGCATTTGCTCTATGGATGTCCCGGGAGCATCATGGTGCTTCTCAGAGGCTCAGGGAGGCTAAGCGAATTGTCCAGAGGTATCAGCAAGTTAGAAGCGTGATAGTAACCCAGGTGCATCTATACCCTGAGCCCAAGGGACGCTGAGCGATTACAGGGTATTCTGGGGCCTGGGTTGTGTGAGTGGACTCAGGGCATCTTTTTCTGACTGTGACTGATTTAAGAGGTGGGGACTCTGACAGAACTATTACTCCTGGCTCTCCTGCATTTCCAGGTTATTGGGGGTGAGGTGGGAGTGGAGGGGTTCTTCCTGGAGGTAGATGCCATCAAATCTCTCAGAGTCATCAGATCCTATGACATGGCTCTTGGAAGAGGAAACTGAGGCACAGAGAAGTTGGTTCACCTGCTCAAGGTCACACAGCTAGTCAGTGGTAGAACTTGGCAAGGAGCTCAAGCTCTTATCCACTGTTCATTTCCCTGGGTCTTTGACATAGAGATCACGCCAGGGTCTAAAACAAATCTAGCCCCCAGGATAGCTGGCGCTGATGATTTAAAGGGCCTGGCAGTGCTTAATCTTTCTGTCCAGCTCCCTCATTTTAGAAACTGTTGAGATTTAGGAGCTCATAAAACTGAGCTATAACAGTGCCCTGCCAAGAACTCTGCACAGGGCTTTCTATCCTGGGCTGCCCGGCCCAGTGGTCTCAGTTTTGTTCCCAGTCACCCTGGGAGAGTTCTGTAGTCGATTACAGCTGCTGAGCTCCTTGGGCCCTCAGGAGGCCCATCAGGTCATCTATGTCCTTGCCAGGGCTAGAATGACGTGTGGCATGGCAATGTGCGTGGTGACTGGCTAAGTTCATAAATTGTTCAGGACTCTGGCAGCAGTGGCAGCAAGGATGGGCATCAGGGTTCCGCCTGTCACCAAAGCAAGTGAGCATTGACAAGCATTTGCACAGGGACCACCTTTCTGTGACCACAGCAAGGCAGAGGTGACAGATGCCCATGGAGGCAGCTCTATGGGCACTTGCAGCCCTCCTAATCCATTTCGATGGTGGTTTTCTTCTGGTTGAAACTCCCTTCGAAAGTCTGGGGCTCATGTCACCAATATATACATTCTCCAGCCATGTCTCCAGCACCTAGCATGGTTCCTGTCCAACAGCAGTATCCAATCAATGTGTACTGGCTGGAAGCATGGATGGATAGAAGGAAGAGAGGGAGAGACAAAGGGAAGGATGGTAAATTGATTATGAAAACGACCCCATTTCTTCATGTCTATCTGTATCCACACCACTTGCAATGTGACTTTTCAGCTTCCCGCATGAAGAAGTGGAGGGCTTTTCCCCCCATCCCTTAAGTCTAAGTTGCATTTGTGACTTGCTGTGGCCAATGGAATGCAGTGGAAGTGACAATGTACCAGCTCCAAGCCAAGGCCTCAGGACCTCTTGCATAATTCTGCTTTTCCTCTTGGAACCTGGTCAAGCCACCAAGTGACTAAGCATGAGCTGGCCAAATGCATGATGACAGACACATGGCCCAGCCACCCCTCCACCCCTGCCTGTGGCCAGCCATCCCCCAGGCATATGTGTGAAGGGTCTCAGGCTGCCCCAGCAGCTGACCTGCAGATGCAAGAGCCCAGCCGAGGTCAAACAAGCCTGGTTTGGATCTTCCCTGTGGAATGATAGTCTCATGAGTGATAATAAATGCTTGTGTTAGTTATGTAGTGACAGTTAACTGGTACAGTATAGAAACCTTGGGAAACTATGCTCTCCAGGTTCCGCAGAGCCCCAGTGTCTCCTTTTCAGAGGTCTCTTCCTTGTCCCCTCTTATCCTATGCCATCCTCTCCTGCCACTCCAGCCAGAGCCTTCCATTCACGTTTGGACTTTCTTTTTCTAAGTCCATATCTAAGATGTTGTGCAAGCTCTTTCAATTCAATTCAGCCAACATTTATGGAGCACCTGCTGCGCAAAAGATGTTATTCCAGGTGCTATGGAGATGGAGAAAAATAACACATGACTCTTGCTTTCAGTACGTTTAATGGCCATAATAGCAGCAGCATTAAAGATAACTGATATTTGCACAGTACTTGACACTAAAAGCACTTTCACACGTTATCATATATTTGAATTTATGATTTAGGAGGTGACACAGCAGGTCAGACGCAGATTCAGCTATTACTGAGTATCTACTGTGTATGCAGCACCATGACAGATGCTGGTGAAAATAAATGTCACAGGGGCACTGTAAAGATTCGAGCTTCACTCAGTGCTGGAGTGGTTATGTCCACTCCCTTTTAAGCTGTATCCCTCGTTGTAGAGGAAAATTGAGATGCCAAACCAAAGACTACAAGGAACACAGGTAAATTTCCACCTTGAGTTTCAAAAATCAATTTTGCAAGTGCAGTTAAGGGATCCATGGCTTAGCATCAGTCCTTGTGGAAAAGATCCCAGAGAGGTTTTAGTTGTCATAGCAACTGAAAAGCCAATTCTGTTTTAGATTACAGAATGAACATGGTAATCATGTTATAGGAGTATAGAAGGGCGCTGGGCTTCTCATGCTACACCCAGGCCCAGCTCTACATTTCTTTTTTTTGGAGATGGAGTCTCGCTCTGTTGCCCAGGCTGGAGTGCAATGGCATGATCTCAGCTCACTGCAACCTCCACCTCCCGGGTTCAAGCAATTGTCCTGCCTCAGCCTCCCGAGTAGCTGGGACTACAGGCACATGCCACCACACCCAGCTAATTTTTTGTATTTTAGTAGAGACAGGGTTTCACTGTGTTGCCCAGGCTGGTCTCGAACTGCTGAGCTCAGGCAATCCGCCCGCCTTAGCCTCCCAAAGTGCTAGGGTTACAGGTGTGAACCACCATGCCTGGCCCAGGTCTACATTCTAAGAAGCCTGTTAATTAACCAGAGTGTGGTCAGAGGGAAGACTGGGATGAAGAAGTGTTAGGAAACTGGGTCTGGATGTTTGAGGGAATTTGGGATATTTAGCCTAGAGAAGAGAGGGCCCAAGAGAGATGGGAGGGCAACTTTAACAGTTTGAAAAGCCTGTTGTGTTTAAGAAGGCTAGACCTTCGGATTGCTGCCAGTGGAGGAAAAAAAAAAAAAAAAGGCTAGACTTCTCCACTGTTGGCCATGAGAAAAGAATGAACAGGGTGAGAGGTGGAGGAACTATAGAGAAATACATTGCAGTTCAACTTAAGCAATAACTGTCTAATCTCTGGAAGCATCCATCAGCGGAACAGGCTCTTCCTCTGTGGAGAAGATCTTCAGTATCCATTGACTAAAAGTTGTTGGGCTTGGTAAGAGTTTGAGTTCAATGACTTCTAAGGTATCTTCCACCTCTTAGTCCCTGTGAAGAGCTCTGCAAAAGTGGCTTCTGAGACCCCAGGGTGTGGCCACATCCTTTTGCAAAGACAGCTAAAAAGAAGGTTAATTGGAAGAACGCTTTCATCAGCACACTGGACTCTGGTGGCTGCTGAGAACATTTGAGAAATTGGTCTATGCCAGGAGAATGTACATTAGCCTTCCTATAGGAACCCATATAAAGATTTTATCTATATCGAAGTTCATATGTATACGTTATGAATATGTGGTCTATAATTATATAACTACATGGCATCTATATAAATGTGATGTTTAATTCTGCTCTGAAGAGGTGGGAGTGAAAGCCTGGCTGGGCCCCTCTTTTCGTTATGATGAGGGGCTCCTCTCTCCCAATTAAAGGGTTCAAGAATATGAAGCCACAGCGTTAAGCAGAGGGAGCAGGAGAGGAAGGCAGACAACGGAGGGAACTGACAAGGAACACCAAGCCAAAGGGGTGGTCAGATTAACAGAGCTGCAGCAGGGAGACACGTCAGCTGGGTGAGGGGTTGAGGTGGGAGCTGTGTTCACTCGCTTCTGGCATGCAGCTTTGGGATGTTGTTGTCATTGTTGTTGTTGTTTGAGACAGAGTCTCACTCTGTCGCCCAGGCTGGAGTGCAGTGGCGCGATCTCAGCTCACTGCAACCTCTGGCTCCCAGGCTCAAGTGATTATTGTGCTTCAGCTTCCCCAGTAGCTGGATTACAGGCACCTGCCACCATGCCCAGCTAATTTTTGTATTTCTGGTAGAGACAGGGTTTCACTATGTTGGCTAGGCTGATCTCAAACTCCCGACCCCAGGTGATCCACCCACCTTGGCCTCCCAAAGTGCTGGGATTACAGGTGTGAGTCCCCCAGCCCGGCAGATGATTTTGTTGATGATAATAGTGCTAATAGTTGATGTTTACCAAGCACTTACTGTATGCCAGGAGCTATGCTTTACGTGTTATCTCATTTAAACCTCACAACAGGCCAGTGCCGTAGGTGCTCGTTACCTCTATTTTAGAGAGCAATTAAAGCACAGAGAGCTTAAGTAACTTAGCTAAGGTCACACAGCCAGGAAGTGGCAGAGCTTGCATTTGAACCCAGATTGTCTGACTAAAGCCTGCACTTTTAGCCTCTTCCCAGTCACATCTTGTCTGTCTCTGTAGTGCTAGTGGAAGGTTGTCCATCTGTCTTTCAGGCATCTGCAGTCCCTAGGGTGTGACAGGACAGTGTCAAAAAACAGTTCAAGAGTGCCAAGCAATCCCACCACCTCAATATATTGATTCCTCCTCTGGAAAGAGACAGGAGAGAAAGATGAGTTCTGCCTGGTGGCATAAATTAGCTCTGTGCCCTTGGGGCTTTGTCTCACCGTGCTGCTGCCTTGCTATTCAGGTGGCAGGCCTGCCTGCAGCAGAGCTGTTGCTAGAGGGATTCGCGGCCGGCACATAGGAAGTGCCGGGACAGCAGCTTCCACATTGAGCCTGGACAAATGGCAGAACAGAGCAGAGGGCAACGCAATTTATAAGGAATCTTAGCAACCAGGCAAGGGGCAATAAACCAGAAAATCGCTGAGGAAACTCAGCAGAGCATAAGCTAAACGAATTGCAGGATTTGTGAACCAATTTACACCCATCAGAGGAGGGGTGAGAGGGGTACCGGGCGTCTCCGAAAGCCACGGCAGGGGAACTGCCAGGCTGTCACCCCCGGCAGACTTGTTGAAGGGCAGTGAGGACATACAGTCCTTGCCGAGGGACCGCTGGGCAGTGGTCTCTGGGGACATTATGAGAGGACCTTCGGCTGCCCTCTCTGCAAGGGACCTGGGGTGCTTCATCCCGCTGTGGAGGGATGGATGTCAGGGAAGGGGGAAATGTATGGATGGAGGGCCTGTCTTCCTTGCTCCCAGGGAACTGGTAAAAGACAGATGAAATGTTCTTGACCAGAAATGAAGCCCACCTTTGGTTTCCATTCCAAGGAGTAAATCTCCCAGGAAGTGAACACCATTTCTCACATGAGGCACCCCGATGGGAGGTGGGAAGAGTCTGGTGAGGATGTGGAAAACAAGCAAAGGAGCGAGCAGCACTTTCTCCTCCTGGTGACAGCGGCACATGTCTGTGCAGAAGCACACTCCCATCCTGGGAGAGCTTTAGGAGGGACAGATTCAGCTGTCCGTGGACCTGTGCAGTGGGGAGGGCACTGAAGGGGCCAGGTTTTCCCATATAAACATCCCCACCTAGTTAAACCAGAGCTCCATGACAGCATGTGAGGCAGACGTGTCCCTTTCAACCACACAGGATCTAGGACGGTGTCTGGCTCCATGGCGGCCTGGCATGTTCCAGGCTCAGGCGAATGATCAAGCACTCTAATAGTAATAAATGTGCAAGGTCCAGAATTGGTATTAAGGACTAGAATCTCAGGTTAAATCAAAGACAACAGTGTACAGATATTTTAATAAGGAGACTAATGCATTTCCCTGACAGCATGACTCTTGCTGATACTCCTGGGAATAGGAGTGAGACACTGTATTGCAAAGAAGTGGGCCTCAGTCTCCCCATCTGTAAAGCAAGGTGGGAGGTTGAAACCAAAGTTCTCTAGGGCCATCTCCAGCTCTGTCTTGCTGTGGTTTTGCAATTCTCAGCAGCACCAGGGGGCTTGGACTTTTCCCTGGAGGATCAGTATGATCCAGTCTTCCCACAAGCCACATGGTGCTCCCCCCAAAAGCTTCTGGAAAGCCTCTCTGCTCACCCCACTACTCCCTTTCCTCTGAGTTCTAAGTTCTACTAGCCACAGAATGGCTCCCCAAGGATTTGCTGCTGCTTAGCAGGATGCAGCACAGGGGATCTGTCCTTTTCAGGTTCCTGCCACAGTTCCTGTCTAGGAATCCACCTGCAGTGCAGGGTCTGGACTGGGAGGAGGGAGCAATGGCAAAAATGGCAGCCACCACCAATCCAGGGCCTAGCTTTCTGGCCCTGAGCACAGATTGGGAGAGAGCTCAGCTGTGATTGAAATGGCCTTGTCTGCCAACCTAGTGTACAGGGCACAGAGTGAGTCACACAATTTAGGTCAACACAGGGCAGTGGCATGGTGTGGGCTCTGGAGCTGGACACAGGTGGGTTTGAGCTCTCTCTCCACATGGCTGTGAGGCTCGGGAAAGTCCTCTGAGTGCATCAGTCTTTTTGTGTGTACTAGAAGGCTGAGGAATACCCGAAATAACACAGGTGGCTCCTGAGTGCAGGGCCTCGCACATTGTTAGTGTCTGCTGGGTAAGTGTTAGCTATTTTTAGTGCCCATAACCCAAATCCCAGTGACTAAGATGCACATGTTCTTTCCTACTTGTTAGGACATCCTAGAGATTCTAATCCTATGGGACAAGCTGGAGGCCCAGGACTCTCACCTGAGCTGAGGTCCTTGGCACAGGCTGGGACTGCACATAGGAGTGGAGTCTAATTTCCATATGACTTAGGAGCTAGCTGAATGGTCCAAAGAATCAAGGCCAAATGGATAAGAACAAGAAGAAGAATCAGATCTTCCAGGAAGGATCTGTTACAGAGTGTATCAGTCAGCTTTTGCTGCATAACAAATAGCTGCAACACCTCAGTAGCACCCAACACCAAGCATTTATTTTACTCATGAATCTGTGAGTTGTCTGGGGAAGCTCTGCTTCATATGGTCCCCAGGCTGAAGGAGCAGCAGCTACCCAGGAAAAGCTGTGCTCATGGCTGTGGCAGAAGCACGAAGGAGCAGGTGGAAGCTTGCCAGGCCACTTAAGGTTTAGGCTTGGAGCTGGCACACTCATCTCTGTTCCATTCTATTAACCAAAGCAAGTTACTGAGCCAAGCTGAAAATCAAAGAGCAGGAAAGTGGCTGGGCATGGTGGTTCATGCCTGTAATCTCAACACTTTGGGAGGCCAAGGCGAGTGGATCACTTGAGGTCAGGAGTTGGAGACCAGGCTAGCCGATATGGAAAAACCCCATCTCTACTAAAAATACAAAAAATTATCCAGGCGTGGTGGTGCACGCCTGTAGTCCCAGCTGCTTGGCAGGCTGAGGCACGAGAATCACTTGAACCCCAGGAGGTGGAGGTTGCAGTGAGCCGAGATTGTGCCATTGCACTCCAGCCTGGGCAACAGAGCGGGATTCCGCATCCCCTGCCCCGCAAATAAAAGGAAAGTATACTCTGCCCATGTGGAGGCTACAGCAAGGATGTTGTTACAGGGAGGGGTGAAGAATTGCAGTCTCCAATTTGACCTTTCACTTAAAGAGTGAACCCTGGTGGATAGGAGTAGATGTAGGAGGCAGAGAGCTCCCCAAAGAAGCAGACCAAAGAAGGTCTGCGGTGGGGCTTAAGGAAATGTTAAGTGAGCAGAACTGCTTCAGGTAGAAACAACAGTGTCCCCTTCCATGGGTCCCAGGGCACTACCACGAAGCCCCACTGGCCAGGACCTCTCCATTTCACTTTATCAGTTGCCAAATGGGCTGGCATAAAAGTGGAATGGTTCGCATCCTTGTAGGGAAATCGCCCAGCGTTATATCAGAAAGAGGCTGTGTTTGATCAGAGACTTACAAGGACTTCAGGTGTACCGGAAAATGACTAAGTGGTATCACTGTGTAAGAATTCATTCCTTAAAAATTCCATTCCTCTCAGGCAGGCCGAATGTACCCAAATGCATCTTAAAATGGCTCTTAAGGTACACTTGCCTGAAAATGCCAGGAGGGAACCTGGTATTGGTGAAGGGGATTATTAATTACTAAGGTAGGCATGGCTTTAAAGAGATGGCCTAGGGGTCATGATTATTGTTTTTTTATTTGTGATTTGTATTCCTCTTAACTTTCAAACAAATTTGAGATGACTGACATTTAAAAATATGGGCCCCAGGACAGCAAGATTAAAGATAAAATATCCAAAGTCATAGGGATGAAGGGAAGAAATGATTAAACCAGAAACCTAGCAGAAGATAGTTACTGCAATTGCACATTAAATTGAGCTAAAGCGAAAGGGAAAATATGATGAGTTATTGGATAAAGGGAAGTATAGCTATTTTTCAGGAGAGCCAAAGTTTTCCCTGACACTCAATGTGAGCACAAATTTATCATGAGAATCTCAATAGAGGGGGACAGTGAGGCCCGTAACAGACGCTCTCCTCCAAGACTCCTGCAGAAGATGCAGAAGCATTCTTCAGATGGTCGTTTATTATATCGACCCTGGATAAAAGCTGAGGTCTTCGGGATGAACCCTTCTAGATTTAATATAGCCCCGGCTAATGGCTTATAGATTGTTGAAGAGACAGGCCCAGTTAGAGTGCTATAAGGTCAGCCCTGGAGCAGAGGGCAAACACTGGGAGCGATGTGTGGCTTTCCTCGTGGAGCCAGGCTGAGAAAGGACTCCTGGATGGGCACCGCATGGCCCACATCCTCCTGGAAGCATGATCGCTAAGCAAGGCAGAGTCCTGAGTGGGTGAAGGGCAAGAAAGCCCTTAGTATAGGAAGAAACGTGAACAATCAGGCCACAAAATGGACTACAACCATCTCATTTCATTTATGTGAACAAAACATATATGCAAAGAGAAAAGACTAAAAGGAAATTCACCAGCGTGTTAATAGTGGGAACTCTGGGTTGTGGGAACTTGGAGGATTCTTTCTCCTTATAATTTTCTTTACTTTTTAAATCTTCTAAGATTGATTGAGCCAGTATAATTTTATAAACAGAAAAAAAAGAGAAAGAAAATTTCTTTCCTAAATCCTGTTTCTGAGGTCTTTAAATTGTGGAGAGGAATCACTAGCAATGGTCTGTGTCTTCCTGAACAGACATCCTTCCAAGCAGGTGGGAATAAGACGTTCAGAGCCATGGAAATCTTCATTCCTGTTTCTGCTTCTCTGACAAGCTACTAAACCTAACCCTTCCCTTCTGCATCGTGTGGTTTTACAGACGGTAAAGAAGACGTGGAGGAGCTTGGCAGCTGTGACCCCTGATCTAGGAACATTTTGCTTTATTGGCACAACTTCTCTGGCAGGAAAACTGGCAATATGTGGCCAAACCTTAAAAACGTGCCTGCCCTCACTACATTGATTTTACATATGGAAACTTATTCTAAGGAAATAATCATGGCCACATGGGAAGATTGAGCTGTAAAGATATTCTTTACTGCATTATCTGTACAGCAAAATGTGGGGAAACTCACTCCACATTTAGCAAACCTAAATCTTCACCATTAGGGATGTAGTTAAATAAATGGTGGTCCTAAGGAACACAGTACAACCTTCACAGAGGACAGTTTGGCAGGATGCCTAGTGGCAAGGGGCTGTTTTATGGGCTTCTGTTAAATAAAAAGTGCAGATTTCAAAAGCTCATGTACAGGACCGTTCTATTCCTGGAAAAAGGAAAATTGTATATATCAGTAGGATTATAGATGATTTTCATTTCTCCTCCCTATTCCTATTTCTGGTTTATCTGCATTTACTAAATTTTCTATTATGACTTTTTTTGGTAATTAAAAAAATGAAAGAAAATGCATTTTTTTTCAAAGTAGTACTATTTCATAGTTCTGTTTTCTGGAGGAAGATTAGAGGAACACTCGTAATGTTGGGATGATCTTTAAGGACCCCATTGGGAACAGGCTTGCCCTGTTTCAGGATAGGAAGTTGGAGCTGAACAGGATGAGGCATCTCTGGGCCATTTTTCTCTTCTGTCCTTTAATTTGTGTCCCTCCCTGGGTTTGAAGCAATTTGCATGAGAGTGCAGCACGTCCGCCCTTCCCTCCTCTCTCTCCTGCTCCTCGGGTAGGAGATGATTATGGGGCTTGCTCTGAAACAGTGGCTTGTGGGTGATGCCCCCTACTGGAGGTGGAAAACGCCAGGAAGCAAGAACAAGAACAACAATCGCCAACCCTGACGTCAGGCTAGCTTTTGAAAGATGACATGTTCTTCTCAGGGAAGACCCGCTTTAAGAGACAGGGACCCAAAGCAGTGCCCCTGCATCTCGTGTGTACCCTCCATGAGATTTGTTTGGCTTTTTGCTATTAAGTTCAGCCCTTTGAAAATTCATCCCGGTTCAATTTCTTCCCGTGTTGCTCCTCTTTGTAGACAGGCTAAGACAGACGAACATTTTTCCTCTTGGTTTCCCTAGGTTATAAGCCACAAAAGTGAAGGGATATGTCTTCAAGAGAAAAAGAATACATTGGGCATGTCACAAATATTACCAGGCCTTTGTGCCATGAGATTAAGGGATGTCTGGTTGAAATAAAGACAGGCAGGAAAAAATGTCATAAGAGTGAAAGAAAGAAATCACAGGCGACAGGAGTCCTGGATTTGAAGAGACCCAAATGAAACTGGTGACATGTCTCCTTGTTAGAATGGTTCTTACAGTGTGGCCCGGGGATGTGGGTGGGACACATGGGTTCTCCATGTGTTTTACAGAAAGGAAGGGAACAGGTCTATATGGAGGTCTTCTGAATGCGGGATGCTTTTCACGTGCAATCTCACCAGGCTTCCTACAGCCATGGGAAATACCTGCTGTCCTCCACACCCCACAGGAGAAGAGACCAAGGTTTAGAAAGGCGGAGTAACTTGCCATCTCTCCAGGCTTCCTACAGCCATGGGAAATAGCTGCTGTCCTCCACACCCCATAGGAGAAGAGACCAAGGTTTAGAAAGGCTGAGTAACTTGCCTGCAGCCATGCAGCTAGAAAGTGGAGGGGTCTGAATTTGAACCCATCACTGTCTGACTCCGGAGACTGAACTCTTTCTGCAGTACTAGGTCCATCTCCCTTGGTGTCAATATTGATAACGTGGCTAAAGCAGATGAAAATGCTTAGCCCGATACTTTTGGCCTCGGCATGAGACAAACAGCTCCAACTGTTTGCCAGAGGCACTTAATTCTAAAGTTTTAAATGCTTTCTGTTTCCGGCATGAATCAGTTGTTTGCTTTTAACATTGTAAACAAAGGGTTACTTTACAGTGTCTTACCAAAGCAGTATCGGGTGCTCATTTATTCTCGTGAGAGATTTTAAAATTTATTTTATTTTGCTTTGGTGTTTTGCAGCAGTCAGCAGAAGAGGGGGATGTTCTTGGTTCACTGAAGTGGATAATGGCTAGAACTTTTTAGGAGGCTCTGCTCAAACAGGGGAGAAGAGCTCCCTGCTCTTTAGCAAGAGTCTGGTGGGCATGGATAGCAATTCCAGCACTTTGTGGTTTTATGAACACATTTTAAATATTTATATTGAAGCACTTTCAAACTTACAGAAACATTGCAAGAAGAGTACAAAGAACTCCTGTATCCATTTATTCAGATTCCTCAGTTGTTAACATTTTACCCCAATTGTTCCGTTGTCTTCCCTCTCTATATATACATCAACCCATTAGCGTTAGTCTCTTTCTGAACTTTCGAGAATAAGTTGTGGACCTGATATCCCATACCTTTAAATACTTCACCACATCAAGGACATTCTCCTACATAACAATCACAAACCTTCCAAATCCAGAAAAGATGCTGATACAACATGACCATCCAATTCACAGACCTCATTCAGAATTTGCCAACATTTCCCATCAATGAATTTCCAATCAATGTTTCTTTTTTTCCTTCTTTCCTTCTTTCCTTCCTTCCTTCATTCCTTCCTTCCTTCCTTCCTTCCTCCCTCCCTCCCTCCCTCCCTGCCTTCCTTTCTTCCTTCCCTCTCTCTCTCTTTCTCTTTTTCTTTCTTTTCACATGGTTCCAATCCAGGATCATATGCTACTTTGATTGTCATGTTTATTTCCTTTCAATATGGAAGTTTCTCAATCTCTCCTTAACTTTCTTGACCTTGACATTTTATGAAGAGTACAGATTTCTCGTTGTTTTTTTCCAGTGCTTCCAGTGCCTCGTGCTCAGGCTGTGCATTTTGATGGAACATCACAGAAATTAGGGCTCTTCTCAGTGCATCTCATCAGGACACATGATACTGACCCTTCATACCACTGGGATGTGATCCTTGAATGTCTGCTGGTCACGGTGTCTGCCAGACTTCTCCACCATAAACTCACCATTTCCCTCCTTGTGATTGACAAGTATTTGGTGGAGAGATATTCCAAGGCTACACCAATATCAGGGGCTGGGTAGAGGATCAATGAACATGATATTGGCAGAGCCTCTGAGTATTTCCCCACCAATTACTACGCCTGTTAATGCCTTTATTTACAACCTCAGTGATTGTTGCCAAATGGTGATAATTGATTTCCACAATTCCTTCTGCATTTATTTGTTGATATTTCGTGGTAAAAAAGAGCCATCTCTTCTGATTTACTTATCTACCTACCTACTTACCTATCTACCTATTCATGTCAATATAGACCAAGCTTGTCCAACCCACAGCTCACCAGCTGCATGCGGCCCAGGATGGCTTTGAATGTAGCCCAACACAAATTTGTAAACTTTCTTAAAACATTATGAGATTTTCTTTTTGCAATATATATTTTTTAGCTCATCAGCTATCGTTAGTGTTAGTGTATTTCATGTGTGACCCAAGACAATTCTTCTTCCAATGTGGCCCAGAGAACCCAAAAGATTGGGCGCCCCTGGTATAGAAAATGAATTGTAACCCATGAATACCATTATTTATTTCGGTGCTCAGTTGTCACAGATTTGACTAATGAGCACATTCAAGCTGCCTCCTGTGTCCTTTTGACAGGTCTACATCGTTCTTTGACATAAAGAATATCAAAGAACTTTCTGGAACAAGATACTCCACCCTTGTCTTGTACTTTCCTTGCCTCAGCCCTGGAATCAGTCATTTCTCCAAGAAGCTCTGGTTCCTTTTAGTGGAGGATGGTGTTTAGAAACCAAACACTGGATGTTCCCTTCTCCTGGAGTGCGATTGTTTTCTAGGCCCTCTTGGCAGGCAGAGCTAGGAATTATATGTGTGTATATATGTGCACACACTCACTGTGTAGTATATATTTATATGTATGAATACACATAAACACATCTATCTATCATCTATCTGATCACAAGGTTACACTGACACTTTCAATTACAATCTTATCACCTCAGGATTCTTTCCATTTTCCCCCTTTCCATATTTGTTAATCCCTTCTCCAATGGTGAAAAACCTAGCTCCAATTAACCTCAATTTATTTATTCCTCCAGTCAGTCCCCCTATTGTAACCCAGGTCTTGACGATGCCAACTGGCTCTGAGTCCCCAGCCCTGCCACTGCCATCCAGCTCACAGCCAGTTCCAGGGCCCTGGCCCTGCACCACCTCTAAGGAAAAAAAAGAGAAAGGAAGAGGGAGAGGAGGAGGAAGAGCAGCTTGAAGCCTTGATCATTTTCTTTGGGGTCTTTCTGTCTTGTTTTCTTGTGTAGTTAACACAATCTGGAGCCACCATTGTTTGGGACCACGCTTACTCCCAGGCTATGCAGAGAGGACATATTTTTTTTTTCTGTAAACAGGGTCTTGCTCTGTTGCCCAGGATGGAGTGCAGTGGTAGGATCATGGCTCACTGCAGCCTTGACTTCCCAGGGACAAGTGATCTTCCCACCTCAGCTTCTTAGGTAACTGGGACTACAGGCACACACCATGCCAGCTAATTAAAATTTTTATTTCTAATGTTTTTATTTTTTTTTTTAGAGACTGGGTGTCTGTATATTGTCCAGGCTGGTCTTGAACTCCTGGGCTCAAGCAATTCTGCCTTGGCCTCCCAGAGTGCTGGGATTACAGGTGTGAGCCACCATGCCTTGCCTGGACCTATTTTTATACCAAAAGATTCCTGTCCCCTCCACTCTTCCAAGTCATTGGATGTGTGTGTCGGGGGGGCAGTCAAGGTATTGGTAGGTCAGCAATTGGCTTGATCCTTTCCATCAAGGATTGGAGCTGAGGGTGGTGGGGACTCTGGGCCATGAAGTAGGGCCTGAGTGAATGGCACATAGTCTGGCCTGAGGCAGCCACTTCCACCACGGCACACTGGAGGAGGGACCCCTTGCAGAGAGCACAGAGGCATGGCACACACAATGCCGCCAGCTTTTGTGGGCCCTGAAGCTTGTACAACTTGTGGATCCTCTTTAAGAAAAACAATGTGAACATGAGTTACATGAGCCTGTGGCGTGGCCTTTAGATGCCTCTTGCTCTTTCCATAACTGTTTTATGGAAATTCACCCAAGTGGATTTCTACTACTCGACCAAGAAGCTAAGGCACCAACAACAAAGCAAACGCCAGCTATTTTTTTCCCCTCTCAATTTTGAAGGCGAAGTCAGTTCAATGTTTTTGTCCCTGAAAAATGTTCCCCTTAACTAGACCACTGAATTGCCAGATAAGATTTGAGATTTTGCAGCAGTAAATAAAGAAAAATCAGAAGTTATAGTTTTGGCATTGCCATCCCAGGGTTTTAGTCTGGTTCACAAAGATGACTTCTAAATCAAATGTCTGGGTGTCCTCCAGGATTGCTGTTGATTCAACATTCCTGGGCATGCTTTACATCCAGTGCCAAAGAACTTCAGAGTTCATATCAGAAAAAGTTTGCAAATTCACTAGCTGCAACTTTTGGAAGTGAAAGTTAACCCCTTTTCTAGGAAGTGGTGGATGGCAGATGCGCAGAAGACTGCTAACTAGAGGGGCTGCTCAGGGTTAGGGGTCTTGCCAATAAGGGGCACTGTGCCCCTGGGAGTGCCTCCTGCTCACCCCTCCCCACATCCTTGCCAACAGGACAGTGTAGCACAAGGGGTCCCTCCTGCCCACTCCCCTCCTTCTTCATCCCTCCCTGTAAATCCAAGAGTTGAAAGGGATTTGGAGGACCTTTTATGAAGGAGAATACAAAGTTATCATCACTGATGTCAGGAAGAAGAAAGACTACAGAGTACTGGATCAAGAGGACACTTTTTCATTATCTAGTCAATTCCTGGCTCAAGTTCTAGCTCTGTACTCTTTAAGCAAGTTACTTACACTTTCCCAAACATTAGGTCCCTCTTCTGTAAAATGGAGGTAAAACTAATACCTGAAATCCTTGTGAATGGCAAAGTACGACAACAACTCCCCCACAGCCAACAGATCTGTCTGATGCACCAGGCTCTGTTCTGAGCACTTCGCTTACATTTTCTCATTTAGTTCTTACTACAGCCTTATGAGTTAGTTGCTATTTGTATCCCATTTTACAGATGAGGACAATTAGGCACAGGGAAGTTAGGTGATTTGCCCAATGTCATTTAACTAATTAATTGTTATTTTTATTAGATCTGAAGAAACTGGACGACTGAAGCTCAAGTTCATGCCCTTCGTCTGATTAGAGGATCGTTTGCTCATTTCAGAAGGGAATTCGCAGCAGGTCCTTTTGCCCCTACATGGGGAAAGCAGAGGGTGGGAGAATAGTTGGAGACTTACTGGGTGTGAGCCAAACTAGCATGTGGTCCAGTAAGAGAGAAAGAAAACCTACTCCTCCTCCAGGTCGGGTGAGAGCACCCAGCTGTGGAGAAGGTGTGAAGTGTTCTAAGATCCTGAAACTTTCTCCCCTGGTGGGAAGGGAGCAGCCCTTGTGTCTGTGGGCCCCGAGGGCCAGCATCAGTGGCACCGACCTTGTACAGTAGTCATTACCTTGGCTGCCCCAGGTAGGGGGCCGTCAGGGACTCTTGCTGAGAGGGGCCAGGCACTGAGGGGCTGGCTGCCCAGACACAAGCAACCCACCCATCCCTTAAAAGTATACAGCTGAGGCCAGATGCGGTGGCTCACGCCTGTAATCCCAGCACTTTGGGAGCCTGAGGTGTGTGGATCATGAGGTCAGGAGTTCGAGACCAATCTGGGCCAACATGATGAAACCTCATCTTTACTAAAAATACAAAAATTAGCTGGGCGTGGTGGCAGGTGCCTGTAATCCCAGCTACTCCGGAGGCTGAGGCAGGAGAATCGCTTAAACCCAGGAGGCGGAGGTTGCAGTGAGCTGAGATCACGCCACTGCACTCCAGCCAGGATGACAGAGCAAGACTCCGTCTCAGGCAAAAAAAAGTATACAGCTGAAAGCCCAACGCACCTTTCAAACCTCCAGTGACTCCTAAGTTCAAAACGATACACTGTACTTATGAGACATTAGCTGGCTTTCTATTTAAGACCTACAAGCTTTGACTAATTTGGGGTTGGTGACTTTTCCCCAAAGAAATTCTTATAAAGAGATATTGCTTGGGGATTATGTAGGTTTCCAAAATGATATTTGCCTAAGGACCCCCCCCAACTCAGTCATATGGCCATTTAGTGGTGCAGCCAGAACAAAATGCTTCCTTGGATTTCAGAGCTTGGGCTGTGGTGTCATTTTGACATGGATCCAACCCCAGCTCCACTGACCCACTGAGGGAATCTGAGCAAACTACTCATCATCTCTACACCTCCCTTTCCTCCTAGGGTTGTGTCAAGATTAAATGAGATAATGTGTGTAAAGGCATAGCACGGGCCTGGCATAATGCTGAAGGTGAACTATTCTTACAGTCTAGTGACCTTCCTGTGACTCAGGAATAGCACCTCCTAGTGAACTCACTTTTGGAGTAGCCTTTCTTTTTTCCAGCTTTGTTGTGATATAACAGATATACAGTAAACTACACACATTTAAGTGTACAATTTGATGAGTTTTGACATAGGTACACACCTGTGAAACATCATCACTATCAGAATAATGAAGAGATCCATCACCCCAAAAAGTTTCCTTTGCCCTTTTGCAATCCATCCCTCCCTTCTCCTTGTCCCCCAGCAAACACGGATCTGCTCTCTGTCACTATCGATTAGCTTGCATTTTCTAAACTTTTTATAAATGGAAGCATACCAAATGATTCATTTTTTGTCTGGCTTCTTTTACTCAGCATAATTATTTTGAAATTCATCCATCTTTGGATGAATCTCAACTTGGTTTCTGTTTTTTTTTTCTTTCTGCACATGGTGGATAAAGTATTTCCAAATGAGAGACACAGGCCAGTGGGGTGCATCTCCAAGGTCCTGGCTGGGGTTTCTAGCATGTTCTTGCAGCTGCCTGGGGTTTCTAACACTTGTCTTTTGAGCACTCTGATGCTCCCTGTGTCCCAGTATGTGCAAGTGTCGCTGGTTCAAAAGCCACAGGACTTACCAGGGTGCACACCAGAATCTTGGACGCAACTTTTTCACATTGCGTGTGCCTACACTTCATCCCCAGGGCTCCAAAGGTCTGAAGTGTGGCCTGGTTGTGAAACTCTGTTTTGAAGTAATGCCACTAATTTCCAAAACTCACCTGGGCAGTGAACACATAAGCAAAAGGAAGGGAGTTTAGGCTGGGCGTGGTGGCTCACGCCTATAATCCCAGCACTTTGGGAGGCCAAAGTGGTCAGATCACTTGAGGTCAGGAGTCCAAGACCAGCCTGGCCAACACAGGGAAACCCTGTCTCTACTAAAAATACAAAAATTAGCCAGGCGTGGTGGCGGGTGCCTGTAATCCCTGCTACTTGGGAGGCTGAGGCAGGAGAACTGCTTGAACCAGGGAGGCAGAGGTTGCAGTGAGCTGAGATTGTGCCACTGCACTGCAGCCTGGGTGACAGAGTGAGACCCTCTCTCAAAAAAAAAAGAAAAAAAAAAAAAAAGGGAGTTCAGGTAGCACCTGATGGTAGGGATCACATTCCATAGAAGATCTGCTATGGGGTGCTCTGTGTGCCCTGAAAGACCTTGTAAGACATCTGTGGGCCAAGGTGAGTGTGGTACCCACAGTTTTAATGACCACATGGGAAAATAAGGCTGCTCCCTGGGTTTATTTCAGTATTTAAGCACACATGACCAGACAGCCACTGCGTGTTGTGTGCATCAGGAAATAAACAGGGTGGTACCGTCACCTGCCTGCCCATGCAGTTCCAGAAAACCACACTCAAGAGGACACAGAAATCAATATTGAAAATGAGACACTCAAGTTACCACAAAGAGCTATTTTTGCTTGTTCCAAATTGCTCTGTTTCTTTAAGCAGCTATTTTCAGTCAGCCTCTTCTCTGGCTATGTATAGGAATGGCTCAGGCAATCTGAAAAAGAAAGAGGAAAAAGAAAAGAAATCCGCAAATAGGTTCACACCCCAGGGATAAATCTGGGGCGCTTGCAAAGGTGGTAGGAGTCAGTTATTTTCCCAAATACCCAGCCTCTCCGAATTCTACCCACGGGTTGGAAACCATCAATACCTGGAAATAAATACCCAGGTACATTAGCGGGTCACTTTCTAGTAAGTGCTCAGAATTTAAAAATAGAGATTTAAAAGGAAATGTCTCCTTTGCCTCTAGCAGGGGGCAGCTCTCTGCTCTGTCTTTTGCTCTGCTATTCTGAGATCACGTTTTGGTGGCAGGTGAGGGGAAGCTCGGGTCTATTTTTAAAACCTTCTGCTTCTCTGACTGTTGCCAGGGAGAACTTGGACAAAAGAGCAGTGCAGAGAAGGGAAGGAAGATTACCATGAACGCCGGCCCAGTGAGTCACTCAGCGATTGTGTGCTGGTTCTACCGCCCCCAAAGACATCGGATCTCCCCCCTCAGCTCTATCTCCTTTGCTGCCACCTTGTCTGGGTCACTGTTATTTTTCACCTTGGCCAAGTGGACTTACTGTTCTTACTCCTGGCTCTTCCAGTCTGTCCTCCACCCTGGAGCCAGAGAGAGTTTTTAGAAGTGCAAATTGGACTGAATCACAGCTCGCATTAATATAAATGCATAATAAAAAGTCTGGAAGCTGTTAATAGTGAGTGTCTCTGGGGTAGGGGTGAAGGGAGACTAGAATGTTTTTACTATGCCTGCTTCTGTGCAGTTTGAATTTTATACCAGGAGCTTGTATTTCTTTCATAATTTTAAAAGAATCTCAAACGTTTAATTTGGTCCCTGCACTCTAGGAGTTCTTAATCTTGCATTAGAGTCCCCAACACTAAAAAGTCTAGAAATTATGCTTGTTCATTATGGCCTTAAGGAGCAGAAACTGCCATCACCGAGTGGACGTGATCAAAGTGAGTATTAAGAAAGAGTGTGCTGATAAGCAGAGCTGCCTGAAGGTGGGCTGGTGAGCCAGCACAGGCAGTGTGCCAGGGCCAGGGCAGATGTCCCAGCTGAGGCTGGTGCCCTTTGCTGCAAAGTGGTCACTTGCCCTTGGGGTCCCTGCAGTTCTGTGACTCCATGGGATGCCCTCGCAGATACTTTTTTTAGCCTGACGGATTTCTTTCACTTCTACCTCTAGTTTCTTTTTTCTTTTTAATTGTTATTTTTATAGATTCGGGGACTACAAGTGTAGTTTCGTGATATTGATATATTGAGTGGTGGTGGAGTCTGGGCTTGTAGTGTAACCATTACCCAAATAGTGTACACTGTACCTATTAGGTAATTTCTCATCCTTCATTCCCCTCCCACCATCCCACCCTTCTGAGTCCCCAGTGTTTTTCTACTATGTTCACGTGTACACATTCCTTAGCCCACTTATAAGTGAGAACATGCAGCCATCTGCAATTTCTTTCAGTGAGAACATGTAGCCACCTGCAATTTCTTTTCTTTTTTTTCTTTTTTTTTTTTTTTGAGACAGAGTCTCACTCTGTCACCAGGCTGGAGTGCAGTGGCATAATCTCAGCTCACTGCAATCTCTGCCTCCCGAGTTCAAGGGATTCTCCTGCCTCAGCCTCCTGAATAAGCTGGGATTACAGGTGCCCACCACCACACCCGACTAATTTTTGTATTTTTAGTAGAGAGGAGGTTCACCATGTTGGCCAAGATGGTCTCCATCTCTTGACCTCGTGATCTGCCCACCTTGGCCTCCCAAGGTACTGGGATTACAGGCGTGAGCCACCACGCCTGGCCAGCCACCTGCAATTTCCATCAGACAAATACAGTCCTGCAAGTCATGACTTAATCTTGTAGTTTCATGTGCCCTGAAGGTATGGACAGCAGTTCTTCTACAAGAAAAAAGAACACACAAGATCTATATGGAGTCGAATTGGATACTAGAGTTGGAAGAAGGAGACTCCAGGAACCTCCTTCCTGCCAGGGAGGAACCATCAGCACAAGCATTGCCAGCTAACCTTCCCCCTGCGGCTTCAACTATGGAAGCCACTTCACTTGTAAGTCAAGTCCCATAGGTGCCTACCCGTGCCTGCCTCCCCCGCCTGCATTCTGGTCCCTCTACTCACTCCCTCGGGCACAGTGACACCTCTGGATGCAGCTCATTGTTTGGCTTCTGGAAGAGAAGTCATACACCTGTCCAAAGGGATGACATATCTTTCCAGCTGTCATTATTCTTATTGTGGAATAAATAGAGATATTAGTTTGATTGGACAAGCGCTTTATGGAGCCTACCTTGTTCCCTGTAGTCTCTCAGACGTTTACAAATTGGTTGAACCATGTTTTTATTTTCTCCACCACCTCAAGGCCATACCATTTCTCTTTTTAATATACAGACTATGTCTTGCACAGAGTAGGTGCCAATAAATATTTGTTGAATTGATTTTCCTGTTCAGAGATGTGGCAGAAAGACCCTCTTGTTTTGTGTGCATAATTCTTCTGTGCGGCGATTGTTGAAATCCTTTCTTATGGATACTGGTCATATCGGCCAGCACCAGGCCAAGTCTCAGGGTCTGAGCTGAATATTACCTGGGTCAACAACCAAAGGCGGCCTAAAGCTGAGCACAGATTGTGGTGGGAGAAGGGAGACCACAGAGGGTAAAAGGAGAACAATTCCAGTCCCTCACAGACAGGGATGAATATATGCTGCAGGCAGGAGTCAAGGTAAGAGGCTGAGAGCCCATGAGATGAGGAGCGGGTGACGGAGTAGAGAGCAAAGGGGGATGATATGATGGGTTCAAGGTCAAGGTGGTGGCCAAGGGCGGCCAAGCCAGTCATCCTGGGTTTGCATCCTCGTTCATGCTAGATGCCACTTTGGACAACTCTCTTAACTCCATAGAACCACATCAGCTCCATCTCTATAAGACCAGGGGGCTCATAGTCACTGTGGGGATTTAACAAGGGAACTAGTATTTGTGAAAACACTGTAAACTGGGAAATGTAACTGCAAATAGAAGGCAAATTTGCAACATTTGGAAACATCTCCTATCCTTAAATAATTTTTTGTAAGTCTTCCTCTGCTTTCTCATTCCTCTTGAAGGTTTATTCCCAGGAACCTGGGGTCTTCAAGCTTGATGGGACCTTGGAGTTCACTTGGCTCATCCCTGTCATGTCACAGACAAGGAAATAGGCTCAGAGGGCTAATGAAAGTCATCCAGGGCTAATTAAAGAGCACATCAGGCTGGGCATGGTGGCTCACACCTGTAATCCCAGCACTTTGGGAGGCTGAGGTGGGAGGATCACCCAAAGTCAGGAGTTCGAGACCAGCCTGGCCAACATAGTGAAACCCTGTCTCCACTTAAAATATAAGAAGTAGCCAGGCATGGTGGTGCATGCCTGTAATCCCAGCTACTTGGGAGGCTGAGGTAGAAGAATTGTTTGAACATGGGGAGGCAGAGGATGCAGTAAGCTGAGATCATACCATTGTACTCTAGCCTGGGCGACAGAGCAAGACTCCATCTCAAAAAAAAAAAAAAAAAAAAAAAAAGGAAAAGAAAAGGAAAGAAAAGAACACATCAAAGGCCATCCCCACCAATCACAGCTTCGCTGGCTTGGATCCCTAGTTTACATTTTTACTTTGCTTTTGACTCCCTGGTTTTCATTTTACTTCCACCCCACATGTCATTTTAAAGACAACTCATGCTGCTCACTATAGACCAATATGGTCTAACTATTGAGTGCATGGTGGGGATGCTCATTCAGTGGACCCCAGGCCCTAATAATAATAATTACCACAGCTCAGAGCCTTGAATCTGCTACTGGGACCAGGCTACTTGGAAAAGATGACCTTCTGCAGGGTCCAGATTCAGCTGGTGAAGGTGGGAGGGAAGAAGATGAAAAGCCTCTGCTCCCCTCTGTCATGCTGCTTCATCTTACCTTCCCTTGCAAAGTTAAAGTCTCCTTCGAGTCTATTTGGTTCCTTGTAGAGAGCCTGCTTCCCACTACGCCTCTGTCTTACCTGGTGTCTTTAGCAGAGCCCCGAACCATCTCAGTGTCAAATCCCGGGGCTCCCCTATTTGGCCCTGGTCTAGGTAACTGAACAGTCCCTGCAAACACGAGGAATTGATGTATGTCCAATGCAAGTGTGTCATGAAAAGGTTCTACAGCAGAGTGACTAAGGAACCAATTAGGAGATGAATAAAACATGTCCTATGTAGGTTATTCAAGAAAAGACTAATAATGAGAAACCCGAAGAAAGAGGGTGCATTCTTTTTGGGATCGTCCCTTCTTGAGCAAGTAGAAGGAAGGCCTGAGGGTCAGTCCTTCAAGGGCACAGCAGCCAGGGGAGGTGCTGAGTGATGGAGGCAGAAACATTTTTTGCCCCTCATTTAGCAGACTTCCAAACACTGCCTCCTCCGCCTCCTCCGTGGTTGGGAGATGCCACATTTTGCTTGTCCCAAAGCCCCAGGACCCGCTGGCCCAGCATGATTGTTTCCTTCAGCTGTTGCTATGACCTGACCCCAAGTCCTGGCTATTGACTGAGTGGCCACTTGACTTCCCCAGATGTCTCACTCTGCACTTCCTGATGTGGAAATCTACCCCCTATCCAGAGTAGGGCCTCTGGATGCTGGCCAGCCTCTTCCTGGCTCCCTGCATCAACGTCCTCCCTACAAAGACTGAGATGCAAGATCTGTTTTCCAAACCACCAAAGTCATCACATAAATGTGTGAATGCATACATTTGCCAAAAAACCGACAGACAATACTACTAATGACTAAACCAGAGCTGGCTTGGGAAATGAGGGTAAGTCATCAGCAAACTCGTCAATGAGTGGCAGTGAAGCGCTGTAGAGAGCAGCTGGTGTCAGAGGCTGTGAGTTCCTGCACACTCACTGGCTGCATTGCTACTAAAATAAGTCTCAGTTTCCTCATTTGCAAAGTGGGCTTAATAATCAAAATAATGTTTATGCTATTTACTTTACAAGGTTCTTGCTAGGATCAGAGCCCTATGAACATTTTCTTTTAGAAAGCTATACTTGCATACAAGACTATTCGTTTCATAATTAGCAAAGTGCCTTGCTGAAAATAAGTGCTCACTAGGCATTAGAACTGTAGTCTGATTGTGAAAGAAAACATTATTATCTCATGGCATTTCGTACCTGACTTTCTTCTTTGTTTGCCTGTCTTCCCTGCCTTCCCCATTAGACTGTAAACCCTCTGAAATCAGGAACTCTGTCCATCTTGCTCAGAGCTATGTTCCTTGTACCTTGGGGGGTATTGGAACAAAGAAAATATCATTAAGTGGTTTTTGAGGGGATGAATGGTGGCCTTATGGCTCAGAAGGAAGCAATGTAGGGAACAGTTAAAATGAGCTTAATTCTGGGGAATGCAAGCTTTTTCTTTTTCTTTTCTTTCTTTTTTTTTTTTTTTTTTTTTAAGACAGAGTTTCACTCTTGTCGCCCAGGCTGGAGTGCAGTGGTGCAATCTTGGCTCACTGCAATCTCCGCTTCCCGGGTTCAAGTGATTCTCCTACCTCAGTCTCCACACCCAGCTAATTTTTGTATTTTTAGTAGAGATGGGGTTTCTCCTTGTTGGCCAGGATGGTCTCAATCTCTTGACCTTGTGATCCACATGCCTCGGCCTCCCAAAGTGCTGGGATTACAGGCGTGAGCCACTGCACCCAACCTGCAAGCTTTTTTAATGCGAATTTGCTGCTGGTGTAAAATGAAATATATCTTAGAAAGTAACCAGGTCATCTTGGAGATCAAAATATGGAAGGAAACACCGAGTGTGAAGATCAGATAAGAGATCTGTGGATATTGCCAGGTGCAGTGGCTCACACCTGTAATCCCAACACTTTGGGAGTCTGAGGCGGGTGGATCACGAGGTCAGGAGTTTGAGATCAGCCTGATCAACGTGGTGAAACCCCATCTCTACTAAAAATACAAAAATTAGCTGTGCAACTGTAACCCAGCCACTCAGGAGGCTGAGGCAGGAAAATTGCTTGAACCCAGGAGGCAGAAGTTGCAGTGAGCCAAGATTGCACTAGTGCACTCCAGCCTGGGTGACAGAGTGAGATTCCACCTCAAAACAAATAAACAAAAAGAGATCTGTGAATATTGAGTAGGAAGAGATTTGTTCTGTCTTCTAAAAAGCTGATTCCATTTGTATTGCCCCAGAAAGTAGAACCAGGACCTACAGAGAGATGGGGTTTGTTTCAGTTAAAGACACTTGAAAATAGAATGGGCTGGCTCAGGAGGTAGTGAGTTTCTAGACAGAGGAGAAATTCAAGAAGAGGCTGGATGAATTTGTGGCACTAATGTTGTAGGTAAACTGAGGAACTATATTATTAAATGAGATATAATAGGGCCTCCATGGCCACAATTTATTCTAATCTGCAGGGTTCCAGAGGCAAAGTCCAAAATAAGTTAATGAATTAACTAATTAATTAATTAAAGGGAAAGGGAGAGGAAAGGGAAGAGGGAAGGGAAAAGAAGAATGATCTGGGATCTCTGCCATTTCCCTTCCTTGAGAATTCTTTTCATCCTCAACCCAAGCCCCTTGATAAGGCGCATCAGACACCACCCACACCCATCTCAGAACAACTCATGACTTGCATCCTCCTTCTCCAGCCAGACTATACCTCTCACTGGTACACATGGCCTCAGCTCCCATCGCCCGGTCTTCAGCCAGGCATTCTCTCTTGGTGTAAGGAAGACCACTGTTTACTCCACGCTGAACTGACCCTGGAGGTTCTTTGTTCATGGCCTCCACATACCATGTGGAACAGGAACTGGCAGCCCCCTGTTACAGGCTGAATGTTTGTGTCCCTCAACACCCCCAAATTCACATTGTTGGAAATAAGAGCTCAGAGTTGCAAAGAAAATGAGCACTGAAATAAAGGATATCTCAGCAAGGCAAACTTACTTCTGCAGAAGGGTGCTGCTCGTTCTTCTGGTCACTGCAAGAGCACACCGAACAAAGGAGGGAAGGGGTTTTTATCCCTAATGTAGTCAGTCCCTACTACTGTGTCCGGTCTCCATTGGCTGAGGTCGCACCATACCATCTAAGCTGATCCCGACTGGCTACTTCAAAATTGAGCAGGGATAGGGGCTACAGTGGAGGGAAGAGCAGTTTCTGAACTAAGAGTGCCAAATAAGGAACAGATGTGGGTTGTTACAGATTGGGAACAGATGTGGGTTACAGACTGGGAACGGATGTGGGTTACAGATTGGGAACAGATGTGGGTTACAGATTGGGAACGGATGTGGGTTACAGATTGGGAATGGGTGTGGGTTACAGATTGAGAATGGACGTGGGTTACAGATTGGGAATGGCTGGAAGGTTGTTTACCGTAACTAGGAGCAAGGAGGCAAGGAAGTTAGGCTTTGAAAATAGAGGACAAGCCGAACCTTTGAAGAGGAACTCACTGTTTCCAACAATATGTTGAAGCCCTAACCTCAGTTTGGCTGTACTTTGAGATAGGGCCCCTAAGGAAGTAATTAAGGTTAAACAAGGTCACAAGGGTGCAGGCCTGACTTGATAGGATTAGTGTCCTTACAAGAAGAGACACCAGGATGCGCTTCTGTTGTCTCTTTCCTCTCTCTGCCACAGAGAAAAGGCCATGTGAGGGCATGGCAAGAAGGCAGCTGTCTACAAGCCAGGGAGAGAGCCCTCCCTAGAAACCAAATGGACCGACACCTAAATCTTGGACCCCAAGCTCCCAGAACTGTGAGAAAATTAATTTCTGTCATTTAAGCTGCCTGGTCTGTAGTATTTTGTTATAACAGCCTGAGCTGACTAAGACGCTCCCTTGGTAAAAAAGATTTCAAGGAGGAAGCATGATTTGGATGCTCATTCTGCCACTTACGAGCTGAGGGGCCTTGGGCAAGTTATTTTTCTCTCTGAGCCTCATTGTTGTCATTGGTAAAATGTGGATCATAACACCTATTGCAAAAGGCTATCATGAGGATCAAGTGAAAAATCTGCATGTGGGTATCTGGGGCACAGTAAAACACTTAGAAAAAGTTAGATTTAAAGGAAGATACCTACGTCTTGAATCTAGAACATTTTGAGAGACAGGACTAGCTGGATTTCCCAGGCCAACTAAGAATCCCTAAGCCTAGCTGGGAAGGTGACTGCTTCTGCCTTTAAACATGGGGCTTGCAACTGAGCTCACACCTGACCAATCAGATAGTAAGGAGAGCTCACTAAAATGCTAATTAGGCAAAAACAGGAGGTAAAGAAATAGCCAATCATCTGTTGACTGAGAGCACAGTGGGAGGGACAATGATCAGGATATAAACCCAGGCATTCGAGCCAGCAATGGCAACACCCTTTGGGTCCCCTCCCTTTGTATGGGAGCTCTGTTTTCACTCTATTTCACTCTATTAAATCTTGCAACTGCACTCTTCTGTGTTACAGCTTGAGCTGAGCTTTTGCTCACCGTCCACCACTGCTGTTTGCCACAGTAGCAGACCTGCTGTTCACTTCAATCCCTCCAGATCCAGCAGGGTGTCTGTGGTGCTCCTGATCCAGCGAGGCGCCCATTGCCACTCCTGATCAGGCTAAAGGCTTGCCATTGTTCCTGCACGGCTAAGTGCCTGGGTTCATCCTAACCGAGCTGCTAGTCACTGGGTTCCACAGTTCTCTTCCGTGACCCACAGCTTCTAATAGAGCTATAACACTCACTGCATGGCCCAAGATTCCATTCCTTGGAATCCATGAGGCCAAGAACCCCAGGTCAGAGAACACGAGGCTTGCCACCATCTTGGAAGTGGACTACCGCCATCTTGGAAGTGGCTCACCACCATCTTGGGAGCTCTCTGAGCAAGGACCCCCAGTAACAATTTCTCCTTGTGATCACTTGATAAAACAACAGCAGCCTGCCCCCTTCAAGGCTGCCTCCTCTGGACAGTGGCCTTGAAGTCCCCATTTGCTTATCAGTTACCTTTTGGGTTGGTATAAAAGCGTTCGTCTCTCAGCAATACCAGCCTCTCCCGTGTCTCCAGGGTTCACATCCCAGAGCTTCTTGTGCTTTTCTCCACAGAATTTTGGGATCACAGCTAAAAGAGTCAACCAGTCTGTTGGAACATTTAAGTTCTCCTGCCCTCCTGGTATCTGCAGACATAGGTAACAATTCCATGTGCAAAACTTTCAAGTAATGACGAATCCACTGGGGCCATAACTCACACCCTGCGGCCACCCCCGAAGGATGGCTGGAGGTACCCCACTGAGGAGTCATCCTGCCCACTAGTCCCATGAGTCACGCCCTCTCATTTGATCAAATCAGAGGCAGGGAGAGATTTACGGCTTATCTGAAAACATCTGGACCGGCAATGTCGATTCCAGATCAACAGCAGGAGAGGGTACTTGGAGCCACATTACAAGCCTTGCTTCTGAAGAGCAGCTGTTCTGAATGTTCACCTCCAACACTTCTCAGCATGCTGCCTCCTCAGAGTGTGCACATCTGGACTTGAAACTAAAAGCAAGAACTATACATTTTTCTTGCTGTTGAAATATGGCTCCCCGGGGACCCAGCAGATCGGGCCAACACAGACACTTCCCGCATCCTGACCTCAGACAAGCCCACATTCTCTAGGATAACCGAAGGAACGCTTCCAAGTCTGCAAGCTGCCGTCAGCTAAGAACTCAGGCATCCTCACTTCGTGCTGAGAGGAGGCTCTTAAACATCACTGCCTGGGCTGAGCTTAGGGAAGAAGGAAGTAGAAAATGTGATTAACATGTACCCATAAAATGTTGCAGCCATAAAAAAAGAGAGAAGTTATGCGTAAGTTATGGCTGCATGAATGGCCACATCAAGCCATTTCCAAAAGCCCATCTCACTAAACAGCAGTTATCTTGCTCCTCAAGTGGAAACCGCTTTGAGACATTTCAAAATTAGTTATTTTCTGCCAGCAGCTACACTGACTGCACCAGAGATCCTGACCACAGTCCTTGCTAGAGTCTCAAACAGACTTGCATTTGACATTTTTTATTTTTTTATTTTTTTGAGACAGAGTCTCACTTTGTCACCCAGGCTGGAGTGCAGTGGCGTGATCTCAGTTCACTGAATCCTCTACCTCCTGGGTTCAAGCGATTCTCCTGCCTCAGCCTCCCGAGTAGCTGGGACTACAGGCACCCGTCACCATGCCCAGGTAATTTTTGTATTTTTAGTAGAGGCCAGGTTTCACCATGTTGGCCAGGCTGGTCTCAAACTTCTGACCTAAAATGACCCACCCACCTCGGCCTCCCAAAGTGCTGGGATTACAAGTGTGAGCCACTGCACCAGGCCAAACAGACTTGCATTTGACTTTCAAAAAATATGTTGCAGCTGGGCACGGTGGCTCACGCCTGTAATCCTAGCACTTTGGGAGGCCGAGGTGGGAGGATCACAAGGTAAAGAGATTGAGACCATCCTGGTCAATATGGTGAAACCCCGTCTCTACTAAAAAATACAAAAATTAGCCAGGTGTGGCAGGTGTCTGTAATCCCAGCTTATTTGAGAGGCTGAGGCAGGAGAATCGCTTGAACCCGGGAGGCGGAGGTTGCAGTGAGCCGAGATCGCGCCACTGCACTCCAGCCTGACCACAGAGCAAGACTCTGTCTACAAACATATACATATATATTTAAAATATATATGTTGCATCCTGCAGAAAAAAACAATGAGGGCTGGTTCTCAACCTCACGGTCATGATCAGATGTGATGTGTTATAACTAATTTGTTTCCAAGGTAAAGTAAAGAAATCATTCTGTGAAGAAGAGAAAGGAGGAAAACATATTGGAGATTATCATGGTAATAAATGCCATCCTCTCACATGTATTCTGAAGAGGGTTCCTGATTCAGAAAGAAATTGTTAAAGGAAAGACCAAGACCACTAACAGTGATCAATAGAGAGCTGAGATCATCTGCTTGCCTTGCGAAAGAACCCACACCAAGGAACATTCACAGAGTAGCTCTAGGACCACAAAGAGTCTAGGGCATCTCATGTTCTAGAAAGGGGAGTTTTGGCTGAACACAGAGGCTCACACCTGTAATCCTAGCATTTTGGGGGGCCAAGGCCAGAGGATCGCTTGAGCCCAGGAGTTTGAGACAAGCCGGGGCAATATGGTGAAACCCCATCTCTATGAAAAAATTTTAAAAATTAGCCAGGTGTGTGTGGTGGCACATGCCTCCCAGCTACTTGGGAGGCTGAGGAGGGAGTATTGCTAGAGCCCAGGAGGTCAAGGCTGCAGTGAGCTATGATAGTACTACTGCACTCCAGCCTGGGTGAGTGAAACCTGGTCAAAGAAAGAAAGAGAGAGAGAAAAAGAGAGAGAGAGGACAGAAGGAAGGAAAGAAGGAAGGAAGGAAAGAAGGAAGGAAGGAATGAAAGAAGGGGGGAAGGAAGGGAGGGAGGGAAGGAGGGGCGGGCGTTTTCTCATGGTTATGCTGACTGAACATAGAGCCTGGTAGGGTAGAATGGAATCCTTAGGTTCATACTTTGAATCTTAAGCCTATACTTAAGTCTGCCCATAATGCATAATGACAAGTCCTCCTTTTCACTCTGCAGGAGAGTCTTTCTTTAGGTCAGCATGCTGGGGTGGCTCATAGTTCCTTGTCCTTTTTCAGTTTGGGCTGGTGTGAACTAGCAGGTGTGAAATGCAGCCTCCAGTTTTAATATCTCTGAAACTAAGTGCAAGTGAAAAGTTCTTCTTCAGAATGAAGTAGTGGAGTTGGGAATCAAGGCAGGTACCCCAAAGGTGTGCTCCGAACAGCATCACTGCTGCAGTGGTGGGAAGGGGAGGCTTGCAGGAGCTGGGAGTATCTGCAGCCCCTTCCAGAGCACACCTGCTCAGTGCTTTGGTTCCCTTCCAACTCTCATGCTATATGGCTCTTACACTCACCCATTTGCTGTTTCAGCCCCTGACTCACCACTCTGATTAAGCCTGCCCTTTTTTGCTATCCTGGAGAAAACGTGCTTCTTGCTTGATCTTGTTCCTTACAAATTCATTCTCTTGTTTAGGGTCGGTGCTCCTTAATGATGCTGTTGTCCTATTGTCTGCCACAAACCACTTTCCACTCTAAAGGTTTGTTAACATGAACCAGTTTGTTGATGAAAGCAGACAAGACAGATGTGAGGATGATATTCTTCTCGAGGTGTCCAGTCCAGCTTGATACCCGACAGATCTAGACTAAAAGCATCCTCCTGACCCATGTGCAGAGACGGTACATGATGCTTGGCTGTGTGATGGAGACACCAAGACATAAGCTTGAGTCCTCTGCTCTTACTACCTATGATAATGTGGGTGAGAAACATGATCACCCTGAGCCTCAGTCTTCTGATGTGTGAAATGAAGATAATTGGAGACCCTATTTTCTAGGGTGTTTTAGGAAGAAACAGGAATACGTTTAGTGTCCAATAAAAAGAATAGCGATATTCCTTGTAGAGATGAGATAGTTCTGTATCTTGAGTGCAGTGATGATTACACAAATGTACACATGTGAGGAAATGGCATAGAGCTACACACACACTGACCTGGTGTCAAATTCCTGGTTCAGATTTTCTGTGATAGTTATTCCCGTAACCACTGGGCAACTTCCTATCATTATTTCAAGATTAAAAAAAAAAAGGAAAAAAAAGAAAAAGACGAGGAAGGTAAAAAAGCAGATGGGGTGGGAATAGCTGTGGTGGGATTAGTACTGTTTGGAGACTTCATTTCCTTCCCTGCTCTGCTGTATGACTGCAGAGTGCTGGCTGCAGACCCTGCTGCTCTTTCACGGCTGTCCTGGTCTTCAGGTTCATTACTGTCTCTCAGACTCACAGCATCAGCCTTCACCCTGGCTCTGCTGGAGACTCCTCAGAGCTACAGTCCCCGGGTAACTCCCTGGTGCCTCACTGCCCCAGGCAGCTCCACCACCCCTGCCCCACCCCAGCAAGACCCCAGGCAACTCCACCACCCCTGCCCCACCCCAGCAAGACCCCAGGCAACTCCACCACCCCTGCCCCACCCCAGCAAGACCCCAGGCAACTCCACCACCCCTGCCCCACCCCAGCAAGACCCCAGGCAACTCCACCACCCCTGCCCCACCCCAGCAAGACCCCAGGCAACTCCACCACCCCTGCCCCTCCCCCAGCAAGACGCATGCGGGCTATGCAGGGGGAATCTCGTGCTGAAGGGCAACCTCGCTGTGTGAGCAGGGCTCTCCACGGTCCCACACGCCTGTCCCTGGAGCGAAGCCGAGGATAATGGGTTTTGCCAGTGGCTGTAGGGTGTGGACTGTGGGGATGTGCCAAGCTCGTGAATATGAGCTCAGGCGAAAGTCCTGTCTTGAAAGATGTGATGGCTCGAGCTATGGAATTCTGTTCCAGCAAGGATGAGAAAACATTCACAAACCAAGAAGGAAAGCAACAAGTATGAAGGATTTTAAACTTTGGCAAGTTCCAGAGGCTCAGTGATAAGAACTAGGGGATGGAGGAAATCAAGGGAAATGTCTGAGCCCAGGAAGGAGAGGGGAGGTGAGCGGCAGGCCCCGGTTACCAAGGACGTTCATGTCTGAGTTAGACCATGGAAGAGACCTCCATGTGAACCTGATAGGGAGCATTTTAAAATGTTCATAAAGGAAAAGTAGATCCTATCTGTGGCAGATTGTAAAATGCAGGGGCTGTTGCGGTCTGTGGAGAAGACACCTCAGGATTTTGATCAGGTTGGAGTATTGGGGGAGAGTCACTTAAACCAGCTGCCAGAGGACCTCTGATCTGAGATGGGAACTTTGGTTGCAGACGAGCATATGGAGAGGCTGTAACTCCTTTTTTTCCTCGTTTGTCTTCCATAAAGAAGAGAAGACCTGAAGCCCAGGATCCTAGGAATAAGAAGAGCAGATACCATCTTTCCTTTGCAGGAATAACAAACAGGCAGCCCAAATCCTACCCTTCCAATTTTGGTGAGCATGTGGAGAAACAGACACACTTCCAGACATGATGGTGGGGGTGTGCATGGACAATGTTTTTGGGGAATTCAGTTTGGAAGATCCACACATGTCTACAACTGGGTCTTTGTGGAAGACTGTGTCTTGTATACCTCAGGCTTTTGCTGGTAAAGACCAATGAAATGAAAGGAGTGGGTGCTTCTGAATTGCAGGCACCTGCTGCATGCTCCTCCCAATGCCTCTCACCAGTGGGGAAACCTCAAGGAGTCTGTCTCTGAACTTGTTTCCCTTGCTGTGAAATAGGGATGGCAAGAATAAAATCTCTTTCGGGGATGGCTGGGAGGATCACTTGGAACAGTGAACAGGCTTTGAACATTGAACCACACCTATGGAATGCTACTGAATGTTGCCATTATGACATGTGAAGAAGCAGAGGTTTTGGTGTCTGGGAGCACTTTCCTGGGAGAGGGAAGGGGTAAGGAGGTGAGGGAGGTGGGTCATCTACAATCATTCCTTTACCCAGGTGGCTGGAATTGCTGTATAGGATTTAAAATCAACAAAGGAAGTCATTGTGAAAATTAGGCATAGACATGTGCTCTGGACAGAACAGGTTCAGGAAACAGAGGAGATCCCCAGGAAGTCTTCCATGCACAAAGAGGAAGAAATGGAAAGTATGAAAGTATGGCTGCAGGAACCTGTGATTAAAGCAGAAATGAAAGAACGAATAAGGGAACTATAGTTCTGCAAACAAGAAAGGGAGGAGGAGGGAATAAGATCAGCTCTCTCTGCAAGTCCTTCCTTCATCAAGCCATAGGAAGGAGGGAGTGGATGGCACAGGAGCTCTGAAGAACAAAACAGGCCAAGTCAAAACCAAATCACTAGTGAGATAATGAGAGGTTAACAAGAGCAATTTCCAGATCTGTCAGCAAACGTGGGTGTGACTAAGACTGGTACATAATTTGGGGGTCCCTGTAAGTTGCTACTGATGGAAGGGGAAATGGGGATTTTAAAGCAGAAACATTGCCCAGGGACACAGAAGCCCTGGAAGGGGACTACTGCTTCCAGAATTGTTACGTTCACAGAAGAATTTTCCACTAGCAATTGACTCGTCATTCATAGAGGGAGAGAGCTGGAGACAGAGCAAAGGCTGGCCACACAGGCAGTGGTAGTTATGACCCCACACTCACCTGCTGGGATCAGCTTCCCTGTCTGCATCCCTTACAGCTGGGAAATCCAGTTCCTCTGTCCATACCATCTTACATCTGCAAGGACTTTAATTTGACACCAGGGCTGGTGTTTGAACGGCATTACTGTTAGTGGAGGGAGCGGACGGAATGACTCAAGGCACAAGTATATCATCTGAAGAAGACTAGAGCCTCATTGCCTTAAAAGAATCAGCAACAAGTGAAAAGTGACAGTGGCTGACCACGTGTCCTTGGACAAAGTACTTATCTGCTCTAGGTGTACTTGCTGAGTCTGTTTCAACTATACAATGGGAATGACATGACCTCCTGCAGAGGATGATAAAGACCACCTTAGTGAGCAGGTGAAGTGGCCAGGGTTACACCCTAGTACTGCCCTCAAGAAACAGTTTCCTTTCCCTTGCAGTGAGGGAAGCCAAGGTGCCTGGATGAGCAGATAGAATCTTTGTTTGCAGTTGCCCAGGCTATCCCTACCATCGTCATTTAGATGTCGATGCAAGCTCAAAGAAAGCATGTCTGAGCTTTATCCCTTTCTTCCTGTCTCATCTTGTCAAGCCCAAGGATGCCTTTTGAAAAATAGGAAAGGCCACACCATTTAAAAGAAAGGCCAAGTGCCAGGCAAGAGCCGTGGTGAGTGGTGGGGTGCAAGGAGAGCTTTGCAGACCCTGGAACTCACCTTCAGGCCTTGCACTGACTCTGTCTGTTCCTGACAAGCCCTATGCACTCTCCTCTGGCTCCTGGTGGCTTCTTTCCTGGTTCCAGCCACTCCGTTTGTCCTGGACTTCATCTTGGCCCATCTGTTCTGGTTGGGCCTTCCCTTTCTGAATTCTTTTCCCTGTTTTTGCAGTCCCAGAAGCCTTGGCTGCCTCCTGGATGTCCAAAGTCTTTTATCTTGCCTCGGGCTAGCAGACTGCACTAATTTACACTGAGGGGTGAATGAGGCTTAATTTGGGAATGTTTGCAGCCCAGGAGTACAGAAGGGGTGAGGAAAGGAGAGGTCACAGGTGGAATGCAGTGAGGGGATATGGGCAGCACCTGTCTTCGCTGTGATTTGCCCAAGAGCATCCCTTAACCCCACCCTAAACATTCTCCAGTGCTGTCAAGAGAGAGAATAAAAACACCAAATGCAGGAGTCAAATGTCCCCCCACCTTTGGCAGCCTCTGCCTTTTAGATGAGGTCAAGGACAGAGTCCCCACATGTGAGGCTGTGTCAGTCACCAACCAGAGATTCCACTTCCACCTCCACAACTTCCAGGGCACAGACTCCTCATCTGACAAATATGACCAAAGACCTAGCTGTGGTGAGCTCAGCATTTTGTTCTCCTGCTCTGACATATCAGTAATATTGGTATTTGAGCTGTGAGATCCCATTAGCTCTCCTCAGACCCTGAGGCTTTAAATTTCCCATTGAATTCATTTTAACCCACATTTATTGGGTGTGTACAAAGCTCTGGGCTCAGCACAGTAAAGAAAATGGTGAATTGGCCCCACAGGGAGATCATGATGTAACAGAAGCAAACTGTGAGCTCTGGCTTTCACTATAGGGTGGGATACATGGGGGTTAGAGGGCAAGAGGGCTGGAAGAATTTATTCCTGGGTTAGGGTCAGGGCAGTGGGTGTGTGACTGGCTGGAAGGAAAGTGAGATTTGGCATGGGCCTTAGGAAAGCATCTTCAGACCGAGGGAACCTCATGAGTAGAGGCATGGAGGAGTAGGTGTGACAGAGCCTATGATGGGGAGTTGGGGAGAGCCTGGATAGGTCAGCCAAGGCCACAGAAGGAATTGGTTAACACATGAACCTGAAGGCCAGAAGCCTAAGAGACATCAGGGTCCGTAACTGCTCAAATTATACGCAATTATCTGAGTGCAAATATATTTTTTAAGAGGAGAGTCTACATATTCCTTCAGGGTCACAATGAGATCCAGAGCCATCAATGCTGATATAGGCCATGGGGGACCTATTGGAATATCGTTTTTCATTTAAAAAGTTATTATAAAGACTTTCAAACATACCAAAAGTAGAGGTAATAATATAACGAACTCAATGTCCCACCTTCAACAATGATCAATTTGTGGCTGGTCTTGTTTCACTTGCACCTTCACCTTTTCCCACACCCTCAGGCTTGATTTGATGCTAATCTCAAAGAAAATATTCAGTATGTTTCTGAATTAAAATATAAGGATTTTTTTTTTAAAAAAAACACACAACCACAATACCATTAAGTCATCTAAAATGTTTAACAATATTTCCTTAATATCATCAAATATTCAGTCAGGTGTTCACATCTTCCTAATTGTCTCTTGACTTTTTTTAAACAGTTTGTTAATTTGATTTAGGGTCCATATAGAGTTCATACCTTGCTTTCTTTAAGTCTCCTTCAACCCATAGAGTCCCTTTCCATCTATTTTTTCTGTCATTTGTCCTGTAGAGTTTCCTGCAGTCTGGATTTTGTGAGCTGCAGCTCATGGTGTCATTTAACATGTGCCTCTATCTGTGTGCTTCCTATATACTGGGAGTTTGAGCTACAGATATCATTATATTGAGGTTTGATTTTTTTTTTTCAATACAACTTCAAGAGGTTCATAATGCCTGGTTGTCCCTCTTCTTTCCATCACAGTGACTTTTTTTTTTTTTTTGAAATGGAGTCTCACTGTCACCCAGGCTGGAGTGCAGTGGCGCGATCTTGGCTCACTGCAACCTCAGCCTCCTGGGTTCAAGCGATTCTCCTGCCTTAGCCTCCCGAGTAGCTGGGACTACAGGCATGTTCCACCACACCCAGCTAATTTTTTGTATTTTTAGTACAGATGGGGTTTCACCATTTTAGCCAGGATGGTCTCAATCTCCTGACATTGTGATCTGCCCACCTTGGCCTCTCAAAGTGCTGGGATTACAGGTGTGAGCCACCACAGTGATTTTAAGCTTGGGAGATGTATTAGTCCATTCTTACGCTGCTATGAAGAAGTACCCGAGACTGGGTAATTTATAAAGAAAAGAGGTTTAATTGACTCACAGTTCCACATGGTTGGGGAGGCCTCAGGCAACTTACAATCATGGGGGAAAGCACCTCTTCACCAGGCAGTAGGAGAGAGATAGGTGCAAGCAGGGAAAATGCCAGATACTTATAAAACCATCAGATCTTGTGAGGCTCACTTACTATAATGAGAACAGCATGGGGGAAACTGCCCGCATGATTCAGTTATCTCCCCTGGTCCTGCCCTTGACATGTGAGGATTATTACAATTCAAGGTGAGATTTGGGTGGGGACACAGAGCCAAATCATGTCAGGAGAGAAGTGTAGGCGTTTCAGAAAGGTCAGTCATTGGTGTGGGGGTCTGAGCAGAGGCAGGGACCAGAGGCAGGAAGACCATCTGGGAAGCTGCTGCAGTGGTCTAGGCAAGCTGCCACCTTCCGGCCACACGAATGAGCCTGTATAAATGAGGGGTGCTTGTGTGCTTGCATGTGTAAAAGGCCCCCTGGAGCTGCACGCAGCACTCTGGCACTAGATGCTTGTTTCTGTGACCTGGGAGAACTTGACAGCCACATGAGGACCATCAAGTGGCTAAATACAGCAAAATAAACGAGGCACTTTTACGAACATATTTGCTTTTCCTCTATCTGCCTGAAGCTTTGCTAGGTGAATTAGGTTTCCAATGTGTTGCCCCTCCCTAGAAACATGAAATCCCCAGGGGATAGGAAGTGAATGGAAATGACTGAAGCACAAGGCGAACCCCTGGCCTGTGTGGTTTCTTCTGCATGTTGTAAAGGAGAAGAACAGCAGCTGTATTTTAATGGGAAATACTTAAAACAGTGAAAAAGCCCCAGACCGCAAAATCTTACCTCCCCAGGAGGTACAAGAAGTTGAATGTTTGAAAATGGTTTTACATTTCTTTGAGGACCAAAACTATTCTTCTTGTTTCTAATGCCCATGAGCTAGTCTCTGACTCTCCTTGAAATTTGAGAGGGGTGGGCAGTGGGGAGAAAGAGAGAGATGTATTATATTTCCTTTTGGAATGGGTACACATAAAAGTGTCCAGCAATGTAAATTTTGAATGTGTAACTAGGTTTATTTTCTGATAGTCTTGAGTCAGAAAATTATACCTTAATTTTAGAAAGCATTCTGATTCTGAGATGTAATAAAATCATATTTAATGCTGTGAAACATTTTAAAGTGTGTTTTTAAAGGAAAATAATATTTTGGATAACCATTAAGTAGCTCAGCTATTCAAAATAAACTATAAAATGCAAATAAAAATGTACTTGGGTTATATTTTGAAATTTGGTACAATACCTTAGAAATCTGTTGAAGCTACGAGAATGGTAACTGAATCAAACAGATCCCACTGGACCTATCTGCCGTCACGGCATCACTGCCCAAATCCTGCAGCTTGATCTAGTGCATCTCATAGCTTGATGGCTCCGTGGTCTATGTTTCTGAGTGTTTTGAGAAAGCTGATTTTAAGAACAGCCAGCTTTGTGTGGCATGGAGAGGACAGAGAAGCAGGCAAGGCTCAGCCCCAACCTACACATTTGGGAGACTATTGGGCAGCAGTCGATGGGGGAAAGGTAGACTCTAAAAGTCTGATGAACCAATTTAAGGTTTTATAACGTGACTACCACTTCCTGGCTGAGTGACGTTGGATATGTCATTTAACCTCTTCTGTGGTTTCTTTATCAATAAATGGAAGATTAAAAACTCCTTGTTTTAGGCCAGGTGCAGTGGCTCATGCCTGTAATCCCAGCACTTTGGGAGGCCGAGGCTGGCGGATCACAAGGTCAGGAGATCAAGACCATCCTGGCTAACACGGTGAAACCCCGTCTCTACTAAAAATACAAAAAATAGCCAGGCGTGGTGGCGGGCGCCTGTAGTCCCAGCTACTCGGGAGGCTGAGGCAGGAGAATGGCGTGAACCCAGGAGGCGGAGCTTGCAGCAAGCCAAGATAGCGCCACTGCACTCCATTCTGGGCGACAGAGTGAGACTCCATCTCAAAAAAAAAAAACAAAAAAAAACAAAAAAAACCCTCCTTGTTTTAATATCCAATAAGTGGGGTATAAAAAGAACATATAGGAAAATTGGCTGTGTGTTAGGAACTAAGCTGTTGCTCAAGAATGATAGATCTTGATATTATCAGGACACATAAGAAAGTAAATCAATAATAGAGGAATAAATTAGCTAGCCTTTATAGCTGAGGGAATATTTTAATCTCATTTTGTTATTCAGTATAGCTAATATCATCAATTTTCCCTGATTAATGAATATTGAAAATCTGTGGTATGGTAACCAGCTTCAAAGATGGTGCCCAATTATCCTCTTGGTCTTCATGACTAGAAAGAGACATGTGGTTCTCATCCTCATCATAACAGACTTGGCCTGTGTGGCCAATGGAATATGGCAGAAATAATGATAAGCGCCTTCTGAGATTAGGTTATAAAATACATTGTGTTCCCATGGAAAAGAATAAAGTTGGATCCTTATCTCCACCATATACAAGAATTAACTCAAAGTGTATCAAAGACCTATTTTAAGAGCTAAAACTATAAACTCTTAGAAGGCAACAGAGAAAATCTTCATGATTCTGCATTAGTCAATAGTTTCTTAGATATGACACCAAAAGTACAAAGAACAAAAGACAAGCAAACTATACATTACCAAAATTAACTTTTGTGCTTCAAGGCAAAAGTCTTGGTCAAGAAAGTGAAAAGAAAACCTAAAGAATGGGAGAAAAATTTAGCAAATTATATCTAATAAGGATCTCATATCTAGAGTATATAAAGATCTCTAACAGCTCAATAATAAAAAGCCAATAACTAAAAAACAAGCAGAGGATCTGAATAGACAATATACACATGGCCAACACACAAAAAGTTGTTTAACATTATTGACCATTGGTGAAATGCAAATCAAAACCTGGCAGATACCACTTCATACCCATGCAGATGGCTATAATAGAAAAGATAGATAATAACAAGTGTTGACAAGCATGTAGAAAAATTGGCACCCTTATACATTGCTGATGTGACTGTGAAATGGTGCAGCCACTTTGAGAAATAGCCTGGCAGTTCCTGAAAATGTTAAACATAGAGTTATCATATGACTGTGCAATTCCACTCCTAGGCAAATACCCAAAGAAATAAAAACACATGTCCACACAAAAAGTTGTACATAAATGTTCATAGCAGCATTATTTGTAATAGCCAAAAAGAGGAAACAATCTAAATGTCTATCAATTGATGAATGGATAAATAAATTGTGGTATATCCATACAATGGAATATTATTCAGCAATAAGAAGGAATGAAGTACTGATACATACTATAAGGATGACCTTTGAAAACATTATGCTAAATGAAAGAATTATAAAATGCCGCATATTTTGTATGATTCTATTTATATTAAATGTCCAGAATAGGCAAATCCATGTAGACAGAAAATGGCTTACTGGTTAGTGAGGGCTGGGAGGCTTAGGGAGAAATGAGGAGTGATTGCTAATGGTTACGGGGTTTCTTTTTGGGGTGATGAAAATGTTCTAAAATTAATCACAGTGATGATGCACAACTCTGTGAATATACTAAAAACTGAATTGTATACTTTAAATGGGTGAATTGTATGGTACATAAATGACATATCAATTAAGCTGTTATTTTTAATTTCTTTTTATTTATTTACTTTGGAGACAGGGACTCTCTTTGTTGTCCAGGCTGGAGTGCAGTGGAGTGATATTGGCTTACTGCAACATCCACCTCCCAGGTTCAAGCGATTCTCATGCCTCAGCCTCCTGAGCAGCTGGGACTACAGGCATTTGCCACCACGCCTGGCTAATTTTTTGCATTTTTAGTAGACACAGAGTTTCACCATGTTGGCCAGGCTGGTCTCGAACTCCTGAGCTCAGGCAATCCACCCGCCTCAGCCTCCCAAACTGCTAGGATTACAGGTGGGAGCCACCATGCCCGGCCTGAAGCTGTTATTTTTTAAAACTCACATTGCAAAATATTTTTTAAAAATTAAAAATTATAAATAAATTAACAAAAATCACATTGCAAAGTATAGCAGATCTCTATGATCTGGTCTGAACTCTAATGTCAAACATTAAAATCGAGTTTGTCAGTATTGCTATGTATGGTTTCTAAAAATACCAAATAAAAGATAATGAGAAATCTGAAAATATTTAAAAAGACATCCTGGCTTTGGTGTTGCTCGCTCTCCCAGATCACTCCCTCTGGGAAGCAAGCTGCCATGTCATAGAGGGATGCCCACATGGTGAGGAGCTGAGGCCTCCAGCCAATAGCTGGCAAGGAACAAGAGCCTTCTGTTACCAGCCCTGGGAGTGAGCTTGCAGACAGATCCTTCAGCCTCAGGAAAGCTTCTTGATGACGCGGTCCCGGCTGACAACCGGACTGCAATCTCATGAGATACCCTGAGCCAGAACCACCAGCTAAGCCACTTCTCAAGTCCTGACTCACAGCGCTGCAAGATAATAAACGTTTTGGAGTCATTCGTAACACAGCAAGTGATAATGAAGATATGTGGGTTGAGTGGGGCTTTGCCTAATATGCCCTAGTGCCTCCTGAAAGTGAATGAGGCCATCTGGGATGACCAGGCACTTCTCAGAGAGCTGGGGTAAGGCCACAGTGTGCTTTCCTAAAAGGAGTGAAAGTAGAGAGAGCCTGAGATGAGCATCTTCTGGAGGGAGGGACTATGTTGCCTGGGAGAGTCACATGTACCTGGTTTCTGGGGCTCTGGGCCCCAGCGGCAGGTGTCATCTAGGGATAAAGAACGAGAGGCAATGTCCAGAGGAGGAGGTCCCTTCTCTGACAGCCTGGGGTCGGAGGAGGCAAAGCTTTTGTTGAGAGGCAGTTCCCTGGCTTGATCTGAAGAGGAATGTCAGCCAGCTTCTGAGGACTGCAATACCAGAGCCTCTGAGGCAAACTGGGCATAGGAAGATTGAAGAAGGTGCCAGAGGCACAGAGACACATTACTGGAGCCTTGGAGATGGTGGTCATGGAAGCCATTAATAAAACATGGAACTTTCTGGAACATTGGTATTCATCATCATCTCTCACCCTCATGTCAACACTATTTATTTATTTATTTATTTATTTATTTATTTATTTCTGACAGGGTCTCACTCTATTGCTCAGGCTGGAGTGCAGTGGCACAATCACAGCTCACTGCAGCCTTGACCTCCCGGGCTCAGGTGATTCTGCCACCTCAGCCTCCACAGTAGCTGGGGCCACAGGCATGCGCCACCATGCCCAGCTAATTGTTGTATTTTCTATAGAGATGGGGTTTCACCATGTTGCCCAGGCTGGTCCCAAACTCCTAGGCTCAAGTGTTTTGTCTGCCTCAGCCCTCCAAAGTGCTGAGATTACAAGCATGAGCCACGGCACCCAGCCATGTCAACACTTTAATGCAGGCAGTTGCTATCCCCATTTTACTGAGGAGAATCTAATATTGTGGCAGGCCAAGTTTCACACAGGCCTCCATAACAACCGCTTCAGTACTGACTGAGTGGTTAAGTTAAATATTAAAAGCCAGTGCCTTTACACAAAGGCTAGGATGTAACAAAAGCCCACCAAGAGTTTTGTCTAGGCCTTTCCTGGGCCTTAAAGCATGACAGAATAATGAAGGAATTCTTAACAGTACCCATTTAGGATTAAACAAGTTTATTGGGGGTCTGGAGGAACTCCTCAAACCTGTGATTTAACAGGAGAGAAGATAAGGGTAATCACTCCAGCAACTGGACCCATTAAGAGTAAGTAAGCTGGCCGGGTGTGGTGGCTCATGCCTATAATCCCAGCACTTTGGGAGGCCAAGACGGGAGGATCACGAGGTCAGGAGATCAAGACCATCCTGGCTAACACGGGGAAAGCCCGTCTCTACTAAAAATACACACACACACACAAATTAGCCAGCCGTGGTGGCGGGCGCCTGTAGTGCCAGCTACGCCTGTAGTCCCAGCTACTTGGGAGGCTGAGGCAGGAGAATGGTGTGAACCCGGGAGGCGGAGCTTTCAGTGAGCCAAGATCGCACCACTGCGCTCCAGCCTGGGCGACAGATTGAGACTCTTTTCTCAAAAAAAAAAAAAAAAAAAGCAAGAGTAAGTAAGCTTACTGAGGCTCCAGAGGAAGGTCTTCAAGACTCAGACCTTAGTTATAGATTAAAAGAACTTAATCACTTATGTCTTTAGAAGAATGCACACCTACACGTAGACATGTAGCTTAGAAGGTATAGAAGCTCTGGAAAACTTTGTAATTTTGAGTTGGTCTGGTGATAATTTCCAGGCCTTCTCCCTGTAACAGGTTGCAGAAATAAAAATTATCTTCCTCCCCAGTTCATCTGCATCTCGTTATTGGGCCATGAGAAATAGCAGCCTGACCCTCAGTTTGGTCCGGGAACAATAACGTCAACAATAGTAAAATGTGGATAGCTAATAAGTGGCAGAACAGGTCTTCCAACTCCAAGTCCTGGGTCGATACTGCCAGGCAGCGCTGAAAGTCATGAACAGGCCCTTCAACTAGTAACCAGACAGGAGGCAGCTCTGGAGGAAAACACCCAGCTGAGAGAAGGCTGATGTCAGACATTGTGCCCAGTCTGTTATTTCTGTTACTTGACCTAATCACGTGACTGCGTTTATATGTATATGCAAAATATATTTTTAAAAGTGTATATGAAATCCATACAAACCATAATAAATATCCAAGCACTTACCAGAAAGCTTAAAAGACAGAATTATCACCAGTAACAGATACTCTTGTAAGCCCTCCCTAGTGGAATTCTCCTTCCTCTTCCCAAAAGTAAGTAAGTCTGAATTTTATGTTAATTTTGTTATTTCCATCTATTGTTCTCTAAGGTTTCTGGCTGTTCCTTTGTTTGCCCATGGTGACCAGTATGTTTGCAGTTGGGAGGATTCTTTACCAGTCTAACACATGCCTCAGTTTTCTGGGTGAGAAACCCAGACAAGAAAAGTATAATACCTGCCTCTCCCCTCCCTTGATCACTCCAGGTCACGTGGACTGTGGGTGCCATGGCTGTATCTAAAAACAAACGCCATTAGTCAGGGACTGTTAAGATCAAAGGGACTTTGCCATCCAGGTCACAGAGGGCACACAGAGGGCCTGCTGCTGTCATCCATGTGTGCAGATGCTGTCCATCCTGGATGGCCCCCTTTTGTGCCAACCTGTCTTGATCCTAGGCCAAAAGCTTTTTTCTGTTATTAAATTCTAATCACTTCTCCTGGTCTGACTCAAGGCTTTCTCCTCCAGACACGTGTACCGAACTATTCGGCTCCCACTTATTTCTCCATGTATTGCCCTGAACTTATGTTTCTGGATCTGGTTGGCATGGTTTCCAGGAGGTAATGTGTAAGCCACTTGAGGCAGGGGTCTCAGCCTGCTCTTTAACCCCTAGCCCAGCCTTGGGCAGAGTGCCCAGTTGGGCACTCCCCATTGGTTGACTAATCTGCTGAGATCATGTTCAGCCAGGCCTGGAGGGGTCTCTAGTGATTGGAAAGCCAAGGATCTTTTGCCCCAGGACCAAGCAGTGGTGCCACATAGAGAGAAGCCTCTGATACACTCCCAAAAGCTATAGCTGTTGTCCTAAAATAATTTACTGTGCTCTGCTGGGCTCTCCACTTCTCACGTGTTCCTGATTTTTCCTTTCACTACTGTCCCACTGGCCAAAGTATCAGTGTGGGAGGCCAAGCCCAGAGTCAGTGTGGGAGGCACCATCAAAGGGTGTGGGGGCAGGGAGCAAACTGTGGCCTTTTCTATCATCAGTCAACCACGGTAAGGGAACCGATATCTATTAAGCACCTGCTATGTGCCAAATGCTTTACTTTTCATCTTATTTAAGCTTCACAACAATTCTCTGAAGTGCTGGCATCCCTGTCCCTTGATGAAGAAGCATCACTCAGAGACGTGGGTCACTAGCCCATGTGGTTAGCAAGTGCTGGAGCGGGGATTCGTACCTGCTGAGTTGGGGAGCGGGGCGGAGCCTGCCCCTCTGAGAGTGACTCTTGAGTATGACATAAGTGAGTCACAGTGAGAATTACAGGAGATCAAACAGAAGCCTGTGAATGAAGCTACGAAGTGGATCCTGCTCCTTACTTAAGAGGGCATGGTCTCTCTCCAGGTCTACATGTATCACCAGCGATGATATCCTCTGGTACGCCAGGTTCTCTATTCCTCACCACTGGGGATGAAGAGAAAAAGGAGGGAGAAGGGGAAGCGATGTGATGCGTGGGATCAGAGTCCCAGATACTGATGGCCTCAGCGATGGGGGTGTGTGAAAAAGACCTTTTCCTTTTTCCGTTTCCAATGTCAGGCATTGGAGCCCTCTGAGGGCTCACAGGCCACCCAAACCCTTTCCATGCTTTCAGACACAGTTGTAGTTTTAGTTTGTTTGTTTTGTTTCTCTTTTTGTTTTTTAACAATTTTGAAAGTGCTTAGGTAGAGACACAGTTTTAGATGGGCCGCATGAAAGGCCCCGTTCAGACAGCTCTCATCTGACACAAAGCCTCAGAATGCCCATTGACGTGGCCCAAACGGTGGTGCTCACTTGGGCAGGTGCATCTGAATTTCACTAGGTCCCCTGATGGAGGCGTCATCTGAGCTGAATTCTGGCTCAGAACAAAGGAAGTGCAAGTCAGGCCCCCCGTCAGAACTTCTGTCCATCTTTCTGCATAAAAGGATCCTGCCTCCTGGGTTGTTGGTGGCTGCGTGGAGCCAAGTCAATTGCTAACTGTCATTTAAGACCAAAAAAAACAAACCCAGTTTTCAAGTTCAGTGGACAGGGACTCAGTAGAAAGCAGGTGAGAGAGAAGAGCAGGAGCTGCTCACAGCAGCCGAAACAGCAGGATGGGATCTGCGCAGCCCAGGCCTGCCAGGGATCAGGCAGCCCTGGTGTCTCAGTGGCCGGCTGACCTCCTGAGGCCTGGCTACAGCCAGGAGCCCACACACCCCCCTGGGTAACACGCAGAGGCCTGCACACAGCCTCGGTGACCCCTCATCTTACACACACCCTGAAATAGAAGCACAGCAGGAAAGACCTGCTCAGCCGCACACTGCCTGACCCGGAGCCAGCCTGATGAAGCCGGAACTTCCCACTTCACCTGAACCCACCTGCCACCCGCCTGGCCACAGACTCACTGCCCTCTTTATCCCCAAATGAAAAGGGGTAGTTGTCTCACTTGGTGCCCAGGGTGCCAGCTTGTTTACCCTTCTTCATAGGGCATATTTCTGGGCCTGTCCTCTTTTTCTCCCAAAGTACCTAAGACAATGCTCCCTTTATAGGTCAGGGAAGGAGTACAGATCCTGCTCTCATTCTGTCCTCTTCCCCCAGGGCAAACAGCTTCACCCTCAGCTTTATGAATTCCTTCCTATTCTTACTTTTCTCCGAAGCTGTTTCTCATTGACCTGACATCTCCTGACCTGTTGACCAAAGCACCATTCCACATGTCCTATGTGTGTGTAGCTCACTGTGAACTTGCTGTTAAGCTGAGGCCTGGCCCGGAATGTCAGCAGCTTGCTGGTTACTTGCTGAGACAGGAGATGGAGGAGCTAAAAGAGAGGGAGATGAAAGAGGAAAGGAGAGAGAGGTGGAGAAATGGAAATGACCAGAAGGGGGAGGGCAGGGAGCAGAGCTGAAAAGTAGGAAGGAAGGAAGGTGCGAATACGTGCTGGGTACTACACTGGGGCCTGTATATATTACCTCATGTAGCCCTTACAACACACAGGTGACGTTCGCATCAGCACTCACATTTTTCGTGAGTTTTCAGAAAGGTTAGTTTGTCTGAGATCACTCAGCTATGAGGTGGCAGGGACTAGATTCAAACTCAGATTTTTGGCTTCGATTTCAGGACTTTTTCCTTTCTAATCTTCTGCTCCCCCTGAGAGGGGACTAGAAGAGAGAGAAAATGAAGGGAAATAGAAGGGAAGTGGAGACCACCAATCGTTCTCTGGTTGCAAGCAACAGAAACTGATTCTAGCTATCTTAGATGGGAAAGGGTTTGATTGGAGGGGCGCCTGGTGGCTTTCAGAATCCAGTAGACTGTAGGAGAGCAGGGTCAAGAACCACAGTGTTCCAGGGTCTGGGCAGGAGAAATTAATTGACAGCTTACTTGAGATTCTGCCCCTGAAATAAATATGCTCCAAACATTTCCCCCTCTCTCTGTGCAGGAGAGAATCCCAGGAAACAGTCTGATTTGTTGTATTGGGGTCACTTGCCTACCCTTAAGTCAAGGGAGCTAAGAACACCAAGATGTCACATGATGGAGGAGAGAGCTCCAAATTCCAATGCTGTTATCAAACGAAGGGGACACGGACACAGAGCACCCAAACCACAGATGACAACCACGCAGGAACTTTTTAGGTGCTGCCTGCAGGTATCAGGGGCGGATTCTATCTGCCCCAAACTGCATTAGGGCTGAGCCCCGCAGGTTGAGTCTTTCTCATGACATTGAAATGGCCACCATTGTCACCACCAATTCCATCTGACAGCGACGGGCTGGGGCCCCACCTCTTCCAAACCTGGCTTCTGGGAGGAAGCATTTCTCCTCTCAGGAATTAGTCCTCATTCAAAAACTCCATGCAGTAAGTTTGCAGAACAATGAGCAGCTTACAATCAACACTCTGGACACACTGTTTTATAAAGACTCCTCCTAGTGCAGTGGTCTTCAGAGTGAAACTTCTTGAGTTGGAATTCTAACACCATTAACAGCTGTAAGAGAGAAAATGCCCACCTACTCTGTGAGCCTCAGTCTGTTCTGCTGCACAGTAGGGGGATAATGCGTACTCTGCCTCCATCTGTATGTTGTTCTATCAAATGAAATAAAAATTGTCATCAGCTTGTAAACGGTGAGATCCATACAGATACGAAGAGGCATTGTTGTCCTTTTCACTACTACCAAGCAAGGCCAGGCTGCTCTGGGAGTGTGGCTGGAGGCCGAAGGCGGCTGCACGCTGCCGTAACAAGAGCGGGGGTTGAAGGAGTTGAGGGTGAAAGTCCGGGCAATGGGGTCCTCTGTGCTTCCAGCTTGCTCTCTACTTCAAGCACTGCGAATAGATGAAGCTCCACCACATCCCTTCACCCATTCCAAGGCCAAATGGCCTGAGGGCAGAATTATACATTCAACTGGTAATTTTAAAAGCCCTGATTAGCCTCATCTAAGCTCTCTCTTCTTTACTGAGAACCCAACTGCTAAGCCTTTCCTGGCAATTAGGCTTCTTGAGGCTGAGGCTTCACAAAGCTGGGTTGTCTCCAAGTTTCCCTTCTTTTCCTTCCACAGGTTGGCACTGCACAGAGATGGAAACTGATGAAACGGCCCCATTTGAGCGCCTGCTATATTGCGTTGGCTCTGCTTCCTGCAGCTGTGCTCCAAGATGAGCCTTTCAGACATCGCTCCCTAATAGCTCCATCTCCCCCAATCCGGGAGGATGCGCATTCCTCTCCTCGTTCACATGCCCCACTTCAAGCCATCTGCACACTCTACAGGGGACTTGCCACCTAACATCTAACATCCTGATGTGCAACCCCATCCAAATCCTCTGCTGGAATCTCACTATTTCACCACTTATACTCCTGGAGCGTGAAACAGAAAAGCCAGTCCTCCTGTCTCTTTATTCTAAGTGTTTAATACAGATTCCATGGACTTGGTCCATAACAATATGGGCGTGGTCTTACATCAGTCCTTTTACTAATTTCTCATCATCTCCCTCATCCTTGTCCTTTAGTGATTGTTCCAGACCTTCTCTTCTTATCCTCGTACTCTCCTGTTTGGTATATTGGTAAGTAAAAGAAAGAAAGAAAAAAAAGGTCCTAGTGTGACTCATATCTTCATGGTTTATTTACTACCTGGAGGATTTTTGAGGCTATGAACATTGTTTTATTTTTTGCTGTATCCCCAGCACCTAGCACAGATACATGTGTGTATCAGGGCCTGTATGTATAAGCTCTCTGATGCTGCTATAACATGTAGTTCCCCAGTCAAAACTAAGCATTATTAAAGCAGCATTTTGGACAGGGTTTAAATTACCTGGCCCTTGACTTTGGGAATTGGAATTTTGTCTACTGCAATCGTTTGGGGGACCTTCCAGTAGAGATTTATAATTAAAATGATATCATCCAGTAAGGCTTTTGTCACAGGGCTTCTAAAAACAATAAAAGGATTGTCTGAGGCAGAATCTGCACTGTGGAATGAGAATTATATATGGTTTACTATAAAGTAAACTTAGGCATAATTATATGTTGTGAACTACAAACGCACAGTGGGATTCTGAGATTAATTTCCAATCACTCCTCACCACGGATTGGTGAAAATCCCAGCCAAGTGTGGTGAAGGAAGTGTCTCTGTTTCTGCCCGGTTTGGAGGTATTGTCTGTGCGTTCGCTGCTGGTCTCATATCCCAACTTCCAGCTGCTGCTGCTCCACATCAGTCACTGCAGAGATGTTCAGTTTTTCATGCCAGGATTTCTCTGTCAGGATTTGTGTTAGTAATTGCAGAGACTTCGTAGGTTCTGTTTGCAATCATACATAACTCAGATTTTAAATTAAAAAGGTAAAAATGGAATAATTTGGAAAAACGTTCACAGAATATCAGAATTAAAAGGAGATACTTAACATGATGAAGTCCAGGAACAGCAAATAGTTTTCTATCCCAGCTGCCAGCCCTATCAACACCGTGTCTAGGCCTTGCCCGTGAGAATGCAGTGATCGTCTGGTGACGTTGGCCACAAGCAAGCGAGGAAGGGCAGCGTGGCCTGAACCGCATACTTGCCCTCCTTGCAGAAAGGCAGGGATGGCCCATGGATGAAGGGAGGGCAGCCATCAGGTTGAAAGTTTTTTAGGAAAATGGAAATTTAGTGGCAGAAATAGTGTTTCTTTTACTATCAATTGACATTCAAAGTCACTTTCAAACCAAGAAGGCTAGTAGCAAATTGAAATATAGGAGTGAGAATGCCTGGCCCAGACATGGATGGTGTGGGGCAAAACAGGGGTAGATCCAAATGAAACAATCAACTGCGACTCAAGCTGATTTCCAGCCTGTGAGTGTCAGCAGGCACAACGGTGGGGGTTTGGAGAGAAACCATCCAGCTGCCTCCTGCCTTGGACCAGGTGCAGCAAACTTTATGGACCAGACATGTTACAAGAATCTGGCTCTAAACAGATTTCTGCAAGCCCTCTCTCAACCTCAGCAGAAGGGAAGTTGCCACTCCCTGACAGTAAATCAAACTGGATCTTGGAATACAAAATGTTGGAGACGTTTAAAAAATTATAATTGAAAAAATTGAAATTTAGGCCAGGCGCAGTGGCTCAGGCCTATAATCCCAGTACTTTGGGAGGCCAAGGGCTGATCACTTGAGGTCAGGAGTTTGAGGCCAGCCTAGTCAACATGGTGAAACCCTGTCTTTACTGAAAACACAAAATTTAGCCAGGCGTGGTGGCACACGCCTGTAGTCCCAGCTACTTGGGAACCTGAGGCAGGAGAATCGCTTGAACCTGGGAGACGGAGGTTGTAGTGAGCCGCAATTGCACCACTGCACTCCAGCCTGCGCAAGAGAGAGGGACTCCATCTCAAAAAATAAAATAAAAAAAAAAATTAAAAAATTGAAATTTAAAGAAAAGGAGAGAACACTGTTTAACCATAAATAAATATATATATGACCACAAAGAGTTACAATGTAAATTATTGTGTATTAATCAAAATAAACCAGTGGGGTAAAAAAAGATAATGCAACTTGTAAATTGCCTGGCTCTCTAAGTTTTGCTGCTAGAAGTAAAATATAACATTTCTAATTTAAAAATTCCAAGCTTAAAACTAAAATGTTCAATTATAAGGACTTTAAGTAAGTAACATATAATAATGATGAATGGAAAGGTTTAGAACAACATGGGGAAATGCTTGATAGTATGTTAAGTGAAATCACAGTATTGTAAACACAGGATGATCAAACTAGAGGAAAAAGTGTTTCACTGGAAAAAGCATCTTTATCCTTTCTGGAGTAAGAAAGAGTTAATATTGTGTATTATATGTAGCTATATCATTATGTCTCTCTCTTTTGGTGTTTTTGTTTATCTATCAGGCACTCAGAAATATAAACAAAATTTGCACTCAGGAGCCGTAACCATGGATAATTTTTGTCTTTTGGCAGTTTTTATTACATCATTCCTTCCTGTTTATAGTAGCAATATTAGAAAAGAGATAAACAGAAGTAAAATAACATTTATAATTCTCCCCTGGATAGATAACATTTGGCGCTTTCTTTCCAGACAATTCAATATGCAGATAGACACACAAGTGCATTTATTTTATAACACTGGGATCATACTCTGCATCTGGTGAGTATTTATAAAGATCGACCTTGCCCTGGCTGGTGCCATCCTAGTCCCTGGGGGCTTGTGCTCGCCTCTGGGTGGAAGTTCACAGGCAGGCAAATCACAGAGCTGCAGCCCAACCAAGTCTTTATGTTGCCTCTATAAGATGTTAAAGGTAAAACAAGGGAAGGTATAACGTGCTCAGTTTCTGCAGAGGCAGGCCCCTTCCCCTGTAATCTGATGAGCTCTTTGCTTTTATCCTAGAAAAATACAGCAAAGTTCAGGATGGCCCATCGGAGCTCTTGCCCTTGCCAAATGGTGTGTGGACAGGAAAATGTCAAGTGTCTGCTGGAAGCACTTGACTGGGAAGAGGCATTCATCGTCCCAGCACCCTCAGGGACAAGGGGTGCCAGCTGGGCTCCCCTGCCCTCCTGTTGCATGACACGGTCTCTGATACCGGGCCACCCGCTCCATGCCCAAGTTGCGTCCCCTCCCAGGGGCACACTCTCTGATGCTACTATGGCAGGCATGGGGGAGACATGGCAAAGAGAAACCGGAGGATCTGTACTTTTCCCTGAGGCTTTTGCTCCCAACCAGCTGCAGAGAGAGTGTGAGAAGGAGAGTACCCAGGCCAGGCACGGGAAGCAACTGAGAGACTCTGTATTTGTCTTCTGGGCTATTATGACAAAGAACCACAAACTGGGTGGTTTAAATTTATTATTCCACAGTTCTGGAGGCCAGAGGACCACAATCAAGGTGTTAGGAGAGCCACACTTCCTCTGAAACCTCTTGGGGGGTGGCAGGGGGATCTTTTCTTGCCTATTCCATGGTCACTCCAGACACCCTTGGCTTGTGGCAGCATCCCGCCCATCCCCACCTCCACTTCACACGGCCGTCTTCTCCCTGTGATTGTGTCTTCATAAGGCACTGTGTGTGTGTGTGTGTGTGTGTGTGTGTGTGTGTCCCAATTTCCCTCATTTTATAAAGACACGATCATATAGGATTAGGGCTCACCCTTAGGACTTCATCTTGACTCCATGAGCAAAGACCCTGTTTCCCAACAAAGTCATATTGATTGGTACTGAGGGTCAAAACTTCAACATGTCTTTTTGGGGGACACAATTAGACCCTAACAAGCCCTATGAGGGTTCAAGAGGACCAATGCTCTTTCACTATGTCAGATGTATGTGGAGGGAGTGACTAAGTAAGACAGACAAACTATTTTAAAATCCTACCTCTGCCCCCCAACACACCTCTCCAGCCCTCATAGAACCTTCCTTGGAGGACCCATGGTACCTGTAGCTTTGGAAAAATCACTTGACTTCTCGGGGCCTCTGTTTTCTCATTTATTAATTGAGCTAATGCAGTGACTCTCAAAGTGGGACCTGAGTATCATTCTGATGACTATGAAGTGACCCAAGCACGCAAATCTTTCCTGTGGTTCCTCCAGGTGGGTCACAGAGGTGGCCCCCAGACTTTACTTCTTATGTGCAAGTAAAGCCTTTAACCCACAAAAATTTGGTATTCATAAACTAAAATTAGTGTTCCTGGGATTTACTGAGGACTCCAATTTGTTATTCTACACTATACTTTATGTAGTTGGAATTTCCCCAAGATTTGGAAGAATGCTATTTTGTTAGCTCTTCAGCAGTTGTTTTGAGCTATCATGGTTTTCAACCGCTTTTATTCATACTTTATATTTATAAATTACTATTGGTGTTGTGCCCTCATTATCCATTGAGTCTGGTGAGAGTTTAGGGTTGTCCTAGAATGGGTAGTAATAAGTATTTACTTTGATAATTTTGGGCTTTTATTATAAAATTGTCCGATTTCTAGACATTATATGTAAACGAACTGCAGTTGAATAATTCATCACTCATGTACCCCTACTGCTAAGGGAGGTGTATACATGATCCCTTTATATTTTGCTTGTATGGTGGTTTGCCCAGGACTGAGAAGTTTGCCGGAATGTAGAATTTTCAATGCTAAAGCTGGGAGAATCCTGAGCAAACTCCCATGGTAGGTCACCCTATTATAGAAGGACACTTCATTGGTGGCTTCCTTGCTGGTGAATTTGTGCTATTTTCCTCACTTTCGTCTTGCAATCAAGGTTAGCATAATAAAATTAGTAGGGTTATTTTGAGATCATGGGGCATTCATTTATAATATAAAATCAAGTGTACAATGGCAGATTTTTCTTTAACATAAATAGGAAGTGAACCATGTATATTGCCTGCTCAGCAGGTTTAGTGCAACATGTCTGTTTGGTTCCTCTGCAATCCTCCTTCCCATAAGCCCCACCCCTATAATTACCAAACTCAGGAGACAGGGGGAACTGGTGAGACATTGTGTCCTTTGGCCCCACTCAAGTGGATATAGTCAAAGAAGTTTAGGAACCCCTGGGTTAAGGACTCCTAGACTGCCCTACCCCTTACAGCTTGGGGCTGCAGATCCACCCTGACCGTGCTCAAAATTCTAAGCCAATGCAGAGTCAGAAGCAGCTCAGAAGCTTCCCCGGAGGTCCTTACTGAGAATTCCCTAATGGGCAGGCAGTTCCTCCTGCCCTAGGAAGATTTGTGTATAGCCTCCTTTGCATAGTGTCCACTATGAATTCTTTTATCTGGCTCCATTGCATAACAGGAAGGCAGGAGAGGAGGACAGAAAGCTGCTGCTTATTTTCATGCTTATCTCCAGTTGTCAGAACTCTCATTAGGGGCTTTTTGCTTTGGACTTAATTTACCTTAGTCCTCACATCAATGCTGTGATGTATGACTGACCCTACTTTGTAGGTCTGGAACCCGGCTGCCCTGACCTGGCTCACCTCGAGCCCTGGTCTCCCCTCCACGCTCCCTCAGCCCCTGAAGTACCAAGGAACCCAGGACTCCACTCACCTGAACAAAGGTCACTTGAAAACTGGGAAAGGGACAGAAGCTTTAAAAAGCCCAAACAAACAAACAAGAGGTTGACAATTTAAAAATAAAACCAACACAAACTCAGCCTGGAATGGAAGCTCCTGATGGAGTAATCCTTAGAATTCATCGCCCACAATTTACCCCAAATCCTGGGTGACCCCTCCTCCACTGCTCAGACTGTTCTTAGGTACAGCTGCTTCACAGGGCATCGTGGCCCTGTAATAGATGACTAAACCATCAGTGGGAGGCATCTTTCCCTACATACCATCTCTTTTTCCCGGCTCAGAGTGTCTTTTCTAACCTAAGAATGTCCTTGCTTTACATTTCCAGGGGGTCGTCCTTAACAGTGGGTAGGTAACCCTGTGGCGACCTGATTCCTGCTCAGCTGTGAGCTTTTTCTGTCCCCTGGTGGGGGACAGACACTCAGCATTCCAGACAGGGTTAGTGGTGGGACTTCTATTTATTTAACTACTAATCCTACTTATGTGAAATTAATTTGCTCTCCTATTATAACTCACCTTGCTTCCTGCCCTGACCGGCTCCTGTAATTGACACCTGGCTGCTCCATTGTGCTCCTGCTTCCTGGGCTAAGGGGCAGCGGTTGGAAGCCAAGTCTTGGAGTGACTCACATTAGGAGGCTGCTCTATACAGAAGAGAGGATTGCTCATTATAGACTGAGGAGGGTTACTGTAAAAACAGCGGTGGTGTTTTTTTCTCCTAATAACCGGTTCCCCTTTAGGCTAGCCCTTTCCAAGGAAGTTTGTGTACTATTATTAAACTTCTTCCTAACTCCAAATATGGGCTGCTCCAGTTTCTGCAGCGTGCAGATGAGTCTCTGGCTTCTGTAGTAGAAATCCAGGCCCAGGTCCCCATCTGCCTCGGTCCTTGATGAGATGCAGGTCATCCACAGTCCCAAAGCAGGTAGAGGTGTCCGTGCTGCCCCAGGGGACAATACCTACAAGGTGTTACAAACACCTCCAGCCAAAAACAGGTGCTGCCACTAAAGCTTCCCAGATCCAGGTGCCATGGCCAGGATCCCTCTTCTGTCTGTGGCAGAGGTGAATGAGGAGCTGTTTGCATTGAGGCTGCAGGGGACATGGCTGTATTATGGAGATGAGAAGGAGGCACGCTGGCCTCTGTTCATGGCCCTCCACTGAGCACCTGGGCTTGGCAGACAGAGGGGTGTAGTAGTCTGAAGATCTGCCTCTAGCCTCCAAGTGAGAAGCTCCCACTCCCAACTCATGTCCATCTCTCAACTGCTCATTTGAGTCCTTGGGAGAGGGCGAGGGGAGGTGGGGAGGAGGAAGCCCAAGAGTTTGTCCCCTGGCGTCTGCCAACACTGCAAATGTGGCCACTTTAACAGGCTAACAGACTGGACGTCCTCCCATGTGTGTAAAAATCCCCAATACCTCCTCCAGCAAACTCCATATTGGCTGTAGAATGAAGGCCACCTTCTGCCCGGCATGGCGTCTGCAGCTTGACCTTCTTATCCGGCCTTATTCTCGCCTTTGCTCTTCACAATCCTCATCCCGTCCGACTGTGGCTCTGAACTCTCTGCCCATCCCTCCATCCCAACTTTGTCACATGGTGCCCAGAAGACCCTGAATGCCCACCTTATTCTTGTCACTCCTCATGTCTAGCGCATCCTTGACCCCACTCTAGCTCAGTCTCCTCGGCTGTGAGAAATACTTCCTGACCCTACCACTTAACAGGCAGCTTGTCTCTCCGAATTCCACTAGTGTGCTCACACAGATTCATGCAGCTGCAGTTGTTAATAATTCTTACATGAGTGTTCTTTGTCGTCCTCCACTAGACTGTAAATGCTTTGCAACAAGGAACCGTTCCTTAACATTCATGTATAGCCCTACACAGGTGGCCAACAATTGATGCAACTTGATGACCCTACAACCAGTTGTCCACTAGGTGTGTCCACAGTGTTGTTTCTTGCTTAGAGCATGATTTTTGCTGTCAGAAGGACCTCAGTTCAAATCTTGACTGTGTCAACTACCAGCTCTGTGACCTCAGGTTTAGCCTAACTGTGTTTGTTTCCTCATCCGTAAAAGGAGAGATGTACAGTAATCGGCCCCCGGGTTTACTGTAGATTTAAATGAAGTAAAGCATGGGAAATTCTTGCTTGGCGCAGTACCTGGCATGAAATCAGGGCTCACTAAATAGCAGCCATTATTATTATCGGGTTAGTTTTGGGGCTGGTGCCTCTGCTACAGTGAGTCTTAACAAACATCAAATTAATGGAGATAGATCCTGGTTTTAGGGGAGGCATCCTAGAGAGAATGTTGAAGTGAGTTTTGGAAATCCAACAAGGAGAGAAATCAGAAGTTAACCCAATTGCATTTCTCCCAACTTTTCAACAGCCTTCAGGCATACTCATTTTTAGCTGATTCTCCAGATATTGCTAGAACTTTTCCCAGAGGCAGATGCAGAGTGACTGTGCAGACTGAAAAACAGTGCTTGTCACCTGACCTTAAACGTAACAAACAACCCCTGAGGAAGGTAGCTCCAATTACAGTCATGAAGTTGGAGGAACCCTTTCAAGGCAGATTGATTTACTGGACCAGAAATACAGCTCAACATCCCACACACAGATCTCTGCCTTTGGCAAACTGCCCTGCCTGCTTCCTTCTCTCTTGCCCTGGCGTATTGATCTGTGTGTGTGAGCTGGTGTAGTTTATTATATAGGGTTGTGTGTGTGCGTTTGTGTGTGCCATGGTCCCAGGATGGAAGCTCCCAGATTGGGGGCCCTCTCATTGAGTGATGTCCAAAGCCTTAATTGAAGGAAATCTTGCTCCATTTATTTTTGTGGTGGCTTTAATTTCATCCCCCTGCTTCAGGTGGACATAGAATGTTCCAGAAGGCCTCTCACTGTGTCTGATTCCTGTGCTTCTGAATGTATGTAGTAACATGTTTTTGTATAAGGAAGGAATAAAACTAGTTTTTGTTGTGTGCCTTGTGCCAGACAAAAAAATTACCATCTCCATGAGTCACATAAGAAATGGAGACTCGGAAGCATTAGGAACATGCCTAAAATCCAATGCTGGTAGAGCCAGGATCCAAACACAGGTGTGTCTGACTTGATGCCCTCTGTCATGGTGACTCCGGGCTTGGCCCTGCTGGGAGATGGATGCCCAGCCACTATGGGAGTGAAGTCCAACTCATAGGGTCATTTTGAATGGGAAGACTTTGAAATCTAGGGGCATAATTTCAATTCATATCATCGTATTTTGCACCCATCATGTGCATGGCTATGTGGCCTTCTCCCTTATATTAGTTATTGATTGCTGTGTGACAAATTAGTACAAACTTGGTGGCTTTAAACAACACACATTTATTATCTCACAGTTTCCACTGTTCAGGAATCTAGGCACAGCTGGACTCCCTGTTCAGGGTGTCACAAGGCTATACTCACAGTGCCGGCCAGGCTATGTTCTCATCTGGAAGCTCAACTGGGGAAGCATCCATTTCCTTGCTCACATGTGTTGGCAGCATCCGTTCTCTGAGGTAGTAGGTCTGAGAGCTTCAGTCAGCTAGAGGCTACTGCAGTTACTTGCCACATGGGGTTTTCAGCAGGGCTACCTGCCTCTTCACGGCCAGCCAGGAACTGAAATTCCTGCACGATTACACTGTGTGTGATATAATCACATACATCCTTTCACCTTTGTCATATTCTGTTGGTTAGAAGCAATTCATAGACCTTACCAACCCTTGAGGGGATGGGATCACACAAGGCCATGGGCACCAGTAAGCAGGGGTCCTGGGTAGGGGGCACCCTACAGGTCTGTCCACCACATCCCTCTTTCCCTTTCTCCTCTTCTCCTTCCTTACCCTCTTTCTTCATTTCCCCTTTCAAGTCTAGCCTCAGACATAGGGCTTTGCTAATAAATATGAGCTTTAGAGTAATGATGTTAATAAGTGACATCACCATGTTCCAGGCGCTAGTTTTTTTAACTTTCTATTGAAGTATAATATACATACAGAAAGCTGCAACATCCTAAGTGTAGAAATCAATGAATTCTTCAGAAACTGAACATGCCTATGTAACCATCACACAGATCAAACAGGTGGATATACTGCTAGCACCCTGAAGCCCTTCTCAGTCTTCCTTCTAGGCCTTAACACCCTCAATGGTGAAATTTTTTTCCAATATAGTGTCTCATTCTGTTGCCCAGGCTGGAATGCAGTGGTATGAGCATAGCTCACTGTAGCCTCCAACTCCTGGGCACAAGTGATCCTCCCTCCTCAGCCTCCCAAGTAGCTAGGACTACATGCATGCACTACCATGCCTGGCATTTTTTTTTTTTTTTTTTTTTTTAGAAATGAGGTCTTGCTACATTGCCCAGGCTGGTCTTGAACTCCTTGACTTAAGCAATCCTCCCACCTCAGCCTCCCAAAGTGCTGGGATTACAAGTGTGAGCCACTGTGCCCAACCAAAGGTGAACTTTTAACAGTATAGGAACTATTAATTTAGACTGTTTCTGTACAATTTATAAGCAGAATCCTACAACATGTATTATTTCATTTCTGGTTTCTTTGACTCAATATAGTTTTGTTGCATGTGGTTCTAGATTGTTCATTCTCATTGCTGAATAGTAGTCCATCATGTGAAAGTACTGCAATTTACTTATCCATTCTACTGTCAGTGGGCATTGGGGTAGCTTTCTGGTTGGAGGTATTACAAGTAGTGCTGCTAGCAGCAGCCTAGTATGTATCTTTTGGTGAATACCAGTAAGCATTTCTGCTTGGTATATCTGGGAGTGGGTGTGCTGAGTCACACAGTGTGCATATTTTGTGAGCTGTGTTTATGTATATACAATCCTCACATCCCTCTATGCGAGGCAACATCATCCTCTTTATACACAACAGCCTTCTGGGTCAGACCTACACTTTCTCCATGGGGCCTGAAAGATCAGACAGGAAGGAAGGCCGACAGGTGCAGTGTAGAAAGTGTAGGTTTCACCTATCTTTTCACTGTTGACAACCTTCTTTTTTTTTTTCTTAAGAGACACATTGTTTTGAAGACTTCTGCATACCAATCAAATGTCCTTTGCTTAGTCTCATTTAATTCCTCTTGTGATTCTCTTATTAGTCAAAGACATATATAGCCAGCTGCAGAGCTGCTGGTCTGATAATCTACATAACAGCATTGACTAATTTCAGATAAAACCAGACAAAATCCAGGTTCAGGTCCACCTTGGTCACCTCCTTACAAGAACACAGGATTTTTGTTGGGCTGTGGAAACACTAGAAGATGCCACCCTTTCCCTTTGTGATGCTGCAGGGACCTTAGATGACTAAAGACGCCACGTCTCCACTGAGGATCTCTTAGACCGAGACCAGGTCTGAAGCGCTCTGACTTATGGCCAATCAATATATATCAATGCATAAGCCATTCACACACCATTTTGACCAGGCACAGGCCATCATTTTTAAACAAAAATTCAAAGTCCCATCCAGTTACTTTGGGCTGGTTCTTATGCTAAGATAGGTTCCATGAAGGTAGTGAGGAACATTTTCCAAGCTGCTGCCAAGTGGTCAGAAAGACTTCAGGCTACTGCTAGCAGACTGTACTTTGGGGTATACTTTGTTCTTTCCCATTTATCTCTCTGTTTCTGTCCCTCCATCTCTGTCTTTCTCTCTGTCTCTGTCTTTCTCTGTCTGTGTGGGTAAGTATGTTTTTTATAGTTAGTGTATATAATGTATATTTACATATATGAGAGATCCGTCTACCCATCTATCACCTATCAACAAAATTCAGGTCCCATTATATCTTACTTTTTATTAGCATATTTTTTCCATGTGATAAAAGAAAAGTACATTCAAAAATGTAACTTTTAAAGTTATTGTTTGATATTCTATCACGTGCCGTTACCATGATTAATTTAACTAATTCTCTATTTTGGGACATTTGGGCTGTTTTCAGTATTTTGCCATTGCAAATAATACTGCATGAATATCCTTCTACCTAAATCCTCAGGGACATTTCTGATATTTTCCTTAGGCTAAGTGATAAGATGCAGAATAACCCACAAAGCACACGGATGTTGGCTTTTGAGTCTCATGATCAAATACAAATTTATACCGCTGTCAACAGCATAGAAGAGCGTCTTTTTTGCCCACACCAATAATTTTCTACACAAATATTTTTTCTCAATTTTATAGGTAAAGCATGATCATTTGGTTTTCATTGCATTTAACGGATTCCTGGTGAGTTTAAATATTTTTTCAGGTTTGCTGTCCATTTGCGTTTCTCCTTGCTTTGCATTTTGCATTCCTTTTTCTCATTTCATGTGTCTCTACTCCCTCACAGAATGACATCCTGTGCTCAGCAGGTCTCTTTTCCCCTCATTCCAGATGTCAGGGCAGGAGTATTACAAAGGTCCCACAGAAGAACTTGGCGATTGTCACCTGCCTTGCAAATTGAATGTATGTTAGAAAGATGCATGCTCACAAGGCTCACAGCTGGCTTGGTCAGCCACATCTGTCATTCCTCCCACCAGGAAGGCCAAATTCCTCCCAGAGCTGTAAACCTCACATCTCACTGAGTCTCTGGACACCATCACCCAGGGGCTGTGAAATCAGGAGGGCCCGCTGGTAACGGCTTAACCAGCTGAGGTTCCAGTGCACTTCAGGGGTTTACAGGACTGTGCCTCGAAGGAAGTGTTCCCTGCTGCTCTGGGGAAACAGGCAATTGTAAATCAGGTAACAATGAGGCCCTGGCTTATTTATCCCTCTAAAAGTTTTACATATTAGGGCCAGCAAGGGACACATTTGTCCAGTTCATGGCTGATTTGCAGAGTCAGCACTTTAGGTAAGACCAGCCCGCCTTGCTCGGCGGAGTCGGCATGTGCTGGGGGCTTGGAGGAACCAAGGCACCCTGTAGTGCTGAGGACTTATCTTGTCTCTTGGTCTGGAATAAATGTCATCTTTCAGAGACATGAGACACAGGATGAGAAGTCACCAAACAGTGGGAAATTCTTCCTCTTGGTGCTAAAGATGCTTTTTACCCTCTCTCCCTGGCCTCCTCCAAATTCCTCCTCCTTTACAGGGAACATTTGCCTGGAGAACAGCCGCACCCTTGTGATCCCAGAAATGATAGGGAACCATTAAAACAGGAACAGTGACGATAAAAGCAGCTTTTGGGCCTTTGGCTTATACTAATTAGCAATCAAGGCCAAAGCTGAACCCAATGTCGCATAATAAATTATGACACATCCTTACAAGAGAATATTAGGCAGCTATTAAAAATAATGTTTTCAAAGAATTTTTATGGCACTGAAAACTGCTTATGACATGAAAACTGCTTCATGAAATGAAGGAAAGATGTAAAGCCCACATACAGAACACGGAATACCAATGACCTGAAAGACTACCTGGAAATATTGTAAAATGGGAACTGCAATTATCTCTGCAGGAAAAATTATGTGTGCATTTTATGTTTCTTTCTTATTATATTTTAAAAATTTCCTACATTAGGCATTTGTAACCTTTGTTTACCAAAATAAATAAAGTTTTTTTTTGTTTGTTTCTTGTTTTTTGTTTTTTTGAGACAGAGTCTCTTTTTGTTGCCCAGGCTGGAGTGCAGTGGCACTATCTCGGCTTACTGCAACCTCCACCTCCTGGGTTCAAGCAATTCTCCTGCCTCAGCCTCCAGAGCAGCTGAGATTACAGGCGTGTGCTACCATACCCGGCTAATTTTTTTTTTTTTTTTAGTAGAGACAGGGTTTCACCGTGTGAGCCAGGATGGTCTCGATCCCCTGACCTCGTGATCCGCCCACCTCAGCCTCCCAAAGTGCTGGGATTACAGACGTGAGCCACTGCGCCCAGCCAAAAATCATTATTATTTTTAAAGACCAAGTCTGATGTGAGCTGCCCCAGGCCTTTGAAGATTTTCTGTGTTCATTTCTCCCTCCCTCCCTCCCTTCCTTTCTCCTTCCTTCCCTCACTTTCTTTGTTCCTTCTTCTCTTTTTCCCTCTTTCTTCCTCCCTCCCTCCCTTTTTTTCTCTCATTCTTCTTCCCTCTCTCCCTGCCTTCCTTCTTTCCTTCCAGAAAACCAGCAATATTGACCAAAAACAAATTTTCAACAAGATCAAGAAGTTGATGGTCCTGATGCTGAATGAGGGAGGGGGCTTGGCTACTTTGGAAAAAGCCTGGGGACCCAAACATTGTTCTGCACTGTCCTGGTCACAATGCTTCTAGGGGGCTAGTTTCAATTCGGGGTGCCAGGTTAAAAAGTATACAGAAAAGATCACCTTCTGCAGAATACAAAAATGACAAAAATATCTTCATCAATAAAAGCCGCAGCAGCCGCTCCACCATGTACTGAATGCTTATCATGTGCCAGATACTGGATGGAAACATGATCTATTGTTTGATGTGAGCTTTAAAACAACTCTTTTACAGCTGAGAAATCTGAGTTTACCAACATTAAGTAATGAGGTAGATCTATTTGAACCTGTATAAATTTGCCCAGGAAATGGAGGAAGGGAAGCTTTCCCAGGGAAGATCCTGCCTCATCTGCAGATGGGATGGCTTGGACTGTGGCCTTGACTGCCGGAACTGGAGAAGCTGGCTGGGAGGGCTGCATTAACACGGGAACTCTGGATGGATTTTCCTGGACAAGAGTGACAATTCAACTCTCTTTAGAATTATAAAGGTTTATATTGAAAGGTGTTGGTGATGCAACAGACTTAGCTCATGGGAGGCAGAAGGCTGAATGCTCTGGAATCAGGAAGACTGGGCTCCCAGACGGCCTCAGTGGAATCCACTTTGCAGTCACCCTTGGCTGCTTTTTGCTTGACTGGAGGATTCTGTGGCTTGAGATGCCCAGCATTGTTCAGGACCATGGCCCCTGAGGGTGACTCTGTGGATCATGGGGAAATTGGGTCCATTCTTATAGCTTGCCAGGAATGTGACAGCAGTTGACTGGGCCTCACCTGGGCAGTCCTCCAATTGTTGGTAGTGGGGGTCCCAGGCAAGGACAGGGGGATGCTTGGATCAGACTCTTCCACTGGTTAGATGGACTGTTTTTTGTTTTGTTTTGTTTTGAGATGGAGTCTCTGTCACCCAGGCTGGAGTGCAGTGGCACAATCTCGGCTCACTGCAACCTCTACCTCCTGGGTTCAAGTGATTCTCTTGCCTTAGCCTCCCAAGCAGCTGGGATTACAGGTGCCCGCCACCACGCCTGTCTAATTTTTGTATTTTTAGTAGAGATGAGGTTTCACCATGTTGGCCAGGCTGGTCTTGAATTCCTGACCTCAAAGTGATTTGCCTGCCTCAACTTCCCAAAGTGCTGGGATTACAGGCATGAGTCACCATGCCTGGCCTTTAAATGGACTGCTTCTTAGCTGGTGTAAGAACTGTGAGTACCCCCAGAGAAGTCTATCCCACCAACTAACACAGAGAAAAAATACAAGCAAAATAATCTGTATGAAATATTAGTTTTAATAAAACAGAACCAGTCCATGTATGGAGGCATGGGCATAAGGTAACTTGGACTAAATGTAACTCATACGTTTTTTCTAAAATAATTTCTTGAGCATTGTGGTGGCCTTCTGTACTAACCCGAAGCTGAACTTCCTGGGAAGCTGATCCAATGGAGCACTTGGAATTCAGGGGTGGAGTCTTCTTCCTGGGTCAGAGCTGGTTCAGAGTCACATGCTCTTGAGGTCCCTAAAGGCCACATGTGCTGCATTTCGCCCAGCAGCTCCCATCACACCTCCTCCTGGAAGGGAATCTCCTATGAACCAAAGCTCCCCTCAAAAACCCGCCAGGGTGGGGGTGGGGACAGGGCTTACAGAGATCCAGCAACAAAGCAGAGTGGGGCTGGTTAGAGGGGTGCGGGAGCGTGGGCACTGGAATCACCTAAGACAGCCATTCAATAGATTCTGGCTCCCTCCAGGCTTCCTGCACCAAAGGTCTGGGGAGGGGCCAGGTCCACAGCCCACTGTCTCAACGGCTGAGGGTGGACATGCTGGATGGGCAGACGCTTAGTAAGCGAAGTTAAAATTTCAGAATAAGTGGCTGGGGGGAGGGGACGATGTGTAAGCCCAGACTCTTTCCAGGGGACCAAGTCCACACAGCTGAGAGAAAGTGTGCATAGCAAACGACAGCCTCAGCCAGCTCCGTTAGGCTTGAAATGTGCACAAGAAAGAATTGTAAAGTTGAAGAAGTTAACTTTATCCATCCTTCCTGGTCTAAAATATGGATGGAGGCCTCTAATCCCAGCATTTTGGGAAGCTGAGTTGGGAGGGTCACTTCAGCTCGGGAGTTCGAGACCAGCCCGGGCAACCTAACAAAACCCATCTTTACAAAAGAATAAAAAATTAGCCGGGCATGGTGGCACACACCTGTAGTCCCAGCTACTCCAGAGGCCGAGGCAGGAGGATCACTTGAGCCCAGGAGGTTGAGGCTTCAGTGAGCTGTGATCATACCACTGCACCTCCAGCCTAGGCGATAGCGTGAAACCCTGTCTAAATATATATATGGATGGGGAATTTAGGGACATGGGTCTCTCACAACCCCGCATTGGAATGTGGTGAGATGCCTCCACCAGGATGCATCCCCAGGCCTCCTGAAGGGGAGGTGTGAGCTCAACTGTGGGCTGTGGTCAGCCTGGTGGAGGCAGCGGCTGGGTGCTCACCTGTGCATGGAGAATTCTGAACACAGGGCAGCTTCTTATGTTGGGAGTTCCCTGCTCCCCTTCCTCTCTGCCACCTTCATTGCTTAACTTCCTCCTTCTCCAAGTCTCTGGCCTCCAGTGAGCCCTCCCAGTCCCCACAGGGTAGTGGGACTCCAGGTCACTCACCAGGATGAGCCCCACTTCCACAGAGATACAGGCCCTGGAGAGGGCAGCGGTAGCCAGAATGCAGGGGCACGGGGCGGGCGAAGTAGAGCTGGTCCAGGGACATGGCGCAGTGGAATATGTTCTGCAAGGGCAGGGCCACAGTCATTAGCACAGGAGCATTACAGCCTTTCCTGCCCTGGCGGGGTTTCTTCCCCTCCCCTGTTCTCCAGCAAACGTTCTTCTCCTTCCGGGATATTTTCTTGGGTTCTTAAAATGCAGAAAGGAAAGGAGATGAGATGGAATGGGCACACGCCCTGGGGCTGGGAGTGAAGTTTTCCAGAGGCTTTTTAAGGAAGAAAGCAGGGTGGGGAACACGAACTGAACGGGAAAGAAAAGAGGGTTTTGCTATCTACTCTGCATCCCTCTCACTCTGTTAGAAAAACAGAATTGTCTGACTTATTGTGGCGGCTGGCATGCGTCTCTGCGAGAACCCCCTTTTCTGGCCAAGGCATCCACCTGGGCCCGGACCCTGGCGTCCAAGCTCCAGCAGGATCACTGCGAATGGCAGACAAGGGGCAATGGAGCCTGAGCACGGTTCTGCCCCCCTGGCTTGGGTGAGACCAGCCCCAGGCTGAGAAGGGAGGCAGCATGGGACAAGCGAAGGTCAGACTCAGGGGGCAGGTCTGGACAAGAAGCCTGACGTCTGCTGGGTGTCACCACAGGAGTGTCCCCCCGCTGCCCTCCTCACCTTGCCCCAAACGGAGGCCATCCTCTTCCCTCGAGTCTGCTCCTCCCCATCCTCCTGTGTAAGTGAATGACACCACCTTCCTCCCCCTGGCCTCTGCGCCTGCCCTTCACATCACCTCCACCCTGACCCCCACGTGCACACTGTTACCAAGGCTTCTCAAGTCTGCCTGCCCCATGCCTGCTGTACCCAGCCATTCCCTTCCTTCCCACTGCCTGGCCTTCTTTCCTCTATACCTGGACCAGTGCTGTTCAGTGAACATGTAATGGGAGCTACATATGTAGTTTTTGATTTATTAGTAGCTACATTTAAAAAGCAAAAGCAGAGCTGGTTGTGGTGGCCCATGCCTGCAATCCCAGCACTTCGGGAGGCCAAGGTGGGAGGATCACTTGAGCCCCAGAGTTTGACACCAGCCTAGACAACACAGGGAGACTCATCTTTATGGAAAAAAAAAAAAAAAATTAGCCTGGTGTGGTGGTGCATGCCTGTGGGCCCAGCTACTCAGGAGGCTGAGGTGGGAGGACGGATGGCTTCAGCCCGAGGTCAAGGCTGCAGTGAGCCATGATTGCACTACTGCACTCCAGCTTGGGTGATAGAACAAGACCCTATCTCTAGAAGGAAGAGAGGGAGGGAGGGAGGCAGGGAGGAAACAAGGAAGGGAGGAAGGAAGGAAGGAAGGAAGGATGAAAGGAAGGGCAAGCTGATGAAACTAATGTCAATAATATATTTTATTTAGCTCAATATATCCAAAATATTATAATTTCAACATGTAATCAATATATAACTTATTGATGAGATATTTTAAATTTTTTTCTATACTATGTGCATTCTACACTTGCAGCACATCTTACTTTGGCCTCAGATTTTTCTTTAGCTTTTTTTTTTTTTTAATTTTCTTTTTAGAGATAGGGTCTCATTCTGTTGCCCAGGCTGAAGCGTAATGACGCATCACAGATCACTGCAGTCTCGAACTCCTGGGCTCAAGCGATCATCCTGTTTCAGCTTCCTGGGTAGCTGGGACCACAGGTACGCACCACCACACCTGGCGATTTTTTAGGTTTTTTATTTTTGTAGAGATGGGGTCTCACTACGTTGCCTAGGCTGGTCTCTGATCTTTCAAGTGCTCACTAGCTGCAATGAGGCGATTGAGCCTGGCCTCCTATCTGGTCTCCCTGTCTCCAATCTCCAGTTTTTGATAAATTGACAAGTCTGAGGATGTGCTGCTGCCTTGAGAAGGGGGTGCTCTCGCTGAAGAAAGTCAGATGGCAGAGCCAGCATGGTTGTCAAGGCAGAGGGCCACAATCCTGGTGACGTTCTCAGTGGGGGCTGTCCTGCCTGTGTTTCTGAGCCCCCACTAGGGATCCCCCATTCCCTCGATTTGACCGCTTCTCTGCCCTCTCTCAGCCGGGGTCCCTGCCACTGTCCTCCCTTCCTGATGAAAGCTGAGAATGGAGGGACAAGATAAAGCAGAGAGGCCACAGCCAGGAAGTGAGGGTGCAGAGGGAAGGCTATGGTGAGAGAACCCCTAGGCTTATACGCACCCCCCCAGGAAGCCCGAAGATTCTTTCCAAATCTGGTGGTGTGAGGATGTCTCTGCCAACCACAGAGTCCTTGAAGCCAGGGGCATAGACCTCGATGCAATCGAACACTGGGGTGCCAAAAACAGAGAAATGAGATGGTGTTAGGAAGAAGAGGAAGCACTACGGGTGTACAACTCGGCAAATTTACTAACAGTCATTAAATTACACACAGAAATGGGCTTATTTTATCATATGCAAATTATACCTCAATAGGTGAAAAACAAAAATCAGTCCACAAGCAAATGATTAATTCATCCCAAAGGTGCATGGATAGGCCAGTCCAGTCCCCAATTTTCCCCACTTCCCTACCCCAACCTTAAACACAAAGCTGCTTATCTCCTTTTGCATATGCAGCTTTTTTCACCTCTTCACTTTTCTCAAGCTGGGTTTTTGTTTTTTTTTTGAGACGGAGTCTCGCTCTGTCACCCAGGCTGGAGTGCAGTGGCGCAAATTCAGCTCACTGCAACCTCCGCCTCCAGGTTCAAACGATTCTCCTGCCTCAGACTCGTGAGCAGGTAAGATTACAGGCATGTGCCACCACACCCTGCTAATTTTTTTATGTTTTTAGTAGTGACAGGGTTTCACCATGTTGGTCAGGCTGGTCTTGAACTCCTGACCTCAGGTGATCCGCCTGCCTCGGCCTCCCGAAGTGCTGGAATTACAGGCATGAGCCCCCACGCCCGGCCTGCTCAAGCTGTTTCTCTTGTTTGGAATGCCCTTTGCTGCCTGGCCAGCTCCTAGTCATCCTTGGAAACCCAGCTTGACCGTCCCTTCCTTTGAAAGCCTTCCTTGGCTCTCTGGCTTATGCTTCTCCTTTGGTTCATGCAGTCAGCTGTGCTGTAATGACAGGTTTCTTCATTAGTCTCCTCCATCCCTCGCTAGACTGTGAGAAACTGGAGGGTAGGAACTGTGTCTTCTTGGCTTTCCTAGCCCAGTTCCTGACCCCAGCAGTCAACTATGTTGACTTGAGTTTCCCTCGACTATTTCCTCCCTTTGGGACAGCACCTGCAGTTGTCAATCCCGAATGGGGCAGTGAGGAGGAGCAGGCCCAGTCGGGTCGCATGCCCGGCTGTGGCTCTGGAGGCAGAACGTGCAGCTCTCTTTACCTCTGTCTGCATAAGCGTCTCTCTCCTGCTCGTCCCAGGCCTTGCCTCCAGCCAGCGTGTAGGGCGTGTACTGAGTGAAGAGGGAGACTACGTAGCAGCCGGAGGGAGCCAGGGTGGGGTCCAGCGAGGAAGGGATGCAGAGCTCAATTATAGGCCTGTGCGGGCAGGGAGCAGAGACGGCAGGTCTAAAGAGCAGCAGTGCGGAGGGTAGGGCATCTGAGATGACTTGGGACACAGTGGAGGCCCTGAGATGACACCAATCCTGGGCGATTGTCGCTGTACAGCCACAGTGGTTGTCCACCTGCACGGGCTTAGCGGCTGCTAGCGTGGTCCAGAGCACCTGTGAGGAGCTCACCTGGCCCCAGACCCCCGAATGCATGGCCTGTCCTTGCCTGCCTTCATCACACTCTGTGCTCTAACCACAGCTCCCAAATGCAAATGTCTCCAAGGTCCACACAGACAGTGGAGTGTGGAAAGGGGCCAGGCCTAAGACAGCAGGCGCCCAAGCAGCCAGATTTCAGCCAGGCTTTAGTGGCCTGACTGCCTTTTCCAGAGTAGACCAATGGAAGACAGAGCTGCTAGGGCTGCCTCGAGCCCCAGCAGAGCTGTGACCTGCTTCCCACCCCACCACCTTTGCCTGCCACACCTTTTCTACCTGGAGCATGTTCTCCCTCTGATCTCCAAATATGAGTCTCCTTCAAGGCCACGGGAAATGCCCCTCTCCCTGCGTCCCTCAGCTGCAATGTTCTCACTGAACTCGGATGTCCACCAGGGATCTCAAATGTCCCCTGTTCAAACCCCAATGCCTGATTAGCCTCTAAAATCTGCTCCACCCCCACCGCCTCTTCCTCTTTTCAGTAAATGGAGGCATCATTTCACAGTCGCTCCTTTTTTTGACCCACATCCCACTCCCTGTCCAACAGCAAGTCCTGTTGGCTTCACCTTCAAAATACACCCAGTCTTCCATCACTTCTCATCACTCCCCCTGCCCCCACCCTTGTCCAAGCCACTGTCCTCTCTCCCTTGGATTCTGCAACAGTAACCCATTGCAACAGATGCCTTAACTTTTTCTGCATACAGTGTCCAGGTTGGTCTTTTTAAAGTATAAGGCAGGCTCTGTACAAACTTTCCTAGAGTAAGAGCCAGGGCAGTTGACAAGATCCAGCACCATCTGAGACCCTTCATTCCCAGGTGCTCTTTCTTCAGCCACTCTGCCCTCGTCTCTGTGCCTCCTACACAGCAGCACACTCCTGCCCCAGGGCCTTTGCACCTGACTTTCCCTCTGTCTGGATGTTTTTTCCCCCGATACCCATAAGATCTGTATTCTCACTTCCTTCCGGTGTCTGCTCAAGTGCCACGTTATTAGAGAAGCCTTTCCTCCCCTTCCCTGCCTATTTTTCTCCGCAGTGCTCATCATCAATGCTTACTTGTTGATTGTCTTCCTCTCATGGATAGAGAGTCAACGACCTGAGACTTTCTTGGCTTTGCTTGCTGATCTGTGCCCAGTCACTGAACCAAGCCTGGCACAGGATAGAGACTCCAGAATATTTATAAATGGATGAATGAACTTTGCCCTATACCCTTCTCTCCAGGCACACATCTTCTTTACCACATGCTATAAATATTTGTGTACCTGTCGTATCATAAGCTTTGTGTCAGTTTCATGCCCCTGCCCCGCTAATTCTCCCAGCCCGTACCTAGTACAGAGCCCAGCACTGAGTAGGTTTTCAACAGTGTGTGCTGGACGGTGGACAGGATGGAAAGGCGCTTGCTCCTATAGCGCCCCTGCCTGTTCTGGAGGAATGGAAATACAGCTGCAGTGGGAGGTAGGAAATGCTTTTAGAAGTTTTGCAAGAAGGCAGATTATCAGAAAAAGAAAGGCTACGGAGTAGGGGACTCGGTGAGTGCGTGCTCTCTGACGGGCTTTGAATGAGAGAACTTCCTTTGCTCTCCCAGAACACATTTTCTCCTCTTCTTCCCCAGCCCAAACACTTTCCCGGGCAGCGCTCTGCCCCTCTGCCCCTTCCGCTAACCTGAGACGCTCTTCACTGCTTACCTGCCCTCATCCTCAGATTTTTTACCTGGGATGCACTTCCTGTCCTTAGAAGTTAAGTATGGATTTTGGCAGATCCTAAGTCACTGTGAAGGTTGAACGCCAGGCCTGATCCCTGCTGTGCGTGGCATGGACAGCCCTGCCTCCCAGGCCCATGTGGAAGAACATCAGGGGACACAAAGTCCAGGGCCCCTACCTGTGGGAAGGCAGGCCGTCCATGGCATCTTCAAAGGCCTGATGAAGGAGGAGGGTGTCTTCACAGTTCAGGTGGATGGAGCACTGGTGATGCGGCAGCGGCTGGCCCCTGGGAGCATTGGGGGCCGCCAGGAAGCTGGGCAGCCTGTCTACGGCCACTGAGGGACCAAAGAGGAGGGTCAGGTCTTAGCCCCCCAAGGTCCTCCCTCTACAGCCAGCACCCTGCTACCCTCAGTGGCGGACGGGAGTAGGAAAGTATGAGCAAGTGTTTCACCTTCTGACTAGGCTGCAGGGGGACACGGGCTGGAGGTCAGGGAATGGAGATGATGACTGAGTTCAGCTGCCCCCAGCCTGGAGGCTTCTCACTCAGATGGGTCAAAGGAGACAGTGCTGCAATGTGGTGTGCCTCTTACCATTGATCTTGGTGACAGGCGACCGGGTGTCCAGCTGAGAGATTCTCTCCAGGAACTCCTCAGGAAGCCACTCCTGGAAGGAGAAGGCTCCATGAAAGGCCTCAGATGTCCAAGGCCCCAAGGAAGCTGCCTTCTTTCTTTGCTCAGGAAGATCGCTCAGTCGCTCTCTCCAGAAATCCTCTTCATCCTTCAAATCTCAGCCAAAACCACCTCCTCTGTGAAGCCTTCCTAGATCCCCTCCCACTCAGCTCTAACCACTTCTTCCTCCGCACTTGGCCAGCAGTTCTGACTGTGAAATAGTCCACACCTCTCCCTGCTTGCAAAGGGGTCAGTGGTTTGCAGGCCTCTTTTCACTACTGGTCTGTAAGCTCTTGGAAGCCTCAATGATCTCAGAATTGCCTTAACAAGTTTCTTCTTACTGATGTTTGTTGAATTTTGGTAATGGAATCACTCAGAAAAAGTAGTGCTTTGCCCCTAAGAATTGCCCCCAAGAATGGCTGGGAGCTTCATGCGTGTATACATGTTATCATATCTTTTGGGCACAGGGAAGGTCAATTGCAAAAACTGCCCCCAAAGCTCACCCCTCCGTGTTTGCACACCCACGTCTGTGTAACCTTGCAGTGCCCTCACACTCTGACTCTAGGCTTGGCCATGAGACTTGGTTTGGCCAATGCTAGGAAACAGGATGCAAAGAGCTCAAACCATGTGATGCTTGCATGCATGCTTGAGCTTGCCTGCTTTTGCCCTTTGCCAGACCCTGAGAACATGCCTGGACTACTGTGCTGGAGAAGGACAGACACATGGAGCAGAGCCGAGTCCCCCACCCGGTCATCCCAGCAGAAACGGTCCTGGACCAGCCACCACCAGCCAGCTCCCAGGTACATGAAGGAGTCCCGCCAAGATCAGCAGAATTGGCAAGCTGACCCACAGCCGACTGCAGATACATGAGCAAGCCTTGAGCAGCTAAAATCCACCAAGATCAACTGAAGTCTCCAGTTCTGGGTGCCAGTATTTCTTGTTGTATGCCCAGAAGTTGTGTGGCTCTTTGTTAACTGATTAATTAATAATCATGGATAATACAACAGATCGTTGACACAGACAATGGAATTAGAGCTGGTGAGAGGGGAGAAATCAGGAAAGTAGGAAGGTTGTGGAAATAACTCTAGATTGAAAGTCAGACCTGGGTTCTAGCTCTGGCTCTGCCAATGGCCAGAATCTTGGCCACTTCACCTCTCTGGCCCCTTCTCCTCACCTGTGAGGCTTCTTCCCCATTTGCTACCTGCCCTTACCCGCCTGTTTCCCAAATGCAGAGACTTGGCTTTTGCATCTCACACCCTGAAGCAATCCTGGCTCCCTCAATCCCCACAGTTTCCAACCCCTGTTTTGGCAAACATCTAAGCTCCACCCTCCTGCCCACAGCCTCACCTGTGGCGTCAGCTTCAGGAAGGTGATCTGCGGTGATGTGTTGGACAGCACCACTTTGCTTCTCACCTCTGTGCCATCTTCCAGCACAACTCCTTGAACACAGCCTTCACTGTTCACCTGCACCTTCGCCACTGTCTAGAGCCCACCAAAACAAGGCCCCAGAAACCCCAGGAAGGGAAATCCAGGTTAGATCTTGTGGGATTTCCATGGTCTGTGCTGCTCCTAGGCATTCACAGCTTCTTCATCCCAAACCCATCCCACCAAGTTCTGCAGCTTCTCCATGAAACACTCAGCCTCAGTTCAGTGACCAGGGAATTCCAAGGGGGTGGTTAGCCACTAACAGACTGCATGACCTTAGTCTCTTGATTCTGCAACCCACCCCCCCACTGCCCCTCTGTTCATCGGTAAAACAAGCAACTTTCCAAATCTGAGACTTTGTTCTGTCCTGGGATCCTTGCCAATAATTGGGGTGGGGTAGAGGGGCCGTTCACCTTTTCAGTGAAGATGCTTGCTCCATGTGTGGTGGCTGAGCTTGCGATGGCATCAGAGAGGGCACCCATGCCCCCCTGGACGTAGCCCCAGGCCCCCTGCATCCCCTCCAGGCCTCCCATCACATGATGCAGCAGCACATACCTGCGGACAGACCATCTGACTCAGATCCTGGAGGTGGGATCTCATCTCCCCAGAGTTCTAGGTGCAACTGTTCCTTTCCATCTTGATCTTCAGCCCCTCCCTGCCACCATCCAGCCCTTTCCCAGTAGGCTTTAATGAGCTCAAGTTCTTGTAAGAGCCCTTTGCCTTCTTTATACCCTCTCCCCAGCAAGTGTGTCTATGTGCATAGCTTTATTACCAAAAAGAAGGCAACGATGCCCAAACCTGCAGCTCCAGCACTCTCCTGAGCTCCAGCTCCTGTGTCCAGCTACCCACAGATATCTCCATTTGGACCCTTTCTTGGCAGCATCTTAAACCCACCACCTTTTCCCCATTCTCCAGCTGCTTCCCCTTCAACCTTTCCCATCCCAGTGAATGGCACCTTTCAATGGAAGGTTCTGTTTCCAACAGAAACCCAGGTGTCAGCCTTGACCTCTACCATCCTTCCCCATCTACATCCACAAAGCAACACCAACTCAGCCTCCAAAGGGCTTTCAAGGTCACCCCACCTCTCAGCCTCTCTTCTCTTCCTTATGCTGCTGCAGTAGTGCCCCTCATTGGACCCCCTCTCCCACTCTTTCCCTCCTGCAGGTCTTGTCCACATATATCCTGGAGCCCTATCTTAAAGCCCAGCTCTGCTCCTGCCACTCACTTATCACCAATTCCAAGCCTCCCCGGCTTGGTGCTACTCTTAGGGTAATGGCTAGTCTCCTAGCAGGCGCTCCAGCCTCATCCCTCATCCTGTCCCCCTCTCCATACCCCATCCTCCTAACAGAACCTCTCGATTCCCTGGGTGGATCACATGTTCTCTCAATCCCAGCATTTCCCCTGCTGTTCTGTCGGCCTGAAGCCCCTTCCTCCCTCATCTTATGTTTCATTAACTCCTCTTTGTCCTTTAGGTCTCAGATCAAACACCTCTTCCACGTGGAGGCTCTCTGACCCTGACCAGGCTGTGTCCCGGCTGCTCCTCCTAGCATCACACTCACGCCACTTCATCATCATCACTCACTCTGTGTCTCTCGCCCATCAGGACGTCTGCTCCGCTCACTACTGTATCCCCAGCACCTAGCACAGGCAAGCGCTCATCCATATTTGTTGGAAGAATTAATGAAGGAACAGATTATTTAAAGGCACATTTCACAAATGGAGCACTGGTTAAGCCTCCCAGAGATCCGAAGAGAAAAGGGGAGGAGGCCCCAGCTGGAAGATCCAGATTGGCTGGTAGATCACAGTTTGGCCAATATGTGGCAACTGCTGCCAAGCCCCCATCTCCATGGCCCTAGGGGAATTTGGGGCCAGCTTAATATGTGTTGAAAAACCACTTCCGAGGGTGTGCTCATCCCTTGAGAGAAAAGCCACGTTGACAGCTTCTAGCTTCTAGCTTCTAGCTATATCTTCTGGTGCACTGGAAACGGCCCAACTCTTGGCGGCATTCTCCATCCCAACACACCACACACACACACACACACACACACACACACACACCCCTCCATTCCTGCTCCTGGAGGGGCTCATTAAGTCAGACCACACTGCAGGCTTTGCTGTGTCTGACTGCCACCTCTCGGATTGGGCTGTCAGCAAAAACCCTCACTCACAAAGAAAGAGACAGCTTCCTGTCCATCCTGAGGTGTCTGTGTGAGTGTGTACCAGAGCCCAGGGGAAGGAACGGTGGGAGAGAAGGGAGAAAGGGCGTTTGCGGGAGTGGAGAGGTGGAAGAGGGAAGGGAAGAGGAGAGAAAAGAAAATATTAATGTTGAGCTATCAAGCAGGAGGTGGGAAAGAGACTTTTCTTAGTGAAGCAGTAGGGCACAGTCACTAAGAAGGAAGATTTTGGGGAGTCAGACACCTCGAGCTGGAAATCAGCCTTGCCACTTACCAGCTGAGTGGCTTTGGGCACAACACTCCCTTCTCTGAACCGCAGTTCTCAGATGTTGCTCTGAGGGTTAAGTGGATCGTGTATGATGTGCCTGGCTCGGTTCCTGGCTCATTGGGTGAGCTCTGTTAAGTGGCAGCTGTTGTTGCTGCCACTGCCACTGTTGTCCTCATTCTTGTTGGGGAACATGCCCCACTCCTGTGTACCACCTCACCTCCCTCACTCACCCACTCCCCGGAGTGTGGGGACTTGTCATGGCTCCAATCACAGCATCTGTGGCTAGAGTGGCTTTTAGAGGCTCAGACTCAAACCACTGATCCAGCACCTGGACAGCACAACAGCAGAGAGAAGGGCTTAGGGGCTTTGATGGGAGGAGGGCCCCCTCACTGCCTGGTCGGGCCTGAGGCTGGGGAACCACTCACCTTGGTAATGGGAGCTGTGAGGACCTCGTAATATCGGGGAAGCTGGGCTCCTAGGATGCGGCCTACAAGAGAAGATCCACAAAACAGAAGTTGAAACAGGTGACAGGGAAACCCTCCGACCTGGCCTGGGGGATAAAAGAATGGAGGAGGCCAAGACTTCCTGCCAGGAGGTGGTATAGCACAGCCAATGCAGGGACAGATCCAGCTTGAGTCCTGGCCACACCTCTCACCAGCTGCAGCGCCTGGGACACATTTTTAACATCTCTGAATCTGCTTCTTTACCTGTAAAATGGGAATCCTATTTTACACCCCAAGGGCTACGGTGAAGATTAAACGAGCTAGGTAAAGCATTTGCAAGTTCATAGGTACTTAATACATTTAAGCAGTTAGCATTATTTTTGGAAAATTTTAAGCTTGTACCTTATTCCCTTATTTTGAACTCTGGAAGGCCCATATCCTGGGAGGTTGCTGGCATGGCTGATCCATTCCTATGACCCTGATTCAGACCGTTTCAGAAAGAAACTAGGCTTTAAGGCCTTCAGGGTAGAAATCATGGTCTCTAGCCTTACAGCCCCTGGGCCTAGCTTAGTGTTTGGCACATAGTAGTTGCTCAATAAATGTTTTTTGCCTGTTTTTCACACAGAGCTCCTTGGACTGGTTATCTGAGAGGCAGTGTCTACTTTTTGCATTTGTAATAGATTCCACTGGCTCCATACTCTTTGCAATGTATAAATCTGCAGTGCCTCCCAACCCACCACAGCTTGGTTAACCTGCCTGGCTCCTTGGCTCTGGGCTCATCCATGTGATTTGGCCAGCCAGTGGAATGGTTGCAGATGTGACACAAACCCAGATCTGAAACAGGCCTGTACATTGGGGCATGCCCTCTGTGCTTGTGCCACTGATGTGAAAAGTCCACGCCCAGATCAGCATGTGCTTCTACAAGGAAGACGAGAGGTACCTGGAGCAGAGCTGCCTCCACTGAGCTGTTGCAGACACAAACACATGCCTGAGGCCAGACCAGATCAGCTGAACCACGAAGACACGTGGGAAACAAATGATTTTTTTTTCTAGGATATAAACTGGTCTGTATACCCTCAAGGAGGGTAGAAAATAATAGCACATTTGATGAGCCTTCCATTCTCATACTCACGGCAGACATTACTAATTGATCACAGAACTTCTCCTTGCTGAGCCCAAATCTAGCATTCTTCCTGTATGGGGGCAGCTCTTCAAATCTCTTAGCCCCTATATCTTATTCTAGCCATGGCCATGATGCTGAGCTCCATGCAGGCTTTGATCAGCTTCACATAGGCAACTCCACAGCATCTCACTTCAGTCCTGAAAAGTGAGCCTCTCTACTTCTTCCCTAGGGATTCTCTGGCACCAGAGCAGGGCACTCATGGGAACCTACTTGGCACCCACAGATGCATAGCCCAGAAGTGTGGGAGTCAATGCCCTGTGAGGCAACCCTTGACCAATGGGAGATACAACCCAATGGATAAATGTTTCCCTTTCCATCTCCTGGGAAGGTTTCTCAAATGCATTTCATAAGGCTTCCCAGAGGGCCCACACAGGTCCAGCATCTTGTCACCCACAGTGTGGGCTAGTGCGATCACACACTCTAGTATTGACTCTTTCTCTGTCCACTTTCACCCCAACTTTCTCCTATTTTTGTGCCTTGGGGTCACCCTTCCAAATGAACTACCCATGCATAAGCCTTGGTCTCAGGCTCTATTTTAAAGGCACATCAGCCTAAGATGCTCTCAACAAAGTGCTCCAGGCTGCCCCTAATTGATCACAGTATGTTAACTGATCCCAGCTGGCAGGCTGCTGTGGAGGTTCAGGCTTGTGTCTAGGCATCGAGACAATGGGCTCACCTCCTTGAAGGTCACTCATCATGCCCCGGTGCCTGCACTTGGACTTACCTGCCTTCAGCAGGGGCTTGAGGGTGGAGAACGACCTCATCCTTTGCAGCAGGGAGCCACGCTGGAAGGCTGCCATGTCCACGGGAGCCGCATCCAGCAAAGGGTCAATGGCTAATGCCAAGCGATGCATGAACTCCTCATATCTGGGAAAGACCTGGAACAGAGCTCTGCATAAGGCCCCACCGTCCACATCCCTGCCCTCCATCCTGTCCCCATATGGCCTGTCACCCCCCACGGTTCCTCAAGCCTCATTCCCTGCTGTGGTCCGGCTTGGCTCTGTTGAGCTCCCCCAGTTCCAGGTCTCTAGGTTAACATCAACACCAGGAAGAGTGCATGGGGTGGGGTGGTGGTGGTCAGGAGACCCTGGGCAACAGGAGAGTCACTGGGAGTGGTGACAGGGACAAGGAGCTAATGCTGGCTAACATGAAGTGTCACCCACAGAAAACTGGCAAGAATCCTAGGGTGTGGTCTATGCGATAGACCATGAAACCACTTAGAAGTTTCTTCCTTCTGTCCTTTCTTCTTCTTCTTCTTTTTTTTTTTTTTCAATATGGAGTCTTGCTCTGTGACCCAGGCTGGAGTGCAGTGGCGCGATCTCGGCTCACTGCAACCTCTGCCTCCCAGGTTCAAGTGATTCTCCTGCCTCAGCCTCCTGAGTAGCTAGGATTATAGGCACCTGCCACCATGCCCGGCTAATTTTTGTATTTTTAGTAGAGACAGAGTTTCACCATGTTGGCCAGGCTGGTCACGAACTTCTGACCTCAAGTGATCTGCTTGCCTCGGCCTCTCAAAAGTGCTGGGATTATAGGCGTGAGCCGCTGCGCCGGCCTGTCCTTCTGTCCTTTCCTATATTACTGGTAGAAGTTAGACCTCTTTGCCTGTATTCTTTTCCAGTCTGTAGGCCGTCTCCCATGCCGTCTCATCACCTGCAGTCACAGAAGCCTGCCTCCTCTCACCCCACAAGCTCCCACGTCAGAATCCACTTTCGAAGGCCTGGTTTCTGACACCCACCCTCCCTTCCCTGGTGGGCACAGGAGCAGTGATAGAAGCCTATGCTACTGGAGGCCCTACCTGACTCTTCTTAGCCCTGAACTTTGAATTTTGGTCCATCTCTACCCATGGATATACCCATGGCATTTTAATGAGTGTTTACATAAAGAAAAGTTCCATGTTAAAATACATTCGAGAAGTCTTAGTAAAAATGAAGTTAAACAGCTTCCTCTAAGCAGGCCTTTAATATGACAGCATGGAAAGACAAAACCAGAAATCAAGCTCCTTACTTTCCACGATGGGAAATGGGCACTTGGCCTCCGGCGTGTGTGGTCACTAGCGTGTAGGGCCACAGCTAGTGTCCTGCAGGCCCGGGGACCTGGCCTTGTGCCAAATCCCCTCAAGTGCATCTGAGATGGGCGGGATTTGGACGAGAGGATGCAGGTGGCGGTCTCCAATCTGCTGCACAAAAGAACCACCAAAGAAGCACTTTTAAAAAAGCTAAGCTCCTCAGGCCGGGTGTGGTGGTTCATGCCTGTAATCCTAGCACTTTGGGAGGCGGAGGTGGGAGGATTGCTTGAGCTCAAGAGTTCCAGACCAGCTTGGGCAACATAGTGAGACTTTTGTCTCTACAAAAAAATTAAAAATAACTTAGCCGGGCATGGTGGTGAACGCCTGTAATCCCAGCTACTCAGATGGCTGAGGCAGGAGGATTGCTTGAACCCGGGAGGCAGAGGTTACAGTGAGCCAAGATCGCACTGCTGCACTCCAGCCTGGGCAACAGAGTGAGACCCTGTCTCAAAAACAAATAAAATAAAACAACAAAATAAAAGGCTAAGCTCCTCAGGTGATTCTGATCATCAGCCAGGTTTGAAAACTGCTGGTGGAAGAGACATGTAGGCTGTGTGTCTGTGGTTCTCTAAGTTTTACCCAGCAATAGATTAACACAACAAAAGAAATGTACAAGGGTTCTACTAACCTAGGTTCTTCTTATAAAAATGTCTCCACTGAGATGTGATTTAATGCTACACCTCAGCTTGTATCCAGGCTTGGTACAAAATGGCCATTCAAATAATCTTTCTATATCCACAGAACCAACTGTGGCAGGACCCTTACGGAAGTCAGTGGCTCATCTAGACAAGGTCACCCAGCAGGTTCCTAGAATGTAGTTCCAAGGGAAAAAAAGTGCATTCTCCATCCGACATGTGTTCATCCTGTCACCAGACCCACACCATCATGGACACTTTGTTGCCTTGGGCAGCCAGGAGGGAGCCTTGGGATGCCACATTGAATGAATATTTACAACTCTTGTCCTAAGTTCCTGATTCAGTTTATTTTATCCTTAATTTTCTCTGATCCTCCCTCATTCTCCTTTTTGGCTTTCATGTGCTTTAATGTGGACAAACACTTGGAACTCTGTCTGAAAGCTGGAGGGGCATGAAGCACACACTGGTGTAAGAACGTGCCAGTGCATTTCTTCTTGAACTCAGCATGCACAGCCCCTCTGAGAGTGGCCCCATACTGAACACATGCAGGTGAGCAGGCCTCCCAGTCCACTGGTCTTAATCAGCATCCTCCATCCACTTCTCTTCGCAGTGCCTGAGATCAAGAGCTGCCACCAACTGGAGCCCTCCTAAGAATATGGGGTGGCCTGGCCCAGTGCCCCTGGCCTTTGGACAATTGTTCTAGGACAATCCAACCAGGCCCATCTCTAGGCTGCTGAGGGAGCAGGAGCTCAGTCACTGGTCGCCTTCCCTACCTGGGCATCCTTCCGGGAGAACTGGGCGATCTGCTTCTGGTTTTCTGCCATGTCTGTGCCCAGCAGAAGGGACCTGGGCACCTTGCTGCCTGCACCCTCTTCCAGCATGGGGGTGAAGGAGTAGGGGTTTCGAAGATGAAGCCTCAGCCCATGTTTCTGAAAACACAAACAGCACGGGCCACATGTGAATGGCTCTGTGATCTCTGCCCAACATCTTTCTCCGATTGTGTTTGTGTGACCATTTAGGTACCTGTGTGTAGATTCCCAAGCATATGGTCTTGGTGTCTGTTTTTTAAATATAAGTTTATAAAAAGCCCTCTTGCCCAAGTACCCTATGGTAGACGATACTGTATCACATCACAGTACACTATACCATTCTATACCATACCATACATACCACACATACCATGCCATACACCACGCCATGCCATGCCACATCATACCATACCACACTACATCACATCACACCACACACACCATGCCATACCACACCCTACCACGCCATACGATACTATACCATGCCATATCACACCACACTGCGCCACGCCATGTCATACCACATCACAGCATGGCACACTCATTCCATGCCAGGGACTGTACTAGGGTTTACAATGGTCACCTCACAATAACTTTGTAAGTACAGTCTTGCATCACTTAATGATGGGGATATGTTCTGAGAAATGCATTGTTAGACAATTTCATCATAGTTTGAGCATCACAGAGTGTACCTACACAAACCTAGATCTGATAGCCTACCACACATAGGCTGTGTGGTGTAGCCTATTGCTGCAAACCTGCACAGAATGTTACTGCACTGAATACTGGAGGCAACTGTAATCCAGCAGTATTTGGGTATCTAAACATGTCTAGGCTGGGCACAGTGGCCCATGCCTGTAATCCCAGCACTTTGGGGGTCCAAGGCGGGCAGATCAGCTGAGGTCAGGAGTTCGAGACCAGCCTGGCCAATATGGTGAAACCCTGCCTCTACTAAGAATACAAAAATTAGCCGGGCGTGGTGGCACGCACCTGTAGTCCCAACTACTCGGAAGGCTGAGGCAGCAGAATTGCTCGAACCTGGAAGGCAGAGGCTGCAGTGAGGCAAGATTGCCGCCACTGCACTCCAGCCTGGGTGACAAAGCGAGACTCTGTCTCAAAAAAAAAAAAAAAAAAAACATAGAAAAGGTACATTAAGAATATGGCATAAAAGGTAAGAAAAATGATACTGTATAGAGCCCTCATGATGAATGGAGCCTACAGGACCAGAAGTTGCTCTGGGCGAGTGAGTGGTGAGTGACCGAAGGCCCAGCACATTGCTGTGCGCTACTGCACACTTTATAAATACAGCACACGTAGGCTACACTACATTTATTAAAAAATTTTCTTCAGTAAGTTAGCTTACTGCAAACTTTTAAACTTTATAAATATTTTAATTTTTAAAATCTTTTTGATTCTTTTAAAAAGACACTTGGCTTAAAACACAAACACTGTGTTTGTGTTTTAAAATATAAAATATTTTCTTTATATTCTCATTCTATAAGCTTTTTTCTGTTTTTAAAATTTTTTACTTTTTTTTTTACTTTATAACCTTTTTTTGCTAAAAAGTAAAATGCAAACACACACATCAGCCTAGGCCTACATGGGGTCAGGATCATCAATGTCACTGCCTTCCACCTCTACATCCTGCCCCACTGCAGGGTCTTCAGGGACAGTAACACGTGGCACTGTCATCTCCTAGAGAGCAATGCTTTCTGCTGGATACCTCCTGACAGAACTGCCTGAGGCTGTTTGACAGTGAATTTTTTAAATAAGGAAAAGGAATACTCTCTAAAATAATAATAAAAGTATAGTATAATAAATACATTAGCCAGTGACAAAGTCATTTACTATCAAGTATTATTATGTACTGCATATAATTATATGTACTAGACTTCTTGACAACTGGCCACACAGTAGGCTTATCACCACAAACACATGAATAATATGTTGCACTGCCACTGTGACATCACTAGGGGACGGCAATTTTTTCAGCTCCATTGTAAGCTTATGGGACCACCATTGTATATAGTCTACTGTTGACCAACATGGTGGCATGTGGCTGTCTTATTATCCTCATTGTACAAAAGCAACATGAGAGGCTCATAGGAGTTAAATAATTTGTCCCAGGTCACTTTAGGAGGTAGGTCTGGGTTTCAAAACCACAGCTCTGTAACTGCAAAGCCCCAGCTCTCAGCACCGGTCTGTAACTGCCTCACTTCAGAAATAAATAATTAAATTTAGAAAGACACAATCAAGCAATGGTTATGTGAAAATCTATACTTACAAGGTAGATAAATTATTCACATCAGAACATTTTATTTACTTTGCAGACTCATTTACTCCAGGGTCACTTTAAATGGAAGTTTCTTTGATGCTTTTAAAATATGATTTGATTTACAAATATTTGATTAACACACAGAATTTTCCAAGAGCACATCTACTTCTTCAAAGCACAGATAAAACAAAAGGGGCCTGTGCTGCCTCCAGTTTCTGCTGTCGAGAGGCTTCCTTCTCCAGATCCGTGGCCTGCAACCTCACGACTCGAGGTCTTGGCTGGAATGCCACCTTATCAGCCAGGCCTCCCCTGCACTCCCTGCCCCCTCACCCTGCAATATTTTTCTCCAAAGCACTTGTCACCACATGGCTAATCACATATTCAGTGTTTTCATTGTCTCCCCAAGTAGAATGTAAGCCCTGTGAAGTCAGGGGCGTCGTCTGTTTTGTTCACCGCTGTACCCTCCGCATGTAGACACGGTGTAGTTAATAGGCTCTCCGTCGACTCTGAATAAATGAATGCTACGTTGCAGACAAGGTACGGCCCCAGAGGACAGAAATTAGATCTGAGAGTAGACGTTTTAGAAAAGCACGAGGAAACCAAAAGCAGGCTTTTCCAACAATTACCGCTGGAGTTGCTCCACACTGGAGATGCTCCAGCCGGGCAGGCTCGCCGCAGCCCTGGACACTCTGTGGAGGAGATTTATGACGCTGGCGGGGGCCGGGGCCAGGAGACGGCTGGGGTCCCTCCTATCCCTAAGATAGAGACATTCTTTATTCTAAGCTAGAGAAACTTCCAGCTTCGTTCTTCTTAATGTAGTGAACTCACTCATACCCAGGAGGCATCCTTAGTTTCTCTCCTTGTCATCCTTGACATCCCATCCGCTGCCTCCAGAATCTGTGCACTTCTCTCCAAGCTGCCATTTTGGGAACCGCTGCAGCGGCGGCCTGGTGGTTCACATGCGACCCCTCCTCCGGCAGGTGGAGAAGCCAGCAGGTGGGCCTACCTTTGTAAAGTCACAAATCCTAGCAGTGAACTTCCTGATCACACACCTCACTGGCTTCTCGCTGCACTTGGATAAAATGCAGTCCTGCCCCTCCCACCCCAATCTGCTGCTCTCTGCCTGTCTGCTCTGTCCAGACTGACCTGCCCTCTGCTCACGCCTGCCTGGGTGGGCCCTTCTCCTCTTCCCTCTGACTGCAGACTGCTCAGATGTCCACATGGCTGCTGCTGGTGACCTCTTGGTATTTGAATACCAGCTCAAATGTCACCCCCTTGAGGAAGATGTCCTTGCTGGTCGCCATCTAGGCTGGAATCTCCACTCTCTTTCTCTAATGCTGCCTTCTTTTCTTTTCTTCTTGGCACTGTCCCTGAAGTTCTCTGCCTAAGCGCAGAGTCCTTGCCTTCCTAGTTCACTGCTGTACACCCAAGGGCTTCTCTCAGTGCGTGGCACACGGCAGGTGCTCAGAAACATGGACTGAATGAACGAATAAACCCTCCAAATCAGGGACCTAAGAGGAATCCAAAAGTTATTTCAAGTATAACTAATTAACTATGAATCACTTTTCATTTGATTCCAGGACTTTCTCTTCTAAATGGAGGCTCTGCCATTCTTAATGGTGTTAAATCAAATTTAGCTTAAAGCTGCCTCCTTAAATATTTTAAGCTCAACCTAAAGGTTTCTCTGTTCATAGTGAACTATAACCTAGAAGGAGGCGTAAACAGACTGTAACCTACTCCTGTGTCAATCGCCAAGTTTTGGCCAATCAAAGGGGACCAACTGTTTAAACCATGTTCAAATAAGGCAAACACTGAGCTGTAACCAATCCAGCTGTTTCTGTACCTCAGTTCCATTTTCTGTACATCACTTTTCACTTTCTGTCTATAAATCTTCTTCCACCATGGAGCTGTGCTGGAGACTGTGAGCATACTCCAGCTCGGGAGCCTGATCCATTTATGAATCATTCTTTGCTCAATTAAACTCTATTAAATTTAATTTAGTGAAGGTTTTTCTTTTAACAATGGTTTTAATTATGTGGAGTCCGAATGAGAAGGGGAATGTTAAATAACCATCAGATTATATCCACAAGATTTGTTCGGATTATGAAGCTTTTTTCTTAAAAAACAAAACAAAAAAAAAACAAAATGAAAGCAAACCCTTCTTTTATTTACCCCATGAGAGTTCTCAGCATGCACAGTCATCCTGGGTGGAAATTGTTGGAAAGGGTGTGTGTGTGTGAAGAGCGTGTGTGTGTGAAGAGCGTATGTGTGTGAAGGGTGTCTAAAGGACCAGAGATACAAGACATTTAAAGGGTGTGCTTCTCAAAGTTATGTTCCGGGGGCCTCCTCTTTCAGAATGACCTGAGAATGCCATAAAAACGACTGTTTCTGGGCCCCACCACTGCCACAGAATCAGATTTGTGAGGAAGAACCCCTGGGGTTTCCCCAGCAGTTTCCCAGGTCATACTTTGTGGCCCTGCAAATTAGAGCCCTACCTTAGAGAGATTTCCAGGAGAAAAGCAAGAGCAAAATGAATAAGGCTGAGTGAGACCCAGAAGGTCAGTGAGGGAGGGGAGGGAGGATGGGATTGCCTCTGGCAATGAGGTCAAGGTTGGCCCAGGGGGAGGTGGAAAAGGTGGCTTATGGCTGAAGGGGATGAAAAGCCCCCCTCCACACCCCCTTCTCTGCCAGTGCAAAGGCTCTGCCCTTCCAGCCTGGATTCCATCATCCAGCGTGGGGCTGCTGCAAAAGCAAACTCATTTACTAGGTGGATGGAACTGGGAGGTGATCCAAGTCAGTGCTCGCATTGACAGCTGTAGAAACTAACACCCGGGAAGGGGAGGCAGGCCCTGGTGGGGACCACAGCGGGTCAGTGGAGGGTGCTTTGACTCAAGGAGGGGAGGAGGGGCAGTGGTGCCAAAGCCAAGCCTCTCACTTTAGTTGAGGACTCAGTCTAATTGGATACAGCCTTATAAGTGGCAGGGTGGGTGAGTAGTCTCCAGCCATGTGTCTTTGTGGAGCCTCAGTTTTCTCAAGTGCCAAATGGGGGTAATAATAATAGCGACAAGTACTGAGCCCTCTGTGCACCAGGCACTGTGCTGATGTGGCCTTAGGAGGCAGGTGCTGTTACTATTCCTATCTTACAGATGAGGAAGAGAAGGTACCACGTGGTGAAATCACACAGCTGGTGAGCTGTGGAGCAGGGAGGCAGTCAGCAGCTCCAGTCTCAGCCTCTGTGCACACCCCGCTGGAGCTGCCAGGGGCACTCTATCACCACGTTCACCGCAAACTACAAAGAGCTAGAGACGTGTGAGTCTGGGTGGTATCGGTACCAAGAGGCCTGAGCACATCATAGCTCAAGAACAAGGAGTAGGAGACAGTCAGGCCTTGGCTTGAATTCTCCATCACTTTCTAGCTGTGTGAATTTAACCCCTGAACTTTAGTTCCCTGATTGTAACATGGCTCTTGACTTACAGGTGAGGATCAGTTGAGATAGAACATTAAAGGTCATAGCCCAAGATGTGATGCTGGTAAAATAAATGCTCTCCATTATAGTTTTGGAAAGACAATATTCCTGGAAGGAGTTTAGTTGCCCTCCTGTCAATGCCCTTCAGGTTGTCAATGTCCTGTTAAAACAAGGTACTCCAGATGGGATGAGTCCTGCGCATCACACAGCAGGACTGCTTTCTCCCTGCTCTGAGCGCCGTACTCCTATTAATTGAGCCTAAGGCAGAGGTTAAAGCATCTACTCAATTCACTTGGGAGCTTCTAGTTCAAGGAACACTATGACAAATACCATTTCAAATGAGTAACGTTTTTTAAATAAAGAGAATAACCAAGCGAAAATGTCCATTCTGTGATTCTTAGTCTCTTAAAAAAAAAAGGTTTGCCAAAAGGAGGGTCCCTGCTCCCCAACATCTGCCACTATGAATACGTGGTGCATTTATAAACTGCCTGTTGCTATGGTCTGCTCTGGACTGGAGACCAGCGACCCACCCCCAGGCCTGGCTAGATTTCATCCAGTCCTGGTACCAGGATGCACATACTCTGTTCCAGTGGCTTGAAGAACTCTCTACATGAACCAGTTAGAGCAGCCAAAAAGCTGTGAACAACAGCTGGACATCTTACTAGTTTAAAATTTTGAATTTAGAGCAAAGATGGCACCAATGTGGCCAGGCGCAGTGGCTCACGCCTGTTAATTCCAGCACTTTGGGAGGCTGAGGCAGGTGGATCACGAGATCAGGAGATCAAGACCATCCTGGCTAACACGGTGAAACCCCGTCTCTACTAAAAATACAAAAAATTTGCCTGGCATGGTGGCGGCGCCTATAATCCCAGCTACTCGGGAGGCTGAGGCAGGAGAATGGTGTGAACCTGGGAGGAGGAGCTTGCAGTGAGCTGAGATCGCGCCACTGTACTCCAGCCTGGGCGACAGAGCGAGATTCCGTCTCAAAAAAAAAAAAAAAAAAAATGGCACCAACGTGAGTGGCAGCTGCAGATGGCACCAAGAACCCTTTTCTCTGAGTGGTAAGTGACAGTGGCACTAAGCAGGTAGAAGCCAATCAGCCTCCAGCCTCAAGAATGTGGTGACACAGTTTATAAGACAGTGGGGGTGAAGGAAGGTGAAAGAGTGGGGGGCAGGGTTGGCCCAGGTTGTGGACAAAGGTCAGCAGACTAAGAGAGGCAAACAGCACCAGATGAGACTCCCAGGAACCTTCCAAACAGCCCGGGAGCCAGAAAAGTCCCCAGGCCCCACTTCCTGCTCCAGCTGCCAAGAGAGGAAAGCAGCTCTCAAGTTCAATGAGGGCAGAAATCGGGCTCATGTCCCAAGGCAGCTGTAAGCTCAGGTGCCCAAGGCTTCAGATAGGTGTCCCACGTGGGCCTGAGGGTGACAAAGCTCTTTCTTCAAAAGAAGTCTGATTTTTGGATGAAATTTCCCACTTTTCAAGACACTACATGGACGAGACAAAACCCATCTGCAGGAACGCAGCAGGGAGACCACGTGGGATACACAAGACTTGGGTGGAAGAGGGAGCCCTCAGGGGCGGGCATCACCTCGGGCACAGAACAGGGAGCCTCCACCCAGGTTGGGAAGATGGAACTGCCTCCTCCCTCCTTGCAATCGGGCCGTGGGGGGGCCCTACCTTCAGCTCCAGATCAGTGTAAATCTGCGGCCTCAGCAGGCTGAGCAGGTAGGACGCGCGGGAGAACTTAAACCCTGAAACCGAATCCGATGAAGACTGTCACCAGGGGTCACCAGGGATGAGGACCGTCACCAGGAGTCAGCAGGGATGGAGACCGTCACCAGCGGTCAGCAGGGATGGAGACCGTCACCAGGGGCCAGCAGGGATGGAGACCGTCTCCAGGGGCCAGCAGGGATGGAGACCGTCTCCAGGGGCCAGCAGGGATGGAGACCGTCGCCAGGGGCCAGCAGGGATGGAGACCGTCGCCAGGGGCCAGCAGGGATGGAGACCGTCGCCAGGGGCCAGCAGGGATGGAGACCGTCGCCAGGGGCCAGCAGGGATGGAGACCGTCGCCAGGGGCCAGCAGGGATGGAGACCGTCGCCAGGGGCCAGCAGGGATGGAGACCGTCGCCAGGGGCCAGCAGGGATGGAGACCGTCGCCAGGGGTCACCAGGGATGGAGACCGTCGCCAGGGGTCAGCAGGGATGGAGACCGTCGCCAGGGGTCAGCAGGGATGGAGACCGTCGCCAGGGGTCAGCAGGGATGGAGACCGTCGCCAGGGGTCAGCAGGGATGGAGACCGTCGCCAGGGGTCACCAGGGATGGAGACCGTCGCCAGGGGTCAGCAGGGATGAAGTCTGTCACCCGGAGTCACTGCCCTCCACTCCCCCATGCCACATCAGAGCTCACCTGGGATGATCTCCTCAGTGACAGCCGCACCCCCGATCACATGGCGCCTCTCGAAGACGGCGGTGTTCACCCCCAGTCTCTGCAGGTACGCTGCCTGGGAAGGGGGGCAGCACACAGGGCCCTCCCTTTACCCCTCTGAAATGTCAGGGCTCCCTCGGGCTGACCCGCAGACTAAGGTCCTCACTATAGGCCAGTATGGCCCACACTCCACGGCCTCCCCGCCCCGCTCATGCTGTTGCCGCCTCTGGGAATGCCCTTCCCTGTGCTTCCCTTTCCACTCTCGCCTTTTCTAGATGTCCTCTAAGATCCGACAGGCCTGCTCCCACCCCTCCACTTCCCAATGAAGGTGGTCTTCCCTCCTTAGAGGCCTGGTGCCTCAGGGACTCACGCTGCTTCCTGCCACTCTGCCCTGGGATGTCGCTCTCCTCCAGGCAGGGAGCAAGCCTCATCTCTCCTACAAGCACAGCACAGTGAGGTGGAACTTGTGAATGCTGACCCTTCCACCCAGGTTCAGCCCCTCATTCTCTCTCTGCTGCTGCAGCCTCGGTACCTGATCTGTCTGGCCTCAGTTTGTTCACATGCAAAAATGGGGCTGATGAAAATAGTGCCGGCTTTACCCACTTCATAAGGCTGCTGTGAAGATGAACTGAGCTGGTCCCTAGACAGGGCTTTAAGTGGTCCCTGGCACAGAGAATGTACTCAGTAAATGAAGCTGTTTATAGCAGAGCTTTATTTTGGGAGAACAAATGATGCAAGGATTTCTATTAATTTTTTTCTAGCACTTAGTGGAAAAATCAATAAATATTTGTTGAACCAAACTGGTCATGAATCTACCGATATAAAATGCTGGCCCTGTGAACACAGGAATGGTGCCATGCAAAAGTCAGACTTTTCAAAAAGCTCACTTGGCAACTATTATGTGCCAGAAACACTGAGTACATTGTTTTGTTTAATTTTTCCCACCAGCCAAGAGGTAGGTACTATGATTCTCCCATTTTACGGATGAGAAAACTGAGGCTCAATGAGGTTAACAGCTTGCCTCAGGCTCACAGAGCTGATGAGTAGAGGTGTTTGGAATTGAAACCAGACAGCGTGAAACCAGCGTTTATCCTAACATATCCTCCTATCATAACCTACTGAGAAAGAAACAGCAGCCGTCACTCAGTGGCTGAGGCCTGGCACGCAAGGTGAGCTGCGTCATTCTCCTATTACACAGGAACGATCTCACAGATTGACAACCTCAAACAAGGCTTCTATGAGACTATGATAAAATGAGGCAAGCACAAACAAAACCCATGTCTCCGTGCCATCCAGAAAATACCGAACACCCCTCTTGGCTGAAATGAGTGACTGCTACTTCTTTATCAATTACTGCTCTCCGCACACTCATCTCTCCCCCCTACAGATCAGATTTCTTGAGCTGCCCAGTTGCAGGGTTGTCCCTCCTTCTTGACAGTATCTAATCTATGGCAACCCCTATTTTCTTAGGCCTTCCCTCAAATCACCAAAGCTCAAATCCTGTGCTAGGTTCTTTCTAACACCTTCCTACTGAGGCAACCCGAGGTTCCCCTGATGTGAGCTCCCCCACGGCAAAGAGCAAGAAACCAAACTAGACTAACTATAAGTGTGTTCCTGGTGGGCTTTGGGTGAAGGGCGTGGACGCCAGCCTTCCTTGGCCTGGAAACTTCCAGTAATAACAGCCACCATTTGGGCAAGGCTGCATGTGCCAGGTCCTAGCAGCAAATGATCTATTACCTTCACAGCAGCTCTGTGAGGGCAGGTGACATTGTTCCATTTTACCGTGACTCGGAGAGGCTAAGTGACTCAACCTTCACAAAGTGGCAGAGCTGGGAGATGAATCTTTGTTTAAATTAATATAAAATCAGGCCGGGCGTGGTGGTTCACGCCTGTAATCTCAGCACTTTCAGAGGAGTTTCAGAGATCAGGAGTTCGAGATCAGACTGGCCAACATGGCGAAACCCCGTCTCTACTAAAAATACAAAAATTAGCCAGGCATGATGGCGGGTGCCTGCAATCCCAGCTACTCAGGAGGTTGAGGCAGGAGAATTGCTTGAACCCGGGAAGTAGAGGTTGCAGTGAGCCGAGATCATGCCATTGCACTCCAGCCTGGGTGACAAGAGCGAAACTCCATCTCAAAAAAAAAAAAAAAAAAATAAAATAAAATAAATGTTTTAAATAACTGATCCATTGAGTTACAAAATGCCCCACGTAAAATGTTCAAGTAAAACTTAAACATCCGGCAAAGTATTAAGGTTTAACATCAGTCCGTTAGCACACCCACAGTTTCCCCCTATATTGATATTCTAGAGCTGCCGCTGCTTCAAGAAGATGTTCCACGTTTGTTTTGTGGCCTTGAATGCCTTCTGTGGCCTCCTGGAGGTATCTGGACTCAGGTTACAGAAGCATAGGCTAAGGATAGCTGTGGGATACCCAGCTCAGTTTGGGATCTTGAAGTCAGTTGTGTTGGGGACAGGGCGCAGGCCCTTCTGCTAGACTGAGCTCCTCAATGTTTCCAGGGCACACTTTGGCCACATGGCAGCTATGTACTCCAAGATGGTACATGGCCTGGACCTAGCTGGCAACACAGGGCTCTAGACGGAAGGGCTGCCTATGACCTGGAGTCAAGGGCCCCCACTCCGCCCCAGGTGCCCAATCCCCTGGTTCCCACCTGCTCCGATGCTATGTTGGTTACATGCTTCCCTGCCTTGTCAGCTTGTTTCTGGAAGCTCCCTGACTCCCTCACAGGCCATGGGGAAACCACCTTTCCCCATTAGGGGAAGGGGAGGAAAGGAGCCTGTGATGTCCTCAGCTGGCTGCAGATGTGCATTCGACCCAGCCCCCAGTCAGCGTTGGAGAGCAGAGAGCATCGACTAGGCTGCCTTTTCCTTCTCTCTCAAGGCCCGATATTATCCCACCTGCTTCTTCACACTCCTTCCCAGGCTGCTGAGAGCCACACGCCCAGGGGCCAGTGAAGTGGGATCAAGGGGGAGGTACTCACAGCCACCAGTCCGTTGTGTCCTGCAACAAAACGGGAGAGGGAAGGAAGGAAAGCATCACTGGTCAGCGGGCCGGCAGACAGACAGTCCTTGAGGAATGTGCTCACCGCTGCCCGCCCCCATGCCATGAAGATCCTTGGTGACCCTCCCCTCCCCTTCCCGCACTCAGATGTTGGAACAGCATCTAGCTCAACTCCATGAAACACTGGATCTTCAAGGAGTCAGAAAACCCCGGTTCTTGCCCTGGCTGGAAAAGTCCTGCTCCCCTGGCTTGGTCAGGGGCTCTGCTGGAGTGAGGGGCTCGTGAGAGCATCGCCAGGGCTTCCATCGCTTGGGAGGTGCAAGTGATGGTGTCTGAGGGAGCAGCACAGCTGAGTTGGCATGCAGGAGAAGCAATGGGTGGCTGGCATGCTGGTGCACCAACGTCCCGTCTCGCATGGCAGCATCAGCATCCAGGGGAGTGCTGGTCATGTGGGTAGTTGCTGTCAAGCGCGGCTTGTTTCATCCACGTGTGGTTCACAGTCGGCACAGTGGTGCCCTAGAAGGCTTTATTCACATGGGTTTGTTTTTGCCAATCCCCAGTGTTCCAAAAATAAAACATGAGTTCAACATGAAGTAAACATGCACAGCTTCAACATGTGCTAGAGTGACTAGCTGCGCTTCAGGGTGCCTTGAGCTGAGAGGCCTGAATTTGGCTTTGGCATCTCACGTTCCACACCAAGCCCCTGGGTAGCAAGTGCCTCTCCAGCTCTGATAAGCTCAGAATCACCTGGGAGGTTGTATAAATGTCGACTCCCATAGACCCCCTTCCCAGGGGTCTATTCAGCAGGTGTTTCACAGAACCAAAAGTTTCATGAGCTAAAATTCACTCTTACCATATGAGAAGCATGTGAGAAGCTAGTTGGTTATAGTTTATCTTAAAAAGTGCTGGTTGACATACTCTTTATTTGTATGGGCTTTTGAAAATGTTCATAAGAAAGTTTAAACCATCTGCCAGTTGGGACTCATGAACAGATGGAACCTGTCTCTCAAAGACATGCAGCAAACTAAAGGCAGACAGTCCTGGGCTCAGCCCAGCCTCTGCTGTTTGCCAGGGCATGACCTCAGAGAGTCGTCAGCTGCCCTGAGCCTTGAGTTTCTTCACATGGGGAACAGAGGGTGCCAGGGACCCTGCAGTGTGGCAAGGATGAGATAAATGGGAGCTATTTGTCTTTTAATTGGTGCTGATGATCAATCTTGGAAAACTCATAGTTTTCCAGGCAACTGGGTCCAGTTCAATCATGGCAGACCTCAAATGAGTAAGGTCAAGGATCCAAAGCACAAGACCCCCTCTCAGTGCCCACCCTCAAGTCCTGGCTGAGCCCTCCTTGGCTTCTGGTGACACCTCTGTTCCCTTGAAGAGGACTTCAGCTGCGGGCTCTGCTAATCTCCAGACCTGCCTCAGGGGCCCCATAGCAGGCGCCTGGGCCCTTGAGGAGCTGCTCTGGGCGTGGGCTCTGCAGCTGCCTGCATCAGGCAGTGTTGGTTGGGTGAATGTGCTGACCTCCGGGAGTCACCTCCCACCCTCAGAATGCTCGTCACCAGGTACGGGGCCAGGAGTCTCCATTTTAACAAGCCCCTCAGTCACTCTCAGGCACATTTAGTCAAATGACTAAATCAGATACAACTTCAAGGTGGTGGCCAGGTGCCAGTGTGCCTTCAGGGACTCAGAGGTAACCCTTGTCTCAGAAGATGCCATTCTGTTCCTCATTGAGGTCCAAGATGCCTTTAAACCAGGCTTTATGGTATGTTTAGCAACTAAAGAAATCATGTCAAGGAAAAGCTCACACACTGAGACTCACTCGCACTTGTAGGCAAGTCACCAAGGCAGCTGGTGACCTAGAGTCAACCTTCCCCATTAGGAGACAGCAGGGTGAGCTATGGTCGAGCACGGAAGGAGGCAGGGGGCTTCTCTGAGGCTAAGTGAGGTGCTGGAGATGGCTCCCACCAGCCCGGGGAGTTTGTGAGCCGGCTGTCAAACAGCCATTGTTATAAACTAAATTATATAAGCTTACAATTAAATAAATTATATTAAAAACAAAGGTAATAAATACTCAAAACACACTACCTCCTATTTGTTTTTACTACATTTGACTGTTGCCCATGCCCTGGCAGTCACTGGCCTCTATGTACATATCTGCATGGTGGACACACTGTACAATGATGTGCTACTGGGTATCTCTCCTAAATCACATTGAGCAACCTCATCCTGGTAACAGAAAAGGCTACGGTGGGAGTATTTACACCACCGTCCTCAGCAAATATTACACAGAAGGGCTGAATTTATTTTTTGTGGTCAGGCTTAAGAAAGCTATGGGAAAATGCTAATAATGCAGATTAAACCTAACAGCGTTAGCTGTTATAGCGTGAATAAATAGCACAAAAATTGAAGGAAATATTCTAGTATTAGAACAATATTATCTTATTTGAGTAACATCATTCCTGTCATTTAAAGAAGGAGGCCGGGCGCAGTGGCTCACACCTGTAATCCCAGCACTTTGGGAGGCTGAGGTGGGTGGATCACAAGGCCAGGAGTTTGAGATCAGCCTCGTCAACATGGTGAAACCCCGTCTCTACTAAAAATACAAAAATTAGCCGGGCGTGGTGGCGGGCGCCTGTAGTCCCAGCTACTCAGGAGGCTGAGGCAAGAGAATCGCTTGAGCCCAGGAGGTGGAGGTTGCAGTGAGCTGAGATTGCGCCACTGCCCTCCAGCCTGGGCGACAGAGCAAGACTCCATCTCAATAAATGAATAAATAAATAAATAAAATAAAAAAAAAATAAATTTTAAAAAATAAAGGAGTAAGGTTGGGACATAAATCTTTGTTGTTTCACTTGTTTCACAATCATCTTACTCTTTACAGAAAATATGGAGCACCATTCTCTTTGGAGCTACCCTCATTTGTCAATTGCAACTATAGGTTGGCTACTGAGTTTGGCAAAAATCAAAGAAAGCCTTTGGTAAGAATCACTTGGGTAGACTGCATTTAAATTGAGAGTATTATATCTTTATTTGTAAAACTGTGTGCAGTGTATCTTTTATTTCAATATTTAAAATAGGCATGTGTGTATGTGTATGTATGATGTATATACATACATACGTATATACATATACATATATACACATATGTGTGTATATATACATATACATATATACACGTACACACACACATACATCACACATTTTTCCCTGGAGAGATGACTGTTGAGTATCTACCAGCTCGCAACTGCTCTAGTGCATATGAAAATGAAGACATGCCCTCAAAGCTGCATGTTGAGTGCCGTCTGCTTTATCTCTGTATAGACCTAGTTAGCAATCATGCATCTGGGGCCCTCTGCAAGTGTGAATGGAAGGCACTAAGGAAAGACCACCTGGTCCTGGGCCTGCCTCTTCCCCTAGCACCCAGTAGACTATGATACTCTGAGCCCAGGGGTTGGCAAAGTGTGGCAGGATCACTGCAGATCCCCAAATGTCCCAGAGCTGCAAGGCAGTGGGGTCCATCTCCCTCTGCAGACACGCAGTAGGAACTCTGGGACTCAGTTCTATTTCATCCTAACTGGCCGTTATGAAATGACTGCAGTTTCTTGTGACGAGGGGTGGCCTCAGTGGTAAGGTAGTGGTGACGAGAACTCAGGGCACTGAGGGGGCGGGGTGCTGGATTTCACTTGTCTGTTGGCCCAGGGCTCTTTCCAACCCTTACAAACCATAGGCAGAGAATGTGGTGGAAACTAGGTCACTTTGCAGGAGATATAGGGAACCCCTGAGCTCACCTAGTCTTCCTCTGTCATTCTCCATGGGAAGATCCAAGCCCAGAGAAGGCAAGCATTTGCCCCAGGCCACACAGTAGAGACAGCACTGGAATCCCAGGTGCCTGTCTGCCAGATGGAAGGGCTTTCCATTGCAGCCCCTGCTAGTGTATAAACTTCTGGCTGGGTTATGCCAGAGGAGAGAGCAGTGGGGCTTGGCTCCCCCTCCCCCTCCGCACCAAGCTCTGAGCAGGGCTGCCTTCCCGCCCCTCAGCTCTGGCCCAGCCTGCTTTTACCACTTTACCTGCTCCTATCACCACCGCATCATACTCAGGCTTCAGACCTCCCCCTGCTTCCGTGTGAGCTCGTCTCCAAGCTGGGAAGGGAGAGGCGGCCACAGCCTTGCGGAGACCTCGGCCACTTGCAGCCATTTCTGCCCCAGGCTGGGCCTTGCTAGGCAGGGAGTCTGCTAGCAATTGGCTTTCGTGCTGCCCTAGGCACGGGGTGGAGCAGGGAGGAAGCAGGAAGAGGAGGAGCTGCAGTCCCCCTCCAGGCCCCCTCCACCATGCATTCTTGGCCACAGGCCAGCCTCCTGCTGCCGTGAGGCTGTGCTGGGCCGTCGGGAGGGTTGCCTATTAACCAGGCGGTGTCACCTCCAGGATGCAGGGGATAATGGCAAAACTGATAATCCACTGGGGTTCCTATGTCAGGCTGGCATTGTGCTGAACCTTGTAGGCAAAACTCCCCATTTTACAGATGAGGGCGCTGAGGCTGCGGGGTTAGGGAATGAGTGGTGGAGGCAGAGTGGAGCTTGAAAGGGCCCTCTCCTCCCCTGTGCGTCTCCCTTCTCAGTCAGAACTGAAACGCCTGGGGTGGCAAGTGCTCGTGTCAGACTCTGCTCTGACTCCATGCTGAGTCTGCCAGTGCAGAGTGGTGATGCCTCTACACCCACAGGAGGCGCCCAGGGCGGCCATGTAGCATCACCATGACCAGCGCCTTCAGACACGCAGAGGCGGCTGTGTCTGTCGCTGAGGAGCACTGGAGTCCTCCCCTAAATGCTCAAACACACCCCTCAACGAGGGCTTAGGGGCAAGTTCACTGTCTGTAATTCTCTGGGATTTTTATTTTGAAGGCCTGGCCATTTCTCCTCTTTTGGCACTTTGCTCATTTTCCAAGAATCCCCAAGGATTCGAGGTCACATCTATAAATACCTCCAGCTAAAGTTCTTTCTGACCCTCCCTTAGGCCTGCCTTGAATTAGGAGCCCCTTTGTTCTCTGCCCATTACTTAGCAGAGTGTTCCCCTAGGAGGAAGAAACCCCTCGGAGTGGAGAGTTCCTGCACTGCTCTGATATCGCAGTGTGACGGAAACCTGCTATTGGTAACGAATCTCAGAACTGGGAGAGTATGTGGAGATGATCCTAAGAGGGAGTTCCGAGGACCCCTCCACACACCATGGACAGTTACCCCGCATGTGAGCATCTCTGCTAAGATCTGATTCAGGATGTTCACTCCTGTGTTATTTATTACATAGAAAGATCAAGGGGATGGGTTAAACTAGACATATCACATCCAGCCGCTGCTAAAAACTAAAGGAAAATAGTAGGTGACAAAAGCAGGGGTCCTGAACAGTGGTGGGCTCAGAGGATTGGAGTTTTTTCCTTTATGTTTTTCTGTATTTTCCACAATCCATGCTTTTCATTGCCATTCCATCAGATGATGTTAAGGAGGAACACAGATCCAGTCACCTGAGGGGATACTTCCTCACTGCCACCTTCTCAGGCTTTAGACCAACGTGTGGGTTCGAGTTCCCCCAGCCCCAAAGCTGTTCCCTGCAAGGGAGAGACCAGTCTTTGAGCGAATTTTGGCTGAAGACTGAAGACGCAGAAGGCGAGGCTCCTGCACACACAGCACGCGGCCATCTGATCCTGTGCTGCAGTGGACGCTGACTTTTGCCACGCCGCCCTCTCTGGCCCAGCACCAGCCTTCTGGCCTCAGAGGAGCAGACACTCCCAGTCCCAGGGCTCTCAGGGTCTCTTGTCCTTGGGTCCATTCTGGGACAGGAACTTCTCAGTTGGAAGAGAGGGGCTGTACCCCTCAGGTGGTGGTTCTCAATCCAGGGTGCACCACGGAAGCTTTGAAAGACATCAAAGCCTGGGCTCCATGGCTGCCAAGCGAATCCAAATCTCTGGGCCAGGGCCAGGGGCTTGAGAACCCCAGCCCTAGGGCAGACGCCAGCCAAGCATGAAGGGGCTGGGACTTAGCAAGGGCTTATCAGCACTGACAGAAGGGTCTAGAAGCACAAGCATGTTGGGCTTCAGTGATAACACTGACCAACATTTATTGAGCACCTACCACATTGGGTAATCCTCACACCACCCTGGGAGGGAGGTGCCATCGCTTTAAATGTGGGGAATAGAAGAAACTTGCTAGGAGGTGCAGAGAGGAAGTGGCAGCGCTAGAATTCAAACCCAGGCAAAGGAGCACTTTTACCTGGGGTAGGAGAGAGCTTGCTGCGTGGGCTTCCTCCACAGAGGGAACAGCAGAGATGGGGCTTCCTCCCCATCTCCCAGGATAAAGGCAGAGGCAGCTCTGGAAGAGGAGCTGCTGCCACTGTTGTTTTACAAACAGGACCCCTGGGCTTCCCTCTTCCTCCAGAGAGAAGGATCTGGGGCCTTGCTCAGTACCCGACATGGAGGGTGGTCTAGGTGGGGTTTTAGAAACCCTGGGGCCACCCTGGGCACTCTGCCCCATCCTCAGGATAGCCACTGCAGACAGGAGGCTCTCGTCATGGGTAACAGTGGCAAGCAAGGGCAGCTGGAAGACAGGATGCAAAGGCAGACTGCAGCCACCTTGGCCTAGAGCAGGGGGATACGGGAGGCCTCCCAGAGGCGCCGGGCCAGCTGGCCGGCCTGCTGCACCAGCAGGTCAATGGGGATGACAGACAGGTGCAGGGCCAGCAGCTCGTAGCATCTGACAGCCTCGGTTGGGCGGTTCTTGCTGTAGTAGCGCAGAAGCTTCCTGGGGAGGAAAGGGAGGATGGGATTCAGGAGTGAGGCTGCGGCACTCCTCCAGTGCCAGAGGCCTCTCTGGGCCCTCGCAAGCAAATGCCCATGCCCTCGGTCATCTCACTAGGCCCCTGCATGTGGGCCTTGACACCCGCTCCGGTTCCTCACTGACCTAACAGTGCCATTCTGGCTACGAGTTAGCAGCAGGGATGTTCTGGGCCGGGCACAGACGTTCCCCGTGCTGCCAAGACCATGCCAGCAGGAAGGTGGTGGGAACACAGATGTGCCCTCCACACCCGTCCTCCCTCGCTGCACACAGGGCCAGCTGGGAAGGTGTTGCCAGCGTGGATTTCTGGGTCTGAGGTATGGCACTGCTGAAGCAGAAGCTGCTCCCGGTAGAGGCGAGCACTTATCACCCAAATGGGGGCATCTGTCCCCAGCGGCTCCCAACGTGGCGTCACCTGTAGTAGTCTCCTCCCAGCATGCCAATAGGCACTGAGTCGTCGGAGAGGACGGGCACCTCGATCATCTGGAGTTTGTACCCCTGAGGAGGGAGGACAGGGAGGCAGTGGGTGCGGGGGGAGCGCAAGGGCCTGAGTCAGACGCACCGGGCTTGCGGCCTGGCTTGGCTCTGTCATGTGTGCTGGGTGCTTGGGAAAATGCCTGGACCTTGTTTTTTCATCTTTGAAGCCAGAATAACAACAGTCACCTTATGAACATTAGAGACAAAGCACTCAAAGTTTCAAGGGCCAGCAGGGTAGCTCTCATTACCATCAATACCTGGACCTGTACAGGCCACAAACACACGCTCAGGAGGGCAACCTGCGGGGCTGTCATACAGGGTCTTGAAGAGCAGAGCATTCACAAAAGGCCCAAGCCTCTGCTTTGAAAGAATTGGGAATTCCCAGGGTGGGATAAGGTGGGAAAGGAATTAAGATCTGCTGGATGTGCCCTGTGTGCCAGGCACGAACATGGCACTTAGCTGATGCTTGCGTGGGCACCGTGGTCTGCCCTGCAGGGGGAGTGGACTCCGTAGCGTGCACGGCTGCCCCCACGGCACTGGCTGGGCTGTGTGGCTGGCATTCAAACCTGGCGTCTCCAGCCCACAGCTCTGCCCCACTTTATCACCCCATGGGGCCACCCAAGCACACAGACTCTTGTCCCTCCCTAGAAGTGAAGGTAAAGGTCACAGGAATTTTCTAGCACTTCTGTTGTACACACGTCCTGGGCACTTCTGAGGGCACGGAGGAAAACTGGGAGCCTGCAGGCTGGGGGAGCAGAGCTTGGGCTCCGGCTTCCTCACTTACAGCCTCGGTGGCCCTGGCCATGGCGTCTGATCTCCGGATCATTGTGTCTCCATCCATACAACGGGGTCAAGAATCCCTGTCCCCAGCCACTTTACAGGGCTGTGAGGGGTGACTGAGAGAACAGTGGTGGAGGGCCCCAGTAACCACCCTGCCCTATGGAAAGGGATGGCTGTCACCCTCAGTGAACAAAGAGCGTGCAGGGGGGTGCAGGGGAAGGCACAGTAGTGCAGGGACCCAGAGACCAAGGGCTGCGAGGGAGGAGGAACACTCCTGAGAGCTGGAACAACCACTCATGGTGACAAGTGAGATGCAAATAGAAACAGGAGGAAAGCAAAGAAAGGGAAAAGACAGAGAAGAGGGAGGGACAGGAGGAGAGGAGCCCCAGCCACTGTACCCCTCACAGCCCTGTGCAGTGGCTGGGGCAGGGATCCCGGACCCCGTTGTATGGATGGAGACACAATGATAGTAAGTTCCCTCACTGGAGCCTACTCTGCAGTAACAGTGAGGCCCAGAGGAAGCAGTGCAGGGCCAGGAGGCCAGGGCCCTGAGCCGCACCACCAGTGTCTCCTCGGGCGGCCTGGCTCACTGCTTCAAGCAGGGGCCTATGCTCTTGAGTTCAGGGGCCTACGCCACAGGGATGACCGTGTGCCACATTTGGCACGTGACGCTGGCGACATGGAAGCATTAGCGACAAAGTGTGTGGTCTGAGTCACATTTCTCACAGTGGGGCATGTGCCCATCTGCTCACATGTGTGCCTGGATGCCACGTGGACAATGGCAAGAGTTTGCCAGACAGCTGGGCAGAGGGATCACAAAGCAGTTAAATGCCCATGTGAAAATGTGACCTCTGAGCTCTGGGTCCCAACTGCTGGACTTACCAGCAACAAGAAGAGAAGATGAGACAGGCAGACAACAATTCAGAAGAAAGGAATCCAAGAGTTACAGAGTGGGAAGTGTGTGCAGCCCGTCCTGGCCCAGGGACTCAGCCTCACCTACCATGTCATTCTCGAACCACAGGAAGTAGGAGCAGTAGAAATCCCCCTCCTGGAACAGCAGCGTGGTGTAGCCTTTCTGCAGGTATCTGCGCGCCAGCTGGATCAGAGACCAGACCTGGGGAAAAGAGAGCAAGCATCACCACTCTCCCAGCCTTGGTCTGCCTGGGCAGCTCTTACCTCTGAAGGAAGGAAAGTGCACAGCTGAGAAGCTCCATGACTGCCAGGGGCCTCTCCTAGTACCTGGGCACTGCCTCGGCTCAGAGCAGGAGGCTCAACAATAAATCATTATTGGATGGATGGACTACCCTCCAGTTAGCGTGGGGGCAAAATATATGTAAAAAAGCTTTGTGTAACTTTACTATACACATAAGCCATAAATTAGTGAACTGGGCTAGTGTGGTGGCTTATGCCTGTAATCCTAGCACTTTGGGAGGCTGAGGTAGGTGGATTGCTTGAGCTCAGGAGTTCAAGACCATCCTGGGCAACATAGCAAAACCCCGTCTCTACAAAAAATACAAAATAATTAGCCGGGTGTGGTAGTACACACCTGTAGTCCCAGCTATTTGCGGGGTTGAGACGAGAGGATTGCTTGAGCCCAGGAGCTTGAGGCTTCGGTGAGCTGTGTTTGTGCCACTGCACTCTAGCCTGGGTGACAAAGTGAGACCCTGTCTCAAAAAATAATAATATTAAAAAAAATAAATAAATTAGTGAAATGATCATTCGGGCCAGAAAATAGCCAGGGACATCATTAATGAACACAGGAGAACAAGGTGTGGTCTCCTGAATCCCCTCCTCTGCCTGGGGTCGCCCACTCACCTAATGCCCTTTAGGCTGGGAACTGATGGCACAGGTGAGTGACCCTGTAGCATGTCCTGAGCCAGGGGTGAAGTCCAAATCAGAGTTCACCAAGGTGTCAGATGGAAACACAGGGCCTGAGAAACCACGTGCCTTAGCTCCCCTGGGAATGTCCTCCTGCCTGACGCAGGGACTGTCACCAATGCTGCCGGTGAAATGCCCCAGGGAAGGCAGCAGGGACAGTGGGCTCTCTCCCACCTCTCAGGGCTGGGAAGAGACTCGAGGAGCCCTCTCATCTACCCTTAATGGGAGGGACAGGCGATCTGCTCCGAACTGCATCACCGTGCAATTACTAATTAAATCTGCCGTGGATTGACGATACTTTCCAGGAAAGTAATTTGACAACATCCATCAATAACCTTAAAAACATTCCTCCCATCTGACTTAATAATTCCATTTCTAGGAATCCATATTGGGGACATAATCAGAGATGGGGACACAGATGTATGTAAGATGTATACTGCAGAATTATTTATAACAGCAAAAGCCTAGAAATAATCTGTATGTCTAAACATCAGGGAAATAGTTCAATAAATTATGTTACATTCACATGATGGACTATTATGGAGCTGCTAAAAATCATGTCTATGAAGAATTAATGGCATGAGGAAATGCATCTGATATAATGTGAAGTGAAAACATGGTAACAAAGTTGCACATACAGAGTGATCTCAACTACAACAAACTGTGCACAAAAAACCAACAGAAAGAAACGTACCAAGATAACCCCAACTGTCTCCAGAATGAGGGGTAAGGATGAAGATGGTGATGATGATGCCACCAGTAAGTACTGAATGAACTGTATCTGTATTTTGTGCCACGTGCTATGCTAAATATTTGATACGTATCCTCTCATGTAATCTTCATAACTCTGTGATGTAAATAGCACTATTATTTCCTTCTACAGATGAGGAAACTGACCCTTGGGCTAAGTACTGCCCAAAGCCACAAAACTGGTGGGAGATGGGGCTGGGCTTCCAACACATGCCTCCGCCACCCATCTTCTCATCTTGTTTTAAACATTAGAATACACTTTACTTGCCTCCCCCTACCAAAAAAAAAAGAAAGAAAAGAACACACACACACACACACACACACACACACACATACACACACATGTATAGTTGTTTTGGAGAGTGGCAGGGGTCCTCCCCCTACCAAAAATACAACTTTGCCATGAAAAACAGTTAAATAAGGAGAACAAAAGAATTTCCAGGGAATGCTTCCTTAACAGAAATCACCTTGTTTTAAATTCTGATGCTCAGCTGATGGACCTTGCCGTTCTCTCTATTCTAGCTCATTCAACAAATACTTGTCGAGCATTTATTTATGCCGGCACTGGCCACTGCCTTTCGGGCCTGCTGCCCAGTGCACTCTGCTAGCCCCAGGAATGTGGATCACAGCAGGAGGGGCTGCCCAATATTGGCTGAGGCCCACCCATCCCCGCCCTGGGTCCGAATGGTTACCTTGGTTTTGACAAAGGCAGCCAGCGGCCCCTTGCCCAACTCCGACGAGGTCTTTTCACTGCAGTTGAGGGAAGGCGCCACCATCTGCCCAGTGGTGCGGTCCACATAGATGAAGTGCACCAAGCCTGGGAAGTCTTCTAGGTAGGTGAAGGTCTGAGTTAAGGTGCTTACAAGCCAGAAGCTAGGGATAGCCTGCCTCTATCCTCGCCCTGGGCTTCTAGCTGTGCCCAGTCATGGTGGCAGGAGGGCCAGGACTGCCTCTTTCCAGTGGCTTCCATTTCAGCCAAGCCCCTGTATCATTGCTTCCTCAGATCCCCCACTACCTCCTGGCTCCCCAGGCCTTGAAAAGCTGTAAGATCCTCAACACTTGCACATTTGACACAGGCAGTTCTGGCCCTACAGGAACATGGTATGCATCATTTTCATGAGGGATGAATTTAAGTCAGACACACGTGAGGCTGGAGTGTGAGCACAGCCACTTGGTTCATGAGTGAGCCTCGCTGACCGCCCAACCTATGCACCTCACTGTGATCTTGCTAAACCCTTACACTTCATCATGAGAGTTTGGAAGGCTCCCATTTGGGAGGGGAAGAGACATCCACGGAAGGGCAGCAGCTGGTGGCTAAAGAGGCCCTCTGGCATCCTTTCACCTACCCAGCCTCAGGAGACTAGGGGCTGGACATTTCAGAGATGATATGGGAAAAGCTGCTTTACACAAAGTTCCATGGAAAATCAGTATTCAATAAAATTAGTGTTCCATAATAAAAGGGTCAAATAGTCTTAGGAATGGCTTTTGAAACAGGGATAAACATTTACCATAGGCCTTCTAGAGCTTTTACATGCCACTGTGCACTGTGATGATCGAAGAAGGACATGGCCCTTTCAACCAAACTAGACCACAGGAACCCAACCCGTCCCCACCCCTCGTGGAATACCTACTACCATTTTGCCAGCTGGGCAACACTGACATAAAGGGTCTTTATGGCTTTTGTGAATTAACTTTGGGACAGGAGGAATTCCTGAAATTTCAGCTTGAAATGTTCCTATAGACAAGGCACATGGGCCACTATGTCCCATTATTTTCCTTCAGAGAGGTGGTGAGCAGCTGACGGGGTGGAACATATATTCCCCTTCCCTGGGGCCCATAGTCCCTCCAGGGAGCAGGTGTGGAGGCAGCAGACCCAAGAGGCTTGTTGGGCTGGCTGGGGCCCCGGCGTAAGGATATGACACCATGGTGGTGTTCCTCCTGCTCTTCACCAGCACGAAGTCCTTCCAGTCCGTCAGCTTCTCCCTGCCGAGGGAAGCTCAGGCTGCGTGAAGGAAGTACGGGCCCCAGACCCTGCCCTGGCCATCAAGGGGGCCGCGCCGCACTTACCTCATGAGCCTCTGCACTTGGTCCTGCAGGTGCTGGGGCAGGTGTGGGCCTCCCCTGCTGGGGGCTGTGGTCAGAAAGTTCAGCCGGTAGATGGCACAGAGCTGCCGCTTCAGCTTCCCACATGCCTGGAGCAGCCTGAGCATGAGAGAGGAGAGCATTACAGCAGAAGGGACCTAGGGGAGCCCCTCGCTCTGTGTGGACCACCTCGTTCCTGCACCCAGGACAGACAGACCTGGGGAGCCCCTTCCCCTGTGTGGATCACCCCGCTCTTGTACCCAGGACAGACAGACAGACCTAGGGGAGTCCCTCACCCATGTGGACCACCCTACTCCTGTACCCAGGACAGACCTGGGAGAACCCTTCGCCCCATGTGGACCACTTGACTCCTGCACCCAAGACAGACAGACAGACCTAGGAAGCCCCTTGCCCCGTGTGGACCTCCCTGTTCCTGCACCCAGGATAGACAGACAGACCTAGGGGAGCCCCTTTCCCCCGTGTGGACCACCCCACTCCTGTACCCAGGACAGACCAACCTGGGGAGCCCCTCACTCCCAGGTGGACCACCCTGCTCCTGCACCCAGGACAGACAGATGGAAGGACCTAAGGGAGCAGCCACAGCTGATCAGGCAATAGGAAGGAGCTTCCCAGCTTCTCCACGCGGTGCTCCACGTATGTGGGAAGAAATCTCCTTTCTTGAAATTATTTTGCTGATAAACGAAGTGCAGTGGTGGAGGAGACGTGGTCTCTCAGGGAACAGTCCCCTCGGCACACGACCCACCCCTTGTCCCGAGGCCCACCACTCACTCCCAGGAGGATCCGGGCTCACTTTTGGAGAAAGCCTTGGCCTTAAACTCCAGCCAGGTGCTCTGTAAGGAAGACAGGGGGCAGGTTTGCATCCCGACTATGTTTCCAGTGAGGTCCAGGCCAAAGTCCTTCCCAGATCAGGCTCTGAGAGGGCACAGGGCCCCCAGACAAATCTGCCCATCTGGCCAATGCAGGCTACTCTGGCAGGCCCCACCAGCCCCCTGCAGACTTCAGTGTGCCATGTTCTAGTCACTGAGCAGCGTTTATTTAAAGGGTAGTTTCCCGGGGCTCGCTGTCTGATGGGCACAGGTGCGCATAGTAGCACCGTCACAGCAACCAGGCCAGCCCCCCGGGGTGGGGGGTATACATAGGGCAGGGGCTGGGGTGTGCGGAGGAGGTGCTGCTGCAGGAGCTGGGAGGGCATGGGGTAGCCATGCAGGGGGCGGCCTCACAGGATCTCTATAAAGCAGAAGAACTTGGTGTTCTAGTGAAAGTGCTCCTTAGGATGCCCTGAGGCACTGTGGGATGTGGCACTGCCTCTGCCTCCGTGAAGAGGAGCCTGGGTCTGGGGCATCAGCTGCTTGCTCCGCCTCCTCCAGCCAATCCTGCAGCCTTCAGACTGACAGGCACTTCAGCCACATGGGTCCCAGCTCCTCAAACACCAGGCGCGGCCACTGCTTAAATCCAGTGTCAACCCCCACCCACCCTACTGCCATCCAGGCCCTGATCTGGGCTTTGTCAGAGCACGGGGTGATGGCCTGTTTCTACTGCCTGCACATTCTCGCGTGTCTCCTGGTCTCAGCTCCCCACCTGGGCCCTAAGCTCGCTGCGGGTGGGGTGGGGCCGTGACCTGCACATCCCCGTGTTGCCCTGCGAGCCCGGGGACACAGCCCCACTGCAGAGAGGAAGCCCGTGACGGGCGGATCCCCGGCCTGCACTTGCTCACTGCATCCAGGCTCTGGCTCCACTGCTCATGAGCCACATAATCTTGGCCAAGTTAAAACTTATCTAAGCCATAGTTTCCACACCTAAAAAAGGGGAATTATAATTTGTGTTCTGCCAAACACACATAAAAAGATTCTGAAAACCTAAAAAGCAGCTAAGTTTTCATTATCATTTCATAATAGGGAAAACATGGATCATAGGCCCAGGGGAGGTGGAGCCCGGACAGGAACCCAGGCCTGCTGGCCCCTCAGCTGCTGTGGACCGGATGGACCCTGCTGCCAGCCCTGCCCCTTCCCCAGGTGGGAAGGACTGGAACCTGGGTCTCACCTGAATCTCTTGTGCCCCTCGATTCTTGACAAACTTGTCCATCCTCTGGCGCAGGTCTCCCACAAAGGGCTGGGAGCGCAGGGAGGCCCCGGCCTCCGGTCCTTCCTTCAGCTTCATCTCCAGCATGGAGAAGCCATCCATCAGCTGGGACAGGACCAGGGCCAGGGGCGCGCTGGGGCTCTGAGGGAAAGGGCCGAGAGGCGGGTGAACGGGGCTGCCCCTGGGGAAGCCGTGCCAGCCCCAAGCGTCATCAGGGCAGGGTGAGGGGCTCTCCTACCCTGGTCAGAAGCACCAAGTTGATGCCCTGCCACAGGGGCAGGCAGTACATGGTGTGGGGCACTAGGGGGCAGTAGTTTTCCTTCACGTTGGCATCCAGGAAGATCCTTCTGGGGCCGGAAGGCTCAGGGCAGTGGGGAACCAGCGTTTGGAGGGTGTCCTCTGCTATCTACAGAGGAAGAAGAGCTGCAGTGAGAGGTGGGATCCCTAAGTCGGACCCACACATTGCTGCCCTATCTGTGAACCACAAGAAATAAACATTTTTAGCTCCAAGAAACTCCAGTTTTTAAATCCCCGCACTCTGCTGAACCTGCCCTCGCAGCTCCAGTTCCTCTGTTGCCCCTCTCCGTCAGCTGCTCCTGGGCCTTTCTGCCCAGAGTCTGGCCTGGGTGCCAAGCAGGGCAGTGGGCAGGGGCAGAGGGGCTGGGTGGTGGCACAGAGAGGACCAAGAAGGCAGGGAAACACTCGTGGATGGGGAGTGGACGGGGAGAGGTCCCCTCCCCACATTTGCAACAGATGGAGGTATCTAACGTTCAACATTGTATCACTTCGGTCACCCTCAGAACATCCCAACAGCCACTCAAATGGGGGAAACTGAGGCATAAAGTGACCAAATGGGCAAGGCTCCAGCCTTACAGAGAGATCTGAGTAAGAAAGCCTTAGTGCAAAAAATTATAGAATTAAGGAAATCATGAGAAATGCCACAAAAATTCCTCTTCAGTATTATACATAACAGCAAACACTGGACACAATGACACGATTTTCCTGGGGATTTGCTAGATAAATAACATATGCATGTGATGGACTCCCAGACAACCATTACAAACCACACTGTGGGAGTGCTTAGGAAATGGAAAAATGTTTAAATAAAAAAGTATAATGAAGCACTTTAGTATCCAAATCTGATTTTAAAAATACACACGTGTACATATGTAGTGTGTGTGTGTAAAGTCATAGGAAAAAAAGACTAGAAGGAAACATCCCAAGATGTTAATCTCATTTTGAGGACGGAATTAAAAGTAATTTTTATTCCCTTTTTTATAGTTTACTTTTGTATTTCCCGATTTTTCTACAATAAATATACATGCTCACTAAAAAAAAATAAAAAATTCTATTGGACTTTCACTCCCAAGAACAACGGAGCTGAGGGACAGCACCCGGGGGAGGGGAGGGGCAAGTTCACCACCCCTCACAGCCCATCCCTGGACCCTGCCTCTGCGCTGAGCCCTGGCACCAGGACAGGCACCTGCACTGACCAGCCCCAGAGTGGGCAGGAGGAGGGTTGGCACGGGGAGAATCACCCTGGAGGCGAAACCCTCAGAGCCCCCAATACTCACTGCGGCATCTCAGATCAGCTGGTGCCCCGGCAGACACAGGAGAAACTCACCTGAAGGGCATCCATGGGTGGGGTGCCCCCCTCCAGCCAGACGATGCTACCTGCAGGCCACAGGTAATAACATAACTATGTAAGTACCATGAGATGTAAACAATGGCTCAACAGCATAGGGTAGGGGGCCCAGGTGCCCCCCACAACAACAGCATGGGATACGGGGCCCAGGTGCCCCCCACAACCTCAGCCCTTGGCCACCAGCTCCACGCAGGGGTGCCAATGTGGCTGGGGCAACACCCCTTCATCCTAAGTTGGCAGGCACAAGGTGATCTCTGCAGTACCAGGGCTAAGGCGGCGTGGGCCTGGCAGAGAAGCTGCCCCCAGAGCCAGCTGCTGAGAATCAAGCTCCTGAGGACATGTTTGGTAATGGTGGTCGGGGGGTAGGGGGGCATCTTCCTCCCCCCTCCCTTGCCCCCAATCCCCTCCTTGTTCTGTCCCCTGTATTCCTTCAGGCCTCAACCCGCCCCTCAGGAGTCAGCACACACAGTCCACGTTTGCCCATTCATTTATTCAACAAGCAAGCTCTTACTGAGCACCTACTGTGTGCTGGGAATTGAGGTGGATTTCCTTCCTAGTATAGCACACAAAAACCTACTGAACCCACCACATATCTGAAATATTATGTGTTTGTAATAATACTGTTACCTCTTATATTTCATTGCAAACAACCCTCATTTATAATCACGTTTCTCCGGGGGAACTGTGTTCCTACATCTTAAACACCTGATTTACAAATGGATGAGTGCAACCCAAGTCATTTGTAAGTTGTGAGTTCTCTGCACGGTGGAACAGCATTATTTTTTTACAGTTCTAAGGCACAAAAAACCACTATCGAGAGAGAGGGACTGGGAGGAGGATGGTGATGAATGAGGAAGGGAGTGGTAAGAGGAACTTTGGAGATTACCCAGAACTCTGCTTCTCAACAGGTCTCAGGCTCATCAAGAGCTCAGGGAAACTGAAGATAGCTAGGAACCCTCACCCCAGGAACTGCACAGGCATCAGTGAGTTCGCACACAGTCTCAGGGGGTCCTAGGCTTCTAGCCAGACCTAAAGTTAAGAGCATCTAACCCACTGGTTGTCAACCTTGGCTACATGCGAAAATCATTTGAGGACTTTTACAAAATCCTGACGCCCACGGCACAGCTCAGACCAACTGAGTCAGCATCTCCGGGTACAGGCTCAGCTTCAATAATTGTTAAAGATCCCCAGGTGAGTTCAATATGCAGCCAGGGGGCAAAGCATGCTGTAACCTAAATCTGTGCACAGCAGTGGTTTGCACCCGAGGCACACTGGACTCACCTGGGAAAATTTCCTAGAAGTATTCACACCTGGGTCCCAGGCCCACAGACTATAACTTAGTTGGGCTGAAGCTGCCCGGTGATTCCAGTGTGCCAGGGTTGGGAGCCGCTGGTTCAAAGCAGCCACACAATAAATTCCTTTCAAATCCTAGTCCCCAACAGGTTTCTCTGAAACCCTGGCCTTCTTTCTTCCATCAGATGATGTGGATGGACCACAGGATCCTTTTTTTTTTTTTACCTAAGAACTTCAGAAATGAATGTAATGCTTATTCATAGTGACCACAACAGTCTGGATTTTGGTTTATCTACTTCTCTAAGCAAGGTTGTCCATTTTTTCTTAATATTTTGAATATTTGTATTTTTTTTTTTTTTTTGACACAGAGTCTTGCTCTGTCGCCCAGGCTGGAGTGCAGTGGCATGATCTCGGCTCACTGCAACTTCCAGCTCCCGGGTTCAAGTGATTCTCCTGCCTCAGTCTCCAGAGTAGCTGGGATTACAGGCGCCTGCCACCACCCCTGGCTAATTTTTGCATTTTTAGTAGACACGGGGTTTCGCCATGTTGGCCAGGCTGGTCTAGAACTCCTGACCTCAGGTGATCTACCCGCCTCAGCCTCCCAAAGTGCTGGGATTACAGGTGTGAGCCACCACACCTCACCCATTTTGAATATTTATAGTTTTTTTATTGTTTACCCACATACTTTGGAGAAACAGGTAAAGTATAAACTACAGATGCTGAATATATTTTAGAATGTATTGAAATGAGATGATTATTACTAAATTTAACTTAATTTTTAATTACAAAAAAGATGAGTCTGAGAATGCATGTACAAAAGTTTTAAATGATGATAATCAACTTGTCATCAACAGCTTTAGGGATCAGTGGAGTGGTCTTAACAGTCCTTGAGTTCAGGCTGGAGCTGGCAGGGAAGATGGGGAGCCACAGACAGTGTCCTGTGCTCTAGGAACACAGGTACCTGCACTCAAGCCTTAGGAGGCACGGGGGTCCACTGAAGCCTAAGACAGATGTCCTGGGCTGCCTGTTGCACGCAGCTAGCTATTGTTTCCTCCTGCTTCCCTCCGGGCCCCACCTGAGCTCTGATCGCCAGGGGAAGGAGCTGGTGTGAAGTACTCCTCAGGGAGGGAGAAGCTGTCTGTCTCCTGGAATAGAGAAGGTGGCTCAGGTTGAGAGGCTCTCCCAGCTGGCTCAACCCTGTCCCTGCTCTCCCAGGAGGGACGGGAAAGGCCTGGTCGTCTGCAGAGGCAGATCCCCTCCTGCCCGACTCCACGAAGTGCACAGCACACACCGTCTCTGCAGAGCTCCCACCGGTTGGGCCTGTGGAGTGAGGGCTCCAGGCCTGCTGCATGGGGATGTTCTGGCTGCTCCGGGCCCTCCGCGGGGAAGGCTGTGCAGGGCAGGGGAGAGGCTGGTTAGCTCCTATCTGACCTGGCTCCCTCCACCCCTTCTGCCTCCCAGGGCTTCGCAGAGAAGCCTCCACTCCTCCACCCGTTCCAGGTGCAGTCCTAGGTGTGCAGTCCTCAGACTTCCCAGGGATTCGATTCTAGGCGGTCTGTTCTATGGAAATTCCAGAAATTCCAACACACTGGTATCCAACCCACCACTACCCCTGGTGATGAGGTCAACAGCGATGGTGGTGGCTGACACTCACTGAGCATTCACTATGCCCCAGGCAGTGCCGGGCTCTGTGGGAACTGCCCCTTTTGTCCCTCCCAATACCCCTGAGAGGTAGGTGCTTTGTTATTCCCATTACACAGATAAGGGCATTGAGGCTCTGGAGGTGCAAGTATGGGCTCAGCTCACACAGCCAGGTGGTGAAGCTGGGTTTCAAACCATGGCTGACTTGAAAAATCTGCACTTTTAACCCACTGGACCCACTTTTTACCCACTGGAGTGTAAGGGGAATGCGCACTCCAGAATTCCCCTTACATCTGAAAGCGGTGGGAAAGAAGTCGCGCCCAACCACACACCCAGAATTGTGACTTAAAAAACATGGAGTCCCCAGGGGGGGCCTGCCCACCACTCTCCAGGCAGGTTTTCTGAACTACCTCCCTAATGGCCTCCCTCTGCCCAGACAGCTGCCCTGAGACCTGAATGTCGTCCTCTGCTGTGCTCTCGCTAGGGTAGAGGTCCTGAACCAGGAGGATGAGGGCGAGCAGGTCGGCCGGGCGCAGGGAGCTGGCACTGTGGCTGCAGACACAGGAGCATGGCCACCCATCAGCACGTGCCCAGCAGGAGATGGGGCAGGCAGGTTAAAGGAGTGTGGAGCCTGGCCCCTGCCCTCAAGGAGCAATGTACTTAATCGTTTCTGGAGATGGGCAAGGCACAAATACAATTAATTAACTCATCAAATTTTAAAATAAAACTTGGTTGTATAGAACAAAGAAAAGAAAGTGATTTAGCAGTGGGAAAGCACCAGGGACCAAGAACAACATAAAAGGAAGTTCTAGATTGAGACTCTAAGACAGTGTTCCAGGAAGGAATGATACGGAGAAATGAGTGAGCTGAAAAAGGTTGGAGAATCAAATCTGGGAAGGTTTCAGGCTTCATGGAGGAGGTGATTCTTGGCTGGGCAGGTGGTGCTTTTCAGGCAGAGGCAATAGGGGAGTGAGAAGGCCAGGGAGCCTTTAGCCACCACATGCTGGACCTTGAGCTCACCTAGAGTAGAATGCCAGCAGCTTGGAGTGCACAAGCAGGAAGGCATGCAGGGCCTCCTCGCCGCCCCGCTCGGGGCTGGTGTTGACAGCTTGGATGACGTGCCGCTCCAGTGCCTCTATGCACAGCTCACAGAGCTGGGGGTGAATCAGTCGCTCCAGGGCCTGGCCAGGGCAGGAAGGGAGAGGAAGCCATATCACCAACAATCTTGCCCCACTCCAAGCACTGGGCTAGTGGGGACATTCACTCTGTCCACAGTGAGCTTGGACTCTGCACCAGATACTTGGAAACAGGTGGATTAAGACCCACCAGGTCCCAGCCTTCCTGAGGCTTACCATCTGGTCACTAGTCTCCAGTGGATGAGGCAAGGCAATACACAAGGAAATAAAGTAAATGCCATTTGTAAATAAGCACCAAGTACAAAATACACAGCACTAGGCTAGAGAGAAATAGCAGAGACCTCCTTGGGTAGGGTGTCCAAAGAAATGTCCCTGAATTAGGTCACCTTTAAACTAATATCTAAACAACCGGATGGCCTATCAGAGAAAAAGGGAGCGAGAGAACACTGCAAGTCAAGGAAACTGCGTATTCAGAGGCCCTGAGATGGGGAGAGAGTTTGGAATGGTGCTGTCCAACAGAAATAAAAGGAAGGCCCTATGCATAATTTAAATGTTTCCAATGACCACATTAAAAAAGTAAAAAGAAACAGTTGACATTAATTTTAATGATCTATTTCATTTTACTGAATATATCCAAAATATTATCACCATATGATATAAAAGCCTTATTAATGGAATGTTTTACATTCTTTTTTGTGCTAAGTTACCAAAATCTGGTATATATTTCACATGCATAGCATAACTCAATTTGCACTAGTTATATTTCAAATGTTCAACAGCCACATGTAGCTAATGACTATCATATTGGAAAGATCTAAATATAGAGTTTTCCTGAAACTTAAAGAAGTTTCATGTGACTAGCACTCAGTAAGTGTGGACAAGAGAGACATAAGATGAAGCTGGAGTGAAATAGGCAACGATAGCTCACACAGGGCCTGGTAGGCTTGGGAAGAGTTTGGATTTTATACTAATGGCATTAGGTCACCTCCTACAAGAAGTCTTTCCTAATGTCCCAGAAAGAGTTAACCACTCCATCTCTTGTGCCACCATGGCTTTTGATGAAAAACCTAATATGGCACCAGGATTCTTTATTATATCTTTTAGTATATACATGGCTGATTTCCCCTCAAGGGCAGTGAATGTGTGTTTATTCATCTCTTTATTCCCATGGCCTGGCACACCTCTTACCATATAATAGGTACTATATGTTTATTGGAAGAGTGAATAAGTGGGGGTGTAAGAATGAATTCCTTCAGATCTATTTTCCAGCTCATTAATTCTCCCTCTAGCTATGTCTCATCTGCTATTTAACACTTCCCTTGAGTTTTTCATTTTAACAACTATGTTTTCTTTTCTAAAATATCTGTACGGGTTCTTTTTCAAATTTGCCTGGTCAATTTAGAGTTTCTTCTTATTATCTCATTTTGTGATTCTACATTTCATATTTTTAAATATTTCATAGTTATTTTATATTCTATACCTAATAGTTCCAATGTATCAAGTGCCTTGGGATCTAAATCTGCTGGTGGTTGATTTTCCTGACTGTCACTCATGGTGGCTTATTTTCTTCCATATCTGATTTTCTTCAGTTGTGAGTTCACGTTTGTTTGATCTTTACCTTTCCTGCTTTAGCAGTGGTTTTCAAAGTGTGGTTCCTGGACCAGCACAATAAACAGCACCTGGGAATTTTTTAGAAATGGAAGTTCTAGGGCTGGGCACGATGGCTCACGCCTATAATCCCAGCACTTTGGGAGGCCGAGTGGGCAGATCATGAGGTCAGGAGTTCGAGACCAGCCTGACCAACAAAGTGAAACCCTATCTCTACTAAAAACACAAAAATTAGCCAGGTGTGGTGGCACGTGCCTGTAATCCTAGCTACTCAGGAGGCTGAGGCAGAAGAATCGCTTGAACCCAGGAGGCAGAGGTCACAGTGAGCCAAGATTGCTCCACTGCACTCCAGCCTGGGCAACAGAGTGAGACTCCGTCTCAAAAAAAAAAAAAAAAAAAAAAAAGAAATGCAAGTTCTAGAGCCCCCATCCCAGACTTGCTAAATGAGAAATGCTGAAAGTGAGGCCAAGTAACCTGTATTTAACAAGCCCTACAGAGGATTCTGACACACACTGGAGTATGAAAACCACTGCTTGCAAGAGAATTTGGTTTACCTCTTTAGGAAGGCAAGGAGTGCTACTGATCAGCAGCCACTTTAGTTTTTATTTTTAATTTTTTAGTTTTTTATTTACTAGGGCTTTATAAAAGGACCAGTAGCCACTTTGACTTCTTGGGGCTGGGCTTAACCTAGAGCGGCAGGCTCAGCTCTCCTATGCTGCTGCTGGCCTAAGGCTGTTTACTGGCTGTAGTGCTGGTATCATTTGCACTCAGGGAATCTTGCCTTTAGCGCTGTGTTTTTCTCCACTGCTTTCCCCTCCAGTTCCAGCTCAATATAATTTTGTGGGAAGAGGAGGGGAGGGTTGAAGGAACTGTCTTCAAAGATTTCTGTAATTTACAGTGAACCCAAAACTTACATTAAAAGTCTGTGTTATCCAGGATCAAGCTGTTTTACCATGGGAAAGCCCATCAGGGTACCCAACCCTCCATATGGCCAGAAAGAACAACTCTCTCTGAATACACGAGTTTCAGGGGCTGCTTGTGCCTTCACTCGTTAGGGTTAAACATGGTCTTAAAGCTGGACGCCCCCTCTGACCTGACAGCTTCAAGTCCTGAGGACTCCCACGCCCAGTAGTCACCTCCATGGCGAAGCACTGCTCCTGCTCCCGCAGGCGGCTGTAGGTCCACAGCAGGCTCTGGAAGTGCTCCCACAGCTGGACACGCTGCCCCAGGTCTGGGGGCCGCAGCCTGGGGGCACAGCCAGAGAGGGTGGGAGAGACCACGAGAAAGCTGGTCTCCCCCACACCCAACCAAAGGACCACAGTCTCAGCTCAGCATCAGAGCTTGGGGAGCCCATGTGACCTGCCCACACAGCTGGGAAAGGGGGCCAGGTCTCCTGCCAAGCTCTAGCTGTGGAGTGGGGTGGGATAGGCACGGAGCCAGAAGGCAGGCAGCTGAGCAAATCACCTCACTCCTCAGCCTCTGTCACACAAACACATGTCATACAAAGCCAGCTAGAGAGAGCCAGTGTGATGCTTAAGCTTCTCACACAGAGGCCACTGAACACAGAAAGGTCTGGTCCATCATCAGGGCCCTACTCAGGGTCGCAGCCATCTCGGATGCTGGCAAGGTCTGCACTGGCCAATTGGTTCATGTAACAAGCATCCGCCACCTGCAGCATTTGCCACTGAAACCATGACCTATCTGGGCTAAAATGACTCATGAAACAATGTTTGTGCATTTGAGAAATGTCTCGATGTGGGTAGTTGCTCATATCGCTACAAAACTCTAAAGTCCCAGAGCTTCACACTCTGCAGCTTTCCAATCCATCTTAGAGAATCAGGGGGTGGTGATACCATGAACTTCTCTTTTCTAGGTCTACATTTCAACTACAAGCCTTTTCTGGGGTCCCTCCCACCTCAGTGTACACTCTGAACCATGATTCTCTTTCCCCAAGTTCTTTACTGTGGGCCCAGAGACAGGTTTTAAGGTCTGTCTTCCTGAGAAAACCTTCACGAGACTGTATGAGTGTGCATGGGCTTGTGTTTTTCTGGAGAGAGAGTCTGAAGCTTGAGAAGCCAGAGAGGACTAGCTCAGACCAGATTTGTAATGACGGGCGATGATATTGGGAGGATGGAAAGAGCACTGGACAGAGTCCTGAGCTCAAATATCCAGTTTGGATGTGGCCACCAACCAGCTGGATGACCCCAGGCAAGTGAGTTCCACTCTCTGCTCTGTTTCACCAGATATAAAGTCAGAGGGTCAGACCAGATGGTCTCCAAGGTTCATTTGAGCTCTGTTTCTCTGACCTAGGGACCCAGCTGGGGGCAGTGTGTGAAAAATGGCAGCTTCACAGGGGCTGGGCACACGCTGCCTGGCCCAGCGAGGGTGTTCGGCAAAGGACAGAGGGTACCAGCTTTGAAGACTCACTCCTTTCGGATAAGCTGACCGTCCACAGTCACCAGCCCGACGTGCACTTCGAACAGGTACTTGAGCACATACAGCTTCCGCCGCAGGTCCCCCTCGCTCTCAGTGTGGTCGCCATTGATGGCAATGAACAGGCATTCTCCAAACTGCAGGCACAGGCAGGCCAGTGTCAGCCAGCCCCGAGGGCACTCCCTTCACCTGCCCTGGTCTCTGCAGACAAGCCAGGGGAGGCTCAGGTCCCAGGCGGGTTTGATAAGATGCCGTTTCTGCCTTCTAAAGGAGTCTAAAGTTCCAAATAAGAGAGGCCTGTGGACTCCCCATCAAGCTGAGGGAAGAGGAACATGGGCCCCAGAGCTACAGACTCACCAGGTGAAGGACATACAGGAAGTTGCCGTTTTCCGTGGAGAAGCAGGTGTAGGTGTCCGACAGCTTCTCCAGCATCGTCATGGAGGAGATGATGACCGGGGCTAGGAGTGTGCTGAGCTGGTCCTCCAGGGCAGGGAGCTGCAAAAATGGGGGAAAATTTCACAGCTTAGAGTGGGCCAGACACCAAGAACAAAGGAAGGGACAAGACCAGGCCTTGATATCAAGGGTTCCATAGTGTTAGACCCTCCTGGGAGGGTATCACTGTCCTGGTAGGGAGGAGGGCAAAAAGAGACTGCCCCCAACACTTTGGGTGGTGGTTAGGAAGAATGGGAAGGGCCACCTGGGTAATGGTGCTGTTTAGGCTCTGAATCTAGAAGGAAACATTAAGGAATTGGGCCTCATTACAATAGTGGAATGTGGGGAGCACTGAACCGGGAGCTGGAAGGAAGTTTGCAGCATGTACCAAATCTATGCTGTTTTTTGCAATAAGTCTACTTTGGAAAATTTGTCCTAAGGAAAATGATCAGAGATTGGGACAAAGATACATGCACAAAGATGTTCACTACTGCATAATTTATAATAGCAAACAACTGGAAAAAAATGTAAACATCTAGTATCAGTGAAATAGTTAAATAAATAGCAGTACATCAAAATTATGGAAGAGTCTATAGCCATTTAAAATATTAGAGTGTTTCAATGACATGGAAAATTCGTCTGATACAATGTTGTAGTTAAAAATAAAACAAGAATGTGAATACATAGAAAAAACGAAGTATTCATAAAATACCGAGAAAGCCAATACTATTAAAGTTACTTCTGTATAGAGGAATTAGGAGTGATTTTTTTCCCTCTATTTTTAAGTATGTTTCTGTACTTTCCCTATTTTCCATAACAAGCCTGCATTGACTTTGATAAGCTCTTCCTCCATCCATTCTCTCAGCTCTCCAAAAGAAGGAACAAAACAAATAAACAAAAACAAAAAGGAACTGGACAAGTTTGTTGCAAATGTGTGAATAAAATGGGATAAAGCCAGTGGAACAGTTACAACTCAAATTCTCCATAGTGGAATAAAAAGAAAGGAAGAAAACAGCAGACTTCCCTAGAGGATTTCAGGAGACGTGAATGAAATATGGGGAAGGCACAGTCCTAACTTGGAGCTGAGGAAGTCTACAAGAAGCTGAGTAAGACCTTGCCTTGAAAAGAAAGACAGGCAACTGGCCAGCGGGAAGGTGCAGCATTGAAGTACAAGTGGGACACAACTGTGGAGTAGGTTTTCCTGCCAACATTCGGGAACCAAGGACTGTGCCCAGCTCCCACAGTTCGTCTGTCAAGCTTTCACAGTGGCTCCTACTTATCATTCTGGTTCCAGCTCAGATTTTTTTTTTTTTCTGGCCACCACCCTCCGCCTCTGTCACTCCCCATCGCATACCCCATTTAACTTCTCCAGACTATTTGTCACTATCTGAACTCATGGTACTTATTTGCCATCTGGTTCACTGTACAACATCCTTCTTTAGACTCTAAGCTCCATGAAAGCAGGGATCATGTTGCTATGTTTACTGCTTTACCCCGAGAGACTGGCACATGATAGGTTCTCAATTAATATTTGGTTAATGAATACCCCACAGATAGGCGAGAATTCCATAAACAGGAAAGAATTCAAATATTTGCTGAATTATTCATATACCATGATTTTCTTGAACAAATTTTATTAATGGAGAAGTCACTTATGAATCTAGATTTTGATAGAAACTCATCTTAAAAGCAGTACAGTCACATACTGAAGAGCAATGTTTTGGTCAGCAACAGACCACGCATGATAGTGGCCCCATAACATTATACTACTTTATTTTTGCTATACCTTCTCTATGTTCATTCAGATACACAAACATTTCCATTGTGTTACAACTGCCTGCAGTGTTCAGTACAGTCACATGCTGTAGGTTTGCAGCCTAGGAGCAACAGGCCATACTGTACAGCCTAGGTGTGTAGTCGGCTACACCATCTAGGTTTGTGTAAGTACACACTATGATGTTCACATGACAAGGAAATCACCTAATGATGAATTTGTTATTAACAGAATGTATCACCATCATTAAGCAGGGCATGACTATAGCTTTTTCTGCAGGAATAGAACTTTTTTTTGGTGAGGGGATGACATGGTTAAGCTTTGTGTCCCCACCAAATCTCATCTTGACTTGTAATCCCCATAATCCCCATGTGTCAAGGGAGACTAGGTGGAGACAACTGAATCACGGCGGTGGTTCCCCCAGGCTGTTCTCAACTTGTTCTCGTGAGAATGAGTGAGTTCTCCCAAGATCTGATGGTTTTTTAAGGGGCTCTTCCCCGCTTTGCTTGACACTTCTTCCTGCTGCCTTGAGAAGAAGGTGCCTTGCTTCCTCTTTGCCTTCCACCATGACTGTAAGTTTTCTGAGTTCTCCCCAGCCATGCTGAACTGCGAGTCAATTAAACCTTTTTTCTTTATAAATTACCCAGTCTCAGGCAGTTCTTTATAGTGGTATGAAAACGGACTGACATAGTAAATTGGTACCGCAGAGAGTGAGGTGCTACTATAAAGATACCCAAAAATGTGAAAGTGACTTTGGAACTGGGTAACAGGCAGAGGTTGGAACAGTATGGAGGGCTCAGAAGAAAACAGGAAGATGTGGGAAAGTTTGGAACTTCCCAGAGACTTGTTGAATGCTTTTGAACAAAATTCTGATAATGATATGGACAATGAAGTCCAGGCTGAGGTAGTCTCAGATGGAGATGAGGAACTTATTTGGAATTGGAACAAAGGTGACTCTTGTTATGCTTTAGCAAAGAGACTGGCAGCATTTTGCCCCTGCCCTAGAGATCTGTGCAACTTTGAACTTGAGAGAGATGATTTAGGGTGGAAGAAATTTCTAAGTAGCAAAGCATTCAGGAAGTGACTTGGGTGCTCTTAAAAGCACTCAGTTTTATGCATTCACTAATAGATGGTTTGGAATTGGGACTTATGTTTAAAAGGGAAGCAGAACATAAAAGTTTGGAAAATTTGCAGCCTGATGATGCAATAGAAAAGAAAAGCCCATTTTCTGAGGAGAAATTCAAGCCCTGGCTGCAGAAATTTGCATAAATAATGAAAAGCCAAATGTTAATCACCAAGAGAATGGGAAAAATGTCTCCAGGGCATATCAGAGGTCTTCACAGCAGCCCCTCTCACCACAGGCCTGGAGGCCTAGGAAGAAAAAACTGTTTCAGGGGTTGGGCCCAGGGCCAAGCTGCTTTGTGCAGTCTAGGGACATGGTGCCCTGCATCCTAGCCATGGCTAAAAGGTGCCAACATACAGCTCTGGCTGTTGTTTCAGAGAGTGCAAGCCCCAAGCTTTGGTGGCTTACATGTGGTATTGGGCCCACAGGTGCACATAAATCAAAAATTGAGGTTTGGGAACTTCCACCTAGATTTCAGAGGATGTATGGAAATGCCAGGATGTCCAGGCAGAAATTTGCTGCAGGGGCAGAGCCCTCATGGAGAACCTCTGCTAGAGTGGTGAGTAAGGGAATTGTGGGGTCAGATGCCTCCACAGAGTCCCCACTGGGGCATTGCCTAGTGGAGCTGTGAGAATAGGGCCACCATCCTCTAGCCCCCAGAATGGTAGATCCACCAACAGCTTGCACCATGCACCTGGAAAAGCTGCAGACACTCAACACCAGCCTGTGAAAACAGCCGGGAAGAGGACTGTACCCTGCAAAATCATAGGGGTAGGGCTGCCCAAGGCCTTGGAAGCCCACCTCTTGTATCAGTGTGACCTGGACGTGAGACATAGAGTCAAAAGAGATCATTTCAAAGCTTTAAGATTTGACTGCCCCATTGGATTTTGGACTTGCACGGGGCCTGTAGCCCCTTAGTTTCAGCCAATTTCTCCCATTTGGAATGGGAATATTTACCCAATGCCTATAGCCCCATTGTGTCTTGGAAGTAACTTGTTTTTTATTTTACAGGGTCATAGGTAGAAGGGACTTGCCTTGTCTTAGGTGAGACTTTAGTCTTGGACTTTTTGGTTAATGCTGGAATGAATTAAGACTTTGGGGAACTGTTGGGAAGGCATGATTGGTTTTGAAATGTGAAAGGGACATGAGATTTGGGAGGGGCCTGGGACAGAATGATATGATTAGGCTTTGTGTCCCCATCCAAATCTCATCTTGAATTGTAATCCCCATAATCCCCACAATCCTCATATGTCAACGGAGAAACCAGGCAGAGGTAACTGAATCATGGCGGCAGTTTCCCCTATGCTGTTCTTGTGATAGTGAGTTCTCATGAGATCTAATGGTTTTATAAGAGGCTCTTTCCCCTTCACTCAGCACTTCTCCTTCCTGCTGCCTTGTGAAGAAGGTGTCTTGCTTCCCCTTTGCCTTTTGACATGATTGTAAGTTTCCTGGGGCCTCCACAGCCTTCTGAACTGTGAGTCAATTAAACTTCTTTCCTTTACAAAGTACCCAGTCTTGGGCATTTCTTTATAGTGATAAGAAAACAGACTAATACGGGGGAGATAAAAATATTTGGTGTATATAAAGGAGCATACTCATATATTACTTGATGGAATTATAAAGTAGTACAATATCTTTGAATGGCTTTTGACTAAATATTTTTATTTTTAGGAATTTATCCTAAGGAAATAATCTGACATGAGATAAAATTTAAGCACAAACATTCCTTAAAGCAAGAGTGATATAGCAAATTAGGAGCAATATATATGTCCATATGAAGAAAATGGTTAAAGGATGATACACTGATTCATGTACTTGAGTGTAATATTTCTATTAAGAATTATGCTTTTGAGACTATTTAAGAAAATAGTAGAAATATCTTGATATAATGGCAAGTGGGAAAAAAAAAACAGGCAGTAAAACTGTAAATGTGGTATAATCCCAATTATATAGAAAAAATAAAGACCCAAAGAAAGTATATTAAAAAGCTAATAGCTCTGGGTCGTGGAATTATAGGTCATTTAAAAACTATCTCTTTGTATTTCCAAATTTCCTACAATTAACTCATTATTTATATGACGAGAAAAGAATGTGTTGCACATTAACAAAAAAAACTTTAAAGACCACCTTTCCTTTACACTATTCATTTTTAGGAACTGAAAATTCAGCAGTTCGTTCCTTTGCCAGGTTTTCAATAAAGAGGAAGAGAAAGGCCACCAAATAATTTGCTTCTTAAGATGACATAGTTGTAACAGTAGTTTAAAAACTGAAATACTTAAAAATTCTTAATTTAAATATTATATGTATTGACTGTTAAAAAATAAAAAAAGCCTAACAAACAGTTAGCTTAAATAAAACCACTTGAATGTCTATGATCTCTGATATCTTGTGTTTGCCTAAAGACTGTGGTGAGAACATGGGTGATGTTGATGGTAAATGGACTCCCTGAAGTGGAGTCGGCTAACTCATTGGCTGGATGACGACACCCCTTAGAACAGAAAGGGCAAGAGAGGCAATCAGTCCATGCTGCTGCAGAAATGTAAGAACACCTTCCACTGCATCCCCAATAAAAATTATTTTTAACCCAAAATTAATGTGGAAAACATTTTCAAAATAAATTACTCCTTTAAAATGTAGAGTGGAAATTATGTAAGTGAAAATGACAAGTATTTCTGAGTTGTAATGTTAAAGTGTTAAACTGGATGTCCACATGCAAAAAAAAAATTAACTTCAATCCATAGCTCGTACCACACACAAAAATTCAAAGTAGATCATCTGACCTGATATAAAACCTAAAACTATAAAACTTTCAAAAGAATATGTAGAGAAAACTCTTTGTAAGTTGGGCAAAGATTTCTTAGATATAACACTAAAAGCATAATCCATAAATGCAAAATGGATAAACTCGAGTTCTAATACTTCTGCTCTTTGAAAGATACCATTGAGAATACAAACACAAGCCACAAACTGAAAGAAAGTATTTGTAAAACATATATCTGATAAAGGATTTCATCCAAAATATATTAGAAGCTCTCAAAACTCAGTAAGAATAATAAGAAGAAACAATCAACTCAAATAAAAACTGGGCAAAAGATATGGCAAATAAGCACATGAAAAGATGCTCAAAATCATTAGTCATTAAGGAAATGAAATTTAAAACAGTGAGATTCTAGTGGACATCTATTAGAATGGCTAAAATTAAAAAGACAGACCATAGTGTTGGTGAGGATATGGAGGAACTGAACTCTCAAACACTACAGGTGGAATCAAAAATTATACAATCACTTTGGAAAAGTTTGGCAGTTTATTAAAAAGTTATACATACACCTACATGATCTAGCCAGTCTATCCTAAATATCTGTCCTTGGACGTGAAAGCATCCATGTATACATAGACTTGTATGTGCATGTTCATAGTTGCTTTATTTGTAATAGTCAAAAACTGAAAATAACACAGATGTCCATCAACAAGTAAATGAAGGAACAAATGGTGGCATCCTGATACAATAGATTACTACTCAATGACAAGGAATGAACGATTGATACATGCCACAACACAGATGAATCACAAAATAATTATGCTGAGTGAAAGCAGTCAAACCAAAACCAAACTAAATCCAAGCACATACTGTATGACTCCATTTATATAAGGCCATATAATACAAACTAATCTATCATGACAGAAAGCAGATCAGCAGTTCCTACGGGATGGGGATGGGAAAGAAGGGATTACAAATGTTTGAGGTGGTAGATATATTCCTTTTATTGATTGTGATAGAATCATAGGTATATACATATCAAAGCTTATCAAATTGTGCACTTTAAATATGTGCAATTTATGGTATGTTAATCATACCTTAATATAGCTATTAAAAAATTAACGTGTTCAGCTTACGTTAAACTTTTTGTTTTTTTTTTGCTCTGTCGCCCAGGTTGGAATGCACGGGCACAATCTCGGCTCACTGCAGCCTCTACCACCTGGACTCAAGTGATCCTCCCACCTCAACCTCCCAAGTAGCTGGGACTATAGGCACGCACCACCACACCTGGCTAATTTTTGTATTTTTTTTGTAGAGACAGGGTTTCGCCATGCTGCCCAGGCTGGTCTCAAATCCCTGACCTCAAGCAATTGGCCCACCTTGGCTTCCCAAAGTGTTGTAATTATAGGCGTGAGCCACCATGCCCAGGCTTGTTAAACTTTTTAGGTTACAGAAACTGATAGCTCCAAGTTCTTCTGTTACGTGATTAAAATTCGACTTCTTCTTGCCCTCATTTAGTCCAGAGAGGAACTGGTGGGGTGTGGGGGTGGAGTCACCGAGCTCAGAGCATCAAGAGGCCGACCTTGAGGATGAGGGTCTAGGTGTGAAGGATGCTGGACCCCACACAGCACCCTGCTCATGCTGCCCAGGACAGGGTGAACACAGGTTTTCCTGCCTCTCTGCCTGCTGGTAGTTTTGTATGGTTCCTTCCTATCCACCCCTCCTGGGACTGCCTACCCTGCACTCACCTCTTCTTCCTCATTCTCTGACTGCCTGAACTTCAGCCGAAGACTCTCTTCAAACTCCTCATCTGTCCAGTAGAAGAGGACCTCTGCACCCTCAGTGGCCACCAAGACACACTTCATCTGCCAGGGAAAGGCAAGGTCAAGGTCAGCCCCCAGCCCCAACATCCATGAGCTCAGCCTGAGTAACGAAGAGGACCCCAACCTCAGCAAACATTCAGTGAGCCCTTTCTGCACACCAGGCATCACAAGCGCCTTCCATTTTTGTTGCACCCTCACAACTGGACAAAGTAGGACTCTTCAGGTACCCCCATTTTAGAGAGCAGGACGCAGGCACAGCCTGAAATGGCAAAGCTGGGATCTGGACCCAGACCTGTCTGATGCCAAGGCTGGGGCTCTTTCCTCTGTGGTATCTGGTCCCTCTCAGCACAGCATCAGACCCACCACGGGGCCTACTGGAACCAGACTGGGACAGGAAGGGACCCAGGTCTTAGCCTAGACATGGAGCCGAATGCCCAGGGAGGCCATGCTCATGGCAGACAGTTAGTGCCTGGTGTGGATCGGAGGGTGCTGGTACACCTCCATCTCTGGGCAGTCCGGAGATATCTCTCCCTCAGATAAAAACAGTTCCAGGGCTGGGCACAGTGGCTCACGCCTGTAATCCCAGCACTTTGGGAGGCCAAGGTGGGTGGATCACCTGAAGTCAGGAGTTCGAGACCAGCCTAGCCAACATGGTGAAACCCTGTCTCTACTAAAAATACAAAAATTAGCCAGGCGTGGTGGCAAGTGCCTGTTATCCCAGCTACTCGGGAGGCTGAAGCAGGAGAATTGCTTGAACCCGGGAGGCAGAGGTTGCAGTGAGCCAAGATTACACCACTGCACTCCAGCCTGGGTGACAGAGCAAGACTCTGTCTGAAAAAACAAACAAACAAACAAACAAAAAACAGCTCCAGAAGATGAGCCTCAAAGCCCCTGAATTTACTTCAGCACCACAGAAGTTTTATTCAAATGCTGCTCTCCCTGCTTATGGTGAGAACAGAGGCTGCCTAAAGACCCTGTACCTAGTAGGCTGCAGCTTCCAGGGCCACAGCCACCAGTGTCTTCAGCCCTCCCAAATCTCCTTCCCCAACCCCCTGCCACACACACACACCACACACTCTGTGCTTGTAAGAAACATCTTAACTATTCACCCACTGGAAGATCTTTAATACGGCTTCCCACCCTGTGTGCCATGGCCCTCTGGGTACGGCAAACCCTTGATCTTCTAAAACTCTTGGGGCAGCCTGACCAGGCTGGTGAGGGCAGTGCTCTAGGCTGGCTGCTGCAGCTGAGAGGCCTCAGGCAGTGGTTTCAAATCCTCTTAGGTGCCTTAGGGTGTCACACAGATATAATCATGTGGTATGTATGCTAAGCCATGACAATGATTAGGAAGCTCTGCTGTAACTCTCACACAAGCAGATTTCCAGTTTTCTTGGGAGGATCACAGCATCTCCAGGTCTTGTGTTCCGTCACCCCCATGTCCAGCTTGGTGGTCCTTACTGAATTCCTCCCAAACTAACTCGGTGCAACTGGTCCCAAGGTGTTTCTGGCAAATGCCAGGAGACATAACAGCACAGTGAAGAAGGAATGCAGCCTATTCGCACAGAATTACTCAATGCCAAGGCAGACACTGAGAGTGCAACAGGTGTGAAGAGGAGGTTGCTGGGAGAGGTGGGTGGACCTGAAGAGGCTGCTCTGGGATTCTCAGGTACATGTGACAAAGCTGACCAGAGTGTATGGGTTAGGGAGCAGCGGGCTATGGAATGGAGGCTGTGGTTGTGAGCGGAGAAGTGACCGGCTGGCTGGAGATGGGCAGGTCAAGGTCATGAAGGCAGTCATCTAGGTGCGGGTGTCGGGTAATGAGTGCTCACCCCTTGGTGGGGGCCGGGAGGAGCTTTAAAGATTCAGCAGGCTGTGATGACCCACCTGGATGTGAGGGGTGAAGGAGAGGTGAGGCATCAGGATGCGGGTGGCCTCAGGATGCAGGGCTGGGGAGGGGATGAGCAGGTGTGCAGAGCCCAGGAGCACTCAGCCCACTGCCTACCTCATTCCATCTGCCTCCCAAAGCCCCAGGGTGGATGCTGCCTGCCTCCCTGTCCTCCCCAGGTGGGGCAAGATCATCTACCTTGGCAAGGAGCACAGTGGAGCATCCAGACAGCCAGAGGTTCAGAAAGGGCTTGCAGCAGACAGACTTGGTGACTGGCTCATGGGAGAGCAGTGCAGCATCCCTGGTCCTGCAAATGCTTAAAACAGAGAGAATATGAGGGCAGGCAGATGCCCTGGTCCTGACTGCTGCCCGTTGCAAAAGGACAAGCTGGAGAAGGGCTGTGTGGTCCCTGGTCTCTCCAGGCCCTGAGGCAGTCTGCTAAGAACATATCTGGGATCCTGCCCCTCACCTCCCATAATGGAGAATAGAAACCCAGCCAGCACAGCCCTTTGCACAGAGCAGGTGCCTACTTTTGTTCCTTCCTCCTTTGTTCCCATGAAGTGCTCTCACTTCTGCGGGTCACCCAGAGCTCCCCAAGCAGCCCCAGGGAGCTTGCTAGGAGTGACTGACGGGAGACAGCATAGCACATCCCAGGCGGTGAGGATGCAGTCCCAGTGAAGTGAGTGGGGATCCTGGGATGATACAATGAATGGAAGGAAACTAACAGGAAAGGCATCTGGGACCAAGTTCTAGTTGTGGCTTTGCCTAGTCGCATAAACCTCTCTGAGCCTCAAACTCCTGCGGAGAAATAGAGCAACATCCCCTACTCTACCTCCCTACAGGGTCAGATCATGGGAGTGACCAGGCAAGCTGCAAAGTAACCGTAGCAAACTGCGTTCTTACATAGGTGTGGGGATCATTATTCCTATTTCCCAGCTTCCCTTCGTCAAATAACAGGATTAACGAATCTGGTTCCGGAATCATTCATATTTGGATAGAGGGCAGGAGCAACAGAAAACTTAATTAGGAAGTCAAGCACTGTGAGCGAGCAAGAGGCAAGTGACTACCCGCCACAGAGACTGCTGTTACGAGTTCGGCCTTTAGCAACCGAACCCTGAGACGGGCTCCATCACCCACATGATTGGCCCGAATGCCATATTCCCGAAACAGGGGAATGCTTCCCAAAGGCTGCTGGGAAGAGAACCTCGCCAGTGTCACATTGTGACTTCCGCTTCACCTCGCTATCTTGCCCTAGAAAGGGAACTCGGAGGGGACTCAGTGGCGAAAGGAGCTCCAGATGGCGGGGGGGCCAACCTGGGGCGACCTCCAGCGCCCACTTTCACCATCTGGACCCCAGCAAACCACCCTGTGGCCCTTGGTCCTGTCTTCAGCAGCTCTTTCTGGGGTCCCACACCTTCGGAGCCCGGCCCTGCCCCTGAGTCTCTGGAGAGAGCGAGTCAGCGGCTCGCCGCCGCGGGGCTCCCGTTTGCCTAGCACGCCAGTTTCTGTCCAGTTTCACCCCAAATCCCCACCTCCCCCCACCCCCGAACCACCTCACGGCCACCCTGGGAAGGAGGCTTGACTTGTGACATCCACCCTCTTCACGGCTGAGGAACTTTGGCTCCGAGCGAGGAAGCGACCGGCCCACAGCCACACGCCCGGAGTGGGTGAAGCTAGGGGTGGGCCCGCTCCGGGACCCCTAGGGCCCCTCCCCCACTTCCGGGAGGGTTGCGGGGGGCTCCGGAGGGAGGATCGCCGCCCCCGGAGGGGACAGCCCGGAGGCCCACGTACCGGAACGCGGCCCGCACAGCGCCCCGCCTGCAGGAGCCCCGGCGCACTTCCGGGTAGGAACGCGTGATCGCGCACGTGACCGCCCCGCCCCGGGAGGGGCCGGAGCCGCCGTCGCCTTCCGCAGGTTCGGGCCCCGCCCCTGCCAGGCCTTGCCCATGCCTTATTTTACAGAAGAGGAAACGGAAGCTGAGAGAAGAAATAACTTGCTGAGGGGCCGAACCAGGCTCAGAACCCAGGTTTCCTGGCTCCTCAACTGATCCCTTCTCTCCTCCCCATGCCCTGGAACCCTAGGCTTTGCTTAATGAACTGAAGTTCTGGGGCTAGAGCTGTCCTTTTGTGACTGCTCTCCCTGACCTTTGGGGAGGTGACACAGCGCACAGAAGGGCTCAGTTGCCCCCAGAGTGCCAACGCTGGAATTTCTTTATAGGAGTTCTCCATCTATTTTGGGAGTGGAGTGCACATTAGGAGTTTTGTGTTGAACCTATGTTTGCAATATTTATTTTAAAAAATCATATGTGTATTGGAGATGGCTGGAAGTGGAGGGGGCGCTCTGGAAGGGCCTAAATCCCTGAACAGTCCACCCCTCAGTGCCTGGGTGCCACCTGGGAACTTTGAACCCAGCCCAGCAGGGTACGGATTGCAGGAACTGGCTGGGGATATAGTAAATTGAGCATCCCTTGGGGGAAAGGCAGAGGCTAAGAATCAATACCTCCACCACTTGCAAATCAAAGAGAGCATCACTCCCCCCAACCCACTACCCACACCTTCCAGACCACCTTAGGGCAAATTCTTCCAACTCCCCATCTACAGCACATAGCCCTACCACAGGCATCTCTTTCCTCAGCCCACCGTTGAGATCATTCACTCACTATGCTTTCAGTGGTTGAATGAATTCCTCAAATGGATATGCTGTTATTTACTTATTCATTCCCCTACTGGTAGTTTCCATTTCCCAAGAGCAATGTATGAGGATTCTGATTTCTCCACATCCTCACCAATGCTTGTTACTGTTGATTTTTTTTTTAAATATAGTAACCCAGCGTGGAGTGGTATCTTGTGATTTTATTTGCACTTCCCTGACGTTCGGCATCTTTTCATGTGCTTTTTGCCTATTTGTGTACCTTCTTTGGAGAAATGTCTATTCAAATCCTTTATCCATTTTTAAATTGTCTTTATTATTGAGTTGTAAGAGTTCTTTATATGCTCTGGATACAAGCCCCTAATCAAATACTTGATTTGCAAAAGTTTTTTTCCCATTATGTGGCTTGTCTTTTCACTTTCTTAGTGGTATCATTTGTAGCACCAAAGTTTTAAATTTTTATGTAATCCAATATAATCTATTTTTTAGTTATGTACAGGTTTTTTTGTGTCAACATGTTTCTTTTTTCAAATTTGTTTGTGGTAAAATACATGTAATGTAAAATTGATCATTAAGCATTTTAAGTGTATTGTTCAGTGGTGTTAACTACATTCCTAATGCTATGCAGCCATCACCACCATCCATCTCCACAGCTCTTTTCATCTTTTAAAACTGAAACTATATCCATTAAGCAATAATGCTGGCTGGGTGTGGTGGCTCACGCCTGTAATCCCAACACTTTGGGAGGTCAAGGTGGGCGGATCACGAAGTCAGGAGTTTGAGACCAGCCTGGCCAACATGGTGAAACCCTGTCTTTACTAAAAATACAAAATTAGCAGGGTGTGGTGGCACACAGCTGTAGTCCCAGTGACTCAGGAGGCTGAGGCAGGAGAATCGCTTGTACCCAGGAGGCAGAGGTTGCAGTGAGCCAAGATCGTGCCACTGCACTCCAGCCTGGGCAATGGAGCAAGACTCCCATCTCAAAAACAACAACAAAAACAACAACAACAACAATTCTTCATTCCTCCTTGTAGCAACCACAATACTACTTTCTGTCTCTATGAATTTGACTACTCTAAGTACCTCATGTAAGTAGAATCATACAGTATTTGTCTTTTTATGACTGGCTTATTTCACTTAGCATAATATTCTCAAGGTGCATTCATGCTGTAGCATATGTGAGAATTCCTTCCTTTTTTCTTTATTTGTAAGCCTGAATAATATTCTATCGTCTGTATATACTACATTTTGCTTATCCATTTATCTGCTGATGGACAATCGGGTTACATCCATTGTGTATAAGGCCATTATGAACATGAGTGTACAAATATCTCTTTGAGACTCTGCTTTCAATTCTTCTGGGCATATACCCAGAAGAGAAACTGCTACATCATATGGTAATTCTATTTTTAATTTTTTAAGGAACTACCATACTGTTTTCCACAGCAGCTGCATCATTTTACATTCCCAACCTGGAACAAGGGTTCCAGTTTACCCACATCTTTGTCAACACTTGCTATTTTCTATTTTCTTTAAAATTTTTATAGTAGCCATCCTAATGGGTGTGAGGTAGTTCAACATAAGTTTATATTTCTCTTAGGTAAATATCTACTCATGGGATTGCTGGGCTGTATGGTAAGTCTATGTTTAAATTTATATTAAACTGCTGAGCCATTTTCCAAAGTGGGTGTACCATTTTACATTCCTCCTAGCAACACTGAGAGTTGTAATTGCTCTGTAGTCTTGTTAGCACTTGATATTGTCCTTTTTTAACTTTAGCCATTCTAGTAGGTATGTGGTAGTATGTTAAATGTTCAAATTTTGCCTATTTAAAAATTAGATTGTTTGTCTTATTATTTATTTGATTTATGTGTTTGAATTCAAGCCCTTTATTAGATTTTTTTTTCCCAGTGTGTGGCTTTGTCTTTTCATTTTCTTTACAGTGACTTTTGAAGAGCAGAAATGTTTGTGCATTTTGTGTCCTATGTAAAGTCTCTGCTTAGCCAGAGTCACAGAGATTTTCTCCTGTTTTTTCTTTTTTGCAGAAATTTAATAGTCGTAGATTTTGTCTTTAGGTTCACAATCCATTTTGAGTTAATTTTTGTGTGTGATGTGAAAGAAGGTTGAGGTTTTAGTTTTTTGCTTTTGTTTTTGTTTTTGTTTTTTTGCATATAGATGTCCAATTTTTCTAGCACCATTTGTTGAAAAAAAAATATTTTCTCAGCCAGGCGCGGTGGCTCACACCTCTAATCCCAGCACTTTGGGAGGCTGAGGAGGGCAGATCATCTGAGGTCAGGAATTCGAGACTAGCCTGGCCAACATGGTGAAACCCCATTTCTAGTAAAAATACAAAAAAAAAATTAGCTGGGCGTGGTGGCATGCACCTGTAATCCCAGCTACTCGGGAGGATGAGGCAGGAGAATCACTTGAACCCAGGAGGCAGAGGTTGCAGTGAGCCGAGATCGTGCCATTGCACTCCAGCTTGGGCAACAAGAGTGAAACTCCATCTCAAATAAATAAATGAATAAATCTTTTCTCCATTGAATTAATTACCATGGCACAGTTGTCTCAAATCAATTGACCATCTGTGTGTGAATCTATTTTTGGAGTCTTTGTTATTCAATAAATTTAAAAGGATTTTATTGATTTTCTTAGAGGCAGTTTTTGGTTGAATCAATTTTTATTGATTCTGTTTTTTAATTCATCAATTTCTGTTCTGATAGTTACTATTTCCTATCTTCTGTTTACTCTGGGTTTTTTTTTCTTCTTTTTAATAGTTTCTTAGGGTAGAAACAGAGGCCATTGATTTGAGAACTTTTGTCTTTTCTAATGGAGTTTAGTGCTGTAGATCTTCCCCAAGGTCCTGCTTTATCAGCATCCCACAACTTTTTATCTGCCATGTTTTCATTTTCAATTACTTTAAAATGCTAATTTTTCTTTTGATTTATTTAGAGTATAGTTCAGAGGTCAGCCAGATATTTGAGTGTACTTTGTACCAGCTTTTTAAGTTTCTCCCACCTGTTCCCTTTCCCTCTCCATTCAATTTTCAGCTGCTCTGGCAGTCTTGAACACCAATGTCACTCCATGGCCTAATATAATAGCTGCTTGCTGATGGACTTGTTGTGAACTAGGGGAATTCTTTCAGGAGAAAAGCCAAATAAATGTGGATATCACCCAGTGTGATTTTCTTCATTCGAGAGCTGTATCTCCTGCACTTTCTGCCTGTTCTTAGCTGTTCTGCATTGCCTTCAAAGAATTGTTTTTTCAAATTTTGTCTAAGGTTCATAATTGTTATTGGCAAAAGGGTCAGTCTGATATAATTTTAACATTACCAGAAATTGGAAGTTCTTTCTGCACATTTTTATATGTAGTATTTTCCATTTAGTTTAAAATATTTTCTACTTTTTATTGTGATTTCTGATTTTTTTCTCACGGAATATTTACAAGTGTGTTTCTTAATTTTCAAGCACAGGGAGATTTTCTAGTTTTCTATCTCTATCTATCTATCTATCTATCTATCTATCTATCTATCATTTCCACTTATATTCCACTGCTGTCAGAAATACATTGTATGTTATCATTCTTTGAAGTTTTTTGAAACTTTATGTCACAGTATATAATCACGTTTTATAAACGTTTTGATGTGTTGTTGAAAAAGGACTTTATTCATTTGTTGTTGTAATGTTCTCTATATATCATTTAGATAAAATGTTAATTGTATTGTTTAAATCTTTTCTATTCTTTCTGATTTTTGTCTGCCTTTTCTCTCATTTTCTGAGAGAAACAGCAGTTAAAAATCTATTATAATTGCAAATTTTTCTATTTCTCCTTTTATTTCTATGAGATTTTTGCTTCACATATAGGAGATATCATTAGGTACATGCAGATTTATAATTATATATCTTACTGTTAAATCAAAACTTTCATCTTTATGAAATGTCCCTATCACTAGCAATGCTTTTTGGTTTTACAAAAGCATTTATTGTCTCATATAAACATAAGGACATCACCTTTTGTTGCATGGCATATGTTTCCATTACTCCTTTTAATTTCTTGTATTTTAGATATTTCTTTTGAAATAGCTTTTAGTTGAACTTTCTTTTATCTTATCTGACAACCTTTGTCTTTTAATTGGAGCATTTATTCCATTTACATTTAGTGCCATTACAAATAAATTTGGTTTTAAATCTATTATCTTGCTAGTTGCTATTTGTCCTGTTCTTCATTATCTTTGTCTTCTTTCTTGCTTTCTGTTAGATGAAGCATTTTTGTTATGATTCCACTGCCTCTCCATTCACTTAGAAGAATATACTCTTTTAAATATTCTTTCAGTGGTTACCATAGAGACTAAAACATGTATCCTTGACGTTTCAAAGTTTAATGTAAATTAGTAGTTTTACCTCTTTCTTGAAAATGTAAGGATGTTAATATGTCTTCCATTTACCAGCTTTCAATATGTATGGTATTATTATAATGCATTTTTTATTATTTACCTATTTTAAATTGCATGAGACATTGTTATTATTAGATTATATTTATTTAGAGTTTCCCACATAATTACCCTTCACGTTGCTTTTTATTCTTTCCTGCATCTCTCATTGCATTATTTTGATTGTTCATTCTTTCTCTCCCTGTCTCTGTCTTCATCTTTCCTTTCACTGTCTCCTCCAATTTTCTCAGCCTCCCACCACCCACGCATACATGGACATAGCTGAGTTGCAAGACATTAGGTGCACATGTGGTGAAATTCTACTATAATACATTTCAGTTGCTGCTGCAGCAACCCCATGTACTTGTCTTAAAGTTCAATTTAACTGATTTCTCCTATATGAGGTCAATCTTTTCCTTTTAAAAACCTAACAAGGTGAGTATGCCTTGGGGCATGCTTAGTCTACATTAAATATGCACTAAATCAGGGCTTGGAAGAAACTGGGGTGGCAAGCGTCAAGTAATTAACTCAAAAAAGAAATCAGGACACTATCCCTGAGGGTGAGAGGGTCTTCAAAACGTGTTATCTGTGTTGAATTTCATGCGCATGCATTCTAGAAGGCACGTTGCATTTATGTAGAAATAGCAACAATTTAAAGCTAACTTTGAAACTTCTCAAAAGGATGTATCTAATATATAAGCTAACATGAAGAGGAAATAGAAAAACAATAGCAACTGGACCAGAGACCATCTGACATAACATCGGACAACAGGGAGTTTCAGGTAAACTTAGATTTCACTTTAATCCAAAGTCCTCCTTTTATAGATGAGAACACTGAGGTCCAGAGAGGCTGAGTGACTTGTCTTCTGAGGTGGATAAAATCAGTGGAATAGCCTGTCGTGATCTCCAGGTGTGACTGTTCATTGGGTCTAGAGTTGGCCTCTATGATTCTCTAGTTACCTTTTAACCCACTTTGTTATTTGAGGTTTCAAATTATATTTTTGATGTTTCCAGTAGAGGGTGCAGCATCTTCTACTATGTGCATCTACATTGGATGGCAGTGGAGCAACACAGAGATTGTTTTCTGATAAAAATCAGCCAAGTGCTAGGAGAGGCAGGACTTTAGAAGTGGAGGAGATGGAGAAGGAAGCTTAGGTTACTATGGAGTGTGCAAAAAAGTCCTGTGGATTTAGATGACAGCACACACAAACGGTGTGTAATAGTCACTTGATGGCAAATCAGCTAGAGGGATCCAACGGCATTGACCCATTCTCTGGGCTTCTAGCATCCATCATAGTTTTGTGCTCCTTTTCCATGAAATACAGCTGTTGTTGGAAAGTAGCTACCCAGATGAGGACTGTATTTCCTCTAGCATCCAGGTGGGACCAAATGACTGCTGGCCAATGGAATTGAGTGGAAAGGGCTGACTCCAGTTCCAGGTTAGGCCTCCAACTGCTCTGGGCACGACGATGGAACAGAACCACCACCTCCACCCCATTACCACCAATTCAACTTTACATGAATTATAAGCAAGAAATAAACTTGGACTGTGTTAAGCCATTGAGTTTCTGGGGTTTAACTGTTATTATAGTTAAGAATGACTTTAACTAATATAGTCAATGACATCTAACTGGAATTATGAAATTCAATTTCTACTTAGAGTAATTGAAGCAAAGGTTGTGGGGGAGGGGAGGAGGGCAGCACACCATGAAATCAGAGATCCCCATTATGTGTTAGTTCATCAGTCAATCAGTCTTAAGGTCAGGGTTTAGTGTGGGCAGCAGTTGCCTCCCTCTCCCCACAGAACACCCTGAGAATAGGAAGTTAGAATAGTCACATCTTATTACTTACAAAACATTACCTCAAAATGCAAACTACCCCCTGGACCCAAATTCTCTACAATCACCAGGTTCCATAAACTATAATCTAATCTGTTTTCTGGAAGAAAATATTAACCTGTTAAAATTACCTGCACAGAGAGGAAACTTTTTCTGGGAGGTATTCCTGAACTCATTTTGCCAACTTCCAGATGAACAAAACTAAAGTTTCTTTTTGCTTCTTCCAAAAACATAAATTATCAAATAACATTTATAACTTGAAAAAGAATCCTAGAATATTTTCATGAATAATAATTAGAAGAGTAATGTTCACATAGGAAGGGTGCCTTTTCTCTGCTGTGTGCATAGGACCCTGGGACCCTGGGATTTACTTATGAGCCAGTCATATGGAACTTGGTCAACTCCTCCAAAATGCTCCCAGTGCTCACAGGGGCTGCCTTGGTGTTTGGAAGGAGGTGGTGCCAAAGCAGTTGGTTTGCTGGATTTTGACTTTCTTTTTTTAAAGTGGTATTCGCAAATACTACCCCGAGGGCAATGGTTAATGGATTTAACCTTTGGGTCATGGGGGTCAGGGAGCAGCACTCATGGAAGCTGTCTGTGTGTGTGTGTGTGGGGGGGGGCTGCTGACTGGCTCTGCCACTCACCTCTCAGGCCTTAGGAATACTGAAGATTCTCACCTACAATTGGTGGTGATGGTGGGAGTGGTCCTTAAAACTGCTTTATAGAAAATCATAGTGGAGGCCGGGCGCCGTGGCTCACGCCTGTAGTCCCAGCACTTTGGGAGGCCGAGGCGGGCGGATCACGAGATCAGGAGATCGAGACCATCCTGGCTAACATGGTGAAACCTCGTCTCCGCTAAAAATATAAAAAAATTAGCCGGGTGTGGTGGCTGACGCCTGTAGTTCCAGCTACTCGGGAGGCTGAGGCAGGAGAATGGCGTGAACCCAGGAGGCGGAGCTTGCAGTGAGCCAAGATCACGCCACTGCACTCCAACCTGGGTGACAGAGACTCTGTCTCAAAAAAAAAAAAAAAAAAAAAAAAATCTCAGCGGAACAGACCAGGAGGACCACTGATGGGCCAAGGTGAACCTGGACTCAAAGTTCTACAGCAAAGGCTGTCCACAACACTACTTACTACTCACGAGAGCTTCTAGTTGGCATCCTTAAACCAGAGGGCAGTTGTACTGGGGGTAAGGCACTGCTAGGGTTCTCTGTAGGACACACATGAGATGTTAAGGAATCTAGCTATGGGCAATACACAGATGAGAAATAGGTGGCTACAATCAGTCAGGTGAGAGGTAGCACAGTGTAGGGACAGCAGGCTTTGAAATTTAACAGACCTGGGTTCAACTCCTAGTTTTGCCACACTGTTTTTCTGGGTGGTATTGGGCAAGTTCTTTCTCTAATACTCTCCATCTATAATTGGGTCTGAACACTTACCATACCATCCAGGACTGCTGTGAGCATTCAGTGAAATAGCATGTCTGATAAGAAGAAGGCACTCGATCAAGGAAGGGCAGCCACAGAAGCCTTCGTGCCATGGTTAGTGGAACTCAGAGGGAAGGGTTCTGTATGTCCCAGTTGTTTGGGCCTTATAATAATAATAAAATTCATTTTAGCACTATCTCTCTTTGGAGTACTTCTTATCTTCTTTTCAATTCTGGTATATCCTAAGAAAAGATTACAAACAATTCTAAAATGGAAACTTCACTCCACTTCAGTACAGCAGATTTCCTTGGGCTCCTGGCTGGGCTGGCAGAGGGGAGTCTGTGGGCGTGGAGAGTAAGTTGGTGGAAACGAGCACTCAGCAGGGGCCAGGCTGGGGCAGTTGTGCCGATGCTGGAAAGAGGAGAAGTGGAGGAAGCCATGCTAGGTAAGGTTTATGCCCTTTCTTCTCTTGCCTTTTCCAAGCCATAGCAGTATTAATTTTGGTTGCTCTATTGATATTTCAAAATGTTAGTCTTCCCTTCCCCTTGTGTTTTTATTGTCAGAGGGATCCACCTGGTTCACCTTTGCTTCTGCAGAGACTCAACACTGCCCTTTTGTTTTCAAACATAAAGCTACCCTCAATGGATTTCCAAGGTGAATCCTGCAGCTGCATCCATCCCAGACACTGGGGCCTTGAGTGCCTGTGGAGTACACCTGCAGATGCTGGGCCTCGCCATGACCACCGGAGGCTAAGTGGTTAGCACACCAAGTCCTCACCGCCAGGGGGCCACAGAGACGCCCAGTGCTGACAGCAGGTGGGAGCCTCTTCAGGCAGCATCCACCAGCAACCTCTGCCCTGCTGGAGAGTGCAAGGCTTTGAGCCCACCTGCCTAGGGACCGCCCGCCTGCTGGGGACGGGTCAGGCTGCAGAGGGCCACTAGGCTTTTGGGAATTGAGCTTCTGGGAGCCCCAGGCCTTAGTCTCACTGTAGCCCAGTTCTGGTATTTTCAAACTTTTCTCCAGCAGAGATAATGCTAATAATCCCACAGCTGCAGCATTGTTCAGGGCACTAGAAGAATTGGGACTTTCTCTCCAAATAACAATGAGTATTTCTTCTGAGCCTTTGTGATAAGAAATGAGAAAGAAGATCATTCCTAGAGGCAGAAGCAGAAAACCGTCTCAACAATAGGCAGAAACTTTTCATTATGCATTATTAGTCTTTCAAATGAGCATTTCTGCCAGCCCATTCTAGGTTTAAAATAAAGTGGCTTTTAAGTCTCAGATTATTATGGCCACATCTTGTTTTAGGAAGGAAATATCTGATTTGGGGCAGCTGACCGACCAGCTCTTCTATGCTTTTGTCCCTGCTCCCAGCTGGCAACCTGCTCTCTTGAAGTGCATTGTGATGCTGCGTTTTGCCACAGGCTGTCTTTTGTGGGTGGGTGTGATAGGGGAATCCCTATGACAAGCAACCCCCACCCCTCCAAGGGAAAAAGCCAAGGTGTTTCTATGGAATGTGGTTTTACAGTGAGTTTTTCTGGTATCCTTTGAACAATGCATATATTTCTTCTGTGAAACAGTTACAAAGTTAGAATTGCAGGACTCCAGAGATAAATTTCAGTAATTCCCTCTTCCTTTTATTAACTAAAAAATAAACAAAACTTAAATCTCGTGAGAGCAGCATTTAATACACAGAGAAGATAAAAGAAGCAGGAATTACCCATATTCTGCAAGGTTTAGTAAAAAAAAAAAATCAACACTTATTTACAGAAAGTGTGTTTGAGTGGAGTTCTGGCTGTTCTGAATGAGCAGAACCTACAAAGATGTGAAGGAGGTGTCTGGACCTGTGGAGACGCTGAGCCTTGTGGTTGAGTGGGCAGGCTCTGGATTATTTCGCACTCAGCAACCCATTTCCCCAGGTGCCCCTGGGCAAGCCATGGATCCTTTCCATGCCTCGTAGGAAAAATGGGGATAACAGTAGTAGCCCCTTTATCATGGGGTTACTATGGATGCAAAACAAACCACAGGTCCCCAGGGCCAGGCCCTTAGGGACCTTTGGTTACTCTTGTTATATCAAGGGGCCCTGAGGTTGCACCTGTACCAGTATGTAGAAGAGATGTTGATATCTGCACACATTTTTAACAGTTGGGGGGAGCAACCTTTTAGTCTCATTTCTCTTTTCCTCTCTTTTCCTCACTTCGGCCTGTCAATCTGTTTCTTCTTTCTCCTATTTCCTACCCACTGCCCCGCCCCCATCTTGGCACTTCACTTTCCTGCTCTCTCAGAGCTGAAGCCTCAGTGGGAGGTGCCTGGTCCCAGAGAAAGGGGCCCCTTCTGGGCAGCCTTGCAAGGCAGTCTCAGGGTCTGCCCCTCTCTCTCCAGTTGCTTCCATGCTGAGCACAGCCACTGACCTGGTGCAGCCTGGTCCTCGGGCTCTCCCTTTCTTGCTCGATGTAGTACATCTGCTGTATGCTGTTCCTCCTGTGCTTAATGATAAGCATGTCAAAACCTAAGTCCCCTCACTTCCTGGAATTAGGTAGTCAGCTTCCCTCTCCCAAATCCACCGTTCTCCAAGCTCAGAATTCTCTCCCTCCTCTTTGGTCTAATCTCCCTTCCATCTCTCACTTTGCAGACTTGGCCCAAATCCTTAACTCCGTGTGCATCTTAGGCAGCCTCCCTAGCCTCTGCCCTCGGCAACCCTGCCTTGCCCCCACCCCATTCCTGTCCTTTCACAAACAGCAGAAATTGTATCACTGTCTCACTTGGAACAGTGTCAAATCTCTCCTTCTAACAAAAGCGTCATTCCTGTCATTTATCCTGAGAAAGAAAATCACATCCACAGAAAAGAAAGTCATTTCAGCTGTAGCTCATTGGCAAAGACCCTCATGCCCCTTGAATCATATAGAACGTCCTCATCCCCCACTTCACACCTGCCCAACTCAGAAGCTTCCTACCTACCATTCCATAGTTTTGGCCAGATCTTCATTCTCTACATTCCCTATTCTCTCCCAAAATGGCTAACAAAGTTTTGTTCTAGCTCAAATAGGCCACTTGGGAAGAGGCAAAAAGATTAGATTCAGTTGTGTCTTCCAGTGATGACCTTGATTCACACCTTTTTCTTCTTTTTTTAAAATAATGATTTGAGTTAATCAAACAATTAAGGGCTTACCCTATAGAGCCCCTAATATTCTCTTAATTTTGGAGAGGTCTAATTTGCTTTGTCCAGTTGAGGGGGGTGTGTGTGCGCATGTGTGTGTACCTGATGTTTCAGTATGCTTTCCCTTTGTACTCAAACTCTCCCTCATAGCAACATGAAGAATGATGATTACTTTTTGTTGTGCTTAATAAGCTGCTCTCCACTCAATGAATATTGTTACTTGACTCCCATTACAACTCTGGGGGAATCTGGATTCACAGAGGAATAGAACCTTCTTACCAAATTTGGAGTGTGATAGTAATTTTACTTTTGAAGCACCCGCTTCCCAGAGGAATTGCCAGTGATGGATGCCACTGTCAGGAACCCAGATGCGCACGCTCATACATCAGCCGGGAAATCACATAAACAGCTCTCCCAGCAGGCCAGGGCTGACACACCCATTACTCCCCTATGGAAAGAGATGTGTCAAAAAACTCAAGGCAGCAGCAAGAAAGAGGCAGAGAAGAAGGAGTTGGGAGAGGATGGGTTTTTGTAGGTCCACCCAGTTTTTTCCTTCCTCATCTTCCTCTGAGGGCAGCAGCAGCAGCAGGCCAAGGTTTGGGTTTGCGGTTATAATGCTGTGTGACAGGATCATGGGGAGTTGTCTGGAAACATTTCTCCTGGGAGTGTGCTGTCAGCTCATTTTCATAGTGCACATGAAGGGAAACATTCTGCTCTATACACATGCCTTTATCCTTATATAGGTACAGGTGATGTCTACATTTTCCTTTGGGATGGATGTGGCCTACCTAGGCTAAGATCACGCTATGATATTTAGTCTCTTTGGAGAGCACGTCTATGTTGATTCCAGCAGGATGGGGCAGCAGGGGCTGGTTGCTAAGATGTCTGAAAACAGAGGATACTACTGGAGTGGAGGAGTGGAAGCAGCCCAGTGGGCCCACTGGTAGCTGTGAGTGTGGGGATAGCTTATCGGTAGCGGCAGGCCAAAGCATTGACATTCTTGACCACATAAAAGCCCATGGTGACTGGAGGGATGACCAATGTCCGACCGGCCCGAAGGGGGCGGGGCTTCAATTCTGGGAGGGTCCCGTCGTCCACCATCACTAAGGGCTGGCCATTCAGTTGCACTGACCTACAGTGAGGAAAAACAGTATGGGACTCATTATTGCATTATAAGGGAGCCACTGCAACAAAGCCTAGCCCCAGATGGCCTGGCAGTGTCTGATACACACACACAGCTAAGACTTACTGGCACTGGCTATGCCCTGGATTCTGACCTAGGTGCTTTACTTTAGTAACTCATTCAAACATCCCAACAACCCCCCACTCCCCCGAGGTAAGTAACTATTAATATCATTATCCCCATTTTATCTAGAGTGGCTAGATGACTTGTCCCAAGTCACACAGCTTGGAGGTCCAGGGTTTGAACCCAGGTAGTCTACCTCCAGAGACACATTTAGACAAGTGAAAAGTCTGTGATGCAGAAGCTAGAATGTTTCATTCCTATTTTTTTAAAAATCACAATATCAGCTCAGTTTGACTTTTCCACCTAAAGAGTTTTTACCTGTGGAACGATACGTGGGCTTAAGATGGCTTCAGAAATCTATATAACTCATATCTCATTAATTTACTTGACAGATTAGATAATTGACATTACCTTGCTTGTCTAGGGTTATATGGAAGGGAGACAGAGACATAGGTAACACCTCTACTTTTTCTAATTTAAGAATGAGTTTTGGCTGGGTGCAGTGGCTCATGCCTGTAATCTCAGCACTTTGGGAGGCTGAAGAGGGAGGATCGCTTGAGTCCAGGAGTTTGAGACCAGCCTGAGCAACATAGCGAGACCCCATTTCTACAAACAATATAAAAGCAAAATTAGCCTGGCATGGTGGCTACTCAGGAGTTTGAAGTGGGAGGATCACTTGAGCCTGGGAGGTTGAGGCTGCAGTCAGCCAAGATTACACCACTGTACTCCATCCTGGGTGACAGAGAAACTCTGTCCCCCCCCCAAAAAAAAAATGAGTTTTCATATTTAATATTAACAGATGTTTCCATTTAGCAAAACAGCAAAGTAGGTGATAAAGTAGGCATTTGTGATCACAATTCACCTATCTTGCTTTTATTCTTTCTGTATAGCCAGCCACTTTCACCCTGAGAAGGGGGACCACATACATAGCAAACTTAGAAAAGAGAAACAGCTCATCTTATGCTGGATAGAGGGAAATGCCACCTATCCTTGACCTATGGTACCAGAATCCAGATAATGTTCCAGCTGTTCCTGACAGCCATGCACCCAGGTGGAAGCTTAGTTTTATGGGTCAGTAGAAAAGGCCAGAAACGGGCCACCAGCTGGAAATAAGGTTGTGAGTCACCCTCAGAAAATCAACATTGCATAGTGATGACTGTTTCTGGGCCTTGCCCAACCTCCAGTGTGATAACATTGCCGTGATATCATCTGAGCTGTAAAGAGAATAGAATGTTATAAATTGATATAGAGGTCTTTGTTTAGTGTTCCTTCTGTGCTATGAATGATAGACAGGGTTAGAGAGAGATAATCAGACCCATGCCCAATAGAGCAGTGAATTCCCAGAGATAAATGTGTTATAAATTGCTCCCAATGGAGAGCTAGGCAGAGAAGAGATCCAGGCCTGGCCCCACATGGGTAAGTTTGGGCTAGGTCCAGATCTGATAGGCCAGAGGGAGAAGGCCCCCTCCCCTTGCTAGAATGACTGAGTGAATAAGTGAGCAGGAGGCTCCTATATGGAGAGCGAGGCCTGCCTCTGGAAGGCGTGGGGGTGGGACAATTGAGATCTGAAGGTCAGTGTTGACTGCATCAGATATGCAAGGAGCTTTTGCTTCCAAATATGAGAAGTGACCCTCTCTCGTGAAGACAGCCTACTTATTGGAGTGGAAGGCAGGGTGAGGAGAGTGGTTCAGTTACAAAAGAAGCCCAGATGGGTCTTCACAGTGTATTTTCATTATTTTGTTTCAGGTGCTATGAATATCTATCACCCAGACATAAGCACAGTCAAATACAAGTTCAATACCGATTAATCTTTCTAAGGCATACTCAAATTTATATCAGGTCTCTCCTCGAAAACCTTCAATGGTTTCTCCCATATACAGAATTAGGTGCAAACCTTTCTTCTGAAGAATTAGGTAATGCCCTTTTAGATTCAGATGATCCCACAGTATTGACATCTTTGGGTTCTGGGGAGTGGAAAACCACGTGTGATAAGAAACCTTTAAAAATCTATACTAATAAGGAGTAGTTGTCCTGGAACAGGCCCTATTCTGGTTTCTTTATTGGTTGGTTAAAAAGCTAAGAGTAGAACCAGGAAGCATGGTGAAGATTCTCTACCGAAATCTGTAATTCCAGGAACCAAGTCGCTAACTAGCTAGATGGCTTTGGCAAATCCCCTAACCTCACTACCCTGTAGCTTTTGCATCTGTAGGAACGTTATATAGGCACCAAATAAATCAAATAAGAAATATGAAAGTGCTTTGAAAGCATAATTAACCATATACTTAAGATATGGTGCTTTTGTTGTTGTTGTTCTTTTTATTTTTATTTATTTATTTTTTTGAGACGGAGTCTCGATCTGTTGCCCAGGCTGCAGTGCAGTGGTACATTCTTGGCTCACTGCAACCTCTGCCTCCTGGGTTCAAACGATTCTCCTGCCTCATCTTCCCGAGTAGCTGAGACTACAGGCATGTGCCACCACACCTGGCTAATTTTTGCATATTTAGTAGAGACGGGGTTTCACCATGTTGGCCAGGCTGGTCTCGAACTCCTGACCTCAAGTGATCCACCCGCCTTGGCCTCCCAAAATGCTGGGATTACAGGCATGAGCCACCGTGTCTGACCTGTTGTTGTTATTCTTTTTAATGTCACTGTGGACAGATGTACTTTTTGGTCCATATCATACCTGACTGCTCTGTGGTACTGACACTTTTCAAGTCTCCATTCTCAAAACCCTCTCTAGCCCCTTGGCTCCCATGATATTTCTCTCTGTTTTGCTCCATTTCTGGATAGTGTGTTTTTTTTTTTGTTTGTTTGTTTTGTTTTTTTTGTTTTTTGAGAGAGAGAGCCATTCCCCTCTGCCTGCTTCTCAGATGCCAGGGTTCCTAGTGTTTTGTCCCTGGACTCTTCTCTCCCCACATTCTGCACTCCTCCCAGGTTGCTGCTGCTCTCACCCTTGACTTCAGTCACTATCCACATGCCGATGCTCCCTAAGCCTGTATCTCTACCCTACATTCTTTCTATGAACTTCTGTATCTCCACTTGGCTGTCCACAGGAATTTCAAAGTCACTAGGTCCAAATTCAAAATCTTCTCCTCAAACTCTGTCCTTATCTCTGCTTTTTTTTTTTTTTTTTTAATCTTTGTGATGGTACCGCCATTTATCCAATTACTGTAGCCAGAAAGCTTGGAGTCTTCTGGGACTTCTCCCCCTATTCCCATGTGTAGGGTAGCCAAGTCAAAACAATTCGACCTTATAATGTTTTTCAAATCTGCTCCTTTTCCTCCATTCACTGCTATCTTTTTAGTTCAGAACTTGCCTCCTAACCTATCTCTATGCCACATTGCTGACAGTTATCTGTTGTCACTGTACTGCTTCAAACTTGCCAACACTCCGCTTCCCTTACACTTTATTGTGAACGATGACACCCAGCTCCAGCTACCTCTCCAGTCTCAGATCCTGCCAGTCCCCCCTCCAATGCTCACTGTGGATCGCAGACCTCTGGGAGTGGGCATTGGTAGGGGGTTGCCAATTATTGTAAGAATTTCATTAATATATGCATACACGAAGATGACGAATGAAAAAATAATGTCTTTCACAGAGATGAGGTAAATATTTCTCAATGAAAATGTAAGTAGATATTATTGGGATTGAAATACACAAATTCATTCAAAAGTATAGTAGGCTGGGTGTGGTGGCTCATGCCTGTAATCCAAACACTTTGGGAGGCTGAGGCAGAAGGATCACTTGAGTCCAGAAATTTGAGACCAGCCTGGGCAACATAGTGAGACCCCATCTCTACAAAAAAATAAACAAAATCAGATGGGTGTGGTAGCACATGCCTGTAGTCCCAACTACTTGGGAGGCTGAGGTGGGAGGATTGCTTGAGCCCAGGACATTGAGACTGCAGTAAGCTGAGACTGTGCCACTGCACACCAGTCTGGGTGACACAGCGAGACCCTGTCTCCAAAATAACAAAAAGGTAGAAAACATTTTTCAGGATGGGTGCGGTGGCTCACGCCTGTAATCCCAGCACTTTGGGAGGCCGAGGTGGGTAGATCACGAGGTCAGGAGTTTGAGACCAGCCAGACCAACATGGTGAAACCCTGTCTCTACTAAAAATACAAAAATTAGCTGGGTGTGGTGGTGCACACCTGTAATCCCAGCTACTCAGGAGGCTGATGCAGAAGAATTGCTTGAATCCGGGATGCAGAGGTTGCAGTGAGCCAGATTGCACCACTGTACTCCAGCCTGGGCGACAGTGCGAGACTCTTTCTCAAAAAAAAAAAAAAAAAAAAAGAAAGAAAATATTTTTCAAAAGTAAATGCTAGTCAGCAGTTTTGGGATTAAAACAAGTTCATTTAAAACTGTTCTTCAATTCCCAATAGATTTTTTTGGGGGGAGGGAGGTATCACGTACTTTTTAAGAAATAGATTTTGAAAGGACAGTTACTATAATGTGGAAGACCATGACATTTGTTGACATTTAAAAGGAACCCACATGCTTGAAGAGGCCAAGTCCCCGTGCCCTAGTGTGACCAAATTAAATGACTTGCAGTTTTGCTTCCGAGTCTTATCATTCTGTGTGGTGCTCCCTCCAGCTGTCCTCCTCTGCCAGACTAACTGCAATGGATCCTTGCAGAGTCTGTGTAGGTGTTGCCTCCTCTGGAGAACCTTCTCTGACCCCTAGGTTGGGTTTGGAGCCCCACTTCTGGACTCTCTTAGCACCCAAAGTTATTTCTAACTGTGGCCCTTATTGTAGTGAGTTACTTGTTTGATCCCTCACTGGGTTATGAATCCTCAGTGCCTAAAGAGGTGCTTGGCACAGAGTAGGGGCTAAATATTTTCTGAGCAAGTGAATGGGCTTTTGAGGCTCTTTTGCATTATTTCTGATCTTCCTGGATTGAGTTTCTCCAGTTCTAAAGAGGCTCCCTGGAGGTTTGCTGAGTGTGTTTACAGATTTCATTAATGCGCCAATTACTCTTGCTCTTGGTGGCTTGTGGAGATGCTAGGTAAGATCTGAATTATCACTGATTCTCTCAGTCACTCACTAGATACCTCATCCCAACCTGACATAAGACCATTGATCATTGCTAGTGTTTTCCATCCTTAAAAAAGATCTATGCGACCATCTCTTAGCTAAGTGAGCATAAGTTAATTTTGTGAATAAGGTTTTGTGAGACCTTGAGTCCTCATACATCCTTATCCACAAAGTTCCTTCATTATAAAGATGGGCCACGTGCTTTATCACTTCCATTCTATCCTTTCTGCTTATATTTTTCTTTTAATATTTATCTTGTTACTCAGCAAAGTCATATCATGCTAAATATAACAATAATCTTTCATTTATATACATTGAACAGCTTGTAAGTTTGTAAACATAATCACATTAATGATAAAATTCACCAATTATGCAGCACTATTTATGCAAAAGGCACTATGCTATGATTTATTTTGACTATCTCATTTAGTCCTTACAGTAATTGAGGCAGGTGTTAGCATTCCCGTATTACAGATGAGCAAATGAAAGTTTAGAGGGGTCTAAAACTCACCTAAGCCATACAGCCAATGAGTGGTAAAGCTGAGATTTGCACTGACGCCCTTAACCATAGCCCTATCTGGCCTCCCTTGTCACAAGTGATTGCTAAAGAGCCCCAGGAGATACATAGGCCAGTATTACTATTATTATAACTTTACTATGGGGACAAGGTTAGAGAGGTTAAGTGGCCTGGGCAAGGTCATGTGGCTAATAAGTGGCTAAGCTAGGTCTCAAATTCTGGCTTCCTAACCACCTCTTTCTACTGTTTCATCTTGTTTCTCCAATTCCAGCTGGCGTTCACCAGGATTGTGTTTCTTTCTTTGAAAACCGTCCTTATCATATTTTCATCATATTCTGAGACCTCCTAACTGGCCCATGACTTTTTAAATCAAATGCTGAATGATCCAGCCTAGGTTGAACTATTTCTCTTAATTCCCTAGCTTGCCTGAACTGCTGAGGGTATTTAAATTATCCAAATATTAGGACAACTGCATTTTATCACCATCTGTTTTTACAAAGTCTGAGTTACTTTCCAATCCCTAAACTTGTTTTATTAATTTTGAATGTTATTTAAAATAGGATTCAAAGTGTCAGTTTGGAGTCAAGCCCTCTGCTCCCCAGGTCTCCATGGGAGCCCCTTGGCCCGGTCACTCCCCCGCTACCCTCCGCCCACCTGTCTACAGTCTCTGGTCTTCATGTCTTATCACTGTTCTCGATAGCCATGGATATTTAAGCAAGGTTTCAACTGTTCTGAGGTGTCAGGGAAGTAAGTCTAATGAGCATGTCCTTTTTAAAGCTTGAAGATAATTTTCTGAACTACAGTCCGGCAAGGGAGGATCTTTAGTGGGGAATTATGTGTTTTATCAGGAGCAGCCTTGGGAGCTGGTGTGTAGTTCAGGCTGGCATAGCATATTTTGGGGCCTTGAGTGGGAGGTGAAGGGACTTAAAGAAAATTGGTTCTGGCCAGGCACGGTGGCTCACGCCTGTAATCCCAGCACTTTGGGAAGCCGAGGTGGGCGGATCACAAAGTCAGAAGTTCAAGACCAGCCTGGCCAACATGGTGAAACCCTGGCTCTACTAAAAATATAAAAATTAACCGGGCGTGGTGGTGGGCGCCTGTAATCCCAGCTACTCAGGAGGCTGAGGCAGGAGAATCGCTTGAACCCGGGAGGTGGAGGTTGCCGTGAGCCGAGATTGCACCACTGCACTCCAGCATAGGCGACAGAGTGAGACTCCGTCTCAAGAGAAAAAAAAAAAGAAAAGAAAATCGGTTTAGTCTCACCCACCTTCAGAACATTTGCCTTCTCTGAGACTAGTTTCTCCATCTGTAAGGTGAGGGGTGATAGATCAGATGAACCCTAAGATCCCTTCTGGCTTAACCATTTTTCAGTTGGGTTGCCTATGACTAACAGCTAGCCTAAGACAAAGTTTTATGCCAAGCCCAGAGTGATCCTGCATAAACAGAAATCTGACCATGACATTCACCTGTCTAAATATTCAGTGGCTTCCCGCTGATCTTAGAACATTGCCTGAAGTCCCCATGCACAGGCCCTATTATCTACTTCTCCAGCCGCCAAGAGGCTCACTCTCCTGCCCCTTCCAGCTCCCTTCCACCCCCACCTCCTTTCATTCTTTACGGCCATTTCTCTAATCGCGGCCTAAGCACAGGGGTTTTGCACACGGTTTCCTTCTACCCGGACCTTTCTCCATATGCCCTCCTCCTCCCTTCCAGCTTCCTTCTCCTGGCTAACTCTTACTTGTCCTTCAAGTCAGGGGTGCTCCCACAGGACCCAGTACTTCTTAGATCTCAGCTCCTGTCACACAGTATTGTGACCGCTGAGCTGACTGCTTGTCAGTCTCTCCTCTAGACTGGAAGCCCATGTGTCTTACTCAACCGTCACTCTCCTGTCCGCCCACTCACACAGCAGGCGTCAACAAAAGACACATTGGATATAAACACGTGGGCAAAAGAAATACTACCTAGAAGGAAAGACACTGGACAGGAAGGCCAGAAACCCGTTTTAGTCCAGGCTTGGGACATGAAATGTGCAAGTCTAGGTACGTGACCAGCCGCTTCTGGTCTCAGTTTCTGGATTGTTAAATGATGAGAGAGAGGGAGAGAGGGAAGGGGGAGAGAAAGGAGGGGAAGGGGAGAGAATGAGTAAGTCTGTGTGTTTGTATGGGCCTGCGCCTGAGTTATCAGCTCCCTTTCTTCCAGTGTGCTTTCCTAGGGGCCACTAGAGGTCACTCTTGTCCTACACAATGGTGCCAGGACAGTCTGACTTCGCGGTGGCACCCAGGAAGCCGGAATGCGTCCGCCTGCCTCCAAATCCCGCACTCCAGTCTCAGGAAGGCCGGGAGATGTGCCCTGCGCTTGGTCTCACGAAGGAACAAATCACAGAATCAATCAAATCCCAACTAGAACTTCGTTGCGGTCCCGTTGGCAAGGGTCCCACCTGGAATGTGGCCTAATATTAAGGAAACGTGCGAAACCTGGCTCCAATTCCTGCAGGGGTGCCGGCTTCCCGGCCAGCGTGCAGAGAGGGGGGGTCCCGGCGCAGGTGAGGGGTCTGCGGCGCCCGCCACGACTCGGCGCCGGGCTCTCCCGAGCTCCGGGTCCCCGGCCGCCCCCGGCCGCCAGTCGGGTCGGCCCCGCACCTGTTTGTGCTTTGCAGGCTCCCGGCCCCCTCGCTGAGTGAGGAAGCTGGTATGTGCAGCTGCCCTGCCCTTCTCCAGGTCAGGGGCAGGTTAGAGTCCCGAGGGGGCCCAGTCAGGTTTGAGGACAGAGGGGCTTTGCTTCCCTTTCCTGCTCGGTGGGGAGACGGTGCATCTGGGGCAGCTTGGACAGGAAATTCGTCTGAAATTGCCTTGAGTGATGGCTACCACGCTGAGGAAGGCTGCTCAGAAGTGGCCCCTGCAGGTAGTGTCGCCTGGTCCCCCATGTCCGGCTGGAGGAAAGGCTCTAAGACCGTCATGACCCTCTCTGGGGTGCTCCCACTCCTCAGGAGTCACGGGGGCAATTACTTCAAGTGTGTCCTGAACTTTTCTTCTGTGTGCTTTTTGCTCTACCTGGAATCCGGTGGAATCTCTCAAAAGCCTGTTCTTCCCTCCAGGCACCGTCAGAGGTAGCCTCCTGCTTGGGACCTTACCTGATAACAAGCTGGGAGAGCGGCACATTATCTGCATCTCCCTTTTAGTGTCCCTTTCAGCCTTATTTTATCTGTGTGCTTGGGTCAGTTTGTCTGCTACTGACTTTTCATTTCTTAATTTTCAATAGTATGTGGCTCAGTGCCTTCTTGTCCATGATAGCTGTTTAGTTAATGCTTGTTGAGTTCTGCTCAATCAACCGCTCTAGGAGTCATGCCTGGCTGTATGTTCCAATCTCTTCCTCTACTGTTGTTAACAGAGAGGACTGTAAGGGATAGAGAGAGAAAATGGGGAAAATAGTGTCCTGTTCCCTTGCCCTTCCAACAGCCCATACCCTATTTGGAGTTCCTTGTCCCTAAGACATTTTGAGGCTAAGATTATTTGCCCTCCATCCTACCCTCTGAGGGACACGCTGAAATGGTGAGCAGTTTTGATCTAGCTTCTGTATCACTGCCACAGAAAATACTAGGACCCTTTGTACAAGCAGAGCTGGGGGTTTTATAGGCAAGTTGTTAGGGATATAGGCTTTTCCTGGATGTAGTGTGGTTTGGGGGTCAGGATTTGATCTGTATTCTATCCAAATCTGTGTAACAGTGATCCAATCCATAATGGATTCTACCATGTGCTTCTAATGGCTTAAAATAACTTAGCACACTTGGCAGACAATATGAGAGCCTGACTAAGGAACCTGGATTTGTACTGATATTGTTAACTCCCAGCAGATGAGGGAATTATCTGGGGGAAGTTTGGAAAGAAAATTTGATCCTGCAGCCATCTCAAAGCTCCATGTCATAGGCATATCACACTCAAACCACAGGACACAATAGGAACCAGCTATAAAAACCATGGAGACTTCAGTATGTGGTTAACTATGTCCCCCTACCATTGTAAAGAATTGGTGCCATCATCATCAACATTTACAAGTAGTGTTTAAGGGGCATTATTCATAGTTCCATCGTTCTTTTCATTGTACCAATTAAATTACAATAGACTTACTCCTTGTCCTCTAAGACAGAAAACACTGAAATATGCAAATGTCTGAGCAGACGCACCATAATAAACATATTACACAAAGAGCAGGAAGGAAGGAAAATCAGATTTAGTCTGGATTTCAAGGCCTTCTGCAGTCTGGCCTTATTATGTGTTTGTGGCCTTTCCCTTTGCCCCACAAAGCATCCTGTATTCCAGTCACATGAGATGATTTGCTACCTCCCAGACAAAATGAGCCTTGAACTTCTGTACTTCCAAACCTTTAGTGAGCTCATCCTGGTGCTGGAAGTTGCCTTTCCTAGAAGTATGGCACATCCTTCCAGCTCCAGCTCCACGGCCTTCAGCCCTGAGACTTTTCAGATTCCCAAGTCAGAATTCATCTCTCTCTTTCTCATAATCCCATCTCCTACATTTACCCTTATGTGGTCTGTTTTGTCTCTGAGTTAAGGTATCCTCTGTGGAGAGGGACCAGGTTTCCCCAGCCCTAATTGTGTGGAGCTGGAGGAGACAATGTGGGGGTACAAAGCATCCCCTTTACAGCAGTCTACAGGTGGACTGAAGACAGGTAGGAAGGCAGGTGTGTATGTGTGTGTGTATGCACACATGTTAACACACATTTTAAACATAACATGTTTAGTTATGTTTAACACACATGTTAAGGTGATAAATAACTGTTTTATTAACTTTTGACAAGGTATTCCCCATGACATCAGGTGTACTGGTATAATCTCAAAAGGGAAAAAAGATGTCTCAGGTGGTACAGGCTCTGTTCCAGATCCCACAGATATCCACGTGCAAAGTGTGGGGTGACTCTGAATCATTGTTGCAAGGGTAAGCAGGGAAGGCTAGTCTGCACGGGTATTGCTGGTGTTTGGCAGTGGGTCCACAGTTTAATGCTCCAGGCCCCTTGTCTGGAATGAGCCACATCCTGCCCTGGGCTTCCTGATGCTTAGCAGCCAAAGAAACACCAATTCAGGGCCCAGGCCCCACTATAGGGATAAGCTGGATTAGAACTTTCAGTTCCTTAAGGCTTACATTTGTTCATCACAGCCTCTGGAAGGTGCAGGGGAAGAAGAAGACAAGGGCCATTTCTTCTCAGTCAGCCAGAACTGCCCACATATTCTGCTGCTCTCTCACTTTAGAATCAACTGTTTAGAAATATGTTAGCTCTACCCTAACTTGCTCATTTACAGGTGTTTCATCTAGGTCATCTGGGACAGAATGGAAATCCCTGCCTACAATGAGGGTCCCTGAGTGAGTGGAGGTGAACAGGGGAGACCACAGCCTTGATGGACAGCTATGCAGACAGTTTCCAGCTGCTGGGAGTGAGCTGGAGGAAAATATATTCTGGATCTGAGAACAAACAAAAAACTTTCAGAAAATAACAGTGAAAAGCCTAGATTCCTAAACATCTTGGTTTAAGATGTCAAGTTGCTGTAAAACATAAAAGCATTTCATAATCCTCTAATCGGCACAGCGATCTCCACATTAGTAATCTGGGAGTTAAAACAAAACAAACAATAAAACCTTTGGGAAGCCAGCACTCATCCTTCCACTCAGTCACAGAGAACTCCCAGGGGCTCATGGCATGTTCACACCTTTGGCAAAATGGCATAGCGCCTGAATGAAGAATATAATCTGGGAAAAATCGAAGATACAAATCATCTGGGATCTTGTTCTAGCAGTTTATAGAGGGACAGTGGTTCTCAACCTTGATCACATATTTGCATCACCTGGGGAGCTTTAACAACTACTGGTGCCTTGGTCCCAGCCCAAAGATTTTGGTTTAATTGGCTTGGGGTGTGGCTTGGGCATTGGGGTTTTTAAAGCTCCCCGGTAGTTGGAAGTGCAGCCAAGGTTGAACATCACGGGTAGAAGAAGGGGCGGGGATATGTTTGTAGCTGGGGGTGGAGGGGACTCAGATATCTTTCTAACCGTTACATTCTGAATTTATTTAGAATAAAAAGAGATTTTCTTACTTTTTGAGTGCCATGTCAGGAGGCTACATTTTTTTTAACCTAAAAGGAAGATGTGAACTTTCCAAAGACAAGTTTTTTGTTCCATAGACTGAAGGGAGCATTTTTGCTATTTCACTGGAACTGCTTTGCTGAATGTCTTGCCCCCTCCTGCTTGTACCTTGGTGGGATGATTATGCTCCTTGGTGTGTACCAGGGAAGTTCATGTGTAGCACTTTACAGGATGACTTAGGAAACAAATCAGATGAAGCATCAGCGCTGATAGCCAACTCTGTGTTTCTTGAACACTGAAAAGAACAACTTTTTTCTTTTCTTGAAAGTCAGTTTCTATAAAATCATTTAGATTTCTCTCAAGTTCTGGACTGTGTTGCAGAGAGCTCCTTATAGACAAAGAGTGGTTCAAATTCTCTTCAGGCAAGAGGAACTAAGCGAATGAAGAATGTGTCATTCAGTATCCTCACTGTAGTTTTCAGATATGTATATACTTATTTATGTAGCTAACATTGGTTAAAGCTACTATCTCTTAAATTAGCACAAAGGCTAAAAGAATCCAAACTCCTCTGGGTTTCAATGAGTAAGCTTGCATTAACAAGATTTGTGAGGCTCATTTCTCTACATATTTACTTCTCTTTCTTTTTTTCTATATACTGCCTCAGAACCTTAAGTATAAGTATTTTTATAAATATATATATACTCATACATATATATTTATATTTCTGCTTTTTACAGTGTCTATTTCGGCCTTTCTGAACTGGGGCACTAACCTGAATGCTAGTGTTTAGAGTTAGTACCACTTTCCTGTTAACTCACAGCCAGGTCATAAATCTCCCTGATCCCAGGCACTTTCTTGCCATTCGGTGCTCTCAGCCTCTGCAGCTTGTCTTTCCTGCTGAGGGGCTCTGAATGGCCTTTCAAAAGGGCTGCAGCTGATGTGGTTGATCTGCACCAGGGGGGCCTTTTGCTCCAGGTCAAAGATGTCTCATTCTAAGTCTTCCTTTGTAAAAAATTATCCTATTTTTTCCTGATATTTTAACATCTGAAGCCCTGCAGGGGTTAACAGCTTTCCTCACATGCTCTCAGCCTGAACGTTACAGGCACTGAGGCTCCTTACCTTTTACCATGCATCAAAACAGATTCCGAGTGAATCAAAGAAATGAATACGAGTGAAACAAAAAAGAATCTGGAAGAAAATAAAGATGCATATTGATCTGATTTCAAGAATGTAAATTCATACACATATAAGTAGAATGGAAGAAAGGTAAACATATTTAACTATATAAAAGGGAATATTTCTGTATGTCAAGATAATACTCTTTCTAATAGTTAGAAAAATAGCAAGTAAAATACTAGAGAAAATATTTCAATACATAGATAGCAATGGGGGAAATTGCCTTTTATACCTGTATTAGAGCAAACTTAATAAAACAGACTAATACCCCAATAGAAAAATAGCAAAAGACACAGAAAATTCATGAAAGCAATACAATACTAACATACGAAAAATCTTCAGGCTCATTAATGCTCAAAGAATAGAAATTAACATAAGAATACTTTTTTTATTATGAAGTCAGCAAAGATGTAAAAAATGTTACTATATTGTGTTGGTGAGGAGAATTGTAATAACAAAATGTTCATATTTCCTCCTCCATCTCAGACCTCTTCAACTAAGTTTGGATGAGGTAAGAAAATTGAAAGGTGGCCAGGCGCAGTGGCTCATGCCTGTAGTCCTAGCACTCTGGGAGGCTGAGACAGGTGGATCATCTGAGGTCAGGAGTTTGAGACCAGCCTGACCAACATGGTGAAATCCCGTCTCTACTAAAAATACAAAAATTAGCCAGGTTTGGTGACACGCACCTGTAGTCCCAGCTACTCAGGAGGCTGAGGCAGGAGAATCCCTTGAACCAGGGAGGTGGAGGTTGCAGTGAGCCAAGATCGCACCACTGCGCTCCAGCCTGGGTGACAGAGTGAGACTCTGTCTCAAAAAAAAAAAAAAAGAAGGCAGAAAAAGAGAAAGAAAGAAAGAGAGAGAAAGAGAAAGAAAGAAAGAAAGAAAGAAAAAGAAAATTGAAAGGTTAATCCTGTGAGATAAAATTCTAAAACTCAATGGATTCTAAGGTGAGCAATCTGAACACCAGGTCATTTGAGGAATGGTTGAAGGATCTGAGAGTGTTTAGCTTGGAGACTAGAGCTTTTAGGGTAGATATATAGAAAAATTGATAAAGAAGAAGGTATAGATTTTCTCTTCTTCCTTTTTCCAAAGCAAGAGTAGAAAGGGCAAGAAAACACCTTTGGCCTAATACATGGAGGCTCTTTCCTACAGTCAGAGCTGTCTAGTCCTAGCATGAGCCAGTTCCTGAGAGGAGCCATCCCATCAAACAGAAACTGAAAAGCTTTATGTCGGGGACGTTATAGAAGAAACCTCTTGACCCATACGAGTTCTTTGAAATTTTTCCTTTATAAAGTCATCTTTTACTAACTACAGAACTTTCATAGAATGGTTTATTTTTAAAAGAAACTAATTTAAATGATCCCAGACAAGTGAAGATAATGGAAACCTGCAGGGAGTACATCTGGTTGACCAGAGTTCAAAAAGTGTAGGTACCAAATAATATCAGCAGTGTAGAACTAAAATACTTAGATGTCTTGAGTCTGCTGGGATAAATGGACAAACGGCCTACTGGTCCCAGAAACAAGTCTTCATATTTTGTTTTTGAGTGTCTGAGTCTTGGTATTGAATTAATGAGGTTAAGGTTTTTCCCAAAGCTTCTTTTACCTGATCTCTCAGTGTCCAGAAACTAAACATGGTGCTTCCAGGTATCATTAGTGAGAGATTGTGGCGGGTCAGGTGGTGGCCAGTTCACCCCTCAGGATTTTTCACATTAGCCAAGCTCTGAATCCAGAGATGAAATATCATAATATGGTCTGGTCTGTTCCAACAGGGACACGAAGATATTTTTAAAGTCTTAGCACCTGGGAGTTACTTGAGTATTTTCAGAACCATTCTGTTTGGTTAACATCAAATGACACCTCTCTAAAGGTATGCAGTTAGATGCCAATGTTTTTCTTTGATATAGATTTTAATGAGGGTGAAATCAAAGCAAAAGTTCTATCCCAGAGAGATGGAAAAAATGAGCAGTATGTGGAAAAAGGAAAAAAAAAAGATGTTCATTTCTTCACAGAATAGGCATTAAGATTTTTGATTCATAGGAGCCTTGAGATTTTTTTCAGCTAAAGGAGAGGCTCATGCAGATCTGAAATTTAAACATTAATATGGAACCTATTAGCCCCAAAGCAGAAATACTTTACATGTCTATTTATGGCACCACCCACTGGCTGCTTCCTGTTAGTTGTTTGTTTCTAGTAACAGATGAGCTCCTTTAGGAGATCCTTCTGAGCTCCTTTAGGAGATTCTGAGATTCATCTCAGAATCCCCTCCCCAACAACCCCAAAACACCCCACATTAAATAGCTCTTGAAACCAGGTGAGGATATGGCCCAGCAATAGAAAGATCAAGGGACATTCTGACCTGAAACATTCATATTGAACTTTACATTCAGAATTTTCCCCTAATTTGTCTACTTGGAACTCTTGAGCCCTTGCAGCTATGTGACCACAATCCTTTTTTTTTTTGAGACGGAGTCTCGCTCTGTCGCCCAGGCTGGAGTGCAGTGGCGCGGTCTCAGCTCACTGCAACCTCCGCCTCCAGGGTTCATGCCATTCTCCTGCCTCATCCTCCCGAGTAGCTGGAACTACAGGCACCCGCCACCATACCCGGCTAATTTTTTTTTGTATTTTTAGTAGAGACGGGGTTTCACCGTGTCAGCCAGGATGGTCTTGATCTCCTGACCTTGTGATCCCCCCGCCTCGGCCTCCCAAAATGCTGGGATTACAGGCGTGAGCCACTGCGCCCGGCCCGGGACCACAATTCTTTTAAAATTTTAGTTAGTCATTGCAAATTAGATCACTGAAGAGGAAGAAGTTATGTCTGACACAAAGTAGGATCAATAAAACTGGTGAATGGATGAAGAGATATACTTTCCAGTTTCCTTGGGAAGCCTCCCTTGTTGGCATCTTTCCCTCAGAAATATACCTCTGAGAATGGGCTCCGTTAGGTGTGAGGGAGTTGAAGGTGCCGGTGTATATGGGGTTGGAATATAACCTATTGATATTGATTTTTATATACCTCAAATTAAACAAATCTAGAGTCATTGATGGTTTTTAATAATCCCGTTGTTTGAGAAAAGCATAATAAAAACATAAGGGAATTCCCCAGTTTCTCTGGAAAAAAAATGTGCTTTTACTAGAATTCTGTGATTGGGAGACAGTCTTAGAAGTAGCTCAGAGAAGAACTTTTAAAAGGGTCTGAGGCTGGGCATGGTGGCTCATGCTTGTAATCCAGCACTTTGGGAGGCTGCGGCAGGTGGATCACCTGAGGTCAGGAGTTTGAGACCAGCCTGGCCAACATGGTGGAACCTCATCTTTACTAAAAATACAAAAATTAGCTGGGCGTGGTGGTGCATGCCTGTAGTCCCAACTGCTCGGGAGGTTGAGACGGGAGAATAGCTTGAACCTGGGGGGCAGAGGTTGCAGTGAACTGAGATCACACCATTGCACTCCAGCCTGGGTGACAGGGTGGGAGTCTGTCTAAAAAAAAGGGGGGGGGTGGTCTGAATTCTGGACTTGTGAAGAAAAGTTAATGAAACTGGCGTGAATTAGCCTGAAGGAGAAAACTTCTGGGTAACCTAATACTCTTCAACTATATTCATTCTATAAGGAGCCTACAATGAAATGAACCCAGACAATATCATGACAGAGTCCAGTTATCCATATGTATATTCGTCTTATGTAATTGTAATTTTATAGTACTGGACTGTTGGTGTAGCACATTGTTGAAAAAAGTGCACTAGAGTAAGGGTCAGGGGAACTGGATCCTAGGGACTTCTAGCTTTGTCACTTACTAGTTGTGTGACGCTTGAATAAGTCACTTAATACTTTAAGACTCGGTGTCTTCAACTCTAAAATGGAAGGGAGGCAGGAATTACTCTATATGCTTCATGGTTCTGTCAGAAGGTTAAATGAGATAATGGCTATTAAAGTTTTTCATTATCTATAAAGTTGCAGTCATAGGTACAGTGGGCCCCAGTGTTCTTATACAATTAAGTGTTCAGACAGGATTGAAATTGTGGTCACTCCTTTCTGAGAGGTCTTTAAATGTGGGGCATCCTCTGGTCCAGATGGCTTGGCCACAGACTGAAGGCTGGGGGAGAGAGCCAGATCACCTCCCAGTGTCACTCCACCTCAGGATTCTTAGCATCGGCTGGTTCCCTCAGGTCAATGTGTCAGAACAGAACAGCCAATGTGATGAAAGTTGCTTCCTCTTTCCTAATTTTTGGAGTATTTTCCCTCCAAATGGAATTGAACAAGGCACATAAGGGGGAACACTAGGATCTGACCTAACACCTGTTTTTGGTTTGCTTTTTCTCTGGAAAGGTAAGTCCTTTCGATTTTAGATGTCAGTTGGCTTGTGAGGCCAAACTTCATGTTGCTTCTCTGTTTGTTGAGAGACACTGGAGATATTTATCAGGTACAAATGATTCCCTAGAGCAGGGCTCCCTAACCCCTGGGCCATGGACCAATCCTGTTAGGAACTGGGCTGCACAGTAGAAGGTGAGTGGTGGGTGAGCATTACCACCTGAGCTCCACCTCCTGTCAGGCCAGCAGCATCATCAGATTCTCATAGAAGCGTGAACCCTATTGTGAACTGCACATGCGAGGGATCTAGGTTGCACACTCCTTATGAGAATCTAATGCCTGATGATCTGAGGTGGAACAGTTTCATTCCCAAACCACCCCCAACCCCGCCACGGTCTGTGGAAAAACTGTCTTCCATGAACCCAGTCCCTGGTGCTAAAAAGTTTGGGGACCACTGCCTTAGAGGACAGTGGTTATTGCTTTGTGATCACACAAGGCAATGGGTAGATTCTGTATTTTGCAGATGCCCCCAAAATCTCCACTGGCTTATCCAGAATGGGAACTATTGTTCTGGATGTGAATGGGGCCATCTTCTTCTGAGAAAGGTGAGAAACCAGGGAACATGACAAGGGAGGGACCCACAGCTGGATTTTTTCTGGAAAATAAAACTAGCCAGATACTGCCACCACTTCCTCTAGTCATAGAGCCTCTTTGTGTGGCCTCTTAGTGGCTTGACTTTACTGGTGACCGCTGAGAACACAGCCTCCAAAAGTGAAGAGGAAGCAGGGGGAATGGGGACCAGAAGAGAATAGAATTTCAGAGCTCAAAGGGAAGCTATAATCTCTTGTCCAACCCCCGACTGAGGAAGGAATCCTAGAGCACCTCTGAGATGGCTGCTCACACTCTGATTAATAGGCTACCTCCTGAGAAAGCCTATCCTGACCTCGGTCAGACCAGGCAAGCCTTTGGAAAGCGAGCTCATTTTGAAGTGAAATCTATCTCTTTTAAATTGCACTCCTTGGTTTTCTGTCATTTTGGAGTATTCTAGGCCAAATCTGTTTAATTTCACTTGGCAGTCCTCTGAAGAAAGTCCTCATGACTTACCTTACTTTTCTCCTCTGAACTAAATTTCCCCATTTCCTTCAGCTATTCCCTGAAGAATACGTATTCCAGATGCAGAATACTCTTGTTTGTACACACTGCAGTTTTCTAAAACTTCTGTCCTGTGGGCTAGAGAGCACCTACTTTTTGTCTGGTTCCTAGAATAAGAACAGTCTCTTAAATAAGGAGTTGGGACTGGAGTAGGGGGATCTTACAACTGGTTCATTCACTGAGATGGGAAACAAGAACCTTCTTGTGAATGTGGTTGCCTAGACCATACATAAATGGTGACCCCAAGGGTGCTTCCTGTGTGATACTTGACATACCTTAGCTCTGAGTTCACATAGAGATGCCCTTTCAGAGATTGCAAATCTTCCCAGGCCCAGTGGCAATTCTAAGAGAATGAGAATTACCCCATGTCCTCAAGCAATCAAAGAAGTCTTCTGGCCTCTCCCTATTCCTGAAACACTAGATCAGAATACCCAACTGGTGGCTTGAATTGGGGCGGGGGGCACTGACTTGCTCTATATCCTCTTCCTGGTTCCTCCAGACAGGAGCAATTACACATTCTTCTGCTCCCAGAACTTTCTATCCCCTTCTGAGCTAATATGGCTTCAAGCTGTAGCAAGAACTAGCAGACATAGAACACAGAGTCTGGCCCCAGAGGCTTATAAAAGAGAGAAAGAGACACCAAAGGCTGAAATCACTTCCTAGCATTTTCTTTCATCCCTTTCTGCACAGTCTGCTTCACTGAAACCACACCCTTCCTGTGAGACCCCCATCACAGACCACTCAGCTCTTTAGTAGTTGCTGAGCAGAGCACTAGATGTGGTCTTGAACATGTACATGACAGTCCCTGTCTGGCAGCTTACAGTCCACCATGGCACAGCCCAGGGTCGAGCCAATGAGGTCTAGAATAGGAGAGGTGTTAAATTGGCAGTAATTTTAGGCAGAACAGACTCAGAAGAATGAAGGGCCCAACATTTTGCAGTGAATTAGTGGCAGGATCAGGGGCTGGAATCCAGTTCCCTTGAATTCCAATCCAAAACTCTCTAATCCAACATATGTAAAATCGTTATGTGTGCATCTGTATTTATATTTATAGATGTATGCATATGCATGGGTTTGTGGAAGGCTTTATTTCAACCATATTTTCCAAATTGAGTCTCATAATAATCCCATTTGACAGTTAAGGAAGCTCAGGTTTGATCACAAAGATAAACGGTAGCATCTGAATGCAGATCCTCACCTTCTAATTCCAGTTCCAATGTTCTTCCAATTACCTGACATTATTTTTTGGAGCTCAGTGGGTGTTACCAAATCCTTCTTAAGGATCCCTGTAGAATGAAATTCTCTTTGTCCTTGTCCCTCTCCTACATTTTTTTTTTTTTTGAGACAGAGTCTTGCTCTGTTGCCCAGGCTGGAGTGCAGTGGTGTGATCTCAGCTCACTGCAACCTCTGCCTCCCAGGTTCAAGTGATCCTCCTGCCTTGGACTCCCAAGTAGCTGGGATTACAGGTGCTCACCACCACACCTGGCTAATTTTTGTATTTTTTTTGTACAGAAGGGGTTTCACCATGTTGGCCAGGCTCGTCTCGAACTCCTGACCTCAAGTAATCCCCCCGCCTCAGCCTCCCAAAGTGTTGGGATTACAGAGGTGAGCCACAGTGCCTGGCTGGTTTCCTACAGTCTTAACAAAGTTGTAACACAGCTCCTTCCTATTATGGTGATGGCAAAAGTTGAACATATGGCATATCGCCAGCCAGTGGGGGTCAGTCCCTTCAGTCACCCTTAAGGATAGGTATAGGAAGACAGGGGTTAAGGTACGGCCAGCTCCAAACAGCAGGGGAATCATCTTGGAGGCAGGGACATAGGGGTGGGGTAAATAGGTTTAGAGTCCTGCCTGCATCCTTGGTTGGAGGGAAAAGAAGCTCATAAAAAAATGCTACCCTTGACTATCATCTTCTGTTTCATCCTTTTGCTTTTTTGTAATTCTTAGCATGATTTTTTATCATAATCCTAACAAATGACTTGTCAACACATTGTCTTAAAAGTCTGAAAACATTCCTCTTTGGAAGAACATTCTTAGGGAAAGCAATTGTATCCTTCCTCTTTCTCAACCAGCCAGATTTCTGAGTTGAGGAAAAGAAAGGCAATGGACATTTATTGAGCATTCACTATGTGTCAGGAACTTTACACAGATTACCTCATTTACTTTGCTCCAAAAGAGAGGTTTCACAGATGAGGAAACTGACGCTCACAGAGATGACATAACTTGCCTAAAGACACACAGCCAGCAAGTAACAGAGCAGGGATGGACACCTTGGCTTGTTAGACTAAAGCATTTGGCCAGTCCCCTCCACACAGTGCACAGTCTTCCTGACACTGGGCAGGCTCAGCTCCTAAGCTCTTCGGTTCCAGAGGACCCTAACCAGAGGACCCTAATCACTGCTGCAGAGTCAGCCCTTCTGTCAGAAATGGCTTTGCAGATCATTATTTAATGGCAGCAGGAGATTTAAATGCACTCATGATCCTCAGAAAATCACACCCAGGATGAGAGTTTTCATGTTGCACAGGACCTTACCACATATACAACAACCCTTGAAATCTGAAGATTAGGAAACTGAAGCCAAAGGATTAGGATAAAATAATTTTCCCAGGTCATATGATTATTTAGTGGTAAAGCGGGGACCAGAACCAGGTCTCCTGCCTAGGGTGAAGGCCAGGAATTCAGCACACTCATCATGAACTACTCAGAAGTGAAGAGAAAGGGGATAAAATACTCAACAGAGCCCTGCTGACATAGGTAGGACTGGGAAGAAAGAAAAGCAGACGCAATGTACATGTAGCCAGAAAAAAGAGTCAGCATGTGAACCGAGACTGAAAATGAAGATCTAGGGTGGGCTAAAGAGACTCGATAAGTGACTTCCCAGATTGTTTTTTACTCCCATTGCAAATACAATTGGAAGCCAAATGCAAGCCACCAAGGTTGCAGTGAAACAGTGAATAATTATAGCACAAATATTTGTGGGCAGCTGTTGGAGTACAAGCCACCTGCTCCAAGTTTACAGCTTTGTTAAACTTGGTAAACATTAAAAATGGAATAGGAATGCCTCCAGTCTGTGCAGCATCCCATACCCTTCCTGAGAGGCCTCACTTGGGGAGCTGGGGTGGCCTTGCCCTTGACCAGGCCCTTCTCACTGTGGCCTAGAGTTGTTCTGTTTGTAGAGATCCATGTTGTCAAGTCTCTAATAGAGACTGAGGGAGGCAGGGAGTGTCAGAGAATCGTTTATTTGTAGAGTTTTGAAAGGGTCACAGAGCCCTCAAAATATAATCTCTGTCCTATTATTCAGATGAAGAAGCTGAGATGGAGCAGTGATGTGCTCAAGTCATAAAGTTAGGGGCAGGACAGACTCTTTATCTCTGACCTTTTGAGCACTAAACTCTTTGTTTAGTGCTCCTTCCTGTAAGCCCTGTGAGGTTAATAGATGGTAACAACAAGGGAGTCAGCATTACAGAATGTTACAGCTGTGAGGGACATGGTTCTCAACTACCAGGATATTTGGTTGCTACATGACCATGGGGCACTATTGGCATTTGGTGAGCAGCGGCCAAGGATGCTAAACAGCTTACAATGTGATAGTCGTGTATAACGAAGAATCATCTAGCTCAAATACCAAGAGTACCCTTGTTGAGAAATACTTTCTCCACCATTTGACTTTACAATTGGGGAATCTAAGATAGGGAGGGGCTTGAACATGTTCCCAAAAGGAGTCAGCAGTCACCTGACCCCAGACCGCTCTTTGTCCTACTCCATCCCACTGAGCCCTTGAGAGAATTAGTAGCAGCCTTGGTGTCTTCAGCCTCCCCCTCCCTCAGCTCCTGCTGCACTTGCTCCCGAGCTATTTTCAGGTTGGCACGTACTTGGACTTTAGGCCCTCCTGCCCATAGGGCTGCAGCAGGTACTGGTGAACGAGCTTGTCTCTGAGAGTCCCAGCCAGCTTGATTTTCTTTCTTGATCGATGCAAGTTGATGATAAAAAGTGTAATAGACCCACGAACGTAGTTGTGGCTGAGATCCAGAGAAAGAGAGAAGTGAAAGATGGAAACAAAGTGGTCAGTTAGATGCTTCTAAATAATTTATAGGCTGTACAAAATATGAACAGCCCAGAAAATGGAACTTAAAAACTTGGCCACCATAGACCCTAAAAGACAGGAAGGCCTTGTTATTGTGGTTTCTTGCAAAGATGATAGCCACTTCCTGCTATACTTCTTTTGTTTTTGTTTAAATGTATTGCAATGATTTTAGGAAATATAATATATGTATTTTATGGCATATATTACCATAGTATGGAAGTAAAACATGCTGATTGCAAAAAATGAAAAATATTGAGAAACAAAAAGAAGAAAAAGAAAATTCCCCATAACCCTCATATCTTGAGATATGATAATATTTTGGCAAACATCCTTCCAGTATTTTTTAGTTTATTAATTTGACAAATATTTATTGAGTACTTTGACACATTATTACTCAGTTTTTACATAACTGGAATCACATTATTCACAGAGATTTTTTTCCATTAATGAACATCTTAAACATATTCCTATGTGATTCTTTTTCTACTTGTAGAAGAATGCTAAACTTTTCAGTCATAGAAGTGTAACATTATTTAACTAATCCCCTATGTTTGCAGTTCAGACAACTCATGTTTGAACATTTTTGCCATTATAAATTATGTCATGTGTATAAACTTTTTGATTATTTCTGATGGATAAAGTCCTAGACGTTGGAATCATTAGTCCAAGGGAAATGGGTGTTGTATGATTCCTCACCAAATTTTCCAGTTCATTCCCAGTGGTGCACCTCCCTGTGGGAAGATTTTTTCTTCCTGCCCTACTGAGTGATCACGTGATTTGCTTTGTCCAATGAAATGTGAGTGGACATGGTAAAAACCTCTAGGCAGAAGCTTTAGGACTCAGCCCATCTTTTGCCATGTTTCATTTCCCTCTGCCAGAAGACTGACAATGTTCTTGACAAAGGCTGTTCTATTGAATGAAGATGATGTGGGCAGAGGTACAGTTGAGCCATGATGGACAAGTAGTGTGAATGAGAAATAAATTTTCTTATTGAAAGCCATGGAGAGGGGGCTATTCATTATTGCAGCATAAACTCACCTATCCTGACAGATACACACTTTTTGATGCCATTGATATTAACTCTCTAGGAAGCTTTCACTAATTTTGCTCCCACCTGCTCTGTATGAGAGCACCTATTTCCTCATACCCCTAAGAACACTTCCAATGTGTTCTTTTAAAATACCTCTGTCAACCTGAGAGGTGAAAATGGGATTTCAATGTTGTATTAATTTGTATTTTTAAAAATTAATACTGACATGCAGCATTTTTTCATTTGCCATTTCATTTCTTCTTTTGTAAGCTGACCATGTCCTTTGCCTGCCTGCCTGCCATCCATCCTTCCTTCCTTCCTTCCTTCCTTTTCTTTGCTTTCTTCCTTCCTTCCTTTCTTTTTTTCTCTGTCGCCCAGGCTGGAGTGCAGTGGCACGATCTCGGCTCACTGCAACCTCCGCCTCCTGCATTCAGGCAATTCTCCTGCCTCAGCCTCCCTGGTAGCTGAGATTACAGGCGTGCACCACCATGCCCAGCTAATTTTTGTATTTTTAGTAGAGATGGGGTTTCACCATGTTGGCCAGGCTGGTCTTGAACTCCTGACCTCAAGTGATCACCCGCCTTGGCCTCCCAAAGTGCTGGGATTACAGGCATTAGACACTGTGCCCGGACACCTTTGCCTATTTTTCTGTTGATTTATAAAAACAATTTATTTATTAAAAAGCAGTCTTTTGTCTGCAAAATTTCCCCCGGTTTTCTTTGACCACTTCAGTTTATTTACATTGTATTTTAATATATAAAATTTAAAAAACTTTTATGTAGTCAAATTTATCTTTTTGATTTCTTCCTTTGCTGTTTTACCTACCTCAAGATTATAAAACTATTCACCATATTGGAATCTTTTTAAATGAGCATAAGATCTTCAGAAGTCTGAGAGAACTATATGCCTACATGCACAAGCCCTTCAGCATGTATCAGCAAAACTATAACGATTTCCTTCTCTCTGTAGGAAAAAATGCTTAGTTTCTAAGGGGTCCCTTAGGGCCCCATCTGGATAGGTTAATGAGAGGAAACAGAAAAAAATGACCCAGCCCCACCTTCAAAGGAGGAGTTCAGAGAAACTCTAAGTCAACTTTGCCCAGAGGAAAGCATCATTCCTTGTAGAAATAACACCCCTCCATCCTGGGTCACTCACCTCTGCTTCTAAAGGTGCTAATTAAGAGTTGAGTGACCATGGACAGGTCAGCATGGTGACATGGAGTTTTTTTATTTTTGTTTTTGTTTAGAAGCACAGTTTCCAGGGCTCTTCCCTGGAGATTTTGATGCAATCTATTTGGGATTAGGGTCTGGGAATCTATACTTAAAAAAATCTTTCTGGGATATTTGGCAGATGAATTGGGTTTGGGAACCACTTGCTTAGAACAATCCATTAAGATTATGAGAAGAACTACCAAAGTATATCCTGCTGGCTGTGCGTCAGAGGATTTTTCTTGCATCTGCAGGAGGGTACATTATTGTGTTCAAGGCTTTTGGATGCCTGCATTTGTGTTCTGATAAATTATTAAAATGACTCTTTCATCTGGTTCCTCCTCCTCTGGTCCTTCTTAATCTCCTGCAACATGTGAACTAGCTTTTGTAGCTAAATGAGTTAGGTCAGAAGAGAATGCCAGTTGACTTAAGCAGACTTGTGTCCCCAGAATTCTGAAGAAGGATGCTGGCAGCCTGAATCAGTGTTGACCATCATTAAAGAAGAACATCGACTCTATCCCATTGGTGGGGTTTCAGCTTAGCTTAGCTATCTGTAAAACTGAGGAAGACACCATTAATTGCAGGATCTCTAGGCTTCAGAGTGGGAGCAAAATACATGTGGATGGGTATCAATTTTGCCAGACTGCAGTAAACTCTTTTGCTAGCTACCATCAAACAACACTCTCAAAGGCCAGCAGTGGAGGAGGAGAGAGCCACGTGCTTGCATTTATGAGTTTCTCCTCTGCAGAGCTGGGGCAGAATGAGCCCTTGGAGACTGCAGAAGAGAAGGTGGGATGTGGGGAAGTGGTGGGTGGGAGGGAGACCTGAAATCACAGCACTGCTGCAGGGAAAGCTGTCTTTTTCAAGCTGTTTGGCAGTGTTCTGATTTCCACTTACATAGTTCCCCTGGGGAAGACAAACCAGTACAGCCCAAAGACTCACATATAGAGGCTCTCAGAACTCATAGTGCCTTCTCAGGTAGGAATTGGCATTAAAGACTGCCTCAGCCATCCCTCTCCCTGCTTGGCTTATGGGCAAGGACATTAAGCGAGGTCTTTTTGCTGCAAAGACACATTCTTGGATGGGGAGTGCAGCACCAACCTGAAAGTAGTGTGTTGAGAATCCAAATTCCTGAGGAACATATATTCTCTGACCACAGAAAAATAATCTTGGAGAAGATGGTGTCTGAAGGCTTGGCCTGCAAGCATTTGCTGGCCTTCTGAGGTTATCAAGTCCAGGTGGCTTTTGGTTATCTTAGTGAATGGTCCTTTCAGGAGAGAAGTTGTCTGAGAGGACCATCTATCTTGCCCCATGTCTCACTCATGGGTGAGATTTTTTTTTCACCAGCAGAGAATCCATGTATCTGGAGTTCATTTTTTTTGGCTGTTCTTTTCCTGCCTGACATTTCTCTGTGTTGCCATGGGAGGAGGGGGTAGTGAGTCAGGGAAGGGAGGCTGGAATTGGAATATCCTAAATGTAAGAGGTGGGGAATGTCATATGGGGAGGTGCATCTTGACTTCCAGATAGAAAACAGTCATGTTCTAGAAATGTCTCCAGTGAAGCTGGGAGGCTGGGAAAGGGAAAGGGGGATGATGCTTTGCAGTCCACGGTCATTCCCACTGAAAGTCAATGTGCTTGAAACTGGGTTGATCCATTGTCTCCAAATCTAATTCAAAGGTTTTGGGTTCGGTAAAAGCCAGGCCATGTTTTGCCAAACATTTTTTCCCTTAATTTCAAAGCCCCTGTGTATTTTAAGGGAAATTTAATCCACATGTTTCTGATTCATTTACACTTAACTCATCAAAATATTGTTTTGTAAGAGCCATTTGATGTCCAAGAAGCCTCAGGAACCATTTTTATGAGTCTTTAAAAAAACTTCTTGTGAAAAACAGGAAGTCATGTTTTGCCAATAATAAACGAACTTGAACCCCAAAAGGCTTAATTTTGCTTCAGCATCCACCAGGTTCCAATTGGTTCTGAACTTGGCTAAGGACCTCATCTCCACCCCAGAAACATACGTTGTTTCAGCAGAATGGCTCGTAAAAAGAGGCTTCCTCGTCAAAACTTTATTGTTCTCTGAACAAGAAGATAGAGGATGAGAACTGCCATTCTGTCAGTGTCCTAATTTGTTAATTCTAGAACAGAAAAGAGAAAAGCACCTGCTGGTGGTGGTATGAGGATCTAACTTTTTCTCCTAAATTAATCATAAGAGACAGCACTCTACAAGATCAGAAATGACCCACAATGCCAGGGGCTGCCATGACAGGCAGTGAGGTATCCACGTAGGGGTTGCATGACTATCAGGGAGATGTGAAATGGATTCCTGTGTTGAACAGGCACTCAGCTGAATGATTTCTAAGGGCTCTTTCCAAATGTAACATTCTTTGCATTATTAATGCTGTTATTTGCATGTAGGTGTGATACCATAGAACCTTTGAAATTCAATAAAATAAGTGCAAATATCTGGAAAGATGCTTGTCACACAGCAAGTATTCAATACACACTGGAGTGCAGGGGTTGTTGTTTTAATAGACGCTTTCTCTGGATGATTCTACTCATAAGTTTATGCCTTCTCCCCAATCCCTGTTTTGACCTGGGACAAATATTTTCAGAGTATTCGTCAAGGTTGAATAGTGTGAATCCACCATGCCCACTCTGGGATAATTCTGTGATTTTGGCCTATTGGCCACAGATAAATGACTCAGCAGTGCTTCCTTAATGGCACATGATTTCTCAGAGAGGTGAACAGATACTTCTTCTACCTTTGAGCTAACATGGCTGGACACTGACAACTGTTGACATGGAGGAGCCCTGCACCCTCAGCCAGCTCCGTGCATTCATTGTGGGTTTTCTTTATGAATCTAATAGGAACAAAAACACCTTCACCCCAATTATTATCATTAGGGTCACATGTAGAATGGATTATGAAAGTCTTTTCTTTCTGTCTTTTTAACAGAGAGTGAGAGAGGTTGTACTGACAGAAGCCCAGTGACACCATTTCTCTAGAAAGGTTCTGGAGTGACTTTGCATAGAAATTAGAGGAGAGCTGGTGGTGTAGACAGAGAGTCTTGAATGCAGATAATTTCAGTAACTTGTTTGAGGTCTCATGCTACGGAATGGTAGAATTCCTAACCACTCCACCATACCATTTCCTTCTGGCTGATGTAGTAATATCAAAGGGGAAGAAAGCTCTAACTCCAAATCAACAGTAACATCTTGATGCCCAAATTCTGCATTCGTTCATTCATTTGCAAACCTTTCCTGGGATCTTCATGCCAGTCACTACATTAGACACCAAGAATACAAAAATGAATGAGACACTGGCCCTGAGTTCATGGTACACTCAGAATATTAATGACAACTTCCCATGAGGATGTTAAAGAATGAGAATGAACACTCGAGATTTTGTGAGGAGGCTTCTATGAGGAGACGCAAATCCTGCTAAGCCCATGGCTGCAGATATGTTTTTCCCCCGAGTCCTCAGACTAGCAGTATAAAGGCCACAGACTGATATGCTTTCCAACAGGGATATAAGGTGCCAAGAGTAATTTTTCTATCTTGAGTCTGGGGGTCCACCTTTTGGGTGGTTACCTCAGGGCCAGGGCAGAGACAAGGAATACAATGTTTCCTTGTGTGATGATCAGATAACTCCAGGCCAAGGCCATAAAGCAGTCACTCTCTGTCAGGTATTGGATTGAGCTTCCTGTTGAGCAAAAGGGATGTTGAAAGCCTCTGGCCTCTGCCCAAGCCAGCCTCCCCTCATTTACAATAGGCACTTGTATCTACTGACAAGACAACTGGCTCCTGCCCCTCCTCTGCTCAGAGTGATTCTTTGAAAAGTCTTATCATGATAAATTAATTGGCTTGGCTCCTCTCTCATCAAGGAAGCAGAAGGAGCATCTGTTGTAACCTGACCACTCCAAGCTCTTTGTACTAAGTACTCCCCTTGATCAGTTCCCGATAGGCCTGGGCTGGAATGAAGGTCTGGTTGGAGGCACTTGCTTACCATTCCCCGCCCTGTATCCCCCCACCAGGTTTTCTTTGCATTAAGAGAAAGAGAAAGAATTATCTTTTCCAGGGCAGCCTACTCTGCCTTAAACAGGAAGTGATGTAAGAAAGCCATATTTGGCCAGATGGATTTTGCTTTAGGCACCCCCCACCCCCGATTTAAAGTTTTCCGTTATGGTCTTCATGTGTTAAAATTTTTTATCTGCCAAACTTATATTTATTGATAATTAATTTTCCTGTTTGTTTTAAAGACAACTGTAATGACAAACAGTGCTTCAGATCAAAAAGAGGATGACCCCACACTACCACATCAGGTTGTTGTTAAGTCCAGAGCCCTCAGAAAAGGAAGCCCAGATTTCACTTAGCCTCTTAATTTTTAAAATAGCTGAAAAGATTTTCAAAACACTGGAAATGGCTCTAAAGCTGGCATGACCATCTCTGGGCACTCCTTTAGTTCTGGGGACCCCCAGCTTGAGACGCATTGGTCTAGGGCTAGGTTTCTAGTGGCATATCTCTCCAGCATGCATCTTAAAAAGGGAGATTTATTTTCTCAAGCTTTGCTGGTGGGTCATAGGAAAAGATTTTATACCTCTTGACTTGGCTAAAGCTTAGGCACACAAAAAAGCCTCATGGGCATTACATCAACTGGCACAGAGAAAATGCTCAATAAAAATGTGTTGGATGAATAAGTAAATGAACAAATGGCAAGAATTTTAGGAACCTTTTATGATTAATCCTCTAAGTATGAGAAGGGAGGGTTTACTTGGAGTAAAAGCTATTTACCAGAAATTATTTGAACCTGCAAAGAGCAGGTATGGTGATTCCAGAGGCAAAAAGTTTTTAAGTTTAGTGAATGGAGATGAGTCTTGAAGGGGTCCCAAATGGTATGGGGTGGGAGCCCCTCGGGTGGCCTTTCTGCCATCTCTCTGAGGACTTACTTGTGGTGGTTTGTGCAGTGAGCATAAATCCTTAGCTTGTCCCGGATCACTCGGCCAGGCCGTGGCTTCCGCTGGAGCCCAGCCACATGCACAGCCAAGACTTTGGGGCCGATCAGGCGCTTGTAGAGGAGAGAGAGCCAGTAGTCCTGAGGAGAATAGAGAGGGAGAGGGTCAGGGAGAGAACACATGCTCAGGTGTTCTGAGTAAACATGACACACACACATACGGGCCAGAAATCACTTCCTACCGGGAGTCATGAGTCATGACCAATGCAGCCCTAAGCCTACAAGCATGGTCAGCCCCATGAAACACGAACGTGGGTTGATAAGGAAATGGACACTGTCTAAAGTGGCCTTTCAACTAAACTGGGATGTGTAAGTGGAGTCGATCCACAGCGGCATATGAACAAATGAATCAAGGATTTTCATATATGAAATAAAACCATTTGAGGCTTTACATTTTCAACTTTCTTTTCCTATGACTTTACTTTTATAGCGGCTTATGACTTCCATTTAATTATGGAATGGACTATTTCCATTCTTTAGAATTGTTACTAACATGATCATCCAAACTATCATTCTCCAAATATTATCACTGAAGACCACTAGTGCAGTGGGACTGAGGTGAAGCTTCTCCACATAGGAGACCAGAGTCCTTGATTCCAGAGCCAGAAAGGCAAACAGAAAAATGTTTGCAACCGTGGTGCTAATTCTTGGTTATCCTCAACAGTTTGATAATAAAAAGTGTAATTCTAAACTAAAAAGAATGTGATGCTTTAACCATTCCATGTGTAATTGATTTAAAAATATTCAATCTGTGGCACACATTTATATGAGCTTACAAAAACCCACCTTAATTTCTGCTGTATTTGCTATTATCATATTTTGTGTTTGTATCTGATATAAATATAAAATTTACATTTCTGTTATGCAAGCTCTTATCAACTATTGTGAGGTAATGACTTCAGTGTTTATAACTTACTGTATAAAATAGGGCTTCCTAATAACATTTAGGACCCCCCTACCCCACTCAAATTCCTGAATTCAGTGAATATACTATTCAGTGCATACTCTTCAATGCCTTAAAGACATCAATCGCGATTTATTAGCCTTCATATTTTCAGGCAGAAGCCTTCTGATAATGTTTTCTTTTTTCTTGTGTGGTCATTTATAATATCAGCTGCTTAAAAATATCTGATGAACTGCGTAAATCAGAACAAAGTCTCAAAGCCCCTTTGCCACTAGAATGGCTCCAAATCTGCCCTGAGTAGTGTGCTCTAAGCCATGCACAACCATTTACTTTAATTTTAAGTGGCCTTAGGATGGCTGTTATATATGGTCTCCTAATATTAAAAAAGGCAAATAATCATTATCAATTATATAGATGGAAAAAGTGTTGTGGGTTTAATATGCTCAAATTTGATTACAATTTCTGTGTTTTTGATGATTACTTTATGAAATGGTTTTCACATTGCAAAGGGATTTCCACCTTTTTCTTACTGATTTGCAATGTACTTTCTTTTAAATAATAAAAGTAAAAAACTGTAAGTTAGCTAGGATTAGCTTACTATTTTCTCAGTAGCTCCTGATATAACAATAGGGATTATTATTCTTATTTTACAGATATGAGAATGTTTCAAGGGATATCTCAGGTCACAAAACTAGTGAATGGTAGACCATGAAAGCAAATAGGGATCCATTTGCCTCCAATGGCTGTACAACGCTTTCCTTCATGCTGTGAAGTACAAAGTCATATTATATAAAGACACAAGGCAGCTGAAAAACAAGGAATTCAACCTAGAGGGTGGGTATAGAATCCGGAAGGGATCCTTAGTTTTTTGTATAGAGGTTGCCAAAATTTAATTTCTGATTTTTACACTCACAAAGCATTTAGAAGACAAGAACAGCAAAAGCACAAAACACTTCTGTTTCTCCAATTCCGACTCACTACAGTTCATTCCCATTTTTCTTATCCTTCATTCCAATGTCTTATCACAAACACCCCTGTTTTTATTTAGGTAATTTGAAAAAGCTAAACAGGCTTGCTCTCAAACTTGCATTTGGGTATAGCCATTATCTTTGTGTCGTAGCAATTTTCACTTAATGTGAGACATGTTTGTAAGCAAGCCACTCACATTCGGAAAAAAGAGATATTATGTTTACGGTGGCTCACGCCTGTAATCCCAGCACTTTGGGAGGCCGAGGTGGGCGGATCACGAGGTCAGGAGATCAAGACCATCCTGGCTAACATGGTGAAACCCTGTCTCTACTAAAAATACAAAAAATTAGCAGGGCGTGGTGGTGGGCGCCTGTAGTCCCAGCTACTGGGGAGGCTGAGGCAGGAGAATGGCGTGAACCCGGGAGGCGGAGCTTGCAGGGAGCCGAGATTGCGCCACTGCACTCCAGCCTGGGCAACAGAGTGAGATTCCGTCTCAAAAAAGAAAAAAAAAGAAAAGAAAAGAGATATTATGTTTATTACGTTTAATTCTCAATAATTACGTAGAGATAAAAAATAAACTTATATAATCCCCACCATAATTGAGTGGCAAACTTTAGATTTACTAACTTGAAACCTGTCTGCTTTTCAATAGGAGATAGCTAAATGCCATGCCACTCTAAAAAAGGAGATGAGGATACCTGGGTAAAACTCTAAAGAGGTTTGGGATAGATATATAAAAGAAGTTGATAAGGTTAATTCCTAATGACCAACATTTTTTCCCAATTTTTTTTTACTGTGAGGAGATCCACATAACATAAAATTTACCATCTTAACCATTTTTAAATGTATAGTTCAGTGGTATTATATAAATTCATAATGTTGTATAACCATCACCACTGTCCATCTCTATAACTTGTCATCTTGTAAAACTGAAACTCTGTACCCATTAAACATTAACTCTTCATTCCCCCTCCCCCAACTTCTGGCAACCACTGTTCCACTTTCTGCCTCTGTGACTATTCTGAGTACCTAATATAAATGAACTCATAGTATTTGCCTTTTTGTGACTGGCTTATTTCACTTAGCATAGCGTCCTCAAGGTTCATCCACATTGTAGCATATGTCAGAATTTTCTTCTTTTGTAAGGCTGAATAATATTCCATTGCATTTGTATACCACATTTGAACTTAATTTGCAGCCCAACACATGGCTTATCCTGCAAAATGTCCCATATGCAATGAGAAAAAATGTATATGCTATTGTTGCTGGGTAAAGTGTTTGGTGTGTCTGTTAGATCTAGTTGGGTTATTGTGTTGTTTAACTCCTGTACTTCCTTACTTCTGTCTTGTTTTTCTTATCATTATTGAGAATGGGATATTGAAGTCTTCAACTGTTATTGCAGAAGTGTCTGTTTCTCTTTCAATTCTGGCAACTTTCACTTCATTTTTTTTGTTATCTGTAATCAGGTGTGTAAACATAATGTTATATATTATTGCTGCATTGAAACTTTTATTAATATATAATTTCCTTCTTTGTCTCTTATAATCTTTTAAAATTTAAAATCTATTTTGTCTGATATTAGTAAAGCTGCCCCTGCTCTCATTTGGTTACTATTTTTGTGGAATATATTTTTCCATCCTTTCAATCTGTTTGTGTTTTTGGGTCTAAAGTGAATCTCTGTGCAGACAGCATATAGTTGGATCCTGTTTTTCTTTTAAAATCTTTTCTGTCAACCTCTTCTTTTGACTGGTGAGTTTAATCAATTTACATTTAAAGTAACTACTGATAAGGAGGGACATCTGTCATTTTGCTGTTTTGTATATGTTACAGCTTTTTTGTACCTCCTTTCCTATATCACTGTCTTCTTTTGTGTTTAGTTGATATTTTTTAGTGAAATGTTTAAATTCCTTTCTCATTATCTTTTGTGCATATTCTATAACTATTTTCTTTGTGGTTACTTTGGTATTACATTTAACATCCTAATTATAACATTCTAATTTGCATTTATACCAGCTTAACTTTAACAACATACAAAAACTCTGTTCCTTTAAAGCTCTGTCCTCACCCTTCTCAATTGTTTGAAATGCTTGTTCTCCGGTGCCATAAAGAAATAGCACTTGAACATAAATTTAATTTATTTAGTAAGGCCATTTTTACTTCCTGCAGAAAGGGTACACCTGCCAGCAGTTTTGCCATGAGAGTATACTGAACAAAGGAGACAGGGTCATTTATAACCTGACGCGTCCACCCTACTGCTATGTCTGGTTTCTATTGGCTGGAACAGGACCTCACATTCTGTATTTGTCCTGATTGGCTAGCAACTTAGAGCTTTTTAAAAGAGGCAAAGGTAGAGGGGAACAAAGGAAGGAGGAAGTAACTTGTGGAATGCTGAGAAAGATAAAAACACTTTTAAATAAGGAAGAGGAACAGGCTATGACCTAATGCCTCCTTGGACCAGTATAAGCATGCCAGGGCAAATATTTAGGCTAAATTGTGGGAGCTAAGAACATAAAGTACATTGATTTCTTTATTATGGCTAGCAGATATTTAAGAATGTTAGCACAGGTCTTTGAATAAATTTTGCTTTTAAGAGAAGTTACTATTTATTCCTAATTAGACAGGGAGGAAAGTCTTTGAAGAGGAACCTCTATTTGTCTTTTTACATCAATGGTTGATGTCACAAAATTACATCTTGATACATTGTGTGTCCCCAGAACATAAACTGATAATTCTTTTAAATACATTATTCTCATAAATTATGTAGAAACAAAAATTGGAGTTACAAACCAAAGTAACAATGACACTAGCTTCTAGACTAATAATTGTTTTTAAAAGAGGTATTAGTCTGTTAAATCATGCAGAAAAGAAAGTTAAAACCTATTATCTTAATAGGAGTTAAAACCTATTGTTACAATAATGCCAGCTTGTATATTTGCTCATATACTTAATATTTATTGAGATCTTTATTTTTTCATACAACTTTGAATTACTATCAGTATACTTTCATTGCAACAGCAGGACTCCCTTAAGCATTTTTTGCAGAGCAAGTCTAGTCATCACAAAATCTCTCAGCTTTTCTTTATTTGAGAATGTCTTAATTTCTCCCCTACTTTTGAAGAAAAAGTTTTGATGGATATAGGATTCTTTGTTGACAGTTTCTTTTTCTTTTAGCACTTTGCATATATTGGCTCACTTCCTTCTGGCCTTCAAAGTTTCTGATGAGAAATCTGCTGATAATCTTACTGAGAATTACTTATATTTGGCAATTCACTTCACTCATGCTGCTTTCAAGATTTGATTTGGCCTTTAAAATCTGATTAAAAGTGTCTTGGTGTGGGTCTCTTTAGATTCATCTTATTTAGAATTCATTGAGCTTCTTGGATGTTTATGTGCATGTTCTTTATCAAATTTGAGATGTTTTCAGCCATTATTTCATTGATTATTTTCTGTGCTCCTTTTTCTCTTCTCCTTCTGGGACTCCCACAGTGTGTATATTAGTCCACTTAACGGTGTCCCCCAGGTCCCTTAGACCCTGTTCATTTTTCTTCAATCTTTTTTCTTTCTGTTCCTCAGACTAGATAATTTCCACTGTCTTACCTTTGAATTTGCTGATTCTCTCTCTGACTGCTCCAATCTGCCTTTGAATTCCTCTACTAAATTTTTATTTCAGTCACTATATTTTTCAGCTCCAGAATTTTTTTTTGTTTCTTTACAGGTTTTCTTTCTCTTTACTGATATTCCATTTTGTTTATACATCATTTTCTTGACTTTTTCCACATCTTCATTTAACATCTTCAAGAGAATTGGTTTAAAGTCTTTGCTTAGTAGATCTGCCATCAAGTCTTTTTCAATAATGGTTTCTATGGATTTATTTATTTTTTTCTTTGAATGAGCCATACTTTCTTGTTTATTTGTATGCTTTGTAATTTTGTTGTTGTTGAAAACTGGACATTTGAATCTAATAATGTGGTGACTCTGGAAATCACATCCTCTTCCTCCCTAGGGTTTGCTGGTTTTTAGTTGTTTTTGGTGTGTGTGTGTGTGTGTGAGTGTGGGTGAGTGTGTGTGTGTTTAATTATTGTAGGCTGTTTCTGTGCCAAGGATCAGCCTGAGGTACAAACTTAAGGTCTTCTCAGGTCTTTTTTGAGCCTGCACCTTTTCTTGGGTATGCGTACTTTCTACTTTTCCCCATATACACAGTTGCTTTTGAATGTTCCTGTATTTAATGTGTGAAAGGAAAAAGAGGAAAAAAGGAGGAGAGTAAAAAAACAAAACAAAACAAAAAGGCACCAATCTTTTAAATCCCCTACAGTCACTTCAGTCAGAGGGGGAGGGGTTTACATCAATGGAGAGAGGTGCAACAACAATGGTTGCCTGCTTCTTTATCTGCACCTCTTGGTCAGAAGCAGTAATCAGAGATGAGAGTAGAGATCATTGGTATTTAGAGGATGGGGTATTTTTTGACCACTCTGACTTCCTGCAAGCTGTATGCAAACTGCTCCAGGAACACATACACAGCTACCTGCCATAGGGCTAAGAGGTGGGGAATCGGTAGTCACTACTGAGCTAAGAGCTGAAATTGACCAAAATTAACTGCAATTCACCTTCCTAGCCTTCCCTTGAAAGTTGCAAGCCTTTAATAGACCTTAAAGTTCTAAAACAGTTACATGAGACAGATTCTGCCAGTGCAATTGTTGTCTGAGTGAAGAGACAGATTCATGATGCTTCCTATTCTACCATCTTTCCAGAATCCTCTGTAACATACCTTTTAATTTTGGTAGTAACAATCCTTTAGTTGTATACGGTATAAATATTCTGTTCAAGTCTGTAGTTTGACTTTTATCACTTTTTATGGTTTTTTGACATGGAGAATTAAAAAAAATTTTATAGGAAAACACATCAATATTTTTCTTTTGGTTTCTTTTTCTAATTCTTAGTAAGTCCTTCCTCATATAAGGATTAGATACATCTTCATTTATATTTCTTCTAGTTCTTTTTTATATTATTTAAACATTTAAACTTTTAATTCATTGAAAATGATTTGATGTATACTATTAAGTTTGCTATTTTTTAAGTAGTCTAGTAATTATTTTAGTATCATATAATGAATAACCTATCTGTAAGCCCATCCTTATCACATACTAAGTAACAGTAAGTCTTCACTTAATGTCATCAAGAGGTTCTTGGAAATTGTGACTTTAAGTGAAACGATGTGTAACAAAACCACTTTTTTCCTCATCAACATTATAACGAAATGACATTGAGCAAAATGACATTATTTGAGGATTTGCTGTACATCATTTCACTTAAAGTCACAGTTTCTAAGAATCTATCAATGACATTAAATGAGGACTTTGTGTGTATGTGTGTGCATCTTATGATGTGGGATATTCATGATATACTGATAAACAGTATATGTAATTCTCTGTCTAGATTTTCTGTTCTCTTCCACTGAATTCTCAATTTTTAATCAGTTTCACAGCATTTTCATTATTATCATTTACATTTTAATATCTACAGATTCAAGTCTATTTCATTATACTTTTATTATTTTGTTCAAACTTTTCTTATTTAGGCATATTTATTTAAAGCATTTTTGAAATTGATATATAATCAATATACATATTTTCAGGGTGCATGCAATAATTTAATTTGATCATAAATTTGTAAAGATCAAGTCAATGTAACTGAGATTTCCATTACCTCATACTCATTTGTTTTTCCAAATAAATTTTGAAATAATTTTCTTTTTTAAAAATGTCAATATTGACCTCAAGCAGAATGAGATCATTTTCTAGCATTGTTGCAGAGAATTTTGAAGCTAGCATGATTTTTGTTCTATGTATAGGTAGCCTGTTTATTTTCTAGTATTTGTGTTTTGCTAGGATGCTTAGAGAAGTCATGTTTTATCCTTAATTTTATGAACTTTGGCCAGAAATCTGTCAATATGAGTTTCTGCATTAATTTGCCAGTATTAGGGAGAGCACTTTTGATCTGAAGGACAAACACTTTTCTTTAGCCTCTGAGAACTTTCTTTAAATATAGCTTTGAGGAGATTGGATCATCGTGGTGGACGGGAGGCAGGACTAGATTGCAGCTCCAACTCGGACAGACAAAGCAGCATGCAGAGGCTCGCATCGTGAATTTTAGCTCCAGATCAACTGCAAGAACAAACCAGCAATCCTGAGAGGACCCACAGACCCTCTGAAGGAAGCGCACCGCTTTTGCAGGACCTGGGAGACACCCTAAATACTGTGCTGGTATCCACGGCTGAGGGACCCATAGATGGTTCCCATCACATGACTCTGTGCAGACAACCCCCAGTACCAGCTCAGAACTGGGTAGACTTGCTGGGTGGCTAGACCCAGAAAACAGACAATAATCACTGCAGTTCAGCTCACAGGAAGCCACATCCATAGGAAAAGGAGGAGAGTACTACATCAAGGGAACACCCCATGGGACAAAAGATTCTGAACAACAGCCTTTAGCTGTAGACCTTCCTTCCCTCTGACAGAGCCTACCCAAATGAGAAGGAACCAGAAAACCAACTCTGGTAATATGGCAAAACAAGGCCCTTTAACACCCCCCAAAAATCACACTAGTTCACCAGCAATGGATCCAAACCAAGAAGAAATCCCTGATTTACCTGAAAAAGAATTCAGGAGGTTAGTTATTAAGCTAATCAGGGAGGCACCAAAGAAAGGTGAAGCCCAATGCAAGGAAATCCAAAAAATGATACAAGACGTGAAGGGAGAAATATTCAAGGAAATAGATAGCATAAAGAAAAAGCAATCAAAACTACAGGAAACACTGGACACACTTATAGAAGTGCAAAATGTTCTGGAAAGTCTCAGCAATAGAACTGAACAAGTAGAAGAAAGAAATTCAGAGCTCAAGGATAAGGTCTTCAAATTAACCCAATCCAACAAAGACAAAGAAAAAATAATAAGAAAACATGAACAAATCCTCCAAGAAGTCTCAGATTATGTTAAGTGATGAAACCTAAGAATAATTGGTGCTCCTGAGGAAGAAGAGAAATCTGAAAGTTTGGAAAACATATTTGGGGGAATAATAGAGGAAAACTTCCCTGGCCTTGCTAGAGACCTAGACATCCAAATACAAGAAGCACAAAAATCACCTGGGAAATTCATCACAAAAAGATCATCACCTAGGCATATTGTCATCAGGTTATCTAAAGTTCAGATGAAGGAAAGAATCTTAAGAGCCGTGAGACAGAAACACCAGGTAACCTATAAAAGAAAACTTGTCAGATTAACAGCAGATTTCTCAGCAGAAACTCTACAAGTTAGAAGGGATTGGGGCCCTATCTTCAGCCTCCTGAAACAAAACAATTATCAGTCAAGAATTTTGAATCCAGCGAAACTAAGCATCATATATGATGGAAAAATACAGTCTTTTTCAGACAAACAAATGTTGAGAGAATTCGCCACTACCAAGCCACCACTACAAGAACTGCTAAAAGGAGCTCTGAACTTTGAAACAAATCCTGGAAACACATCAAAACAGAATCTCTTTAAAGCATAAATCACACAGGACCTATAAAACAAAAATACAAGTTAAAAAGCAAAAACAAAAACCAAAAAAACCAAGGTACACAGGCAACAAGCAGCACGATGAATGCAAAGGTACCTCACATCTCAATACTAACATTGAATGTAAATGGCCTCCATGCTCCACTTAAAAGATACAGAACTGTAGAATGGATAAGAACTCACCAACCAACTATCTGCTGCCTTCAAGAGACTCACCTAACACATAAGGACTCACATAAAGTAAAGAGGTGGAAAAAGGCATTTCATGCAAATGGACACCAAAAGCAAGCAGGGGTAGCTATTCTTTTTTCAGACAAAACAAACTTTAAAGCAACAGCAGTTAAAAGAGACAAAGAGGGACATTATATAATGGTAAAAGGCCTTGTCTAACAGGAAAATATCACAATCCTAAACATATATGCATCTAACACTGGAACTCCCAAATTTATAAAACAATTACTAATAGGCCTAAGAACTGGGTAGACTTGCTGGGTGGCTAGACCCAGAAAACAGACAACAATCACTGCAGTTCAGCTCACAGGAAGCCACATCCATAGGAAAAGGAGGAGAGTACTACATCAAGGGAACACCCCATGGGACAAAAGATTCTGAGCAACAGCCTTTAGCTGTAGACTTTCCTTCCCTCTGACAGAGCCTACCCAAATGAGAAGGAACCAGAAAACCAACTCTGGTAATATGGCAAAACAAGGCCCTTTAACACCCCCAAAAAATCCTTCCCTCTGACAGAGCCTACGCAAATGAGAAGGAACCAGAAAACCAACTCTGGTAATATGGCAAAACAAGGCCCTTTAACACCCCCAAAAAATCACACTAGTTCACAGAGTTCACAGAGCCTACCCAAATGAGAAGGAACCAGAAAACCAACTCTGGTAATATGGGCAAAACAAGGCCCTTTAACACCCCCAAAAAATCCTTCCCTCTGACAGAGCCTACCCAAATGAGAAGGAACCAGAAAACCAAAGATAGACAGCAACACAGTAATAGTGGGGGACTTCAATACTCCACTGACAGCAGTAGGCAGGTCATCAAAAGACAGAAAGTCAACAAAGAAACAATGGATTTAAACTATACCTTGGAACAAATGGACTCAACAGATATATACAGAACATTTCATCCAACAACTGCAGAATACACATTCTACTCAATAGTGCATGGAACTTTGTCCAAGATAGAACATATGACAGGCCATAAAATGAACCTCAATAAATCTGAGAAAACTGACATTATATCAAGCACTCTCTCAGACCACAGTGGAATAAAACTGGAAATCAACTCCAAAAGCAACCTTCAAAACCATGCAAATACATGAAAATTAAATAACCTGCTCCTGAATGAGCATTGGGTCAAAAACGAAATCAAGATAGATTAAAAAATTATTCAAACGAAATGACAATAATGACACAACCTGTTAAAACCTCTGGGATACAGCAAAGGTGGTGCTAAGAGGAAAGTTCATAGCCCCTAAATGCCTACGTTGAAAAGACTGAAAGAGCACAAACTGACATTCTAAGGTCACACCTCAAGGGACTAGAGAAGCCAGAACAAACCAAACCCAAACCCAAAAGAAGAAAGGAAATAACCAAGATCAGAGCAGAGCTAAATGAAATTGAAACAAACAAAAAATACAAAAGATAAATGAAACAAAAAGCTGGTTCTTTAAAAAGATAAACAAAATTGATAGACCATTAGCAAGATTAACCAAGAAAAGAAGAAAAGAAGATTAACTAAGAAAAGAAGAGAGAAAGTCTAAATAACCTCATTAAGAAAGAAACAGGAGATATTACAACTGACACCACTGAAATACAAAAGATCACTCAAGGCTACTGTGAACACCTTTACGCACATAAACTAGAAAACCTAGAAGAGGTGATAAATTCCTGGAAAAATACCCTCCTAACTTAAATCAGGAAGAATTTGATACCCTGAAGAGACCAATAACAAGCATCAAGATTGAAATGGTAATTTAAAAATTACCAACAAAAAAAAGTCCAAGGCTAGGCAGATTCACAGCAGAATTCTACCAGACACTCAAAGAATTGGTACCGATTCTTTTGACACTATTCCAAAAGATACAGAAAGAAGGAACCCTCCCTAATTCATTCTATGAAGCCAGCATCACCCTAAAACCAAAACCAGGAAAGAACATAACCAAAAAGGAAAACTACAGACCAATATCCTTGATGAACATAGATGCTAAAATCCTTAACAAAATACTAGCTAACCGGATCGATCCAACAACATATCAAAAAGATATTCTACCATGATCGAGTGGATTTCCTACTAGGGATGTAGGAATGGTTTATCATACGCAAGTCAATAAATGCGATACACCACATAAACAGAATTAAAAACAAAAATCACATGATCATCTCAATAGATGCAGAAAAAGCACTTGACAAAATCCAGCATCTCTTTATGATTAAAACTCTGCAGCAAAATCGGTATACAAGGGACATACCTCAATGTAATAGAAGCCATCTGTGACAAACCACAGCCAACATAATACTGAATGGGGAAACGTTGAAAGCATTCCCTCTGAGAACTGGAACAAGACAAGGATGCCCACTCTCCTCACTCCTCTTCAACATAGTATTGGAAGTCCTAGCCAGAGCAATCAGGCAAGAGAAAGAAAGGGCACCCAAATCGGTAAAGAGGAAGTCAAACTGTCACTGTGTGCTGATGATATGATCGTTTACTTTGAAACCCCTAAAGACTCCTCCAAGAAAGCTCCTAGAACTAATAAAATAATTCAGCAAAGTTTCTGAATACAAGATTAATGTACACAAATTGGTAGCTCTTCTATACACCAACAGCAACCAAGTGGAGAATCAAATCAAGAATTCAACCCCTTTTACAATATCTGCAAAAAAACCCCACAAAAACTTAAAAATATACCTAACCAAGGAGGTGAAAGACCTCTACAAGGAAAACTACAAAACACTGCTTAAAGAAATCACAGATGACACAAACAAATGGAAACACATCCCATGCTCATGGATGGGTAGAGTCAATATTGTGAAAATGACTGTACTTCCAAAAACAATCTATAAATTCAATGCAATCCCCAACAAAATACTGCCATTATTCTTCACAGAATTCGAAAAAACAATTCTAAAATTCATATGGAACCAAAAAAGAGCCTGCATAGCCACAGCAAGACTAAGCAAAAAGAACAAATTTGGAGGCATTGCACACTACCTGATTTCAAACTATACCATTAGGCCATAGTCACCAAAACAGCATGGTAATCATATAAAAATAGGCATATAGACCAATGGAACAGAATAGGGAACCTAGAAATAAACCCACATACTTACAGCCAACTGATCTTCAACAAAGCAAACAAAAAAATAAAGTGGGGAAACATTACACTTTTCAACAAACGGTGCTAGGATAACTGGCTAGCCACATGTAGGAGGATGAAACTGCATCCTCATCTCTCACCTTATACAAAAATCAGCTCAAGCTGGATTAAGAACTTAAATCTACAATCTGAAACTATAAAAATTCTAGAAGACAACATTGGAAAAATCCTCTAGACATTGGTTTAGGCATGGATTTCATGAACAAGAACCCAAAAGCAAATGCAATAAAAACAAAGATAAATAGTTGGGACTTAATTAAACTAAAGCGCTTTTGCACACCAAAAGGAACAGTCAGCAGAGTAAACAGACAATCTATACATCTGTCAAAGGATTAGTATCCAGAATCTACAACGAACTCAAACAAATCAGTAAGAAAAAAACAAACAATCCATCAAAAAGTGGGCTAAGGACATGAATAGACAATACTCAAAAGAAGATTTACAAATGGCCAACAAACATATGAAAAAATGCTCAATAGGCCTGGTGCAGTGGCTCACGCCTGTAATCCCAGCAGTTTGGGAGGCCGAGGCGGTTGGATCACCTAAGGCCAGGAGTTTGAGATCAGCCTGGCCAACACAGTGAAACCCTGTCTCTACTAAAAATACAAAAATTAGCTGGGCATGGTGGCAGGCATCTGTAATCTCAGCTATTCAGGAGGCTGAGGAAGGAGAGTTGCTGAAACCCGGGAGGTGGAGGTTGCAGTGAGCCAAGCTCACGCCATTGCACTCCAGCCTGGGTGACAACAGCAAGACTCCATCTGAAAAAAAAAAAAGAAAAAAAAAGAATAAAAGAAAATGCTCAACGTAACTAATGATCAGGGAAATGCAAATCGAAACCACAATGCAATACCACCTTACTCCTGCAAGAATGGCTGTAATCAAAAAATAAAAAAACAGTAGTTGTTGGTGTGGATGCAGTGAACAGGGAACACTTCTACCCTGCTGGTGGGAATGTAAACTAGTACAGCCACTATGGAAAACAGTGTGGAGATTCTGTAAAGAACTAAAAGTGGAACTACCATTTCATCCAGCAATCCCACTACTGGGTATCTACCCAGAGGAAAATAAGTCATTATATGAAAAAGATACTTGCACACGCATGTTTATAGCAGCACAATTCACAATTGCAAAATCATGGAACCAACCCAAATGCCCACCAATCAACAAGTGAATAAAGAAACTGTGGTATATTTATACAATGGAATGCTACTCAGCCATAAAAAGGATGAATTAATGGCATTTGCAGCGACCTGGATGAGATTAGAGGCTATTATTCTAAGTAAACTAACTCAGGAATGGAAAACCAAATATGTTCTCACTGATATGTGGGAGCTAAGCTATGAGGATGCAAAGGCATAAGTATGATACAGTGGACTTTGGGGACTTGGGGGGAAGAGTGGGAGGGGAGCAAGCGATACAAGACTACAAATAGGGTGCAATGTATACTGCTCGAGTGATGGGCACAGCAAAAATCTCACAAATCACCACTAAAGAACTTACTCATGTAACCAAATACCACTTTTACCCCAATAACTTATGGGAAAAAAATCACTGAATAACTTATTTATATTTTTTTGGATTAAGGTAGAATACTAAAGGTGAAATAAATAAATAAATGTAGCTTTGAATTCGTATTTCTTTCTATTGCTCCAATCTCTGCTTCAGGAATCTATTAGATCTCTATCCTCAGTTCTGCACATCATCTCCTTTCTGATTATTTTTTAAACATTTTGTTTTTCACTCTGCAAGAGGTTGTCTCAAGTTTGTCTTCCACATTGCTATACATATTTTTTTCAGGACTATTTCTGTTATTTACTATGTCCAATGAACATTTTAATTGTTATTATAATTTTAGTTTCCTTGTAATCTTTTCTTGTCTCCTTTAGCTCACCTTATTGTCTGACTCTCATTTAAATTTTTTTCCATTTTATGTATATTATGTATGTGTTTCCATATACAGCAGACTATATGTAACTTACATGATAGTTCTGAAGCACATGAGAACGTACCATCCACTGTAAAAGCTACCGTAATAGGGCCAGGTGCATTGGCTCACGCCTGTAATCCCAGCACTTTGGGAGGCCGAGGTGGCCAGATCACGAGGTCAGGAGATCAAGACCACCCTGGCTAACACTGTGAAACCTCGTCTCTACTAAAAATACAAAAACAAAATTAGCTGGGCGTGATGGCAAGCACCTGTAGTCCCAGCTATTCGGGAGGCTGAGGCGGGAGAATGGCGTGAACCCAGGAGGTGGAGCTTGCAATGAGCTGAGATCGCACCACTGCACTCCAGCCTGGGTGACAGAGTGAGACTCCATCTCAAAAAAAAAAAAAAAAAAAAACTACTGTAATACCCATACTGTTGCATTGAGTTATGTGATTCTTCTCTTTGCCGTTATTTCCTTACTTTATATTTTATAGCTTTATCCACATATCTACTCATAAGCAATATATTATTCAGTGTGTTAGCTTTATAAAAATGGTATGTAATTTCCTGTGTCTTAATTTTTTCACTTAACTTTATGCTTCTAAGATTCATCCAGGTTGTTACATGCACTTACAGTTTGTTCCTTTTTAATTTTGTATAATACTTCATTGTGTGAACATCCTACAATTTATCTATTCTCCTACTGATGGATATTTGTGTGCAGACTTTTGCTATTATAAGCAATGTGGTTTTGAAATTCTTGTTCCTGTTTCCCTATATACAAGCGAGAAAATCTAGAGGAATGTTACTCCAACTGTGATTGGGGACCAGCAGCAACTTCATCAGCTGGGTGCTTCAAAGAAATGCAAATTAACGGACTTCACCCCAGGCCTAATGATTTAGAATATCCAGGGAGTGAGGATCCAAAATTGTGTGACACTCCAGGTGATTCTGATGCTTATTAAAGTTTAAGAAGCCCGTTCTAGAGTATATACCTAAGAGTGGAATTGCTGTGTCATATACAGGTATATGTATGACACTTTACACGATAATGCCCAGTTGTTTCCCAAAGTGATTCCAGCTATTCCAACTATACTCCCTCCACCAGTGTCCGTATGGTCTCCTCTTGATTTACATCCTTGCCCACACTCATCGCTTTCAGACTTCTTAATTTTCTCTTTTTGTGTGTTAAGAAGTCCTTCTCTATATCTAGTTCATAAAGATATTCTATATTTTCTTTTTAAACTTTTAAAGTTTTTTTTCTTTCATGGATAAGTCTTTAACCAATCTAGAATTGGTCTAGGGTACTTATGAGATAGGTATCTAATTTCATATTTTTCCATATGGATAGTCCAATTACACCAGCATCATTTATTACATCGTCTCTCCTTTCTTCAGTGATCTGAAATGCCCCGTGTCCTGTATTAAACTCCCACATATTCATGAGTCTGTTTCTGGGCCTCTATTCTGCCTTGTTTCTTTGTCCTGTACTAATACCACACTGTTTTAATTACTATTATTTTATACTGTGTTGAAATCTGATAGAGCGAGTCCTCCTTTCTTAGAAATGGCTTTGTTAATCTTTAGTCTTTGCTCAGTTATAGACACTTCGGCATCAGATTATCTAGTATCTAAACAAAATCTGTTAGAACTTTGGAACTACATAGAATTTATAATTCAAATGAGGAGAATTTACCTTTTTATGATACTGAGTCTTTTTATCTATAAAGATGAAAAAAACTGAAAAAGAACTCCTTCCAAGTAGGGAATCTTTATTTTCTCTTTCTGCTTTGAAGGTGAAAGTTCCCAATTATGTACTTTTTCTCTATTAAGAAATGGTCCTAGATCTTTTATAATGAAAATAAATCTTTAATGGAGGAGAAAATGTGAAAACCTTTTCAGTTTAGAGAATTAAGTCAAAAAACATTTTATTTTTAGGAGTTTGCTATTAACCATTTAGTAGTATGCAAAGCAATAAGGAAAATACAGTGTTAACCCCCAAACTTGTCCTGTTGGCAGATTCACTGATTTTCCATTTCTTTCTCCTTTTCTTTCTTTTTTTTTGAGACAAGGTCTTGCTTTGCTGCCCATGCTGGAGTGCAGTGGTGTGTAACCACAGCTCATCGCAGCCTCAACCTCCTGGGTTCAAGTGATCCTCCTGCCTCAGTTTCCCCCAGCCTCACAAGTAGCCAGGACTACAGGTGTGCACCACTATACCCAGCTAACTTTTAATTTTTTTTGTAGAGACAGGGTCTTGCTATGTTGCCCACTCTAGTCTTAAACTCCTGATCACTCCTCAAGTGATCCTCCCAGCTTGGCCTCACAAAGCAGTGGGATCTACAGGCGTGAGCTTCTGAACCTGGCCTGATTTTCCGTTTCTAGAGAGTGCTTTCAAAGTGCTTCTATGTTTCTCTTCTCCCTACCTACCCTTTTGCTATTCTATGAAAACCATTTGTGATGGATCTCTTCATTTCCATTTCCAAAAGTGTACATTACTGGACAGAAGCCTTCATTTTTTACTCCCATCCCCAATTCAAGGATAGTGTAACCAGGTAAAGCATGTGATGTAGGTAATAGCTGTATGCTTCTCGTATACTGTAGGCAAATGTTTGCTCTTTTTGTTTTTAAAAATATCTGTTTACAATTAGCTCATGCATATTGCTTAAGCACACATATATTTGTAATGAAGTTGTGTGTTTATGTGTATATGAATAGGTTAATAAACATAAAATTTAGAATAATGGTTACCTTGGGTGGGACAGGAGAAATCAGGGAAATGGGGTAGTAAGGGAACTCATAGGTTGATGGGAGTTATTGGTAATGTTTTAGTTTTGGGGTGGAGTGGTGGATTCACAGGTCCTGAGTGTATTATTTTGCTTTAAAAGTAACATATAGGCACAGATAATGTTTTGTATGTGTCAAATAATATATTTAAAAGATAATACATGAAAAGTTTTATATTATTTGTTTATCAGAGATTCCTTTAGGAAGACGACGTTACTGACCCAGGTATAGGCTGGCATCTCTGCATTGTTTTACCCAAAGAGAGAAGAGTTTATGATGATTTGATGTTAGTTTACCATGTCTTTCCTCAGGGCAATGGAGGGTTTTGGTTTTTAAGTTGGCTGATAGTGGGTTGAAAGCCAGGTGAATATGGAATTTTCACCTTTTCTTAGCTCCATGTACCATTTTCAGACTCCTTTTTCATCCTTGCATTTCTCTCAGTTCCCTATCTATTCTAGCTATTTTTTTCAAACTCCATCCTCCCCCTCTCTGTCCTTATCATGTCCTTATGTAATCCAGCTCTCAGCAGAATCAAATTAGATTTCCATGCTCACCTCCTTCCTCCCTTTGTTCCTCCTTCTTCTCTTCTTTCCTTCCCTTCTTCCCTCCCTATCTTTCTTTCATTTTATTATGAATGGGTTCCATTTATGTAATCATAAATAAAATGAAACAAATGAAATGACTCCTGAATATTTCTTAAGGCAATGACATGAAAATGCATAAAGTTATCTTTATGCACAGGATAGGAAAAAAAGAAAGAATACACAGACACATCTAACAATAACAACAACAAAGACATTTCCTGGAAGGGAAGGTAATAAAAAGTTTGCAGACAGTAAGAGTCATTAAGAAGGAAGGCAAATACAATGTTTTTTAAATGTCAATAAAAAAAAAAAATCCAAAGGAAGGCATGCATGCATTATAATTTCCAAGGGACAAAGAGAGACACAGACAGACATTCTTTAAATGTATTAGATGTGAGGAGAGGTTGAAGAAAAATAGTGTCCATTTATTAGTTGGAAAGGGAAAACTAATAGCAGATGACACTAAAAAGACAGAGGTTTTAAATCTTTTCTTTTTCTTTAGTATTTGTCAAAAAGTCAATTGCTGTCTGAAAGCTAGACAAAGTAGTATATGGAGTGAGTTGAACCAAAATAAATAGGAAAAGAGAAACTGACAGAAGGTTACAGAATTTGCTGAATTAATTGCTCAACTATGTGTTCCCCAAGGTCTAAGACTCACTAACAATTCCTATAGCCCAGTGCCTAGTAGAGTGCCTGGCTATAGGAGGTGCTAGAATTTAATTATGGAATGCCTACTATGCTTAAGTTCTTGGCATCATGAACTTTCTAACCTAGCAAGAAAGACAGTCCTTAAGCCAATGAGTTAAACAATTACTTAATTTTCGTAGTGCTAATGGTAAGAAGAAGTAGGGCAGGACTCTATGAGAGCAGACATTAGAAGGTGTGACCATGTCTGAGGGCCAGGGAGGAAGTCTCTCATGAAGGAACATTTAAGATTTGAGGAAAAGAAGGGAGGGGACATAAAGTGGTTGGCGCAACAGAAAGAGCATACACAAATACTGTGAGATGGGAAGGAGTTTGGTGTGTTTGAGAATTTGAAAGCAGACCAATTCAGCTGGAGCTCAGCAAGTTAAGGCAATAGTGGGATAAGATGAGGGTAGTAGGGCAGATCATAGAGACCGAAGGATTTCGGAATTCATCTTACAATAAATGAGAAGCCATTGCAGAATTTTAGGAGAGAAAACGGCATTATTCAATTTACTTTTAGCAAGTTGACTTTCACAGCTATGTAGAAAGTAAATTGGAGGAAACCACTTAAGAGTTTAGTTTAGACGGCGTGGTGGCTCACGCCTGTAATCCCAGCACTTTGGGAGGCCGAGGCGGGTGCATCACAAGGTAAAGAGATCAAGACCATCCTGGCCAACATGGTGAAACCCCGTCTCTACTAAAAATACAAAAATTAGCTGGGCATAGTGGTGGGCGCCTGTAGTCTCAGCTACTTGGGAGGCTGAGGCAGGAGAATCACTTGAACCCAGGAAGCCGGGGTTGCAGTGAGCCAACATCACGCCACTGCACTCCAGCCTGGAGACAGAGACTCCATCTCAAAAACAACAACAACAACAACAACAAAACAAAACAAAAACAGAAGAAGAAAAAAAAGAGGTTAGTTTAGATGAAAGATGATAGTTTTGATTAAAGTGAGAAAGTTAACTTAGAAGAGAGGTTTGGGAGATATTTAGGAGACAGCATTGATAAGATTTGGTGATTGACTGGATATACAGAATGAGCATAAAACAGGATTCATAGCCTTTTTTGCTTTTTTTTTTTGAGACGGGGTCTTGCTTTGTCACCCAGGCTGGAGTGCAATGGCACGATCTCAGCTCACTGCAACCTCCGCCTCCTGGGTTCAAGCGAATCTCTTGCCTCAGCCTCCCGAGTAGCTGGGATTACAGGCGTCTGCCATCGCGCCCGCCTAATTTTTGTATTTTTAGTAGAGATGGGGTTTCACCATCTTGGCCAGGCTGGTCTCGAACTCCTGACCTCGTGATCCACTCGCCTCAGCCTCCCAAAGTGCTGAGATTATAGGCGTGAGCCACCGCACCCGGCTTCATAGCTTCTTAAATGCTCAAATGCTTAACTCGGGAGGTTGGAATGGCTACTGGTAGTGCAGCAACAACGGCAGCATTTCTCTTCTCTCCTCATCCTGCCCCTCCTATCCCAACCTCAGCCATAAAAGCTTAGTGCTATCAAGCTCTGCCAAGGATACACACACACACACACACGCACACTTTGTTAACTGAAACTCAGATATTAGCTCAAGGGTCATTTTCCCTGAAACTCAGATATTAGCTCAAGGGTCATTTTCCCAGGGAGCATACGAAAAGAAAAAAGAATCAAACAAAGTAATAATATTAACTCACAAATGTGCATTATGTCTTCCTGAAATTTAGTTCTGAAGTTTTTTTTAATCACATTTACTGATAAATATGAATCTAATGCATATTTTTGAAATGTTTTGTCTTTACTTACTTCACTCACTATTTCTCAGGTTTACTATTTCCAATACCTATAGCTGGCCAAGAGGACCCTTGTTTCAGAAGGCCAAGCCCCAGCTCTCTTTTAGTTACAACCCTTTCCATGGGGCAAGTCCACAGGACCAAGGACTTATGCCCACCTTGAGCTAGCACCCCTTTCTAGACCATGCTCTGAATACTCAGGCCCCCGAATCCTCTGCTCAGATCTTATCCCTAGCTTTTTGCCAGGATCTGCATGGGCTGCAACCTAGAGTCTGGCTTCCTGAGAGCAAACCAGTAGAGTGTGCACTGCTAGGCCAGAAAGGTGGCAAAGGGAACCTACTTATGGAGGTGTGATCAGGCTTGGGTTTGTGAACTGGACTGTCTACACTGCAGGCCCATGAGATTTTTGATGATATACTACAGAGCCAGGGGTGAGAAGGGGAAACTGGGTTGTGGCCCTGGACTCTGACCCTAGGCTCTGACCAACATAGACACAGCAGTGAATATGTTAGCCAGTCCTTTCATTCTACAAGCATTTTCTGAGCACATATTCCTAGTGCGTAAGGTTTCCTGTGCGGCCTGGGGGAATGCAAAGATGAACAAGACATCTTTCTGTCATGGAGGGCCACAGGGCCAAAGATGCATGTAAACAACCCTCTATGAAATGAGGCTGACTAAAGTAAACATCACATGAGCAGGAACCACTTGTAGTACTTTGGGAATTCAGAAGAGGAAATTATTTTTTATAACTGGAGGAATTTGCGGACAGCTTCACCAAGAAACAAAAGTGGAGAAGTAATTTGCTTAGAATTGAAACACATATTCAAATTCTACAAAGTTATGTATTGACTCAAAATTTCAGTTTCCTCATCAGGATTTAATGAGATAATATATCTGGAAACATCTATTACAGTGCCTGATACATAAAAGTATTTAATGAAGTATTTAATGTGTTGCTATTTTTTTTTTTTTTGAGACAGAGTCTTGCTCTGTCGCCCAGGCTGGAGTGCAGTGGCGCGATCTTGGCTCACTGCAACCTCTGCCTCCCATATTCAGGCGATTCTCTTGCCTTAGCCTCCAGAGTAGCTGGGACTACAGACACATGCCACCACGTCTGGCTAATTTTTTATATTTTTAGTAGAGACAGGGTTTCACCGTGTTAGCCAGGATGGTCTTGATCACCTGACTTCGTGATCCGCCCGCCTTGGCCTCCCAAATTGCTGGGATTACAGGTGTGAGGCACCGTGCCCAGCCATGTGTTGCTGTTTCTTTTTATTAATTAAAATATATTTTTTACCTCATGAAAATATTCTACTATGTACACAGGTATGCTTCAAGTTGTCCTGAAAACGTAACTATGGTGTGTGTATGTGTGTGTTTGTGTGTGTGTGCACGCACGTGTGTGTTGGGAAGGTTCAGGATGGTTGGAAGGAAGTTTCTTGAGATCAGGGCTTGTATCTTTGCATCCCCAGTGCCATAGATACTGGGATTTAATACATATTATTTGATTGAATAAATGATCAAATTAAGATTCACCTCCTGAATCTGATGAGAATGAAATAACTGTGAAGTTGAAAGGTCATGGTTTCCCTGGGCACTGACAGGCCTTGCTGCAGGTGCATGAGCTTATTTAATCTCAACAGTTTTTGCTTCTGGGAATTATAAGTGCTCCCAAGTGTGATGGCAAAATGACAAATATTTTTCCTTCCTGGAGCCTGTTGTGTGGTTTCCAAAGTTGTAAAAACCTAATTAATTCTAATAGGCACAAATGCTAAACCAGTAGCTACTCTTCATCTAGATATTTGACCTTGGAGAGCCAAGAAGAAATGGAGTGGAACATTACCATTGGTTTTTGCACCAGATGTGGCAGGATGCCAGAGCTAACGAGTGAGGGAAAGAGCTCTGCTGCTCCAACTTCCTCCACAGAGAGGGAGCTGCAAGGCAGATCCAGAAAGTTTTCATGTGACTTAAGCATCTTTAGAAATTTTGAAAGCTACTATTTCCCTTGCTGCCCCTCTAGAGGTAATGAAATACCCTCCAACCCATTTTTAGGCTACTTTACTTAAAATTGTCAAATGGCGGCTGTGCGCAGTGGCTCACGCCTGTAATCCCAGCACTTTGGGAGGCCGAGGCGGGCGGATCACGAGGTCAGGAGATCGAGACCATCCTGGCTAACACAGTGAAACCCCGTCTCTACTAAAAATACAAAAAAAAATTAGCCGGGCTTGGTGGTGGGCACCTGTAGTCCCAGCTACTCGGGAGGCTGAGGTGGGAGAATGGCATGAACCCGGGAGGCGGAGGTTGCAGTGAGCCAAGATCGCACCACTGCACTCCAGCCTGGGTGACAGAGTGAGACTGCGTCTCAAAAAAAAAAAAAAATTGTCAAATGGCTTCCCATTTCTTGCTGGGTAAAGTAGGAAGATCAGTGCTTTTTAATATGAATTGTCTCCTTACTGATTCACCTTTCTCTATCTGGCCTTTCATGCTTAAGGATGTTGGTGGTTTTCTCTCTCCCTTCAAGGATAGGGCCTTTCTGTTTCTCCACTTACCTCCCACTCCACTCCTCCCAGACCCATTCCACTCCCACCCCAACACACACACACACACACACACACACACACACACACACACACACACACAGGCACACTTTGTTAAATCAACTGAGATATTAGCTCAAGGGTCATTTTCCCAGGGAAGACTTCTTGGACCACCCACATCCCTTGCCTGGGTGAAATCACATTTCTGTGTCATATGTTCTCATAGAACCATTTCTTTCTCCTGGGACACTTGATTCAATTTGTATTTACATATTTATTGGTGGGATTATCTGATTCATATGTGTCTTTCCTTCTAGACTATGAATTTCATAATGATAGGATTATGTTTTCTCACAGATGTATCCCTAGAGTCTAATATAGCATTTAGAACGTAAGGGTTTTCAATAAACCGTTGTAACTATGAGGGCCTTGAGGTATCTATGTTCCCCTTGTATGGCCTCCTGCCCCTTGCTTCTCTTACCCAGTCTTATCTATGACTGGACTTTAGGTAATAAACATTGAAAAAAAATTACATAATTTTTATGTTTTCAGCTTCATCAAACCCAGATGTGAGTAATAGTGGGAGGAGGCATTTGCTCAGTTGGGGTTCCACGGAGCAGCCACTGGCAGCAGTGAGAAACATTTAACCCAATATAATGGGGGTGATGCTCAAACTAGAGAAATGAGTGGAATGGAGACCCATGAAGCCCTCAACCTTGAATTACAGTCCAGAGGGTCATCACATAAGGGGCACCAGAAGTCCTGGAACATGAAGTCAGAATTCCAGGTGTGCTGCAAGTGAAAGCAATCATAAACTTGCACAAAAAATTACAAAGGAATGCCTTCATCTGCTCACTGTCAAAAGGTAGATGATGTTGTCTGGGCTCAAAAAATCAGGGCAGAACTGACAAGTTTGCTGGAAAAAAATGACAACAATATGCTTTTGGTAAGAGCTATTTTTTGGCAGAAATGCATTTGAACCATTCTTATCAACAACTTGGAGAGTCAGATCATGAAAGTCTAGTATGCCAATGAAACATTTCCTAGTGTTTAGTATCAGTAATGAATTGTCAAATGGTACAGCCACTAGGTAAAAGTTTGGTGGTTCCTCAATAATTTAAATATAGAATTATCACATGATCCAGCAATTCCACTCCTAGGCATATACCCAAAAGAACAGAAAACAGGAACTCAGACAGATACTTGTACATGGATGTTCACAGCAGCATTATTCACAATAGTCAAAAGGTGAAAACAGCCCAAGAGTCCATCAACAGACGAATGGATAAACAAAATATGGCACACACATATATATTTATATACATGCATAAATGGAATATTATTCAGATGTAAAAAGGAGTGACTTTCTGAAACATGGTATAAAATAGATGAACCTTGAAAACATGCTAAGTGAAATAAGCCAGACACAAAAGGACAAATGTTGTATGATTCCACTTACATGAATGATCTAGAATAGGTAAATTCACAGAAAGTAGAATAAGGCTACCAAAGGCGGAAGGGGGAGGCAAGAATACAGAGATATTGCATATGGTTACAGAGTTGTTATTCAGTGATAAAAAAATTTTGGAAATAGCTAGTAGAGAAGGTTGCATACCATTGTGAATGTACTTCATAACACTGAATAGCAAACTTAAAAATTGTTAAAATAGCAAATTTTATGTTATATCAGCAAAGTCTCAGGATACAAAATCAATGTACAAAAATCACAAGCATTCTTATACACCAATAACACAGACAAACAGAGAGCCAAATCATGAGTGAACTCCCATTCACAATTGCTTCAAAGAGAATAAAATACCTAGGAATCCAACTTACAAGGGACATGAAGGACCTCTTCACGGAGAACTACAAACCACTGCTCAATGAAATAAAAGAAGATACAAACAAATGGAAGAATATTCCATGCTCATGGGTAGGAAGAATCAATATCATGAAAATGGCCATACTGCCCAAGGTAATTTATAGATTCAATGCCATCCCCATCAAGCTACCAATGACTTTCTTCACAGAATTGGAAAAAACTACTTTAAAGTTCATATGGCACCAAAAAAGAGCCCGCATCGCCAAGTCAATCCTAAGCCAAAAGAACAAAGCTGGAGGCATCACGCTACCTGACTTCAAACTATACTACAAGGCTACAGTAACCAAAACAGCATGGTACTGGTACCAAAACAGAGATACAGACTAATGGAACAGAACAGAGCCCTCAGAAATAACGCCGCATACCTACAACTATCTGATCTTTGACAAACCTGACAAAAACAAGAAATGGGGAAAGGATTACCTATTTAATAAATGGCGCTGGGAAAACTGGTTAGCCATATGTAGAAAGCTGAAACTGGATCCCTTCCTTACACCTTATACAAAAATCAATTCAAGATGGATTAAAGACTTAAATGTTAGCCCTAAAACCATAAAAACCCTAGAAGAAAACCTAGGCATTACCATTCAGGACATAGGCATGGGCAAGGACTTCATGTCTAAAACACCAAAAGCAATGGCAACAAAAGCCAAAATTGACAAATGGGATCTAATTAAACTCAAGAGCTTCTGCACAGCAAAAGAAACTACCATCAGAGTGAACAGGGAACCTACAAAATGGGAGAAAATTTTCGCAACCTACTCATCTGACAAAGAGCTAATATCCAGAATCTACAATGAACTCAAACAAATTTACAAGAAAAAACAAACAACCCCATCAAAAAGTGGGTGAAGGACATGAACAGATACTTCTCAAAAGAAGACATTTATGCAGCCAAAAAACACATGAAAAAATGCTCACCATCACTGGCTATCAGAGAAATGCAAATCAAAACCACAATGAGATACCATCTCACACCAGTTAGAATGGCAATCATTAAAAAGTCAGGAAACAACAGGTGCTGGAGAGGATGTGGAGAAATAGGAACACTTTTACACTGTTGGTGGGACTGTAAACTAGTTCAACCATTGTGGAAGTCAGTGTAGCGATTCCTCAGGGATCTAGAACTAGAAATACCATTTGACCCAGCCATCCCATTACTGGGTATATACCCAAAGGACTATAAATCATGTTGCTATAAAGACACATGCACACATATGTTTATTGCGGCACTATTCACAATAGCAAAGACTTGGAACCAACCCAAATGTCCAACAATGATAGACTGGATTAAGAAAATGTGGCACACATACACCATGGAATACTACGCAGCCATAAAAAATGATGAGTTCATGTCCTTTGTAGGGACATGGATGAAATTGGAAATCATCATTCTCAGTAAACTATCGCAAGAACAAAAAACCAAACACCTTATGTTCTCACTCATAGGTGGGAGTTGAACAATGAGAACACATGGACACAGGAAGGGGAACATCACACTCTGGGGACTGTTGTGGGGTGGGGGAGGGGGGAGGGATAGCTTTAGGAGATATACCTAATGCTAAATGACGAGTTAATGGGTGCAGCACACCAGCATGGCACATGTATACATATGTAACTAACCTGCACATTGTGCACATGTACCCTAAAACTTAAAGTATAATAATAATAAAATAAAAATAAAAAAATAAAAAAACAGAAAAAAAAAAGGAATGAATTTCTGGAAATAAACTTTCTTGAGAGTAACTTGGCAATACGTATCAAAAGCCTTAATTGCTGCATACCCATTTCACTTCTTATAATTTATTTTTAGGAAATAATCACAGATTTGTTCAAAGATTTATCTGTAAGATGGTTGTAGTGACCATTGCTGGTTTTCTTCTCTAATATCCTCCTTCTGGTCACAGCATCTGGATTTTCTTTTAGGAAATCATTTGGCTCTGGTTATATACTTTGTTTTTTTATTGTTGTTGTTGTTTTTTTTTGAGACAGTCTTGCTCTTTCACCCAGGCTGGAATGCAGTGGTGCGATCTCAGCTGACTGCAACCTCCACCTCCCTGGTTCAAGCAATTCCCCTGCCTCACCCTCCCAAGTAGCTGGGATTACAGGCACACGCCACCACACCCAGCTAATTTTTTTTGTATTTTTAGCAGAGACAGGGTTTCACCATGTTGGCCAGACTGGTCTCGAGCTCCTGACCTCAGGCAATCCGCCCGCCTCGGCCTCCCAAAGTGCTGGGATTACAGGCGTGAGCCACCGCGCCCAGCCAGTTATATACTGTTTACTTAGGTTCCCTGGTCTCTCTTGAGGCAAGCAATCATATTGAATTCGTTGGACTTCCTCTCCAGGGAATCTGAAAACTGGGTGGTGTGGTCAAGACGACTGAGAGTGGCTGGAGACGATTTATTCCATGGAGTGGCACTTTAAGGAGACTGATCTTAAGACAGGATAGGATCCAGGTACCATGGGTGCCGACATCTAGATCTCCTGTGTTGCCCTGGATCCTACCCTTTTCAAGCCAGCTGCTTTACCTTTTCTTCTCTGCTTAAGTTACCTACATTCCCTTCCTCCTTGATTTTTTTATTACCAAAGAATCTTGGTTCAATGGTCATTATAGCATTATTTTTAATGGGGAAAAATCTTGAAAGCAAAGTTCAATAAATCAATTAATGAGTAAACAAATTATAGCTCCAACTATGGATACTTTGTCACTAGAAATTATATTTTAGAAGAATATAATGATGTCAAAAATGGTCATTACAGTGTGCAGAATAAAAGCAGACTCTAAAATAGAATTATCCTGTTTTAAGGGGAAATAAAACCTGTCTCTGTGCAGTTAAACCTGAAGGATATACATATAAATGAAAATAGTTGTTATCTCTGGGTAGCAGGATTATAAAGCATTTTCTTTTTAAGAATATTTTCTAAACTTTCAGGAATGAACATTTAATACCCAAATATATATCAATTCTTCCCTCTCCCCACAAGCTCCACTGAAACCTCCTCTAGGAAGCCTCCTTGAACTCCCAAGTCCAGGTTAGGGTTTCTTTTGTACTCCACCCTGTGGATTCCTGCAGTTCTCCCCGCTGACCTCCATCCCTTACAGCACGGGTCACACTATATGTGAATTGCCTGTTTACCTGTCCTCTCTACTAGACCCTTCAGTGGCAGAAGGGTCCGTGTTTGTTCATAACAATGTCAGTGAACATTTCTAGAGTGCTTAAGATGTGCTCGGCCCTTCACATATATTATCTCATTGAATTCAGGAAACAATCCTATAAAGAGGTACTGTTGTTTGTCCTATTTTACAAATAAAGATATTGAAACTCAGCGACAGAAAGCAATTTACCCAAGTGACACAGTTGCAGCTGCAGCACCCAGCACCCAGCACAGGGTCTAAGTATGTATTCGGTGCTTTATAAATAAATATTTGTTGAATGAATGAATGAATGTACTAAAATTATGTAGCTAAATCTCCCTATTGCAGTTTTCTGAATCTATAAATAAAAAATGTTGCCAGAATTAAAAGTGCCTGATGAAAAGGGTAAAATGTCAGTATGTAGCCAGAAGGGGAAAAATATCTTATCTCACTAATTAGTGACTTCACTGTGAAACTCTCTTAAAAATTTAGAGCCACTACTGCCTAGAGATAAAAATCAGTCCCATTTTTTTTCCTGTCTCTGAATGCTTCTGTGAGAATTACTAAACCAGGAGGGTATACTTCACCGGCTGAATTACATGCAGGGAAAGGCAAGAGGTAAAAGCACTTCTCTCTCACCTGAATTGCCCCCAAGCTGCCCTGTATCCCTCTTTGCTGCACTTGGAATACCTGAACAGAGCCAGAACACCAGATGTGAAGCTCATTGTCCAGACCTTCACACTGTGAGTAGGGGCCTGAAATACAAAGAACAAACCTGGGACAAATGTGATAATCAATGAAGCACTGCTTTAAAAAGAAAAGGAACAGTCTGCCAAAATCTCAATTTTAAGCTGGAATTCAGCAAGCAGAAAAGTTAAGTGATAAGAAATCTCCTGCTTTTCACTAGGATTGCCAAAGTTCCGAAATTTACCAGGATCTCCCTGACTCTCTGAGTGGTTCTTAGTTTCAGGGGTTATTTTTATCCAGGAAAATATTGTAGGAATAATCCCTTCTTTCGAATCCCAGGAACCTGAGAGAAAGCATACTATTTCCCAATCCTAAGACCCAGAGCAGGGCTTTCATCCTCAACACTATTGATAGCTTGGGCCTGGCAATTCTCTGTTGGGTGGGGGGTGGGAGTTGGGGGGGCGAGGCGAGGGGGTGCATTGCAGGATATTTAGCAGCAGCCCTGTCCTGTCCTATGTCAGTAGCACACCCCTCATGCCCCACCCAGCTATAACAACCAAAAATGTCTCCAGACATTGCTAAATGTCCCTTGGGGAGCAAAATCACACTTCCCACACTTCCCATCCCACCCCTTCATTTGGAGAACCACTGATCTAGAGTGTGGCAAATGGAAAACACTGGTTCATTCCCTTCCCATAGAACATCAGAGAGTATCTCATAAATACACATGTGGACACATGATGCTTGTTTATTTACCTGGAGTGGAGGAAGGGAGAAAGTATCCCATTAACCTAACATTTCGTGTTTGATGGTGATATGTAAGAATGTCTAATCTTTTGTTAATCCTCACTTAAGAAACTTTTTTCCATTCACCCAGCCAACTAAGGTTTCCAAGCATGGAATCCTTGTATTACAATCTTAGTCTTTGGAATGGAGCTGGTTCCCTGGACCATTTTGGATTTCTGGATGTTTGCATACATCCCTAGTAGACAGAAAAGCATGAGGTTTGGAGTCAGGCACCCTGGATTGAAATTCCAATGAAAACTTTTATTTACCTGTGCTCACTGCAAGCCACAAAACTGCTCTGAGATCCAAGTTCCTCAACCATAGAAACCTCTCGTATTTGACTGTGGTCAAAACTGAATGAGGTGAAGCCAAGAAACGGGCCTGGCACAGGCCTGGTTGGTAGAACCAGTTCCTGCTTGTAAATGTTTTCTTCCTTTGATGCTTGATTATTACCCAAGAAGTAATAGTAAAGGAAAGCTTCCCTCCCAGTGTCTGGTACCCCAGAATATTCCTTCAGCTCTTCCCAAAACATGGTGAGAAGAGGTAATACTGGGTGAGAAGAGGTAGTACTGGGTGAGAAGAAGTAATACTGGGATAATCAGGGGAGGCTTTTGAATGTGACTTACAGTTTTTGCCTGGAGTTGGTCAGAAGCAACTTGGCAGGCAGTAATTAAAGACTGAGTTTGGGTGGATAGGGCTTTTTCAGGGAGAGTGTCCACCCAAGAGGTCTGGGCAAGAGGTCTGCTGGTGCAGAGGTTTTGTTTCATTCTGAAGACCTCTTCTACATCATTCTGCAAGCTATAATGCAGGTAACAGTAATTAGAAGTTAGATGTGGATTCTAGTTCAACTTCAGCACTTTCTAGATGAGACCACCTCCTTAGGCAAAAACTTTCCCTTTAAGCCTCAGAATCCTCATCTATAAAACAGGATGGGCCAGGTGTGGTGGCTCACACCAGTAATTTCAGCACTTCAGGAGGCTGAGGCAGGTGGATCACTTAAGGTCAGGAATTCAAGACCAGCCTGGCCAATATGGTAAAACCCCATCTCTACTAAAAATAATAAAAAAAAATTAGCTGGGCGTGGTGGTGTGTGCCTGTAATCCCAGCTAACTAGGAGGCTGAGGCAAGAGAATCGCTTGAACCCAGGAGGTGGAGGTTGCAGTGAGCTGAGATTGTGCCACTGCACTCGAGCCTGGGCCACAGAGTGAGACTCCATCCCACAAGAAAAAAAAAAAGGATGATACTTTAGCCTATCTTATCAGGTTGTTGTGAAAATTAGCAAGATAATGCATGCAAAGAGATCGGCCCAGTTCCTGGTGAGTAGTAGACATTGTGAAATATTATATTAGCTGATGTTATATTAATAATCACCTTCTGTAAATGCCTGCACAATATGAGCACATCTGAATATATTCTTGAAAGGATAAATAATAGGGAAACAAGGTCCAAGACAGATAAGACAGAACTCAAACAGCTGACCAATCAAAAGAACAAGCTGAGGATAAATACCAATGGGGGAAAAATGCAGAAAAAAGAAAGTGGGCAAAAAAGACAAAGGACAAAAGTGAATGGTGCAACTTTCTGTGAAAGCTAGGTACCGCTTATGTATGTGCCCGAAAGTCTTACATTTGGGCTAGGAGCAAGGTCCTCCATTGAATAGAAACAAACAGATAGATATTATAAGGGCTTTTTGGCTAGATATCATCATCATCATCATTCATTAACATTTGCTGAGCACCTGTGATGTATTGGACAGATGGAAATAACTAAGATACAGTCTCACACCTTGAAGAGCTCATAGTTTAGTTGGCCCACAGCCAGGAAAGTCTCTGTAAGTAGAGTTTTTGAGCTAATTCTGAGGTCCCATGTTCCTTCTTTCACTGACACATCCTTTGGATGTTGGTGGGCAGAGGAGTACAAGCCCCTGTGAGCTTCAGCAAGCCCTTTTTCTCCCCAAATGCTCTTGCCCTCTTTTACCACCTAAGCTTTTCTGCACCAAAAGTATTTCTACAAGTCAGGAAAGTTAAAGCGCATGTGCTGTGCTTAAAGAAGAGGTTTTATAATAACCACTGCCTTCTTGGCAGGCTGCAGAAGCTGAGCCAGTGGAGAAATCTCTGGGAGGGCAGTTGGAAGTAACTGGCTGACTCCTTTGCCCAGGGTGGGCATCATGCTAGCATCTTTCCGGCTACAAAGAGTAGAATCAAGTCTGTGAAGTCAGGTGGAGACCTAATTGCAGCTTTAACAGGCCAACAGCTGGGTCAACCAGCCATAGAGACATTTTCTTGACAGTCACTCTGATGGGCTTAGGGGATTCAGAAAACAAAAGTGAAGGTGGTCTCCACCCAGACCGCTCCAGGAAAGCCTGTGGAACATTGCATTGTCCACAAGCTATTTTGCAGCTGCTTCAGTTAAAGAATTAAACTGTATCTGAGTAGCAGCAACATACATGAGAGCCAAATTGGATTCCTCCTTGGAAAACAAGCTACAGACCATATCTTTATTGTGCAGACACTCATTAACAAATATGTAAAAAAATACCCGTCAGAGAAAGATGTTTTCCGCTTTGCAGACTTAAAAAAAAGCATTTCATTCAATCTGGCATGCATGGCTGAACCTGAAATGGCTACAATGTGTAACTGGTGGGAAAGCATGACGAAAGGAGTTCCGTCTATCAATCCACCCTCTACAGAGCAGCTATACCCAGAACTCCACTGGGTTAGGGAGAAGGGGCCATTCCCGATTCTCTGAACACTGGGGACATGTTTTCTATGCTTGAGGAAGTTCTAAGTTTAGGGTCTTTTCTGAGGAAAAGAAATGCTGGCTACAGACAACGAGGCCAGTGCCTCCATTTCTCTCCTCGCTCGTGAGCAGTTCAGATGCTGCTCCTTGCTCGTGAGCAGTTCAGATGCTACAACGTACAGACCATCTACAGAGAGACTTACAAACCATTCCCAAGAAATGGTCCCAAGTAACCTCACATTTCATGTTTTTAAGTGTAGACTATACTGTCTATGCTTTCACAGGGCCCACTAAACCTGTCGGGATAGCAGACCCTGCTCTCCAAAGTCCAAACTCAAGTGGAGCCAAGCCTCACAGTAAAGTGGGCTTCAAGGTGCAAAGTAAGATCTATCCTTTAAGAAGAAACTGTATATCTAATGGCTTTTAGGACATTTTCACTGATATCAGGCTTTACGTGATTAAAAAATAATAGTTAACTTTGCAACTTCCAAAGTGTATTGTTGTACCTTAAAGCCAAGTCATAAGTGTAGAAATACGAATAAGAAAGAATCAAGCTGGGATGCTACTGGTACCAAAACAGATGTATAGACCAAATGGAACAGAACACAGCCCTCAGAAGTAACACCACACATCTACAACCATCTGATCTTTGACAAACCTGACAAAAACAAGAAATGGGGAAAGGATTCCCTATTTAATAAATGGTGTGGGGAAAACTGGCCAGCCATAGGTAGAAAGCTGAAACTGGATCCCTTCGTTACACCTTATGCAAAAATCAATTCAAGATGGCTTAAAGACTTAAATGTTAGACCTAAAACCATAAAAACCCTAGAAGAAAACCTAGGCAATACCATTCAGGACATTGGCATGGGCAAGAACTTCATGACTAAAACACCAAAAGCAATGGCAACGAAAGCCAAAATAGACAAATGGGATCTGATTAAACTAAAGAGCTTCTGTACAGCAAAAGAAACTACCATCAGAGTGAATAGGCAACCTACAGAATGGGAGAAAATTTTTGCAATCTACCCATCTGACAAAGGGCTAATATCCAGAATCTACAAAGAACTCAAACAAATTTACAAGAAAAAAACAACCCCATCAAAAAGTGGGCAAAGGATATGAAGACACTTCTCAAAAGAAGACATCTATGCAGCCAACAAACACATGAAAAAATGCTCATCATCACTGGTCACCAGAGAAATGCAAATCAAAACCACAATGAGATACCATTTCATGCCAGTTAGAATGGCATTCATTAAAAAGTCAGGAAACAACAGGTGCTGGAGAGGATGTGGAGAAATAGGAATGCTTTTACACTGTTGGTGGGAGTGTAAATTAGTTCAACCATTGTGGAAGACAGTGTGGCGATTCCTCAAAGATCTAGAACTAGAAATACCATTTGACCCAGCCATCCCATTACTGAGTATATACCAAAGGATTATAAACCATGCTGCTATAAAGACACATGCACACATACATTTACTGTGGCACTCTTCACAATAGCAAAGACTTGGAACCAACCCAGATGTCCATCAATGATAGACTGGATTAAGAAAATGTGGCACATATACACCATGGAATACTATGCAGCCATAAAAAAGGATGAGTTCATGTCCTTTGCAGGGACATGGATAAAGCTGAAAACCATCATTCTCAGCAAACTATCACAAGGACAGAAAACCAAATACCACATGTTCTCACTCATAGGTGGGAATTGAACAATGAGATAACTTGGACACAGGGTGAGGAACATCACACACAGGGGCCTGTCAGGGGGTGTGGGGCTGAGGGAGGGAATAGCATTAGGAGAAATACCTAATGTAAATGACGAGTTGATGAGTGCAGCAAACCAACATGGCACATGTACACCTATGTATCAAACCTGCACGTTGTGCACATGTACCCTAGAACTTAAAGTATAATAATAAAAAAAAAGAATCAACTACATGGGATTGTTAGGAAGTTTAAATGGTTTCATATAGGGCTTAGAACAGTGACTGATAAGTATTAGGGTTTGTAAACAAAATAAACTCTTCAATATGCAAAAAAACCAATAAAACAAAATAATTAAAAAAAAAAAAAGAAAGAATCAGGCTGTGGAGAGATAGAGAATCTTTGTTCCCCTCCATCCACTATAAGAGAAACTAATAGGTACTTTGCTGTTTATGAAGAGCAAAGAAGAGCAAAGTGTGAGGCTGTTCCGGGGGGGCGGGAGAAATAGGTCTTGTGGAATAAGGCCACCTCCGTCAGCAAATCTTTTTTTTTTGTTTTTTGTTTTTTTGAGACGGAGTCTTGCTCTGTCACCAGGCTGGAGTGCAATGGCATGATCTCAGCTCACTGCAACCTCTGCTTCCCAGGTTCAAGCGATTCTCCTGCCTCAGCCTCCTGAGTAGCTGGGATTACAGGCTCCCACCATCATGCCCGGCTAATTTTTTTGGATTTTTTAGTGGAGATGGGCTTTCACCATATTGGCCAGGCTGGTTTCAAACTCCTCACCTCAGGTGATCTGCCTGCCTCGGCCTCCCAAAGTGTTGGGATTATAGGCGTGAGCTACCACGTCCGGCCTTCATCAGCGAATCTTTGAAAGGAGGAGACGGACACAGTATAGAGAAAAGGCAGAAGACCTGCATCTTATCCTGAGTCTTGCAGATAGTTTTGTTGACATCTAGTAAGGAAGAGGACTGGTAACTAACTGGCAAGCCCACACTGCCAAACTGGATCATTCCCAAGAGAAAATATACTAGAAACAAAATGAACCAAAGTGGCCATCCATACAGCAGGATTTTTCTGGGCTGCGGCTTAATTCTTCCTATATGGATGCTGTCCTATGACCAGGGACAACAAGCAGTTCTCTAAGTTGGGCACAGCACCCAACCATTGGAAAGGTTTTGTTTTGTTTGTTTGTTTGTTTTTTTCCAGCTGTCACCTCGTCCTTACTATTCAGAAGGTAATTGTGGGTGAGTGACAGGAACACTTTGGGGCTGGTACTTTGCAATTTATATACTTATGTTTAATAGATGTACATGGGAAGGCACAGTACCAACTCAGTAACTGCCTTTGATATTTTCATACACAACTACTCAAATATTGGAAACCAGTCATTACAAATCTAAAGAGCTTTAGCTATGGGGTTCTACAGACTTTGTGTAAGAAAACATTAGTTGATGAGAAAGTTGGAAAGAACAGCCACCTTGGCACAGAAACCCAGTAGGAAATAGAATATAGACTCTTGGAAATGTGAAAGTTTTTCAAAATTCAAAGGAAAGTCCAATTTCAGAAAACTGCAGGCTGGAAGATAGCTTATTGAATCCCAAATAAAGACATTACTATAAATTTCTTTATGTAATTTGATAATTCTGACATTTATAAATGCATAATGACATAAATCTTGAATTGCACAAAATCAAACTCTCATACAAAATAAACTGGATGGAAAAATTTTCCTTATTTTGCTCTGATCACCATTCTGCAGTTTTAAGGGCCAGTAGTTGTTTTAAACATATAAGTGGGATACTAAAAATGTATTTTTAAATTTCCTTTATGATTAGGAATTAAAGTCTATATAGTATAGGTTCACTACCTGATCTCTCACTTCTGCCTCAGCAAAGTTTCCTTGTCAACTCTAATGTAAATATTGGCAGAGTCTCCTCCTGTCTTCTCTACCTCCTTAGCCAAAGATATAAACAAAAATTTCAGATGTTCTTAACAGAAATTGGACCAGAAAGTACAATAGCTTAGGGGCCTTTCATAATATCATAAAAGATTTCTTTTGGCAGAGTGAAGGATTTCTGCTCCACCTGCTTTCTCCCAGCTACCCAATCCTTGAACCCTTTCTCAGTTCCAGGGTCAACCTCAAGACACGTAACCAGTACAGTTGCACAGGGCCCCATGCTCCAAAGGGCCCTGCGCTTGGCTTAATGCTCTGCTGTTGACATCTTGAAATTCTCAATAATTTTATCTTTGAACCGCTGCTTTGTAAATGAAGTCCAATGGGATAATGGGACACGTGCATGAGTTGAGGAGCTGTGGACAATATGCATGTCCAAAGATCCTTGCTGTCATGTTAACATATAGTGTTGCAATGCCCCGTGAGCACAGAGTTCTGGTGGAGCCATAATGCCAGTGGGGGACTTCAAAGATGCTCAAGTGAGTGCAAGATAAGTACACGTAAGTAAGGAGTGGTGGGGCTGACTGTCCGAGAGGCCGCACTTTCTTTCACTCCAGAACTTTTTTTGAATGCAGGAAGAAGGCAATGGTGTTTATTCTAAGTAACACAAACAACCAAAGAGCCTGATCATATCCTTTCTTCCTCATGTTACTTCTCTGTATTAGCCAACCACTTTTGCTGAAAATGATAATATAGAAGGACAGGGAAAGATAAGGCAACCAGTTGTTCCTTTTTCTTTCAGTCCTTCCTTACTTACTAATCTGAAGGTAGAAAGTGTTGGTGGAACGCACACATATTAAGAAGTGAGATAAGAAGAGTTGAGTTAGTTTTGTGTAATGTTTCTATGGTTTTGGTAAGAACAAAATACATATGTGTGTATTATACAAGCTGTGAAATACAAGTTACATAATTTTGGTAATTTTGCATATAACAAATGCTCTTATGTTATTAGCATTAAATCTTACATGCACAATATAAAGATGAATGGTAACACTCATGCTAATTTAAAATTTTAACTTTTCTTTACGTAGAATAACGTTAAATAGCACATTAAAAATGCCATGACAGATTAAGAGAGAGACTGGAAGAAAAGACAAAGCTTTACATTTTGGGACCTTTAATGGCACATTTATTTATTTACAGATAGAGTTTCACTCCTGTCACCCAGGCTGGAGTGCAATGGCACGATCTTGGCTCACTGCAACCTCCACCTCCTGAGTTCAAGTGATTCTCCTGCCTCAGCCTCCTGTGTAGCTGGGATTACAAGCGCCCACCACCATGCCCAGCTAATTTTTGTATTTTTAGTAGAGACGGGGTTTCACTATGTTGCCCAGTCTGGTCCGGAACTCCTGACCTCAGGAAATCCGCCCGCCTTGGCCTCCCAAAGTGCTGGGATTACAGGCATGAGCCACTGCGCTGGGCCTAATGGCACTTTTAAAATGTAGAGGTCCCGCATTTCGTGGACCATTTAGTCCCCACCCTAACAACTCTATGCCATCATAACATCTCCTTCGTCTTGTCATACAATTCATAGGCATATGCCATAAAATGGAATAGGAGTCTGAAAAACAGAAGAGACACTTATGGACTACCTGCTGGGAAGACAGGCCTAAGGGAGCCCCACAGTGGCTTTTTGACAATGAAAAGAAAAGCTACAGAAGAGAAAACCATGGCAGCTGCTAGTTAAGGGAAACGGGAGGATCTTCCTTTGGTGGAAATTGAGTTTGATGGGTGAGACCCACAAGTTCTAGAGAAAGCAAAGCAGGCCTGTGGGCTGTTGTGGTGACCACTATTTACCTGGGTGGCCTTTGGATCTCGCAAGGGCAGGAAGTGAAATATGGGGGTGGGATGGGTTGGGGGGCATGTAACTCGAGGGCTGAGACTGGCAGAAAGACTCTTCAATATTTTACCTCCATAAAAGAACTCAGAAATTTGGCAGCAAAGTAAAGTATTATTTGGCAGCTTTTAACACCAACCATGAATAATATTTGAACTTCAACTTTTTGATGTAACACTCCAGTAACAGTACCGATCCTGTATATTAGATGCTCCTATGCATGCAAGGCAAAATTGCGGGAACAACAATCTAAGAATGCATTGTCTAAGATATATTTCCCAACATTACATATACCCTCGTTACTCTGTAGAACAGGGATATGACAATTGCCATCATCCCTTACACAAAAATTCCACAGCCTCAGAAGCCACAGTTTCTGCTATTTCTAGCCTGCTAGTATGTAGATGCTGAAAATGGTAATATATGCTACTGAAGGACCTGAGTGTGGGCAGAAGGTATAGAAGACTGGGTGTAGCAAGGAAGTCTCAGCCCTCTGATGGTTAGAAGGAAGCTCTAGATAGAATCTTTGTCTTTTACTGTGAGTTGGTATTTGCACAGTTATAAGGAAAATTAAAACTTTCATGTGGCTGTGAAATAGAATGTGTGTAAGTCATTTACACAAATGTCATTCCTCTTGTAGCATAACAATTATATTATTAGATGTATCAGAGCAACTTCGATGTAAGTTTCATTTTGGTTACAACACCAACTCCTATATTAAATTAAACTCCTGTAGTATAAAGTTTAGCACTAGTTATGGGGAAGCAGCCTTATTCAAAAATCACATTTCTTTGGTTCAAATTTCAGTGCTTGTGCTCAGGCAGCATGGCATCTGCTCAGGACTTTAAAAATAAATACAGAGAACATTGTTTCTAAAAGACCTGGAGGCTGAAATACAGAACATGGTCATCATTAAGTTTACAGATGACACTAATGGGACGAAGGATGGGTTAGGAATTCCAAATAAGAGTACACGCAGGGTAGAGGCCTGGGGAGAACATCTTAACCATAAAAGCAAATGATGGAGAAGGACTGGTTTTGTGTGGTCATGACTAGACTAGGACCAGGGCTCACTGGGGTTGAGGGGATGAAGCTGGTATAAATTTCTGGGGCATAGCACTCAGGGTCCAACTGTGTTACTATGAATTCAAATCCCTTGCAAAGATATTTAACTAGTCCACACTTGCAAGCTTTGGGAGGGGCAAAAATTTTTTTTTAAAGGGACCTCAAACCCACTCAGGTTTGTGCAGTATTGATGTGATTTAGGATAATACTATCCCGGGTGTGCATAAAAAGGAGTAGAATGTAAACAATTATCCCTTGGTTCCCCTCTTAACCTTACCCCTTCCTAGCTGATTCATCCACATATCCTTTAATTCCTACCTCCTAATATCTTTCATCTGCCCCCTTCTGCTTTGTTAATTGCCATTACCCTAGTAGAGCCAATAGCTTCCTCTCTAGGCTCTCTGCCTTCACTTTTGACTCTTTATGATCTACTCTCCACAGAGCAGCTAAAGTCATTTCCCTATAACTTAAATCCAATCATATCAGTTCCTTGTAAAGTTTCTTCATTGGCTGCTCACTGCTTTTGGACTAAAAATCAAGCTCCTTATGGTGATCTGCACACTCTGCATGATCTGCCCCTGCTCAGCTCTCCAACCTTGTTTCCTACCATGGGACTACTTCACTACATCTAGCTTTCCTCTCTGTTCTTTGAACCCTCCGGACCCTCTCCCTTCTAAGGCCCCTCCACAAGATGGTGCTTCCTCTAGCTCCTCAAGAGCCCACGTCATTCTCATCCCTTAGGTCTCTGCTTAAGTGCTCCTCCTCAGAGACTTATCTTTACCTGTTTAAAGTGGTCACTTCCCCAGAATTCTCCAACGCCTTATTACATTTTCCACAATCTGTTGGAATGATATTATTTATCCAGTTACTTATTTTTGTTTGCCTCTGCCCTAGATTGACTCCTAGCTCCTTGAGAGTAAGAGGCTATGTCTGTTTCCTTTGTAGCTATATTCCTGGAGCCTAGCACAGCGTTGGCACAAGGCTGGCACTCAATAAATATTTGAAGAGTAACTAAACCTGTCTCTCATCGCGGGCCACTGCTGTGCCCAGCATATTTAAAAACTGGACCTCTGAATCCCATGGTCATTCCTAGGGAGGATATCTACAGCCACAGAGCTAATGAATGTACCTGAATAGTAAACTGAACTACGTATTTTAAGCCCCCAAGTTGCTGATCTGAGGCCCTTCAGTAGTGGGACAGGTGGGTATCATTCGTGGTCAGATGTTCTCTGAACCTTCTATTGTAGCAGTGGCAGCTTTGAAAAAACTTTTTTTTCTTCTGTTACTTCCTACCTATATTTTCTATGCCTTGGAGAATGTCTCTAAATTTGGTATCACCTGCATTCTCATTAAGGTGGCTTTAACATCTGTCTTCTAGATCCCGAATGATGATGAGAGAGACAACAATTAAAGGGATCCTCATCCCTGACAGCCTCCCAGCAGGTACTCTCTGCTCAGCCAGAGCCACTCATCACTCTCCTGTGTTTGCCTTCTCCCAGCCAGCTTTTAGTTCATTTGACTGGCTCAGATTCAAATACACTTAAGTTTTGAAAGCTGAGCTTTATAATTCTAGATACTTACATTCTCTGAGTCATGTCATTTTCTCAAAAAAGCATATGATGTGAGTTTTAGAGGGCATTTCCGGAGGCAGAGCTGGAATTACAAAAAAAAGCAGGAGAGCAAAGAGGATGGACGATGCTTTGATCAACACTAATTTCCCAGGCCACATGGTGATTCCATCAGTGAAGCATGGTGTGTGCAGATCAAACCAGGAGAGCCGGTGGAGAACAGACACCCAATTAGTTATAATAACCTTTGACTGGTAAGTGAAAGGAAGGAACTACGGAAACCTGGATACCCAGAACGAATTTCGGGACCAAACCCCTCTGAGTTTCCTATCTGATGTGTCAGCCGGAAGGGCAGCCCTTCTGAGGGAAGTGCTGTGCATTCATTAGAACATGGGGAGCCAAGTGACTGGGAAGCAGCAGCCCCAAATGGGCTTTACAGTTACTGCGAATGAAAAAGAAAGGCCATATATTTTTAAGAGAAAAAGCCATATAAATCTGACAGCTCCACCCCACTCATAGCAAACCTCAGTCATCTCCAGCCAAACCACTCTGTTTTCCTGACAGAGACTTGCACAGCAGGAAGACACTGTGAAAAATCAGTGGTAATAACCGCAAACCACTTATGGTACGCCCTGGGCTTAATCATGATGTTTTTGGGTTCATTCAGGGCAGGGTCACCCTCCATTTTCAAACATACACACACACACACACACACACACACACACACACCCTAAACTCTTACCCAACCAACACACACACAGTGATAGCCTCACACACAGAAGATGAATTACGCAAGTAAATTTTCTATTTTCTCTCTTAAATTGAATTAAGCCTTTCTCTTTTGAAACTTCTAAGTTATCAGTCTTAATAACTCTATTATCCAGTTAATGTTTTTATTTTTGCTGTGTTGAGACAGACTAACAGGGATGAAAATCACATTTTAAATTTCTAGTTAAATCTGCAAATATTGATTGATAGTGATCTCTATCGACACTTCAAATGCACATACTCTTTAACCCAGTCATTCTATTTCTAGGTATTTTTATTAAAGACATGCAAAAATATACAAAGACATCCCTATCCATCCATCTTCTCCATTTTTGTACTCAAGCAGCTGAATGCAGCTGGAGAAAAGCACAGTCAGGCAGATAGGTTTCACTTTAACATGATCTCAAACCTCACATGTTCTCAACGCTGCAATAATCCTAGATGTTTCTCTAGTTTCTTTATTAAGCTTGCCTTTCTAATCTCTGATATGACTATTTTGTACATTTCCTTTCTCTTCAAAATCTCTTCTCCAATCACTTCCCTTCCTCTTAGCCTTGCCTTGCACTTCAAGCAGTACAGAAAACTACGGTTTGGAAGCTCTCCTTTCTTATTACCACCCAATCTATGCATGATTGCCACTGTACCCTTCTCTTTTCTCCTGCACAAATTGGATGTGCTAAATGCTGTTCTTCCTAAGCAAGGTTAGGTTCTGTGTCTGTCATCTCTCACCTTGTTTCTCTCCTGCATCCTCACTCCTCTTTCACCTGGATTTAGATATGCTTACACATTTATATGTTCAGCCATGGTATTGAAAAAGTTTATGCCACACCTAAATAGCCGTAGAGCACTCTGTGATAGAGCATCTAGATGACTTTAGTCATCCCTGCTGACTCTGGGACAGATTGCTTGGATCCTTACCAACTGCCAGGACCTCATCTGATTGGAAAAATCTGCAGAGCAAATTGGTGCCCACTGGCTCCTTTTGGTTTCCTTCTGGCTGCTTCATTTGTATTTCTAGACAGATGTATGGAGGAGCGTATATACATGGGGACGAGGTGGGGTGGGGTTTGTGCTCTCTCCTGCTCAAGGGTACTAAGCCAGCCAGATTTACTTCAGTTCACCTTGTGTGTTCCACCCCTCACTTGGAGGACTTTAAATCTTCTAGTGGTTCTCAAACTTTAGCATGCATAAGGATCACCCAGAAGGCTTGTTAAAACCAGATTTCTGAGCTCTATCCCCAGAGATTCTGAATCCGTAAGACTGATGTGGACTCCAAAATTTGCATTTCTAACAGGTTCCCGGTGATGCTGATGGTCTGGGACTCTACTTTGAAAACTGTTACTTCAATGGGTTAACTTTGACTCTCCTTTATCCATGTACAAGGGATCTTGAGGCAAGTGTCATGAGGTCATACAGGAGAGCATCCATCCCTTTTGTTAGCTCTCAGTCCAAAGGCTTTTGATTTCACTGCCTGACAAGCTCCTGGCAGTCTCTGTGTTAGAGAGGCGGCAAGTAGCTGTGTGGAATGTGTCTGCTCTGCTCGGACTGGCTCCAGGATTGCAGCCCACACCCTGTAGTGTATACACAGCATCCATAGGTAACCTGTAGCAGGGCTTTGGAGAGTCAGATGTAGGAAAGGATGCAGCCCCGCATTCTCATCCCTTCCCCAACATGATGCCTCCCGCCCCCAAGGTGGCCCTGCTGGAGAAGACTCCAGGAGGAGCGAGTAGAGGGACCCTCTACTGAGGCCTGTTACTGAAGGAAGAGGTCTGGACCCTGTGATGAAGGCCCTGAAAGTCAGTCAGTCACTTCTGCCCTTGATTTTCTCTACTCTCCTCCCTACCTGCCCGGTCATTTTCTTCTTCCCTTTCTTCCCTCAATATTAACTGAATATATCTCCGTGCCAGGCACTATACTGTGGAAGTTAGGGACAACAAATGTGGAAAACCCAGTCCTCACCTCCAACATTTTATGCCCCAGTGGCAAAGACAGATATTAAGTGACTTCCATAGAAGATCAAAAGCAATAGGTGCTAAAATGCAAATACATGGAAATACAGGGAGCACAGAGGTAGGAACAATGGATTCTGACAAAAGAAATTAGGAAAGACTTCAATAAGAGGGTGGCATTTTAACTGGTTCCAGGAGGAGAATGGGAAGAATGAGGAGTTTGGGCTTTGGAGAACAGAAACTGCTAAGCTCTCCCCTTAGTATGGTACCCCTTTCCGATGGGGAAACAGCGTATTTCAAAGGCTTTACTTAGTGCTATCAAGAGCACCAGCTCTTCCTGGCTGCAGCCCCACATCCAAGGGTGTCTTCCGGCCATCCACACTGGTAGTCACTGCTGGGATCTACTGTACTCTGGGCCTGGTATTCAAGCAACTGTAGTGCACTTGCGGGCTAATAATGGGGAGAACCCATGACTAATGATCATGGCTTACAATTTCAAAGAGGGTCTTTCTAGGGAAAGATGTCCAGTTTCTCAAATGTAGGGCAACAAGCTCAATCTTACATTTCTCATCTTTCCCACATGTCAGCCTTATCAGGCATGTGGGTTTTTTCTTTTGTTTAACCTCTATCCTGTGACATAAGAAAGACAGTAGCTATTTTTCTGGATATCTAAGGTGAAAGTTAAACACAGGAAGCCCCCTGGTGACTCTGTATTTCCCCTCTACTGTTTGATTACCAACTGTGTGACCCTTAGCAATTTACTTTATCTCTCTGTGTGTCAATTTTCCTCATCCACAAATGGGGATCATAATACCTAAACTCATAGGGTTGTTGTGAGAATTAAATGAATTAATATTTATAAGTACTCCATAACTGCTAGTTTTTTCATATTGACATTTAAACCAAGCAAATATATTTTAAGGTAAATCAGCCCCAGAAGGTCCTTATTTCTATTTTTTTCAGTGTTTAATTCAGAACTCTTTATCTGGATTTCAAGAGGGCCCTTCCTAAGCCAGGCCATGTGCAATATTTGCCTGTTCAACAAGACAGACCCCTAATCTATTGCTAGGGCTGAGAAGCTCTTTGAGAGCTTGGAGAAGAAAACTCTCCTGTTCCTATGTTGGGAGTCTCTAGTATTTCTTCAATACCTCTCCCAAATTGTTTGTTATGTACGAAGCTTCAGAAATAGAGGAGAAGGTACATCAGATCCTGCAACACAAAAGACTGGCACAGAAGTCTTGAAATGCCTCTTGCTGTAAAGGGAGTTGGGAATGGGAAACTCGTGGACCCTTGAATTAGTCTGGGTTGAATTCTGCCTCTGCTTCGTGATCTTGGGCCCATACCTTAAGCACCATTCGCCTCACTTATCTGAAAAAACAAAGATGATAAAGATGCCTACCACAGGGGGTTACTGAGAGGACTAAATAATACATTTTGGGTAAAGCATTATTATTATAGTGCTTGATACATAATACGCACTCAATAATATTAGCTCTTGTAGCATAATGTAAAGAAGACCAGACTGGAAGTTGAAGTTACAGAGTTTTAGTCCAAGTGTGTCACTATTAATCTCCAATAATAATTGTTGGAGCTGCACTTTCTTTTCTGTAAAATAAAGGAGTGGGAGAAGATGGTTTCAAAAGATTCTTCCCAGGTGTAATCAGCTTTTTTTAGCCTCTATCATCTTTCCTTTCAGAGGGCAGAACAATAGCCTTCTCTCTCTCTCTGGGATTCAGGGAATACACTGCAGACCCTGGAAGAGCTTCCTTTTATTTGTCTATTTGGCCTTTGTTGCTTCTGGCCTTACTGATTTTCAGGGATGAGGGCTGACCTGATTCTTTCTCTTTCATGGGCCTGAGCCTATTTTCATTTTAACAGATGCTCTGGCCTTACTTTGATCCCTTTCTATTTTTGATATTCACTGAAGAACTAGAACTAGATATGCTTCTTCTTGGAGCCTCAATCTTCTCAGTTGTAGAGACTGGATGATCTCTAAGATCCCTTCTAATGCCAATGTTCTATGAGTCTGTGAATCCAAACTGGTACCCCTTTCCAGCTGAAGTTTGGCCTTGACTGCTACAAAGCTGGATGCATTCAAGGTCAGTGTGGGCAAGAAAGATTTCAGCCAATTGCTAGGACTACAAATGAAGCAGCTGTGATGTCAGGAAGCATCACCATAATTTGAGGCTCAAACAGCGTAAAGTAGAATTTTACAGAAGGTAGGCTTTTGGAGGTATTTATGGAAGTCACAATGGGACAGTTTGAAGATACAATAATGCCTTAATACAAAATTTCCTGGCTTTCTTTTGAGTCATTGGAACACAGTGTTTATGTTTCGTAATGTTAATCACATGCAATTCTTCTAAATCTGGGATCTAATGGATGCAAAAATTGGTCCAAATGTCAATTTTAAACATATGTTTTTTATATTGAATAGACCTGTACAGTTCCAAACACCAGTTAACTCTTTGATGAAATTAGGGTCTGATTTTTTTCAGACGTGGTTCTGATTGCTATTCAAGAAGGAAGAAAACCTTAGATCACTCCAGCAATGGGGTCAGCTGAGGAAGACTATTTCCTGAAACAAAGCATGAAGCCTGGGATAGCTCAGTGAATACTGCTCACCCTAAGTAATGGAGGGAGTTGGGAAGCTGTCCGGCAGACTTTGGTAGAATCTGGAAATTTGAAAATTGGACAGAACAATGAAAGCCAATGTAAGAACACTTTCATGGGGACTTTAAATGCAGATGGAGAACATACTGATTTTGTTGGTCATTAATAGTCATCTGAATTTCAAAATGACCATTCTCATTTTTTTCTACTGATGTGAAACAGTTTCACTCAGTCCTCAGAGAGCAATTAACCAGACTTTTTGTTGGTATCCAACAACTGTGTTTGTTGTTTTGTCTTAAGAAAAGGAAGCTGGGAGATGACTTAGCATTTCAGGACAATAAGAAATTTACAGTTTAAAAAGTGACAGAAATAGGGCTAGACGTAAGTTTTTAAAAGCCAGGACATCACAATGAGAACTGGCAAAAACCATGATACGGAGGAATGGGTAGCATCTGCTCTGAAGATCTGATAACTACTATCTGTTTTATCCTACGAGGAAATGGAGGACAATTTGATTCTTAAAGTTCCTTCCCACTTGGTGCTTCAAATAACACTGCCATGACTCATAACCATTTGGATATTTAAATTGGAATTGTCTTTTGAGCCAATAAAAGTTATGGAAGAAATCCGCCTCATAGTCATAACCTGAGATTTTTTTCACCCCAACTGAAATTTCTCAGTTTAATTATTCACTTTATTCATTAGTTTTTTTTGTTTTTTTGTTTTTTTTGAGGCAGAGTTTCACTCTTGTGGCCCAGGCTGGAGTGCAGTGCTGTCATCTCTGCTCACTGCAACCTCCGCCTCTTGGGATCAAGCGATTCTCCAGCCTCAGCCTCCCGAGTAGCTGGGATTATAGGATTGTGCCACCACACCCGACCAATTTTTGTATTTTTAGTAGAGACAGGGTTTCACCACGTTGGCCAGGCTGGTCTTGAACTCCTGACCTCAGGTAATCAGCCTGCCTCAGCCTCCCAAAGTGCTGGGATTACAGGCATGAACCACCGCACCCGGCCTATTCATTAGTTTTGGCACCAAAAAACTTTTGGCTATTTTGAAAAATCCAACTTAGCACTAACAGGTAAGATTAGTGATGGATAAGCTACCAAAGAATGTGCTATAAACTTGGAGAGCAATTCTTAAAGAGATATTTCCAGATATTTTCAGCAAAGGCAACATCAATAAAGGAACTAGAGCCTTCTGAAGTGACTTTTTTTGAAGAAAGCTTCCCTCATTTGGGTATATAAGCTCTAAGATGTTTGATTAAAAGTTAGCATGTTACCTCCTAAGCTTACTTCACGTGTAAGGAGAACCTTCCCTTCCATCCGCCTCTCAGATATTAGGAGACCAAGTGAAATGATTCAACTTTGTGGGTTACCTACAGAAAACAACTTCATACTATTTTTTTACTACTGTCTTTGAAACCTGCTTTCCTATCCGTGAATGTCTTCTCAAGGCAGATTTCTTAGCTTTTAGATAATAATGAACAATTTCATTTTCAGATTTTAAAAAGTCCAGGCAGTTTTATATCAAAACTAGTTTTTCATCCAATTTGATTTTCATCTTGGACAATTTAGGCTTGACATAAATCAGAAAACTGCAGTGAGGGGAGAGGCTACATATTTTTGTTTGCTTTTTATTTAATTCTCTTCCTACCAATTCCTGAAGGAGCAGAGGGAAAGAAGAAAGGTATAATTGGGACAACCATACTTAGTGACTGGTGGTGGTGTAATATGGCTTTGGTTCACCCTCTGAGGGTGATGCCAAATCGTGGACCCCTCTCTTGCCAGACATTTTTGTGGATTCTTCCAATGCTTTCCTGCTGGGAACCCCCATGTCATACTGTTTTCTTAGGCAGGCAGTATACTCTGGTGGACCACTTGAATCTCCGCTAAGCGTATACTATTGATATATATCTCAGTCTCTTTCTGTTGGGACATGATTCTTTAAAGATAACTGAAAGCTTGGTTAGCTGTTGTGGTAACTACTCTAGCCCAGGAGAGAGAGGCATCTTTGTTCTGCCCTCAATAGAGATGTAATTTTATAATACAACAGCCCTCTCATCTCTTTCAACTGTTAGGGACAGTTCCAGCCTGCCTCTTCATTAGACCTTTCCAGATGAGAACCAGGCACTGGGCTCCGTGCCTGCCAAACTTCAGCACATATCAAGGCTTCCCAAGAACTCTTTTGATACCCTAGAGTGTTTCTGGGGCCAAGGAACCCTATCACTGGGCTTGGAGTGGAGAAGAAGAGCCTTCCTCCTGTTCCTACTGCCAGGCTGACACAGCTCACTTCAGACACAGACAGAATCTTCTCCCTCATTAACCTCCCAGCCCCCTCTTATATGCAGACAAAAGAAGGGCTATAGGTCCCATCTCATTTGGGTCCAGAGCTGGTCTGGGGCTACCCCTTAGGAAGTCCTGCATGGACACATTAACTCTAACTTCTCTTTAAGATGTATGGGCACTTTATACCCATCGACCTCAGTTTGGGGCTTCAGGTGGAATGGACAACAGAAAAGTCCCACTTGTTACAAAAGGAAAGGCTCAATGAGAATCAGAATCAGAGTCATGGTGGAGCTGAAAGGATATTCTCAGTTTATTATTCAAAAGATCATTTCAGACACAACTATTTCTTTATTGCTTTATTTTAGGTTAGTGGGGAACCCAAACAAAACTGCTAATGAAGCAGGGCAGGTGGAAACCATTGAGGTGATGCTGGAAAGAGAGAGCACTTCTGATGTGAACAAAGAATCCTGATGGTCCTTCCTTCTGAACTGTGAAGGCAAAGTGAAGTGCAGATGAATCTCGTTACAAGAGATAGGGAAAAAAGGGGAAGGCCAGGGTTGGTGGGGAAACATCAGGAAGTGTGGTCATGTTTGCCATCTAAGGCCAAGGGAAACAGAGTCAGGTAAGGCAGGAGAAGCTTCACAGCTCTGAATCAACAGATTTGTGCTGGAGAATTAGCTCATTGCCAGGGAAGAGAACATCTAAAGCTTTAAGTACATATTCACTGTCTCACCCATGCACACACATGCCACAAATGCTTCCTGGTGCTGACTCTGTCCCAGGGACTGTGGTAGGCACTGGGATTGCAGCCATGAATGTAAGAGAGTTTACTCAGAGGAAAACAAATAAACCACATTCAAGGGACTAAAATAAGTTCTGTTTGGCTGGAGAACAGAGCACAAGAAGAAGGATGGCACAAGATGGGGTTGGAGATGTGGGTAAAGGCCAAATCATGCAGGTCTCTATGGCCCATTTTAAGGAATCTGAATTTTATTCCAGAGGCAGTGAATTAAAGGGTTTTAAGAAGGTGTTAACAAACACTGTGTTTTATAAAATATTTTTGGCCTCAGTGTAGAAAATGGATTGAAAGAGAGGCCAAAATAAGTTAAGGAGACTTGGGGAGTAAGATGAAGGAGTAAGTTAAGTTTCTAACTCAGGCAATTGTGTGATAGTGATGCCATTTGTTTAGATATGGACACTAGAGAAGATTCAAACTTATGGCAAGGGAATGGAGAGGTAGGGGAATGGAGATGTTGAGCTTACGTTTAGATAAACATGCCTGTGAAACATCCAGTTGTTTATGTCCAGCAGAAAGCTGAAGGCCAGAAGAGAGAAATGGTCAAGACATATGTATTTGTGAGTGTGGGCGGAGGATTACCTAGGTGCTGAGGCAAGAGACTGAAGGCACAAACTGTTTCAGTATAATAAAGAAAATAGTTAGAATAAGAATAGTCATAATACAAATTAGATATAGAGATGATCATGAACAATTATCAATCATTATTATAAACATTATTAATCATTAGCTTTTAATATTACTCTTTGTTGCATTACTAATATAACCTAGGAATAACCGGTGGGTATAGGGTCAGGTGCTGAAGGGGCATTGTGAGAAGTGACCTAGAAGGCAAGAGGTGAGCCTTCTGTCACGCCCGCATAAGGGCCGCTTGAGGGCTCCTTGGTCAAGCGGTAATGCCAGTGTCTGGGAAGGCACTCGTTACTTAGCAGACCGTGAAAGGGAGTCTCCTTTCCTTGGAGGAGTCAGGGAACATTCTGCTCCACCACCTTCTTGTGGAAGGCTGGATATTATCCAGGCCTGCCCGCAGTCATCTGGAGGCCTAAACCCCTCCCTGCGGTGCTGTGCTTCAATGCTCACGCTCCTTGTCCACTTTCATGCTCCTCCCGTACTCCTGGTTCCTCTTTGAAGTTCATAGTAGATAGCGGTAGAAGAAATAGTGAAAGTCTTAAAGTCTTTGATCTTTCTTATAAGTGCAGAGAAGAAAACGCTGATGTATGCTGCCTTCTCCTCTGCTTCAGCTACCTAAAAGGGAAGGGCCCCCCCATCCTGTAATCACGTGACCTGCTTCACCTTGTCAATCACTTAGAGTATTCACCCTTCTTACCCTGCCCCCTTGTCTTGTATGCAATAAATATCATCGAGCCCAGCTGTTTGGGGCCACTACCGGTCTCTGCGTCTTGATGGTAGTGGTCCCCCGGGCCCAGCTGCTTTCTCTTTATCTCTTTGTCTTGTGTCTTCATTTATTACAATCTTTCATCTCTGCACACGGGGAGAACACCCGCTAAGCCCCCTGGGCTGGACCCTACATGTGAGTGACAAATAGATAATAGTCTCCTTTTCTATTGGGCTTTCTTCATCTTTTTATGGGTCCTGACAATCTCGAACCTTCCTGAAACTAGGTTTACCTAATATTACCAGTAGATTTAGGAATGTATTTATTGGTATTTTACACTAGTTTCTTGGAGCAGCTAAGAGCAAACAAGGCAGTTGTTTATTCCCTATGTCCATATAATGTCCCCCAGAATATCTCATTAAGAAGGCCTAGGTCAGTTGTTCTCAACCTTACTGTACACTGGAATCATCTGGGGAGCTTTAAAAAATACTGATAAATGGGACCTACCCCCGACTCCCTGCCAACTCTGCTTTTGCTGCCTGGGAATTGGATTTTTTTAAAGCTCCCCAGATGATTCTAAATGTGTAGCCAAGCTTGAGAACAACTGACCTAGATCCTACTTAATTAATGTGGCTTTTGATTTTGCATCAGCGTTTCGAAATAAAGGACATATATTCATCTCTAGAGAACTGCTTGTTTAGCTTAATGGAAGAATTGCAAAGTTTGAGCAGGCCCTTCAGGGATGCAAGTGAACAGAGGCATAAGCATACACATTTGCGGGGACAGTGAAGACACTGATGGGGTCATAGCCAATGGATTCATGTGTATTGTCAAGTACTTTGACACATCTTGTCTAAATTGTCCATAGGTAGCCAGCAACATAGGCTGGTTCTCTCCTAGCAGCACCAAACAGAAATCAGAATACTGTTCTCCAGAATTACTGACTCATTACATAGGGGAAGGCAATACGTGACTGCTTGATATTAGGCTCAGGAAAGTGGTAAAGAGGTTGCAATCAGTTTTTGGTCCTCTCTTTGTCAAACCATTTTATCAACAAATCAGCCCCACAATATTTAACAGTCTGGTAACTGCAAGGCATGACACTTACCCTTCCTTAAAAAGCATGTTAGGCTGGGCGCTGTGGCTCAAGCCTGTAATCCCATCTCTTTGGGAGGCTGAGGCGGGTGGATCACCTGAGGTTGGGAGTTCGAGACCAGCCTAACCAACATGGAGAAACCCCGTGTGTACTAAAAATACAACATTAGCCAGGCGTGGTTGTGCATGCCTGTAATCCCAACTACTCGAGAGGCTGAGGCAGGAGAATAGCTTGAACCCGGGAGGCAGAGGTTGCAGTGAGCCCAGATCACGCCATTGCACTCCAGGCTGGGCGACAGAGCGAGACTCTGTCTCAAACAAACAAAAAAAACAAGCAAAAAAGTATGTTAACAAAGCTGTGTGATCCTGTTTTTAGCATTTTACTCAGATTATCAGAAAAGTGTGGGTTGCATTCTACTTCAGGGACTGTCTCATCTACCTTTTTCTTACCCTCTCTGTATATCCTTTTATTGTTCCTGGTTGTCTCTGGCCTATACTATCTTTCTTCACTCTCCCTCTAATTGCTTTTCTTTTCTTATCTTTCTCACACCCCTCTGCCTCTTGCAGTTTCTTGGCACTCTGCCCTAAGCACTTTGATTCTTCTCTTTTAACTTCCGTACTCATTCCTGATTTTACCCCCACCTTAGGCACACCTTTCCTCCTTCTATCTTCTGCCATTCGCCCTGCACCCTTCAACAGTCTTTCTTCATCTTTAAGAGAAGGCACTATAGCAGAAAAAGCCCTTGAGTGAAGAAGTAGGGAACCGGGATTTCAGGCCCTGCCTGGTCAGTGACAGTAGTATTACCTGGGGTAAGCCACTTACACATTCTGGGTCTCAATTTCTGTACATAAAAATAAAGTTGGTATGAGTCAATTGTTCTGAATAGGGCTAGAAATAGTCTCTTTTGTCCATTGTGTTTCCTGGTAACTAAAAGAATGCTAGGAACGTAGGAGGAAGTCAATAATTTTTGTTGCACAAATGAATAGATGTGTTGCCTGAATAAACCACCAATGGCAGAGCATATACATTAAACCATTTTTTAGCAATAGGGTTGAATTTGCATTTATTCATACATATGTTTTCTCCTAGTTTCTCTTGGGCATGAAAATCTACATTTGTGTGAATTTTGAGCAAGGTCATGAGCAAGGTCTGTGATCCATAAATGGTGTGACACAAATTGGCCCATGAGGTAAAGGGCCCATGACCGTGACCGTCATAGGACCCTAAAGATGTAATAGGCCAAATGCAATTATAAGTCATTTGACCATTTTCTAAAGCCATTTACAAGTATGTCTTAAACACATTTTTTAGAAAATCAAGAGCATATGAACAAAGCAAAAGAATAATTTCTGAAAAACAGACTACATTGAAAAGAGAACAGAATCCAGAGCATCTTGGGGTAATAAGTCAAAGATATAAAACATAAACTCCTTCAAAAGTACATAAATAACCGAAATAGATAATGCTTGCTCTCTGGAAATATAGTATGCAAGACGGAGAGAAGGTTAAACAGCAAGAAAATTAAGTAAACAAAAGCAACTAATCAATAGCACATTAAGACTTATAAACCAGTCAGGAAACAGCAAATTTGAAGTGCAGAGCCATTTCAAATGCATCTACTGTGATATAATTGGACTCTAGATGTAAAGAGGAAATATGAGGATAATTAAATTTGAGGTTGTGTGAACTTAAAGACTATAATATAAACTGTATCAAATAAAAAAGGAAAAGCAAGAACAATGTGAGGAAGAGAAATAGCTTTTCTTTTTAAAAGAATATTTAGGACTCCGAGGACTCATTAGATAGAGAATTATTCATTAATTCTCTTCATAAAATTAAAAAACAGATTTTAATGTAATAATTTAGAGTGGGGTAAATGTTTAGAATCCTTGTAGTTGTAAAGTTTTCCTCTTTTCAATTATAATTAAAAAGGCTTTAACCTTATGCTATCCTTATACTGCAACTCTAGTGTTTCATTGTTAAAATTTAATTTTTAAAAGGTGATCTTTGTTCTTCTGAAATGTACTGCATAAGACAAATTTCAAATGGAAGAATAATATTTATTAAAACATCGCAATTGTCCTAACAAACTACTTAAAAAAAACTCAAGTGATGATATTGAAACTGACTTTTCCATGTTTAAACATTCATTTAAATTCAGAATTACTTGAACTAGACAAAATTTCAAGAAGTTGAGAAAGAGGTCTCTTCTTCTACAATAATTCAATTTAAATACATATAATAGATTTATGAGATTCCAGGCACTATTCTGGGCATTGGAAATACAGATATGGACAACACATAGTCCTTGTCTTCCAAAGCTGATGGTCTCACAGGCGGACAAAAATGCCCATAAATAACTATAACATAATGATAGTCATATATTCCATAAAAGAACAAAGCATTATGGCCACAGAGAAGAACATATTACTCACTTCTAATAGCTCTTATAAAACTTTGGTTGTAATCCTGATTCTCTGACGACTTAGTGAATGGTGCTAGACAGAAAAAAGTATATTGTTGACAGTGGGTAGGCAAATTCCCTTCCCCCTCTACCTCCTACTTTCAGGAGTTCAGAGATGAGGCTGGGTGCGGTGGCTCACGCCTGTAATCCCAGCACTTTGGGAGGCCAAGGTGGGCAGATTGCTTGAGGTCAGGAGTTCAAGACCAGCCTGGCCAACATAGTGAAACCCAGTCTCTACTAAAAATATAAAAATTAGCTGGGCGTAGTGGTGTGCACTTGTAATCCCAGCTACTTGGGAGGCTGAGGCAGGAGAATCACTTGAACCCGGGAGGGAGAGGTTGTAGTGACTGGAAATAGTGCCACTATACTCCAGCCTGGGCAACAGAGTGAGACTCCATCTCAAAAAAAAAAAAAAAAAGAAATTTAGAGATGAATGTGTACTGTTTTCAACCTTGGGGTAAGGGGAACAAGTGCTGATATAGGCATTCCACAGTAGGAATTGCACAGGAGCACACTTGGAAACTGAGATGTTAGGCCCATTGCCCCTGGCCTTAATTCTACAACCAATTACTTCAGCATCTGGCATCTTGAAATGGTCAAGAAAAACAAGAACATTAATCTTACTGTGAAACTCATATTTCTCTCACTGTGGCAGGTAAGAAGATCAGTCTTTCGATTCATCTTTTACTAGATCCCTGTTGAATTTCTCACACAACACATTCCCAGATCATCCCTGTTCCCACAGAGCCCCACAATTGCACCTTCTTTTGCCCACTTGCAGCAGATACCTTCAAGTCCTATTTTCCTACAAAGTTGTATGTCATCTGATATGAGTATCCTAAAGTACTCACGTTAAGGTTCCATTCCAGCAACCTCAAAATCTTTATCATCTTACAGTATACTGGTTAGGAGTAGAAATTCTGGAATCGAATTACCCGGAATTAAATTTTGCTTATACCACTTACTGTCTGAGGCATTGGGCTAAAAAAAATTGAGCCTTAGATTTTTCATCTGTAAAATGAGAAAATTAATAGTATTTACCTTATATAGTTGTTGATAAAATTAAATACTTCTAGAATACTGAGAATAGAGCCTGATATTCCACAAAACTACAAAATAACTATTATTATTATTATCCCTCTATTTCTGAGAATGAAGATAAATGTCATATTTGTTAAAGGTCCTCTTTCCTCTGGCCTCTTTCAGAAGTTCACTCTAATTCTCTACATCTTACATCTTGACTTATTTCCATTAGGTCTATTCCCTTGCTACTTCAAAATTCCATTTTAAAAACGTATTTCCTTATCCGGCTACAGTACTGTGGGTCTCCTTTGCAGCACTGACAAACTTCTTTAAAAAGCCCTTACCTCCTTTTAAAATTACCTACCCACTTGTTTCTATCTAATCAATTTGGTCCAAGTGTTCTTTTTTATCACTAGTAGACTTCCATCTACCAAATATGAGGGTTTTTCTTTGTCACTCTTCTTCTCCACCTCTGCATTTAATAGCAACTGAATATTGACCAACAGCTTCCTCCTTCTTGAAACTCTCTTCGTTTGCCTTCCATGACTCGCTTCCTACCTCTCAGAGCGAGCCTTCTCTGCATCTCTCTTAGACGTGGTCCTTTCTCAAGTTGTCCTCAGTCTCCTTTTACCAGATCTATTCCTGAGCAATATCATCTACTCCCACGGTTCAGCTCTATATCTGACTCCCAGATCATATCCCTGGCCTGATACCTGAGAAAATCTACACATTAGTATTTCCAACTCAATCAGGGTCATTTGCACCTGCATTTCTTGCCGCACTTAAAAACTCAGCTTATTCAAGTTTAAACATTTTCCCTCCAAAGGGAATTTGATTTGATTTACTTACTCCTGTTGGTATCTCTTCTCAAACCATTCTCTCTGTGTGTTCCAGTCATGCTGGCTTTCTTTCCATTTAAAATGCCACCTTACAGCCTGTGTTACCTCTATTAGAAACTTCCTTTCTTTTCCCAGCCTAGTAAACTTCTTTAGCTTGAATGTCCCTTTCTCAGGGAAACCCTTCCATCCTTATTAATGCTTAGCATTTTTTTTTTTCGAGATGGGTTCTCTCTCTGTCACCCAGGTTTGAGTGCAGTGGCACAGTCATAGTTCACTGACTCACTGCAACCTCAAACTCCTGAGTTCAACCAGTCCTCCTGCTTTAGCCTCCCAAGTAGCTGGGACTACAGGTGCAGGCCACCACACCTGGCTAATTCTTTCTTAAATTTTTTTTTTTTTTGAGACGGAGTCTTGCTCTGTTGCCCAGGCTGGAGTGCAGTGGCACGATCTCAGCTCACTGCAAGCTCCACCTCCCAGGTTCATGCTATTCTCCTGCCTCAGCCTCCTGAGTAGCTGGGACTACAGGCACCCGCCGCCACACCCAGCTAATTTTTTGTATTATAGTATTGTAGTAGAGACGAGGTTTCACTGTGTTAGTCAGGATGGTCTCGATCTCCCGACCTCGTGATATGCCCGCCTCGGCCTCCCAAAGTGCTGGAATTACAGGTATGAGCCACCGCACCTCGCCTCTTAAAGTTTTTTTGTAGAGACAGGGTCTTGCTTTGTTGCCCAGGCTGGTCTCCGACTCCTGGCTTCAAGTGATCCTCTCACCTTGGCCTCCCAAAGTGCTGGGATTACAGGCATGAGCCACTGAACTTGGCCGGGACTAGTCTGTTTTGATCTCAGTTGTACCTCCAGTACCTGGCTTATGGTTGAGCCTTCCATAACTATTCACTGATGAACAAAAGAATAAATGAATACAAAGGCATCAAACAGTATAGCATATTTGAGGAACTATAAATAGTTTTATGACTGAAGCATAAAGGGAACTGGGTGAGGGGGTGGGAAAGGGGAAGCAGCAAAAGATGACACTGAAGTGGTATGCAGGGGTCAGTTCACCGCAGGCCCTGTGAGCGTTGTTGGGAAGCTTGATCTTTATTTTGTATGTGGGATTGGGTTTTCTAGGGGTTGCAATCAGGAAAGTAAGACAATCAGTTGTATGTTTTGGAAGATCACACTGACAGCGCTGCAGAAAAAACAGATTAGAGAGGATGCATACTTCTCTAGATGAAGGGGAATGAAGACGTGGACTATGTGTTTGGGTTGTTTGTACTGAACATCTGCTGCTTTTGCCTGCCCGTCATCAACTCCCATTTCTTCTGACAACAGTGCTCCCATTTTCCTTTTATAAAAAGTATCTATTCCCCACTGGATGCTGTTCTGTTGAGACTGTCAATAAAGATGCCCCACCCTCCCACCAAGGGGCAGGAGTATGATCTGAACTAAGCTGATCAAATGTTCTCTCTCTGGAATCAGAGACACAAACTGAGTGACACAAAGACTGAAAAATGACTGGGGCTCATTCATCCCAACTGCGGCCTCTGAAGAGACTGTTCCTACTCCCTGGATCCCCAGAGTTATCCAATTTCCTACCCTTTCTTGGTTGCCCAGCTTTTTAAGACAGTCTGTGTGCTACCCATATCTTTCTAATAATTCTTTTTTTTCTTTTTTGCTTAAGTTAGCCAAAGTTGGTTACTGTTGCTTGCAACCAAAGTACCCTAATTGATACCGCACTGTATCCCAATATATAAACTGAATATTGCCTGAATATAAACATCATCTAAGATGCTTGTTAAAAATACATATTTCTGGATCCTACCCTAGCCAAAATCACTGAATCAATAACCCCAGGGGAAGAGCCTAGGAATCTTTATCACTAATACATTTTTTCTGGTAGGTTTTAATAACCAGGCAAACTTGGCAAACACTGAACTAGGGCAAAGACAGCAGGGAAAGAAAAACAAAGAAACTGACAGACATAGTGATAAGTTGGATGTGGTGCATGAGGGAGAGGGACCTGACTTGAGTGACTATCAGGGTGATGATGCTCTAAAACCTAAGGAGAAGCATGTTTATAGGGGAACAATGAATTTGGTTTTGGGATATGTTGATATTTAGATAATGCAGGATATTTAAGGGAAAACAGGTAGCTAGTAAATGGTGCTGCCACTTACTAGATGTGTGACCTCGGATAAATTACTTAGCCTCTCTGTGTAATGGAGATCATCATCATCATCTTACTAATTATAATACCTATTCATAGGGTTTTATGACACTTAATATTAATGCACTTAGAACTGTGCCTGGCACATATAGGTACCACATAAGTGGCGGAGAAATGAATGAAAAAAGTTGGATATAAGGGTCTGCATTTTAAGACTTCTGAGTTATGATCCTAGAGGGAGTGACTGAAGTCACAGAAGTGAATGATCTAAGAATGTATGGACCTACAGTATATAAAAAACAGAAGGACCTCTACTTGGTGGGCTTTTTGTTTTATTTCAACCTATCAAAATTCTTCGACAACACTTCATCAATTCTATGATGACTTTTTTCACATTTTTAACATCTCTGGAAAAGGAATGCCTCTTGCCATCAATGACATGTCATTGTTTAATTATCAGAGTTCTTTCTTTTTTAGTGGTGCATAAAATAATGGTGTGTCTTTCAGTTGACAGCATCTTAGATTTGATGATACGAGAAGTATGATCTCTCTTCTTTGAACCTCAAAGACATCCCATATCAACCTCTTCTATAACATTTATTTTAGCCTGCTGAATATTAGAGTTGTCCATTAGCTACTAGACTGCAAGAACCCCAAGGGTCAAGACATCTCTGACTCTTCCTTTTGTTTCTCAAAGGACACACTAAGTGGTTTTGCCTGCAAAAGACCCTTAATAAAAATTGCTTGGATTAAATTGAATTCTAAAGCAGGATATAAATTATTTTTAGAATTTCTGATATTTTGCAATTAGCCTCATTGCAGTTCCCATCTTTCAATTTGACATGTGTAAGTACACACTCGTTTTCAGATTACTAACATTATACCTAATTCAAAGCATCTACAATGTGAATTCCCCAGGTGGCTGGTTACATGAACTATTTCAAGAAACATATTCCCAGCATTCCTGGGAATATTAAAAAGATAAGATCAGAAATCTTACTACAAAGTTATATTGAGAATAGAGAACACTGTTCATACACATATTAATAACTGTGTAATTACTACAGATGTTGATACTTTATGTGTTAGTTTGCGCTGTCTGTTCTTTCTGTTAATGAAGCTTTATTCCTTTTCCTTGTTTACATGTGAGACTTTGGGTGGCCATTACCTGTGTGTTCAGTCTCACCAAATCCCTAGGGGTCAACTACATGCTCAGACATGCATCATTATTGAAGTAAAGAGCTCACCTCCTCCCCAAGCCTACTTTTTGCACAGAACACACCTCAAGCCTTGGCAATGGCCAGGTCAATTCTCTCGGTCTGTTCCAGCAGAATTTTCTACCATCCTTCTCTCCACCACTTCTGACTCTGCCATCCCACTGCTCAAGCGCTAATATCACCTCTCACCTTCTGGATCCTAGATCACATTAGCCTCTCTTCCAAGGCCACAGGTTAATAAAGCCTCTCCAACGTCACAATAAGAAAGACGAATTTAATTGCTGTCACTGATGATTGCTATTTTGTTTCTCTCTTTTCTCTCTATGGCTCTTCCTGTGCTGTTTAGGGGGCTGTTTTGTTCTCAGTGGTATTTCTCACCTTCAGGTGGACAGCCCCATGTGTCTGTGTCCAGTCAGTCCTTTGGTCCCTGTTTGTTTTTACAGTACAATCTTGTATTGCGATCTTGTTCACTGAATACTCTCTCCTCCATAGAGCTCACCAAGGATCCAAGGGTACTTTGAGTACTCTTAGCATTAAGTAAATGGGTTCCAGGCATGTCATGTCGCTATAATAATATGTAATGCCTCAGTCCCATCAACTACCTTTTCCCATAATCCTGAGAGAAATTTGCAGTGCATCCCACGCCCACCAAGGCTCAGACTCATCCTGTCCTCCAAGCCTTACCTCTCCCAGCATCCTGCACACTGTCTCCTCTCCACAGGCTTCCAGCCAGATCAGACTATACGACAATATCCAAACTCCCCGTGGACTCAGGCACCTCTCAATCTTTGTTCCTATTATTTGCCTAAGCCTGGAATTCTCTTTCCTCCTTTTTGGCCACTGAAATCCTATTCATTTACTCAAATATGACTAAAGTAGGACTTCCTTCATGAAGTCTCTCAGTCTCTACCTGAAAATAACTGTCTCTTTTTCTATTCTCCCACAACAGCTTTCTTGTATTGCTGTGTCTGTACTTCATTGTGTCTTGAATGATTATTTGTACTTAGCTAATTCCCCATAAAATTCTAAGTTCTTTGTGGTCGGAGACTCCATCTTGTCTCAGTATTCCTTACATCAGCCCCAAAATGCCTTATGACGTTTACTAAATGGTTGACTACACAAAGGTAGAGAGATTGTTTACAATGACACAAGTATTGTAAAAGTAAGTAATATTCCAGAAGAGTAAGATGAACACCTAGAAACCCTTGCAATTTTGAATTCGCTAAAATTAACAGGAAAGTCAGTTGCCGAAGAAAGCACACTAGTCTGGAAATTAAGGGATTTGCGTGTTAGTCTTGGTTCTACTTTGGGTAGGTCATGTTTCCTCTCTGGCTTGGTCTCCTCATAGCTAAGACAAAGGGGTTGCTCTAGATCACTATTTCCCAAACCTTAATTTTTGCAGTATCTGTACAATACCTGTGCTTTATTTGCTTAATAGTTTAAATCACCCAAGGCCTAACATTACTACCAACTTTAGCCTTATCCTAAATAAGAGTATCTGTGAAATTGTGGTTTCATTGTAGCAGCTATGATTTGTTAACATAAATTAAATATAACTGTTAAGTAAAAATAAAAATCTGTGTACCATTAAAATAACTTCCTACGTCACTAATGGCACATAGTCCATGCTTTAGGAGGTGCTGGTTTAGACAAGTTCCCTTCAGCTCTAAGGGCTTTAAAATCTTCTCTGGGGAAGTTATGCCCCCTCTTGAGCCATTTAACAAAATGCATTAAATGAATCTTGAATGGGAATGATTCAGCATTAGCCTCAGGGAATAGAATGTAACTTAATAAGCCTTCCAGCACCTCTAATGACTGGGATTCCACTCTTTTTATGCCTCCCCTCTGAGCGAGGTGCTGTTTGCACATTCTGCCTTTTCTGCAGCCTCCGCTTTCCTGCAGAGCCCTGTATGTGTCTGCCTGCCCAGATCTCCCCTCTGAGGGCTGTTTATGTTTGCACACTCAGCTTGTCCTGTGGACTTGTCTAACTAAGCTCCCCTTTGAGGGCTGTATATTTTGGCACAGTCTGGCTCTCCACGGGATTCGTTTGTCCATTAACACCTCTTGTCTTGCAGTTATAGTAAAGTCTTTGCTGCCCTTGCCTCAAGCAAATAAGCCCACACGATTCTATACTTAACTATTCTTCTGTGTATTTCCATTTATTTTCTATACTTTATACAATGAACATGTATAAAGTTTATAATAAGAAAAGCTATAAATTCTGGTTTTTAAAACTGTGAAGAGGACATTTGGTTGCAGATGATGGAATAAAGGCATTGTAACTTAATTCTCCTCTTTCGAAACCAATTTGACAACAACGAAAATAACGTAAAGCAGCCTTAAGAAGAAGGCCATTATCAATGAAGCAAGTAAACAGCCATAATACCAAGCACCATAATTACAAAGCATACTTACCATATATTGAGCTTGCTTGCTTGAGGTAGAATAAAGAGTCCTGAAAACTGTCACAGCCTTGAAAGTGTACTAAGAACTCTAAAAGTATAGGTGGAAGTGGAGAGTGTCTCTATAAAGACTTAGCTCCTCACCACAGAAAAGACTGAGTTGAAGAAGAACCCATATTAAACTCTGACTTTTATTATTATTATTATTAATTCACTTTTATTATTTGCCACATGTGGTTCTAGCCAAAAACGACTGATAGTGATAAAGAAAGGGGTGAGCTTACCAGATAGCGACACAGAGTCTAGATCTAAGGGAAATTGCTGTGAGCTACACTGACCTCTGGAATGTGGAGAATAGAAGAGGGAATGTACCCCCAGAGCACAGGACATGCAAACTTGGTGGAAGGAAGTATGAACAACAGATCCTAGTAGAGATAGTACGCTGCCCCCATTCACATACTTCTGTGAATAGATGGCTCGATTCAAAGATGAGTAATAATTAGAATAGGAGAAAGAAAACTGTTTATCTGCTGACACTATTATTGTGTATGTAGAAAATTCAAAAGAATTTACAAACTATTAGAATTACTAAGTGAATTTTGCAACGTCACTGGATATAAGGTCAACATACAAATGTACATTTGATCACTATCTACTACCAACAACTACAAAGAAAATAAAACTTTAAGAAAGATATAACTTCAAAAACATCAAACACCTAGAAATATATCTAATGAAGGTAGGTAAGACCTCTGCCTTGAAAACTATAAAACCTTATGGAGAGGAATGAAGAAATCAAAATAAATGAAGGGATTTACCGTATTATGGAATGAAAGACTCAATGTTGTAAAGATGATAATTAATCCTAAATTAAACTACAGATTCAATGCAACCTCTGTCAGAATTTCAGCAGGTTCTTGTGCAGACTAATGAGCTGAGTCTAAAATTTATACAGCAATGCCAAAAGCCAAAAATATCAAAGGTGACCTTGAAGAAGAAAATCAAAGTTGGAAGAGACTTATACCACCAGATATGAAGACTTATTATAAAGCTACAGTAATTGGCCAGGCATGGTGGCTCACACCTGTAATCCCAGCACTTTGGGAGGCTGAGGGGGGCCGGATCACAAGGTCAGGAGATTGAGACCATCCTTGCTAACACGATGAAACTCTGTCTCTACTAAAAATACAAAAAAAATTAGCCGGGCATGGTGGTGGGTGCCTGTAGTTCCAGCTACTCGGGAGGCTGAGGCAGGAGAATGGCGTGAACCTGGGAGGTGGAGCTTGCAGTAAGCCGAGATCGCACCACTGCACTCCAGTCTGGGCAACAGAGCAAGACTCCATCTCCAAAGGAAAAAAAAAATTAAGCTATAGTAATTAAGATACCGAGGTTTTGGTGCAAGAATAGACAAGCCGACCAATGAAACATAATACAAGGTCCAGAAACAGACCTTTACCTATATATGATCATCTGATAGATGCCAAAGGCACCAATGCAGTATACTGAGGAAAGGATGATCTTTTTCAATAAATGCTGTTGAGTCAATTGAATATTTGTATGGAAAAATGTTTATTGACTCCTACCTTATATCATACAATAAAACAATTCCAGATGGACTACAGATCTAAATATGAAAGGTAAAACAAAGAAGCTTTTAGAAACATAGGAAAACATCTTTGTGACAGTGGAGTATGCAAATATCTACTAAACAAGACACAAAGAATCTTGATCATAAAGAAAAAAATTGATAAACTGGACAATGTTAAAGTTAAGAATGTGTGTTTATCAAAAGACACCATTGAGGCCTGGCACAGTGGCTCATGCCTGCAATCCCAGCACTTTGGGAGGCCGAGGTGGGCGAATCATGAGGTCAAGAGATCGAGACCAGCCTGGCCAACATGGTGAAACCCTGTCTCTACTAAAAATATAAAAATTAGGTGGGCATGGTGGCACATGCTTGTAGTCCCAGCTATTTGGGAGGCTGAGGCAGGAAAATCACTTGAACCCAGGAGGCGGAGGGTGCAGTGAGCCGAGATCATGCCACTACATCTATCAAAGGATTCATATCCAGAATATATAAAGAAAAGGATAGACAGTTTGATAGAAAAATGAATAAAACCCTGAACAGACATCTCATAAAAGTAACTATCCAAATGGCCAATAAATATAGGAAAAGGTGCTGAATATCATTATTAATCACGGCAATATCAACAAAATCAACACCACTACATGTATCTGAGAATGGCTAAAATGAAAAAAAAAATCAAGTGTTGACAAGGTTGTGGAGAAACCAAAATTTTCATACACTGCTGGTAGGAATATAAGTTTGTACACTTTGGCAGTATCTATTAAAGCCAAATGTAAACATATTCTATGATCCTGCTATTCCATCCCTAGGTATACATCCAATAGAAATGTACATATATGTTTACTAAAAGATGTCCACTAGATGTTCCTAGCAGCACTGTGTGTAATGGTTAAAACACTGAAACTCTAAATGACTATAAACAATAAAATGGATTTATAAATTGTGGTATATTCAAGTGAGATACCATCCCACAATAAGAATGAGCAATCCACAACTATACCCAAAAATATGGATGCTTCCCACAAATATAATGTTGAGCGAAAAAATCCCGACACAAAAAATACTCTAGGATTCCATTTACAGAGTATAAAACTGGCAGAATTATTCCACATCATTTGCAGTCAGGATAGTGGTTACTATTCAGACAGCAATCACTAGAAGGGAGAACTTGGGGAGGGGAATTCTGGGTTGCTAGTAATATTCCGATACTTGATCAGGGAACTGGGTACATGGGTATCTTCGGTCTGTGAACATTCATTGAAAATTCACTTAGGATATGTGTACATTTCTATACGTGTGTCATGTTTCAACAAAAAGTTTTTGAAAACCCTACTTGTTTCCAATATTTCAAGAAAGGGAGATTTCACCAAAAAATACATATTTCTGGCTTCTGAAAACATCTGAAGATCTGTTCATGGTGGCTTACTTCTAAGAATCCTCTGGAGCTGAGCAGAGGCTGTACCCTTGAGATAGGGTATACACCATTCGCTACCCACTTTGCTCATTCATGTTCCCTGTCTAGCCTTTCTAGGCATCTGAGTTTGTGTCCCTGGGAATCAAAGCCTCTCTGTCTGTTGGTTCTTGTTTTTCTTTTGGAGACAGAGTCTCAGTCTGTTGACCAGGCTGGAGTGCAGTGGCGCAATCTTGCCGCACTGCAATCTCTGCCTCTCAGGTTCAGGCTATCTCCTGCCTCAGCCTCCTGAGCAGCTGGGATTACAGGTGGCTGCCACTACACTTGGCTAATCTTTGTATTTTTAGTAGAGATGGGGTTTCACCATGTTAGCCAGGCTGGTCTCGAATTCCTGACCTTAAGTGATCCACCCATCTCGGCCTCCCAAAGTGCTGGGATTACAAGCATAAGCCACTGCACTCGGCCTTGTCTATTGGTTCTTTAACTCAGTTCTGAGTCCCCACGATAGAGCTCACTCTTTGCCCTGTGTACTCTTTCCTTCTGTCCTCTATTCTCCCCCTGCCCCAACTCTCCACTCCCACTGTTGTTGTACCTCAGCACACTCTCCAGTCATCTCACCCTGACGGCTTCTCTCCTGACCTGTGCTAGCATTCATCTGATTATGTCTATCCTCACATCCTTCAAGTCCTTCTCACTCTCCCCTTATCTGCCTCCTGATTTCATTAATCCACCCGCTCACTCACTGACTGACAAACATTTATTGACTACTTGTTATGTGCTAGACTGTTCAAGAGCAGGTGAATGAAGGGATAGTCTTTGTCCCGAGGTCCCTACCCTCTGATGAGAAGTAAAGACAGTCTGGGAGAGTCACCATACGGATAAAGCATTATAAGAACGCGGGAAGTCTGAGATTCATTCTCTCTGGGAGGAGAATGTGGGGGTTCTGGAGAGTCCTTGTGGAAGAGATGGTTTGTGAACTGTACTTTTTAGAACTGGTGGCTATTTAGATTTGCAGAGAGTACAGGAGACTGTTTCAGACGAAGGCTGGGTTCTGGGTTTGTATGGGAAAGGGTATGTATTTCACTGTGGCTGTATGTCCTAAAAGGGAGCAGTGGGAAGTTAGGGTGGAAAATAAGCTGGAGTCAGACCATGGAGAGTCATGGAGGCCTCACTACAGACTTTATTGTATAGGTAGTGAAGACTATTAAAAAGTTTTTAAAAATAGAGTGCAGAGCCAGGAGCATACAGAGTCTTTCATCCATGTTCATCTCTCCTATTCTCTCTGAGTCACTTAATTTCCCCCTTAAGCTCAACATATCATTACTGCCAATCTAATCTCCAAATACCCTTGGAAGTCTTGTCCTCCAATCAGCACAGCAGATCCTAGATACTGTGAATGATAGGCACCACCCACTGCTTTCTCCTATTCGTTTGCTGATAAGCCAGGGGTCTCCTGAAAGTGTGACTGGATGAGCTGGCTTCTCCCCACCAGATTTCATTGTGACAAACAGGCAGGTGGAGGAAGGGGCAAAGCCACACAATACATGTCTCTGCCCTGAGATGCACCTCACAGGTGGTCCCGTGGCCTGCCACTCCCTTGGGGATCTCCTGGTGAACCCTAAGCAGCCTGAGACCAAAGCCCAGTCCTGGCCCCATGTAGGCCCCACCTTCCTCTTTGCCACTCAGGCCTTTTTTTCTTCACTGAGTGTATTTTCTTGGTCCACCTCAGCAGGACATTGCCTCCTTTAGATCAGTCCCATTACAACTCCTTCACAGTTCAACAGCCATTTCCAATGTGCCAAGTACAGTCATGCACTGCATAAAGATGTTTCAGTCAATGATGGACTACATATACAATGGTGGACCCACAAGACTATAATAGAGCTGAAAAATTGCTATCGCCTAGTGACATCATAGCCATTGTAATGTAGTGTGACACATTACTCATGTGTTTGTGGCAACCACGGTAAAAAACAAACCTACTGCACAGCCAGTTGTATAAAAGTATAGCACATATAATTATTATGTATAGTGCATGATATTTGATATGATAATAAATGACTTTGTGACTGGTTTATGTATTTATGATACTATCGTTTTCATCATTATTTTAGAATTTACTCCTTTTACTTATTAAAATTTAACAGCCTCAGGCAGATCCTCCAGGAGGTATTCCAGAAGAAAGCATTGGTATAGGAAGTGAGAGCTCCAGGCCATGGAACAAGACTTTCCAGGGGGACAAGATGTGGAGGTGCAAGAAAGTGATACTGTTTTTTTTTGTTTTTTTGTTTTTTTTTGACACAGAGTCTTGCTCTGTCACCCACGCTGGAGTGCAGTGGCATGATCTCGGCTCACTGCAACATCTGCCTCCAGGGTTCAAGCAATCCTCCTGCCTCAGTCTCCCGAGTAGGAAACTGATGATCTTGTCCGCTTGTAGGCCCAGGCCAATGTGTGTGTTTCTGTCTTCGTTTTTAACAATAAACTTCAAAAGGTAAAAAAATTAAAAAGTAAAAAACAGAGCAATCTTAAAGAATAAGGATATAAAGAAAATTTTGTATAGTTGTTAGGCTAAATGTTATTATACAAGCATCAGCAAGTTTTAAAAAATTAAAAAGTTTATAAAGTAAAACAGTTACAGTAAGCTAAGGCTAATTTATTATTAAAGAAAGAATAACTTTGGCCAGGTGCAGTGGCTCATGCCTATAATCTCAGCACTTTGGGAGGCCAAGGCAGGCAGATCACCCGAGGTCAGGAGTTCGAGACCAGCCTGGCCAACATGGTGAAACCCCGTCTCTACTAAAAATAAAAAAATTAGCCGGGTGTGGTGGCGGGTGCCTGCAATTCCAGCTACTTAGGAGGTTGAGGCACGACAATCACTTGAACCCAGGAGGCGGAGGTTGCAGTGAGCTGAGATCGTGCCACTGCACTCTAGCCTGGGCGATAGAACTAAACTCAGTCTCAAAAACAAAACAAAACAAAACAAAACCCAACAACAAAGAAAAACTTTTAAATAACTTTAGTGTAGTGTAAGTATACAGTGTTTATAAATTTGGTAGTGTATAGTAATGTCCTAGTCCATCTCATTCAGTCAACACTCACTCACTGACTCATCCAGAGCAGTTGCCAGTCCTGCAAGCTCCATTCATGGTAACTGCTCTACACAGGTGTACCATTTTTTAATCTTTTATACCATATTTTTCCTGTACCTTTTCTATGTTTTGATATCTGGATACACAAATACTTACCATTACATGACAGTTGCCTACAGTATTTAATATGGTCACATGCTGTACAGGTTTGTAGCCTAGGAGCAATAGGCTATATTACATAGCCTAGACATGTGGTAGGCTATCCCATATAGGTTTGCATAAATACACACTATGATATTCACACAAACAATGCAATTGCTAACAATGCATTTCTTAGAATATATCCTTAACGTTAAATGATACATGACTCTACTCAATCCTGTTGGATCCTCACAGACAGCCTCTGAGAGCATGGAAAGGCAGAGATCAGGTCTTCTGACTTAAAATCTGCTGGTTGGCCGGGTGCGGTGGCTCATGCCTGTAATCCCAGCACTTTGGGAGGCTGAGGCAGGCAGATCACGAGGTCAGGAGATCGAGACCATCCTGGCTAACAAGGTGAAACCCCGTCTGTACTAAAAATACAAAAATTAGCTGGGCTTGGTGGTGGGCGCCTGTAGTCCCAGCTACTTGGTAGGCTGAGGCAGGAGAATGGCGTGAACCTGGGAGACGGAGCTTGCAGTGAGCCGAGATTGCGCCACTGCACTCCAGCCTGGCAAACAGAGCAAGACGCTGTCTCAAAAAAAAAAAAAAAAAAAATCTGCTGGTCTACTCTTTTTATACAATAGATATTAAAAAATATTTGTAGGATAAACAAATGATTCTATGTACAAATTTCTCTTGAGGATTAGTTACTTTTTTTATTCTTTTTTTATTTGGATGGGTTGATTTTTTATTTGGATGATTTTACAAGAGGTTTGATATAGCAAATCTGATGTTAGGATAATCTTCCTTGAGCCAGGTATCACACAAGTGGTTCCTGGGGCTCTGGCTTAAAAAACAAACAAACAAACCCAAAAAATATTTTCAAAGATACATGTGTTCCTCAAAAGATTACACACAGAGTTACCATATGACCTAGCCATTTCACTCTTAGATATATACCCAAGATGAATGAAAACATGTATACACACAAAAACTTGTACACAAATAATCATAATAGCTAAAAAGTGGACATAATTCAAATGTCCATCAACTGATGGGTGGATAAATAAAACATGGTATATCCATGTAGTGGAACATTATTCTATAATAAAAAAATGAAGTATAAGCACACATTGCAACATGGATGAACCTTGAAGACATTATGCTAAGTCAAAGAACCTAGTTACAAAAGACCATATCTTGTATGATTTAATACATAAGAAATGTCCAGAATAGGTAATTCTACAGAGACAGAAATTGTATTAGTGATTACTTAGGGCTGGGAGGGTTGGGGGCGTACCGGTAGTGAGTGCTCATGAGGTTTCTTCTTGGGTAATGAAAATGTACAAAAAGTGATTATTGTACAATTCTGTAACTATGCTAAACACCATTGCATCGTATCCTTTAAATGGTTAAATTGTAGCTCACGTAAGTTATATGTCAAATAAAGCCATTATAAAAAAGATGCATGTTCCTTAAGCAACACTTAGAAAATAAAGAAATATACAGAGAAGAAACAACTTACCCATTATTTTACTACTCAGAGATAACCACACTTGACATTTTTGCGATACTTTCTTCTTATTTTTTTTCTGTATATCCACATGCACATGTGTGTGTGGCTGCACAAACATACATAACTAGGGTCATTTTCAATATTCAAGATCGTAGTCTGCTTGTTTGGCTTAGTATGAATCATAGCACTTTCAACAAATGCTATAAGCAGGGGTCCTGGGGTCAGACAGGATTCCTGGGTAGGAACCTTGCCTCTGCCCCTGGCATACTATGAGGCCTGGAGAAACTCTTTAACCTTTCTAACCTCCAGTTTCTGTAACTGTAAAATGGAAATGATGTCACCTACTTTCCATGCCTGTCAAGAAGATGAAACACAAAGTTCAATAAGTGCTATTTTCCTTTGTTCCTCCCAGCCCTCCTCCCTTTACTGAGAGCTGGTTTGTTTCCCTCAGTTGCAAGGCAGACTGCTGTCACCAGTAGCCAGCCACAATGTACTAAAACCTAGCTAGTGCTGTTGTCCCCTCTCCCTGCCTTTGTTTGAATCAAAGTGTTAACCTCTTTCCCAGGAGTACAAAGCACAGAGGTTGAGAGAGTAGGCTCTAGATCCAAACCTTCTGGGCCAAATTCTGTCTTTGCCATTAACTTGAGCAAGTTCCTTTACTCTCTGTCTCTCATTTTCTTCATCTTTAAATATGTGTAATAGTAGTACTAAATTTATAGGTATTTTTTTTGAGGATGAAGTGTGGTAGTATTTGCAGAGAACATGGTACATTGTTAACTATTGTTGCAATTTCTTTATGTAGTATTCTATGTTCTTCTTTCAAATTTTTAGTTGTCCAGTAATTTGTTAAGTTCCAAACTTACAGTATTTCTTTTCTACAATCTGAAGCAGAATTTTGTGGCTCCAAACTCATAATGGTTACTCATCCACATCCATTAGTTCACAGCACAAAGCAATTTTTGTTTGGCAAATTGAGTAGTTAAAAATCTTGTTTCCATTAATTTTACTACCTACGTACCTCCTGGAGGCAGGGCAAGGCAGTTTAGTTAAACTAAACCAAACAAAGCATTTTAGGGGGCTTATGAATGAGTATTTACTTGCAGTTGTTCTAAATCATCTCAGCCAGATGGCCATGTTTTAAATATTTCCAAGGAAGAAAATTTTGCAAGCTTTCTCAATAACCTGTCTTAATGTTTCCAACCATCATTGAAAGTTCTTCTGAAAATCTAATTCTGGGGTGACTCTACAATTTATCATCCAAACCAGGATGGGACAAAATCCAAACTGGGACAATTTGGGACAAACTAGGACACACAGACATCGTCCTGTATGGTCATTTGTCCTGTTCCGAGTGTTGTCCACATTATATTACTTGGTACTTAGCAGAAAAGAACAACTGGTTCCCATGGTCTACATAACAACCTTATATTCTTAAGCTTTTACTTTTTTGTCAATTTGTGGAATGAGGGAAAAAGAAACAGAAACCCAAGCAGACAGACAAAACTTGAAGACTATTTTTTTTTTTTATTTTACTTTAAGTTCCAGGATACATGCGCAGAACATGCAGGTTTGCTACATAGGTATACATGTGCCATGGTGGTTTGCTGTACCTATCAACCCGTCATCTAGGTTTTAAGCCCCGCATGCATTAGCTATTTGTCCTAATGCTCTCCCTCCCCTTGTCCCCCACCCCCTGACAGGGCCTGGAGTGTGTTTGTTCCCCACCTTGTGTCCATGTGTTCTCATTGTCTGACTCCCACTTATGAATGAGAACACGCGGTGTTTGGTTTTCTGCTCCTGTGTTAGTTTGCTGAGGATGATGGCTTCCAGCTTCATCCATGTCCTTGCAAAGGACATGATCTCATTCTTTTTTATGGCTGCACAATATTCCAAGGTGCATATGTACCACATTTTCTTTATCCAGTCTATCATTGGTGGGCATTTGGGTTGGTGCCATGTCTTTGTTATTGTAACTAACGCTGCAGTAAACATACGTGTGCATGCATCTTTATAGTAGAATGATTTATAGTCCTTTGGGTATACACCCAGTAATGGGATTGCTGGGTCAAATGGTTTCTGGTTCTAGAAAAACTTGGAAGAATTTATTCCTTGTCCTTGATGACGATACTTACAGAACACTTAATAGGTATACTAGGTGAGTGTCTTAAAGTATTGTTTTATGAAATCTTCATAAAAACCTATATCATCATCATCATCATCATTATTGTTGTTTCGCAGATGAAGAAATGGGTCACCAAGAGGTAGAGGGAGAGAGAGAGCATATCAACCAAGGCTCTACAGCCAGGATCTTCCCAAAGAAGTCCAGAGGCTGCGTTCTTAGCCAACACGCTCCCCTCCAGGCCGCCTTCAAGATCCTGGCAAGACAAGACCTTTTGCTGCAGTGCCCAGCCCCGACTGGCTATCCTTACAATACTGCGTTACAATAAAAATACTTCAGAACACTTCAAATGTGTGAAATATACATCCTCTTCTTGAATTCTCACAACCCTGTGAGGTGGTTAGTGAAGGTTATCATTCTTCTTATTTAATACATGAAGGAAATTTAGGCTCAGGAAGGAAACGTAAGCTATATATAGAAAAAGTGGCATAGCTAGGATGATGACCTAGAACTTGGCTCTGACTGCTCTTTTCACAAACTGCTAATGACTTAACATGTGATCTTCTTCGTGGGTATTTCCATTTTAACGGAGTTGTTTTGGAAAGGCAAAGCCTACCACAAGGGATGATCTTTGAACAGGGGGATTTTGGCCACCATTGCACATGCAAGGGAGGCATTTGGGGACGGAGAACCTTTCTAGTGGCCTCCAAGCTACACCTCTTATGTAAGTTCCTTACCTGTTCTCTAGAAGGCCACACTAAAGACCTAGGGACACAGAAGCAACCACGGCTTTTTAAAAGTCAAATTTGTTTTTATAGCAGGTAGATTTTCTGCCCATTTTCTCCAAGACTTTGTGCTAAGGCAGTACAACATCAGGCCATCAGTAATCTGCCCATGTGCCCAGGGAAGGTGTGAGACAGCATGAGCTGGAGAGCTGGGGAAAACTTGCCCCTGAACGCAATGTGCTTATGTTTGAGAACTAGGTTCATTTCTCCGCTTCCTAAGGTGGGACACAGAAGGGTTTGAGTTAGAGGCTCTCCTATGGAAGGGGAGGTGACTTAGTTCCTGTTGCTCCAGATGGAAGAGTAATAATGAAAAGAAAAATGGGTGAGAATTATAGAAGGTCAAATTCTTCTCAATAAAAGATATTTTTCCCCTCATTACCATAATCTTTTACTAGACTTAGCTGCCCAAGGAAGTAGTGAGTTCTACATGGCTAACTATATTCAAACACTCGTAGATGACTTGCTTCTCAGGAAGGAGATAAGGTAGTCTGCAGTGCACGGATATGTCTTTGGGAGCTTGTGAAATGCAGATTCCTAAGTCGTATCCCAGAAATTATGATTCCCAGGAAGCTGCATTTTTTATAAGCTTCCCCACCGACTCTGACACAGGTAGCCCAAGCAACACAGTGGTAAAGGGATTCCTATTGGAGCGTGAGACAGGATGAGGTGTAAGGCAGGGGTGAAGGAAGAGAGAGAAGGGCTCACACACATCCCTTCTGAGCTGAACCAGATGGTTGGGTGAACTTTACTCTTTTAGTCCCTCTAATATTAATCTTCTTTTTGGATGTTTATTCCTTGGTTTCCTGACAGAGAATGCTTGAGTGACATATGAGGTGAGAGATTTGGGGTGTAATAATACCATGTCATGGAAACACTCATAAAGTCATGACACCATGGCATATGAATTCTATGTGGGGTTTGCACAGGTATTAAATGTTCTGTGGTTGGCTTTTGGAAGCCTGCTCTATCCTGACACCAGGATTTCTAAGCTGGCCTGGAGGGAAGCAGGCCTGCAGCTTCCTGGTGTTTGGAGCAGATGGGAAAAGAGTCTGAAACATTCCTTGTCATCACCTCCAGCTGACAGACCACAGGCAAAGGAGGCAACAGGGAAAAGTCAGACCAGCTGATATGGGAGAAAAGAGGAATCAATGGTGATGCCTTGTGAATGTTTTCCTTCGTGTTTCTCTACAAATGGATGGTGTGTGTGTGTGTGTGTGTATACATGTAAGTGTACCAAATTGTGTAGCACTTGTCTCTGACTGGAGACAGTAATAAATCAGGGGTTACAAAACCACCACTAGCTACCTCCTGCAGGCCCTGTCAAAGAAACAGGCCTTTGCGAACACAGCTGAGCCGGCAGGATCCCCAGTACTGTGGCCCCACCTCATGGGATAAAAATCACACATCTGGGATCAAGTGTGCCAGATGTGCAAAGGGCTAACATGGAAAAGACACTGCTGGGAAGACCACATAGCTCTCAAAAACATTAGTGCAGGGTTCAATGGGTTTTGTAACGTTAGTCACCATAATGCTTTTATCAGACTTAGGTAGCAGACTTTTTACTGTGCCCTGATTCTTTGCCTCAGCATGTCAAGAAGGATGCAGAAGAACTAAAGTCTTTAGAACAAATCCTGTTGACCCTGCTGAGGCAGTGACAGTAAAGATCCAGAAGCAAAATGGGTCCTGAGTGAAGTCCTTAGTTTAAAATCAATTTAAGTGTATGATCCCGAGCAAGTTACTTTAACTTCTATATAACTTGCAATTGTTAATCTATAAAAATGGGAAATAGCCATGTCTACTTCATAGGTCTGTTGTGGGGATTCAGTGAGATGGCACCGAGAAAACCCCTAGGTCAGGGACTGGCACATTTCAAGAGCCATGGCTGAAGGTGGGGATGAATACTGCTCCAGGAGGGATGGGTAGACAAAGGAAGATAACTTCCTGTCGGCCAAGCCCCAGAAGTCTGTGGGCATAGAGCAGTCTCAGGATTGTCTTTTAAGATTCTCAGGTTACTGGGGCTTCTGGGAGAAGTGCGGCCTTGTTATCTTCCTTGAAACCCTGGTTGACTTCTCTTTCTCTTTAGGCCCAACAACTCCTTTCTCTGCCTTGAGGTTCTCTTACACATCTTTCCTTTCTAGGCTTCAGGTTCTTTCCCCTCAACCCCTCCCTGGCAGCCTAGCCACACCAGGATGTTTTTCCTTAGAGCAGCAGTGACATGGGACTTGAAGATTAATGAGTCACTCAAGGTTTCCACCCAGCTAAGGAAGACAGAGAATTCCTAATTCCTGGCAATCTACACATTGTTTTTGTGAGTTTTAAATTAAAAATAGGTAAGACTACTGCTAACGGGTTTGGGGTTTCTTTTTGGTGTGATGAAATGTCCTAAAATTAGATAGTGGAGATAGTTGTATAACTCTGTGAATATACTAAAAACCATTGAATCATACACTTTAAAAGTGTAAATTTTATGGTTTGTGTTATATCTCAATAAAGTTGTTATTTTAAAAAGTCTGATTTTTTTTTTTTTTTCTTTTTTTGAGATGGAGATTTTTACTTGTCACCCAGGCTGGAGTGCAATGGTTTGATCTCGGCTCACTGCAATCTCCATCTCCTGGGTTCAAGCGATTCTCCTGCCTCAGCCTCCCGAGTAGCTGGGATTACAGGTGCCTGCCACCACGCCCAGCTAAATTTTTTGTATTTTGAGACAGAGTTTCACCATGTTGGTCAGGCTGGTCTTAAACTCCTGACCTCAGGTGATCCACCTGCCTCGGCCTCCCAAAGTGCTGGGATTACAGACGTGAGCCACTGCACCTGGCCAAAAGTCTGATTATTTAGTTAGTTTTACATTCTTCTGTCCTTCTCTACTTTTAATTAAAATGTAAAATAAATTTAATGATACATTTAAATTACAAATTTAAAACATAAATTTAACAAAAATATAGTTATACCATATAGCATTTTGAATCAAGATGATATACCACCTCTACCCCTCCAAATCCATATTCATTCTCATTCTCATTCTCTCTCCTCCTCAAGTACTACTGTACCTGTCAAAATTCAATTTATCCTTCTAGATTTATCCCATGAAGCCTTTCTTGGTCTCTATCAAGAAGTATCTTTCTAATCACTTTTCAAATATGTGCTAAGTTATTCCTATCTGTTTTGCACGGGACTAGGCTCAAGGATACACAGATGAGCACGGGTAAAGGAAGATATTAACAATACCACTCCTAGGATCTCCTCTACTCAGAAGTCTCTTTTTTACCTCTTCCAGGATAGCTCCCCAGTCTCCATTTCAGACCAGGACTGATGCCCAGGCAACCTCTTCCAGGATAGCTCCCCAGTCTCCATTTCAGACCAGGACTGATGCTCAGGCAACTCCCAAACAACTGCCACAAATTAAACTTCTTCATATCCGTTTTCATTTACTTTAGTCTCCTAATTAAGAACTCCAATGACTCCAATTACACACACAATCCAACTAAGTGTTAAGAGGTCTTCTCTGAGACAGCTGTTTTGTATCTCACTGGCATCTCTGTCCACCTCACAACATTCCCATTCTATTCTGGCCAGCTGGTTTGTGGGTCTCTGCAAGGGTTCCTCCTGGCAGGTGGAATCCTAGCCCCAAGCTGCTCCTTCCTTGCCCCTCGCCTCTTTCCAAGGCCAGCTCTGAACATTCCTTCTCCTTGAAGGCAGTCTTCCCCTAAAGAGGCTTGTTTCATTTACCTGCTGTCTCTGTGCTCAGCTTGCTGTCTGTTGTTTGCCCTTCCTGCTGCTATCTGCACGGCATGGCTCCTGTTGCTTTATGCCTTCATGGGACAGCACAATGCTCTGTACCCAGTAGGTACTCAAATGAATGCTGCCTTCTCTTCTTTAAGACAAACCCTCTGCCTGCTTCGGAACTTTCCCTCTGGACTAAGACGAAGTGTTTTTGTGGATTTTTTTTTGTCTTGTTTTTAAAATAAGAAGCTGATAATTAATTAATTAGCTCTGAATTGCCTATATGCTAGTCACTGAGGGGACTGTATTTTTTCCCTTTTTTTGACCCGGGCATTAGAATAAAAAAACAGCAGTTAGTAATGACTTGGTAGTTGGATACATTGCTTTGTCTGCTCAGATCCCATCTACCAATTCCTTTAGCTTTTTCACATAAAATAGACCCACCAGATGAGACCACAGAAGCAGCCATTTTCTACAAATGGGACCCTGGCTGTGGCCACAGGTAAAGGGTCTGGGGGTGGACAACTAACCTGGATAGGTCAACTGGAGTCCCATTATAACATGCACCTCATGTCTTCTGGCTCTAAGTTTGGGGTTTGAAATGATTTATCCTGTCCAATTAAAAAAATACGATTCTTTCTCAGACTGTTTTCAACCACGTAGTGTTAGTTATTGCATGTTTAAAGTTTGTAGTGCTGCACAGTGTAGAAACTCAAGTGTATAAATCTAATGACAGATGCTTGTTGTGGTCTCGCTGAGGGCAGTGGGACTGTACAACTTTCTTTTTAAAATATAATTCAAGCAAATAAAGGCGTTAAGTTGTACTAGTGCAATCGAAGATTTATTATCTAAACTTTGAACAGTCAGGAAATTCCAGAGTTGGATTCCAGGAGAAATATTTCTGGAAAAGAAAGTAGAAAGACCTAATGTATGTCAGTGCTTGGTCCATTTGCTGCCTGGTACAATAATCCTGTGGATTAAGCATGGGGACCTGCCAGGCATGTAGCTCATGCCTGTAATCTCAGCACTTTGGGAGGCCAAGGCAGGAGTATCGCTTGAGGTCAGGAGTTTAAGACCAGCCTGGGCAACACAGTGAGATTCTATCTTTACTACTACCACTAATAATAATAAAACAAAATTTAAAAAATCATGGAGGATCATATTGCACAGACTAACCCTGAACCTTGCAAAAGGAGACCAACATGTAATGAATGATTGTTGAATGGGCTTCAAAGGGGTAAAATAATTTTACATTTAGAAAAAGCATTTATCTTGATGTAATTGGCTAATAAAATTACATTTTCTGTGTTACAAAAGGAGAAACTGAGGAACAAAGAAGGAAGTAACTAACTTGAGTCTCCTAACATATCCATAGTAGACCTAGAACTGTATTCAATATTTACTTACTCCAGATACTGGACTCCAATTTCAAAATTACAACATTCATGGACTACTGATGTATTTCATGAGATTAAGAAATTGTGAGCAGAAATGAAGGCATTCAAAGATGCCTTCGAGACAAATTTCCATAAAAATCTCACACAAAATAACTGCTAGGCGAGGGAGAGTCTTTCAGCCCAGCCTGATTCATTTCAGGCATTGGCAGTTAAGCCAAGCTTATTTTCATAGCTGTGAGTCTCACTCAGATTTCTATCTATCTATTCTGGATCGTGAGTCCTTGGAGTTCTAATTCAGAGCAAGAGAATTCCCTTTCTTTTCTTTTCTTTTTCCTTTTTTTTTTGAGACAGAGTCTCGTTCTGTTGCCCAGGCTGGAGTGCAGTGGCATGATCTTGGCTCACTGCAACCTCCGCCTCCTGGGTTCAAGTGATTCTGCTGCCTCAGCCTCCCAAGTAGCTGGGATTACAGGTGCCCACCACCACGCCCAGCTACTTTTTGTATTTTTAGTAGAGATGAGGTTTCACTATGTTGGCCTGGCTGGTCTCGAACTCCTGACCTCAGGTGATCTGCCCACCTCAGCCTCCCAAAGTGCTGGGATTACAGGCATGAGCCACCATGCCCGGCCTTTTCTCTTCTTACCTGGTTTTATTTCTAATTTCAAAGTAAAACTTCTTTCTAAATATAGTATCTATTTTCCATTAAGGAGAGATACTACAATTGATGATTTATTTATTCCCTGGGGATAGCATCTGCATGTTCCAGAGGTCAGTTTTTTTTGTTTCTGCAAACATACAACCATATCTCAATGTGGATCTTTCTGCTTTGGCTGCTTGCTCTAATTTTCTCTCCTTCCTGACCTGATCCACCACGTGCTCATGTGCATTAGGGATGCCTGGGGTTGGATTTCTTCCTTCTCAAGGTATTTTGTGAACTCCTATACCTGTCATTTGCATCCTGCCAACTGCATCCTCCCATCTCTCCACTTTTCTGCTTTCTCGAGAGTGAACTCACCTTCCATGACTAATGCAATCCATAAGCAGCCTTCATGTTGATTCTACAGATTTTAATTTCCTAACATTTCCCTTTAGACTTTTCCTAACATCCTCTTTTTAAAAAGAAAATCCCTTCTTGGAGTTAGTCACAGGCTCCACATGCCTCCTGTGTGAAATACCCCCCACAAGGCTCAGATGCCTCAGGTGGTACGTGGCCACGAACAGGCAAGGCCTGCCCAGACTAAGTGAAGTGGAGGGTTCTAAGAGAGTATTTCTACTGACGTGTACTAGGAACTGACTGTGTGCCCAGCACCCTGCTAGGAGTGGTGGATGAGACAGGGATTAATCAAGTATGGTTCCTGACCTCAAAGAGCTCTAAGGTCCTTGGCACAATATTCAAGACTAAAATACATAAATTACAGCATGGTGTAGCAGAAAGGGTACTAGCTTTGGGGCAACAGATCTGAGTGACCTTGGGCCAGTTAATTAACCTTATTTTCCGCAATTGTAAAAGGAGATGATACCTATCTCATAGCGGCTCTTGTGAGGATTCACTAGTGCAAGTGGTATATACTAGGCATTCAATAAATGACATTTAATAATTTACTGTTATTATTCTTTTTAAATATAACAGCAGTATTTACTATTAGAACTCTAGAACCAGCCAAACAAAATCTGGAACTCACTTCTATTGTAGAAAAGCTTTCAGAGATGCCTTTAATATGTATTAGAAAGAAATTGTTCCAGGCTTATTGGTAAGCCTAACTCTTGAGGCCTGCATATAGAACATGTTTCCACTTCCCCAAAAAGGGCCTGATTTTACCATGAGGCAACTGAAGAGGGACTCTGTGGAGAGCCCACTCTGGGAGTGTTGCTTGTTGCTCAGGCCCACGAGAATGAAGAGAACATCGTTTTGTTGTCCCCCATTCTAAAAGCACAGGTGAAATGGGGTGAGAGGGTTTCCCTCTTGACTCCTGCTCTTAGGATGGAAAATGGAAACCAGCAGGAACTCAGCACTGCTCAGCTCCTATCTTCTTCACCCCTCACTTTTTCACAAAGCCCATGGGTCACACAGGTCATGGCTCAAACCTAAAAAAGGCTTTATCTGCAAAGGAAACCAGGCTCGTCACAGAATATGCTAGCTGTATAGATGAGGAGCTGAGGTTAAAAACCATGAGCACTATCAGGCAGCCCTTGAGATGGCCTCTAATTTAGTTAGTCCTAATGAAGCATACCTAATAAGAATACTACTATATTTCTTTTTCTTATACAGCTTTATTGAGATATAATTCACATTCCATGTAATTCACCTATTAAAGTGTATAATTCAATGGCTTTTAGTATATTTACAGAGTTGTGCATCCATAACCACAATCAATTTTAGAATACTTTTTACCCCAAAAAGAAACCCTGCATCCCTCAGCTCTCAACCCCCAACCCCTTACCCCACCCCTCACACCTAGGAAACCACTAATCTACTTTCCACCTTTACAGATTTGTCTATTCTGGACATTTTGTATAAATAGAATCATAATATATGGTCCTTTGTGACTGGCTTCTTTCACTTAATACTACTATATTTCTTAAAGACAGCAGTATCTTCAGTGTATGACAAAAGGAGAGTTGCTAAATAAAGTGCAGTCATACTGTGGATTACTGCAGCATTAAAAAACATAGATCTACATATGCACATAAATATAAAATCTGGAAGAATATACATCAAAATGATAAAAGAAGAGACCCCCAGGGAGGGGGAGAGAGGAGTAAGACTAGGAATAGAATGCAAAGAGGACCCTTCCTATTAATTTTTTTCAAGGATAACTTTTCATGCATTACTTCTATAATTAAAAATTAATTCAAAAGAGAACAGTAGAAATAAGAGAAAGAGAAGCAGGAGCTTTCCTTGGAAAGTCCCAAATGGAATTGGGCAGGAAGTCCAAGCTTCCCTGATGCTGCTGAAGAATCTGGAACCACTCTGATCCCACAGACCCATCCAGTCTACCCAACATGCAGAAAAACTCCCTGGATAAGATGCAGCCCTGAAGCAACGCCCAGGGAGCAGTGATTCCCTTTGTGCACTGGCATCGAGAAGAAAGTCTACTTCAACCACAGGACAACCTCAGTTGTCATCATTTCCTACTAATTTAAAGGGCAGTAGGTAGGAAGACTGGGGACTCTGAACTGTGAGAGACACTGTTAAGCTCCAGGGAAATATAAGGAGGGCAGGAACTACACTATCCAGGACCCTGTGTATCTGTACATACATACTGAGATGGAAATCCAGCTTCTAGGACCTTGGGAACTGTCTTGACCTCAGTGGTCTCCACAGATTTAGTGGAGTAGATCTTGAAACAAAAGGGGGAAAGGGGGACCTTTTGTCCTTTTTCTTTTCTTTTTTATTTTTATCATTTCCAGGGAAAGCAGGGAAGAGGAAAGCTGGATAGGCTGATCCCACAACCAACCACTGTAGGGAAAGAGCCCTCAGCAAACAGTCTGAGCAACCTTTAAAAGGAAAAGGCGTCATATAGCCTCCTCGGTTTACACAACCAATTATGGATCATGAGAAGAATTTACCTTCATTTTCAATAGACTCTGATGATGCTAAAGACCTAGGCACAACTGAATTTGCTTGTGATGACTTTAGAAAGAATATCTGCTATCTACACATCTAGGATTGGAATACAGGTACCCATTCTCAGGGTACCCATTTTCCACACAGCACCACATGGCCGTGATGATAAATGATGGCTCTTAGGTGGAAGACAGCCAAATTGGAATGTCACAAAAAACAGAGATAAGATAGAACTCATCAATTCTAACAGATGTTTAAACAGGTAAAGTCACTTGCCTGAAGTCAAATGGTGAATTTGTAGTAGCAACAGTCATAGTAATAGTGATAACATAGTTAATATTTATTAAGTGCTTACTATGTGCCAAGCACTATGCTAAGCATTTCATATTTATTATTTCAATTAATCCTCACAACAGCCTTATAATGTAGATGCTATCATGACCTTCATTTTATGAATAAAAAAATAAAGGCTCAGAGAGATGAGGTAATTTGCTTATGGTCACACAGCTAGTTGGGGGCTAGAACAAGACATCATGTCTTCTGATTCCAGTGCAATGTTATTATCATGCCATGGTGCAGATTCTTGACTTTCCTTCCCTAGCCTCCGACAACCACCACCATTTTTAATTCCCCAGAGTTTCCAATTTGAAATCAGACTACTGGACTTTTTCTTGTCATTTTTAACTGTATGTTTGAGTTAAACTCACCTGATAAAGACAAGAGGTTATATTAGTAAATAATTACCTTGTAGAATTTCACTCATCTTGTGTGCACCTCCACTTAGTATTTTCATAAGCTGATACTTATAATTTAGGTGTTGTCACTATTTAGCTAAAAATTGAAATTGATTCTTTTGTTTCTGAGTAGAATGAAGCCCCTGTTTCACTCTTTACTGAAGAAATATATGTAAAGGTCAAAAATGAATTCCAAAATAATTGGAATAATATATACTAAGCTACAAAGTGAACAACTTATGATATCACGGGTAAAACCTAGAGTAGGTTAAAATAATGAAAGGTGTCATGGAAGAGCACAAATCACCAGAGAAACAATAAAAATTCTGGCATATGAGAAGGCGGATTACATATTCCAAAGGGAATCCTGTAGGCTGGGGAGGGGAGGGGTGAATCTTTGAGGCCACTCACCCACAGAATGAAGACAACTGAAGACCACAGAGAAATAAAAAGCAAATCAATTTAGTTTAATTTTTTTTTTTTGGAAGAAACAGAAAATGTTGAACTCATCTGCTTTTTCAATTATGAACAGGAAACATAAAACTATACTCAATAATATACCAAAAACTGTAATAAAAACTACCTCGGGCCCATGTTACAGCCAGCAAAAGAGGACAAGGAGAAGCAGAGAGGGAGGTGGGGACAGAGGAGAGAAGAGGAAGCTCTGCGGGGTCCCAGGCACCTCCACATCTGTCACTGTCAGACCCCCTGTGTTTCACAGAGGGCCCTCCTCAGGTCTACCTGATTTCTTGCCTCCTAAACTTCTCCAGCACATGCTTTGCTTCTGCTTTCTCCCCTCCCCCATCCTGTCTTGCCCCTCCGCCCCCAACACAGTCTGAGAAAACAGATCACCAGGACCCCTGCTCTAATCACAGCCCTTGTTCTCTATAGTCTTTCTACTGGATTTTCAATTGCTAATTAGCCCTTCTTTTTTTATTGTTTTTCTTTAAATTACCATAGTAATATATTCACATGGTTAAAAACAATGTCAAAAAGCTTATCATGATGAGTGCAGCTTCTCCCATCAAATATACCACTATTTCTGAATTTCTGGTAGGAAAGATGAGGATTTAGCTCTTGAAAAACCCCTACATTCTATTCTCTCCTTCCTTCTCCTGATGAAGTTATATTCTCACACTCTCTTCTGTTCACTTCTGCAACTCCAAACAACATATTTAAACCTATAATTGTTTTGGTAGCAACCATACATAGTTATCTATGATATACCCCACCGAGAATGGAAACCATCTACAGGCAAGCAGCTTGCTGATTACTTTAACTTGTCTTTATTCTATTGTCTTTATCAATATGATTTTACTGTCCCAGGAAGCTCTTGCCCAGGAAGATACAACTTGAAAATATGTTTATTGTTTGTTTCAGCAATTTCCTGAAAACCCACTTAAATAAACATCAGATTGCACAAATTTTCAGTAGATAGTATCAAATGACTGTTTACTCTCTAAGACTCATCCTGTGTAAACTAAGCTACAAAGTGAATAACCCTCACCCAATGTTATTGCTCTGTGGTATTCACTAGTCCTATATTATTATATTATGGTATTACCTAGCCCTAATCAAGCCCCACAATGAAAGATTCACTTCAAACCAGATCTCACGAAAGGCCTCATAAATATCCCATTTTGTCCTTGCTCTTCTGAGGTGCTATTAAAACTTGGGAGAGGTATTTTTCTCTCTCTTACCACAGTAAGCAATAAACTCAGTTTTGCCTTCTCATCAGGTTAGTTTGATGGTACTTTGGAGCCCTCATTCCACAATTTTGGCAGTGCCACTGAAATTCATTTGGGACCTGCTCACTATCACTACCTAAGACTCAACTCTAAAACAGTGCTTCCCTGAGCCCTGTTGCCTCCTGCTGGGATCTCGCTGACATTGACAATAAAGTTTGTAAGTCCTGCATTGGACTTGGCTCTGATTTCTTTTTCATTTCATTTATCTGAGCTCTCCAAATGCTGAGTTTATTTTGCATCCTAGGGTTAAGAAACCCTTTTCAGGAATTCTTTCATTATTCGATAAGATTGGGAAAACTTTTATCCTCGATGGAAATCTGCCTTATTATTAACCCTGCTATTTGTTTCCATCTGTCCTTGACATTTCTTCTTGTACATCTTTAAAGAAAAGTTCGAAGGGAGAAGATAAAGACCCAGAGTCTGCTTCTCAAGCTGGCCCCAAGGACTAAGAAATTCAGAAGGTTTCTTCTTGACCAGCATCCTTTGGAAAAACTATGCTTTGGGTCAGTTTTCAAAACCTCATAAGAATTTTTCTCACTGTTGCTGTTTTGTCTCTGAGACTCTGATTCTGGATGAGATCTCCTCTCTAAACCTTCTGTCCCATGGGAACTGAAAATTCATCAAATTTTCCATTGGAGATGGCCCAGTCTTTTGGATGGGGACCCAAGTCATGAGGTGCACAACGACACTTTCAACCAACTATTTCCACACTCTCATGGGTTTGTCTCAGTCTAAATCAAATGCTTCAATCTTCTGGGCCACACTCCTGCTTTTTACATGTTCTTAAATAAAATCCAAATTTGTGAACTTCCTTTCTAAATGGCACAATTTCATCAAGTATAATTTAGAATGACAGAATTTTTAATAGGAACAAAAATGTTCACTTGAGAAACGCTTTAGAATAAAAAAAGAAGTAAATATCAAATAGTCTGCATTTTTTGATTAGTAGAAACAAGCATACAAAAGAAATTAAAATTATAAAATTACTTCTTTAACAGATTCCTTGGCCAAGGCAAAGGAAAAATTGTGAAACACTTAAAATTCTTTTCCTTTAGATACCCCCTACAACTCACAACTTGACACAAACCGCCTTCATCTTCCTATTCCTCTTCCCTCATCCTATGCTCCTCCATTTCCCTCTGCTTCTCTTTCTTCTTCAGATGCATTCCCCTCCCCTCCTGGCTAGCCAGAAACTCTTGAAGCTCAGTTACCCCTTAAAATTAAACCCCTTTAAGAACAGGAAAACCCCTGGCTTTTAATTCCTTGTCTCAATCTGAACTGAAAGCCATTGAAAAAAGACTTTCCAAAGCCTAGATAAGATATTGTGAAATTTGCATAGGAATTAAAAATAGTTTTAGTTGTATATAATGTGGGGCTCCCAGATCTATACCAATTAGCTTATATGTCAGTGGGAATCTCAGTTGCAAAAAAATTGGATGGAGAACGAAGAATGGGAAGACCCGGAGAATGACTTAAAAGACCCAGAATTGCATCAGAAGCTCCGATGCAGTCCCGTAAGTAAAGAAGGATATGTCTATTTGAGACTTGAAGGACCAGCTCTTTAACACTGCTGGACAGCATTCAGGAGTAGATCCCGAAGCAGAGCTGATCCCAGTTTCTCTTCACTTTTTGTGAATAGCCTAGAAATAGAGGATTTAATATGCAAGCAAAATCTAGAATGGGAAACAGTCCTATCGCCAGACCTCCACCACCTCACTGAAGATTTAAAGAGTCTTAGAACAAAAACAGAGCAAGACTTGCCAAGGTAGTGCTCGCCATTACTGTGGTGAGCAAGTCATTCAGCTTTGCCTGATCGCCAGGTTATTTTGCTGATGTTTTCAGGGAGCCGGCAGGCACTCAACTCCACTTTTTAAGAGGAGGTCATTAGTTCTTCCATCTTTCCCTCCACCACTTCTCCCCGCTTCCACTTCCTAATTCTGTCAGCTGTGCTTTCCTTTTATAGCTTTCCAAGGCTGATAATATTTATAATCTATTCTTTAACCAAGGCTATCGGAAGATGTAGTCTAAGTGTTGAAAACCACCTATCAACTTTTAGTTTACTCATATTTGAATCATGACTTTCTCATTTAGTTCTCACCTTTCCCCTCCACTTTACAGTTTCTAAAAGGCTTTTCTCTTCTTCTTGAACTCCTATGCCTTTACCATGTCCTCAGTTTTTCCCCAAATCTCTAACATACTACCTGTTTCATCAAATTGCCATTTTCTGCCCAGAAAGCCTTCCTCCTGGAGTCCTCCATTCTTTTGCTCCAATCTGGACTATCTGCACTGTAAGTCTGCTACCCAGCTGGTGATTTTTGGACTTTCATGTCTGAAAATGTCACTGCCCTCACACTTTATTGAAAGTCAGGTGAGTTATACATTTCTGTGTTGAAAACTAACTTTCAAAGTATTGCTCTATTGTATTGTATTGTATTGTATTGATAAGAAAGTTGATGCCAATCTTAGCCTTACTCCTTTTTCTCTCTGCAAGGTTTCAGTACCTTCTATTTATTCTTGTTTTTTAAAATTTTCTTCAGTGATGTGTTTACATGTGGATTGGTTTTCTTTCATTCTGCTTGAAATTTGCTAGGCCCTTCAAATGTCAAGACTTTTACATCCCTTCAACCCAGGGACATATTCAGTTATGGGATATTTTCTTGCATTATTTCCTTGATCATTTCCTCTCCTCTGTTCTCTTTGTTCTCTCCTTCTCCACATCTACTAGTGAAATAGGGGAACCTTCTCATCTCCCTTTTATAACTTTCCTTTCAATATTTTGTATCTTTTTGTTTTTCTTTATGTTCTATATTTGGGGACTTTTCTCTATTTCATTTTCCAGTCCTTTTATTATTATTTTTGCTTGGGAATTATATTTTTAATTTCCAAGAGGTCCTTACATTTTCATTGTTCCCGCTTTTAATACATAATATAGCTTGCTGTGCTGGTTTCTGAATATAATACACTGTGGGCTCTCTTAGCTGACTTCCATCAACCAACTTATTAGATCAACGGACACTTTCCAGTATTTATACACACTGAATGCTCATGGCTATTAGGCTATTCACTGGTTTGCCCACATTCCTACTTCTATAAGCTGAACTGAATACCTATCAAGAAGAGTTATGTTTTTTCCTCAAATCTGTTTAGTCAAGTTGTGCTTGGTTTTATATCTATCTATCTATCTATCTATCTATCTATCTATCTATCTATCTATCTGTGTGTGTGTGATAAACATATGATATATATAAAATATATATATATGGCTTTTACGTGGCGTTATTAAAATTTTTTGCTTATTATTATTCATCTTTCTTTTTGTTTTTTGAGACTGAGTCTTGTTCTGTAGCCCAGGCTGGAGTGTGGTCCCGCGATCTCAGCTCACTGCAACCACTGCCTCCTGGGTTCAAGTGATTTTCTAGCCTCAGCCTCCTGAGTAGCTGGGATTATAGGCGCGGGCCAACACACCTGGCTAATTTTTGTGCTTTTAATAGAGATAGAGTTTCACCAATCCACCCACCTCGACTTCCCAAAGTGTTGAGAATACAGATGTGAGCCACTGTGCCCAGTCTATTCATCTTTTTATGTGCTATTTTTTATATTAAAATATTTTCAACATTTAAAAACAAAATTTGTGTTGGGTGTCCCAAGAGCTCAACATCTGGCTGTTAGTCTTTTCTTCTTAATGATCAAAACCAATTTTTACCTTGATAAATCCATTTTAACTTAACAACAACTTAGTGTGGGCTTTAGAGCCTCTATAAGTCAGAGATTTGATAAAAATGTACCTTTGAATTCCAGGGCTAGGGTCGTATAACAGACCAATAGCAATTTAGATTTAAATAATATAATTTTTTACTATTAGTTAACATATTTGAATCACAGTAACTACAGTTGTTAGAATATATAAGGAATCATTTACCACAGATATGATTAAATCCATGGAGGCTTATGCAACTGTGGCATCCCACGTGTAGGGTAGTGGGAATAGTCCACCCTTGGTACAGGCATTGAGAGGGATACATTGTGTGTAGAGATTTTTAAAGCAATTATAAAACAAAATAAAAGTCAGTCTGCTTTTTATTATTGCCATGTGCCAACAATTCTAAACATTGCCAGTCATAAAATACCCCTCCCTGAAATAATCTTTTGTTGGTTCTAACTTCTAAACAACCCCTGTGGTTTCTGTTGAGTTTTAAGAATATTTGTGTAAGCTTCAAATTAGCACATTTTAATAATTTATCTTTAGTAAATATTGTACTCTAGATGAAAGTTAATTCCAAGAACTCCCAGTAGTTTAGTGGGTCCCCTACACACACATGTTCCTTGTGAGAATGAATTTGTGACTGTGTGAGCTGTTTGAAATTGTGCAAGCTCTCTTCCAGCCAGGACTTCACATCTCCAACTCCTAATGGTACTACATCCTCCTGCACTTAAACAGAGGGTTCAAAATAAACCATGATAGCATCGTGATCTTAAAGATGAAAAAACAGAACTAGAGTTATTTCAACTCTGTCAATTTATGCGGCCATTTAGAGATTTTGTGTTGAAAATGTAAACAGAAAGAGTACAAGCTGTGCTCTATTTCTGTTGGACAAATGCAAGTTTTAGTTTACACTAAAATATTTTACTGAAATGGAACAATACCTTTAAATAGAAAGATCTTTAAAATAGAAATTTGCTCTTTTAAATTGTCAACTGTTTTAATACTATAAAAGGAATCAAGAAAATAATACTATTACAGATTATCACTATGATTAACTGTCATATTGAGGAAGGGGATGTTGAAAAATGATCCCCTTCTGGATGCCAAATACACCAAGCATGCCCATGCATGACTTGGCAGGTTGCTAGGGCAAGACCAGGCAGTACCGTGAAGCAGATGAGTGTGGCACCAGTTCATCAGCTCCATCTGTGCCTCCTCTTTCAAGCCCTGTCCCTTCCCAGGCCTCACCCTAGCTTTGCCAATTCAAGATTCCACTTCTGAAGTTTTGCTCTCTGCAGTCAGTTAATGTATTCTTTTATGGCATAACCCTCTCTATGGAGTATTTACATTTTACAGGAGCCTTTACTTTAAAGTAAATACCTTTATTAAGATATAATTCACATATCATGTAATTCACCCATTTAGTGTTTATAATCCAATTAATATGTCTACAGTTGTGTAACCATCACCATAATCAATTTTGGAACATTTTCATCACCCACAAAAGAAATTCCATAACTGTTTGTAGTCATTCCCTATTTCTGTACCCCCTGCCACCCCCAGCCGTTTTCTCCTCTGCACTCCCTGGCCCCAGGTAATCACTTATCTACTGTGCAAACTGATTATACAAAATGGACTCATTGTTGTAATACCCAAACAACAAAGACTAGGGGGGCATAGGGAAGCAGGTCACAAATGCCTACTCCGGGAACTGTCTTACAAGTCCAATCCAAAACTGCATCAGCCTGCTATTGAGGCAGGAGAATAGGGTCTGGAGGCAGGGAACCTAAGAACTTCCCAGAACTAAATCAAAAGGAAAAACCCTAATCTTCTACACCCAAGTAAATAACTTCGTAACTTCACTTTATCCTCTTCATTTATATAGGCATACACCGCCTATTAACCAGTGGGAAACCTCTTAGAGGGTATTTAAATCCCAGAAAATTCTGTAACCAGTGCTTTTGAGCTGCTTGCTCGAGCTAACTCCCCCTCTGTGGAGTGTACTTTTGTTTCAATAAATCTTTGCTTTTCTTTCATTGCTTTGGTTGTGTGTTTTGTCCAATTCTTTGTTCAAAATGCCAAGAACCTAGACACCGTGCACCGGTAACACTATGACTTTAAAATACAAGTTTTACTTAGAAACTGCTGCCATTCACCAATCAGAACTTGCCTGCTCCTGCAAAACAATGCCCACACCAGTTAACTTTATTACAAAATAACGTATGTAACTTTCCTCTTTTCCCCCAATAAAACCCCAGGCTTTCCCTTTGTTCTAGGACACACCTAGTGGCTGCCTGGTTTGTGTGCCCCAAATTATAATTCTTGTATATTATTTCTAAATAAACCCTTTGTTTGAAGATTTATCACTCTTGTATTTATTTCATGTTGACATTACTTTCTGTCTCTATGTATTCACCTATTCTGGACATTTCATACAGCATAATTTTTTAAGGTTCATCCATGCTGTAGCATGGAACTTTGTTCCTTTTATTGCCAAATAATATTCTATTGCATGGACATACCACATTTCATTTACCTCTTCATCACCAGTTGATGAACATTTGGGCTGTTTCCACTTTTTAGCAACTGTGAGTAGTGCTGCTATAAAAAATAATGTACAGGCTTTTGTGTAGATATGTGCTTCCTAGCAATGGAAATGCTGGGGCATATGGTAACTCTGTTTAACTTTTTGAAACACTGCAAAACTGTTTTTTCAAAGTGGCTGCACCTCTTTACAATCCTACCAGCGATGTAGGAGGGTTCCAGTTGCTCCACATCTTAATAGAAGTCTTTGAAAGTAGGGGGTAAAAAGAGGGTGAAGGGAGTAAACATGCACTGAGCACTGAGCTTAAAACATACATTAACTTCAAAATCTATGTACTTTTGGTTGTCCTACTCTGAGGACCAAAAAGCCTTCACTGGACTGAATCTTCCCCCTGTGTAAGGGCAGAAATAAGAAATTAGATGGTTGGGTTGCAGTAATCAAAACTATAGCCACACCTCTTACTGTCCATAGTAACCTGACTTTACCATTCCAATGTCTTCTCAATGTAGATTTCCTATTCTAGAAATTCTTGGTCAGGAAGATAAAAGCTGCTAATAATTTAATTGTGGATTCCAGGAACTTCCTGAAAAATCCATCAACCCCTCAATAGAAAGTAGCAAACAATAGTTTGCACCTCAAGTCTCCTTTGAACTCCTCACCTCAAAATCCCCACCTGGCCATTCACTAATACTAAACTATTCTATCATAATCCTTAGCTAATCTTAACTAAGACCCAGGATAAACCAGACTTCAAAAATCTCATAAATATTCTAACTTTGCCTTCCCCATTCTAAGATGTTACCAAGAGTCTGTTTAGATAGTGTTTTCTCCACCAGCAAAAACAAACTCACTTTTGTCTTAACAACAGGTTGCTTTGGAGATATTCTGGAAAGCTAGGATCTGACAGTGGATATTTGTGAAAGGAAGCCTGCAACCCCACATACATGTATAGACAGGTGTCTTGCCTCCCTACCTGGACGGTTAGACCTGCCTAGAGGTGAGTAGTAAAAGGCTCCTGTATTACTAAGAAGAATCTTGCTTAAAGTCACAAAATATTAGAGTAGTAAAATGAGAAAAACAAAGAAAACATAATTTAAATTTTCTATTAGACTATAAGTTCTCTGAGAGCTTTCCAATAATCTACCTACTCAATCCCCCCAAAATCCTCTGCAGTTTGGTCTACTGGTACCACATGGGGGTTGTATGGCTAAGCCATGACCAGGATGACTTAAATCACATAGTTTGCTCTAAGTCTTGGGTTAGCTGCTACATGAAAAGTTATAATCAGTAAGAAAGGTACCAAGTTCTACCAAAAGTGCTTCTTTATTTTAAAAGTTGTTCTAAAGTAGTGTCTTTGTTTTTTTTTTTGAGACAGAGTCTCACTCTGTCACCCAGGCTGGAGTACAGTGGCATGATCTTGGCTCACTGCAACCTCCACCTCGCAGGTTCAAGTGATTCTTCTGCCTCAGCCTCCCGAGTAGCTGGGATTACAGGTGCGCGCCACCACGCCCAGCTAATTTTTTGTATTTTTAGTAGAGATAGGGTTTCACCATTTGGCCAGGATGGTCTCAATCTCTTGACCTTGTGATCTGCTCGCCTCAGCCTCCCAAAGTGCTGGGATTACAGGCATGAGCCACCGTGCCCGGCCTATAGTGACCAGGATGACTTAAATCACATAGTTTGCTCTAAGTCTTGGGTTAGCTGCTACATGAAAAGTTATAATCAGTAAGAAAGGTACCAAGTTCTACCAAAAGTGCTTCTTTATTTTAAAAGTTGTTCTAAAGTAGTGTCTTTGTTTTTTTTTTTGAGACAGAGTCTCACTCTGTCACCCAGGCTGGAGTACAGTGGCATGATCTTGGCTCACTGCAACCTCCACCTCGCAGGTTCAAGTGATTCTTCTGCCTCAGCCTCCCGAGTAGCTGGGATTACAGGTGCGCGCCACCACGCCCAGCTAATTTTTTGTATTTTTAGTAGAGATAGGGTTTCACCATTTGGCCAGGATGGTCTCAATCTCTTGACCTTGTGATCTGCTCGCCTCAGCCTCCCAAAGTGCTGGGATTACAGGCATGAGCCACCGTGCCCGGCCTATAGTAGTGTATTTTCAAAGGAACAGTCACCTAATGTTTATTTGATGCTAAATGTTTTATGCTAAAGAAGTATGTTTTTGTTAAGTAAAAACTTATTAAGGCCGGGAGCAGTGGCTCACGCCTGTAATCCCAGCACTTTGGGAGCCCGAGGTGGGTGGATCACCCGAAGTCGGGAATTTGAGACCAGCCTGGCCAATATTGTGAAACCCTGTCTTTACTAAAAATATAAAAATTAGCTGGGCATGATGGCAGGTTCCTGTGATCCCAGCTACTCGGGAGGCTGAAGCAGGAGAATTGCTTGAACCCTGGAGGCAGAGGTTTCGGTGAGCTGAGATCGCCCCATTGCACTCTAGCCAGGGCGACAGAGCAAGACTGTGTCTCAAAAAAAAAAAAAAAAAGTCCTTAATCTCTTACCTACTTATGTAAATGAAGCTTTACAATTATTATTCCAATTATTCTAATTCCAATTATTACGGCATAACGTTGATATAAAGGGAAAGAGAGTTCACAGTAGACAACAAAAAAGACTGGACACTATTTAATGTAACTTACATCTCTATTAGGAAATTGTAAAAAGGATTCATATACAATAGAATTGCCAGGTTCATGCCTCAGTATCTACCATGCATATCTTAGCTCCCCAAACTGTTCACTGTTTCCAGATGCATCATATTTTGATATATTTCTGAGTTTATGAGTCCTTTTCTATCCTTGGAGTGCTCTTTTCCCTCTTACCACCAACAGCTATGTTCCACCATCCCTGTTTATCTAGTGAAATCCTTTTCAGCCAGGCGTTGTGCTTTAATGTCCTACACGACATTCACATAGGCCACTATTACACCTTCTACATCCATTTCCACTGGTGTTTTTCTAATACTTGTTTAAATGTTTTTTCTTAATTTAAGCATATAAATGGGAAACTCAATATCAAATTATGTAAAAATTTAAATAGCATTACTTTCCATAATTAGAAAGTAACCATAAAAACAAATACTCTGGAAAAAATACATTGTTGTATTCTAGCTAGAAAGCTAACAAATGCTCTGAGTCTGAGACTGTTTGTAAAATAGGAGATTGGCAAGATTAAAGAGTGGAGGACATACTCCAACAAACTGAAACTTCCTCTTAGACTTGATCAGAATAATGAAAAGGGAATAATTCTCCCACGGTGGGATTCAATGTGATATAATACCATGCCATGTTTCTCCTACTCACAGTCGGATACCTAGATTCCTCTCCGGTATCATCAGTGGTGGGTGCTCCACACTTTGGGAAACATTGGCGCAGAGGAATAATGGTGGGCTTTGGGGCCAGATTGTTCTGTGCTCAAACCTGAGGTTTGCCATTTATAAATTTGGCTTTGGACAGGTCACTTGACCTTTGTAAACTTCCTTTCTTCTTAAGTAAATATGGTCGACCTCAGCAGGAGATCTGAAGGATTTGAGATAAGGTATTTATAAGATGGCTAGCATATGAAATGTCTTAATAAACCATAGCTTATATTATTATTATCTTTATCATTATCATCATTATCATCCTTCAAGGCATGGATCAAATATTATACCCTCTGTAAAAATGCCAGTTTCTTCCCTGAAATTTCACAACACTCTGAATGTACTTTCATTTGAATGACTTGTTTATATCTGTCTCACTCATTGTTCAGTGAGTTTTTCAAAGGCAAAGCCTCTTCTCAGCAGAGCAGAGCAAAGCACACGTTGATTGAAAGCCTACTCTGTCCAAAGCTCTGTGAGTCATATCATGATTCGGAAAAAAATTTGCAAATTTAAACCTGCAAGAGATTGAGCACTCAGGCAGGTTATGGCCATATCATCAGAACAGTTGCTCAGGAAACAGCCTCATACATGCTGAAAGGAGCAACTGATACATGTTTCTACTTTGTAAATTAAGAGGCAAGACACTTAGGGCCAGATAATTTTCCACATGTCCCTAGCATGCCCTTGTCCTCCCACAGCTGTTCCTTTCTACTCCTCTTAATAAAAAATTCAAGTTACCAAACAATGGCTGCTAACTCTTGAGTACAATTCCTCCTCTTCTGAGAACTGTCTTGATCCAAATATTTCTGAAACTAGATGAACTTCAGTTCACCCCTCCCTCTGAATCCCTATAAACACTTCTGCCCTCCTTCCCCAAGTTAAAATGCTCCTTCAGAACCTTCTTTGACCTGTCATTTTTGAGTAAAGGCTTATGCTAACATTCTCTGGTTGATTTTCTTTACTCCAGAAAACAGTAAAGTGTCATGAGAATGATATTTAGAGATCTTAAACTAATGTTTTAAACTTTTTAAAATTGTAAAATATTTCACTGAAACAAAAGAATACATGAAACAGCTAATTCAGTTTTCATTTTCTGTAACCAGTTTTAGCTTTCATTCTCTATACATCATGCTGCCCTTCAGCTCTTTATCTATTGAATTGAGGACATCCAAGCTTCTTCAGAAGGTCAGATACCACTGAGAACAAAAAGGTCAATACCCAGCTTTGAGTTTCAAATTAGCCTAAAAACATTTATTCAGGCAAAGTCTTGGAAAACAGATTTTATTAAGTAAGTTTTTTCTCTCTAAATTGTCAAAGCTTTTCTTAACACAGCAAAGCTTGGAGGTCTGACATAATGTTTCACTAGAAGCCTTAGAGAGGACTGAGGATATGATGTAGGGAAAGTTTGGAGGGGATGAGACCAGGGTCAGGACATTGCCTGCATCACAGAAAAGAGGCCCAGTGTTTATCCTACTAATTTTCAGGCCAGGGAGAAGGAGAAACCGAAAGACAGGCATGCAAGTGTTTGACTTTTCATATGGAGCTCTGTGGGGAGACTTTACCAACCTAGGGCAGCTACAGTGGCACAGAAACAGTGTCTTGGTGTGATTCAGCAAAGACAAGACCTAAGTCAGTGCTTCTAGTCTGCCACGGCCTTTGCTTTCCTGCACGAGATCCACAAGCTCCTATGTGCTCTGTGAAGCCACAGAGAACTGCTGAGGTGACTGGTTTTCTGAAATAATCTTGGTGACAGTACAAGGAAGTCTCAAAATATGGACAGCTTAACATGGAGCAATGGTAATGTTCATGCTCAACAGCAGGCACCGAGACAAAGCCAGAAAGACCTAACAGCACCCAGCACAGCTCAGTAAACACCAGTGTAGTGCACCAAGTAATCAGGGATGGGGATGACTGAGTGAAGGCCAGTAAGTAACCAGATGATGGCACATGAGCCACAAGGCCCCTGCCCAGTGCCAGCACATGGTGTTAGCAGCTCCTAGTACCTAGATGGCATCTAAAAGGAAAAAAAGGAGAGAGTTCAAAACTCTACAAAACATGAAAAATTACCAGGAAGAAAAAAGCTGAGCTACCTTAACTGGAAAGTTGATTTGTTGTTGTAGTTATTGTGATTTTATTTCCAAGCAGAGGTAGGGGCTCAAGAGTGATCAATCCATGAAATAAAGTGTGTTTTAAAAAAAATATCTGATTGGTAGAATATGAATTCAAGGCTTCCTGTTAAAATAACATAGTGTAAGGAGGATGGGTGCACTGCAGTCAAGTATAGGCCAAGGTACACATCTGGCACAGCATGACACAGCAGGATTGGAACTCAGGCGCACAATCCCATGCATTATATAATCACAGCTGTGTAGCCATAACATCCGAGGGCTCATCACCTGGCTGTGAGCCACTATTGTCTGTGAGGTGCATAAATGCAGCACCGACAGTTGAGTGAGCTGCTGAATAAAGCCATGTCCCACCTACCTGTGGTCTCTTGAGTGTTCTTTCAGCTACCTGCCACCCCACTGACTCCCCTCAGACCTCAGCTTGGGCTGGAATCTAACAAATGGTGGTCAAGACGATGAGCCCTGGGATGAGACTTCATGCTTCCAATCCTGGCTCATCACTTTTTAGCATGAGTTGAAATCTTCCTCCTTTTAGTTTCCACCCAGGAGTGCAGTTCTGTGCCCTATAAGAAATCTATGCCCAATAGAAATCAGCCCTCTCATACATGACAGCCTTTCAGATGTCAGAAGACAACCTTTGTCTCCCCTGTGAGCTTGTCCTTCGTTGGTCTACTTTCTCTAGAAATTTTAATCCATAGTCACATCATATGATCTATCACCCTGTCACCATCCAGACTGCTCTCCCTAAAAGTATTTGCAAGTTACCTATATTCCCTTCATACTAACTTCACACTGTTAACACATAACTGCTTGATAAGACTCCACTTTTGTCCTCAGCCATAACTGGAATGGTTCTTTTCATTCCCTTGAATCCTCATCTTTGACTCAAACCCCTCTTGGAATTACACAGAATTTAGTCATCCTGTCAGGAGAAGGCCGCTGGCAGCTGTGATTCAACTATCCAGATGTTCACAATTTTCCCTACCTTGTCTCCCTTATGCTGATAGGTTTAAACAAAGAGATGAGGTTAATTAGAAAGTCAGCTGTTGGGTCCAAGTTCCCTGATCACTACTTCTCTACAAAGCAAGAACAGAAAAGTAAAAGAGTAAAGAAAGGGTTTACTGCACGTTCTAACACCAACCCCCAAAGCCTTAAGCATAAAAGATAACTTTCGCCCAGGCGTGGTGGCTCATGCCTGTAATCCCAGCACTTTGGGAGGCCGAGGGAGGTGGATCACGAGGTCAGGAGATCGAGATCATCCTGGCTGACATGGTGAAACCCCGTCTTTACTAAAAATACAAAAAAATTAGCCAAGGGTGATGGCAGGCACCTGTAGTCCCAGCTACTCAGGAGGTAGGCAGGAGAATTGTGTGAACCCAGGAGGCGGAGCTTGCAGTGAGCCAAGATTGCACCACTGCACTCCAGCCTGGGTGGGAATCTCTGGTTATGCTTCTAGGGGTCGTATCATTCAAACATTGTCTTGTTTAAATATCCCCCTTTATTCTTTCATTTTCAAATTCTCTTTTTCATTCAGGACTCAACAGTCACTAATGGCTGAGAAAAGAGTTTTGTCTGGGTTGGAGCCATGATGCACTTATCTGTTGATAGGCATGTCACATAAGCATTTCTCCAGTACAGAAACATGCAGTAAATTGAAATCTGTACACCACGATTAGATACACCCAGGATTGTATGCCAACTTCCAATAGCTTTCCCACACCGGGAAAATGAAATTTATGATAAAGTAGCTTCTAAGTTCAATACAGTCTAGTGGTTAGAGAGTGGTTTCTGGAGCCAGATTGCCTGGATTTGAATTCCAGCCCCTCCACTTACTAGCCAGTGGGAGAGTCACTTAATTCCTTTGTGTCTGAGTTTCTCTACCTTTAAAAAATAAATAAATGAAATGGAAAGATTTTTTTAAATGAAGGCAATAATAAGGTCTACCTCACAGTGTTGTTGTGAGCATTAAATGCATTAATATATGTAAAATGCTTAGACCATCCAATTAATCCAGTCAACAAGGGATGTAAATTATGTCAAGAGACTCTGAACAAGCTATAGTAATCTTCTTCCCTGTACAGTTATACCTATGAGCTATATACATTTATTTAGATACAGGAAGAACGCTGAAATAGGGATCAAAAAAAAAAAAAAAAAAAAAAAAAAACAGAGCCCCTGACACTGCCACTAGCTAGCAAATTATTTATCATTTCTGTGTTCCAATTTATTCATCTGCAAAAATGAGATAGTAATATTACCTGGTAGTTACTGAGAAGACTATGGGACAATTTACATGGAGCACCACATAAATGGCAGAGCACTGTACAAATGTAAAAGGTCATTAATATCATTGATCATTATTCTTCTCACAATTAATTGGCATCCAGAGACATGTATAAGATCAGGATATTGGCCAGGCATGGTGGCTCATGTCTGTAATCCCAGTACTTTGGGAGGCTGACAGGAGCAGATCACCTGAGGCTAGGAGTTCGAGACCAGCCTGGGCAACATGGCAAAGCCCTGTCTCTACTAAAAATACAAAAATTCGCTGGGCATGGTAGTGTGCGCCCATAATCCCAGCTACTTGGGAGTTGAAGCATGAGAACTGCTTGAACCTGGGAGGCAGAGGTTGTAGTCAGCTGAGATCACACCACTGCACTCCAGCCTGGGTGACACAGTGAGACTCTATCTCAAAATAAAATAAAATAAAATAAAATAAAATAAATAAATCAGGATATCCTGCCTTGTAAAAAGAAATTGATTATTTTCTTTAACCCTGTTTTCTAGACTTGAAGAAGGCCCCTTTGCATTTCCTTGGCATTAGAGCATTTCATCTTCATTTCAATGTATCAGCGCATGTATAACGCTGCATTACACGGCCCAGTTTTCAAGGTCGGAGCTTGCCTGTGATGACTATACTTCAGTTTGGCCTATTGGCCTATTTGGATGAATATCTGATCTCTTCAAAAGTGTTTCCAAATGACAAGGAAAGGATAAAACACTTTTAGGCAAGTCTCCTGTGGATGGCTCATGATGCATGTACAGCTTCAAACAGATTGTGTCTTTCCCTAAAGAAGGTATCCTGTTAGAACTTAAGCTTCAGTTTCTCTTGGTTTGGATCTCAGACTCCATTTTGCCTCTGCAATCCATGCTCAAAGACTGCTGCAGTCTTGACTTTGATCATTCATTTCCTTGAGTTACCTGGAGAAATTAATCTGATTTTAGTTAAACCTTTCCTATACCAGGTAAATCTTAATATAACGAAAGTGAAGACCTTGTTCACACTCTGTGGGCAATGGATATGATTTCATATTCCATAGTTCAGGGCCTTTCCTCCTGCATCCTCAGGAATCACAATAACCAGCTTTCTGTCACATGGACCATGCCAACTAGAAATCACCCTAAATGTCTTATAGTTTGCATAACTTTATTGGGTTCTCCCTCAAACAAAAATCCTCTATTTCTGATTATTTGTCCCAAATGTATCTGGAAAATATTTTCAAGCTAAATCTCATTTTCTTATTTCCTGTCCATATTTTTAACTCAGACCCCCTGGATAATTTATCTATTGCATTATTATGTGCAGTTGAAGTAGAGATCTGCTCCTTCTCAGTCTTTGAGCTCAGGAAATATCTCCAATCATTTTTCAATTTTTTGTGGTCCAGAGAGAGCCTAAACATGTGTTTTCTGGGGGAAATTTAATCCACATGCTTATGATTAATTTATATATAAGTCATTGAATTGGTGTTTCTAAGACATTACATTTGGCAAGCTACCTCTCTTGCCCTTCAAATTCCTTCTTGCATCTTATTTGAGTTGGTATGGAACTCTACCCAGGTGCTTTTCAGTGCTGGCAAGATACTTCGAAAAGTCATCCTGAATATCTGAGATGCCATTCTGTCCATTTTATAGTTGATATATAACCGCCTGAATGGAGGGTATCTTACAGTATAGAGAGAGAGTGATTAAATAATTTATCATCAGGATTCTTTTATGCAGCAGCTATAACTGCTCCTCAGAGTGGGCTATGGCTTCTAATGGCTGATTCATCCAAAATTAAAATTCATTTCAATTTAATCCCAGTCAATTTAATAATACTTCACTATGTACCTCTTATGTGCTAGTTACAATAAGTCATAATATTTCCTGCCTTCAATTTGCTCATTGTTTAAAAGGAAAAATTGATCCATCTATTTAAACTATGATAGAAGGAACTAAATGTAACATATAATCAAAGTGCTATGAAAGAACCAGAAATTCCTATTGGAGACATCAGGGAATATGGCAATATGGCTGCACTTAGGAATTACTGAGTATGTTGTGGGTAATTATGAGTAGGTGGCTAAAATGGAAGACATGCAATCTGGGACTGGCTCTTTGGAATAAGATTCAAAAAGCAGCGAAAATCCAGATTATGGAAAGCGTTGGATGGCATGCTTATGAGTTTGGGGCATTATGTAGGCAAAGGGGATCCAACGAAGTTTTTTTTTTTAAATACAAAGAATGATATAATCATATGTTTAACTATGATAATGTGGAAGACAAGATTGGAAGTGAAAGAAACTATAGGCAGGGGAAGATTCAGAAGACTGCTGTGATGATCCAGACAAGAACTATAGAGGCTCTGACTGATGACAGAGACTAAAGTAATGACAGTGGATGGCTTGGCTTTGAGACACATTGCTGAGATGGGCTTCATAGAGTTTTAGAGGTGAGTAAGATATGAAGACTAGGTAGGCTGTGAGGGATCTCTGGGTAAATTACCTACATTGTTGGGGTCTTCCTTTTCTTAAGAATAGATTGAAGATAATATCTCCAGTTATATTAAGGATTTAAAAAACATAGTATGAGATGTCTTAGTTCCTTCTTGGCATACAGCAGGCTCTCATTTCATGGTAACACAAAAAATAAAAATGAAAATGAGGTTTGTGAGCTAAGATTTCCAGAACAAATCAATACCCATGCTTTTCAGGTCTCTGAACTTTTGGTATATACTATTTAAATATCTTTCACATGTATCTCTATAAATATCTAGTTATTGGCTCATTTTTAAATTGACAAATAAAAATTATACATATATTTTTGGTGTGCAACATGTTTTGAAATATGTATATATTGTGAAACAGCTAAATCAAGCTAATTAACATATGTATTAGCTCACATACTTTTCATTTTTTGTGGTGAGAATGCTTAAATATATTCTTAGTGATTTTCAAGAATACATTTTTATTGACTAGAGCTGCCACATTGTACATAGATAACTTAAAATTATTCCTCTTATAGAATTGACATTTTGTATCCTTTGACTAACATTTCCCTACCCCACCTCCCCTTCCCCACCACAAGCCCATGATATACACCATTATACTCTCTGCTCCTATGAATTTAACTTTTTAAGATTCAATTTATTAGATATATATCCAAATATCAATTCAGATATATATCTATATATCTGAATAAGTTTATTAGTTCTAATGGTTTTTTTAGTGGAGTCTTTAGGATTTCCTTATATAAGATCATGTCATCTGCAAAAAGGAACAATTTAACTTATTATTTTCCATATAAATGCCATCATGTGGTATTTGTCTTTGTGTGCCTAGCTTATTTCACTTACCATAATGTCCTCCTCCAAGTTCATCCATGTTTCTCAAATGACAGGATTCCCTTCTTTTTAAGGCTGAGTAGTATTCTATTGTGTATACATACCACATTTTATTTATCCATTCATCTGTTGATGGACACTTAAGATTGTTTCCATATCTTGGCTATTGTAAGTAATGCTGCAGTGATCATGGAAGGGCAGATATCTCTTCAACGTATTGATTTCATTTCCTTTGGATATATATCTACCAGCAAGATTTCTGGGTCATATGGTAGCTTATTTTTATTATTTTGAGAAACCTCCATACTGTTTTCCAATAATGACTGTACTAATTTACATTCCCACCAACAGTGTGCAAAGGGTGTTCTTTTTCCTACATCCTCACCAACACTTCTTTCATCTTTTTGTATTAGTCATTCTAATAAGCGTGAAGTGGTATCTCATTGTGGTTTTAATTTGCGTTTCTCTGATGATGAGTGATGTTGAGCATTTTTTTCACACATCTGTTGGCCATTTGTATATCTTCTTTTGAGAAATGTCTATTCAGGTGTTTTGCCCATTTTTAAATCAGACTATTTGTTTACTTGTTATTGAGTTCCTTATAGATTTTGAATATTAGCCCATATCAGATGTATAGTTTGAAAATATTTTCTCCTATTGCATAGGTTGTCTATTGCCTATGTTGGTTGTTTCCTGTGCTGTGCAGAAGCTTTTTACTTTGATTTAGTCCTATATGTTTATTTTTGTTTTGTTGCCTGTGCTTTGGGGGTCATATCCAAAGAAAAACAAAAACAAAAATGATTGCCGAGACTAATGTTATGGAGCTTTCCCCCTATATTTTCTTCTAGTAGTTTTGTAGTTTCAGGTCTCAAATTTAAGTCTTTAATCCACTCTGAGTTTTTTTTAAATATGGTATGAGATAAAAGTCTATCATCATTCTTTTGCATGTGGAAACCCAGTTTTCCCAATACTATTTATGAAAGGGTCTGTCCTTTTCCATTGTGTGTTTGTCATATCTTTGTCAAAAATCGATTGACTACAAGTGCATGGATTTATTTCTGGGCTCTCTGTTCTGTTCTGTGTGTCTGTTTTTATGCCAGTACCATGTTGTTTTGATTACTATAGCTTTAAAGTATATTTTGAAGTCAGGTAGTGTGATGTCTTCAGCTTCGTTCTTTTTGTGCAAAACTGCTTTGGCTATTTGAGGTCTTTTGTGGTTCTGTATGAATTTTAGAATTGTGTATTCTATTTCCATAGAGATCACTGGAATTTTGATAGAGATTGCATTAAATCTGCACATCACTTTGGGTAGTATGAACATTTAATTCTTCCAATCCATGAACACAAGAGATCTTTCCATTTATTTGTGTCTTCTTCAATTTTTTTCATCAACGTTTTATAGTTTTCAGGATATAGGTCTTTTACCTCCTTGGTTAAATTTATTCCTAAATATTTCTTTAGCTATTACAAATGATATTATTTTCTTTTTTTTGAGACGGAGTCTCTCTGTGTCACCCAGGCTGGAGTGCAGGGGCACAATCTCAGTTCACTGCAAGCTCCACCTCTCAGGTTCAGGCCATTCTCCTGCCTCAGCCTCCCGAGTAGCTGGGACTACAGGTGCCTGCCACCACATCTGGCTAATTTTTTTGTATTTTTAGTAGAGATGGGGTTTCACTGTGTTAGCCAGGATGGTCTCAATCTCCTGACCTCGTGATCCACCTGCCTCAGCCTCCCAAAGTGCTGGGATTACAGGCGTGAGCCACAACACCCGGCCAAATGAGATTATTTTCTTGATTTCCTTTTCAGATAGTTCCTTGTTAGTATATTAAAATGCTACTATTTTTATATATTGGTTTTATATCCTGTAATTTTACTGAATCAATTTATTAGTTCTAATGGTTTTTTTTGTGGAGTCTTTAGGATTTCCTTATATAAGATCGTGTCATCTGCAAAAAGGAACAATTTAACTTATTATTTTCCAATTTGGATGCTTTTGCTTTCTTTCTCTTGCTTAACTGCCCTGGCTAGGACTTCCAATACTATGTTGAGTAGAAATGGTGAGAGTGAACATTCTTGCCTTTTTCCTGATCTTAGAGGAAAAGCTTTCAACTTTTCACCATGGAGTATAATGTTAGCTCCATGGGTTTGTCATATATGGACTCTATTGTTTTGTGATACACTCTTTGTATACCTAATTGTTGAGAGTTTTCATTATTAAACAACGTCGAGTTTTGTCATATGCTTTTTCTACATCTATTGAAATGATTATATGTTTTTTGTCCTTCATATTGTTAACGTAGTGTATCACCTTTATAGATTTATGCACGTTGAACCATCCTTGCATCCCTGGGATAAATCCCAGTTGATCATGATAAATAATCCTTTTAATGTGCTGTTGAATTTGGTTTGCCAGTATTTTTTAGGTGACTTTTGCATCTATATTCATCAGGAATATTGGCCTACATTTTCCTTTCTTTTTTAGTGATCTTATCTGGCTTTGGTATTAGAACAAATAAACTTTGATCACAAAAAAACTACACTTTTACTCTCTGCTCCCACATTTTATAATTTTGATATAACAATTTAAATATTTTTATATTGTGTATCCCCTAGCCATTTATTGTTGCTATTGTTATTTTTAGTTTTGTTTTTTTAATCTTCATTTTAAAGATATAAATGGTTTACACAACACCATTACAGTATTAAAGTATTCTGAACTTGACTCTGTATTTACTTTTACCAGTGACTTTTATCCTATGTTTTCATGTTACTAATTAGTATCCTTTTTTTTTTCAGCTTGAAGCATCCCTTTAGCATTTTTGGTAAGGCAGGTCTAGTGGTAATGAACTCCCTTAGCTTTTGTTTCTCTAGGAAAGTCTATCTTTCATTTATTTCTGAAGTGCAACTTTCCTGGGTAAAGTATTCTTGGTTAGCAGGTTTTTGTTGCTTTTATTTCTTCAGCACTTTGAAGGTATCATCTCACTGTCTCCTGGCCTGTAATGTTTCTGCTGAGAAGTCTGCTGCTACCCTTACTGGAACTCCCTTATATGCGATTTGCTTCTTTTTTCTTGCTGCTTTCAATATCTACTTTTTGTCTTTGATTTTTGACAATTTAATTATAACATGTCTTAGTGTAGTCTTGTGTGGGGTGAATCTGATTGAAGACTGCATTAATTCGTTCTTATACTTTTAATAAAGACATACCCAAGACTTGGTAATTTATAAAGGAAAGAGGTTTAATTGACTCACAGTTCAGCATGAGTGGAGAGGCCTCAGAAAACTTACAATCATGGTGGAAGGGGAAACAAACACATCCTTCTTTACATGGTGGCAGCAAGGAGAAGTGCCAAGCAAAAGGGGGGAAAGCCCCTTATAAAACCATCAGCTCTCATGAGAACTTACTATCATGAGAATAGCATGGGGGAAACTGCCCCCATGATTCAATTACCTCCCACCAGGTCCCTCCCACAACACATGGGGATTATGGGAACTACAATACGAGATTTGGGTGGGGACACAGCCAAACAATATCAGAGACCTTTGGCCTTCCTGTACTTGGATATTTATATCTTTTCCCAGATTTGGATGAGGAATGTTTTCTGCTGTTATTTCTTTAAGTAAAATTTCGATTCCTTTGTCCCTTTGCTCCCCCTTGAACTTCTACAATTAAAAAATTTGTGGCCACGTGCCATGGCTCACGCCTGTAACACCAGCACTTTGGGAGGCCAAGGTGGGCGGATTGCCTGAGCTCAGGAGTTTGAGACCAGCCTGGTCAACATGGTGAAACCCTGTTTCTACTAAAAATAAATAAATAAATAAATAAATAAATAAATAAATAAATAACCAGGTGTGGTGGCATGTGCCTGTAGTCCCAGCTACTTGGGAGGCTGAAGCAGAAGAATCGTTTGAACCCAGGAGGTGGAGGTTGCAGTGAGCCAAGATTGTGCCACTGCACTCCAGCCTGGGCTACAGAGTAAGACTCTGTCTCAAGAAAAAAAAAAAAAATTGCTCAGCCGCATGCAGTGACTCACACCTGTAATCCCAGCACCATGGGGGGCTGAGGAGGGCATTTGAGGTCAGGAGTTTGAGACCAGCTTGGCCAACATGGTGAGACCCCATCTCTACTGAAAACACAAAAATTAGCCGGGCACGGTGGTGCGTGCCTGTAATCCAAGCTACTCAGGAGGCTGAGGCAGGAGAATGGTGTGAACCTGGGAGGTGGAGGTTGCAGTGAGCCAAGATCATGCCACTGCACTGCATGCAGCCTGGGTGACAGAGTGAGACTCCATCTCAAAAAAAAAAAAAAAAAAACTGCTCTTTTGATTCTGTCCCATGGATCCTATATGCTTTCTTCATTCCCTTTCATTCTTTTTTTTTCTTTTTTCCACCTCTGACTGTATATTTTCAAACAACTTGTCTTATTGTGTTCTTTTGGTGGTATGTCACCTTGTTTTTATATGTTACCTGTTGCCTTAGGTTGATATCTGCACATTTTGAAGAAGTAGGGACTTATTCCATTTGCTGCAGAGTGGCTTTACCAGTCAGCCCATCTGGAGATTCTGGACAGGTTGTCTGGAGTGGTCCATAGGTGGGCTTGCTGCTGGAGTCTTTGGGCAGGCTGACCTGGTGCCTGGGTCAGGTTAGCAGGCCTGGTGTATAAGTCCTCAGGGCTGGGCCTGGATCCTGGATCCACTGTGGTAGACTTATTAATTGGGTCAATTAGGGCAGGCCTGGAGCCTGTATCTGTGGGGATGAACCTGGAGCCTGTATCCATGACATCCAGTCTAAGACTGGGTCCATAGAGGTTGACTTGGTGCTGGTGTGGGCCTTGAGCCTGAGTCTTCTGGGACCAGCCAGGTGCTGGAATGGGTCTGATACCTGGGTCCACAGGGTTGTGTCTGAAGCCTGAGCTCATGGAAGATGGGTCTGTGTCCTGGTCCACGGTGACTGACCTGGTGCTGGGACAGGCTTGAAGCCTGAGTCTGTGGAGGCAGACCTGGGTCCTAGGCCCACAGGGGCTGGTCTGGCACTGGGATCTACTCAGGTGGGTCTTGACCTTAGGTTAACTGGAGTCTGGTGTCATCAGGACTGACCTGGATACTGGGGCTAGCCAGTGATGAAGCAGACATGGAGCCTGGGTCTATAAGGGCTGGTATAGAGCCTGCGATCATGGGTACTGGCTGGTGCCTAGGGCTATGGGGACTGGCCTGAAGCCTGGGTCCACTGGGGTTGGCTTGGAGATTGGGTGTATAGGTGCTGGCTTGGAAACTAGGTCTGTGAGGGGTGACCTGGGTCCTCAGGCCATGGGGGCCAGCATGGATCCTGGGTCCACAGAGGTGGTCCTGAAGCCTGGGTCCATGGGGACTGGTCCAGCCAGCACTGGGATCTACTGAGAATGGTCTAAACCTTGGGTCTGCTGGAGCTTGGGGGCACAGAGGTTGACCTGAAGGATAGGACAAAGGGACTGGCTTGGCACCGGGCATGCCTAGATTCTGTGTCCATGGGTGTCAGCCTGGTGCCTAAGGCTAGATGTGTCATCCTGGTTCTGGGGTAGTCCTGCAGCCTGAGGCCACAGGAGCTGACCTGGTGCTAGACGGGTCTAGAGTCTGTATCCACGGGCCAGCCTGAAGGCTGAATTAAAGGGTGCTATCCTGATGGCTAAGGCTGCAGGGGTGGTTTGGATACTGTGTCTGCTGGTACTGGCCTGATCTGGCCTTTCGGGGTGGGCCTGAAGCCCAGGACCACTAGGGCCAGTCCAATACTGGGGCAGGCCTGGAGCCTGGGGCTGTGGGGTCTTGCCTGGTGCAGGGCGGGTTTGGAGACTCAGTCTGTAGGTACTGGCCTGGAGTCTGGTCCCAAGGGGGCTTGACCAGTGCTCAGTTTTACTGGGGCAGTTTACATGGGGGCAGTCCTGGTGTTGAGGGTCTGAAGCAAAGTCTGGTGTTCACTTCCCTCTCCTTCCCCCAAGTGCAGGGTGTCTCTTTCAATGCTATGCTGCCTAGGGTTGGAGGAGTAGTATAAAACTGTTCTTCCTTCCATATTGAAGAGGTTCAATGTGTCTTATTTCTGTGCTCTACCTAGGTGCTATGATATTTAACCTGGCTTCCTTAGCTCTTGTGAAGGTATTTTCACACATAATTGTTGTGGTTCAAATGTATGTTTCTGCAGGGGGACAAGCTCTGGAAAGTCCTATTCTGCCTTCTTGCTACTATACTCCCAGCCTTCTTTACTGGCTAATTTTAAAGGCAACCAGTCATTACATTGATGTGCAGTGGTTAAAGTGATCATTAGCAAAAAGGTCATGTTTCCTAAAGGGAATCTGAGCTGCTAACTAATAATCAAAACACCTTTAAGACCAGCTGTGGGTAATTAGCGCATTTGCACCAGTGATTTTCTACTCTGGTTTGAGACAGTCCAATTCAGCAAATAATTTTTTAGTGTATGTTAGGTATGGATGTGTACTGCTTGCTAGAGGAAATATAGGCAAAGATTTTCTACTCAGTGATTTTCTACCTGATTTGAGACAGCCCAATTCAGCAAATAATTTTTTAGTGTATGTTAGGTATGGATGTGTACTGCTTGCTAGAGGAAATATAGGCAAAGATTTTCTACTCAGTGATTTTCTACCTGATTTGAGACAGCCCAATTCAGCAAATAATTTTTTAGTGTATGTTAGGTATGGATGTGTACTGCTTGCTAGAGGAAATATAGGAAAAGTATACCAAGTCCCTACCCTCAAGGAGCTTATATTCTAGGAAGGGAAATAATGACAAGTTTACAAATGACTATAAATACCCGTAGGTAATACCATATATACTACATGCATAAAAGGATACAGATAACATGTTAATGAGTTTTAGAAGCAGAAGAGAAAACATTCACTTAGGATAATTCAAGAAAAGCGTCAAGAAAGAGTTGGTGGTCTTTGAGATAAACTTTGAAAGATAGCTTGAGTTTTATTTAAAGGAGTTGTTGGGGAAGGCAATTATAAATGTTGAAGAAATCCAATCATACACTTACACACTTAGTTCCTCTTTCATTCATCAAACTTTTATTGAGTACCTACTGTGTATGAGGAGGACACAGATTACTAAAAACAAAGTCTCTGCACGTCAGATTTCAGTCACTTTCAACTCAAATGTTTCTCCTCCTCATGGAGAAGGAGGAAAAAAAGAGATGAACAGATTAACTGCAATGTCATATGCTCAGTATTTCATATAAGTCCTTAATTAAATACTGTATGTATTAGTCATGGTTCTCCAGAGAAACAGAACCTATACCAATAGGATATATATGTATATATACACACACTAAAAACATATATACACACATACATACATACACATGTATGTATATATACACAAGTGTGTGTGTGTGTAGATATACACAGATATATAATATACATATTATATATATATACACACACACATATATATATAGAGAGAGAGAGAGAGAAAAAGAGTGAGAGAGAGAGAGAGAGAGAAACAGACTGATTGATTTTAAGTAAATGGCTCATGTAATTATGGATGCTGGGAAGTCCAAAATCTGTAGGGTAGGCTGCTGGCAGGATGGAGACCCAGGGAAGAGCTGAGGTTGCAGTTCAAGCCTGAAGGCAGTCTGCTGGCAGAATTTTTGTTGTTGCTGTTCAGGGAAGACCAGTCTTTTCTCTATTAAGGTCTTCAACTGATTGGATGAAGCCCATCCACATTATGGAGGGTAATCTGCTTTACTCAAAGTCTACTGATTTAAATATCAATCTCATCTAAAGAATATCTTCATAGAAATATCTAGAATAATGTTTGACCAAATATCTGGGTAACATGGCCTAGCCAAGTTGACACATACAATTAACCATTATACTATATGAGAAAAATGGAACAAATTTGGTCCCAGCCTCCATCCATCAGATTAATCAGAGTGGCTGATGGAGTGGCATACTCAGTGTAAATCTGAGTTCAGCCAAGAACATGTAGGGCTGAGGGATGGATTGTTGGGAGAAGTAGTTGACTACAAACCCTGATTATCTCTGCATGTTCTTGATGAGTGTGCCAGACTGCAATACTTATGTCTTCTGATAAAAAGTAGTTTCTGTAGCTACTTACACAGGCAACTAAGTTGTCAAAATGACCACAGCATGACTACCATATAATTGCCCACCCCTGCGGGGAGGAATATTGGCTCGTTTGCTGCTTCCACAATGTTTGCTGATAGCCTAAAAAGTGCTAGACTTTTGGCCTGAACTCCTCAGCTGCAGCTTAGACCCACTGCACGTGTAGCATAAATTTGGGCCCACTGCGTTGTTCCTATGGGACTCGGTGGCCGGGGAAACCGACGCAAATATGCTAACGATGCTTGCTGAGTATATAAAGTCTTCTGTTTCTGACCTAGAAGACTTGGGCTTGAAGCAGCAAAGGCAAACTTGTTAGCTTGCAAATAGGGTAACTCTCAGGCCCTTCACAGTTCTTGACAGCTATAGTGACGAGGATGGGATGCCAACAGTGACATGACTTTCTGAAAGAGGAAGGACAGAGGCTTTGCAGGTTGGGTTGGGGATATAAGAATTCCCAGGAGCTGGTAGTAAATGCTCTTACCAGAATAGTGAGTGATGCTGAGGAGTAAGGATTCCCCAGTGTCCTATTTTTAATGAACAAAAGTAGAACTAATTATTTGGAGGCAAACAGTGATAGGATTGAAACAAGCCACCAAAATGGTACCTTGGCTGTTGGTCACTTTCCCAAGGAGGGTGAGGGAAAGGATGTTTATTATGACAATGGGATAGCAAGCCCTGTGATCCTAACCCAAATGCAATGTGGTTGTGCTTATTGAAAGCTGAAATAGATGATGTCGGTAATTATGAACTTACCACCTGACATGGGGCTTTGGAAGGGCTGAAAACATTGGAAATTCATTTAGTTGAGCTGTGAGCAGCTGTCACACCACTCAAAACTGAAAGTAGTAACTAAACCAGTCTTGAAAAAGAACATATTCATTTTTGCACTCACTCACACTTTCCAATTTCAAAGTTTAATACAAAGCTACAGTAATCAAGAGATTATGTTATTGGCCATAATCTCTTGATTACTGTACATATACATATATGTATAAAGGTAGACATAAAGATCTATGGAATAAAATTGAAAGTCCAGAAATAAACCTTTATATCTATGGTCACTTAGTTTTCAATAAAAGTGCCAAGACAATTCAGTGGGAAAAGAATAGTCTTTTCAACAAATGGTATTGGGACAACTGTATCTACATGCAAAAGAATGATGTTGAATCTCTACCTCATATCATGTACAAAAATTAACTCAAATGGACCAAATACCTAAAGATAGGAGAGCTAAAACTATACAAATTCTTAGAAGAAAAAATAGGAATAGACCTTTGTGGCCTTGAATTGAACACCAAAAGTACAAATGACCAAAAAATAGATAAATTAGAGTTCATCAAAATTAAAACCTTTTGTGCTTAAAAGGACACCATCAAGAAAATAAAAAGACAACACACAGATTATTGGACTTCTGGTTTCCAGTTCCATATATGAGGAGTTTAGAAGTCACCATTCCTTCTGAACAATAAATAAAAAGCTGAACAGTCTGAAAAATCAACAATTTTTCTTGGATCCATTAGAGAGGTGAGGACACAGGGCAAACCACTGCCCCCAAAATTGGAGAGACAGACAGACAAATACAGGGAGTCATGGCATACTGCAGCAGACAACCTGAACTGTGACTGTGCTGGAGGCTCAGTGTGGACAAGTTTGAGAGTTTGCAACTTCCGGGGAACTCAGTCATTGGGAGAACCCCCACATTTTTGTGAGTTTTACCTCCAGGAGCTCAACCAGGATCTCACAGCAAATACTGGGCAAAAATTCTTCACGCTTTCAGTAGGGGCAAGGGGAAAGGAACTATTTTGAAATATGCCAGAGGACTCTGTTTTTTTTTTGTTTTTTTTTTGTTGTTGTTGACAGAGTCTTGCTCTGCTGCCAGGCTGGAGTACAGTGGCTCGATCTTGGTTTAGTGCAACCTCCGCCTCCCGGGTTCAAGCAATTCTCCTGCCACAGCCTCCTGAGTAGCTGGGACTACAGGCACACACCACCACGCCAGGCTAATTTTTTGTATTTTAGTAGAAACGGGGTTTCACCATGTTGGGCAGGATGGTCTCCATCTCCTGACCTCGTGATCTGCCTACCTTGGCCTCCCAAAGTGCTGGGATTACAGGTGTAAGCCACCGTGCTTGGCCTCTGTTCTTAACAAGTTCTGCCCTCAGGAGAAACTAGTTAACCATAGCCTAACCTGTTGGGGTATTATCAGAGCCTAACTGACCTAAGTGAAAGGAAATACCCAACTCCAGTCAGCTCTAGCCTTCCATGCAGGAGAAGGGAAATACCAACTCCAGCCCACTCTAGCCATCCTGTTCCACCAAAAGGGGGAAGAAAAATACTGAAAAACACTTATGAAGTTCACAGTCCAAAGGCACAGGCTCACAAAAACTCTGAGACCTAATCATAGGACTACAGGATGCTTCCTCTCCCCCCATACCTTACCACCATATTACTAAAGGCTTATTTACAATTGTTCTTTTTACCTGATACATCACAGCTATCCAGATAAATTACAAGGCACACTTAAAGGCAAAAAACACAGTTTGAAGAAACAGAGCAAACATTAGACATGGCAGGGATGCTGAAATTATCTGAACAGGAATTAAAAACAGCTATTATTAATATGCTAAAGGCTCTAATGGACAAAGCAAATAGCATGCAAAAGCAGATGAGCAATGCAAGCAGAGAGATGGATATCCTAAGAAAGAACTAAAAAAAAAAAATGCTAGAGATCAGAAATACTATAACACAAATGAAGAATGCCCTTTATAAGATTATTAGTAGACTGGACATGGCTGAGGAAATAATCTCTGAATTTGAGGATATATCAATAGAAATCTCCCAAATTGAACAGCAAAGTGAATAAAGACTGATTAAAACAGGGCAGCATATCTGAGGACTGTGGGACAACTACAAAAGGTGTAACAAACTAGAAGGAGAAGAAAGAGAAAGGAATCGAAGAAATAATTGAAACAATAATGACTGAGAATTTAGTAGTAGATGGACCCCAACAATTCTAATAACAAAAGACAGTCATAAGTACTACAACAGGGCTACAGGAGCCTTGAAGAAAAAAGCTTTATTTCCTGAATGGTTTCAAAGGGAAGCAGTGCAGTTTTATTTTAAAAGATTTTATTAATTTAGGTTCAGCTGGGAGGTCCATCTGAAGATAGTGGTATGGAAATAACATATTGAAATGAATCAGAAAACTTCAGAGCTGAAGGGAACCTCAGATTGTCCAATTCAACCTCTACATTAGAGACAGATACAGAGCGCCCAGTGCCCTACAATGAGTGAGTTGGTGTCAGAATGTGGAATCAGATCCAGAACTCCTGGTCTTCCAGGAGGTGAGCCTTCTATCCCAAGGCCTTCCTTCCTTCCTGCTGTCATCTCATTGTGGTGCCCTGGGGTAAGGAGCCTTCTCAGGAACATGTATTATTTGGGTAACTAATATTACAAATGTCTGCCAATGCCGTCTTGTTGCACAGTCTTTCCAAGTCTTCCCTTTAGCTCCTCCCTTCCAGCCAGTAGTAATATCTCCTACCTCAGACATCTAAAAAACCTATTGTCTACTGATCATTTGGATCCCTTCCTCCCTCTCTTATTTTCACAAGTATTTATCGAGTACTTCCTATGCAAGACACCTTATGTTAGGCTCCGGGGATAATGAGTGAACAAGACAGACTTTAACATACACATCCATCATCTATTAACTCTCTCTCCAAGGCTTTATGCCACCCAACACAGATTGTAAACATGGAGAGAAGGAATCTAACATTATTTTTTATGTTCTACAGAAACTAAAACTGTGCTTTGTTTTTGTGTATGTCATAAGGTTCTTGAACAAAGATATTAAAAAGAATTATCGGTGAAATTTGTAAAGATACTAAAAAACGGAATAGTATAATAAACCACCAAATGTTCTGCCATTCTCGTTTCAAAGTCTGATGACAGGTGACAGAGAGTGTAAATGCGGATGGTTGGGCCAGTGACAGGGAAACTCTAGGCACTAAGTTCAGTCGGGGATCCCAGATAAAGGGCCAGGCAGTGAGATACACCACTATTACTTGTATAAAGGGCAATAAACAGGAAGCAATGAAGTTTGCCAAGTGCTGGTGGCAAGGGCAGGATAGAGCATCAGGTGCAGGGAGCTTGAGCTAAACTTTGCTGAGCAGTGCTGCCTGCCTCTGTGCCTGGCTGTGGGTGGACCATACCTCAGGTTGGTCTTAGAGACACTGTGTGACCTCTGATGTGTGACTGAGCGTCTTTCCCCCACTGCAGCCTTTGCAGATGCTGTTCCTGTTGAGCGATGCTCTGCTCTTCCACCAGCCTCTCTAATGGCTGCCTCTTCAGTGAAGACCCCCTTAGCCACACTTTCTAAAGAAGCCTCTCCTCCTCATTATTCAACTTAGCAACTGCTTCCTACACAGCATTCGGAATTTTGTAATTAATTGTTAGTTTACTTGTTTATTTTTAGTCTCCCCTTCTAGACTGTAACCTCCAGTGAGAACAGGGATCTTGTCTTTCCCCTTCACCTCCATTTCATCAGAATCTAGAAGTGTCTGGCACATATTAGGTACTCAATAAATAGTTGTCAAATGAATGAATGATAGACAGTACTAAATATTTTGTTACTATCTCAAAAATTGAAGCAAGAGTTGAGTACAGAGGAGTAGAGAAAAATAAAAAGGTAGTTAATAATTTAATCAGGGCAACGTAAACCTCTAATACAGTTCTCAATTCTGGCTTCACATTAGAATCACTTGGACTTTAAAAAAATATCAACACCTGGGATCCTCTACAGATCAACTTGACAGGAATCTCTGGGGTTGGTGCCTAAGCACAGGTATTTTTAAGAAGCTCCCTAGGTGACTATAATGTTCAGCCAGGTTTGAGAACCACTGCTCTAACAAAGAAAGGCTATAAGGATTGTCACAACAAGACGAGGGTGAATTTTAGAATAGAAGGCAGGTCTTCTGCCATCAAATTTAGGGTAAGTAAAAATGGTGTGTTCTACTGAATCCTTTCAATGCTTAAAACCGAATCAAGGATGAAATAAGCAGAGACTGATAATAGTTGAAAGTTAGTAAGTGAGGTATCTAATGACTGACAGATTTTTTTTTTTTAAATGTTATAGTGTAGTACATTTAAATAAGAAAAAGCAGAATTTATTTTTATTTGTTCTATTTTTTAATAAAGACTTTTGCTTTTATTTAAACAAGCACAAAACCGTAATTGAGTTAGAAAAAAACATAACGTATTATATTGGTTCTATCAGCGGCTTATTTTTTGGTTCTTACAGGTCACAACCAGACATCGTTGTGCCCTTAATGTTTGCAAATATAGTCTTTAAGATGAAATATTCTTAAATTTGTCATATTGTGGCATTCACAAAACTGCCTTCCAACCTACCAAAGTACATTTCTTTTTTTCCTCTTCCTTCTTTCTTTTTTCTTCCTCCCTCCCTCCCTCCCTCCCTCCCTCTCTTTCTTCTCAGGTCATTTTTAGATAATTGTTTAGTGTTTTCAGTGAGCTGATGAGGTTAGGTGAGTGCAGTTCTTCTCATTCCAGAGCTGACCTTGCTCCTCACTGTCTGCACGTTGCTTCCAGGATGGCAAATCATGTTCCTAAACTCAAGTACAGCAAGACTATAATTGCTTCTTCTCCCTAATTGATTTAGGAGGCCACACAATTTGCTGTAGCTGTAATCCCTCAGTATTGCAATCTGGGAACAATATAAATGGCTGATGGCAGAGTGGGATTTTCAATTGTTGCTTCTCAGTGATTCACATAATGTGCTGTCATTAGCACTTTGATGTGACATATCATGGTTTCCAGGGCTTATTGGGCCATTTATAAATACCAAATGAAGGTGTTGGGGCTAGTATTGTACCCTGGTTACTGCCTTAATTGCCTTCACTGGGAAAGGTTGCCAGCATCTTCTCCAGAGGGAAATAAAATGTAATTTTTAGTTTGTCTTTAACCATTGCAGTCAATTCCTCTCAAGTGAAGGAATCATAGTTTTCCTTTTTTGTTCTTCTCATTTTCTAGTTAAGTTGCTAGAAAATTATAAAAAGTTAAATTACTTTTACCAAAAAATCTACTTTTTATCTTTTAGTCATCATTGCTTGAATTGATTTCCAGATATCTAAATATCAAATGTATATCAACTATATGTCAAATGTATATTTGGTATCAAATGCATCAAATATATATCAAATGCATATCAAATATATATTTGATATCAAATGTTTATTATCTTACCACAGTTATATTCAGGTTATTAATGATAATTATTGTGACTTACAGAATTTTAACAAAGTGACTTTATAAATAATAATAGTGATTAACATTTATTGAGTATTTACTATGTGGTAAAAGATACATATGCATTGGCTCGTTTAATCTTTCCAACAACCCTCTGAGGTAGACACTATTACTGTCTCCATTTTATGAGAGGAAATTGATGTTTATTGATGCTTATAAATCCAAGGACATATAGCTAGTAAGTGGTAGAGCTGGTTTTGAAACTCAGGTCAGTCAGATTCCAAAGCCAATACTTTTAAGCAGTACATTCAAATACTTCCCTGTCTCTAACACCAGCACAGTTAGCCCCATTTCACAGAGGAAGAAATGAAGACTCATGTAACTAGAAAATTGTGGTGTGCATTTTGAGCTTGCACCTTCTGATTTTAGGTCTAGAGCGCTTTCTGTTTCCCAAGGGGGCTTGCATCGGCATGAGCTGTTACAACTGCTAGTGTTGTTGCCGACATCCTGTGCACACCGCTCAGGGTGATAAATAAGCAAGGGAGGAGAACTCCTAGTAGAAAATCAGAGGAGTGTCTAAGTGAAAGCATTAGGGGCAAAAGAACTGCCTTCCTGTCAGATAGTGCAGAGCACAGGCTCTGATTTGAGCAGCCAGGGTTTAAAGACACAGAGGAGAAAAGAAGCAAGTCATGTTCCCTGGGCATGCAGCCCAGGCACTTTGGCCACTGATGTGGAGCCAGCCTGAGTCTCAGTGATTGATCCTGCAGCCAAGGATGCCCTTCTCTCAGCAGCCGCAGGTTCCCACAAAGGAAGGCTGCACATGGTGAAGTCTTTGTCAGGGCCCCTAATGGAAGCATTGGGTTTCACATCACAGCTACCCCTAAACAGGTACACTCTGCTTCTTTCATCCTCCTGATGGCTCCCACGGGAAAGAAAAGAAAGAGAAAGGCGGCTTCACCAAGAAACAGGTCACAGGCTGGTTTGGCTGGGTTTTGTGCCTCCCCCGCCCTACCACCTCCAGGTCTGTAGCTTTGAAATTCTTTAATTTTCATACACCCTGTGTGGCCACTGGACAGCAATGGGAAAAGTTTTCTTAATTTTTCCTAATCCATCTAACATGACTCACTGGAAAATTAATGCCTCTGAACCTTAAATATACTACTGCTTCTGTTTGGAAGCTCCTCCCCAGACACCAAACTCTTCTTCCTATAGCTAACTGGCCCTTTTTAAAGATTCAGCTCAGGCATTGTTTCCTCCAGAAAGCCTTCCTTGATGCCCCATGCCTGCCCTCCACCCAGTATGACTTCTGTACTCCTCTTCTAATACACTATAGGGCTTCTGTTATAGTCCCTGCTAACTTGTCTATCTCCCTATCTCTACTGTAAGCTCCTTGAGGGCAGGACAGTGTCTCTAGTGTCTAGCATAGTATCTAGCACATAGCAGGAATGTAATAAGTGTTTATGAATAAGTGAAACATGAATAATAAGTGAACATTTGCATAGCTATTTAAACACAATCCTTTTGAAATACTCTTTTTTCTTTGAAAAATAGGACTTCTTTAAGATCTTAAAAGCAATAATGCTGATTGCAGCAATTTTACATACAAAAAATTCATGTAAGAAAATAAAAACTGCCTGTAATCTTACCACCCAAAGAAAACCACTTTTAACATTTCGAGGTAGTCCCTTCTGTAATTTTCTACATGTATGTATATATACCAAATCAGAATCCTGTTTTTATACCTAATTTTCTCAAAGATTGTAACAGTAACTTCTGGAGGTAGAGGTGGCATTTTTATTCCAATTTAAGTGAAGGGAAAACTGGAATACCAAGATACACATCTAATTAATGGCAGAGCTAGGACTAGAACTCATGAATCTTACCATAGTTCCAGGCTCCTGCTATTTCCTATGATGCCTTCTAATTAGGTGGTGTTCTTCTTCTTCTTCTTTTTTTTTTTTTGAGACAGAGTCTCACTCTGTTGCCCAGGCTGGAGTGCAGTGGCACGATCTCGGCTCACTGCAACCTCCACCTCCAAGGTTCAAGTGATTCTTCTGCCTCAGCCTCCCAAGCAGCTAGGATTACAGGCGCCCGCCACCATGCCTGGCTAGTTTTTTGTATTTTTACTAGAGACGGGGTTTCACTATGTTAGCCAGGATGGTCTCAATCTCCTGACCTCGTGATCTGCCCACCTTGGCCTCCCAAAGTGTTGGGATTACAGGCGTGAGCCACTGTGCCTGGCCTCAGGTGTTGTTCTTGTATCAATCCAGCATCAATGGAACATGGGTTTGTAACTGGGTGTCCTCGCTCTACACAGGGAGAGATTTAAGCCCTGTGTCCACACCATGGCTTGGCGGTGCATACTGGGCATTGTCTCTAACACTTTGGAGGGAAACAAGGATGGAGCATCTAGGATCTTGTGATAGGCTCATCAACTGTGCTAGGCAGGCACCAGTAAGAGTCAGAGTTTCCTTCTGATGGTCAAATGATATCTGAACAGCGATGGCTTGGCTCAGAGCACGTTGCTATGGGAACTGCAACCACAGGTTCAATCTCACCATAGACAGTGAATTGTACTCCAATCCATGACCAATGACTATATTCCAGAACAATGTGCACAGCAGGCACTCAATAAGTGTGCACTGGGCTGAACTGAATGTATATTATTCATCAGGGAAAGTAGGCAAAAAAGCATGCTGGCAGTAAATTTCCATACCACTGTGCCCACTGTGGAAAAGGCAATCCAATGTGATCTAGCTTTTTATTTTATTCCAAATAGAGGACTAAATTGTAGTCCCACAAACACACATCAGATTATTAGTTCCACAGATGAATTTATGTGCATGTCCCTAGAATGTCAAGCACGAAGCCAGACACAACTGAGGTGTCCATGCTTTGTGAATTGAATTGTGTGAAGACAGCCTGGTGTGGGAGTTAAGAAGATGTCGACTAGTAATTCACCATTCCTTTCCCTGAAAGCTCTGTAAATCAAGCTCTTAAAAAAAGCAGCAAGCTAAATTCCAAAACCCTCTCTGAGGAGAAATGCCCATGACTGGTGGGGTCTGGACTATGTCCATCAAATGTGCAGATCTCTTCTGCACAAACATCGCCTACTCCCAAGGGAGCCCGTGACTGACTGACCAGCTGTGGAGACTCACACGTCCCCACTTTCCCAGTGTTGGGGGGGCCAGGGGAAGGGAGTGGGAGTTGAGTGATGAAGCATGGCTGAACTAAATATTCTCCTCCCAGGAGAAGGAAAATGTCATAGTAGGAGGTGGGTGGCACTTTTCTGGAGGAATAACCATGAAGAACATGTGGTATATTTGAAAATGATCTTTTCTAAGGACAAGTTTCTCTTCTAAAGAGCTATCCTCATATTCTCTCTTACCTTAGATTGGGGCTGTTGAAATGGTCCTGCCAGAGCTAGGCTAGAATGCCACAAACTGGGATTAAAGTTGACTGGGCAGGGGGAGGGGTAATATGGGATATGGGTTGAAGAGCCATAAGGCCAGGATGCTCACTTTTTCTCAATTTATTCAAAAGCACTGGTTTTGGGAGGCAAAATGCAACTCACTAATCCCCTAAGCGCTTAACAAACTCTCTTGAAGATTTAATCACAATGTAAAATCCACAAGTTTTTATTGGCAGTGTTTAGTTATCAATTGCACAACTCTCTGAAGTGGCAACCAGTACCATTCCCAGGTCTGTCTCCATTACACATTCCAGGGGCCTGCTGGCAATGTGTGTCAGATTGGTGTTCTGGTCTAGCCTTGTAAATTCCTTCCAGGGGAGACTTAGGACACACTCTCCCAGCTGCCAAGTTCTCTACTTATAAGGTGCAGAATTTATTAGTGCAAAGAAAGATAAAAAGAAAGCCTGCTACCTTTTTAAGTGCTTTTACATACAGTTTCTGTATTACGGCTTGGTGTTTCCAGAAATACAGCTGCCCAGATCATTTGAGTCTTTGTGCTGAATCAGTGGAACTTGTTTTCTCTTCCTATGAACTTCTATGAGCTCTGCTCCACCATGTATCAACTGAGGTCTTTTGTGCCATGCTTTTAAAGAAAGTCACTGGCAGCAACTCTTATTTGAGGAGGACAAAGCCATGAGGACTGACATCCTTAACTTACAGATGGCCATGCAAAGGTCCAAGAGGGTTGATATGGAATCCAAGTTTGTCCAACTCTGGAAATGAAGCCTGTCTAGTCACCCAAAGACCATCTTTTTCCAGCCTGTTTTCTTCTCTCCAATTTCCCAACATGCCTGTTTTCATTTCCAGACTCAATTCTAAGGCAATGTTGGCCTCAGACACAGTAAAGACATCAAAGAGGCTACCATAAGAAATAGTGTAGTCCAGTGAAAAGAAAACACAATTTAGAACTGGAAAACTCTGAGTTCCAGCTTTCTTACTACTCGTCTGACCTTGGATAAGTCACTCAATAATGTCACAGAGCCTTAGTTTCTCTTTAGCAAAATAAGTATAAATAGTCATATTCATCTCACCAGGTTCTTTTCAGAGCAATTATAACAAATTGCAATTCTCTGATTTATGTTTATTTATTTTCCATTTCTCAGTACAGTTCACTACATTGTAAACTCCAAGAGTTCAACAACCTTGTCTTTTTGGTTCCCCACAGTGGCCCATTGCCAGGAATAGCAATCAGCACATAGTACATGATCAAGAAGAGTGAATGAAATTTGAATGAGTGATGAAAGGAATAAAGGAAAAAAGGAAAGAAAGGAAAAAGAAGGACAGAGGGAAGTGTTCAGAGCATTGTAGATGCCATTTATGAAAATGATCTGTACATTGTTAATTATTATCTGCATCTTTTATAACTAACATTTGATGCGTTAATTATGCCAAGGTGATCTGTTTAAAATGTAAGTTAGATCAGGTAGGTTACTTCCCTAATTAGGCCTTCCAATGGCTTTTCATACTATTTACAAGTCAACTCCTTTCAGCTTACAAAGCCCTAGGTGATATGACTCCTGCCTACCTCATTTCCAACTTCTCCCCCTTCCTCATCATGCCCTGGTCACCCTAGTGTTCTTGTGTTTCCTCAAACGTGCCAAGTTTGTTCCTGCCTCAGAGCTTTTGCGTTAGTTTCTTCCCTGGCCTGGAAAGTTCTTTTGTGAAATCTGCATAGCTGGCTCTTTACTGTCATTGGCTCTTGGCTTACATGTCACCTTCTCAGAGAAGCCTTTCCTGCACATGTACCCTAAAGAGCCCAAGCAGTGCTCTCTTATTTGTTGATTCACTTATCTATTACTAGTCCTCTCCAGTGCCTGATGTTCAATAAATATTTATTTCTGTGTGCCATTATATTTGTTTAGTGCTTACATTTCATAGATACTTTTCTAATTGTTTTATTTCTGCAAAAACAAAACAAAACAATCCTCTGTGGTTCCATACTGAAAACTCTCTTTTACCCCTTTCCACCCCAGTCTCCCACACATGTATCTTGGGAGAGGTACGCTAGTCCAGCAAATGTAAGCAACTATGCTAGTTTTACTCTTTGTGATTTAATTGGACTTTCGGAGTCGTGTACACCAAGTGATACAACAATTACTTGGTTGTAATTGAGAGGTGGAACTGGTGCTGTGGGTGCTGTGGGTGCTGAGCTGTTCTCTGCTCCGGGCTTGGAAGCTTCCTGGCTCAGGGCTTGGGGAATGGAGGGAGTGGTAGAAATAGGCAGAGAGAGGCAAGTGGTAGGAATGCTCACTGGTTCCAGTTTGGGTTTGTTTATTGTGGGCCCCAGGACAACAAGTAGTTCTGTAGAAAGAGCACTGAACCAGGGCACAGGAACAGGTTCCAGGGCTAGCCCTACATATCCCACCTCCTTGCCCCTCCCCTAGCTAGCAGTCCCTCAGTTAAATGAGGTGGAATTGGATCATCTCAAGGAGGGATCCCAGCTCTGAAATTCTATGACTTGATGAGAGCAGTCTGATCTTTTGTCATGACCATGACTTCTATGATAAAGGATAACCCGTGTGATATTTCTGATAAGCGTAGCTTTTCTGGGCCGTGGAATTTCTCTGATTGGCCAATAAGGTGACTAGACAAACCCACATTTCTGCTTTTGCCGTTCTAGTTTATTCTTCTCTTTCCTTTTCTTTCCTAGAGAAGTTGACGCTCTTGGTAAATCCCCTCATTGTCACACAGGGCTCATCATCTAACTGTAATTGCACTTCAGCCACTCCTCAAGAGATGGGTTCCTAGTGTGTCTGATCTTGGATAACACTCCCCCATCTGCTTTCAACATGTTGCATTTGATGTTAACTAATGTCTCCTATTAGCATTAAAATAAAACAATCGGGCAAAATTCACTCTCAAGCAGAGTTCAAACAGGCCACAAGTAGATGGGGAATCTCAACTGCACAAGGATTGTTTTTTTTTTTTTTGAGACGGAGTCTCGCTCAGTCGCCCAGGCTGGAGTGCAGTGGCGCCATCTTGGCTCACTGCAAGCTCTGCCTCTCGGGTTCACGCCATTCTCCTGCTTCAGCCTCCCAAGTAGCTGGGACCACAGGCGCCCGCCATCACACCCGGCTAATTTTTTGTATTTTTAGTGGAGATGGGGTTTCACCATGTTAGCCAGGATGGTCTCGATCTCCTGACCTCGTGATCTGCCCGCCTTGGCCTCCCAAAGTGCTGGGGTTACAGGCGTGAGCCACAGTGCCCGGCCTGGATTGTTAAAACAATAGTAATAAATATACAAACATATATAAATGAATATATGTATATTGCATACTGCACATACATATGTATGTGTATATATAAAAGTGAGTGAGTGAACAGATGTGTGTGTGTGTGTGTGTGTGTGTGTGTGTTGAAGCCAAAAGTCTGTGAAATGGATCAAGGGAACAAAGACAAGAATGTTTCTGTTCAAATGAATGAAATTAACTGGTAACAGCAAGAGGAAAAATATTCTCCTAGTATGGAACAAGGCATGATCAACAGAACTGAATGATATGGAAAAGGAATTGGGAATCTTCATCCCACACTTACTGGTAATGGGTTAAAATTCTGGTCCACCAGGTGATTGTATCCATGGTCAAAAAATGAGTGCCGTATCACAACATCAATGCCCTGATTGGCCAGCATTCCTAAAGTGTTCAACCATCTAAAAGGCAGAGAAAAAGAGCTACATCAATATATTTTTAAAATGGCATATAACAAGCTCTATAGAGATTGGCTACTATATACACATATACACCAATCTCCAGTCACCAAATTTACCTAGTACTTTAAAGAGGGTTATTTTAAGCATTAAGTTCACAGCTGTAATATATTTTAGAGATTATCAAATCCAACCTCTTCATTTGATAGAAAAAGAAACAGAGGTCTAGGGGAGTAAAATGAACCGCCCTTGATCATTAAATAGTTTGTTGTTAATGACTTAACTTTTTATTCCTGAAATACTAACAAATGAACACCCTAGCCATTTATAAGCCTAATATCCCTCCTGGCCAGAGGACATACAATTACAGAAGAGTGCACATTTTGCATTCCATCCCTCAAACGCCCCTGCTTATACCCTGTCCCCGAACATGTACCTTTAACAGAACTCTAACTCATATACTCCTATGACCTATGCAAATATAGTCTAGTCATTAGCAACCCTCGTATATCACTGTCAGTAGTCAATGCAATAATAATTTTCCTTGGCACTATAAGTAACTATTCAGGGATTCAAGTATGCTACCATCACACATATTTTGCAGTGGAGGACCTGCACTGTTCACATACTTATCATCTATCCTACTATGCCAAACACCCATTTTCCAGGGCATGCCATCCTTCAAAAATACTGCCCTCTTGGTTCTTCCAACACTGCTGACTCTGCCTTCATTATTTACACATTCATGCATTCATTTGGGCTTCTCTTTCTCTTCCTACTTCTGAAACTTAGGGAAATTTCTACTTGTAATAATACATAGAATAAATGTGACTTAGAGATTCAGTCTTCTCTATATGAAAGATAAGGCATTTCACAACTTGTCCTAAACATATGTGTGTCCAGCTTTATCTGTCACCTCTTCCCCATCTTCTGTCACCCTAGACCCCATTTCCCACAGGCTCCAAGACACATGAAACTACTCTTGGCTACCCAAATACACATTGCTTTCTCACACTTACCCAAGTCCTTATACATGTTTTAACTTCTGCTTAGAATTCCCTTCTACTCTTCTTTGAACCTACCCCTTTTCATCTGGCAAATTTCTTCTCGTATATTAATCTCCAAATCAAGTGTCATTTTATTCTAAACTCTGCTGTCCCAGCCAACAGTGGTACCTTCCTCTGTACTTCCCCAGATCTCTTATTCATAGCCTCAGAAAGTCCACAGAAAGAATCACTTAACTTATTTCTCTGCCTTTCCTCTGTCAGTTCTCAGTTCATCAAGCATAGACACAATGTCTGAACTTGTACCCCAAACACCCATCACCATTCCTGGCACACCGCAGGTACTCAATACTCTGTTGACTTGAAATCTGTCTGGATAAAATTAGATTCTCGGAACTTTGAGAATCACCATTCAGCACACTGGGGAAAATGACGCATAGTTATGATTTCCCAAATCTGAAACCATATGGAGCTCCAAACCCGTGACTTGAAGAATTAAGTTTTTTCCTTGCTGGAATAAAGAGCATTGCTAATTTTTATATTGTGAATAAATATTATTCCTATATTCAAATGTTTTTTACATTTACAATTATATTTTATTCTCAAAAAAACTAACAAATATTTACTGACAATTAGAGTTATAAAACTAAAACAAAACAAAACAAAAAGCAAAGCAAAACACAAAAGTTTTAAATCAAAAGGGAAATCTGACTGTAATATAGTAGAATCATTTTTGTTGTTGTTCTTCAAATTGGAACATTGTGACCCAGGGAACTGAAATTACTTTTGGAACATGACATGGCTAAGCAAGCTACTTGCCTTCATAATTTTTATTAATTTAGTAATCCTATAAAATCAAGATAACAGGTTTAGCTTTTCCTTTAGCCACTGAGACATACTATGAAATACCTTGTCAAAGGCTGTCCTGTGGTAGAACTATAACATGAATTGTGGGCTAACGCCTCCTAAGTAGTGTTCTTTCTATATTGAAATGGCACAAATACAATAGGGTCTATATCTAACAAGTATTTTAAAAGCAAATTGTCTTATTCAACTTTCCATCCCTATGCTTGTCAAATGAAGGAAGAAACAAAACAATGAAGAAACACATAATCACATATGTGAGTCCCTCCATCTAGCAGCATCTTCATGTCAATACAGGGCTCTATCTTGGTATTTTTATATGTGAAAAGATCCCACTTGTTTACTCATTCATTATTTATTCAATAACATTAGTCAATGCTAAATGCTAGGCATTGTTTTCAGAATTGAGAAGATATTAAAAAACGCTCGTGTGACCATGTAGATGCCTGTGTATACACCTTTAAAAGAATCATATCAAATTTCTACTTTTGACCTCTACAGAGCTTAGCTTAGTGACCTGCATAGAGTATATACACAACAAATAAATATCAATTCATAAACCTGATGTTTTTACTAGTGTATAGGAAGATATTTAAGAAATTAAGAATATGCATTCTCCCTGCAAACCTACACCCCTATATGCACATGCAAGATCTGGAGCATTCAAAAATGCCTAGAACCAAAACTACTGCTTTCCCATGGCTTTAGGAATAGAATGGTTAATATGAAAGTTATCTTCATCTTCTTCCTATAATAACAAGATCCTTCAGAGAGGGAAAGCAATGGTCTTCCCAGGCTCCTTTCTATGCTTAGCTACAGACAGTTGATAAAATGACTGGTATATCTAACCAAAGATGCTACCCTGCCATTATTGTCCACTCCACTAAAGGTAAATATCTACTATATACCAGACACTATTAAGTGCTTGAGACACAGCAGCATGCCAAGAGTATTTGTGGTCCGCCAAAGAATCTCAAAGCCCTAGCTGGGAAACCCTACTTTTGAACACTTGGTAGCAGAGAATCCCAATTTATGCATACATGCACGTATATGTCCTGGTGAACTCAGAGTTATGTGATATATTGACATTTCAAAAAGGCTGGAAAAATGCCTTCTTTTCAATTTCTTGCTAGCCTCCTAGAGCTTCCTAGAATGCTTTACTGCTCCCCTACTCCCCCACCCCCAACAGGAAGCAATTTATGCCCCTTGGAGAACTGGACTCAAAAGGCACATTGCTGGGTGCTGTCAGTAGAGTTGAGACCAAATGGGTGACAAAGAGGTACGAGAGATCGGGAGCAGAATAAACTAGTTTTCATCAGATCTACGTCAACTAAGCATCGGATATCTGAATTACAACCGGAATATAAACAACTATGTTGATCCGTGTTCTGCAAAGTGACTGTAGGGATCTATGGCTATTTGGCTGATGCTCATGAAAAGGCAGTTCTCTTTTCCAACTTCCTCCATGAAGGTCTGCAGTATTTCTCATTTCATATCATTCCCTAAAGGGAAGAATGCTCACAAAACCACTCAGTACAACTGGGCTGCTTGCTGGGCCCTGCAGCAGCGTCCTATATTGAGTACTGAGCAAATGCCATTCCTCTGCTGATTCCAAGGGGGTCCCTGCAGCATTGATTCCCTGGCTTCTCACTCTTTCAACAGGTCTCATATCAAGCCAGTGGAGAGTGGGAGTGTACTTTTGTGGAGTTTTTTTGGCGGGGCGTGGGGGAGGGACGGAGTCTTGCTCTGTTGCCCAGGCTGGAATGCAGTCTCAGCTCACTGCAACCTCTGCTACCCAGATTCAAGCAATTCTCCTGCCTCAGCCTCCCAAGTAGCTGGGACTACAGGCGCATGCCACCACACCCGGCTAAGTTTTGTATGTTTAGTAAAGATGGGGTTTCACCATGTTGGCCAGGCTGGTCTCAAACTCCTGACCTCAAGTGATCTGTCCACTTTGGCCTCCCAAAGTGCTGGGATTACAGGCGTGAGCCACAGTGTCTGGCTGGGAGTGTACTTTTGAAAGAAGATTCTTAATGACACTATATCAAAGGTGAGTCACTCCACTTCATGCATTTGAACCATGCTTGCTGACAATGTCTGTGCTATACAATGTTAGATGCTGAGGACACAGAAATGGAAGACCCAAGGTATCACTATGAATTACACTGACTCATTTTCTTCATCTGTGTTTGCCAGAACTCCATCTGTAAAGGCAATCCACTTGACTGGCCTGATTTGTCCTTCATTAATGTATTAAAGAAGCTGCCTCTATACAGGGGAACGGAAGCTGCATGATTAAGAACAGCTGTTAGTAGCAAAACACATAGCTGAGGGCAAAGCTATGGTTCTTAGGAGGACATTGCTCAGTCAAAAATCCAAGGCCACAGGACTGTACTGGAGCAGGAACAAGTCACTTACTTAGTGATCCTGAGGGATTTGTCCCTGCCACATGACACTGGCAGGCTAATGAGAGGCCCTTATGCTTCTGGCTTAAGTCATTCTCCAGACAACTGTAGTAGCCTTCAAATTCATTTTCCTATTCCTTCCCAACTTTTGTGAATACCATTGACAAAGTCAAAGTTTTAAAACACAAGTCAGATTCTCCAGATTTTCTCTCTGTCTCTCTCTCTCTCTCTCTGTCTCTCTCTCTCTTTCTCCTTCACAATCTTCAATGGCTTGCTCTGAATATAGAACAAGGCCTCACTTCCTCTACCGGGTTTTTAAGACCTTCTGTAATTTGGTGGTAAACCCTTTCCTGAGTCTCAGTCCTCATTGCATCCTCGCAGATAACAAGGCTTTAGTCACATCAGTCATTCTCTGCTCCTCTGTGCCTTTGATCATAATGTTTCTTGGGCCTAGAAGGCTCTCCTCTGCCATCACCATGACTCCCACCTATAGAAATTAGAGTAATCCTACTATGCTTCACTCAAATGCCACTTCCTCCATGAAGTCCTTCCTGATACTCCCAGTCACAGAAATTCTTTATTCCTTTGCATGTCTGTCATTTTTCTTCTGTAGACAGACAATGTGAGGCAGAAAGGCAGGTGCTCTACTGCAGTGGTAAAGAAGCTGTACTCTGGAGCAAACTGCCTGGGTTTGAGTCCAAGCTGTGCCACTAACTAAATGAGTGATCTTGGATAAGTTACTTCACCTTTTTCAGTTTTCTCATCTGTAAATGGGATAATAACAGCATCTATTTCACTAAATTGTTATAAAAGCAGTAACATCGATTTCATTGGTTGTTAAATTATGAAATATAAATAAAGCACTTCAGACAGCGGTAAGCACCGTATCATTAAAAGTATGATTACTACGGCACTTACCTCCTACAGCTTTACAATGTAGTTATCTCCTATCCCAGTTCCACCAATCATATTTTTTTCTGGAGGGAAAATACCATGCCTTATTTTTACCTATCTCCCAAGACTATAGTGAAAATTGGCTTAGAAAATGTATGTTGTTTACACTGTGTTTTGAACTTTAGACATTCAATAAAGCTGTTATTACCATAATGATTACTGGTACTACTATTACTTACTATAATCTTTGCTCTGATGCCTGTGCCTGACATTTTAATATCTAGAGAAGGTGTTGGTCATTGTTGAATGGTTTAAGACATACACGAATGAATGAAATGAACTTTCAATGGGAAACATGCCTCACCCGTAGGATGGGCAGAATAATCAGCAATACCAGTTCACTGTCCTTCCCTCCTGAAAGCCCCTGAGTGTGAACTTGCAAGTGTTACTCACAAGAATCCTGCAGCATAGGAATCGGATAGATTGTTTGTGCCTCCAGCTGAGGTGGTCACCACACCTTCAAGCCAAATCTTCTTTCCTGGAGTGTATGTATTAACCACCTATTTACACAACAAAAGCAGAAGGGGATAATGAGGTTTTAAAAGCTATTCCCACATGAGAAGAAACACACATTCCCTTAAGGAAGTTGATCTGATTTCCTGTTTTCAGGGGGTCATGATTTGTGCTTTTTTTATGATGATGCACCCATTTCAGTGAGTTGGCATTCACAAACCAAAATGCATTAACATTGACACGTATCCACTTAAAGAAATTATCATTTTTCCCTAAGTAAACCCAATTGATAATGTGACAGAACAAGTGCATACTCTAGGAAGTAAACTGACTGCAGTACTTTCCACTAAAAAATACAAATCATGTTGTGTTTCCATATCAACAAGCACTGAGAAACAATGCTTTTCAGTCTCTCTTATAGCACATCTATGACACATGTACTATCTAAAAGCCACGAATGCATCACAAGCATCAAAAGTCACAAATCACAAGAAGGTAGAGAGAATGCTCGTGGGAGATGTATTTTATAATTACTAGTACAGGTATATTGTAATCACATTTTGAAAATAACTGCAGTAAGGGTAAAAAGAAAAGTCACTGACCCACAAATGTCACATCCCACTCAGGGAATAACTGTGTGCCTTCCAAGCAGAAGCAAAACTTCTTGTCGAAAGGTGGCACACTGAAGATTTGTAATGGCCTAGTCTCTGACCCACAAGGTGAAGATTGACCAAACTATTCAGATCAGGGTGTAGATGCTCGGGACTGCAATCAGCACTTAGGAGTAAGATTGTATACTGGGTAGCCCCTGAAAGCAGAACCTGAGTCAAAGGCTTGTCTACAGGTAGTTCACTCAAGAAATAATACTAAGGAGCAGGAATGAGGGACTGGGGGACTGAAATAGGGAAGAAGGGAAAACTAAGACAAGGATGCATTTTCAAATTGACAACCAATGCTGGCAACTACTCAGTCTCACAGGGATCTTGGTAAGAGCCTTACAGACTGTGTCTTAGAACTTACCCCCAAGGGGATACAAGGGAAAGTGTGAGTAGCCTTGTGACCATTAACCCCTTGCCCCTCTATCCCTATTTCACGTGCAGGCCTGAGTGCTGAGCAGATTCTCCGAGTGTTCCTCATCTCTGCCTCAGAGAAGGAAATAAGAAGTGAGGTACTACTTAGTACACTGATACCTAGCTGGCTGCAGCCTGCATGCTGGCCCAGCCCTGATCTCTACAATGATGGCTAGAGTAGGAGGTGGGACTGGGAGGATGCCAGCTATGCACTAAAAAGGCTGGATAAAGAAAATAGTGTATTTAGGTCCTATGGCCCCCCAGCTACTCTCCTAGACATACACACCAAAGAAATTCTTCCTCAGGTCTCTAAAGAGGTAAGAATGAGAATTCTTTCTATGTCACTGTAGCAGAGGTCCACTGCTAGAGGAATGGAAAAATAAAATGTGGATATATACTATACAATATTATGCAGCAGTTAAAACAATAAAGTCAATGTAAATCCAACATCATGAATAGTCTTTAAAGGTTTAGTGGTAAATTAAAAAAAAAAAAAACACACTGAGTGAGATTTATGGCACAATGTTACTTATAAAATTGCTCATTCACACCCAATAACACTGAATACCCTATAATGACACATGCCTCTTAAGAACATATATCAAACACATAAGGAAAGCATGTATAAGAGAGAGGTGAAAACTGAAACAAAAACAAGACCTTTCATGAACTGATAATATTTTGCTGTTAGTTTAGGAGTATTATGTTAATTTAATTCTCTGCACCTGAGGACCTTCAAAAAGAAAAGAATATATGTGGCCAAACCCATGGGTACATAGACATCAACAATCAATCATATTTCTCTTTTCATTTCTAGCGAGGTACAGCTCCCTGCCCTCTCTCCCCACATTTGCTAGAGAATTTGAATTATTTGGAACATATTTTGGATTTGCAAAGTTACTGACCCTTTTCAGAAACAAAGTTTTAAGAAAATTACACAAATTTGAGATTAAAGTGAGTATTATGATCATAAATGGAAGAAAAACCCTGAGATTAACGGTGGTGGTCAATAGCATGTTGGTAAAGATTAAGTAAAAACTCACTTTTATACACAAAAAAAGAAGATTCTTTTGAGGATACCACCAGGTAGTCCTCTCAACCCTTTCAATACTGTTCGTGCCCAACTCAGGGGAAGCAGGGAATTGTAGGAATAAAAAAGTAAGAAAAATGCCTTAAATAATCAAAAGACACATCCATATGGCCAGATTAAAGGACTACATCTATGATTTCCCTTAAAATATAGTGCTAAAAAAATCTGTATACATGATAAACTATGCACTTCCTTTATGAGTAACCAGAGCAGAATAATATATTTGTGTTTTTCTTTTTTTTGTCTTTGGCTTGCAGGATATTTAATGTTTAATTTTGTGTTCAAAGATAGATTTAAAGGCAGTTAGAGAAAGGAGCTTTGGTTAAACAAAACAAAAAGGTAAATACTTTAACATAAATGAACCTTGAAAACATTAAGCTAAGTGAAAGACGCCAGACACAGAAGGCCGCATATGATATGGTTCTATTTATATGAAATGTTCGGAATAGGCAAATTCATAGAGACAATAAGTAGACTAATGGTTTCCTAGGGTTGAAGAAGAAGAGGAAGTTTAAGATGGGAGGGGTAAAGGAGAGTGATTGCTAATCAGTATGAGGTTTCTTTTGGAGGTGATGAACGTGTTCTAAAATTAGATTGTGGAGATGATTTCAAAATTCTGTGAATATATTAAAAACCACTGAATTTCATACTTTCAAAGGGTGAATTTTATGCTATGTGAATTATATCTCAGTAAATAAATACGTGTAAAAGAACACATTAACAAAAGGAGAGGTATGGTCTAAGTAGGCAAATAACCATAACGTGGAAACAAGAATGTACCCTGGAAATTCTGGGTTATGCTACATGCTAGTTGTGACACGTGTAGCAGTTATTATCTTGGACTTCAATATCTTCATCCACATTTAAAGTCATGAATTTGTAGTAGATGAACTCTAAGTTCCTTTTAAATATAAATGTTAAAATATGTTAGTATTTATAATGCTAATGTAGATTCCCTTGGTTATCACCCAAAGGTCTAGAGTATCTTTGATTCTGAAATTTAAAACAACAAGTATGGGAAATGAAAAAAAAAGTCAAACACAGCTCAGAGCTGGTCATCTCAGAAACAAAGATCTGGGCTGGAGGAAAACACTGAGAAAGGTAGAAAAATCCACAGGAGTAAATGAAATTGCCTAGGGAGAATATATAAACATGAGGCTAGAAAGGGCTAAGGATTTCCCATCGAAAAACATTAATGCATTATCAAGGGCATTAACTAATTCATTCAACAAATATTTATCGAGCACCTACTATATGCCAAGCAGAGCTCTAGGGGTGGGTCTATAGCAATCAAGCATAACAAGTCTTTGTTCTTGTTGTCTTACATTTTAGTCAAGGGAAGGAGAATAATAATGAACAAGTAAATAAATAAAAGAAATTTAGATAATAATAAGTGATGGAAGAAAACAAAACTGAGTAACACGCTAGAGAGCAACTTGACAGGAGGGTAAGGTCAGTACTTTAGATAGCGGTCAGAGGAGGCTCATGTGGAAGATGGTATCTGAGCTGAGAACTGAGTGAAGGAGCCAGCCTCTTAATGGATCTAGAAGAACAGCACAGAAAAAGGACCTCAGGTGGAAACAGGTCTGCTGTTTTTAGAACCAAAAGAAGACTATCTGGAGTGTAGAAAGTAAGGGAGTGAAATATTTAAAAACGAGGTCGGAGAAGAAAGGAGTATTTTTATTCTGAGTGTGATGGAAAGCTATTGGAGGGATTTAACCAAGAAAGTGATCTGATCTGACTTAGGTAAAGATCCCTGCAGCTGCTATGAGATCATATATATATAATGAAACTGTATCATGATACAGTTATTTGTATATCATTTTAATTGTAAAATGATAAAAACTGTAAAATGATATGCAAATTAAAGTTTTATTATTTTATAACCACTTTGAGCTTCAATTTCCTCACATGTAAGCTGGAATAATACCTGATAGGATCGTGTTAAGGATCTTTCCTTGTCAAAGGCCAAAGACACATACACTAGGCCAATCACAGGAAGATCCTGAGAGTTAGTGAAAAGGAGCACAGAACTAGCAGATAAACATTTATATGGGTCCTTCTATGGTGATGCATGAATTCAGAGGAACTAGTGCCAATTATTCTTACGGTTTGCTGGTAGGATTCTGAACTACCATTTTTGATCCAAGTAAGAAATTCAGGAAATTTCCTAGAAACCTTGAACCATTAGCTCTTTGAAGGCAGTGAATACTTTTATTCACTTTTGCATTTACTTCCTATCAGAATGCCTGGCACAGAGTAAGTGCTTCACAGGAGACTGTGTGTAACACAAAGAAGTTAATACGATTCCACACCTGCCCTTGCACAAGCTCACAGTAAACTGCCACTCCTTAAGGAAGTCATGTGACCTTATAGACGGCGACTAAACTGATCAAAGAATTGGAAGCAATATGTTGATTGCAAAAACAACCTTAGAGATCAGGAAAAATATACAATGAAAACCTATTACAACATGAAAGATTTAGAGAAGAGCAACATGCTTATTTGCCAAATCTCAGGATACCAGGCCTGGGGTTTTCTCCTTGATCTGAGAGGGAAAAGGAAAATTCTGCTTTGCTTAGCAGGTAATTTACGTATGGAATCCAATAACCTCAAAAGTGTTAAAGGTCAATTACCATACAAGGTGATTTGGATACCAGAAGGATTTTATGTGTTATCTAGCTTGTTATAATATTCTGATATTAAGAAAAGAAACAATCATGTATTTCCACATTTATCACTTGAGGACGTTTGCTGTAAGTACAATAAGTCTTCACTTAAAGTCATCAATAGGTCCTTGGAAATGGCAACTTTAAGCAAAAGAACGTATAATATAACCAATTTTGCTATAGGCTAAATGATATTAATAAGAATTAAGTTCCTATGACATATTTCTGGTCACAAAAACATCACCAAATTTCTAAATAAAGACCCCAAAACTTTTAATACTAATCACTGAAATAAGTGTGATCTACATATACATTTAAGAAAGATGAATAGGCCGGGCGTGGTGGTTCACACCTGTAATCCCAGCACTTTGGGAGGCCGAGGTGGGCGGATCTTGAGGTCAAGAGATAGAGACCAGCCTGGCTAACACAGTGAAACCCCGTCTCTACTAAAAACACAAAAACAAAATTAGCCGGGTGTGGTGGCGGGCGCCTGTAGTCCCAGCTACTTGGGAGCCTGAGACGGAAGAATGGCGTGAACCTGGGATTGCACCACTGAGCCGAGATCGCACCACTGCACTCCAGCCTGGGTGACACAGTAAGACTCCGTCTCAAAAAAAAAAAAGAAAAAAGATGAATAAAAACAAATAAGAAAATTATTTACCCAATTTTTGGTGAATCAGTGAGTGGTGGTAGTCATGGAGGTGGGGGGGGGGGGGTTAAATCAAGGAATTTGTTTGCAAAGCAAAAAGGAGCACCTCCTATCACCAGGAAGTTCAAAAACAATCACAAATATCACAGACTTGCTGTGTGTGTGCTTCAGTGCCACATCGTTTATTGTGTATTTGCATAATTATTGTAGACTTTACAAATTTTTATTTTACAATAATTTTTATTCATTCATTCATTTATTTTCCAACCTGCTTATACCAGTTCAGGGTTGAGAGTAGCCAGAGCCTATCTTGGAGGCTCAGAGTACAAGGTGAGAACCAGCTATGGACAGGTTACCATTCCATTGCAGGGCCACTCATATACACACCCATACTCACTTGGACAGGGACCATTTAGATACCCAAGAAACCTAATGCAATCTACATATTTGCAGGAGTATCCAGAGAAAACCCAAACAGACAGTGGCCCCAGCTGGGAACTGAATTTTTTTTCCATCAATATTATAATAAAATGATGTTAAATGAAATGAAAGTATTCAAGACCCTACTGTACTTAGTTGGATGGTGGCATGCCCAACTCAGAGGGGTGATTTGTATGAGATATTATTTTTCTTTTTTTCTCAAGACGGAGTCTCGCTCTGTCGCCCAGGCTGGAGTGCAGTGGCGCAATCTCGCCTCACTTGCAAGCTCTGCCTCCCAGGTTCACGCCATTCTCCTGCCTCAGCCTCCGGAGTAGCTGGGACTACAGGTGCCCACCACCATGCCCGGCTAATTTTTTGTATTTTTAATAGAGATGGGGTTTCACTGTGTTAGCCAGGACGGTCTCGATCTCCTGACCTCGTGATCCACCCACTCAGCCTCCCAAAGTGCTGGGATTACAGGTGTGAGCCACCGTGCCCGGCCGAGATAATTATTTTTCAAAAGGAGTTCAAACTCTAGCTCCTTTAAGTGAGGACTTGATTCCAGAAAACGGTTGGATTTATAAAATACTGTGTCCACAGGACCCTTCAAGGACACAGACTCTGTGTAAATAAAATTTACGCCTGTAGCCCTACTACTTGGGAGGCTGAGGTGGGAGGATCACTTGAGGCCAGGAGTTTGAGACCAGCCTGGGCAACATAGCTAAATTCCTTGTCTCAAAAAAGAAAAACAAAAAATTAGCCAATCTTGTGACTGTAGTCCCAGCTACTCAGGAGGCTGAGGTAGGAGGCTGTATGTTCACACCACTGCACTCCAGCCTGCCATGAGAGTCTCTTAAAAAATAAAAAATAAAAAAGTTGATCAGAATTCTCTTCTGACTTGCAGGGAGATTTGAAAGGAAACAATCTAAAATTGAAGAGCAGTTAAGGGCATGGACTCTGGAGACGGATTGCCTGCATTTGAATTCTGGTTCTATCATTTACTTACTGCATGACTTTGAGTGAGTTACATTAGCTGTCTGTGTTTCAATTTCCTCAGCTGTAAAATCAGAATAATATCTGCCTTAGAGGATTTTATGATATTTAAATTATATAATATTTGTAAAGCAGTTGAATTAGTGTCTGGCATATAGTAAGCACTTAGAGGTGTAAACCAAAATGTTACCTAGACCACTCTCCTTGTCCAAGGCACATGAGCTTGTGTTTGAATGAATAACATCAGAGTTGGTTGTTTTTCCTTCAGACATAGGACTTGTGGTGATAGGTAGTAGCCCAGATGCATGCTAAGCAGCAGGAAAGGCCAGTTTAGAATTTAAAATGCACATGGATAATTCACACAAACATAATTATAATTCAGAGTAGTTCATTTATCCATTCTCAGCACAGGGGTAATTCCAGTCAAGCCACATGAACAAAAAACACACAGTGAGGAACAACTTTGATACAAAAACTAAACCAGTTATATGAAATGTTTTTTGGGGAAATATTCCTAGAAATTATTAATGTTAAAGATTCTAGGAGTAGTCAGTACAAACCAACAAATATTTTCTGAGTATTTACTGTTTGGGGCATGGTGAGAGGCTTATGAATTCTGTATCTTCCATGAGCAGAGAAGAGCATGATGATGACATGTAATGGAGGTACAGACACTGAAGCTGGGTGCTGGTTGGGTCCGGGAAGGAAATCAGCATGGGCAGAAGAGGAGAGAAAAAAATTAGGAGAAACAGATGGAACCAGCTGCAAAATTCCCTTAGAAAGTAAAACTCTAAGAAACTGAGGGCTATAGTTCAACACTGTGGTTTTTTGTAGTAAACATGATTCTCCCTGTGCTAGAAGAGAGAAACTTGGAGTACTTTGGAAAGAAAAAGGGTACAGTTCCTGGTGAGAAATGATGTGCCAATGAAGGTTATTTTAAGGGATACACTGTCTGGGGAGTAAGAAGTACAAATGCTGAAATTACTTAAGTGAAGGTAAAGCGAGCTGAGTGGTTGGCTGCCTTTCAGCTGTTCTTCTGTTCCCAAATAGACTTCAATCCTTGGGTCCATGTGGTCAAGGGGGCTTTCAGGTACCCTGAAAACTGCTCAGTAAAGGGCCAGTGGCTGCTCTGAATCCTTGGGCCTGCTAGAGGCAGAGTTGTATAAAGGGAAACCCTTCTAGCTCCATTCCTTCATATTTCAGGGCTGGGGACTATGAGTACTGTTTCACGTGGACATGCTGAGGGAGGAATAGGGAGACAGAAAGAGAGGGGAGACTAGATAAAACAGCCTGGATTTTTTAGTTTATTTTCCCTATCACTTTGAATTAAAAAAAGAAAAAAAGAAAAAAAAAACAGTAAAAATAAGAAAATAGCAATTTATGTAGCACATTTTCAAATTTGGGCTTCCTTTTCCTGTGTTTCCTTGATATCCTGCCTCTAAAACTGTGATCTAAGTCCTTTAAAAAGACTCTTGAGAGCCTGGCTTCAGCCACTGGCTGTGTAAGAAATGGTAGCCTTGTAGCAGCAGACATGTTGTTTATGGTTATCCAAACCCAGCACCTTCCTTAATGAGAAAGGAAGCAATAAAACAGGAATAGCAGACAGGCCAGCTGGGCTAATCAGCCCTGGCAGAAGGCCCACCCTCCAAATGAAGCTGGAGCCCATTAATTCTAGCATCTCATCTAGTTGGAAATCAACCTTCCCCAGAATTTCAGGAAGAACAGTAGCTCTTTAAGTAACCCAAACTGGTCCTCTACAAAGTTGGTTACAAAGAGCTGAATAGCTTACAGGAAGCTTCTTAAACCTTACCTACACACAGAGCTCTTCTTAGGGACATCCTTTCGTCTTGTCAGTCTTTGTTCCTTATTGTATTTATAAGTGGTCAAGGCGAGAGCTCTGTGCCCTTCCCATGTTTCTTTCCATCCTTCTTTTGTGTTTTTTGACTCTCCACTTACCTGCTACATTAGAGCAGAGGATATTGACTCTGTCCTCTTCTTCCTCACTGCCCCTCCCTGAGTTCTGGATCTTGTCATTTGTTCCTTGGTCTTACTGCCTCTAATCTTTTCCTCTTCTAGTCCTTCCTTCACACTGCTGCTATTTGTTAACTTGACAGATCCCTCTTCAGCTTAAGAACCTTCAGTGGTTCCCTACTGCCAGCAGTGGTACTCAATTATTTGTGCTCAGAGAGGTCTGTTTGATCAGCTGGGAGATGTGCTACAAGCAACTTGCTTCAGATACTGTTGAAAACAGTGATTTGGGAATAATGTACTTCAAAATAAAAAGAGTGGATTCAAAGTTGTCATAATAATAGCTTGCCAAAATTCTGAAATGTTTCCTTAACTGGGGGAAAAAAGCTAAGGAGCTAGTAATTGCATATAACCCATAGTCTATTTTATCTATTTGTCCATGGGAGTATTTTAGACATGATAAAATAAAGTTGAGAACCACCGAACCACAGGATAAGATGCTAACTGCTTTATTTAACTTGTTATCTTAGACTTTCACAACCATCCCTTAGCTACCTCTTCCCCCATTGCTCCCCTGTGGGAGGAAGACCTATGGTTCACTACAAAGAAAGGACTCCTACTTTTCAACTACACGAAGCAATAGTTTTTTTTTTTTTTCTTTCTTTTGTTCTTTTTTTTGAGACAGAGTCTCGCTCTGTCACCCAGGCTGGAGTGCAGTGGCACCATCTTGGCTCACTGCAAACTCCACCTCCCAGGTTCACGCCATTCTCCTGCCTCAGCCTCCCCAGTAGCTGGGACTACAGGCGCCCGCCACCACGCCCAACTAATTTTTTGTATTTTTAGTAGAGATGGTGTTTCACCATGTTAGCCAAGATGGTTTCGATCTCCTGACCTCATGATCCACCCACCTTGGCCTCCCAAAGTGCTGGGATCACAGGTGTGAGCCACCGCACCCGGCCGTAATAGTTTTTTAGTGATTACCTTTCCCCTGCTCACCTCTCATCCACATTGTTTTGATTTTTTTTTCAAGCCTATTTCAAATGTTATTTCCCCTGTGAAACTTTCCTCAAACCTTCAGAAAGTTAATTCTTTTCTCCTCCGGGTCCCAAAGTTTTTTGGACCTACCTCTGACCTTGAACTTATTATACTGAATTGTAATTTTCTATTTTTTTTCCTTTTTGCATGTCCTATAGAATGCTTGATGATTACTTTGCTTATAAAATACTTACAAATAAATGAGAGAGATAATATTTTACTGATGAGAAAGCTAAGTTTCAGAGAAGGTAACTAATAATCTCAGTATCACAAGGGCAAAAACCAAATCCTCACAGTTCCAGTTTAGGGCTCTGTTCACTTTCTAATTCAATTTCCTGTTGAGGAGACCCACAACTTCTGGTTGGCTAAACTGCCTCCATATTTAACATGTCCTTCTTAGGTTAGACAAGCTGGGTTATTCTAAGCTCAGTCATTCCAGTATCTCATCACATTCCTCTTGATGTATTTCTTCTGTCTAATGTACTTCCTGTCAGTTTCATTAATCTTTTTCTGTATAATTTCTTTTTATCATCTCTGTGTTCTGGAGTGCCATCTTTGCCCATTTTCTTTCAGTATCAGATCAATTTTTAATTTGCGGCTTCTGTTTCTGTGACATTTTTAGGATTTAAAATTCCATTCTCTGCACTTGTTATCTCAAACTACAGAAAAGCAGTTGAATGTAATTGCAACAAAACATACAATTAAAATAAGGACATACACAAAAAAGATAAAGTCACTGGGGAGGCAAGGACATTATGATCATATGCAAGAAAATGGGAAAGAAAAGTTTCACAGAGCCCAAAGCAATGACCACGTTCAAGGATAAATGCTAGTGAGAGAGAGATTGGAAAGTAGCCACTTGCACATAAATTACTCTTCCTCTCTTTCCCAGTCCTTTTCTGTGACTAACCAACCCCTACCTACTTACAAGTCATAGGCTCCAGCAGCCTCACTGGTAATTTTACTCTTGCTTAGGACAAACCTTATAATCCTCCCACTTACACGCTGAAACACTGGATGGTCATCCTAAGCTGCCCCTTCCTCCTGAAGAAGCTTTTTGCCCCAAACAGCAATTTGCTCCCAAGGCCATTCCTCCAAATGTCCATGGGTAGCACATACCTTCTTCACATTGTCATGGCCTTGCATATAGCAGGACCTTACTAAACACTGACCAAGAGCCTGTGCATATGAAACATATGAATGGAATCCAGTAGATCAGTGCAAATAACCCTCTAAAAAGTCTTGTCATCTTCCACTGTCACTTGTCTAATATCATGATACTCAACTTCATTCATTCATTCAGCCCTTACTTCATTCATCCATTCAGTTCATTCAACCCTCACTTCCAGGACACCCACCCTAGATTATTAATTGACTGTGGGGTCAAATTGATGTTCTTTCACCAAGAACATTCATTCAGTATTCTCCTTTGAAAGCCTTCCTAATCCTGGGTGGTTAGGAATATAAATATTACATGGGTTATAAAATAAATAGTTGATAAGTGTGGGCAATACTGAACAGTGTAATGGATAAGAGTGCAGGTTCTAGAGTCAGATGAGCCTCAGTTTGAACTCCAATTTTACTACTTAAAAAGTTCTGTTGGCTTGAGCAAATCACTGGTTTATTTAATAGATTAATAATATATAGTACACTCAATAAATGGCATTTATAACCCAAAAGGTAATACAATTATTATATTTCTGTAAGTTAATGATGCATTTTTCACAATTCAATGCTTTTGAAATCAGGATATTATTCAAAATCAATATCAAATGAAACTTGCCTGCTGTTTACCCTCTCCCTTCCCAGTTGTTATTAAATTAATGGTGAATTCTCTAATATTTGTTCTAAGATTCAAGGAAATATTTGTATCTAAGAATCAAGGAAATTAAGGTTCATGGAATGACAACGACTAAAACTTTGGTGTTCTTTGGTGGTAAACATATCTTTTGGGTTAGACTCCCCAACTATAATATTTTTCATGTCTTGTATATGAAGGCAAAGAGTCAAAGTTTCCCTTAGGTCATATTCTCCCATTTGCAGATGCACAGCCAAGTGGATTCACAGAGGCTAATTTACCGAGAAGTTCATGGAGCTTAAATTTCCAGCTCCCTGCTTTCACAGGCATCTAACAATATCCTAAGAAGGGCCCTGCTAATGTGTTCATATGGTCAAATATTTACATAATTTGCAGATATCCTTGTTTTATTTTCCTTATAAAGGTCCCCATTGTATAAATGTCAGGCCCCATAAAACTCAGAACACTCATTGATGTTATCCCGAGGTATTAATGTGGTACAGTTTGTATTGGGGTCCTGTGCCTTTTGAGTACGGGTGACCCTTAAACGACGTGAGTTTGAACTGCGCGAGTTCACTTATACATTAATTTATGTCAGTGGAAGTTACATTGGGTGCATGTGCCTCTCCTTTCTGCCCTTCCACCTCCCCCACCTCTTCTGCCTCTGCCATTCCTGAGACAGCAAGACCAACGCCTCCTCTTTCTCCTCCTCATCCTACTCAATGTGAAGACAAAGAGGACAAAGACCTTTATGATGATGATCTGCTTCCACTTAATAAATAGTAAATATATTTTCTCTTTCTTATAATTTTCTTTTCTTTCTTTTTATTCCCTTTTTATTTTTGGAAACAGGGTCTTGTTTTGTTGCCCAGGCTGGAGTGCAGTGGCAGGATCCCAGCTCACTGCAGCCTCAACCTCCCTGGGCTCAAGCAATCCTCCCACCTCAGCCTCCCAAGTAGCTAGTATCACAGGCATGTGATACCATGCCCAGCTAATTTTTGTTTATTTGTGTGTGTGTGTAGATATGGGGTTTTGACATGTTACCCAGGTTGGTCTCAAACTCCTGGCTCAAATGATTCACCTGCTTTGGACTCCCAAAGTGCTGGGATTACAGGTGTGAGCTGCCACGCCCAGCCCATGATTTTCTTAATAACATTTTCTTTCTTCTAGCTTACTTTATTATAAAAATACAGTAGATGATACAGATAACAGACAAAATATGTTTATCAGTTAGGCTTATGTTATGTTATCAGTGAGTCTTCTGTTATGTTATCAGTAAGGCTTCTGGTCAACAGCAGGCTATTAGCAGTTAAGTTTTGGGGGAGTCAAAAGCTGTAAATGAATTTTCGACTATGCAAGGGAGTTAGCGCCTCTAACCCTCATGTTATTCAAGGGCCAACTGTATTTCCTTGGCCTGTGTTTCTCTTCCCCTCCATCAAAACCTGCTCTTGGGAAAGGATCTTCTATTTGCCTTTAAAGCCTTAATGTGAATTTAAGCCAGTGTAGTCTACCTCTTCCCAGATTGCTTACATTCTTCATCATCAGCCTAATGTAGAATGAAAGATTGTTCACTCAAATAAAATGTCTGAAACAAACAGACTGAAATATTATTTGGGGCCACAAAAAGACTTTTCCATCACTCCTAAACACATACACTGAAGATACTTTCCTACTATGTCTATATGTAGGCATAGCTCATAGGGCTGTCTAAACTGATTTCCATCTATTCAACACTACCACAAAGTTAGCAGCAGATAAGTTTCTTCTGCAGTGTGAACAGCAGAGACAGCACATATAAATGTGAATGAGATAAGACATTACTTCTTTTATATTTCAGGTGCTTTATTCTGCTCATTCACCTGCCCCTCGCTTTGTGCATCCTTCCCTCCAACATGTATTGAGCACCTGCTAAGTGATGGGCACTGGGACATTGAAATAATCAGTCAATATTGCCAAATGAATGAGGGAATTAATGAATTAATCAAACAAACACTGATTTTTGTGGAGATACTACTGTTCTTACCCTAGTAATGTGTTTTCATTTTCCAGTTTTCTCCATTAGAGAAGACTAATATTATCATTGTCCTCATGTTTCCTTTAATTGTGCCTCGAATTATTCTATGGTCCTCAAGAAGAAGTGGGTTTTTGTTTGTTTGTTTTGCTCTTTTCTTCTTATTTACTAAGAGGATCAAATAAGCAGGTAGACTGGAAAGCTGGTTAAAAGCAAGAGTTTCTTTTAAAATCTATTAATTACTTCCAAGAAATTACATGTCCTTCTCCCTTACTTCCATGGTCCTGCAATTACAATATATTGGAAGAAGTGGCATAATGTCACTGCATTTATTGAGACTTCAAAAGTGCACTCTCATGTTCACTGCAGTACTATTCACAATAGTCGAGTTACGAAATCAACCAAAGTGTCCATCAACAGATGAATGGAGCCAGGTGTGGTGGCTTAGGTATGTAATCCCTGCACTTTGAGTGGCTGGGGCAGGAGAGTCACTTGAGACCAGAAGTTTGAGGCCACCCTGGTCAACACAGCAAGACCTTGTCTCTACAGAAAAATTAAAAAATTAGCCAGGTGTGGTAGCGTGGGCCTGTAGTTTCAGCTACTTGGGAGGCTGAAGCAGGAGGAGTGCTTGAGCCCAGGAATTTAAGGCTGCAGTGAGCTATAATTGCACTACTGCACTCCAGCCTAGGCAAAAGAACAAGACCCCATCTCAAGAAAAAAAAAAAAAAAAAGAATGGAGAAAGAAAACGTGGCATATATATTTGCGGAATACTATTGAGCCATAAAAAAAGAATGGGATCTTGTCATTTGAGGCAACATGAATGAGCCTGGAGGACATTGGGTGAGGTGAAATAAGTGAGGCATAGAAAGATAAATACCACATATGTTCTTGCTCATATGTGGAAGCTAAGAAATTTGATCGCATAAAAGTAGAGAGTAAAACAGTGGTTACTAAAAGCTAGGAAGGGTGGGGAGTGGAGATAGAAGAGGCTGGTTAACAAATCCAAAATTACAGCCAGATAAAAGGAATACATTCTAGTGTATGATAGCACTGTAGGGTGATTATAATTAACATAATTTATTGTACATTTTCTAATGGCTAGAAGATTTCGAATGTTCCCAACACAAAGAAATGATAAATGTTTGAAGTGATAAATGTGTGAATTATCCTGATTTTTTTTTGTTTTGTTTTTTGAGACAGAGTCTTGCTCTGTTGCCCAGACTGGAGTGCAATGGCATGGTCTCAGCTCACTGCAACCTCTGCCTCCTGGGTTCAAGTGATTCTCCTGCCTCAGCCTCCTGAGTAGCTGGGATTACATGTGCCTGCCACCATGCCCAGCTGATTTTTGTATTTTTAGTAGAGACGGGGTTTCGCCATGTTGGCCAGGCTGGTCTCAAACTCCTGACCTCAGGTGATCTGCCTGCCTCAGCCTCCCAAAGTGCTGGGATTACAGGCATGAGCCACTGTGCCCAGCCAAGTTATCCTAGTTTGATCATTACACATTGTATACACATATTGCAATATCATTCTGTACCCCATAAGTACGTACAATTATTATATGTCAATTAAAAATAATTTTAGGAAAAAGGAAGGAAGAAAGGAAGAAATTTTTCAAATATTTGGGGAGCCAATTGTTGAGTTTAGTTAGTATTCAAAATGCAATTATATGGACAGTACTTTTGGAAACACTTCCTTTATGACTGGGATTTCACCAACTCCTTTCTGTGCTTATTGAATTACTGAAAATAATATCAAAAAGTGTTATTTCCTCTTCTGATTCCTCTAGGAGATGAAGACACAAATCACAGAGTCCAAATGACTTCAGCCAAAGTGGTTCTTCTTGGTTCTTAAGTCACTGTTTTGGAGTCAGCCCAGCTATCCAAACTATACCATCTGCACTGTGTCCTAAACTTTCTCACTTTCCCATCTGACTCTTCCCTGTATTTTTAGATTGTCAACTCTTTCCTTTGACTCATCTCCCAATGTACACATGATCATCATCATTCTAATGAAAGGGAAAGAGTGTGTGGATCATCCAAAGGGGTGAGTTGTCCACACATTGCTCAAACATGTCTCTATTTGGCTTTCAAATGCATCATGTAGATTTTCATATAACCAGATAATTCACCCACTGCTCAGAAAACTGAGAATTCTTCTCTAAGTGGCAGTCCAAATTTGCAAACCACAGCTGTTTTTAGCAATTGAGTCATTGTCTTTCGGGTGCCAAAAATATCACCTATCATATTCCCCAGAGTTCAAAAAAAAGAGGAAAGAGGAGAAAAAGCAAAGAACAAGTTGAGGATAAAGGTAATGTAAAGCTTCTCTAGTCACAGAAATTATTAAAAATGCTATAATAACTATAACAACAATAATAATAGCAATAAGAACTAGCATTCAATAACAATGAACAAAATAGGGCTTTCTCACATGACTTTCCTAATCTACCTAAGAGGGAGGGAGAATAGTATCCTTAGCATCTTCATTTTACAAACAAAGAGACAATATCAGAGAAATCAAGTAAGTGACTGGCCCAAAGTCACACAGCTATACTTAAGTCAGGCCATCAGACTTCAAATCCTGGGCCTAATACCCTATTCAAACAGCCTAACCAGTGATTTATCAAGCCACTCCCACATGGCGCCATTTTGGTGAAAAATCTGCCCCTTTTCTACCACTGTGGGCCTAATGGGGTCCTTAGGACTTCACTTCCACAAAGAGAGAAGAAACAAAGTACATTTCTAGCTTTGGGGTGAAGGTTCTAGGTATATAGACAATAAAACCTTACTTGGAAGGCCAGGCACGGTGGCTCACACTTATAATTCCAGCACTTTGTGAGGCCAAGGCGAGTGGATTGCCTGAGCTCAAGAGTTTAAGACAAGCCTGGACAACATGGTGAAACCCTTGTCTCTGCCAAAAATACAAAAATCAGCCAGTTGTGGTGGCATGTGCCTGTAGTCCCAGCTACCTGGGAAGCTGAGGTGGAAGGATTGCTTGAGCCTGGGAGGCTGAGGTTCAGTGAGCTGAGATCCTGCCACTGCACTCCAACCTGGGTGACAAAGTGAGACCCATCTCAAAAAAAAAAAAAAAAAAAAAAAAAAAAGGCTGGGTGCAGTGGCTCACGCCTGTAATCCCAGCACTTTGGGAGGCTGAGGCAGGCAGATCACGAGGTCAGGAGATCGAGACCATCCTGGCTAACATGGTGAAACCCCATCTCTACTAAAAATATAAAAGATCAGCCGGGCTTGGTGGCAGGCACCTGTAGTCCCAGCTACTCGGGAGGCTGAGGCAGGAGAAAGGTGTGAACCTGGGAGGCAGAGCTTGCAGTGAGCCGAGATTGTGCCACTGCACTCCAACCTGGGTGACAGAGCGAGACTCTGTCACAAAAAATTAAAAATTAAAAAAACATAAAACCTAACTTGGTCCATCTCTGAAATGGTTTGAGGAACTTGCAAGAAAGCCATTTGGCTAGTGCACCCTAGTTTGCACTTTGGACCCTAATTCCCAAGAACCCTCCCCCCCACCCACCAGGGACTTCAGGAATAGTCAAAGCAACATTTCAACAATCAAAGTTTGGGGATTCTTGTCTAGTCTCCCAGCTCTCATGTCCCCAGGGAAGGCCAGCGCTTAGCACACCTTGGGTTGTGGTGAGACAGACTCTCCTCTTGGAGGCCCTAACAACTGGGTCCAGACTGCTTTAGCCAATGAGAAGTCTATCCAGTGGTCCAAATCTCAGGGAATCTGTGATCCAGCAACACCTCTAGCATATACTCACTTAAGGCAATATCTGGCAAGAGCTTTGTAAAAGAGAATCAGGGGAAAAAAACAGGGAAATGACTTAAAGCCTACTAAATGAAACAGGGAGGATGAAACTGTGGAAGATCATATTTTCCAAAAATGACTGCAAAAACATTTCTGGTCTTACATGCTTTTCCAGAATCTTGCCACTCCCACCTCAAAAAGAGGAGTTTATTTCTTTTCACCTTGAAGCTTGGTGGGTCTTGGCGACTACTTTGATGAATAGGATATGGCTAATGTGATGCCCTGTGACTTCTGAGGGTAGGTTAGGAAAAGTGATACAGCATCACCTGTCAGAGATGGGAGTGAACAAGCCTTCTGATGGTCCCAGATACTAACCTTTCAGTAATCCCTACCTTTAGGTCTTTTAGCTCAGGCTTCAGACATCATGGAGCAGAGACAAACCATTCCCTCTGTATCCTTTGAGAATTCCTGACCCATACAATGCATTGGCTTAATAAATGGCTGTTTTATGCTACTAAGTTTTGGGGTAATTTGTTGCACAGCAAGAGATAATCAGAATAGGAGCCCTGGCTTGAGGGGACCCTGGGCATGTTCTGTTTGCAATTGCCAAAAGGTAAGTTCAGACCCCGCTGCTAAGCCTAGCCCTCCCTGCCAGTTGCTTTTTGCATATAGGTCATCTCTCAGGGGCTCTACTGTTCCTCCCTGTGACAGCACTTCCCCTTCCCCTTCCCCTTCTAAGTCCATTAGGTTTGTTTTTAAAGATCTGAATACCAATTGTACGCAGGGTTTTAGCTCTTTTCCTTAAGTTTCTTGGGCCCTGGATAAATCAGGAAGTAAGTTATTTCAGTTTTCAAACTGGTTCACATAGTTAAGGCATATGCAGTGGGGGAGGGTAATGGGAAGTGGGGATAAAGGAAAGAACCTAACTTCCAACACCTTTGTCTTAGTTCTAACCTACAGCCACTTGCTATACTTAAATAATAACATGAGCACAGTTAGAACCTTCACTCTCAGTGCCTTGATAGAACTGAATCATTTTACTTCCAACAACAGCCCTTTGGTCAAACTCAAGACTGGAAAAGCCAAAACTATAGGAACTTGACTATCTTGTACACTATTGTAATATAAACACTTAGAACAGTACCTAAATATAGTAAGCACTGAAATATTTATTGAATGAAGCAATAAACAAATGAATTAATGACAGAAAATTCTTCCCTCCTTCTAGAGGGCAATATGTAATATCAGATTAGCATAATGTGCTTAGAAAGCTAGAGTATTCAATACGTTAACATTCTATTACATTAGGTAATATGTTTTCAATCTGCTGAAAGTAAGTGTTAAAACTTACTTTACCTTGAGGGCAGAGACCATGTCTTATACCACTTTGTATCCCCAGCATCTGACACTTTGCCTTAGGTACTCGCTAAATGCTCAGTGAATATTTTTCTCTAAATGAATATCAAACAGGGACTGGTAGAAATATTTCAAATCATTTAGTTCTCCTAGGCTTTGCCTAGTGGAACGCAGTAACAGATAAGGGTGCTGGCCAATGCACCTCATCCCTGGAGGGATCAGACTGGGATGTAGTAGTTCAGAAGCTCTGAGGCTTCTCAGCCTATCAAACTCTTGAGAACAAGAGAATTCCAGAGGCTGTTTATAATCTGAGTATGACATTGGGATGAATACAAAAAAGGTGAAGACCTCCACTTTAGCTCTCAAAACTGATGTTGTATGATTTATTCAAATAGGATTTCCTTTCAGAGCTATAAATGAGCTATTCATTTGTCTATTTATTAATTCATCTCATATTTAATGGGGGCCTACCTGTTATAATTTTTCTGCAAAGATTTGTTTAATCTGCTCGAGAAATAGCAAACTATTCAAAGGGTCCCCATTCCCTGGAAAAGAACCTTAACTGGGCAACAAAAGATAATAATATATTGTAGAGGCCCATGACAATTGTAGATGTAAGATCCTCACAATTTAGAATTAATGAATCCAGTAGTTCAAAATGTGATCCATAATTGGCATTATGGAAAATCACTTGACAGATGATTAAAAATAGAGACCTCTGGGAGCCACTCCAGCCGTATTAAATCAGAACATCAGGAGTGAAATTAGAAACTTTAGTGAGCACCACTGGTGATTTTGACTGTACTCAAGTCTGAGAATCACTGACCAAAGGTGTGCTGATAGCACCTACATGCAATTGCTTAATATAATATAGCTTTCTTCTCAACTTTACAAAATTAAGATCTTACTTGGCTAATTCTAAGACACATAGGAACAGTGTAAATATGGCTCAGAATTGCCAGTGCCCAGACTGGAATTTCACTGAATGAATACAATCATTTTCTCCTTAAAGTCACCTAAAATAAACCCCTCCAAAAAAGAAAATATCAAGTAAATCTATTCTTCCCTTATGAAACTCACAATTAAGAAGCAAACTATAAACAAATACTTCATATTAAAATAGACATGCTTTAGGTCAGGCACAGCGGCTCACACCGGTAATCCCAGCATTTTGAGAGGCTGAGGTGGGTGGATCACCTGAGGTCAGGAATTCAAGACCAGCTTGGCCAGCATGGTGAAAAGCCATCTCTGCTAAAAATATAAAAATTGGCTGGGCATGGCAGCTTGTATCTGTAATCTCAGCTACTCGGGAAGCTGAGGCAGGTAAATCGCTTGAACCCAGGAGGCAGAGGTTGCAGTGAGCAGAGATCATGCCATTGCACTCCAGCCTGGGCAACAAAGCAAGACTCCATCTCAAAAAAAAATTAATTAAAAAAAAAATAGAGACGCTTTAAACCTTGATATGGCACACAGAGACCCTTTTCAATTTGAAAAACAATAAATGACAGGCAACAACTGTGATGGGCAGCTTGTGACCTTGCCCATCTAGACTGCACTATTTTCCTATTTTTCTACCCTGGTTCCCACAGTGCTGAGGCCGAGCTGGGACTTTGTGTCTTCTTCCCTGTCTTACCCCCAGAATCGCTCTTTTTCTTCCCAGGATACTTTTACTCACTTTCTGAATTTTCCTAATCTGGTCAGACAGTGTGTCTAACAGGCGAGTTTTCAGGAAGTCCATCACCTTGACTACCCGGCCATCAATGTAGCAACTGGAATAAAAATAAAATAAGAATCAGATAAAATCTCAAGCAAGGGACTATAAATATACTTCTCTAGCCCGAGGTCTCTGTTGCCCGAGGAAACAAACCAGGGTTCCACTTGGGCTCTCGTATTCTAAAAGGTTTTGAACCTGGGTACTTTTCAAACAAATAATAACCTTTTTTTTTTTTATTATTATACTTTAAGTTTTAGGGTACATGTGCACAATGTGCAGGTTAGTTACATATGCATACATGTGCCATGCTGGTGTGCTGCACCCATTTCTTCTCCATTTCCACTGCTATTTGTGGGCTAATACTGTTATTTTTTTCGGCTTTTGTCACATGAAACCCCATTGCTTACTTGCCAGAATTGATGGAAATTCCAGAATACAAATTGGATAATGAGGAATACTTTTTTTTCCCCTTGAGAAAGTAATTTAACACCCATCCCATGCCCATCACTAATCCCACCTTAAAGTAATAAAGGTATGTGAGAGGTTTGAAAGAATACTCCATCATTTTAATAAAATTTTTCCATAACTTTAAATAAGAAAATAAACACCAAAGCAAAAATCTGACTTAGTATAGTGAGTGAGTCTCCAGCTTATTCCTGTGGGCGAACACTCTGTAGTCAGCCTACTACCAAAATATGCTGTGGTTGCCTACTACCTCCAGAATGAATGAACAAACTAATGATGAATGTACAAAGGTGGAAGAGCCCTCTCCTAAAATAGTAACAACTTGATACTCATTGGTTTTTGTTTTGATTTGGTTTTTCTTAGCTTAAATAAAACATTAAGTTGTTGACACTATGTTATAAATATTTGACCAAAACAGGCCCATCCAGTTTTGTGGAGATATCCTTTGTAAGACTCTTTGCTGAAGATTAAGCTAAGGCGGACCCAGGGTTAGGTGATCTTCATTACCTCAGACCTTCCCTTACCCCCATCTTGGCAAAGTTCTGAATTCAATCAATTTCTAAATGCTTGTGATTCCTGGGTGCCTTTTCCAATCCACTAAGTTATCCTTGGTTGTTGGCTAATGATAAATTATTTCATTTTTAAGAAGCAGCCACCCATCACTACATATTACAGAACTATGTGAAAATTATTTTCAATGTCAACTTGCTATACCAATATGTGATGTATTGGAATGGTTAATTTTTAAATTTTTGTTTTATTGTAAGGCAGGTACTTTAGTTGAGGTAAGGGTGGTAGATGATCTACCTACTCAGCTTTCCTTTTGGCCTCACTTACCACTTCATGACATTTCCACAGAATGCAGTGTTTAAACCATTGGAATGTTGGAGCAAATTTGGCTTTTAGCCAGAAATATCTGACTTCAAATTCCAGATCTGGTATTAATAACTATATGATCTTGGGCAAGTTACGTAGTCTCTATGGGCCTCAGTTTTTTAATTCTTAAATGGGGGACAATATATCTTCTCCTCAGGCTTAATTGAGAATTAATGAGCTAACAAATGTAAAGTTCCTGGCATACAGTAGGGACTGAACAACTTTTAGTTCTTCCTAATTGTCACCTCACAAAGAAGGGATTATAAACAATAGGAGACTGATTAATTAAGTTATGTGTAAATATAGAATACTATAACAGTGGAATTTCTGTGCTGGTGGTACATGTATTTGAAAATTTTTGATGGTTACTTATATCAGGAAATAAAATAATAACATGTCCTTTGCCTCATCCCTTGTATAGATGCCAGACTCAGATCCAATGAACATTTATTATGTGCAACACATAGTGCTGGGCATATCCATGTCCATTATCCTATCTCATAACCTGTTCATAGTAGTACTTCTTAATTAGCACCTCTGATTTTTGAAAAAAGATCAGATACTTAATTAGCACCTCTGATTTTTGAAAAAAGATCAGATACATGGCATACTACATGAAAGCCAGGCATGTTGAGACAGAGTAGTGTTAAAATTAAAAATAATTTATGCAATGCTAATCTAACACACATTTGAGGACATGAATACTTGCTACTATATTATATGGTGACCAGGAATTTGACAAGTAATGCATTGTAATTATTCTTTTATTATTTAATCAAATATATTACACTTTCCTCTTTTCTCAATTAGTTCCCAGTAACTACATTACACGTCAGTATTTATAATTTTTGTTAGCAACACACATAGTTTAATACTTATTGAGATAAAAATTCCAGATGTAATTTTTCAGTACGTAGGATTTCCTGTGAAGAACCTCCCTAGCCTACCCCAATCTGTGGCCCATGGTTGAGGGTCCCTTCATTCTTTTCCTCTTTCCTTTTCTCAAGTACCCAGAATCTGGAGTTAGAAAACCTTGGTTCAATCCCTTCTTTAAAGTGGGTTTTAAAAAATCCAAATCCATAGTATTTTCACAGGATTGGTGTACTGATCACATAAGGAAAAATGCTGGGCACGGGACCTGTCATATAAAAGCTATTCAATAACCAGATCTACCCTGTTCAGATTACTTAACGGCCCAAGGCAGCAGAAACTTACACTGAAAGGCCATGGGATGGGATAGGCAGGGGAGCATCCCTCTGGAGGAGAGCATGCTATCCGCTGTAGAACTTGGAGTGAGGAAAGTGTAGAGCAGCAAGAACAGACGCTGGATTCTCAGCAGGTGTGAGGCAGAGGCAGGGATGGAGATGGCTGTGATTATGTTGTAAAAATTTGGAGTTTGTAAAATCCTTACTGGTCAGCTGGCCTAAAGCATGTAAGCTTGCTACAATATCCCTTAGAAATGATTTTCTGGCTTTGCTTGAACATATCCAGGGACAGGAATTCACTGTCATACACTACTAGGACTGTTTCACTGCATCACAGCTCTAATTGATGAAAAGCTCTTCTGACACGGTGCTGAAATCTGATCCCTGTTACTTCCTCTCAATGGCTAGCATTCTATCTTCTTGAACCCAGAAATGGTCCAATTGCTCCTTCATGTGATACATGGGAGATGAAATCCAGTAACCTTGCTTAAGCGGTTTAGCCTATTCTTGTCCCCAGTTTTACCCTTACAAGCTGGATCCATTCATTCTCAGGTGATCTTGGGCTATTTCTGTGGGCTGTGAATTGGATTGGAGCGGGAGGAGATACAGGCATGGAAACCAATAAACAAAGTTATCTTATCTCAATAGTGCTGGCAAGAAATGATCTGGGTCTAAATAAGGGAGGGAACAAGAAAAGTGAAAGCAAGCAGCCATGAAGGAAGAACAAATAAAGCTTCTGTAGAGGGTAAAAGAGAGGAAGGGAGTCACTGATGACCATCAACATATAAGAGGGATTGCCTTGGAGAACACTGTTGCCAAAGAGATGTAGGTTAGTCATACAGGAATACAATTTGTTAAGAGAGATGAAAGATACTGTCTGACATATCAAAAATACACAGAATATCAAGAAAGAACTATATACCACGTAGCTGGGGATATAAGAAAGAGGTACAGAGAAAAGTTGAGACAAGAAATGTTGACGTGGGGGTCTTTTTCAGGTTATAAGTAATGGCGAAAGCCATGGCTGCAGATGAGCTCTTCAAGAGAATAAGGGAAATGAACAGAGATGTCAGAGACCCTTCAAAATGCTTCTAAAATATGGCCCTGGGCATTGCCTCTACCTTTGACCCAGCTAAGGACCCCTTCCTCCTCTAGCCTGATGATCACAGCATCTTTTTAATAACTTCAGTCTGAGTCCAATTCACATTTGAATGTCAAAGGAATCCTCACATTACACTGAGAAGTTTCAGCAACTTTCATTTGCAAACTTAAACCCACATTTATACTATACTATGGAAATATGAACTTTGGTCACCCAGAATTCCGTATCACTTTTAAGAGAGGGGATCCTTTAATCATAGGGTATGGCCAGGCGCGGTGGCTCAAGCCTGTAATCCCAGCACTTTGGGAGGCCGAGGTGGGCGGATCATGAGGTCAGGAGATCGAGACCATCCTGACTAACATGGTGAAACCCCGTCTCTACTAAAAATACAAACAATTAGCCGGGCGTGGTGGGGGGGCGCCTGTAGTCCCAGCTACTCAGGAGGCTGAGGCAGGAGAATGGCATGAACCCAGGAGGTGGAGCTTGCAGTGAGCCGAGATTGTGCCACTGTACCCCAGCCTGGGCGACAGAGCAAGACTCTGTCTCAAAACAAAACAAAAACAAACAAACAAACAAAAACCCATAGGGTATGAATTTATCAATACCTAAACCTTTTTCTTAGATATTCTTAGACAACTAACTTACTGTACTTATCCATTGTAAATGTGAAGCTTCTAAGAAAACATTCAGCATCAACAGTCTGTGGCTATTTGAAAGCTTCTTCCCAGTTACACAGCTTTGGTTCTCTGATGGTAGTTGCATGTGGTGATAGGTTCAATATAAATATATCATTTATATTTGGGCATGAAGGAGATGGAGTAGTCTGTGGTGACCATTTTATGAGAATAAATTGCTAAAAATGATGATAATAGTGATTTCTTTTTTTTCTTTTCTCTTTAAAAAAAAAAAAAAACCTGGCAGAATGGTCTAGCATTACCTAGACTGACACTTTTAGGTAAATCATAGTCATCCTCCAAGCTCTCTTGAAATTCAGCATCACTTAAGATCATACCACAAGTGGTCGAGCTGTTCCACTAAAAACCAAAGCCAAGAAAGGCTGTGCAGAAATAACCTTTCTGGGAACTATCACAAAGGCTATGAAGTTGAAACTTCTGTATTAATACATGGTCAAAAGGTCTGTCTCACCCAATGCCAGCAATTCATTCTTGCCTCTAGATTGGCAGGTCATATCAAGCGTATCTCTGGGGAAGTGGCAAAGACAGCAGACTATACAAAGTAAAAGGAACCACTTATCAATGTATTCACCAACTCTCCTGTCCCCCTTAATTTTACATTTTAGTTCCAGTACAATAATCTTCATCTTATTTTATTTGGTGTTGCCCTTTATTTTTATTACAAAAGAACTAAATGCTCATTGTAGACGAATTAGAGAATGAACATAAACAAAATAGAAACAGGAAAATGGAAAATCACCTACAGTATAATAAGCACAACACCTAGAGAAGCTCATTGCAACATTTTGCTGCATACTCTTCCAGTTTTTCATAGTAAATAAACATAAAATTTCCCATAATTAGTTTTTTAATAAACCTGTATTCCAGATCCTATTCAACTAGCATTTAAATTTAAAATTGCTCCAAATGAGACATCCAAGCCCATCTCACAGGGATACTGTCAGAAAGATTACAGACTCCCAGTCAAAGCATCTTACTCTTATTTTAATTTCATTCTGGCCATTTAGAGGTCCTCTGCCAGGAGCAGAGCTCACCTCCTTCCTGTCTCTGTCAGCCAAGTTTTAACCCCATTCCCATCCCACTGACCCCCTTCATCAGGCCCCTAGATTCAGTCTTCAGGATTGTACTACAATTAGCCACTTATGCCCATTAGGCTTTTAAAACATTTAATGAGGAGAGTTTGTTGGCTCCAGGGGCAGCTGGTTTTGTTTACCTGGCCCTTTACTTTAAAAGGAAAAACCTTTGCCCTTTATTATCTGACCCCTTCTTTTATTTCAGGTAATTGCATTAGTGCGGGCTTCCCAATGCTCAGGAATTTCCGGACTTATCTTGCTCCCTGCTGGTTTCAAGGAGGAGGGGCAGCCTGCTCAGAATTCTAACACCCAGCCTGCTGACTGGGCAGGTAATGCCAGAAAATCGGGGCCTTCCCTACTGAAGGGGGAGAAGCTTGGATAATCATTAGAAAAACCCTGTTGACCTATAAAACCTATTCTGCCACCTCAAAGCAAACACTGGAGAAAGGCTGATTTGAGTATTTAGGCTTTATAAATTGCACTTGCCCCTTCTCCAAAGGCCCTCAGCCTGGGCTCCTGCTGAGCACTTGCCATCAAGCTTTTCTTCTGAGGCTACATTAGTTTTCATCTTCTTTGCAATGGGTCAACCTTTTTATCTTGTGTTTCAGAACTGCTTTGGGCAGGAACGTTTAGATGAAATGAACACTGTTACAAAAAAAGTCAACCTTCCTATCCTGTGTTTCAGAACTGCTTTGGGCAGGAAAGCTTAGATGAAATGAACACTGTTACAAAGAAAGGTTCTACAGAATACAGATGTTTCTTTGGCTTTCTTAAACCAGTTCAAATAATTCCATACAGGAATCATCTAACCTAATAAACGGACATAGTTCAGTAAGAAAGAGTTTGTACTCTGGAAAAATGCTATAGAAAAATAGTACAGGCAAAGGTCAGAGTTGTGAGCAATACTAAAGGCAAATAATGTCTTTAATGAAAGAATGAGTGCCTGTATGACTTAACCCACGATAAGCCAACCGAGGCTCAAGTGCTATGCCAAGGGCTCCATTTTCTTCATCTTCTTGCTCTCCTAACTCTTTGCACACTTTGGGTTCTGTGCCTCAAGCCCAGACCCTTTTCCCCATATATCCAGAATTGTATGTGGAGAGGCTCAAATCATCTTGGTCCTAGCAGTGTTAAGGAGAGGTGTACAGGAAGCTGGGAAAGGAAAGGGGTAGGGAAATCACACGCAGCTTCAGCCACTGGAGCGGGCTCTACGGAGGGACCTCTAAAAATTTTCAGAATAGTAGCAGGTGATGGCACCAGAATTGTGGGCAGAAGTGGATCCATGTGCTTTTGGTCTGAAACTTACACAAGTTGTGGGGCCCTCTTTAAGAAGAGGAAATCAAAAGTACAAAACAAGGCTAGGCACAGTGGCTCATGCCTGTAGTCTCAGCACTTTGGGAGACCAAAGTGGAAGGATCTCCTGAGACCAAGAGTTTGAGACCTGCCTGGGCAACATAGCAAGACCCTCGTCTCTACAAAAAATAAAAAAATTAGCTGGGTGTAGTGGCACAGGAGGATCACTTGAGCCACGGAATTCGAGGTTACAGTGAGCTATTACGGCACCAGTACTCAGCCTGGGTGACAGAACGAGACTCTCTAAAAAAAAAATTAGAAAGCATTTTTTAAACTACAAAACACATAACAGATACAAAAGTAAGTATTTATATCGAATGACAAAATAAATCACAACAAACTCCCAGAAACTTAGAGAATCGAGTTCCTTTCTTCTGAGAGCTCTTCAAGCAATTTACCAGAAATGTTTACATAATGCTTCCTCATAGCAACCTGCCCCCATCCCCTTACCCCTTACCACCTAGAACATCCTACAACTCTCAGCATTCATAGGAATCAATGCAAGAGAGGGGTCTGAAGCTTAATTCATTAGCTTCATGGTAAATCTAAACTGTGAGGCATTAATAACAAGAATGATAGGGTCTAAGTGGCCAGAACCCAACCATCTATGTGCAGTATTTTAAAAAATTCAGTGTTTGTAAATTGGGGGTTGCTTATACTGTTGCCACATCCTTTCCCTGGCCTCTTTTCATGTAATTGTCATTGTTCGTGGCAGAATAGCACAACTGAACTATAATTAAGTTAGTATATTACTAACTAGGAGAAAATAGAAAGGAGAAAGAAGAAGGGAGGAGTCTTACATATATTAAGTTCCTTCTTATTTGCTAGCTATTATACATATAGTGTCATTTAATCTTCATGAACACTCTCTATTTTGCAGATTAGAAACTACAGCTCACACGGTATTAGTAAGTAGGAAACCAGAGATCACATAGGTACTAAGTAACAGACACCAAAACCTTTTCCCTTTGTACTTTGTCTGCCAAGTGTCCCAACAATACAGCACCATGCTTACTTCATTGGTCCTGTAATCAAGTAAAATTGTTTTTTAACTGCCTTTAGTCTTGCTTACTTCAACCAAATTTAAACAATATTGAACTAAATGCAAATTTCTCAAGAAAACAAAACAATTACAACAAAACTAACCCAAAACAATAACAAAAGCAAAAACCAGCGTAGATAAGTAAAAGCATGGAGGTGGTAAAACTCTATTCTTTTCTTTGCAAAAAAGTTTTTCAAAGTGTTTTAGTAATTGTTATATAAAGAAAAAGCGGCTCCATGGTCAAATAAGTTTAGGAAATGTTGGGTTAAAACCAAATTCAGTAGTACTTCCTGTTTCAGCCATGACAGAACTGAACAGCAACCAATTCAGGCTGCGATTCTTGAGAGATGGTAGGGCACATGAGGTGAACTTCAGATCCCATTCACCTGAGCTTGCTCCTTGGGACAGGGTAAAGATAATTTACTGACTACCAAAATTTGAGCTTCCCTTCCATAGTGCTGAGCTATTGCCAAGAAGCAGCTGCCAGGCAGAACCTACATTTCTTTGCCCCTCTTACATGGTAGAGGCAGGGGAATGCCAAAACGATGTGAGCAGAAATAATGTGACACTTCAGGGCTAAAGTAGATGTAGGTGTTTTTCACTTTCGAGCAGAAATTAAGAAGCCATGTCTTCTTTGTAGTGTCTGTCCCCATTGCCAGCTGAATGGAAAAGTCTCTGAGGAAAAGCCACAAAATGGTAAGTACCTGGGTCCTGGAATGGCCACATGTGAGGCCATCTCCGAGGTACATCAGCACTGGACTGTCACGCTGGTGAGAAGCAAACTTCTACTGCCAGGCCACTGAAATGTGGGGATTTAATTGTTAAAACAATTTGTGTTATATTAACTAATATATGGATATTCATTACAACAAAACACCTTTATACCAATCAATCTGTTTGACCAACAGTTCATAATAAAAGAGGTTTTCCTTTGAGAAGAAACTGTCCTTGTATGAAAATTAAAAAGATTAGCCTGGAGAACTTACTTGCAATTCTAGTTTGAATTGACTGAATGTCTACCAGTGATTGGCTGAATAATAACTTTCATTCTAATCCCACGCAAGAACAGTTGATGAGGGGAGATATTATTCTTATTTTTCTATATTTAGACATACTGAACCTGGTGTAAAAACACAGTGACCAAGGTGATTACTAATGACCAAAAAGGACATGGAATCTAGAATGTTGGAAGGGAGGCCAGTTAATAAAGGTCACATATCAGTAGGAGGCAGTCTTTTGACAACATAGAATATTCTCCATTAGGCTTCTAGATACTCAGGGACAGCCAATAGTTTGAGGTAGATTTAATGAGACATTCTCATTATTTGGTATCTCACTGAGGATATGAAAGCACATGTCCTAACTTGCATGCATCACAAAAGCTAGAGGTTCAACTCTAGCCTGCATGATGTTTCTTATGTCCAGACAACCCAACACACACATCAAACTGCTTTTCTTCCTACACTCACCAACACCCTGTATATTTTAGTTCCTGTTCCTAACTTTTACAACCAGCAAATTCAATGTCATAGAGCTATACCTTCTTAAAGGATGCTCACTGTGGAGAATATTGCACTGAAAGGAAATCTTACCTCACTATGATTCTTTTTATGACAATTGTCACTTCTCTGTTTAAAAAGAAAAGCTAGTTCTCACCATATAAAGCCTTTAAAGGGATTATTTACCAGGAAGATATATGTATGTGCATATAAGCATGTGTCTAGATATGTGTTAAGAGAAACAGAAAGAGATTGAGAGGGAGAGACAGTCAGTTCTGTATGATGCAAATCACATCAGGGCCAGGAAATAAAATTTAAGTTCCTTGAACTAGTGCTCAGAATATATAATATTTGAAACTGATAGATGACTCAGTTAAATTTATTCAGCTAATAGGAATTCTAATGTCATAATTCTAAGGTAAAATTTCACATGTCCCTCTGTAACAGAATGTTTCTTTACCATCCTTTCTTTTAAAAATTTTCAAGGAATTTAAAAAATGGTACCCTAAAATATTGTATTTTTTCCCCTCCAATCTCCTACAAATTCACTTTGGTTATCTAACCAAAAAGAGTCTGAGAATTAGAGAAATATCAGCATATTATCTTCTTCTCTGTGATTGAGGAAAGATTTTGTTTGAACACAAAGAGAAAGCAAGCCAACTGCTATCATTTTGAAGTCATGTTAAGTAGAAGGGTAGATCCCCTTTAAAGAACTAGTTCCTTTTTTTTTTTTTTTTTTTTTTCTTGAGATGGAGTCTCGCTCTGTCACCCAGGCTGGAATGCAGTGGTGTGATTATGGCTCACTGCAACCTCCGCCTACTGGGTTCAAGCAATTCTCTGCCTCAGCCTCCCGAGTAGCTCGGATTACATGCACCCGCAACCACGCCTGCCCAATTTTTGTATTTTTAGTAGAGACAGGTTTCACCATGTTGGTCAGGCTGGTCTCAAACTCCTGGCCTCAGGTGATCCACCTGCCTCGGCTTCCCAAAGTGCTGGGATTACACATGTGAGCCACCACACCCAGCCAGAAATAGTTCCATTTTTAAAAGTTAATTAAAGACAGAAATAAAAAGCAATTGCTCCTTGAAAGAAACAATGATAGTTCACTTTCTAAATCAAGATCAAAAAAGGTAAAATTTCATTTAATACATTCTCATCACATATTTTAGACAATTAAAGTAGAAGCAAGTATATATATAGAACAAAAGGAAAATAGGGAATAGGAAGGTAAGAGCCAGATGAGGAAGGAAACACCAACATAGTGCATTGGGGATCTTTTGGTTCCCCCAAGCCAACTCATCCTTTCTGCCTCTGTTCTTTACATCTGTGTATCCTACTAAGCCTCATCATTCAACAACCAGTCCCACATACACCCTTTCAGCCACCTGCTTTTTTCAATCACCAAGTCCCTAAAGTGACCTCTCATGATTCACTGGTTTTATACCACCACCTGTCCAATCCTACCTCGGTCAGTGAAACACAACAGAGCAGTTTTTACCCCCTGCCCACTCCCAATCTCCCACTATCTAGCACCTACTCCAAATCCCCTGAGTTCTGTTACTTGAGTGGCAAACCAAGGCTTAACCTCCACTTCCATTCTCCAGGCAGTGCAACCCTTCTTGGCAAAACTACAAGGTCTACATGACTGGTCTTTGGAGACCTTCATCTGTTCAGCCTTCTCCTCACAAAGCCTAGGCTTAATTAAATGGTATCTTGGCTAAAATGTGACATAGACTCTTTCTCTCTTACCCAGTGGTTATTAATCCTGTCTGAATTTGCATTAACTAAGATAATAATTATTCAAACAAAATTTTTACCTACTAGATAGCAATCTGGACAAGGAGCTAGGAGAGCTGGTTTTCCAATCATTAGTCTTGTCACCTTAAGCAAGTCACTTAGTTTCTTTTGTCTTCTTTCATCTACCTAGGTTTTTAAGCCTAGATCAAGGATGGCTAATAACTAACTGGATTCTATCAGTTTTTGCCTCACATATTTTGACCCTCTGTTGTTAAATGCATACATGTTTAGGATAATTCTTGGAGAATTAATCTATATATCATTATGTAATGGTGCTCTTTATCCCTGATAATTGTCCTTGTTCTGAGGTCTGCTTTGTCTGAAACATAGCTGCTTCAGCTGTCCTTTTATTTGTGTGTGCATGGTGTACTTCTCTCTTTACTTTTAACCTATCTGAGTCTTTATGTTTAAATTGAGTTTATTGTAGACAATATATGGTTAAGTTTGTTTTTATATCCTCCCTGACAATCTTTGTCTTTTAATTGGTATAGTTAGACTATTCACATTTAGAATGATGATTGATATAATTAGGTTTAATATCTATTATGCTCTAAGTGTTTTCTATTCCTTGTATCTGTTATTTTTTTAATCTCTTCTTTTTTGTTGTCTCTGGTTTTAGTTGAGCATTTTATATAATTACATTTTATCTCCTCTCTTAGTATACTATTATATTTCTTTCTAAAACATTTTATGTGGTTGCCCTAGAGTTTCCAATATACATTTTTAATGAATCTAAGTGTATCTTCAAATAACCCTATACTGCTTCATATGCAGTACAGGTAATAATAGAGTATCCTAAATTTATCCCACCCTTCATTTCTATCATTCATTTGCCTTATATATATGCTATAATAACCCAGTACATTGTGGCTATTATTACTTTAAACATTTATCTTTTAGACAAATTAAAATAAGGAAAATAAAATTTTTATTTTACCTTTATTTATTCCTTCCCTGACACCCTTCCTTTCCTTTTGTAGACTTGCATTTCTGATCTATATCACATTCCTTCTACCTGAAAAGCTTCTATCAATCTCTCATGCAGGGAAAGTCTGCTGGTGATAAATTCACTCAGTTTTTGTTTGTCTGAGAAAGACTTTATTTCTCTTTCACTTTTCATGGATAATTTTGCTGGATACAGAATTCTAGGTTGGTGAGTTTTTTTTTTCAACATTTTAATGATTTCACTACACTATTTTCATGCTTGCATTGTTTCTTATGATACTTCAGATCCTTGTTCATATTGCTTCATATCAATGCACTTCATTGCCTTGTTCCTCTTTAGGTAAGCTATTGTTTTCCTATTGTTTTTCAAGATTTTCTCTTTTTTCTTTGGTTCTCTGCAGTTTGAATATAATATGCCTGGCTGTAGTTTTCAAGGAATTTATCCTGCTTGGTGTTCCCTGAGCTTCCTGGATCTGTGGCCTTATAGCTGTCATTAATTCCAGAAAGTTCTCTGCTATTATTACTTCAACACTTGAATTACTTTAAGCCATTATTATTTCATTATTCTTCTGCTCTGCTTTCTCCTTCTTCTCCTTCTGCTATTCTAATTATGTGTATGTTACACATTTTGAAATTGTCCCACATTTCTTGGCTATTCTGTTGTTTTCATTCTTTTACCTTTCTGAATTTCAGTTTGGGCAATTTCTATTGACCTATCCTCAAGCTCACCAATTCTTTCATCAGCTGTATCCAGTCTACTAATGAGCCTACTGAAGGCATTCTTCATTTTTGTGACAATGTTTTTTATTTCTATCATTTCCTTTTGATTCCATTGTAGAGTTTCTATCTCTCTACTTATATTAACCATGTATTTTTGCATGTTGTCTACTTCCATTAGAGCACTTAATGTATTAATCATAGTTAAATTCTCCATCTAGTAATTCTAATAACTGTGTCATATATAAGACTGGTTCTGATATTTTGTTCAGACTGTGTTTTTTCTTGCTTTTGGCTTACTTTGTAATTTTTTTTGTTGAAAACTGACATGCTGAATTAGGTAATAGGAACTGAGGAAAAAAGACCTTTGGCGTGAGGTTTTGGGCGAGGAGCTGGACTGTGTTTGCTATATCTGTAGATGCCAGAGGCTTCAAATCCCCCTAGTATCCTTGTTTATGCCTCTTTTCTTCACTTTAGGCTTTCCTAATTACTCCTCTTCAAAGAGAATTTGTATCTGGTGAACTCTATCAGTTGTATTCACTGTTACTATGCTGCTGGTGTGGCAGTAAGTTGTGGGAGAAGGGAAGTGCTCTGTAACTTTATGGTTAAATCTCAGTCTTTTAGTGGACCTTTGTCTCTGGGCTATGATCATCACCTTTTTTTCCCAGTAGGATAGCTTTCCCGCTCTATGTAAGACAGAAAGGCTAGAGAGGGCTAGAGTGTGGGGAATGCCCTTTCCCATCTGGGATAAGGCTTGGAGAGTTGGCTTTTTTTATGGAAAATGCTATGGTCATATTTCAGAATGATTTACTCTCTCTCTCTGACAGAGTTACTAGGAAATCTTTTTTGGATCCCACAAAAGTGTGGAGCCAAAGACTGCAGCTCCCAGGTTTTTACGCTCAAATTAGTTCACACGAAGTCTCCAGCAATTCATCGGAATTACCACTTAAGTGTTGATACCAGCTTATGGCTTCAGCAATTTCTGCTCTTATTAAGCAAATTTTGGTGGTAACTGTGGATTCACCTGTCTCTCCAGATTTCAGGGTGGTGTTTGCTCTGCAACATCAATTCTCTGATGCATTCAAGAAAAGTCATTGATTGTCGGTTTGTTTAGCTTTTGCTTGTATGAAATTTCAGCTTTTTCTTGTATAAATAGGAAGTAACAACTTCCTATTTTCATGTTTGAGCTGAAACCAGAAGTCCACTAATGGAATTCTCATCATGCATGTCAACACTGACCTTTTGCAGTTGTGCTGGGAAATACCCTTAATCTCCACTTCGTATTGTCAATTAGTATGTTAATATGACCAATTACTTTGGTCTGCCATGGTTATGAGAGTAAGGAATAAAGGCACATGTGATACACACGTGTCATTTTGATCAAGATGCTTTCTAAGGCCCTTTCCAGATCCAAGACTCAAGGTCTCCTCTTTGACACAGTGAAATAATACCATAGGGTGTCCCCTCAACACATATGAAGGTACTATATTTCAGTCAGTGAAACTGCATTGTGTAGAATGTTGTCCAACAGATGTGAACAGGATAAAATCCAACATGTGAGAAAAGCAAAACAAAATGACTTTCCTAAAGGTTTCACATTAGTTTCCTATTTGAGTTTTTTTTTTTTTTTTAAATTGAGACAGAGTCTTGCTCTGTTGCCCAGGCTGGAGTGCAATGGCGCAATCTCGGCTCACTGCAACTGCCACATCCCAGGTTTAAGCGATTTTCCTTCCTCAGCCTCCTGAGTAGCTGGGACTACAGGCACATCCCACCACACCCGGCTAATGCTTTGTAATTTTAGTACAGATGGGGTTTCACTGTGTTAGCCAGGATGGTCTCAATCTCCTGACCTCATGATCCACTTGCCTCAGCCTCCCAAAGTGATGGGATTACAGGTGTGAGCTACCATGCCCAGCCTTGAGTTTGATTTTCTACACTTTCATTTATACATGAGATTGATAAATCATCGTTGTTTTGCACTGTCCCTATGCATGCCTCTTCCTTAATGTGGGTTGTGCTTGTATGCCTTTGAGAGAATAAGATAGACAAAGAGTATTTATATTATACCAGATATCAGCATCCATGTCATCACATAATTGACTTTTTTATGAGGACCCACCATAAGAATTTATATCAAGGCTTAGTATCAGAAAAATGATGCTTCTCATGAAAACTTACTTTGATTTCTTACTTACAGACACTAGATTTTGTTTTCCACTTTGCTTTGGCCACTATGAAACATAGAGTCAAACTTATATCCCATCTGTCACAAGAGAATAGAATCAGCTGATAGGTTTTTTTTTGTTTTTTTTTTTGAGATGGAGTTTCACTCCTGTTGCCCAGTCTGGAGTGCGGTGGCCTGATCTCGGCTCACTGCAACCTCTGTCTCCCGGGTTCAAGTGATTCTCCTGCCTCAGCCTCCTGAGTAGCTGGGATTATAGGCATCCGCCACCACACTCGGCTAATTTTTGGTATTTTTGGTAGAGACATGGTTTCACCATATTGGCCGGGCTGGTCTCGAACTCCTGACCTCAGCTGATCCACCCACATTGGCCTCCTAAAGTGCTGAGATTACAGGCATGAGCCACCACGCCTGGCCTGATGGGCATTTTTTTGGAGTACTAATCTTTCTCATCACTTTATTGCTACTCTAACCCTATTTTCCATTTACTCTTCCTTCCTCAGTTTTTAAAAAATAATGTTGCTATTGGACAGCAAAGTAACCAGAAGAGAGGTTGAGAGAAGCTGTGCAAAAAAAAAAAAAAAGCATTCAATAATTCACAAACTATATACTTGGCCCTTATTTATACAAAGCTATGCAAAGACCTTCAGTTTTGTATCCTGCTTATGTTCCTTCCCTCTTTCCTCCAAAATCCTTTTTTTTTGTTTGTTTTGTTTTGTTTTGTTTTGTTACCACTCTGTCATCCAGGCTGGAGCGCAGTGGTGTGATCTCGGCTCACTGCAAACTCTACCTCCTGGTTCATGCGATTCTTGTGCTTCAATGCTCCCTGCCCCAGTAGCTGGGATTATAGGTGCACGCCACCATGCCCAGCTAATTTTTGTATTTTTAGTAGAGATGGGGTTTTACCATGTTGGCTGGGCTGGTCTCGAACTCTTGACCTCAAATAATCTGCTTGCCTTGGTCTCCCAGAGTGCTGGGATTACAGGCATGAGCCACTGCTCCCGGCCCCAAATCTATTTTTTATATTATAAGATATTGGGAAAGGTTCAGTAAGTTCTGTTCTCTTATTAAGTTTAAAAACACTCTTTGTCAGATAAAATATTGTACTTGGTATAATACAGTTTAAGGCTGAATCACAAAGACATTAACCTTTAGTCTGCTGTAAATAGATTTCCCTTTCTAATAATTCTTAGACATGTTTATGTTTTCCAGGGGCTGGAATTGACCGTCTTAAGTGGCACCAATAGTTGGTAAGGTTGAAAAATTAATATAATCAGGACTACCTGGTATTTTTAGGACATATTTTCCCAAAGATCACAGAGTACTTCAGAGATAACAAACTTAAGGGATTTTTTGGAATGAGAACAGAAAAAGTTTTGTTTTTTCTCTTCCTTCATAATGAAGAAGAAAGTCCGGGACTTCATTGCAGGGCACATTCCATCAGAGTGTATATGGTTTGGGGGTGGGGAGGATCAGAAAAGTGGAGGCAGTCTTGGGGTTATAGGGTAAAGGATGGGCCTAAATGATACAATGAAGGACTATCGCCATGCCCGGGGGTCACAGACTTTTCCTGGAAAGGGCTAGATAACAAGTAATTTAGGCCGTGGGAGCTAGATGTTCCCTGTACTCTACTCTGCTATGGTTATATCAAAGCAATTTATAATTCATAAATGAATGAGCATAGCTGTGTTCTAAGAAAATTTTATTTGTGAATACTAGAATTTGAATTGCATATATGAATAATTTTCACATCACAAGGTGTTATTTTTGTTTTTGTTTCAACCATTTGCAAAGACATAAAACGTTGTTAGGCCCACTGGCCATGCAAAAACCCGTGATGGGCAGGATTGGTAAATATCTTCTCTCAGTTTGTGACTTGATTTATCACTATCATTGATTGAAATAAAATCCAATTAATCACTTTTTTTTTTTTTTTTTTTTTTTTTTTTAGGGTTGGTGAGCTTTATGTCCTACTTAAGAAATCTTTGCCTACCCTAAGGTCACAAGAGTATTTTATGCTTTCTTTCGAAGCTTCAGTGTTTTACCTTTCACACAATACTTTTATATATGATGTAAGGTATGGATCAAGCAAAAATCCTAAAAACAGCCAAAGAAAAAAGACATTACTTTCAAAAGAGTGACCATATTACTTATATTTGATTTATCAACAAAAATTATTGAGGCCAGAAGATAATGGAATGACATTTTTAGACAGCCAAATTTGGACTTCAGCAATTTGACTATGATTTACATCGTTGTGGCTTCTTTTGTATGTATCTTGATTGATACTGGCAGAGTTTTTTTTTTTTAATTGAGATAAAACCCACATAACATAAAATTAACCATTTTAAAGTGCAATTTAGTGACGTTTAGTACATTCACAAAGTTGTACAACCATCACCATTATCTAGTTCCAAAATATTTTCATTACCCTAAAAGGAAATCCTATATCCATTAAGCAGTCACTCACCATTTCCCACCTCCCTATAGAACCTGGAATCTACTAAGCATTTTTTTTTGTCTCTATGGATTTACCTATTTTTGATATTTCATATACATTAATTCCTCAGTATATGTGGGGGATTGGTTCCAGGACCTCCATGTTACCAAAATCCACACATAGTCAGGTCTTGCAGTCTGCTCTGTTGACCCTGTGTAAACAAAAAAGTCAGGCCTCTGTATACTCAGGTTCTGCATCCCAGTAATGCTGATTTTCCATCCACATTTGGTTGAAAAAAAATCCATGTATAAGTGAACCTGAACATTTCAAACTACATTGTTCAAGAGTCAACTATAAATGGAATCCTATAGTATGTTGTCCTTTATGACTGGCTTCTTTCACTTAATGTTTTTGAAGTTCGTTCACATTGTACCATGTATCAGTATTTCATTTCTTTTTATGGCAGAATAACATTCGATGGTATTGATATATTTTATTTATTCATTCATCTGTTGATGGACATTAGGGATGATTCTACCTTTAAGCTATTGTGAGTACTGCTGTATGAACATTCATGTACATATATTTGTTTGAATGCCTGTTTTCAATTCTTTGGAACATACACATCTATGAGTGAAATCACTGGGTAACAGTAACAGTAGGAAGGTCCTATGGATGGAAATCACTCTCACCTCAGAAGAGTCAGTAAAGGGTCTCCTTTGAACAAATTTCCACATGAAAAATTAGAAAGATAAAGAAAACAAACAAAGACAATCTGGGTTAGAGTGAAATTGAAATTACACAGGACAATGGGTCCACTTAGAGAAGAGGAAAGGAAAGCTGATAATAGATGCCAAGAGTATTAGCATTTTTCTCGCTAGGAGACTTGGTATTGCTAACTTCACTGAGTACTTGTGAGGCATTAATAAGCTAAGAATGGGAAAACTTAAACTATTTTTTCAATTAAACTTTGGTTGCAGCATCATTAAAACTAAGCTGTTCTGCGTGCTACCGATTTCATTCTTGGCTACCAGGCTGGTTATTTGTTTGTTGTCTGAATGAAGAGAGAAAGTGCTGCTGGGGGGGATGATCAAAGAGAAGTACACATGAGGGGAAAAGAATGGTCATATGTTAATGAGTAAGAGGCAGCTGATCCCTGAGGGGTTCTCAGCACAATTTTCTCGTTGCAAATTTATTTTCTAAATTTGTTAACACTATGAGTGCAGAACTGTACAAATGCCTGGGATTTCTTTTTTCCCTTTTCCAGTTGTGTTGGGTGGTTTTATTACTTTAGAACTGGAAGGGACTACATGATCATAAAGGTCTTCTCACTTATAGATGTAGAAACCCAGAGAGGTGAAATTCTGGTCCAAGGTCATGCAACTTATTATTGGGGCTCCTTTCCATGCCTCTGAAAATAGTTATAAGTTCTACTTTTAAAATTGGCCACTATGAAAAACGTAGATTTTAAAAGGTGCCCCTGGCATGCCATAGCCTCTCTTGGCCATAGGAAAAATCTTGGCAAAGGGCTGGCAAAGGAGCCCACTTGAACAGGGAGGCAATTCTTGGCATCAGCTGCGTCTCTGCACTTTGGCTTTCCCGTAATGGCCCTTATACACTCAGGATGAAGTTTCAGAGTTTGAAGATGACCTTCATCTTTCCTTTCCTTCTGTTTCCTTTATGAGGGATGGGGGTAGAACCAGAGACCTTGCAACAATGCTACCATATGTTCATGGCATTGGGTGTCCCTTGAGCAATTTTCTCTTCACAATGAATCCCTGTCTTTCATCTATATGGAACCTACTATATTTGCCAAGTACCTTTTCATCTGCACTCTCAGTGAACCTCAAAACCTTCCTAGTTAGGTTCCATTATCCCAATTTTCAAGAGGAGAAATTTAAAATGTAAAGAGGGAGTAGGCTGAATTGGCACCAGAGGCCAGGACACATCTCAGGACACCCACCTTGAATCTGGACTGCTAGCCATTCTTTAGCTCCTCCTTGCCCTGACACAGCCTTCCTCCCAGGGTGTATGAGCCTGTTTGGCATAGAATAACCTGCACTAATGCTCCCCTGGGAATCACAAGCCCAGTGCAAGCTGAGAAGACAGAGAGGCTGGTGAAGGGAATGGGAAATAATTATCTCCTTCAAAGGATACATAAGAAAAGTCACTGGAAGCAGCATGATAAAACTTGGACTAATGAAGTCTCAAAGGATTCTGGTCTTGGAGAAGAAAATATAGTTTACTGGTTTCCAAATCTCTGTTGCATCAGAATCACTTAGGATTGCTTTTAGTTTATTTAATTTTAGTTCCTGAGTAGCTAGTACATGTACAAAGCTCAGAAATCAAAAGGAACAAAAAGTATATGGAAAAAGTCTCCTCCCATCTCTATGTCCTAGTGACTTTATTTCCCTCCCTGGAAGCAACAAATGCTTTCAGTTTCTTTTATATAAGTGACTTTAAGCACATATAAGCAGAGTATATATTTCCCCCAAACATATTTTTATACAATATTCTATGCACATTGTTCTTAACTTTCCTTTTTTCACCTAAACAATATATCTTTGTTTCATATCAGTCCACAAAGAGCTTCCTCTTTCCCTTTTTAATCTGAATTAGTATTCCATTACAAACCTGTACCATAATTTTTATCTAGTCAATTCCCTATTACTAAACATTAAGTTGTTTTTAATTTTTTGCTATTACAAACAAAGGTGAAATAAATGACCTTGTGCAATGAATGTCCAAGAGAACTCAGTTTAAGTCTAAACTCTTACACTATGCAGCTGTGTGGCCTTGGGCAAGTCAGTTAGGACTTCGGCCTTTTCAAAATGGAAGGAATCTTCTTTTTGTTTATTTGTTTTATTGAGATGGAGCCTTGCTCTGTCGCCAGGCTGGAGTGCAGTGGTCTTGGCTCACTGCAACCTCTGCCTTTCGGGTTCAAGCGATTCCCCTGCCTCAGCCTCCTGAGTAGCTGGGACTACAGGCGCGTGCCACCACGCCCAGCTAATTTTTTGTATTTTAGTAGAGACGGGGTTTCATCATGTTGGCCAGGATGGTCTCGATCTCCTGACCTCGTGATCCGCCCGCCTCGGCTTCCCAGAGTGCCAGGATTACAGGCGTGAGCCACTGCGCCTGGCCAAAATGGAAGGAATCTTAATGACCATTTGTTGGAGCATTTTTCTAAAGCATGTTCATGGAACACTCATCCCAAAGGGTGCCCCCCCTGGAAACTGACAGTACACATTAGACTGAGAAGACCACAGTGAACACACATGAATTAATCTAGGGTTTCACAAATATATTTAATAATACTATGAAGCTATAAAAAAGAATGAGATTATGTCCTTTACAGGAACATGGATGGAGCTGGAGGCCATCATCCTTAGCAAACAAACACAGGAACAGAAAACCAAATACTGCATGTTCTCACTTATAAGTGGGAGCTAAATGATGAGACCACATGGACACAAAGAGGGGAACAGACACTGGGATATACTTGAGAGTGAAGGATGGGAGGAGGCAGAGGATCAGAAAAATAACCATTGAGTACTAGGCTTAGTACCTGGGTGATGAAATAATCTGTACAATAAACACCTGTGACATGAGTTTACCTAATAACAAACCTGCACATGTACCACTGAACCTAAAATGAACAATTGTCATGCTGTGGATTTTTCCTTAGAATGCACTTTGAGAAAACAATGTCTAGTCTAGTCCAACCTCCTCTTATTTTACAGCTAGGAATTCATAGAAGTTTTGGATAATCAGCATCTAACACATGCTTGAACAGTTTAGCTCAAAAAATACTGTTTGACTTGCATTAAACAAACAGAGATCTATTTAGGGAGATAATACAAGCCTATATAATAAATTCAGAAAGATTTAAAGAACAACAAAGAACAATTTCATGAGACCAAGATAGGACATGATAGGACCACGAGAGTTTAGAAATAGATGAAGGTCATTTAATATTTATAGGGGAAGTAAGACTTAATATGGGTCACAAAGGATGAGCAGACTTAAGGGCAGGGGTATGAGGGTTAGCCATTCCACAAAAACACAAAATATGTTCTGGGCATAACGAAAATCAGTTTGATTAGGCCCTCAGTCTTCACCAATCTTCCTTTAGTTCCCTCATTCAACAATCATTATCAAGTATCTGCTATGTACCAGGCACTGTTCTAGGTACTGCGGATAGGGCAGTGAATAAGAGACAATGCCTCTGCTCTCATGGAACTTATATTCTAGAAGGGTGAAAAAAAACCTAATAAGGGACTCATATTGAGGGTGAAAAAAAACCTAATAAGGGACTCATATTGAGTATAAGTGCTATAAGGAAAAAAAATAGGGCTAGAGGGTTCTAGGGCTGACTAGAAGTGGCTAGTATGTGCCACTCTCACAGAGAGGAAACAAAGTAGTAAATAGTGACTCTTCAAGTGGCTCTTTTAAGAAACCATGTTGGGATCCAACAAGGGAGCAAGGGGACACAGGAAGAACAGAGAAGACTGCAGCTGTGGAGCCACCTGCCCTGGACTACTGCAGAGCCAGGAGATGCTCCCTAATATGGGGAAAGAATGAGAACGTAAGAACCACCAGGTGATCACAGTTCCCACAGGGACCTGTGCAATCTTGGGAACGGGAGAACTTTCCTGACCCCCATGGGCCTCTAGACTGATACAGAGAGCTACCCAGATTTTTGAAGAGGGACCACTCAAGACCACAGAGAGCCCCACAGGCCTTTGATCCTTGAGCAGCCTGGCACCAGCTACCATAACACCAGTGGTGGTCACAGTCACGGTGCCAGGGAACAGTCAGACTGATCCATTCCTCTTTGCCAGACAAAGTTCGGCTCTCACTTCCAGCACGGTGACCTTGCCCTTGTCCGAACACTGTGGGTAGGCTCAGCTCTATGTTCGCTGGGGAAAGGTGAATTGGCTGACTCCACCCACCCCTGCTGCTTCTAGTAGAGTGGGACTCGCTGGCTTGGGCTTCCAGTGCAGCAACCCTGCCACTGCTTGAACTCTCCTGGTGGGTACAGCTCTATGTTACCCTGGTAGGCACCCAGATGGCAGACCAGATGACTCTACCCATCTCAGCTGCTCCTAGCCAGGCAAAACTTGCTTGGGCTTTCAGTGCAGTGGCTGGGACCCTGATTAAACTCTGCCAGTGGGCACAACTGTGTTACCCTGGTAAACACCCAGATGGTGGACCGGGTGATTCCACCCACCCCCACTGCCCAAACAGGAGAAGAGCCCCCACTCTCAGAACACTGAATGGGGTAAGATGCCTGGGTTTGTGGGCTGGCGCAGGGAAGCAGGGCATACCTCCTTCTGCAGGGCCAGTCCAAGAAGGGCGTAGCCTGTTTGCCAGCCAGGGAATCTGCTTGAGGCAGCCCCATGACTCAGAACACCTGGCAAAGGAAAGGTGGGCACAGTACCACTGATCAGAAGGGGCTCTTCCAAGGCCCAGGAATGGACCTGGTAAAGGGATCACCTCTCTCACCCTCTATCACAGAGCATTATCGACAATGCGCTGAAATACAAAAGAGCACTGTGGCTAAGAGCTTATCTATCGGCCATCGCTCTCAGGCGCCATCTACTGGACGATAATCCAAATTACAACACTAAAAATATTTTGCCCGTATATAGCGCCTGTGAAACCTAAGGCAAAAATCTAGACACAAATAAAGATCCTGTTAAGAGCCTTTGCCCTCTGAAAGCACCCAGAAATGAAGCCAACTGACTATACTCATCTTACATCACAAACAAAGAAAGACAAGCCCTCTCAGATGAGAAAGAATCAGCACAAGAATTCTGGCAATTCAAAAAGCCAGAGTGTCTCTTTACCTCCAAAAGAATATAATAGCCACCCCAACCCCCAAATGGTTCTTAACCAGATTGAAATGACTGAAATGACAGACACAGAATTCAGAATCTTGATGGCAAGGAAACTCATTGAGATCCAGGAGAAAGTTGAAACCCAATCCAAGGAATCCAGTAAAATGATCCAAGAACTGAAAGATAAAGTAGCCATTTTATGAAAGAACCAAACTTAACTTCCAGAATTGAAGAATTCGCCAGAAGAATTTCCTCATATAATCAGAACCACTAACAGCAGAGTAGACCAAGCTGAGGAAACTCTCAGTTTGAAGACTGACTCTTCAAATCAACTCAGTTAGACAAAACTAAAGGAAAAAAAATTTAAATGAACAAAACCTCTGAAACATATGGGATAATGTAAAGAGACAAAATCGATGACTCACTAACATTCCAAAGAGAGAAGATAAGAGAGTAAGCAACTTGGAAAACATATTTGAAGAAACAGTCCATGAAAATTTCCCCAATCTCTCTAGGGATGTGGACATGCAAATTCAAGAAATACAGGGAGCCCCTGTGAGAGACCACGTAAGACAACCATCCTCAAGGCACACAGTCATCAGATTCACCAAGGTAAATGAAAAAGAAAAAATCTTAAATGCAGCTAGAGAGAAAGGTCAGGTCATTTACAAAGGGAACCCCATCAGGATAGCAGCAGACCTTTCAGCAGAAAACTTACAAGCCAGAAGAGATTGCAGCCTTTTTTCAGCATCCTCAAAGAAAAGAAATTCCAACCAAGAATTTCATCTCCCACCAAACTCAGCTTCATAAGCAAAGGAGGATAAAATCCTTCTCTGACAAGCAAACAGTAAGGGAATTGGTTATTACCAGACCAGCCTTATAAGAAGTCCTTAAGGGAGTGCTAAACATGGGAACAAAAGGTTGATACCTGCTACCACAAAAGTCACTCAAGCACATAGCCCACAGACAATATAAAGCAATTACACAATCAAATTTACAAAACAAAAAGCTAATAACATGATGACAGGATCAGAATCTCAAATATAAATACTAACCCTGAATGTGAATGGTCTAAATGCCCCACTTAAAAGGCATAGAGTGACAAGCTGGATAAAATGACTAGACCCAACTGTCTGCTGTCTTCAAGAAACCAATCTCACATGTAATAACATCCACAGGCTCAAAGTAAAGGGATGAATAAAGATCTAACATGCAAACAGAAAGCAAAAAAGAACAGGAGTAGCTATTCTTATATCAGATAAAACAGACTTTAAGTCAACAATCAGAAAGGAAAAAGAGGAGTATTGCATAATGATAAAAGATTCAATTCAACAAGAAGCCCTAACTATCCTAACATATGCAGCCAAATTGGAGCATCCACCCAGATTTATAAAACAAGTTCTTCTTGACCTATGAAAAGACTTAGACAGCCACACAGTAATAGCAGGGGACTTTAACACTCCACTGACAGTGTTAGATCATTGAGGCAGAAAACTAACTAACAAGGAAAGTCTAGACTTAAATGCAATTCTTGACCAACTGGACCTAATAGACATCTACAGAACATTCCACCCAACAACCACAGCATATACATTTTTCTCATCTGCTCATGGAATATATCCTAAGATTGACTACATGCTGAGTCATAGAGCAAGTCTCAATAAATTTAAAAAAATCAAAATCATACCAGGCATACTCTTGGACTGCAGTGCAATAAAAATAGAAATTAATACCAAGAAGATCTCTCAGAACTACACAAAAACGTGGAAATTAAACAACTTGCTCCTGAATAACTCTTGAGTGAACAATGAAATTAAAGCAGAAATAAAAAATTCCTTGAAACTAATGAAAATAGAAACACAACTTACCAAAATCCTTGGGATGCAACTAAAGTGGTGGTAAGAGAAAAGTTTGTAGCACTAAACACCTTCATTAAGTAGTTTAAAAAATTTCAAATTAATAAGCTAACATTGCACCTAGAGAAATGAGACAAAAAATAATTATTTCTAGAAGAAAAAGAGTAATAATTAAGTCAGAGAAGAATTGAACAAAACTGAGACCCAAAAGTCCATACAAAAGATCAATAAAACCAAGAGCTGGTTCTTCAAAGGAATAAACAAGATTGTTAAACGTCTAGCTAAATTAACAAAGGAAAAAAAAGATTCAAATAAGCACAATCAGAAAGACAAAGATGACATTAAAACCGATCCCACAGAAATAGAATAGAATAGAAAAGATCCTCAGGGACTATTATGAACACCTCTATGTACACAAAGTAGACAATCTAGAGGAAATGGATAAATTCCTAGCAGCACACAACCTCTCAAGATTGAACCAGGAGGAAAGTGAAAGCCTGAACAGAACAATAATAAGCTCAGCAGTTGAGTCAGTAATAAAAAGCCTGCCAACTAAAAAGAGCCCTCAGATAGATGAATTCACAGCCAAATTCTACCAGACGTACAAAGAAGAACTGGTATCAATCATACTGAAACTATTCCAAAAAATCAAGGTGGAGGATCTCCTCCCTAACTCATTTTATGAAGCCAGTATCCATCCTGATACCAAAATCTGGCAGAGACACAATGAAAAAAGAAAACTTCAGGCCAATATCCCTGATGAACATAGACACAAAAATCCTTAATAAATATTAGCAAACCAAATTCAGCAGCACATCAAAAAGTTAATTCACCACAATCAAGTAGGCATTATTCCTGATATGCAAGGTTGGTTCAACATATGCAAATCAATAATTGTGATTCACCACATAAACAGAATCAAAAACAAAAACCATATGATCATCTCAATAGATGCAGAACAAGCCTTCAATAAATTTCAACATCCCTTAATTGCAAAAACCCTCAACAGGGGCTAGGCATCAAAGGCACATACATCAAAATAATAAAAGCCATCTATGACAAATCCACGGCCAACATCATATTGAATGGGCAAAAGCTACAACCATTCCCCTTGAGAACTGGAACAAGACAAGGATGCCCACTCTTACCATTCCTATTCAACGTGGTATCGGAAGTCCTAGCCAGAGCAATCAGGCAAGACAAAGAAATAACAGGCATCCAAATAAGAAAAGAAGAAATCAACCTATTTCTCTTTGCTGATGATGTAATTTTATGCATAGAAACCCCAAAAGGCTCCTGGAACTGATAATTGATCTCAGTAAAGTTTCAGGATACAAAATCAATATACAGAAATCAGTGGCATTTCAATACACCAATAACATTCTAGCTGGAAGCCAAATCAAGAACACAATCCCATTTATAATAGCCATAAAAAATAAATACCTAGGAATATATCTAACCAAGGAGGGTAAAAGATATCTATAAGAGGAATTATAAAATACTGCTGAAAGTAATGAAATTACACAAATAAATAGAAAAATATTCCATGCTCATTGATTGGAAGAATCAATATTGTTAAAATGGCCACACTTTCCAAAGTAATTTACAGATTCAATGTTATCCCTATCAAAACACCAATGTCATTTTTCAAGGAAGTAGAAAAGACTATTCTAAAATTCACATGGAACCAAAAAGGAGCCCGATTAGCCAAAGCAATCCTAAGCAAAAAGAACAAAGCCAGAGACATAATGTTACCCAACTTCACTATAAGGCTACAGTAACCAAAACAGCATGTTATGGGTACAAAAACAGACTTATAGACCATTGTAACAGAATAGAGAACCTGGAAATATAGCCACACAGCTACAACCATCTGATCTTCAATGAACTTGACAAAAATAAGCAATGTGGAAAGAACTTCCTATTCAATCAATGGTGCTGGAATAACTGGTTAACCATATGCAAAAGAATGAATCTGGACTACATTTCACCATATACAAAACTCAACTCAAGATGGATTAAAGATTTAAATGTAATACCTCAAACTATGAAAGTCCTAAAGAAAATGTAGGAAATACCCTTCTCCATATGGTTTTGGTAAAGAATTTGTGGCTAAGTCACCAAAACCAATTGCGACAAAAACAAAAATTGACAAGTGGGACTTCATTAAATGAAAGAGCTTCTGCACAGCAAAATAAATTAACAATGGGGTAAATAGCCTAGAGAAAATATTCACAAAGTATGTATTCAATAAAGGTCTACTATCCAGAATCTATAAGGAACTTAAATAAACAAGCAAACCCAAATAATCCAATTAAAAAATAGGCAAAGGAGATGAAGAGATGCTTATCAAAAGAAGATGTACAAGTGTCTCACAAACATATTAAAAAATGCTCAACATCACTAATCATTAGAGAAATGCAAATCAAAACCACAATAAGATACCATCTCATATCAGTCAGAATGGTGATTATTAAAAAGTGAAAAATAACAGATGCTGTTGAGGCTGCAGAGACAAGGGAATGCTTATATACTGTTTGTGGGAACGCAAATCAGTTCAGTCATTGTGGAAAGCAGTTTGGAGATTTCTCAAGGAACTTAAAACTGAACTATCATTCATTCCAGCAATCCCATTACTGGGTATATACCCAAAGGAAAATAAATTGTTCTACCAAAAAGACACATGCACTTCTATGTTCATGGCTGCATTATTCACAACAGCAAAGACAGGATATCAACCTACATGCCCATCAATGGTGGATTGGATAAAGAAAATTTGGTACGTATACAGCATGAAACACTATGCAGCCATAAAAATATTGTGTCCTTTGCAGCAACATGGATGTAGTTTGAGGTCATTATCCTAAGTGAATTAACACAGGAAGAGAAAACCAAATTACAGCATGTTCTCACTTATAAGTGAGAGCTAAACTTTGAATACACATGGACATAAACATGGGAACAATAGACACTGGGGACTGCTAGAACAGAGGAGGGAGTGAAGGGGGTGTGGGATGAAAAACCATCTGTTGGGTACTATGCTCGCTACCTGGGTGATAGGACCATTTGTACCCCAAACTTCACCATCACATAATACACCCATGTAACAAATGTGCACAGGTGCCCCCTGAATCCAAAATTTTAAAAAAGAAAAAGTAAAGAAGGATAAAGGGGTTACAAAGATGGTTGAGATGGGGAGAAAAGATTGCTCTTTTACAAAAGGAGGCCAGGAAAGGCCACTTTGATATTGGGGCAGAGTCCTGAAAGAAATGAAAGAGTCATGCAGATTTCTAGAGGAAGACTATTCTAGGTAAAGGGGAAGCAAATGCAAAGATCTAAAGTGGGAGCGTCATTGTCATGTTTCAAGGAACACGAGGTATGCTAGAGTAGAGCGTGGCAGAGTGTAGGACAGTGGTGCAGGAGATGAGTTCAGGCAGACAGTTAAGTAGGGCCATGCAGGCCACTCTAAGGGCTTTGGTTCTTATTCCAAGTCAGATGAAGAGACATTAAGGATTTTGAGCAGAGGAATGGTAGGATCAACATAGTTGCTTATTGGAATAGGGTATAGGTGGAAGCAAGCAGATAGGAATCTATTGCAATAGTCTGGGGAAGAAATAAAAACTGTCTTTGAATTTTGCTGATCCAGGTTTAGTATCCCTTAGAAATGCTCAAGACCAGAAGTGTTTCAGGTTTGGGATTTTTTCAGATTTGGGAATATTTGCATTTATATACTTACTAGTTGAGCATCCATAATCTGAAAATTCAAGATCTGAAATGCTCCAGTTCAGGGAAGAAAGAGACCCTCTCATATTGTTTGATACTCAGTATCTGTTTTAAGAAAAAACAAGGAAGTGAAATCAAAGACAGGCAGCCCGGCGCCAGGCCCAAAACCAGGACTGGGCCTGACTGGCCTAAACCCAGTAGTTAAAAATCAACTTATAACTTAGAAACTGATGTTATTCATAGATTCCAAACATAGTATAGAAGAACATTGTGAAACTCCCTGCCCGGTTCTGTTTCTTTCTGACTACCAGTGCACGAAACCCCTGTTATGTATCCCCTAGATTGCTCAATCAATCACAACCCTTTCATGTGAAATCTTTAGTGTTGTGAACCCTTAAAAGGGACAGAAATTGTGCACTTGGGGAGCTCAGATTTTAAGGCATTAGCTTGCTGATGCTGCCAGCTGAGTAAAGCCCTTCCTTCTACAACTTGGTGTCTGAGAGGTTTTGTCTGCAGCTCGTCCTGCTACACAGTAAGCATTTCCTCTTATAATAAATAAAAACATACTGAGTAAATTATTTCACTTTTATGGCACTTTTCTGACTTCTATTTCATCATCTACAAAATGCAGTTGACCCTTGAATAACATGGGTTTGAATTGTGAGGTTCAACTTACATGTGGCCTTTTTTTTTTCAATAAATGTTATACTGAGTGCACCTGCCTCTCCTGCCTTTCCTTCCACCTCCTCCAGCTGTTCTGCCTCTGCCACTCCTGAGACAAGACCAACTTTTCCCCTTCCTCTTCCTCAGCCTACTGAATGTGAATATGAGATAAAGACCTTTATGATGATCCACTTCCACTTAATGAATAATAAATATATTTTCCTTATTACTTTCGTAATAACATTTTCTTTCCTGTAGCTTACTTTATTGTAAGAATACAGTATATAATACATATAAAATACGTATTAATCAACTGTTTATGTTATCAGTAATACTTCTAGTCATTAAAAGTTAAGTTTTTGGGGAGTCAAAATTTATTTGCAGATTTTTGACTGTGCAGGGGATGGTTCCCTCAATCCCTGTGTTGTTTAAGGGTCAACTGTAGGAGAATAATATTGTTTTGACCAAAAGCATAGCTCCAGGAACAATATGCTTAATACATGTGCTATGACATAATTTTTATTAATTAAATAATATAACTTTGGCCAGACTGCTGGGAAGTTGAAAAGTATTGTGTTTAAGTTTATTCTTTTTACGGGAAATCTTTTTTTTTGTTTGTTTTTGTTCTTGTTTTTCTTTTTTGAGATGGAGTCTCACTCTGTCGCCCAGGGCTGGAGTGCAATGGTGTGATCTCAGCTCACTGCAACCTCCGCTTCCGGGGTTCAAGTGATTCTCCTGCCTCAGCCTCCTGAGTAGCTGGGATTACAGGCATGCACCACCACGCCCGGTTAATTTTTGTATTTTTAGTAGAGACAGGGTTTCACCATGTTGGTCAGGCTGATATTGAACTCCTTACCTCATGATCTGCCTGCCTCGGCCTCCCAAAGTGCTGGGATTACAGGCGTGAGCCACCATGCCCGGCCTTTATGGGAGATCTTTAAACCATCTTGTAATCTAAAACTGTGGCCTTGAAACTTTCTGTATTTTGTGCTCAGGAGCAAGTTGTGATACAGAATAGAGTTGTCTCCCTACAGCACTGTTAAGGGTATTCTTCAGGAATAAAGTATGTACTTTACAATGTGATCAGGGAAGTTATCTTAAAAGCAATCTTTAATTATCATAATCCCACTTCCTCCCCAAATGAAACAGATTCAGACTCAACATTTATTGACGGTTTCCCACTTACAATGATCTGTGTTAGATATTAGATTGAACTATGAGACTGCCTTTTTCTGTGGGTCAGAAATTGTGGCAATTTCATATGGTTTAGCATAATTCTTTAACATGTTGTATCTTTTTTCTCTTATAATTATTCTATGACGTAGATGATACTAGTCCAATTTTATAAGTGAAGAAATAAAAGCTCAGATAAATTAAATGGACTTGCCTAAAGCCCCACAACTGATAAGTAGTTGGGGACCTGGAAGTTAGCAGTGTGGTATGAGGGTGTGAGGGCAGGAGGAAGTGATGCTCAAACCTAGTTCCTTTTTTTTTTCTGCACCTTTTAAGTTCTGGGGTACATGTGCAGGACGTGCAGGTTTGTTACATAGGTAAACGTGTGCCATGGTGGTTTGCTGCACAGATCATCCATTAACTAGGCATTAAGCCTAGCATCCATTAGCTATTCTTCCTGATGCTCTCCCTCCCGCACTGCCCCTCACAGGCCCCAGTGTGTGTTGTTCCCCCCATATGTCCACGTGTTCTCACTGTTCAGCTCCTACTTTATAAGTAAGAACATGTGGTATTTGGTTTTCTGTTCCTGTGTTGGTTTGCTGAGGATAATGGCTTCCAGCTCCGTCCATGTCCCTGTAAAGGCCATGATCTCATTCCTTTTAATGGCTGCATAGTGTTCCATGGTGTATATGTACCACATTATCTTTATCTAGTCTATCCTTGATGGGTATTTGGGTTCATTCCATGTCTTTGCTATTGTGAATAGTGCTACAATGAACATATGCATACATGTATCTTCGTAACAGAATGATTTATATTCCTTTGGGTATATACCCAGTAATGGGTTAGCTGGGTCAAATGGTATTTCTGCTTCTAGATCTTTGAGGAATCATCACACTGTCTTCCACAATGTTTGAACTAATTTACACTCCCACCAACAGTGTAAAAGTGTTCCTTTTTCTCTGCATCCTTGCCAAAATCTGTTGTTTCTTGACTTTTTAATAATTGCCATTCTGACTGGCATGAGATGGTATCTCATTGTGTTTTTGATTTGCATTTCTCTAGTAATCAGTGATACTGAGCTTTTTAAAATGTGTTTATTGGCCACATGAATGTCTTCTTTTGATACGTGTCTGTTCATGTCCAAACCTAGTTCTTAACATAGGGTATTTGGATTCCTTATGAAGTCCATGGATGGGCTCTCGGTATCCACAAAAACCTTGAGCTCTTTGTAAAATTGTGTATGTGTGTGCCTATTTCTGCATATACACTTACACATTTTTCTAAGGTCAATACTTTTAATCAGAATTGTAACAGAACTGACTACCTTAAAGTCTTTTAAACCCCAAAAGTGTAGCATTAGAGTTTTGGCTCACGTGGTAAAGGGCAAGGATCTGAGAAATCTCTTATGTCCTGGAGGTCCTTCCTGGGATTTCAAGTCTCACCAGCTCACAGTCTGCCCACTCATTTGGCTGAGTCAGCTGGTTTTCTCAAGCATTGAAAGATTGCTAGTAGTGGTGATGTTACTGATTGTTCCCTGCCTGGAACAAAGGCTTTGTGCCCCACTTATGGCAAAACTCAGCTCTTGGTGCAATGAAAAGCCCCAACATGCCACAAGGAAATCACTATCCATTCACTCAGGCATGCCAAATATCCAAAAAGGAGGGGCATTTTCCAAATCCACCTGGCCATCTCCCTTCCTGCTCCCCTCAAAGCTTGTGAGGCTAACCTCAAATTAACAAAATTACCTACACAGAACAGGAAATGCAAATATTGAAGTGCTCATAATGTTTGATGACATTTTTCATGTGATTCACATTAAAGCACTGGAAAAACTATACTAATTACATACAATGTACTTGAATAAAAAATTACATGAATTTTGAATTCCTTGACTTCTATAGGCCAAGTACAGAACTTTAACAGAAGTGGTTGTTGTTGGTAGTTCTTTCATGTTACCCTTAACTTTGCTTCTTTTTATTTAGATGAAATGAAGTGGCAAGGAAGATAAAAAGGGGGAAAAAACGACAGGAAACAGCTATCCACCTTTGTACCAAAATACTAGCAGAAAACCACAGTTATGCTGCCATCTAACAACAGTGTATTCTGTTTAGGAAACTCCCTGATCCCAGAAACAGCCATGTAACTCTAGACAATAATGAAATTACATCTTACACAAGCTCAAAATCCTCTTCCATAGCTTCTAATGACATTTGTTTATGTTTGCTTTTATGCTTTCCCATGGGTTGTTTTTCTGAAACAAGCCATGAGTTTCAAAGAAGATGATGGCGGTGGTGATGGTGGGCACAGACATGTAATATAATTTATCAGGCCTTCCAGTTTCAGCTGCCATAAATTTGGGAGATGGGATAAGAGTGCTTGGCCATTTCTCATCAAAGAGAGGAGAAAGTAGACACTTTTCCTAAGGAGAACAAATGTCTATCAGAGTAAATGATTCATGCAAAGCACTCAGCCCTTTCTCTAATGACAGTAGCTGGGCTCACTCTCATCAAGACCTCAGTTATTTCTAAGCTTCTTAAGAGGAAAAATGTAAACAGCTCTTGAAATCACACAGGTGCATTCAATTTTGTTTTGTAAACCTTTAAAAGGTGAGTGTCTCTTGCTTAATTTTTCCAGAAAAAAATGATAACTACTAATGATAACTCGTACTGAGATCAAATTTGAAAAGTGTTGCTTGCAAACATCACCTGAGATGAGAAAGTGGAATATATTACCAGAAGTTGGGGATGACTTTGAATATCTGCATGATTTTCCCAGATGCTATAAGGTATAATTTGCCCCTGAAATCAGCGTTCTGAGGGTGGTAAATATAAAGATGGTTCCATAAGATCCTGGGTTCCAGTCACCTATGAGGTTGCCAGCATCTGTAATCCTAGAATGCAAGCTCCCAAATGAATAACTGTCTGTAATCTGAGGAATACAATCGAACAGACGTGTTCACTGCACAGAGTAGGCCCGAAAGTCAAACATCTACATTGAGATAATACAGCTCTCAAAGGGATCAAATGACACTAGAGACAAATGTATCAAGTTGTTGTGGCAACTGATCCAAAGTGTGGTCCAGCTGTTACCAGTCTGTTTTCCCAACATCAGAGGCTACTCACTCAAGGCAAACCATAAAAATACCTCTTTGCTCATAAAAAAAGACATTCCCTGTCTCATACGCCAGATTGTTCATCTCCTCAGGCCATGGTCTGCCTTTCCCCATTTGCTCTTCTCTTCTGCTCATCAGAGCAGAATTTTAGGAGAATCCTGCCAACAATTACACTTGGGTTCCCTAACTCAACAGAAAGGCAGGTTACCTCAAGAGAGCAGGGGAGCATGTGACTCATCCACCCACAGCCACACACAAACTCAATTATCATCTTCCCGTCCTTCTTTGGACCAGGTATTTTATACTCAGCCTGTCTGTCTGGGTAAATGCTTTCAAAGTGCATTCAAGTGGGAGCTGGCTGATTTCTTGTATTTTTTTTTCTGTAGACAGATTATGAAATATACCTATTAAAAAAAAGTAGTGAGGGAAGGTTCAGGGGAAAAAGCATGAACTCCTCTCCATAAATAGACCTCAGTTAAATCCTGGACCACCATTTACTACCTGTGAGTACTTAGACAAGTTATGCACTCTCTCTAAAGCATACTTACCCCATGGAGGAAGATGGTGTTAATGATATTTGTCTTGCTAGAGAAGTACTCCTCAACTTCATGTACATATGAAACACCTGGGGAATCTTATTAAAATACAGATTTCTACTCAGTAGGTCCAGGTTGGGGCTCAAGAGTCCCACTTTTTAGAAACTCCCAGGTCATGTGGATGCTGTTGGTCTGGACCACACTTTAACACCAATGTAGGAAGGTCTTTCAAGGATTTGATTTTCTATAAAGAAGCTACAACAATATTCAGCACATGGAAGGCTTTCAATTAATGTTATTTCTTACCTTTTATTTTCATCATCCTCACTCCCATACAGTATATTACACAAAACACTAATGTGCATGCAAGAACTTCTATTTCTCTGAGGATATGCATTTTGAGACAGCAAAATAGAATTCCAGTTACATAAAATCTCCCCACTCTTTTATTCTAAAATGAAGAGAGAAATGGAAAAGAAAAATGGCTAGATTGGTTGGAAATAATGGAAAGTCCTCCCTAGAAAGTGGCTGTGCTTTTGACAGTAGCAGCCTTTCAGATAAAAAGCACTGAGAACTTGATAAAAGCAACTGAAGACATGAGAACAGTAGTCACATCTTCCATTTAGCTTTTGGAAATATAACATAGTTTACACCACTGGCATGGCTCTTGCCAAGGAAGAAAATAATTCAGAAATAATAAATGTTTTCATCTCAAGATTGTGTATAAAAGTCAAAAATATATAGAGAAGAAAATAGCCAGGTGCAGTGACTCACGTCTGTAATCCCAGCACTTTGGGAGGCTGAGGTGGGCATATCACCTGAGGTCAGGAGTTCGAGACCAGCCTGGCCAACATGGTGAAACCCTGTCTTTACTAAAAACACACACACACACAAAAATAGCCAGGTGTGGTGGTGTGGGCCTGTAATCTCACCTACTTGGGAGGCTGAGGCAGGAGAACCACTTGAACCTGGGAAGTGGAGGCTGCAGTGAGCTGAGATCACACCAGTGCACTCCACCCTGGGCGACAGAGAAGAAAACAGCAAATTCAAAGAGGTACCACTACATCAATGTGTTCTATGGATCATTTTAAAGATTCTACAACATACTAAACATTTAGAAATATGACTTTCATAACAATGATAATTAATAATTATAAAAAAACGTATTAAACACTTGGGATTGCACATATTATGCTAGATGCTTTACATGCATCATCTCATTTCTCTTCACAATAACACTGTGTAGTGGGAACTGTTATGACACCTAAAAACCTCTCTCACCTTGAAGCCTTCTATCTAGCTGCTCCCTCTGCCTGGAACATACTTCCCTAAGGTGTCTGCTTAGCTACCTCCCTCACTTCTTTTACGTCTGTGTTCAGATCTCACCTTCTAAAAGATCACTCTATTTTACAAATGTAAAAGCTGAAATTCAGTGCAATAAATGACTTGTCCAAGATAAATATGTATTGGAGCCATAATTCAAAACCAGATAGTCTGACTCCAGACTAGTGCGATACTTGTGTAACAGATGAATAAAGAAAGCAAGGGGCTGGACACAGTGGCTCACACCTGTAATCCCAGCACAGGAGGGAGGCCAAGGTGGGAGGACTGCTTGAACCCTGGAGTTTGAGACCAGCCTAAGCAACACAGTGAGATCCCTGTCTCCATATACACACACACACACACACACGCAAAATAACCAGCCATGGTGGCACACACCTGTCATCCCAGCTACTTGGGAGGCTGAGGTGGGAGGATAACTTAAGCCCAGGAGGTTGGAGCTACAGTGAACTATGATTATGCTACTGCCACTACACTCCAGCATGGGTGACAGCATAAGACCCCTATCTAAGAAAGAAAGCGAGACAGAAAAAAGAAAGAGAGAGTTGGCCTGTAATTCTAGAACTTTGCTGAGGTGGGAGGATTGCATGAGCCCAGGAGTTTGAGAACAGCCTGGGAAATTTTTTTGTAGAGATATCAAGACCCATATCTACAAACATTTTTAAAAAAATTAGCTGATGCAGTGGTGCACACCTGTAGTTCCAGCTACTCTAGAGGCTGAGGGGGGAGGTTTGCTTGAGCCCAGGAGATAGAGGCTGCAGTGAGCTTTGATTGTGCCACTGCCTGGGTGACAGAGCAGAACGCCGCCTCAAAGAAAAAAAAAAAAAGGAAGTGAGGGCTAGACCCTTTGAAGGGCAGATTGGGGATTTCATGCCTAGTAAGTCTTTAACAATAGCCCTTTTAACATCCATACATTTAACAGATGCCCCTGATATAATGTATGCAATGTGCTTGGGAAGCTTTAATGAGTGGCCAGTGTTATTAACTATGTGAAGGTCCTAAACCAGTTTCTCAAACTTTCCCTTCTTAGGCAGGGAGATACCTGTGAACAGAGCTGGAGTTTGTTCAGACTGTTGTTCAGAGTTTTAAACACTGTATAGCCCTCCAGCCTTACTCTTCAAGTAAAATCCAGAAAGACACAACTTTGTTTATCCCATGGCTTTGAATAATTGCTGGGCCTACATCTAGGTCTCCATGAAATACTGTTCCCTTTTGGAGAGTACAGCCCCAGGCCCTTCTAGAAAAAATCATTACAATTTCTTAAGGCCACTACCTTAGTCAATGAGCCAGAAGAAATCAATTAGCTCATGAGGCAGGACCTTTCTCCTTTGGCTAACTGATGACCTGCAGTGAACTAACTGGGCAAGAATCTGGAGAAAGAAAAGGAGGTAAAAGGGCTGAGATATTTGGCAGGGAGTGTAGAGGAGAGGATTCATGTAGAACACTGTTCATTGACTAGGGGGTCACTATGAGGGGACCCCTAGAGATCTAGGCCATGAGACTCTACATTTAGATATAGAGCTTAGGTCCAAGGGAGTTAGACAGAGAGTATAAAGTTCACTTTTTTGCTCTCCTGACTGTGTTTTGGATTTTATTGTGCGTGCATAGTATTCTCTTTCTTAAAACAAATAACTCTTTTTGCTTCTTTAACCTGCTTTTAGAAAGTTTTCTTTTTCTTTCTGTTCCATTTTCTCTCTTTTTTTCTTTTTCAGCTAAGTTCCATATGTCATTAATGGTTCCCTTTCCTCCCTATCCTTTCCTCCTTTCCTTTTTAAATCATCTGCAGCAGACATTTGTCTAGTCATAGTTCTGTCTGGGGCCCACGAGAATTTTCTCCCTATGGAGTCCTTACTTCCTCCACCAGGAGCACCTCTCCCTTTCTACCATCTCTTTCAGAAGAAAGAAAATAAGCTATACTTGTAGAAGTGGTCACTAGAGGGAGAATCTCCTTGCTAACTAAGCTTCCTGGGGTAAGGGATTTTGTTTCTTTCTATTCCCTTGTCTATTCATAACATCTATCACAGTGCCTGCACATAGTAGGTGCTCAATAACTATCTTTTGAATGAATTAATAAATAAAATGTAACAGGGTTACCCCACAGAACCATCTAGTTTCCTCCTTTGGCTGAAATGGCCATAGGCAAAAGCCCTGTAGTATCTGTAGAATGTATAAAAATGCTCAGAAATATGAGCTAAACATCTGTATATTCTACAGTGAGACACTTTCATAAATGCAGACAGATTGTGAGGGATCTAGAAAAAAAGAAGGAAACTCACATTTTATGAGGGCTCAATGTATTGTATGTACTGAGCCAAACGCTTTTCATATGTTACCTTATTTAGTCTTCATGATAGTTTTGTGAGGTGGACATTAACCCCACTTAATAGATGGGAAAACTGAGCTCTGAAGGATTTATTTTTTCTCAAGGCCACAAATCTACTAAAGGTCGGAGGGATTCTGACCAGGCCTATTTGACTTGAAAGACCCTGTTGTTTCTACCAAACCACACTATACAAGAGATAGATAATCTATACTAGAGACAGATAACCTCTAAAAATTGTGGTGGATTTTTCACAAAAAATTGTGATGGATTTCTTTAGCTTTTCTTTTTAAGCAGAATTTTTGCTTAACAAGTCATTCTAATGTCCCATTACCCTTGGAAATGTTCATGAATCTCCAATAGATGCTATTATCAGAATCATTTTGCTCACGTTTACTTATATTGTGGGATAATTCATAGCTGCTCTTGCAATGACTTTTGAAAGTGTTCATTTTTAGGCTTTAAACATAGCTAAAAATCTGAATTATCAAATCGATCTCTTTAAGCCTACAGCTGCAGTATACCCACCATATCTTGTTTTTCTGCAACAGCAGAAGTGAAAAATGATGAATATAAGTGTGGACTAAGACCAAAGAGAGAAAAAGTGCTGACTTTTATATAAGAGAAAAATGTATTGAAAATTAGATGACTTGAAACTATGACTTTCAGTATAAAAGGCAGGAATTTTCTAAAGGCCAATTCCCAGGACAATTTTTCTTACATTTTTCCCCCCATCCACATGTCAGAAAAGAAGCTACTGAAGAAAGTTTTACGCCAAAAAATGTGATGATGGATGTATTCTGAGAAATCAGATCCAGGCAGCCATCTTCTGTGGTACTGGTGCTCAAGCTTTAATGTACATCAGAATCACCTGGAGGGTGATTAAAATAGACTGCAGGGTCCCATTCCCGAAGTTTATGGGGCCTGAAAATCTGCACTTCTCACAGGTTCTCAGGTGATGCTGATCTAGAAACTACACTTAGAGTGTGCTCCGTGGAGTTTAAGCATCCAGGGGTTATTGTGCTGAGTTGGGTGTCTCCAGGGCAGTAGTAGTTCAGACTCACCTAATGAACTTCTTAAAAATACTGATGTCTGGATCAAACAGCCAGAAATTTTGTTTTGTTTTTTACTTCTTTTGGTCTCTGGTGGAGGTTCTTAAAACTTTTTTTGGTCTCTGGTGGGAGCTAGGCACTGGGAACATCTGAGTTTGGCTAACTCGATACATATTAAAAATTAATTTCATATTTTTTGGAGATAAAATTGTAATTTGCCTTATTAAAAATAATCCTAGAGAGAGAAAAAAATGCAGAAAGTAGGATTTCAGGTTAAAATGGTGGTTTAAGTACAGGCATTTACTAAAGCTATCTCCCCAAACACCACCAAAACAATAGTAACAGAACCAAAACAAACAAACAAACAAAAAACCCAGGGCATTAGCTCACAAGGTCTAAAAGAATTGGGCAAGAAAAACAGCAATAAAAATGTTGGTATTAGAAAACAGAAGGAAGAGTGGTAACTATCTTAGCTGACCAGAGAAAGTTGAATTATATACCTGTGGTGAGGGAAGTCTAAAAGTTGCTGATTCTTGTGACAGAACCCCACGAAATCTCAGGAGCTGGAAATACCATGTGTCTTTGAGAATGAGGGGATGCATGGAGTGAAACAGGAGAAATGAGAGGCAATTAGACCTGCAGATCCCCATTCTCACTCTACATCAGCAGTTCTCCAGGGAATGGTCCAGGGACTCTTGGAGGTCCCTAAGACCCCTTCAGTAGTCCTTGAGATCAAAACTATTTTCATAACAATACCAAGACATTATTTGCCTTTTTCATTCTCACCTTTCATGAGTGCACAGCGGCATTTTCCAGAGTCCATATGACATGTGACAATGTCATTGCTCTGACAATTAATGGAATGTATGCTTGTATATCTTTGTTTTCTAGGCTTTTTTAAGGTATGGTTTTGGAGTATACATATATATGTTTTCAAAGGTCGACTCAGTTCGCTCTCAATACTTTCTACTGTGTTTTTTTTTAATAAGCTATTTTTATACCTGCTATAACTAGTATAAGCTCATAAACATCCAATAAGTTATTATTTTGAAATCCTAATGTTTTTCTTGTGCCTACATGGAAATAAGAACACTTTGTGGGATTATTTTAGTTTTTGTTTTCTGAGAAATAGGGTCTTGCTCTGTTGCCCAGGGTGGAGTGCAGTGGTGTGATCATAGCTCACTATATAACCTCCAACTTCTGGGCTCAAGAGGTCCTCTTGCCTCAGTGTCCTCTGTAGCTAGAACTACATGCATGCCACCACATCCGGCTAATTTTTTTTTATTGTTTTTGTAAAGATGGGTTAGTCTCAAACCCCTCGACTCAAGATATCCTCCTGCCACAGCCTCCCAAAGTGCTGGAATTACAGGCATGAGCCACTGGGCCCAGCCATGATATTTTGTTTTCCAATAACGTTTAAAAATTTTTTGAAAACTGATTTTTAAATTTAGAAAAGCATCTTAGAGGGTAAGTTATTGTGCTGCATTGACTGGAAAAATATACAAAGTAGCTCAGAGATTAAAAGAGCTTTGTACAGTTGATATTGCTGAATGCCCATTGGATGAAAAGTTATTAAAATAAATCATACCCAATGGCACTTCCCAACAATTCAATAACTTGTTAAATGAAATATTTAGTTGCAAACATGAAGACAAAGTTAATATCTTGTTAGTAAAAGTGTACTTTTCCTTACAAATGGATAAATCTATAGACATTGTTTTTTTTTTTTTTTCTTGTATCTATCCAGTATCAGCACCATCATTGATCAAGATCTTTTATGTGAATGCTTGGAAATAAATACAAGTGACGATGAAATATATAAAGTGTTAAATCATTTATTTAACTCTCATGGTTTGTACTGGAAAAACTATGTTAACATTTGGACTGACTGTTTAAAGCAACAGTGGGTAAAACTGCAGGTACCTTAGCACAAATCAAGTCAGGAACATCAAACTGTACTGGTGGTCATTGTCACATACTTGGAATAAAACAAAAATGTCACTTTCACTTAAGAATGTCCTTGACAAAGTAAAGTTAATTTTATTGAGTACACATATAAAAAAAATTCTGTGTAACTAAATGGGAAATACACATACTTTGCTCCATTAGCAAAATATGGTTGTTGTCTTGAGGAAAAGCACTTGTATGATTGAGCTGCAAACTGAATTGGTCATTTGTCATTTTTATTTTTTTGAGACAGGATCTCACTCTGTCATCCAGGCTGGAGATCAGAGGCATGATCTCGGCTCACTGTAACCTCCGCCTCCTGGGCTCAAGCGATCCTCCTATCTCAGCCCCCAGAATAACTGGGACTACAGGTGCATGCCACCATGCCCAGCTATTTTTTGTATTTTTAGTAGAGACGGGGTTTCTCTACTAAGAGATGTTGGCCAGGCTGGTCTCAAACTCCTGGGCTCAAGTCGTCCACCCACCTCAGCCTTCCAAAGTGCTGGGGTTACAGGCGTGAGCCACCATGCCTGTCCCTGAATTGGTCATTTTTTTTTAATGGAATAACTTTTTCACTTGAAACAATTAAAGACAAATTATTTAGCATTAGGCTTTTGAAAGATACTTTCTCAAAAATGAACAAAGTGAGCTTGTCGAGAAAAACATCAGATAAAACCTGTGGCTGATTATAAAATTTGAGCTGTTAAGTGAAAATTAAAATTTTCAAAAATTTGTATCTGCCACCGTGAACTTGTCAGCTTTTCAAAACTTCAAGACTTCTGACTAGATAAGTGGTGATATTGGTGAATGTGATTAAAAAAAATTTTATAATGAAATGCGTCAACATTTGGAACATCTTTATAACTCATAACTGGTTTTGTAATATTTTCCAAATGACCAATTCATGATGTTATAAAATCATGCATGGGTAAAAGGTCTATTCCAAGCACAAGACCAGTGGAATTTAATACATTACAATATGAAAAGTTCATGCATATGGTTTAATAGTCCACATTGTAACTAACTTTTAAGAAACTATCACTTGTTGAATTTTGTTATAGTATGTGAGAACAGCTATAATTACCTGAAAAGGATATTCAAATACACCTGCTTTTTCCAGCTACCTCTCTCTATAAGGCCAAATTTTCTTCATATTCTTAAACAAACCAAAATGACACATTTCTACAGAATGCAAAAGATATGGGAATCCATGTGTCTTCAATTAAGTCAGATATTGAATAGATTTGTGAGAATATAAAATAATGTCACTCTTGTAACTAATTTTTCTAGTTTTGGAAAATATACTTTCCACAAGAATATTTATGTTAAAATGTAATGGGCTTATTATTTTTAAGTAAATAAATATTTTAAAATGTGTTTTAATTGTAATACAGATGCTCCTTGACTTACTATGGGGTTATCATAATAAACCTATTGTAAATTCAAAATACCACGTGCATTTAATGCACCTAATCTACCTGACATAGTTTGGATGTCCCCTTCAAATCTCCTGTTGAAATGTAATCCTCAGTGTTGGAGTTGGGGCCTGGTGGGAGGTGACTGGATCATGGGGGCAGATTTCTCATGAATGGTTTAGCACCATCCCCTTGGTGCTATCCTTGTGATGGTTAGGAATTTATCCCAAGATCTGGTTGTTGAAAAGTGTGTGGCACTCTCCCCTTCTCTCTCTCTTGTTTCTGCTGTCATCACGTGATGTGTGTGCTCCCACTTTGCTTTCCACCATGAGTGAAATTTCCCTGAGTCCTCCCAGAAGTGAGCAGATGCCAGCACAATGCTTGTACAACCTGCAGAACTGTTACCCAATTAAACCTCTTTTCTTTACAAATTACTCTGTCTCAGGTGTTTATAGCAATATAAGAACAGCCAAACACACAACCAAACATCATGCCATACCTTAACCTACCTTAAATGTGCTTGTGACACCTATGTTAGCCTAGAGTTGGACAAAATCATCTGGTAACACAATACAGAGTATTGGTTGCTTACCCTCATGATCAGGTGGCTGACTGGCAGCTGTGGCTCACTGCCCCTGCTCAGCATTGTGAGAGGATATCATACTACATATCATTAGGCCAGGAAAAGATCAAAATTGGAAATTTGAAGTATACTTTCTACTGAATGCATATCACTTTCACACCATGGTAAAGTCACAAAGTCGTGTCAAGCCGTTGTAAGTTGGGAGCCATTTATATAGTCTATAAACGTGATCCACATAAACAAAAGTGAATTGGAGTCCTTAATATTTTTAAAGAGTGAAAAGGGTCCTGAGACAAAAAAGTTGGGAAACCACTTTCCTATGTAGTTAACAAACTGCCTCATTTCCAAGAAAGCAGGGTGCTAGAGACTGAACTACAGTCAGGACCACCAAGCACAGTGAAGGCAGAGGGTAATCACAATGAAACCTAGAGGATTATGTGAAAGGCTATATTCTAAGCAATAAGACATCCAGCCCTTTCTCTCAGATGTGAGTATGCTAGAAGATTTATACTTCCAAAATGGGAGAATAGAGAATTCTTCTCTGGAACAACTAAATATCCCAAGAGAAAAGATGAACAGATATGGACAGTTAGGAATCCCCTAATGACCTAATCAAATCACCTTACGTAGGCTGCTACTAGTTAAAAAGAAATGTCCATAAACAAAATCATCCAATCACCTTTTTATGCCTTTCTCCTAAATAAGAGTAGAGATTTAGGGATCATCAGATATTTGAGGAAAAGCTTTAAAGTCAAAGCCAGGGAGTAAGACAAATAGGGAGAAGAGGGAAGGACATAGAGGAAATAACAGTAATTCAGGGACCATGAAAAAAAAAAAAAAAAAACTACCTACTGGGAAAGCAAAGAAAGCAACTGAGTGGAGAAAAGAAAAAAAGAGGAAAGAAAGAAAAAAGAAAAAATAGGAAAAGAAGATAAATAAAACTAAAATTGATATCCTCAGAGAGAAAATAGAAGGCATTGCATCCAAAAACAAGAAAACAAGCTATAAAAGGGACATTTTGAGGAATAAAAAAGAGCTTTTGGAAATTAGAATATGACGGCAACATGTAAGTTTCAACAGAAAATTTAGGTGATTAAAGAGGTTTATCAGAAAAGAGAGGAAAAATAAAGAAGAGAAAATATATACAAATTAGAGTACTGTTTGAGGAATTCCAATATCTGACTAATAAAAATTTCAGAAGGAATGCACAAAAAATGAAAGAATGACATTATCAAAGAAAAAATTATCAGGAAAATTTCCCTAAACTGAAGGGCACTAATTTCAGATTGACAGGGTCTAACCACATACCTAGCGAACAGAATAAAAAGAGAGCCAAATAAAAGATCACTAGGAACAGGGAGAAGATCTTAAAAGCAACAAGACAGAAAAAAAGCAGGACCAAGAAAAGGATTGGAAATTTTAAAAGGTACTGGATTTCTCAATAGTTAAAGGAAAACTAAGATGAAATGGAACAAAAGCATCAAAATCTGAGGGAAATCTATGTGCATCCAAAATATAAATCAAACTCTACTACAGGGTCTCAATGTGTTGACCTCTCATTTATCTTTTCTCAGGAAGTTCTTGGAAGAAATGCTTCACCAAAATGAGGGAGTAAACCTCAAAAAAGGGCACAAATCCAACAAATAAGAGTCAAAAAGAATCCCCAGGATAATGGTGAAGGGCACTCCCAGGACAACAGCTGTTCAGGAAACACAGCAATCAATCCTTCCAGATGGGAACAGAAGGAGGGATGGCTCCAGGAGCAGATCTCCAAGGAGAAGATGAAACTGATGGTTACCTGAGGTGTCTGCATATAGAAAGAGGAGATTTACTACTCTGGTACAGTTTAGGGATGAATTTAGAATAGATTAATAGGAAGCTAAGCAAATAAAAAAAGAGATAGTTAATAAATAACTCCAGGGTAAACAAAAAGTTGTGAAAGAAAGAAAATGTCATCATAGCATACCACATGTCCCTGCTCTGGATAATATTTACATAGTAATAAAAATGTAAACCATGAATTCTGACCAATATTTAAGATATAAACTATTGGAGGATGAGAAAAGTATGTAAATAAGTAAGTTTGGGTGTATGAATGGTTAGGAGGTATGAGAGCTAAATTCTCATCTTCCATAGGAGCATCAGACTGTTACTTAGAAACATGAAAGCAGATGTCAGAAGTGCCTAACACTGGGAAGGTTGCTTCTGGAGTGGGGAAATTTGGAGTGGGAAGGGAGGAGCTGGGCACTGATGATTTTTAAATTATAAACAAAAATGTATTACAAGCTCATTACCAAAAAAAAAGCAAACTACAGAAAAATAAGAAAAAAGATTCCCTATACTTCCTACATCCAAGGATTAACACTCCTAACAAAATTATTTCCCATTTATGTTTGTCATAAATATTTTCAAAGCAATATATTATTTCATAATAGATAAGTATATTTGTTCAGGTGTAATAGGTTAGGTTCTTTATCCATATTTTATTAGAAAAAATTTTAAAGTGGAAAAAATTGTATAGGGAACGTCATATATCCTTTACTAGGTTCTACATTTAACAGTTTACTGTACTTGTTTTTCACAAATATATCAGTCTGTCTATCCTTCTATACATCCATTGATCCATTTTATGTTTTGAGGCATTTCAAAATAAGTTGCTGACTTTGGTACACTTCATCCTGAACACATCATCAGGCAAACCACTAGTCAGATTTTAATATCTATTTATGGTTCTTTTTCTTATGCAATTTTATATATAATGAGATACATGAATCTTAAGCATATCATTTGATAAATTTTGATTAAATGTATACTCCTGCATAACACAAAACCCTATCAAAATGTGGGACATTGCAATCACTCCAGAAAATTCCCTCATGCCCTTTCCTTTTCAACTTGTATCCCTACCCCTGACACTCACTAAAGCAATGCACTGATTTTAAAAATTTATTCCAAAACTTCATATAACTGAAATAATAGAAATGTGCTTTTTTATAAGGCTTTTTCACTCAGCATACTGAGATTCATCCATGTTGTGGCATATATCATTAGTTTATTTCATCTTGCTGAGTAGTATCCCTTTGTATGAATATACAATGATTTGTTTATCCATTCTGCTGATGAACACCCGGGCTTTTACAAATTTTTGCCTATTAAGAATAAAACTGCTATAAACATCTTGTAAAAGTTTTTTTTTGGTGGCATATGTTTTCATTTCCTTTGGGTAAATAACTAGAAGTGGAACTGCTTTGTCATAGGACAGGCATACACTTAGTTATATAAGAAACTGCCAGATTTTCCAAAATGAACCAGATATTTCAGGATTTTAAGAATTTTAAATCTTATATCATTTTTGTAAGTTATATTTTTCAAAGAATTTATCTACTTTGTCAAATTTGTTGGTATAAAGTTGTTCATAGTAATCCATTGCAGTATTTTTAATGTCTGTGCAATCTCTAGTAAGAATCCCTCTTTCATTCTTGATACTTGCAATTTTGTACTTTACTTCTCATTCTTTCTCTCTCTGTTTCTCTGTCTAGGGTTTTTCAAATTTGTTAATCTACTCAAAGAAACAGTGGTTTTGTAAATTTTTTCTACCACTTGTCTAGCTTCTGCTTTATTGATTTCTGCTTATATCTTTATTTCCTTTGTTTTACTTAGTTTGTACTTAGTTTGTTCTTTTAATAGCTTCTTCAGATAGAAATGGAGATCATTGCTTGTAAATGTTTCTTTTCTAACACAAGCATATTAGGCTATAAATTTATCTCCAAGTTCTGCTTTTGCTGGATTCCACAAATTTTGATATATTGTATTTTCATGATCATTTCAAAATATTTTTCTACCTTTTCTCATGATTTCTTCTTTGATTCATAGATTATTTATTTATTTAGAGATGAGATCTTGCTCTGTCGCCAAGGCTAGGCTGCAGTGGCATGATCATAGCTCACTGTGGCCTCAAACTCCTGGATTCAAGGGATCCTCCTGCCTCAGCCTTCTAAGTACCTGGGACTACAGGCACAAGCCACCATGCCCAGCTAATTTTTAAAAATTCTCCTTAGAGATGGAAGTCTCGCTATGTTTCTCAGGTTGGTCTCAAACTCCTTGCCTCAAGTGATCCTCCCACTGCAGCCTCCCAAGTAGCTGGGATTACAGGCACATACATTATTTTGAAGTGTGTTATTTATTTCCAAATATTTAGGCATTTTATAGATATTTTTGTTACTAATACCTACCTTAATTTCTTTGTCATCCCAAACCATACTCTGCATTATTTCAATTGTTTCAAATTTATTGAGACTCGTTTTACAGTTGAGCATATGGTCCAACTTGGTTAATGTTCTATGTACACTTGAAAAAAATGTGTGTTCAACTGCATTCTGTAAATGTGAACTGTCACTCTGTTTGACAGTGTTATTAAAATCTGCTATATCCTTACTGTATTTATTTTTTTAATTTATTATTATTATACTTTAAATTTTAGGGTAAATGTGCACAATGTGCAGGTTAGTTACATATGTATACACTTCTTTCAGCGATTAACAGGACTAGATTAAAATAAATACCTTACTTAATCTAGTCCTGTTAATTGCTGAAAGAAGTGTTTTTAAATTTCCAACTATGATAGAGGATTTTTCTATTTTTTTCTCCTTTTGTTGTTATCTTTTTCTTTGTATATTTTGAATCTCTGTTCTTCAGTACTGTATTCGATTGCTGCTCTAAACAAATCATCACAAACAGTAGCTTCAAGCAATCCAAATTTATTCTCTTATAGTTCCATAGGTTAGAAATCAATATGGGTCTCATTGGCCTAAAATCAAAGTATGTGGAAGGCTATCTTTCTTTTGGAGATGCTAAGGGAAAATCCATATTCTTGCCTTTTCTGGCTTCTTTGGGATACCAACAATCATTGGCTCATGTTCCTCTTCCTCTGTCTTCAAATCCAGCAATTGTAGGTCAAGTCCTGCTTTTCTCTAACCTCCTCTCTATTAGATCTCCCTATGCCTCCTCTTTATGCCTTCCTCTTCTACTCTTGTGGTTATATTGGGTCCCTCTGGATATTCCAGAATAAGCTCCTTACTTTAAAGTCAGATGATTAGCAACTAATTCCATCTGCAACCTTAATTCCCCTTTGCCATATAATGTAACATATTTACAGGTTCTAGAGATTAGAATGCAGATATCTTTGGGGGAGGTTGGGGGAGGTTCATTATTCTGCCTATCGCAGGACAATACATTTATGATTATTATGTCTTCCTGATGAATTGATCCTTGTATCGCTATGAATAATCTCCTTTTCTGTGGTAATCCTCCTTTTTTTGAAGCCCACTTTGCCTGAAATTAATATAGCTGCACCAGCTTTTTATAACTGCTTGCATATTATTCTCATCCTTTTATTTTCAATCTGTGTCTTTATATTTAAAGCGTTTCTCTTGTAGGCAGAATATAGTTGAGTCTTCTATAGCATCCAGTTTGACAATCTTTGCCTTTTAATTACACTGTTTAGAACATTTACACTTAGTATAATTATTCATATAATCATGGTTCAGTCTACAATTTTGCTACTTGATTTTTTTCCCATTTATTTTTTGTTCCTCTCTTTCTCCTTTCTTGCTTTTTTGAGGTTAATTCAGTATTTCTTATTTTAATTCTAATATGGCTTTTCGGCTATACTTTTTGTCATTATTTTTAAAGGGACTGCTGTAGTAATATAATTTTCACCCTTGCTTATCAGTCTTCTCAGAGTAAATATTGTACTACTTATATAAAAGAACGTTGTAATACTATAATTCCATTTACTGACTCCTCCTTTTCTCATCCTTTGTGGTATTATTGCCATGTATTTTTACATCTACATATGTTATCAACCCCATAATACAATTTATATTTTTGCATGAATCATTATTTTGTGAATAAATTAGGGAAAAAGTAGACTTTTATATTTAGCCACAAATGTACCATTTCCAATGCTCTTCATTATTTTTTGAGCTCCAAGTTTCCTTCTGGTGCTACTGTCTTTCTGTCTGAAGAATTTCCTTTAGCATTTCTTTTTGTTTGTTTGTTTGTTTTTTGAGGCAGAATCTTGCTCTGTTTGCCCAGGCTGGAGTACAATGACACTATCTCAGCTAACTGCAACCTCCGCCTCTTGGGTTCAAGTGATTCTCCTGCCTCAGCCTCCTGAGTAGCTGGGATTACAGGTACTTGGCACCAGCCAGGCTGATATTTGGATTTTTTAGTACAGACAGGGTTTCACCATGTTTATCAGGCTGGTCTTGAACTCCTGACCTCAGGTGATCCACCTGTCTCAGCCTCCCAAAGCATTGGGATTACAAGCATGAGCTACTGTGCCTGGTCTCCTTTAATATTTCTTGCAACACAGATCTACTGGCTTTCATTGATTAAAAAAAAGTCTTTATTTAATTTTCATTTTTGAAGAATATTTTTGCTGGATATAGAATTCTGGCTTTACCTTTTTTTTGTTTATCACTTTAAGAATATTGTTCTGTTGTATTCTGTCCTCCATTGTTTCTGATGTCAAATAAGTCATCATTTTCCCTATATATGAAGTGTTATTTTTGTCTGAATGCTTTAAAGATTTTTACGTTATTTTTGTTCTCAGCAGTTTGAGTATAATGTGCCCAGATATAATTTTCTTTGTATTTCTCCATCTTAGGGTTTACCTAGCTCCTTGAATCTGTAAATTAATATTTTCCACCAAAATTGGGAGAAGTTCAGCTTTGATTTAAAAAAAATTTCTGCCACATTTTCTTTTTCCTATTCGTCTGAACTCTAATTGTGCATATGTTAGGCTATTTGGTATTGGCAATGAGGTCACTGACACTTTGTTCATTTTTTTCCACTACTTTTTCCTTTCTCTTCTTTAAGTTGTATAATTTCTATTGCTCAGTATGCAAGTTTACTCTTTCTTCTGTGGTTTCCAATCTCTTGACAAGCCCATCCAATGAGTTTCCATTTCAGATACTCTTCTTTTCACTTCAAGAATTCCATTTGGTTCTTTTTTATAGTTTCCATTTCACTGCTGATATTTCTCCAGGCTAATACTTCTCAATATGGATATTTTCCCCATAACTCTATGAATATATAATATGAGTTATAATAGCTTCTTTAAAATCCTTGTTAGCTAATTCTAATACCTGGGTCATCTCAAGGTTTCTATTTATTGCTTATCCTCTTCATCATGGTCATATTTTCCTGTTTCTTTGCATGTCTGGTAATTTTTTTATTGTATATAGCAAAGTGTGGATGATATACTACAGAGACAGAAGAATGCTGATTTTGAATCTAGCAGGAAGTTGAATGAATGACTGATCTTCTTGTTCTTGTGAAGGCATCAGTTTATGCTTTTTTTGGACAAGTCTGTTTTGGTTATACTTGAGTCTTAGAGAAAATCCTTAGTCTTGAGACAGACTTTACACCTAAGGCATAACTCTTTTAGATTTCACTGGATAAAAACAAGGTGTTTATCAAGTCCTTCTAAATTTGTGACATTCAAATTCCAACCTCTGTCTCTCATGTGACAAATGGCAGCTGAAATCTCTGTTCAACTTTTTCAGACTTCCAGCTGTTTCTTTTCACTAGGCTCCTTGGAATGTCTCATGAATATATACATTTCAGGGATCAGACAAAGATTTGAGGGAAGTTTATATGCATATTTTGTATTTTTACCTTGAAGTTCCTTCTTTTGAGATTTCCACCCTCAATTTCCAGCCTCCGACTCCTTCTCCTTGACACTTCAAGCCAATATGAGCATGCATTTCTGTTTGAGTTCTAGTTATCTCCTGATGCATGAATTGTTAAATAACTACAGTGAAGGCCAGGTGCAGTGGCTTATGCCTGTCATCTCAGCACTTTGGGAGGCCAAGGCAGGTGGATCACGAGGTCAGGAGATCAAGACCATCCTGACTAACATGGTGAAACCCCATCTCTAATAAAAATACAAAAAAATTAGCCTGGCATGGTGGTAGGTACCTGTAGTCCCAGCTACTCGGGAGGGTGAGGCAGGAGAATGGCATGAACTGGGAGGCGGAGCTTGCAGTGAGCTGAGATCGTGCCATTGCACTCCAGCCTGGGTGACAGAGAGAGACTCCATCTCAAAATAAATAAATAAATAAATAAAAATGATAATAACTACAGAGAAAAAGTCAAATAAAAGTAGATCTCATGTAGTACTGTTCACTTCTTTCAAAGGTTGAATACTTTCCTTTGGTTTCTGCCTTTTTTGGTCATATTGCAGTGTTTTTTTTTAATACTTTATATTTTATCATTGCTCTCTATATGAGGGTTATTACGATACAAGCTACTCCACTATACTTGTAATTATACTTTCTTCTTAATAACTTTTTCTGGGTTTTCTAAATGGGTTGGTGGGCAGGACCAATTATTAAGTCACATATTTTGGTCCTCAAAATACAGCAAACCCAAAAATATGCTTCCAAATAAAAATAGTCAAACTACAGAGATCTGTTTATTCATGACTTCAGACTCAGAATTTGGGCTGTTCAAGCTCCAAGCTCAACATCCCAATACTGAATTGATTCTTCTGGCCATCTATATATAGTGACAAATGACAAATTCTACGTTAGTCTCCCCCACCCTTTTTTTTCTAACAATGTCCCTCAATTTCTTTACATTATTAGGACATCTTCACCTCAGTATTTCTCAGGATTGAAGAAACGTGGCATTTGGCTTTAATTTTCCTGAAGTTCTCCTGGCCAGAATTGCCTGGGATTCTTCCATCACTTTTCCAAGCCTTGACTGAAAACTATGGCTGGAAAAGATAAATTGTAGATTCCAGGTGCTATTTGTCCTCTAATGAATGCTGATCCTGGAGCCAAAAGAAATACAACCCCTTGCTTGCTTTTTAGGGTATTTTTGGAGTAGTTGCAAACAGTGATATTTATCTGGAGACATGGCCAGTATTTTTTAAGTAGTCAATAAACAAAATGTATTTATTAAAAATGTATTTTTACATCATAAAAATAATACTGTGCTCATTCCATTCCATTTGTGCCAGGAAGAGTACTTGAATAGAAAAGAAAAGCTTTCTCTTATCCCTCCCTGTCAGCCATAATAATTAAAGCCATACATTCTTAGCCAATAATTTTTTTATGCTGATATCATTATCTTTCTCTACAAATCCTATAAATTCTTAAAAGTTCAGCCTTTATGCTACATTATCCAGATAGCCTTTTTGGTGAGGACACTGAACAGAGTTTCAGTAAAGGGATGTTATCCTGTTATCAAAGCAGTAGTAGTTAAGACAATAACCCTTGGAGTGAGACAGACACAACTTTAAGTCCAACATTTTCCACTTTCTGTGTAATCTTTGGATTTTCTACAATTTCCTCTAAGTTATAGTAAAATAGAGATTAAAATAGTCCCTAACTCATTTGGTTGTTGTGAGGATCAGATACAATAAGGCATATAAAGTTTAAGAACAGTTCCTGGTACATTGTTATTTTTATTGTCATTGTTATTTTTTCCACATAGTAAATGCCTAATAAACTATTGTCTAAATAAGTACTTGGTGAATTGAATAAGTGGCATTATGGTAGAAGAGAAAAACAAACAAATTACAAAAACAAGTCATAAGGAAAAAAGTAATTATAAATTATTATAAGAGCTATTAAAAAAGAACTAAGAAAAAGAATGAAATGGGGGACCTGTTTTTGGATAGGATCATCAGGGAAGGCCTCTCTAGGAAATGACACGTAAGGTGAGACTTAAAAGATGAAAAGGAGCTGGCCACACGAAGAGTAGGGAGAACAGCATTTCAGGCAGAAGGACTACCATATACAGAGATCCAGAGGCAGATACGCACATGGACCTGAAAGAACTGAAAGACCACTAGTGAGCTGGGACAGAATAAGGGGAGAGTGGCACCAGATGAAATCAGAAAGTAGCAGAGGCCAAACACAAAAGGCCAGTGTGGAGAGTTTGGCTTTTGGTTCAAGTGCAAAGGAGAGACATTGTGGGTTTTCAAGCAAGAGAATGACAAGATCCTCCGGCTTACTCAATCCATGACTCACAGAAACAAACTGAAGGCTGGGTGCGGTGGCTCATGCCTGTAATCCCAGCACTTTGGGAGGCTGAGGCTGGTGGATCACGAGGTCAGGAGATCAAGACCATCCTGGCTAACATGGTGAAACCCTGTCTCTACTAAAAAATACAAAAAATTAGCCGGGCATGGTGGAGGGTGCCTGTAGTCCCAGCTACTTGGGAGGCTGAGACAGGAGAATGGCGTGAACCCAGGAGGCGGAGCTTGCAGCGAGCCGAGATCACGCCACTGCACTCCAGCCTGGGCAACAGAGCGAGACTCCGTCTCAAAAAAAAAAAAAAAAAAAAAACTGAAGAAGAATAAGAATTTCTGAAAACATTTGGAACTTGTTTTTTAGGGAACTTAAGAGTATAAATGTAGACTAAAATATTTCCCATTATGATTGAAGTTATTGATTGCCAGCATACAAAAACACTTTAGGTGGGGAACTTTTCTTCAGAGGGAGAAGCAATCTTTAATAAAGATTTAATCCACTTCATTTTCTTTCATATCTGTAATGAATCCACAGTGGATAGTGTGACCCACTTCAAATAGAGGATAGACAGAAGGAGTACATACGCTAGGCAGGAAGGGTTAGAGTAACTGAGAAAGAGGGCCATTGCCAAGGCCTATGAGGGCCCTGAGTAAAAGCACGGTCTGAGTTAGCACCACATTAGATAAGAGATGATTTGGAAGATATTGTGAAATAGATTTCTCAGAGAAAAGAAGAACAGGATTCCAGTATACAATTAGTGAGACATTGACTGTTCAGGGCTGGACCTTCTAGTAAAAATGCCCTAAGGGAACTTATAGAATATTTAAATTTATTTATCAGATAATTATATTTTTCATTATCCTGCAGTAACAGGTCTTTTCCATTGTAAGATTCTTTCTGCAATGTTGGAGTTTATTCCCTTTCTTGAAGCTGCTTCATCTTGATACCCTTTTTTTAAAAAAAAGCTGCTTCATTTTAGAGACTCACTTGGCAATAATTAAGACCACTGACATTAATATAACAAAATGTTTCCATTTTCCCATGATATATTGAACAATTAAAATTATTTCATGTCTTATACAAGGAAATTTATTCCCAAAGGAAAAGCCTATGGGAAAACAGTGGCATGCTCAGATCCCCATTACCTGTTCACTGATGACAGATCAATTTAAAAGGGTACATAATAGCTGAAATCTCCAAAATGCATCAGTTGTTTTCTTAAATTTTTCTGAAAACAACCAAACAAAATTATAGTACTATGAGACAGTATGTGCCATAAAAACAACTTTGGAGTTACTTTTAAATTTTTTCCTGGAGGATGAAGGATAGCTTATTAAATGTCAGTTATGAACTTGGTGACAGCTAATTATCTTTCATTTCACAGCAGCTGATAATAAGTAAGAGCAAAAATGGTGAATACCTACTGTTGCCAGGTAACTGCATCTACTGTACTTCCTGCCACCTTCATGAATCTGTAAGGAATAGAAAGAAAAAAGATATTACAACTTAGATTAAACCACATCCCCTAAATCAAAAGGAAATAAACTGAGACAGATTAGACCAATCCTTAAGCAGGTATGCTTTCTGAGAGGATCCTCCATAGCCACAATCATGGCCTAGACACAGCTATTGGAGGTCAAACTATACAGAAAGTGAAAGTAACCATACTTCCAGCTCCCCACACATCCCTCACCATCTGGAAATCAAAATCCCAATAAGGCATTCTATCTACATCTGTCTTCCCAAGCCCACGCCTGATGACTCCCACATCAATTTCCTCATAACCAAAACTTGTCTGTCCCATTTCCTATTCTCTAAGGATTCCAATCTCTGCTAGGAAACAAACAGTAATATTTCCCAAGGATGACAGCACAAAAATGCCTTTGAAAAACTTCAGGCTTTCCTAGAGTGAGCATGAGAAAACCCAATTTATTTATACAAGTAAAAAGCACCATCAAATATGCCCCAGTGAGGGGTTGCCACACCTGTCTCAGTGTAGAAAGCTGAGCAGCACAAAGAGAAATCTATTGTCTACTTTTGGAGCAGCTAAGTAGAGTACTGAGTGTTATCTGACAATCATGCTCAGCTCAAAAGGTAAACCAGACTTGGATCTATGAAGTTAAGCACACATCAAAGCCTTGCCAGTGGTTCCCCACCTTCTGTGTTTCTGGAGGTTCCAGGAAAATCAATAGGTCAAGAGGATGCATCTGGGGGCCCAAAGATGACACAGAGTCTCTCATAAATTGCATGTCTGTGAATAACTCAATTACCTACCTCCTTCTCCCTATCCACATGTTCTGAGGCCATGTGCTATCATGGTTATAACTACTAGTTGAGGGAGTCATTTCCCAGTGACTTTAAGATATTCCTTTTAGTCCAGAGACCCTGGTGGGGAACTTTTCTTCAGAGGGAGAAGCAATCTTTAATAGTACTTCTTAACTGAAGAATTCTTCCTCCAGGGAGAAAGATGGTGTTTTGTCTAGAAGGCCCTATCTCTACTTTACCCCAGCATAATCTTGCAAGGCAGATGCATGTTGCTCATGCTGTGTGGGTTGCTGTGTGTTGCCTAAACAGAGGCTCTGATTTGCTGTGACAGCAGAAGAGAATTGAGTCTCTCTGGAGGAGTACATAAGAGAAACATAGGGCTGGATGCCAGGGCTGTTGGTTAGCATTAAAGTGCAGTTTAAAAAAGGAGAGGAAAAGAAGAAGGGGAAGGACAGGATGGGTCTGAGAAAGGGGGAGGAAAGAGAGAAGGAAGAGGAGGAGGAGGAGAAGGAGGACGAGGATGGAGGATGAGAAGGCCACAGAAGCCCTGGCTTGGCCTTTGGCTGAATGGTTTTGCCTTTCTTTCTCCAGTACCATTCAGCAGTCCTCAAGCAAGAAAGTCATTCCCATGACACATGGGAATGATCAAGGAATAATAGAACTGGTTTGATGAGCAGGGCCAAAATGTCAACGTGGGCTGGAGGGAATGTAACATTTACTATGTACCTACTGAGTGCCAGCCATTCACATGTTATTTCTTATAATTCTTAAAAATGCCTTGCTTGGTAAGGTGGATATTGTCAATTCCATTATATAGATTACCAGCTTCCCTATTGCCTAGAGAAGTACATCTCCTAACACTCCAAATAGCCAGTTTTTGATGGAGTCATGCCACCCTTCCTAGCAGCAGCCATTGGGAAGCATGGCACAGATATCCTCTGCTTTTGAAGCCCATGGATTTCTCTTCCTCTTTATCTCATCTCCTTTCCCCAGCCCAGGACAATCTCTTTTGAGTTTGGGAGACTAGCTCCAATCTCCTCACTATTTCTGGCCCTATGCCTCTAAAATTCCTCTTCTGGAATTCAAAAGCCAGAAAGACTTGTGCAGTATTTGCCTTTTCCTCCTGTCACGCGCTATCCTGTCACAGGCACACAACCAGCTCTTGAATGGATAGAAGGAAAATGGAAAAATACAAGGAGAAAGAAAACAGATTAATATTCAAAATATTATCCCTGCCATCTATGCCACTCTAAGCAGGGAAGATCTGATAATAATCTTAGATGTAGGATGGCCCCAGAATAAAGAGGAAGAGATGAAATTTTGTACCTCCTTCTCAGATATTCCAAAAACTAAAAAACCTAGACAATCTTAGACACAAATGTCATTTCAAAGAAAGAAATGTAAAAACAAATGTTTACATGGAATTTACTCCTCCAAAATAATTTCTAAAATCTCTGAAATAGAAATATTTTATGTAGGGACAGGGCCAAGATAGCCAACTAGAAGCAGAGATGATCGGAGGCTGCCATCAAAAAAAAAACAAAAACAAAAACAAACCATAACAGCGAGCCAATCCTGCACCAACAACCAAGGTATTCAGTTTCTGTCATCAGAACTGACTAGGCAGCTGGCGTGACCCACAGACAGGAAGGAAGAGCAGTGTGGTGCTGCAGCCCACCTGGGAGCCACACAGGGCAGGGAGCCCGATCCTCAGCCAGGAAAGGCAGTCAGTGAGTGTGCTACCCAGACTGGGAAAACGTGCTTTTTCCATGGAACTGTGTAACTCATGGATTGGAAGATCTCACTTATGAGCCCACACCAATGGGGCATGGGTCCCAACCATGGAGCTGCGTAGATTCTCAACAGTCACTAAGCTAGAGTCTGCTTAAGCCTGCTGAGCTCCCAGAAGGAGGGGTGACAAGCACCACAGCTGTGGCTCCCTGCTGTCTAAGCTGTTTGAACTCCTTAGGGGAGGGGTGACAGCCAACTCGAGGACCCATAGCTGCCTAACACACTAAGCTCCCAGGGTGGGGGAAGGGCGGCAGCCATCTCTATAGCTTCAGGCTATGCTTTTCCCCTGCTGGAGCCAGGGATGATGGACGGCTTGGTCTCAAGAGGTATCCCCCGCAGCCCAACACAGGGGCTGTGGCAGACTGCTGACAGAGTGCCTTTTCAGGCCTGACCTTGACTCATCCCTCCTCACTGTGTAGGGCCTCTCTGCAGGAACTCCAACAACTTTAGCCAGGGAGTCAGGGACAGAACTCTGATCTCCCTGGGCCTGAGCACCTAGGGGGATGGGTGGCCACAGTCTCCATGGACCAGCAGACTTAGTCTTTCCTCCTGCTAGTTCTGAGGAATCCTAGCAGCCCAGACAAGTGGGTTTCCCCCCAAGTGAAGCACACCCCCTCAGTCAAAGTGCTTCATTAAACAGGTTCCTGTACCCCCTGCCACCCACTGGGGTGAGACCCTCCAACAGGGGTTGTCAGACACCCTGTACAGGAGTGTTTCTATTGGCATCAGGTCAGTGCCCCTTGAGGTCAGAGATCCCAGAGGAAGAAACAGGCACCCATCTTTGCTGTTCTCCAGCTTCCTCAAGTGACATCTCCAGGTGTGGGAGTGAACCAGATGAATAGGGCCTGAACTGAACCCCCAGTGAACTGCAGCAGCCCTACAGAAGAGGGACCTGGCCACTGCAAGAAAAACAAACAAACACAAGGCAAAAACAACAGCATCAACAAAAAAATGTCCCCACAAAAACCCCATCCAAGGGTCAGCAGCCTCAAAGATCGATAGTAGACAAACTCATGAAGATGAGAAAGAATTAGTGAAAAAAAACACTGGAAACCCAAAAGGCCAGAGTGCCTCTTCTCCTCTAAATTATCACAGTGCCTCTCCAGCAAGGGCACAGAACTGGACAGAGGATGCCATGGATGAACTGACAGAAGTATGCTTCAGAAGGTGGGTAATAACAAACTCCGCTGAGCTCAAGGAGCATGTTCTAACCCAGTGCAAAGAAGCTAAGAATCTTGATTAAAGGGTACAGGAGCTGCTAACTACCATAAGCCGTTTAGAGAGGAATATAAATAACTTGAAAGAGCTGAAAAACACAGCACGAGAACGTTGTGAAGCATACACAAGCACCAACAGCCAAATCAACCAAGTGGAAGAAAGGATATCAGAGTTTGAAGACCATATTGCTGAAATAAGGCATGCAGACAAGAATAGAGAAAAAAGAATGAAAAAGAATGAACAAAACCTCTGGGAAATATGGGACTATGTAAAAAGACCGAACATATGACTGACTGGAGTACCTGAAAGAGACGGGGAAAATGAAACCAAGTTGGAAAACACACTTCAGGATATCATCCAGGAAAACTTCCCCAACCTAGCAAGATAGGCCAACATTCAAATTCAGGAAATACAGAGAACCCCACTAAGATAATCTATGAGAAGATCAACCCCAAGACACGTAATCATCAGATTCCCCAAGGTCAAAATGAAGGAAACAATGTTAAGGGCAGCCAGAGAGAAAGGCCAGGTCACCTACAAAGGGACTACAATCAGACTAACAGTGGTCCTCTCAGCAGAAACCCTATAAGCCAGAAGAGAGTGGGGGTCAGTATTCAACATTCTTAAAGAAAATAGTTTTAAACCAGGAATTTCAAATCCAGCCAAACTAAGCTTCATAAATGAAGGAGAAATAAAATCATTTCCAGACAAGCAAACGCTGAGGGATTTTGTCACCACCAGCCTGCCTTGCAAGAGCTCCTAAAGGAAGCACTAAATATGTAAAGGAAAAAAACGGTACCAGCCACTGCAAAAACATACCAAAATATAAAGACCAATGACACTATGAAGAAGCTGCATCAACAAGTGTGCAAAATAACCAGATAGCATCATGATGGCAGGATGAAATTTACACACAACAATATTAACCCTAAATGTAAATGGGCTAAATGCCCCAATAAAAGAGACAGGCTGTCAAATTGGATAAAGAGTCAAGACCCATCGGTGTGCTGTATTCAGGAGGCCCATCTCATGTGCAAAGACACACATAGGCTCAAAATAAAGGGATGGAGGAATATTTACCAAGCAAATGGAACACACAAAAAAAGCATGGGTTGCAATCCTAGTCTCTAACAAAACAGACTTTAAACCAACAGAGATCAAAAAAGACAAAGAAGGGCATTACATAATGGTAAAGGAATCAATTTAACAAGAAGAGCTAACTATCCTAAATATAAATGCACCCAATACAGAAGCACCCAGATTCATAATACAAGTTCTTAGAGACCTATAAAGAGACTTAGACTCCCACGCAATAATAGTGGGAGACTTTAACACCCCACTGTCAATATTAGACAGATGAATGAGACAGAAAATTAACAAGGATATTCAGGACTTAAACTCAGCTCTGGATCAAGTGGCCCTAATAGACATCTACAGAACTCTCCACCCCAAGTCAACCAGATGGCACTTATTCTAAAATCAACCACACAATTGGAAGTAAAACACTTCTCAGCAAATGCAAAAGAATAGAAATCATAACAGTCTCTCAGACCACAGTGCAATCAAATTAGAACTCAGGATTAAGAAACTCACTCAGAAATCACACAACCACTTGAAATTTGAACAACCTCCTCCTGAATGACTCCTGAGTAAATAATGAAATTAAGGAAGAAATAAAGAAGTTCTTTGAAACCAATGAGAACAGAGACAAGACAACGTACCAGAATCTCTGGGACGCAGCTAGAGCAGAGGGAAATTTATAGCACTAAATGCCAACATCAGAAAGCTGGAAAGATGTCAAATCAACACCCTAACATCACAGTTAAAAGAGCTACAGAAGCAAGAGCAAACAAATCCAAAAGCTAGCAGAAGACAAGAAATAACTAAGATCAGAGCAAAACTGAAGGAGATAGACGCATGAAAAACCCTTCAAGAAAAAAAAATCAATGAATCCAGGAGCTGGTTTTCAGAAAAAATTAACAAAATAGATAGACTGCTAACTAGACTAATAAAGAAGAAAAGAGAGAAGAATCAAACAGACACAATAAAAAATGATAAAGGAGATATCACCACTTACCCCACAGAAATACAAACTACCATCAGAAAATGCTATAAACACCTCTACACAAACAAACTTGAAAATCTAGAAGTGGATACATTCCTGGACACATATACCCTCCCAAGACTAAACCAGGAAGAAGTTGAATCCCTGAATAAACCAATAGCAAGTACTGAAATTTAGGCTGTAATTAATAGCCTACAACCAAAAAATGCCTAGAACCAGACAGATTCACAGCTGAATTCTACCAGAGGTACAAAGAAGAGCTGGTACCAGTCCTTCTGAAACTATTCCAAACAATTGAAAAGGAGGGACTCCTCCCTAGCTCATTTTATGAGGCCAGCATCATCCTGATATCAGAACCTGGCAGAAACACAACAAAAAAAGAAAACTTCAAGCCAATATTGAAGCAAAAATCCTCAATAAAATGCTGGCAAACTAAATCTAGCAGCACATCAAGAAACTTATCCACCATGATCAAGTCAGCTTCATCCCTGGGATGCAGGGCTGGTTCAACATATGCAAGTCAATAAACATAATCCATCACATAAACAGAACCACTGACAAAAATCACATGATAATCTCAATAGATGCAGAAAACCCCTTCGATAAAAATCAACATCTCTTCATGTTAGAAACTCTCAATAAAATAGGTATTGATGGAACATATCTCAAAATAACAAGCTATGTATGACAAACCTACAGCCAATATCATACTGAATGGGCAAAAGCTGGAAGCATTGCCTTTGAAAATTGGCCAAGACAAGGATGCCCTCTCTCACCACTCCTATTCAACATAGTATTGGAAGTTCTGGACAGACAATCAGACAAGAGAAAGAAATAAAGAGTATTCAAATAGGAAGAGAGGAAGTCAAGTAGTCTCTGTTTGTAGATGACATGATTCTGTATTTAGAAAGCCCCATCATCTCAGCCCAAAAACTCCTTAAGCTGATAAACAACTTCAGCAAAGTCTCAGGAGACAAAATCAAAGTGCAAAAATCACAAGCATTCCTATACACCAATAGACAAACAGCCAAATCATGAATGAACTCCTATTCACAATTGCTACAAAGAGAATAAAATACCTAGGGATACAGGTAACAAGGGATGTGAAGGACCTCTTCAGGGAGAACTACAAACCACTGGTCAAGAAAATCAGAGGACACAAACAAATGGAAAAACATTCCATCCTCATGGATAGGAAGAATCAATACTGTGAAAATCGCCACACTGCCCAAAGTAATTTACAGATTCAATGCTATTCCCATCAAACTAACATTGACATTTTTCACAGTTAGAAAAAACTACTTTAAATTTCATATGGAACCAAAAAAAGAGCCCAGATAGCCAAGACAATCCTAAGCAAAAAGAAGGAAGCTGGAGGCATCATGCTACCTGACTTCAAACTATACTACAAGGCTACAGTATTTAAAACAGCATGGTACTTGTCCCAAAACAGACATAAAGACCAATGGAACAGAACAGAGACCTCAGATATAACACCACACATCTACAACCATCTGATCTTCGACAAACTGGACAAAACAAACAATGGAGAAAGGATTCCCTATTTAATATATTGTGCTGGGAAAACTGGCTAGCCATATGCAGAAAACTGAAACTTGACCTCTTCCTTACACCTTATACAAACATTAACTCAAGATGGACTAAAGACTTAAACATAAAACCCCAAACCATAAGAACCCTGGAAGAAAACCTAGGCAATATCATTCAGGACATAGGCATGGGAAAAGACTTCATGACGAAAATGCCAAAAGCAACTGCAACCAAAGACAAAATTGACAAATGGGATCTAATTAAACTAAAGAGCTTCTTCCCAGCAAAAGAAACTACAATCAGAGCAAATAGGCAACCTACAGAATGGGAGAAAAGTTTTGCAATCTACCCATCTAACAAAGGTCTAATATCCAGAATCTACAAGGAACTTAAACAAATTTACAAGAAAAAAACAACCCCATAAAAACTGGGCAAAGGATATGAACAGACACTTCTCAAAAGAAGACATTTATGTGGTGAACAAATATATGAAAAAAAGCTCAACATCATTGATCATTAGAGAAATGCAAATCAAAACCACAATGAGATACCATCTCACATCAGTCAGAATGGCAATTATTTAAAAAGTCAAGAAACAATAGATGCTGGCGAGGCTGTGGAGAAATAGGAATGCTTTTACACTGTTGGTGGGAATGTAAATTAGTTCAACCATTGTGGAAGATGGCGTGGCAATTTCTCAAGGATCTAGAACCAGAAATACCATTTGACCTAGCCATCCCATTACTGGGTACACACCCAAAGGAATATAAATAATTCTACTATAAAGACATATGCACATGTATGTTTATTGTAGCACTATTTACAATAGCAAAGACATGGAACCAACCCAAATGCCCAATAATGATAGGCTAAATAAAGAAAATGTGATACAGACACACCATGGAATAATATGCAGCCTTAAAAGGAATGAAATCATGTCCTTTGCAGTGACATGGGTGAAGCTGGAAGCCATTATCCTCAGCAAACTAACACAGGAACAGAAAACAAAACACTGCATGTTCTCACTCATAAGTGGGAGTTGAACAATGAGAACACATGGACACAGGGAGGGGAGCAACACACACTGGGTCCAGTCGCGGGGTGGGGGAGCGAGGGGCGGGAGAGCATTAGAATAAATAGCTAATGCATGCTGGGCTTAAAACCTAGATGACGGGTTTGATAGGTGCAGCATGCCACCATGACACATGTAGACCTATGTAACAAACCTACGTGTCCTGTACTTGTATCCTGGAACTTAAAGTAAAATTCAAAACAAAAGAAATATTTTATGTAAAACTGTTTTATAATCATATACAAATAACCATAATGAAAACAATACTGACATTAATAGAGCTTTGTCATAAAATGCTTTTCAGTTTCTTATATGTATAGCTTCCCATAGTCCTCAAAACAATCCCGTAAGGTAGATATTTCTGTATTTCAGTGGAGGACGTTGTGAGATTATGAGACTTGTTCAAATTCATGTAGTTAGTGCAGGCTAAACTCAGGTTCTGATTCCAAATCCGACCATCTTTCCAGTATCTTATGCTGCCTCCAAGCTGTTTTCACTGAGGCTAGGAAGTATAGTAAACTCTAAGATACAAAAAATTAGCTGAATTTTTGCTTTGAGAAAACACTACCATATTGATTAGAAAAAGGAAAAAGCTGGAGCACCTTCTTTGCTTGTTAGCTTCCTCTCACAGACTTGAGCCCTTCAATGCTTATTGTAAGACAATGTGCTAGATGCAGGTATCAAAAGGTGACTGGCTCAGGGCCTCTGCTACAAGACAACCACAATGAAGCCCAGGAGACAGAAATGTGGACAAGGACATACCAAAGTTTCTGTGTGCTGTAACAGATTGTTAGTTTGTACCAGTAGTACAGTAAGAAGACCTCAGTAAGAGGTGCAGTTAGGTCTGCCTTATGGTGTTAGAAGAAGGAATACAGATTAAGAAAACCTTCACATTGTCTACAATGTTGAATATGAGATTGATAGAAGGGTAGGATTTTGCCAAGAGAAGCAGCCCAGGCAAAGAATAGCATGAGCAAAACAAGGAAGAGTCTAAATGAGCTGTTCACAGAAGTCCAGTATGGCTAGATGTCAGGGAACAAGTAAGGGAATGGCAGGAGGTCAGGCTGGTCAGTTCACTAGGAGCTGCCCTGTGTTGCCTTTATAAGTCTGGCCTTTACCCTTAACAACAAGGTACAAGTCCAGGTCCTATTTACCTTTGTATGATTAGCACCCAACATAATATTGTAAAATATAGCCAGCTCGTCCTCCACATATGTTTGTTGAATTTATTCCGTCTTTAAACACACACAAGGGATTCTCAGGATCAGATTTGCATTTTAGGATCTGGCTAAATACTGAAATGAAAGATACTGGTGAAGATAAGCTGGCAAGAGATTACTACAGAGACATGGGAGGCTTTGAAATGTAGGAATGAAAAAAAAAAAAGGCCCACTTTAGAAACACTGTTGGTGTGCTCAAGAGAAAGAGAGGAATGCCAAAATTTTAATTGCAATAATGAATGCTATTGTCCAGGATAAGACCCAGGAGAGGACTTTCAATGCCACTGGTGGTAAATATATTCCAGTCCTTCTGAATATGCCTCAAATAACTTGAAGTACTAGTCATTGATATTAACAGCGCTGTATTCATAAGAAAATTAAGACCAAATAAATCATTAATGCCCTACTTGGCTAAAAGTCTCTGGACAGGCAATTCAGAACATTTCTAATTTGGCATGTTGAAAATTGGAAACCGGTCCTTCATGACACTATAATCAGGAGATCCTCACATGCACTGAATAGTTTTCTCTGCTATATGTGAGAATTAAGTCCTCATATAATGTTCTATTAACTAAAGGAACATTATATAAAAAATGAGAAAACTATTATTTAAATGTTAGTGATATTTAAAGTTACCGTTATTGTATTCTCTTCACATCTGCACCCTACATCTCAAAGAAAATCCATAATATCTATAATTAAATAAGAAATATCCTGAGCCCATAAGTAGAATAGTATATAGTTTACAGAAAAATATTTTAAAATCAGATATAGAAAAAGAGCTACCATGATCCTACAGAGGAAAATCAATTATTCTTCTTAAACCAATTTATAAGCTTAATGAAATTCGAATAAAAAATCCCAGCAGATATTTTTGAAGCTTTACAAAACCATTCTAACATTCATCTGGAAGAAGCCAAGAAAATTTTGAAAAATTGGAATAATGAAGGGGCATTTATTGGATCTACCATATATTATCATGAAATTTGTAATGATTAAAACATTCAAGATTTAGTAAGGAGATCGATGGAATAAAATTTAAAAAACTATATAAGAATTTATTACATAAAAAGGAATTCAGTATGTGAAAAACTGAAGCATTTTGAAATGTGCTATGTGATTTGTTGTCTACTTGGGAAAAAAATTAAAGTCAGATCCTCACCTAATATTCTGTATAAGAAATCAAAATATTAAAATGTAGTTTAGTTTCATTATATTTAAAAAATCTCAGGCCGGGCGCGGTGGCTCACGCCTGTAATCCCAGTACTTTGGGAGGCCGAGGCGGGCGGATCACGAGGTCAGGAGATCGAGACTATCCTCGCTAACACTGTGAAACCCTGTCTCTACTAAAAATACAAAAAATTAGCCAGGCGTGGTGGCGGGTGCCTGTACCGAGTCCCAGCTACTCGGGAGGCTGAGGCAGAAGAATGGCATGAACCCAGGAGGCAGAGCTTGCAGTGAGCCGAGATCGCGCCACTGCACTCCAGCCTGGGAGACAGAGTGAGACTCCGTCTCAAAAAAAAAAAAAAATTTCAATCACAATTTAATATTTTTAGACAAATTATATTGTCTTTTTAACCACAGTGGTATATTGAAGCAGTAGAAAAGTTGTTTTAGCTAACTTTGAGGAAACACCATTATTAAGTATGTGCTCATGTAAAAATTGCTGTAAGCTACATTTTTTCCTTTTTCCTTCCTAACAAAATGATGAGATCAACTTCAACCATATGGAAGCATTTCTACACTTAGTTTGAGGAGGAAAAAATCAAATTTGCAAACAATGTCAAACAAAATATGCATTTCCAAATTCTAGCAAGATGACCAAACACATCCTTCTCTTTTTAGAAAGACCTCATCTAAAATAGGACAACTATTCTGTTTCCAGAAGTCTTCGAATAACATTTATATTTTTAAAAAACTAGAAAAGGAAAACCAACCACAGAAATAACAAATGAAGAAAAATAATTAAATACAATTCCAAAGAACAGATATTACAGTCAATGAGTTTGGAGTACTCTCCCTGCCCTCATGAACCTTCCCTAAACATTAGGCTTTCTATATCTTATATGCAGAAATCTATACCATTCCTATACTCCATTTTTATATCTGTATTGACACTGTGGAGGACAATTCCAAAAAAGATCATTATTTTATTTGTTCAAATCTAACATTGATAGATTGTTCTGCTCTCTAGTTCTGCCTGTTTCTCGGAAACTGGCCCAAACCACATAAATGAACAACTTCAACACAGCTGCAAAATGCTCAGCAACAGTAATATTAGAGGTGGAATAACATGCACATGGAATAGTGCTGTCAGGAGTGAAATTCCACTGGGAGAGTGAAATTCTGTTTAGGGTCTGGTATTATCCAAGGACTTTCTACCATTCACTTCCATTCTAATCCCTAGATTTAGGTCTATGAAGGTACAAGTTAATGATGACTCAGACTGTGAATACCGACAAGAGTGGAAGATCTTGGTTTTCCAAGGTTGGATGTTTCCATAGCTGAATTATGGTGACAGAAATCTGGACTATGATCTCAGAGGACAAGGGGTCTTTGCCCTCATGCTGATCTTCAGTCACACAGAAAAGTGCAAGAGAGGGAAGAGGACAGGGCCTGTATCTAATGAAATTGGCCAGTGCCAGGCAGACATTTCAGTATTTGGGGGCCTTCCCATCAGGGCCATTCTGCTACTATAGGAAAGAACAAAATATCTCCTTTCATTGTGAGAGTTCCTTCCCCCCCGCCCCACAGGGGACTCCAAATCTGGGAGAATTTCTTTCCTTTGTTATCCACCTGCACATATGACGTATCTGAAATATTGTTGAGCCTTCTCTCCCAGGGCATATCACAGCTCTCTATTATAATAAGGCCCACCTTTACTCATGGTCTTTGGGGTTTGATTTCTACTTCTGGATCACAGATTGCAACCCGAAAATCTGATTTCTGAATTTTGCTCCCAGGAAAGGGGATAAATCCTTCACCAGGAACTGGATATCTAACTGAGTACATACTTTAATAAGAGCATAGCAGCCTGATCTTTCCTGTCCACAAAGAGAATCTTTGGTTATGTTAACTAACACAAATAAGATGTGACAGCCGTTCTACACAAAAGCCTAGGGAAAGCTTGTGAGAAAATAATTCATCCTGAGTTATAGTAAACTAGGCTGAACTGTAGATAAACAACATCTTGGGGCATCTTTCATTTGGTCCAAAGCCACTTACTTTTTCATGGTTAATTATATGTTGAGCTAGACTGGGTGCTACATAGAAGAAATGAAATATTGACCCCTCTCTCTTTCTCCCTTTCCCCTTCTCTCCCTCACCTTCAGTCCTCCATTTCTTTCTCCTTCACTCACTCCTTGTCTCTCCTCTCCCCATCCCTATTTATGTATATTAATAATATCACATTGGCAGTAGACCAATAAATAGTATATAGTTATATGTTTGTTGACTTTAATGGCTAGTGCAGATCTCTATTTAGGCTTCCCTTGGAGCTTATGTTTCCCTTAGTTTGATAGGTTTATAGAGCCTTAAATATACAGGAATTAAGATGGGTGAGACTCTTCGACCAATCCATCTTGTTGATAAAAGTTACTTCCTGGCAGTTTAATTTAAGGAGAATCCTGAATGAAGAAAGGAAAAAATAAGTTAATTACCATTTGCCGATTTACAGGCATTTGGTAAGCAGATTATCTATTTTACAACTCTATAAGGTTGGTATTATTAGTCTTATTTTCTAGATAAGAAATTGTGCTCAAGATCACATAGGCAGTTAATTGCAGAGCTGGGATTCAAACCCAATTCTGATTCTAAAGCCCTTGTTATAACCATGCAGAGTTGGCAAATTTGTACTACAGGTGGTGTTGTTCCTTTTTGCTGAGCCTGTGGTAAGAGAGCTCAATACTCCCTCATTTATCTCACAATTGGCCTAAGAGTTTTTCTCAAGATAGAGTGCCAGGCCCTGTTTACTAAAACTGGCCCCCATGATGAAGCCTATTTGCTGCCAGTGAAGGGTTGAGAGATGGGAGGCTATAGGACAATGTCTGGAACAAGATAGAGGCAGATGTGAGAGAATAACACATTAAGGAGGACCAAATAGATTTGCTTGATTGGAAAGAAGAAAAAGACAGGGAAATGGGAGATGATGAGAAAAGATGATGAAAGAGATCTGGAAGGCTCTGGCTGGAGTTGGAAGGTGCTGGTTAGAAGATCATGATACACACCCCTCGACGGTCCAAAATGCTGCTGAGGAAGTTGTAAAGACTTGGATTCAAGCAAAGAAGGCTCTAATAACCTGAAATGATTTGACCTGGCTGTAGAGCCTGGTGAGAAGGAAGAAAAATGCATCAGGATTTTGTTATGGATTTCACATGAAAAAGCAAACTTTTTCTTTTGGAGTTCAAGCCCTGCTATAAACTTGACTGTAAGTGTGAACACTGAGGAACTGAGGTGGAGAAGAACTGTATTTTATTTTGTATGCTAGACTATTTAGCTTAATTGAAAGATGAAGATTCAGAAAAATAGCATCACTGAATAGCAAGAGAATGGGCCCCAGAGTCAGACACTTATCTGATTTGTGACCTGGCTCCACAGTTAATTAGCCATGTGACCTTGGGTAAGTTGTTTAACCTCCTTGATTCATGTCATATGGAAAGAACAGAACCTATTTCCCAAAAGTGTTGTGAGAATTAACAAGAAAACGAGAAACAAAGGTAGTGCCTGGTACACTGTTGGCACTCAATAAATGTCAGTTTCCTCTTCTTGGTTCTGGTTTTTGAGCTTTGTAAATCATTTAATATTTGTGCACCTACATTCTTTGATATGTAAAATAAAGATAATAAAACTTGCTTTGCCTATATTACAGGGTAGTGGTTCTCATACATTAGTGTGTAAAGAATTCTTTGAGGTCTTTATTCAAAATGCCAATATCTAGCTCACATCCCCACACATCTGCTTCAGGAGATCTGAGCTGGAGCCTAAGAATCATGCTGCATGCTTAGCAATCCCTCTAGGTGCTTCTAATGCAGGAGGACCATGGACTACACTTCTGACAAATTCTAATTTTAGCAGCACCTATAAGGGGAGAGCATTCTTGGAGGGGAAAGCAGGGTTGTGAGGGAAAGAAAAGGGAAGAGAGGAAAAACTGGAAAATAAGAAAATGAGGAAGAATATTTCTCAAGACCATCTGACTAGTAAAGTGTTAAATCGAAGTCTATGTTTCAGGACTCCAGCCTCCATCTCCAATGTTCGACAGACTGACTTCTCTGGTATTAGAGACGGAGAGAAACGTCCTCCATTATAATGACAGTAACTCAAAAGCTTGAGTTTGGGTAAAGAAGTAGTCTGCTTTCTCAATCAGCAAAGAAGGCCTTTTCAGGAACAAAATAAAAGTAAATGAAAGCAAGTTTAGAAGTAACTGGTCATTAACACAATTCTCAGCTAGGGAGTAGACCTTTGCAGTATACAGTACTTTCCTGTCAATGAGCACTGAACAGCTTTGGTCTCTCTAGAGGTGGAGAGATGGAAATTTTCATCTTATAAACTAAGAGTAATATATTGTTATCTTCTCTCCTCCTGTAATTTGGTCAAGTCATAAAACTATTTCATAGCTGAAATAAAATAGAACAATTATTAGGAATAACATCGTGATAATTACTCTGTGCACCAAATTGTACCCAGCTGTGCATCTTCCTGCTCCAAACAAGAAAGTGGTATAAGCAGGTTTTTAGACAGAAAGTAGAGCTGTGATTACCCTCATTATACTGACATGTTATTGTAGCTAATCTTTCTAGTTCCTTTCCTCACTCAATTCTCTGAACTGCTTAGAAAGCTACATTGAGTCATATGCAAAAAAGCTATTAGACTGAAACCTGCCTTTTCATCTTGCAAATATATCTGTTCTTAACAATTGAGGCTCCAGATGACCCAGAGACTTGAAGTATCTGGCTCAAAGTCATTCACACATGGCCGGGCATGGTGGCTTACACATGTAATTCTAGCAATTTGGAAGGCTGAGGCAGGAGGATTGCTTGAGCCCAGAAGTTAGAGGCTGCAGTGAGCTATGTGTGTATCACTGTACTCCATCCTGGGTGACAGGGTGAGACCCTGTGTCAAAACAACAACAACAACAATGAAAACAATTCAGCTAATTGATAATCCAGGTCTCATCTAGTTCCAAAGTGCAGGCTCTTCACCATCCTGCTATATTGATTCACTATTAGAGAAAACAGAAGGCTACTGTTATGTATTAGAAAATTAATCAGGAACTCGTCTGTCATGTGCCAAACTATCACAGAACTCATGAAAGTTAAACATGAAAGGGACATCTTAAATAACTTATTACTATCCACCTATGAGGAGACTGATGTCTCGAGTGGATATCATAGCAATTAAATATCCAAAATTACCTTTGTCTCTATTTGAATTCTCTTCTTGGCATGTACAGACAGGACTGAATTGTCCATTAGGCACAGTAGGCATAGTGCCTGGGAACCACAACACTTTTATAGACCACTTTTTTTTTTTTGGTTAAAATTAGAAGAAAAAAAAACAAGTTTAAGGTTGAAAAAAGTTGTTATATGTCTTTATACCAATGTAGTGTAAATATAATTTTTAATATGTCTTTAAGGAAGGGACTCATGAAGTTAAAAGTGCCTTGGGCCCATAAAAGTCACAATGGAAGTCTGTGTATAGGAATACAGTAAAATTTCCATCCTCATCCACTTATACAGCTTTCACACCTATCCATGCTTTGTGGAAAAGATGGAATCGATAAATCAGGATTAGGCACTTAGTAGAAGTGTTGGTGATTAGACACAACTAAAGACAGAAATCTGGATATAAAATGGCAATTTTTCTATTTGTGCTTTATTGAACATATAGCATATATCATGTGGTCTGCCGTGATGGCAAAGACCGTTATTTGCTTCCTAGTTTTGTCCTGCTTCTATCTCCTTTGCTCAAATTTAAATGCTTCCCATAGCTCTCTGAGCCACGATAGGAGCAGAAAACTCTGTCTAGCTTTCTATTCTAACACAGGTTCAGGGTAGAATATTCCACTAGCAATTCTGTAGAATGTTGGATTAACTTCCATTCTTCATTCTTCACTCATTCAACAAACTGGAGTACCTACTATGTACTAGGCTTGTTGCTAGCACTGCATATACAATAGTAAATACAGCATACTTCTTGCCCTCATGGAATTTATAATCTATAAAGGACAAGCAAACAAACAATAAATATATAGTTAGAAAGTATAACTATCTATAGCCTGTTAGTTTAGATAGAGAATTACTTCGCTAGATGACTCAAGGAAGCACTCTGATGGATGAGAAGAAACCAGCCATGTGGGGAGGAGCCTGCTCTAGCATGGTACTAGCTTAGCACATAACCAGGCCCGTGAAGACTGAGTGAGGTAAGAAAAAGAGAATGTGGTAGAAGATAAAAATGAAGATCTGGATAGAGGTTAGCTCATTCATTGTAGAGCCCTGCAGGCCATGGTCAAGAGATTACATTTTTTCTAAGAGCAATGAAAAGTCATTAAAGCATCTTTAGCAAGTGACTGACATCATATGAACTAGGTTTGTAAATGATTCTTTTGGCAACTGAGTTAACAGATAGGAGGGGAACAAGATGCACGCAAGTACAGTAGTAATGAGGGTACTGAGGCAATCCAGATTCTCTGAATTCTCCAAATTGTAATTCTTTTTTTAATGTTTCCTTTGCTGCCATCACCCACCGAAACCAGAGTGCATATTCGAAGTCAGTGTGATCCAAACATGTTAGTGGAACATTAATCCCTCAAGATGGTCGCTGAAAGTAAGATGCTGTGGTCAAAAAAATTCAGAAAATTCAGCATGCTAAATCCCCTTCTTGGAGATTCCGAATGTAAACTAATATATTAAAAGCACAGGTAAGTGTTTCAGTAAATGTGTGGATCCAAGCATTTCTCAAGCTTACTTGACCATGGAACATTTTATTTTTTTTTCCTCCACATAATGTTAATATCCTGTAGAAGTGATATTCTCCAGAGCATATTTAAGAAAGTGCTGCCATAAGTCATTCTAACCAAGAGTCAAGCAAATTCCATGTGCTTGGTTTACTGGGTCCCCTCTCCTTTACCTCTCCATTTATTATTCTAATAGTTTAGACAATATTTTCTGAATCACCATATATTATATAAGGATATCACCCTTCACATTTGGTATTTCTTCTCTCCATTTCTACCTTCTATTTCTATCAACTGTCCCTTTACTTTTATATTGTCAAGGTTCGTAAAGTTTTCATTCTTCCTGTAACCATACTTCTCTTTCTTGTTTCGCGATCTGGCTCTCCTATAAGCCAGCCGTTGGATATCCTTAACTGATTCTCTATATCGGTAATATTTCTCTGTCTCTGTATAAAGCTCTGTGTATAGGAGCTTTATCTTTTATCTTCTAAATATTTTATTAGACTCTTAAACGCTTTTTGGAAATATAATTTACATATCATACAATTCACTCAAAGAAGAGTTCAATTCAATAGTTTTTATTATATTTTAAGTGTTGTACAACCATTAAAAATCTAATTCTAGAATATTTCATCATTCCAAAAAGAAACCCTGTATCCATTACAGACACTCCTCATTTCCCCACAATCTTCACCAGCCCTAAGCAACTACTAAACTATGTTTTCTTTCTATTGATTTGTGACATTTAATATAAAAGGAACCATACAATGTATGGCCTTTTGTGACTGGCTTCCTTCAGTGACCATAATATTTTTAAGGTTTATCCATGTTATAACATGTATTGGTGCTTCGTTTCTTTTCATTGTCTAATAATATTTAATTGTATGGATATACCACATTTTCCCTATCTATTAATCAAGTGATGGACATTTGGATTGTTTCTATTTTTTAGCTATTATGAATACTGCTGCTATGAATATTTGTGTACAAGTTTTTGTGTGGATATATGTTTTTCTGTCTCTTAGGAAGTGCTTAGTCTTATGTTAACTACATTTAACATTTTAAGTAATTGCCAGACTGTTTTCCAAAGCAGCTGAACCCTATCATATTCCCATTAGCATTGTATAAGGGTTCCAATTTTTCTACATCCTCTCCAATACTTGTTATTGTGTGTTTTTTTTATTATAGCTATTTCAGTGGATGTGAGGTGGTATCTCGCTGTGGTTTTGATTTGCATTTCCCTAACAACTAACAATGTTAAGTATCTATTCATGTGCTTATTGGCCATTTGTATAACTTAGGAAATATGTCCACTCAAATCCTTTCTGTCCATATTTTAGTTAGGTAATTTGTCTTTTCACTGTTGAGTTGTAAGAATTCTTTAAATATATTCTGGATACCATTCTCTTATCAGATATATGATTGCAAATATTTTATCCTATTCTGCATGTTATCTGTTCACATTCTTGATGGTGTCATTTGACACACAAAAGTTCTTAGTTTTGGTAAAGTCCAATTTATCATTGATATATTTTATCACATTTGCCTTTAGTGTTGTATCTAAGAAATCACTCCTTAAACTTTATTAGAAAATTTCAGCAAGAATATATTTACTTTCAAAATGATCTTTTTGTACTGATTCGTAGCTTTTTCATAGAAATGTGTTTTTACTCCATAAATACTGTATCTTTCTATATCATTATAAGGATACCAATTACAGATTTTTATTTTTAAAGCACTGGATCTTGAATTATAATTCTTCTTGGGTCAATTGTTCAATTAATTTATCTTGGTTTTTATGTTTCATGCTACTGATTTCTTTTTTATGTCTTGTGATCTTTGGCTCTCTACAGGCATACCACCAGAGGTATTGCAGGTTCAGACCATGGCAATAAAGTGAATATTACAATAAAGAGAGTCACACAAATTATTTGGTTTTTCAGTACATATAAGAGTTATGTTTACACTATACCACAGTCTATTAAGTATGCAACAGCATTATGTCTAAAAGAACAATGTATATACCTTAATTCAAAATACTTTATTGCTAAAAATGCTAACGATCATCTGAGCCTTCAGTGAGTCATAATCTTTTTGCTGATAGAGGGTCTTGCCTTGATATGGATGGCTGCTGACTGATCAAGGTGGTGATTACTAGAAGGCTGGGATGGCTGTGGCAATTTCTTAAGATAAAACAACAGTGATGTTTGCCACATTAAGTGATTCTTCCTTTCATGGAAGAATTCTCTGTAGCATTCAATGCTGGTTGATGGCATTTTACCCACAGTAGAAACTCTTTCAAAATTGGAGTCAATCCTGTCAAACCCTGCCATTGTTTTATCAACTAAGTTTATGTAATATTCTAAATCCTTTTGTATCATTTCAACACTGTTCAGAGAATCTTCATCAGGAGTAGATTACATCTCAGGAAACCTTTTTATTTGCTCACTTATAAGCAACTCATCATCCATTCACATTCCATCATGAGATTGCAACAACTGAGTCACATTTTCAGGCTACACTTCTAATTCCAGTCTTCTTGCTATGCCCACCACATCTGCAGTTACTTACTCCACTGAAGTCTTGAATCCCTCAAAGTTATCCACAAGGGCTAGAGTCCACTTCTTCCAAACTCCTGTTAATAATGCTATTTCAACCTTTTCCCATGAATCACAAATGTTCGTAATGGCATCTGGAATGGTGAGTCTTTTCCAGAAGGTTTTCAATTAACGTTACCCAGATCCATCAGAGAAGGAATCACTATCTATGGCAGCTATGGCCTTATAAAATGTACTTCTCAAATAATGTATTTCTTAAATAATAAGACTTGAAAGTCAACATTACTCCTTGATCTCTAGGCTGCAGAATGGAGGGTGAGTTAGCAGGCTTAAAAAATTAATTTCTTTGTACATTTCCATCAGAGCTCTTGGGTGACCAGGCACATTGTCATTGAGCAGTAATATTTTGAAAGGAATCTTTTTTTCCTGAGCAGTAGGTCTCAGTAGTGGGTGTAAACTATTCAGTAAACCATGCTGTAAACAGATATGCTGTTATCCAGGCTGTATTTTTCCACTTATAGAGCACAGGTGGAGTAGATTTAACATAATTCATAGAGACCCTATGATTTTCAGAGTTTCAGATTTCCAAGAGAAGGATGTCTCATCTATATTGAAAATCGGTTGTTTAGTGTAGTCACTTTCATTAATTATCTTAATTGCATCTTCTGTAGGGCACTGGCTGCCTCCCCTTGTACTTTTTATGTTATGGAGATAGTTTATTTCCTTAAACTTCATAAACTAACCTCTGCTAGCTTCCAACTTTCCTTCTGTAGCTTCCTCACCTCTCTCAGCCTTTATAGAATTGAAGAGAGTTAGGGTCTTTTCCTGCATTAGGATTTGGCTTAGGGAATATTGTGGCTGGTTTGATCTTCTATCTAGATCACTACAACCTTCTCCATAGCAGCAATAAGGCTGTTTCACTTTCTTATCATTCTTGTGTTCACCAAAGTAGCACTTTTAATTTCCTTCAAGAACTTTACCTTTACATTCACAGCTAGGCTACCTGTTTGGCACAAGAAGCCTAGCATTCAGCCTGTCATGGCTTTCAACATGCCTTCCTCATTAAGCTTAATCGTGTTGAGCTTCTGCCTTAAAGTGAGAGACATGTAAGTCTTTCACTTGAGCACTCAGAGGCCATTGTAGTGTTATTTATTGGTGTAATTTTAATATTGTTACGTCTCAGGGAATAGAAAAGCCTGAGAACAGGGAGAGAGATGGGAGAATGGCTGGTGGGTGGAGCAGACAGAACACACATTTGTTGATTAAGTTTGCCATCTTATAGTTCATGGCACTCCAAAATAGTTACAATAGCAGCAACAAAGATCTTTGATTACAGATCACCATAATAGATATAACAATAATGAAAAAGCTTGACATGTTGCAAGAATTACCAAAATGTGACACAGAGACATGAAGTGAGGTACCACAAATCTTCAATTTATAAAAAATTCAATATATGTGAAGCACAATAAATATGAGGTTTGCCTGTACTCATTTTTAAAAATTAGGGACTAAGTAGATTTGTCAAAGTAGAGGTATAGGTTTTTCTCTGTTATTGGATATATATTTTTTTTAGATAAATCTCCTTTTGACTAGGATTTCTATTTTGTAGGCAGAGCTTGTTGAACAATATGAGACAAGAAAAATCGTAATGAAAAGAAACTTCTAAAACAATAAAAACATGTTTTGGGACACACACAAGAAAAGCACTAGATTAAGATAAAATTGTCATTACATAGATGATGCATAAAAGTTTACAAAAGAAAAACAAGAAACTGATATAACTCTAAATAGTAATTCTCATGACTTTAGATAAAACTGATGATTAAGAATAGCCAGTTCCCAAATGAGGAAATGAAAACAATAAAATAAGCATTTTGTTAAGTAATTCCCATTTTCCAGGCCACAGGCTAATCCTTGAAGATATTAAATATGAACATGAAGATTCTATCTCTGTCTTCATAGAGTTCATATCCTAACTGGAAAGACAGTCCTGTTTAGTTCTGTAACTACCTCAGTAAAAAAGCTTACCCAGCAATCCCACCTATGGGTATATATCCAAAATAAAGGAAGTTAGTATATCAAAAAGATTATGCACACTTCAATGTTTATTTCAGCAATATTCACAATAGTCAAGATACGGAATCAACCTGTGTCCATCAAAGGATGAATGGATAAAGAAAATGTAGTATACATACACATGGAATACTGTTCAGCCATAAAAAGAGTGAAATTCTGTCATTTTCAGCAACATGGATGGAACTGGAAGACACTATACTAAGTGAAACAAGCCAGGCATGAAATGACAAATATTGTATGTTCTCAGGCACTTGTAGGAGCAAATGAAAAAGTGGACCTCACGGAGGTAGAGAATTGGTGGTAACCAGAGGCTAGGAAGGGAAAGAGAGAGGGAGGATGAAGAGAGGTTGGTTAATGGGTACAAAAACACAGTTAGATAGAAGGAATAAGTTCTAGTGTTCAATAGCACAGTAGTGTGACAATAGTTAACAGTGGCTCATTGTATATTCCAAATAGCTAGAAGGATTTGGAATGTTCCCAACACACAGAAATAATAAAAAAATTGTCATAGATATGTACAACAAATACATACGATTTTTCTGTATCAATAAAATTTTTTAAAAACATAGACATTGGTATAGTTTCATAAAACTGAAGTTAGTCATGATTTATAAAATCAGCATAATCCATTCAAATCATTATTTATACAATGCTTTTCAATGCTTCATAATTACAATTATGCATCCTGTTTTTATGTTGGATGACCTTAAAATCAGTTGTTGAATAAGACAGATACTACTTATTCAACAAGCATTTATAACGCATTTACTATATTCCTAGATTCTGAAGATATAGAATGAATAAAACAAATGGGGTCCTGACCCTACTCTGTGGTTTATTATGGCTGGCAGATATATAAACAAATGTTATCATCAATTTGGTAAGTGCTATAGCAGAAAAATACAGTGCCATGCAAGGACAGAGGAGGCCCCAAGAAATCCTGCCTCAACATGTCAGAGAAGATCTAGAGAAAGGAGAAAAACAAGAGGAGAGGCTGGTATTCTTAACAAAATTACACAAAATAAAAAGATGTAAAGGTATAAAAGAGTATGGCATCTTCCAAAATTTACATTAAAAATTTACTGTACTTTGATGTAGTTAGATGTAATTAGAGGGTAAGAGGGTATCACTGCTTATTAGCTGCAAATTTAGGCAGGCACAGACCCTAAAGGTCATGAGTGCATCTGAAAGGGTTTGGATTTCAAGCAGAAGTGACTTGACCAGATGTTGCATTTAAAAAAACAAAAAAAGAGAAAAAAAACTACTCTGTAATCCCAGCACTTTGGGAGGCCAAGACGGGTGGATTACCTGAGGTCAGGAGTTCAACACCAGCCTGACCAACATGGTGAAACCCCATTTCTACTAAAAATACAAAAAGTAGCCAGGCGTGGTGGCACACACCTGTGATCCCAGCTATTCGGGAGGCTGAGGCAGGAGAATTGCTTGAACCCAGGTGATGGAGGTTGCAGTGAGCCAAGATCACGCCACTGCACTCCAGCCTGGCTGACAGAGTGAGACTCTGTGTTTAAAAAACAACAATAAAAAATAACTACTCAGGAATCTATATGGAAAAATTATTAGAGTTTGAGGCTAGCTAGATATCAAGAAATCACTTAGGATTAAAAACAATAAGGTTTAAAATAAAAATGAAAAGAAAATGGGATATGAGGGATACTAAGAAATCAGAAATTATAGTACTTAATAACTAATTGAGTGTGTGAGCAAAGGAAAAGACTGATCTAAAACGGCTTCCATGTCTGGGTCTCAGGCAAAATGGTTATTGTGTTACCAACCAAATTTGGGATAAGAGGAAACAAGACAACATAAGGATTTGAAAATGCTGAGTTCTTTTCATAGTTAACAGAATTCAAGTTTAAACAAGCATGCAACATGATCTTGCATTAATCAAAATAGGGTAAATTAATAAAATTGACAACATTCATTGCTATAGAATATTGGGGGAAAAGATATACTAATACATTGCTGCCCTGAAACCTGATGAAAGTGTTCTGAAAAAAATTTGGCAACAAATATAAAAGCCATAAAAATTATCATATACTTTGACCAAGAAACCCTACTTTTTGGAATATAGCCCAAGGATGTAATTCAAAAGAAATAAATAACCGATTTGTATAAAAATGTTTATAGCTGTGCTATATATTACAAACAAAATTTGGAAAAAGTCCAATGCCCAACAGTGAGGGAATGCTTAGGCAGACTTTGGTGCATTAATGCAATGTTATATTTTATTGCTATTAAGAATGACAATATGAGAACTATGTAGAAATAAGGAAAGGGTCATGTGAAGCAATGAGTAAAAAATGCAGCACTCAAAATGATGCATATACAATGATCACAACTATGTAAAATTATATCTGTATAACCAGGAGGATTAGAAAGGAATACAGAGCTGGTAATTTAGAGTGCTGACATTTTTGTTATTGTTAGTTCAAGTTGCTGGGGATGTTTATGTGTTTCTAGTTATATTTCACTGTATATTTAGTACATATACATTGAGAGATAAATCTCTATTTTTTTTCTGACATAAAAGAAAAATTCCTGATCAGTATCTTTCCTTGCCTTAGGTGATTTTAAAAAACGATTGTCAGATTCAGTCAAAACTAAATAGGAAAAGTGGTAGCAATTCTCTAGAATATCTGCTAATAGGCCTATTAAGACCTTTAATCTACCAGTATTTGTAGTGTTTTTCAACTTTTTAACCCAGCTTTGCTGGCCAAGACTTTGTAAAGCTTCACTTTCTACAAGAGGACACTGGTATAGAGTAATTTTTTTTAAATATAAAATGATGCTATAAGATGCATAATATTAATTGTGGTTTTTCAAACAATGTTTCCTTTCCAACCCATCCTAGAGATTGTGATATACCTTCCCCATCCCACTACCCCCTGTTGACTATGGAAGGCCTAGAATGATGAGAAAGATGGAGAATCTCTGACTTAGAGTGGGTGAAGCCACTATGGAAAGAGTCCCTCCTTTTTTCTTAAGACCAAAATAAATAAATAAATAAATAACCAGGAGAAATGCAAATACATTATTCATTAAATGAACAATGTCATAAGAAAAGCTAAATAATCTGACCTACCCATCTAGGAGGGCGATGACATTCTTCCTCGGCCGCCCAATATTAGGGCCATATAAGCTGGCTCTGGAATAAATCCGGATGGGCTGCAACAGGCTCTTCAGCTGGATGTAATCCTTTCCCAACTGGCTGCCATTTACTGCCCGGCCATGCATGGTCCGATAGTTATTTGGCTCTAGAATAAAAGCAGACACGTAAGTCAGAGTTGAGAAGTGTAAGGCTCTGCCAACACTTTCCTGTCCACAGATCTCTCTGCCTTTTTCTTAATAGTATTGAAAAAATAAAAAAATAAAAAAGTGGGTGTGAATTATTTTAACTTAAAGAACCACCCAAACAAAAAAAGGTCAAGTTAGCTTGCTGTTCCATTCATTTTCAAACTAATTTTCACAAAAAGATAACCTAATCAACACCAGAGACCATTCAGATTTTCAGGTGCTACTTCATAACGAATGGTATACTGGATTGAATAGTGTCCCCCAAAATTTATGTCTACCAGAATCTCAGAATGTGAGCTCATTTGGAAACAGGATCTTTGAAGATGTAATTATGTCATAAGGTCATACTAGATTACAGTGGGTCCTAAATCCAATGACTTCTGTCTTTATAAGAGAAAGGAGAAGGAAATTCAGATACACAGACACAGAGAGAAGAATACCATGTGACAATGAAGATTGGAGAGATGTTGCTAGGCTAAGCATTGCTGGCAGCCACCAGAAGCTAGGAAAGAGGCATGGAATAGATTCTCTTTCAAAACTCCCAGAAGAAACCAATCCTGTTGAAGCTCTGATTTCAGCTTTCTGGCCTCCTAAAATAACAGAGAAGCAATTTTTGTTGTTTTAAGCCATGAAATTTGTGATAATTTGTTATGGCAAGCCTAGAAAACTAATACACATGGTAAGAAGTGAAATCTTCATAAAGATGTTCACTGCCAAAAAGTCAGAAAACATATTAATATTCATTAATAACAAAGTAGCTAATTGAAGTAATTTTGAGCAAAGCCTCCTCTTCCAGCTTCCATTACCTTGGTAGTTCTAAAAGGGGAGAATAATTTCCCCAAACCAGCAGCTCCACAGCTGGAGGAGGCTAATTTGATTTGGAATGGTGTGCATACCCCAGGAGAGGCCAACATCTCAGTTGGCTTGAGACTATGATACTGGCAGGTACAAGAAATAAACCTGTAGACTTGCAAGAAATATAACAGGAGATTTTGGGCTGAGACGATGGGGTTTTCTAGATATACAATCATGACATCTGCAAACAGGGACAATTTGACTTCCTCTTTTCCTAATTGAATGACCTTTATTTCCCTTTCCTGCCTGATTGCCCTGGCCAGAACTTCCAACACTATGTTGAATAGGAGTGGTGAGAGAGGGCATCCCTGTCTTGTGCCAGTTTTCAAAGGGAATGCTTCCAGTTTTTGCCCATTTGGTATGATATTGGCTGTGGGTTTGTCATAAATAGCTCTTAATATTTTGAGATACGTCTCATCAATACCTAATTTATTGAGAGTTTTTAGCATGAAGGGTTGTTGAATTTTGTCAAAGGCCTTTTCTGCATCTATTGAGATAATCCTGTGGTTTTTGCCTTTGTTTCTGTTTATATGCTGGATTACGTTTATTGATTTTCGTAGGTTGAACCAGACTTGCATCTCAGGGATGAAGCCCACTTGATCATGGTGGATAAGCTTTTGGACGTGCTGTGGGATTCGGTTTGCCAGTATTTTATTGAGGATTTTTGCCTCAATGTTCCTCAAGGATATTGCTCTAAAATTCTCTTTTTTTGCTGTGTCTCTGCCAGGCTTTGGTATCAGGATGACGCTGGCCTCATAAAACGAGTTAGGGAGGATTCCCTCTTTTTCTATTGATTGGAATAGTTTCAGAAGAAATGGTACCAGCTCCTCCTTGTACCTCTGGTAGAATTCGGCTGTGAATCCATCTGGTCCGGGACTTTTTCTGGTTGGTAAGCTCTTAATTATTGCCTCAATTTCAGAGCCTGTTATTGGTCTATTCAGAGATTCAACTTCTTCCTGGTTTAGTCTTGGGAGGGTGTATGTGTCGAGGAATTTATTCATTTCTTCTAGATTTTCTAGTTTATTTGTGTAGAGGTGTTTATAGTATTCTCTGATGGTAGTTTGTATTTCTGTGGGATCGGTGGTGATATCCCCTTTGTCATTTTTTATTGTGTCTATTTGATTCTTCTCTTTTTTCTTCTTTATTAGTCTTGCTAGTGGTCTATCAATTTTGTTGATCTTTTCAAAAAACCAGCTCCTGAATTCATTGATTTTTTGAAGGTTTTTTTATGTCTCTATTTCCTTCAGTTCTGTTCTCATCTTAATTATTTCTTGCCTTCTGCTAGCTTTTGAATGTGTTTGCTCTTGCTTCTCTAGTTCTTTTAATTGTGATGTTAGGGTGTCAATTTTAGATCTTTCCTGCTTTCTCTTGTGGGCATTTAGTGCTATAAATTTAGTGCTCTACACACTGCTTTGAATGTGTCCCAGAGATTCTGGTATGTTGTGTCTTTGTTCTCATTGGTTTCAAAGAACATCTTTATTTCTGCCTTCATTTCGTTATGTACCCAGTAGTCATTCAGGAGCAGGTTGTTCAGTTTCCATGTAGTTGAGCGGTTTTGAGTGAGTTTCTTAATCCTGAGTTCTAGTTTGATTGCACTGTGGTCTGAGAGACAGTTTGTTATAATTTCTGTTCTTTTACATTTGCTGAGGAGTGTTTTACTTCCAACTATGTGGTCAATTTTGGAATAGGTGTGGCGTGGTACTGAAAAGAATGTATATTCTGTTGATTTGGGGTGGAGAGTTCTGTAGATGTCTATTAGGTCCGCTTGGTGCAGAGCTGAGTTCAATTCCTGGATATCCTTGTTAACTTTCTGTCTCATTGATCTGTCTAATGTTGACACTGGGGTGTTAAAGTCTCCCATTATTACTGTGTGGGAGTCTAAGTCTCTTTGTAGGTCACTCAGGACTTGCTTTATGAATCTGGGTGCTCCTGTATTGGGTGCATATATATTTAGGATAGTTAGTTCTTCTTGTTGAATTGATCCCTTTATCATTACGTAATGGCCTTCTTTGTCTCTTTTGATCTTTGTTGGTTTAAAGTCTGTTTTATCCAAGACTAGGATTGCAACCTCTCAGGATACAAAATCAATGTGCAAAAATCACAAGCATTCTTATACACCAATAACAGACAAACAGAGAGCCAAATCATGAGTGAACTCCCATTCACAATTGCTTCAAAGAGAATAAAATACCTAGGAATCCAACTTACAAGGGATGTGAAGGACCTCTTCAAGGAGAACTACAAACCACTGCTCAAGGAAATAAAAGAGGATACAAACAAATGGAAGAACATTCCATGCTCATGGGTAGGAAGAATCAATATCGTGAAAATGGTCATACTGCCCAAGGTAATTTATAGATTCAATGCCATCCCCATCAAGCTACCAATGACTTTCTCCACAAAATTGGAAAAAACTACTTTAAAGTTCATACGGAAACAAAAAAGAGCCCGTATTGCCAAGTCAATCCTAAGCCAAAAGAACAAAGCTGGAGGCATCATGCTACCTGACTTCAAACTATACTACAAGCCTACAGTAACCAAAACAGCATGGTACTGGTACCAAAACAGAGATATAGAACAATGGAACAGAACAGAGCCCTCAGAAATAATGCTGTATATCTACAACTATCTGATCTTTGACAAACCTGACAAAAACAAGAAATGGGGAAAGGATTCCCTATTTAATAAACGGTGCTGGGAAAACTGGCTCGCCATATGTAGAAAGCTGAAACTGGATCCCTTCCTTACACCTTATACAAAAATTAATTCAAGATGGATTAAAGACTTAAATGTTAGACCTAAAACCATAAAAACCCTAGAAGAAAACCTAGGCATTACCATTCAGGACATAGGCATGGGCAAGGACTTCATGTCTAAAACACCAAAAGCAATGGCAACAAAAGCCAAAATTGACAAATGCGATCTAATTAAACTAAAGAGTTTCTGCACAGCAAAAGAAACTACCATCAGAGTGAACAGGCAACCTACAAAATGGGAGAAAATTTTCGCAACCTACTCATCTGACAAAGGGCTAATATCCAGAATCTACAATGAACTCAAACAAATTTACAAGAAAAAAACAAACAACCCCATCAAAAAGTGGGCGAAGGACATGAACAGACACTTCTCAAAAGAAGACATTTATGCAGCCAGAAAACACATGAAAAAATGCTCATCACTGGCCATCAGAGAAATGCAAATCAAAACCACAATGAGATACCATCTCACACCAGTTAGAATGGCAATCATTAAAAAGTCAGGAAACAACAGGTGCTGGAGAGGATGTGGAGAAATAGGAACACTTTTACACTGTTGGTGGGACTGTAAACTAGTTCAACCATTGCGGAAGTCAGTGTGGCAATTCCTCAGGGATCTAGAACTAGAAATACCATTTGACCCAGCCATCCCATTACTGGGTATATACCCAAAGGACTATAAATCATGCTGCTATAAAGACACATGTACACGTATGTTTATTGTGGTACTATTCACAATAGCAAAGACTTGGAACCAAGCCAAATGTCCAACAATGATAGACTGGATTAAGAAAATGTGGCACATATACACCATGGAATACTATGCAGTCATAAAAAATGATGAGTTCGTGTCCTTTGTAGGGACATGGATGAAGCTGAAAACCATCATTCTCAGCAAACTATCGCTAGGACAAAAAACCAAACACTGCATGTTCTCACTCATAGGTGGGAATTGAACAATGAGAACACATGGACACAGGAAGGGGAACATCACACACCGGGGACTGTTGTGGGGTGCGGGGAGGGGCGAGGGATAGCATTAGGAGATATACCTAATGCTAAATAACGAGTTAATGGGTGCAGCACACCAATATGGCACATGTATACATATGTAACAAATCTGCACGTTGTGCACATGTATCCTAAAACTTAAAGTATAATAATAATTAAAAAAAGAAATATAATAGGAAAATTTGGGGAATAAGGCAGCCACAGTGAACCTTGACAATCTCACACATACCCGCTGTAATCTAGAAGGCTAAATATGCTTAGGAGGGACTACAGGATAGTAGTGTGGATAGTAGGAGGATACCTAGCTATCCACACATTTCCAGATAAGTATGAAATCTAGGACACTTATAAAGGAAACATCAGAAGGCATGACTGAAAGTAAAATCCCAGTTAGACTTGTAAAAGGCCTAAATTTTTAATGTGTTTCCCAACCAACACAGAGATGCACTGGCAAAAGGTGGAAGGCTTACTGGCTCAAGGGAATTAAGCAAAACCTCTGATCAATCCTCAGCTCACCATTAAGCTATGTTGACTCAAGTGCAACCCCCAGGAGACTTGTCTTAACAATTAAAAAATGATTAAGAAATAAAAAAACTTAAGAGATATCAGTAGCTACAGGATTCAAGGGAGAAAGACTCTACAGAGTTAGTCCAGGACTTATGGTATGGAAACACAGAATTCAGAGTTGGTCCAGTATATTATCTAAAATGTGTAGTTTTCAACAAAAAACCTATTATACATGAAAAAAATAGAAAAGTTTGACCCAAACCAGCAAAAAACATAGAAACTGCCTCTTAGGGGGCCTAAATATTAGACTTGGCAGACAAAGACTTATTATAAATATGTTCAAGAACTAAAGAGAGTCTGGGCACAGTGGCTCATGCTTGTAATCCCAGCACTTTGGGAGGTCGAGGCAGATGGATAACTTGAGGTCAGGATTTTAAGACCAGCCTGGCCAACACAGTGAAATCCTGTCTCTACTAAAAATATGAAAATTAGCTGGGCATGGTGGTATGTGCCCACAGTCCCAGCTACTTGGCTTGGGAAGCTGAGGCAGGAGAATTGCTTGAATCCGGGAGGCGGAGGTTGCAGTGAGCCAAGATTGCACCATTGCACTCCAGCCTAGGTGACAGAGTGAGACACTGTCTCCAAAAAACAAAAAACAACAACAACAAAAAAACAAACTAAAAAAAATGAAGAGCTAAAGGAAAGTATAATGTTAATGATTCATCAAATAGAAATATACATAAAGAAAAAGAAATTATAAAAAAGAGTCAAAGAAAATTATTGAACTTAAATGACTAATCTCATACAGGAGAACACAATGAGATTAACAGCTGAGTTTTTATCAGAAAAAAATGGAGGCCAGAAGACGGTAGGATGATATATTCAAAATGCTGAAAGAAAACAAAACAAAACTGATAACCAAGAATTCTATATGCAGCCAACTATCCTTGAAAGCTGCATGCAAAGTTAAACATTCTGAGAAAAACAGAAGAGATTTTGTTGTGAGCAAATTTGCCTTATAAGAAATAAGAAAGGAAGTCATTCAGATTGGAATAAAATGATACCAGATGGTAACTCAAAATCACACAAAGAAATAAAAGACATAAATAAAGGTAATTACATGAATAACTGTAAAAAATATTCATTACTCTTTTCTTCTCTTAACTGATTTATAAGACAGTTGCATAAAACAAAAATATACAACTGTATTGTTGGGCTTATAAAATATAAAGATATAATATTTAGAATAATAATAGCACAAAGGACTGGGGAATTAAACTGCACTGAAGTAAGTTTCTGTATTAAACTAGAATTAAGGGCCAGGCATGGTGGCTCACAGCTGTAGTCCTAGCACTTTGGGAGGCCGAGGTGGGTGGATCACCTGAGGTCAGGAGTTTGAGACCAACATGGCCAACATGGTGAAACCCTGTCTCTACTAAAAATACAAAAATTACCCATGTGTGGTGCTGGGTGCCTGTAATCCCAGCTACTAAGGAGGTTGAGGCAGGAGAATCGCTTGAACCTGGGAGGCAGAGGTTGCAGTAAGCCAAGATCACACCATTGCACTCCAGCCTGCGTGACATAGCGAGACTCTGTCTCAAAACAAACAAACCAACCTAGAATTAAGTTAGTATTACTTGAAAATAGATTGTGATGAGTTAAGATGTATTGTGATAAGAAACTACTATGAAAATAACAAAACAGGGTGGGTGTGGTGGCTCACACCTGTAATCCCAGCACTTTGCTAGGCTGAGGTGGGAGGACTGCTTGAGCCTAGGTGTTCAAGACCATCCTAGGCAATATAGTGAAACCCCATGTCTACAAAAAATTTAAAAAATTAGCTGAGTGTGGTGGCATGCACCTGTAGTCCCAGCTACTCAGGAGGCTGATGTGGGAGAATCGTTTGAGCCCAAGAGGTTGAGGCTACAGTGGGCTGTAGTCATACCACTGCACTCCAGCCTGGGCAACAGAGCAGGGCCTTATGTGAAACAAAAGAAAAGGAAAGAACAAAACAATGAAAACAGTACCTTAGACAATATTTCTTTTACACAAAAAGGCATGAAAAGTGAGACAGAAGAACAAAAATGCCATGAGATAAATGGAAAACAGCAAGATGGCACATGTAAAGTCAATTATATCAACAACCTCAAATAATGGAAATGGATTAAATACTCCAATTAAAAGCAGAAATTATCAGACTGAATAAAAAATAGATCCTAATAAGAGACATATTTCAGATTCAAAAACATAAACAGATTGAAGGTAAAATTTTTTTTTAAAAGCTAGACTATGTAGGCTGTGGCATGTTGGCTCACACCTGTAATCTCAACACTTTGGGAGGCCAAGATGGGTAGATCACGAGGTCAGGAGATTGAGACCATCCTGGCTAACACAGTGAAACCCCGTTTCTGCTAAAAACACAAAAAATTAGCCGGGCGTGGTGGCCGGCACCTGTAATCCCAGCTACTTGGGAGGCTGAGGCAGGAGAATGGTGTGAACCCGATAGGTGGAGTTTGCAGTGAGCTGAGATTGCGCCACTGCACTCCAGCCCAGGTGACAGAGCGAGACTCTGTCTCAAAGAATAAATAAATTAATTATTTAATTAAAAAATGTAGACTATATAAACAGTAACCATAAGAGAGCAGAAATAACTACACTAAAAATCAGAAAAAATAGATTTTAAGATAAAAACATTACTAGAGATAATATGAGGCATTTTATAATGAGAAGAAAGGTCTCAATATCAGGAAGATATAACAATTAGAAACATATATACCTAACAACACCACCAAAATACATTAAACAAAATTGAAGAGAGAAATAGAAAATTCAAGAGCAATGGAAGGAGACTTCAACACTACATTCTTAATAATAGATGAAACGACTGGATACAAAAATCAGCAAGAATATAGAAGGCTTGATTGGCACTATGAGCTAACTTTACCTAATTGCCATCTACAGAATACTCTACCCAACAACAGCAGGATACATATTCTTTTCTACTACATAGAGAACATCCTTCAGGACAGATCATATTGCAAGACATAAAACAAATCTCATAAATTTAAAAGGATTAAAATCATACAATGGATGTGCTTTAATCACAATAGAATTAAACTGGAATTCAACAAAAATTGAGAAATCCCCAAATATTTGAAAATTTAACAGATAATCCATTGGTCAAAGAAGAAATCACAAGGAAATAAAAAAATTAAGTGGAATAAAAATGAAAATAAAATACATAAAAAGATACGGGATGCAGCTTAAGCAATGCTTTAGGGGGAAATTTATAGCCTTAGGCACCTATATTAGAAATGAACAAAGATCTCAAATCAATAACCTAAGTTTCCACCTTAAGAAAGGAAAAAAAGAAAGGAAAACTAAACCCAAGCAAAACAAAGGAATGAAATAATAAAAATTAGAGTAGATATCAATGATATTTTTAAAATAGAGAAAATTCAGGGAAGGCAAAAGTTGGTTATTTGAAAAGACCACAAAACTGATATACCTTTAGTTAGACTGACGACCAAAAAAAAAGAGAGAGAGAAGTCACAGATTACCAAAAGGGAACACCACTAAAGGATCTCACAGTAATTAAGTTGATAAGGAACTACTATGAAAATCTTTGTGCCAATAATTTAGAAAACTTAAATAAAATGGTAAATTTCAAAAAAAAATGCACAAATTATTAAAACTGAATAAATAAGACACAGAAAATCTATATAGACACATAACAACAACGAAAACTCATTGAGGTAGTAATTAAAAATCTTTCCACAAAGAAAGCCTAGATCTGGATGGATTAGTTGGTGAATTCTATTAAATATTTAAATAAGAAACACCAATGCTTTACAAACTCTTTCAGAAAATGGAGGAAGAGGGAACACTTTTCAACTTATGTTATGAGGCCAATATTACCCTGACACCAAAGCCAGTCAAAGACATCACTAGAGGCTGGGTGCAGTAGCTCACCCCTGTAATCGCAACACTTTGGGAGGCTGAGGCAGGTGGATCATTTGAGGTCAGAAGTTCAAGACCTGCCTGGCTAACATGGTGAAACCCTGTCTCTACTAAAAATACAAAAATTAGCCAGGCATTAGAGGTGCACACCTGTAATCCCAGCTACTCAGGAGGCTGAGGCAGGAGAATCGCTTGAGTTTGGGAGGTGGAGTTTGCAATGAGCTGAGATTGTGCCACTGCACTCCAGTCTGGGTGACAGAGTGAGACCCTTTCTCAAAAACAACAACAACAACAACAACAAAACAAAGACATCACAAGAAAACTACAGACAAATATTCCTCATAACATAGATGTAAAATCCCCAACAAAATATTTACAAAGTGAGTCCAGCAACATATGAAAAGTATTATACACTATGACCAAGTGGGATTTACGCCAGGAATGCAAGGTTGATTTAATATTAAAGCCTTTTAACTAATGTAAAATACCATTGTAATAGAACAAAAGACCAAAACTAAATTATCATCTCAATAGCTGCAACACCACCACCAAAACTCGTTTGACAAAATGCAACACCCATTCCTGATACATATTACCAACAAACTGAATAGAAGGGAACTTCCTCAACTTGATAAAGGGTATCTAAGAAAAACCTAGACCTAATATCATACTTCATGGTGAAATATGGACTGTGTGCCCCTAAGACTAAGGAGAAGACAAGGATGTCTGCTCTTGCCACTTAAGAGTCAACATTTGTACTAGAGATTCTAGCCAGTGCAGTCAGGCAAGGGAGAGTCAGGCAATTTCTTTCCAAATTGGAAAGAAAGAAGTAAAACTGTTATTATTCTCAGACAATACGATCCTACATACAGAAAATCCTAAGGAATCCACACACAGGAGGGGAAAAAATACAAAATCTAAAGAATAAATTCAGCAAGGTTGGAGGGGATACAATAACAATAAAATCAATTATATTTCTAAGTACTATTGATACACAATCCAAAAATGAAATCATAAAAATAATTCCATTCCCAATTGCATCAAAAAGAATAATATACTTAAGAACAAGTATTTAACAAAAGAAGTACAAAACTTACACACTGAAAACTACAAAACATTGCTGAGATAAATTAAAAATTAAATAAATGGGGAGACAATCTAAGCTTGTGATAGGAAGATTTTGTATTGTTAAGATGGCAATTCTCCCTAAATTGATCTATAGATTCAATGCTATCTCCATTAAAATTCCAGAAGGCTTTAATGAAGAAATTAACAAGCTAATCCCAAATTTTACATGGAAATGCAAACACCCAGGATAGCCGAATTAATTTTGAAAAAAAAAAAGGAACAAAGTTGGAGGATTTACATTTCCAAATTCTAGCGCTCATTGTAAAGCTATTGTAATTAAGACAATGTAGTCCTAGCATAAGGAAAGACATACAGATCAGCGGGACAGAATTAAGAGTATAGAAATAAAACTATTTATGGTCAATTGATTTTTTTTAAAAAAGGTGCCAAGGTAAGTAAATGGGGATAAAATGGTCTTTTTAATAAATGGTACTGGGAATCTCTATATCCACATGCGAAAAGACTAATTTACAGCCTTACTTCACAACGTTCACAAAAATTAACTCCTAACAGATTTAGGGCCAAATGTAAGAGCTAAAACAATGAAACTTTTAGAAGAAAATATAGGGAAAAACTCCTTGTGATCTTGGATTATGCAAAGATTATAGCACCAAAAGCATAATCCATAAAATAAAAACTCATAAATTGAACTTTATCAAAATTCAAAGCTTTTGGACTAAAAGATGCCATCAAGTTACAAAAGACGAAGTAAAAAAATTATTTGCAAATCATATACTTGAATTTTTAAAAAAATACTGTATCCACAATATATAAAGAACTCTTAAAATTCAATAAGAAAATAAATAACCCACTTAAAAGAGCAAAAGCTTTGGGCTGATATTTCACAAATTAAGAAGTAGAAATGGCTAGTAAGTACATGAAAAGGTGCCCAACATCATTAGTCACTAGGGAAGAGCAACTGTTTTCAGGTCCTTCTATTTAATATCTATCTCTTCTATAAGAGATTCAAAGCTTTTGGACTAAAAGATGCCATCAAGTTACAAAAGACGAAGTAAAAAAATTATTTGCAAATCATATACTTGAATTTTTAAAAAAATACTGTATCCAGAATATATAAAGAACTCTTAAAATTCAATAAGAAAATAAATAACCCACTTAAAAGAGCAAAAGCTTTGGGCTGATATTTCACAAATTAAGAAGTAGAAATGGCTAGTAAGTACATGAAAAGGTGCCCAACATCATTAGTCACTAGGGAAGAGCAACTGTTTTCAGGTCCTTCTATTTAATATCTATCTCTTCTATAAGGATGTAGGCAGCTATATTCATCTGTTATTTACGTGTGTGTGTGTATGTGTGTGTGTGTGTGACACAGGGTCTTGCTCTGTTACCCAGGCTGGAGTGCAATGGTGCGACCTTGGCTCACTGCAACCTCGAGTTCCTGGGCTCAAGTGATCCTCCCACCTCAGCCACCTGAGTAGCTGAGACCACAGGTGCACGCCAGCACATTCTGCTTATTTTTTGTAGAGATGGGGTTTCATTATGTTTCCGAGGCTGGTCTTAAACTCCTGAGCTCAAACAATCTGCCCACCTTGGCCTCTCAAAGTGCTGGGATTAAGGGCATTAGCCACCATGACTGGCCTGTTATTTACCAATGTATCTCTCTAACCTAGTGAAGAAAGCCAAGAAATCTAAACATAAATTTAAAAGTAATAACCATAGGGTAGTAGAAAAAGTATTTCACTTTCTATTAGATTTCCCAAGTTCCTGACATAGATTTGGTACTTAGTGCTGCCTTTAGCAATTCACTTCACCTCTTCGAATGTGTTTCTTCATTTGTGTTTCTTCTTTATCAGGCACTTTATTTACCATTCTGAGGTCCAAATAGAAGAGTCTATTTGGAAGTGCTACCTAAACTAAATACTATGCAAATATAGGATGACAATATTGCTGATAATTACAAATATAAACCTCTAAGGGAGTAACACTAAGTCTTTGTAATCAACCAGTGGCAAGAAATAGGCATTTTATACCCTTTAAAATAAAAGACAAACATGTTATTCTTTTTAAATAGCTTCATTGAGATATAAAACACATACAATTCACCAATTTAATGTGCATAATTCAATGGTTTTTAGTATTTTCACACAGTTGTGCAACCATCACAACACATTTTAGAACACTTTAATCATCCCAGAAAAAACTCTGTGCCTTTTAGCAGTCACCCCTCACCCCTCATGGGCTCCCCAGCCCTAAGCAACCACTAATCTTCTTTCTGTCTCTGTAGGTTTGTCTATTCTGGACACTTCATATAAGGGGAATTATACAATGTATTGTCTTTTGTGACTGGATTCTTTCATTCAGCATAATCTCAAGGTTCATCTATGTTGTAGAATGTATCAGTACTTCATTCCATTTTGTGGCACATAGTATTTCTTTGTATGTAATTGTCACATTTCATATATCAAGTCATCAATTGATGGTCATTTAGGTTGTTTCCACTTTTTTTGCTATTAAAAGTAATTCTGTTATTAACATTCATGTAGAAGTTTTTGTATGGATGTATGTTTTCATTTCTCTTGGATATATATCTAGAAGTAGAATTGTTGGGTTACTTGGTAATTTTATGTTTAACTTTTTGAGGAACTACCAGACTATTTTCCAAAGTGGCTGTACCATTTGGCATTCCCACCAGCAGTGTGTGAAGGTTTCAGTTTCTCCACAACCTTGTCAACATTTGTTACTTTACTTTTCCTTTTTAAAATTTGGCCATCCTAGTAAGTGTGAAGTGGTATTTAATTGTGGTTTTGATTTGCTTTTCCATGATGGCTAATGATGTTGAGCATCTTTCCACGTACTTACTTGTCATTTGTATATCCTCTTTGGAGATATGAAATATTTTGTCCAAAATATTCTTCTAACTGCTTCTTGTGTTGTCCTTAATATGAGTGAAACAATCCTGCAAATGATATTCATATTTCCAAGAAGTAGGTCTTCATCATGACTCACGCTTTTTTCTTAATTGATAAACTTTATTTTTATTTTTAGAGCAATTTTAGGTTTACAGAAAATCGAGCAGACAGTACAAAGAGTACCCATATAATTTGTCCCTTACACACACACACACACAAACACACACAATTTCCCATTATTATCTTGCTTTGGTCTGATACAGTTGTTACAAATGATAAACTACTATTGACACATCATTATTAACTGAAATCCATAGTCTACATTTGGGTTTACTCTTCGTGTTGTACAGTTGTGTGAGTTTTGAAAGGTGCAAAATGTCACGTATCCACTATTAGAGTACCATACCTCTTTTTCTTCATAAATTACCCAGTCTTGGATATATCTCTATCAGCAGCAAGAAAAGGGACTAATGCAGTAAATTGGTACCGGGTAGTGGGCCACTGCTGTAAAGATACCCGAAATGAGAACGCAAGTTTGAAACTGGGTAACAGGCAGAGGTTGGAATAGTTTGAAGGGCTCAGAAGAAGACAGGAAAATGTGTGAAAGTTTGGAACTTCCTAGAGACTTGTTGAATGGCTTTGACCAAAATGCTGATAATAATATGGACAATGAAATCCAGGCTGAGGACCAGGCACGGTGGCTCATGCCTATAATCCCAACACTTTGGGAGTTTGAGTCAGGTGGATCACTTGAGGTCAGGAGTTCAAGACCAGCCTGGACAACATGGTGAAACCCCGTCACTACTAAGAATACAAAAAATTAGCTGGGCATGGTGGCACACCCTGTAATCCCAGGTACTTAGGAGGCTGAGGCAGGAGAATAGCTTTAACCCAGGAGGCAGAGGTTGCAGTGAGCCGAGATTATGCCACTGCACTCCAGCCTGGGTGACAGAGTGGTACTCCATCTCAAAAAAACAAAGAAAGAAACCATCCAAGCTGAGATGGTCTCAGATGGAGATGAGGAACTTGTTGAGAACTGTAGTAAAGGTGACTCTTGCTATGTTTTAACAAAGAGGCTGGTGGTATTTTGTCCCTGCCCTAGAGATATGTGGAATTTTGAACTTGAGGAGGATGATTTAGGGTATCCGGCGGAAGAATTTTTTTTCGTTTTGAGATGGAATTTCGCTCTTATTGCCCATGCTAGAGTGCAGTGGTACAATGACACAATCTTGGCTTGCTGCAACCTCCGCCTCCCAGGTTCAAGTGATTCTCCTGCCTCAGCTTCCTAAGTAGCTGGGATTACAGGCATGCACCACCATGCCCAGCTAATTGTGTATTTTTAGTAGAGATGGAGTTTCACTATGTTGGTCAGGCTGGTCTCAAACTCCTGACCCCAGGTGACCCACCCACCTTGGCCTCCCAAAGTGCTGGGATTACAGGCCTGAGCCACCATGCCCAGCTAAGAAATTTCTAAACAGCAAAGCATTCAAGAGATGACTTGGGTGCTGTTAAAAACATTCAGTCTTAAAAGGGAAACTGCAGCCTGATGATGTGATAGAAAAGAAACACCCATTTTCTGAGGAGAAATTCAAGCCTCCTTTAGATATTTGCATAAGTAACAAGGAACCAAATGTTAATTGCCAAGACAGGGGGAAGAATGTCTCCAGGGCATGTCAGAGACCTAAACAGTAATCCCTCCCATCACTGGCCCGGAGGCCTAAGAGGAAAAAATGGTTTTGTGGGCTGGGACCAGGGCCTCCCTTCTCTGTGCAGCCTAGGGGCTTGGTGCCCTGCATCCCAGCCACTCTAGCCATGGCTAAAAGGGGCAAAGGTACAGCTCAGGCTGTGGCTTCAGAAGGTGCAAGCCCCAAGCCTTGGCAGCTTCCACGTGGTATTGAGCCTGCCGATGCACAGAAGTCAAGAATTGAGGTTTGGGACCTCTGCCTAGATTTCAGAGGATGTATGGAAATGCCTGGATATCCAGGCAAAAGTTTGCTACAGGGGTGAAGCCCTCATAAAGAACCTCTGTTAGGGCAGTGTGGAAGGGAGAAGTGGGGTTGAAGCCCCCACAAAGAGTCCCAACTGGGGCACTGCCTAGCAGAGCCGTGAGAAGAGGGCCACCACCCTGTAGACCTCAGAAAACCTCCAGACACTCAATGCCAGCCCATGAAGGCAGCCAGGAGTGGGGCTGTACTCTGCAAAGCCACAGGGGCAGAACTGCCCAAGACCACAGGAACCCACCTTTTGCATCGGCGTGACCTGGATGTGAGATATGGAGTCAAAGGAGATCATTTTGGAGCTTTACGATATGACTGCCCTGCTTGATTTCAGACTTGCATGTGGCCATTAGCCCCTTTGTTTTGGCTAATTTCTCCCATTTGGAACAGCTGTATTTATCCAATGCCTGATCTACCATTTATCTAGGAAGTAACTAACTTGCTTTTGATTTTACAGCCTCATAGGCAGAAGGGACTTGCCTTGTCTCAGATGAGACCTTGGACTGTGTACTTTTGAGTTAATGCTGAAATGAGTTAAGACTTTGGGGTACTGTTGGGAAGGCATGATTGGTTTTTAAATGTGAGGACATGAGATTTGGGAGGAGCCAGGGGTAGAATGATATGGTTTGGCTGTGCCTCCACTCAAATCTCATCTTGAATTGTAGCTCCCATAATTCCCATGTGTTGTGGGAGGGACCCAGTGGGAGATAATTGAATCATGGGGTCAGTTTCCCCCATACTGTTCTCATGGTAGTGAATAAATCTCACAAGATCTGATGATTTTATAAGGGGTTTCCCCTTTTGCTTGTTTTTTTTTAATTCAGTTCTGGCTGCTGCCATGTAAGACATGCCTTTCACCTTCTGCCATGATTGTGAGGCCACTCCAGCCACATGGAACTGTGAGTCCTTTAAACTCTTTTTCTCTATAAATTACCTAGTCTTGAGTATGTCTTTATCAGCAGCTTGAAAATGGACTTTATACAGCAGCTGTCTCACAAATGTTTTCTGTAACTATCTAACTGTGACAGTAACCAGAATTTTAGTGAGAGAACATGATTCTCCACCATGATAATGAACTCCAAGAACCAATGTAATTCAAACTTCACTCACTTCCCTTAATAATCAAAGGATAATTAACTTAAGTGCTTAAAAATGTAAGCTATGAATTTATGAATACATTTGTGCATTAATTTATACTTTTATTATATATTATTTGTTGGTTTAACAATTTTCCTGATTCAGTTCTTCACTTCTTTCAAACTAGAAGAGATTCCTCCAGTTCTAGCATATGAGAGTTTAATAGTTTAATAGTTTTAAGTTTATCCTAACTTTACCTTTAGATAATAAACCCCTGGAAACTAGGATTTCTTTGTTCTGTATATTCACTCTGTGTCATAGTATGTTACGCCAAGCTATAAAGTAGTGGCCAGAGAAGGAATTCAAGGATTCCTCCAACTCCCATTTCACACTTGGCATATTTTGCAGGTGCTTCACACATACATAGTTAATGCAAGAATGACTAAATACCATGAGAGTATGTTTCTGGATAAGAGTCTGTGGGGAAAGAATTGGGAAGATGAAGGTTAAAGGAGAGAAGCAGACAGGAAGAGAAAACTGAGAAAAGAAAGCAGGTAAAAAGACTATATGGTTTCTTGTTTTTTCCCTCCTCCTCCTCTTTTCCCCTCCTCTCCTTCCCTATCAAAATTTTATGTTCTGAAAATACAGTTTTCTAAAGCTCTTAGCTGTGACCTACCCTCATAAATAATTGACAATATGTGTGAAGACTGTGAGTGAATTTTATGTTTGGCTTTCACCTGTTATATACACATAAAAATACAGGATCAAAATATATAAATGCACATTTATACATTATACATAAAGGAACATAAATACAATTCCCTGGCAAGATGGCCAAATAGGAACAGCTCCAGTCTGCAGCTCCCAGCAAGACCGACACAGAAGGCAGGTGATTTCTGCATTTCCAACTGAGGTACCCAGTTCATCTCATTGGGACTGGTTAGACAGTGGGTGCAGCCCATGGAGGGTGAGCAGAAGCAGGGTGGGGCATCACCTCACCCAGGAAGTGCAAGGGGTCAGAGAACTCCCTCCCCTAGCCAAGAGAAGCGATGAGGGACTATGCTGTGATGGACAGTGCTTGCTGGCCCAGATACGACACTTTTCCCACGGTCTTCACAACCCACAAACCAGGAGATTCCCTTGGGTGCCTACACCACCAGGGCCCTGGGTTTCAGGCACAATATTGGGCAGCCGTTTGGGCAGACACCGAGCTAGCTGCAGGAGTTTTTTTTGTACCCCAGTGGCACCTGGAACGCCAGTGAGACAGAACTGTTCACTCCCCTGGAAAGGGGGCTGAAGCCAAGGAGCCAAGTGGTCTTGCTCAGCATTTCTCGTACCCATGGAGAACAGCAAGCTAAGATCCACTGCTTGAAATTCTCACTGCCAGCCCAGCAGTCTGAAGTCAACCTGGGACGCTTGAGCTTGGTTGGGGGAGGGACGTCCACCATTACTGAGGCTTGAGTAGCTGGTTTTCCCTCACAGTGTAAAGAAAGCCGCCAGGAAGTTCAAACGTGGTGGAGCCCACCACAGCACAGCAAAACCACTGTAGCCAGACAGCCTTTCTAGATTCCTCCTCTCTGGGCAGGGCATCTTTGAAAGCAAGGCAGCAGTGCCAGTCAGGGGCTTTTAGATCAAACTCCCATGTCACTGGGACAGAGCACCTGGGGGTAGGGGCAGCTGTGGGCACAGCATCAGCAGACTTAAATGCCCCTGCCTGCCAGCCCTGAAGAGAGCAGTGGATCTCCCAGAATAGCAGTCGAGCTCTGCTAAAGGACAGACTGCCTCCTCAAGTGGGTCCCTGACCCCAGTGCCTCCTGATGGGGAGACACCTCCCAGAAGGGGTCGACAGACACCTCATACAGGAGAGATCCGGCTGGCATCTGGCAGGTGCCCCTCTGGGATGAAGCTTCCAGAGGAAGGAGCAGGCAGCAATCTTTGCTGTTCTGCAGCCTCCTCTGGTGATGCCCAGGCAAACAGAGTCTGGAGTGGGCCTCCAGCAAACTCCAGCAGACCTGTAGAAGAGGAGCCTGACTGTTAGAAGGAAAACTAACAAACAGAAAGCAATAGTATCAACATCAACAAAAAGGACAACTATGCAAAATCTCCATCCGAAGGTCACCAACAGCAAAGACCAAAGATAGATAAATCCAAGAAGATGAGGAAAAACCAGCACAAAAGGATGAAAATTCCAAAAACCAGAATGCCTCTTCTCCTCCAAAGGATCACAACTCCTTGCCAGCAAAGGAACAAAACTGGACAGAGAATGAGTTTGATGAATTGACAGAAGTAGGCTTCAGAAGGTGGGTATTAAGAAGCTCCTCCGAGCTAAAGGAGCATGTTCTAACCCAATGCAAGGAAGCTAAGAACCTTGATAAAAGGTTAGAGGAATTGCTAACTAGAATAATCAGTTTAGAGAAGAACATAAATGACACGATGGAGCTGAAAAACACAGCACAAGAACTTTGTGAAGCATACACAAGTGTCAATAGCTGAATCGATCAAGCAGAAGAAAGAATATCGGAGACTGAATATCAACTTAATGAAATAAAGCATGAAGACAAGATTAAGGAAAAAGCATGAAAAGAAACAAACAAAGTCTGTAAGAAATATGAGACTATGTGAAAAGACCAAACCTACATTTGATGATGTACCCTAAAGTGATGGGGAGAATGGAACCAAGTTGGAAAACACACTTCAGGATATTATCCAGGAGAACTTCTCCAACATAGCAAGACAGGCCAACATTCAAATTCAGGAAATACAGAGACCACCACAAAGATACTCCTCGAGAAGAGCGACCCCAAGACACATAATCATAAGATTCACCAAGGTTGAAATGAAGGAAAAAATGTTAAGGGTAGCCAGAGAGAAAGGTCAAGTTACCCACAAAGGGAAGCTCATCAGACTAACAGCAGATGTCTCTGCAGAAACCCTACAAGCCAGAAGACAGTGGGGGCAAACATTCAACATTCTTAAAGAAAAAAATTTTCAACCCAGAATTTCATATCCAGCCAATCTAAGCATCATAAGTGAAGGAGAGATAGAATCCTTTACAGACAAGCAAACACAGGGATTTTGTCACCACCAAGCCTGCCTTACAAGAGCTCCTGAAGGAAGCATTTAATACGGAAAGGAAAAACTGGTACCAGCCACTGAAAAAACATACCAAAATGTAAAGACCAATGACACTATGAAGAAACTGCATCAACTAATGGGCAAAACAACCAGCTAGCATCATAATGACAGGATCAAATTCACACATAACAATATTAACCTTAAATGTAAATGGGCTAAATGCCCCAATTAAAAGACACAGGCTGGCAAATTGGATAGAGTCAAGACCCATTGGTGTGCTGTATTCAGGAGACCCATCTCACGTGCAAAGACACACATAGGCTCAAAATTAAGGGATGGAGGAATATTTACCAAGCAAATGGAAAGCAAAAAAAAAAAAAAAAAAAAAAAAAGCAGGGGTTGCAATCCTAGTCTCTGATAAAACAGAGTTTAAACAAACAAATATCAAAAAAAGACAAAGAAGGGTATTATATAATGGTAAAGGGATCAATGCAACAAGAAGAGCTAAGTATCCTAAATATATATGCACCCAATACAGGAGCACCCAGATTCATAAAGCAAGTTCTTAGAGACCTACAAAGAGGCTTAGACTCCCACACAATAATAGTGGGAGACTTTAACACCCCACTGTCAATACTAGACAGATCAACAAGACAGAAAATTAACAAGGATATTCAGGACTTGAACTCAGCTCTGGACCAAGCGGGCCTAATAGACATCTACAGAACTCTCCACTCCAAATCAACAGAATATACATTCTTCTCAGCACCACATCACACTTATTCTAAAATTGACCACATAATTGGCAGTAAAACACTTCTCAGCAAAAGAATGGAAATAATAATTAATAGATACAGAAAAGCCCTTCGATAAAATTCAATACCCCTTCATGCTAGAAACACTCAATAAACTAGGTACTGATGGACCATATCTCAAAATAGCTATTTATGACAAACCCACAGCCAATATCATACTAATGGGCAAAAACTGGAAGCATTCCCTTTGAAAACCAGCACAAGACAAGGATGCCCTCTCTTACCACTCCTATTCAGCACAGTATTGGAATTTCTAGCCAGGGCAATCAGTCAAGAGAAAGAAATAAAGCATATTCAAATAGGAAGAGACGAAGTCAAATTATCTCCTGCAAATTATGCAGATGACATGATTGTATATTTAGAAAACCCCATCATCTCAGCCCCAAAACTCCTTAAGCTGATAAGCAACTTCAGCAAAGTCTCAGGATACAAAATCAGAGTGCAAAAATCACAAGCATTCCTATACACCAATAATACACAGAGAGCCAAATCATGAGTAAACTCCCATTCACAATTGCTACAAAGAGAAAAAACCACCTAGGAATCCAACTTACAAGGGATTGTGAACGACTTCTTCAAGGAGAACTACAAACCATTGCTCAAAGAAATAAGAGAGGACACAAATAAGTGGAAAAACCTTCCATACTGATGAATAGGAAGAATCAATATTGTGAAAATGACCATACTGCCCAAAGTAATTTATAGACACAGTGCTATGCCCATCAAGCTACCATTGACTTTCTTCACAGAATTAGAAAAAACTACTTTAAATTTCATATTTCATATGGAAACAAAAAAGAGCCCATATAGTCAAGACAATCTAAGCAAAAAGAACAAAGCTGGAGGCATCATGCTACCTGACTTCAAACTATACTACAAGGCTACAGTAACCAAAACAGCATGGTACTGGTACCAAAACAGATATATAGACCAATGGAATAGAACAGAGGCGTCAGAAATAACAGCACACATTTACAACCATCTGATCTTTGATAAACCTGACAAAAACAAGCAATGGGGAAAGGATTCCCTATTTAATAAATGGCCTTGGGAAAACTGGCTAGCCATATGCAGAAAACTGGACCCCTTGCTTACACCTTAAACAAAAATTAACTCAAGATGGATTAAAGAGTTAAATGTAAGACCTAAAACCATAAAAACCCTAGAAGAAAACCTAGGCAATACCATTCAGGACATATGCATGGGCAAAGACTTCATGACTAAAACACCAAAATCAATTGGAACAAAAGCCAAAATTGACAAACGGGATCTAATTAAACTAAAGAGCTTCTGCACAACAAAAGAAACTATCATCAGAGTGAACAGGCAACCTACAGAATGAGAGAAAATTTTTGCAATCTATCCGTCTGACAAAGGGCTAATATCCAGATCTACAAAGAACTTAAACAAATTTACAAGAAAAAAACAAACAACCTCATCAAAAAGCGGGCGAAGGATATGAACAGACACTTTTCAAAAGAAGACATTTATGCAGCCAACAAAGATATGAAAAAACGCTCATCAGTGGTCATTAGAGAAATGCAAATCAAAACCACAACGAGATACTATTTCATGCCAGTTAGAATTACGATAATTAAAAAGTCAGAAAACAACAGATACTAGAGAAGATGTGGAGAAATAGGAATGCTTTTACACTGTTGGTGGGAGTGTAAATTAGTTCAGCCATTGTGGAAGACAGTGTGGCGATTCCTCAAGGATCTAGAATTAGAAATACCATTTGACCCAGCAATCCCATTACTGGATATATACCCAAAGGATTATAAACCATTCTCCTATAAAGACACATGCACATGTATGTTTATTGCAGCACTATTCACAATAGCAAAAACTTGGAATGAACCCAAACGCCCATCAATGATAGACTAGAAAAACAGAATGTGGCACATATACACCATGGAATACTATGCAGCCATAAAAAAGAATGAGTTCATGTCCTTTGCAGGGACATGGATGAAGCTGGAAACCATCATTCTCAGCAAACTAACACAGGAACAGAAAATCAAACACTGCATGTTCTCACTTATAAGTGGGAGGTGAATAATGAGAACATATAGGCACAGGGAGGGAAACATCACACACGGTGGTCTGTTGGGAGTGGGGTAGGGGAGCGATATCATCAGGACAAATACCTAGTGTAGATGACAGGTTGATGGGTGCAGCAAACCACCATGGCACATGTATACCTATATAACAAACCTGCCCGTTATGCACATGTAAAAAAAAAATAAAGAAAAAAAGGACATAAATACATCATACATTTATCCACCTAAACACAGGCTAAAAGCTTAATAAATATTGAGGGAATGCATTAATCAAGCTGTGCTGCCAGAATCATAAGAATCATTATTTCTGACTTTCTAAGGTCAGAAACTTGAGTTTACAAAATTACTTAGTAGACAGGCTCCAGAGAACTAAGTCATATAACTAATTCTTATAAAAGAATAACATGTGAATGTATATAGGTCAGGTTATGGGTATGAATATATAATATTGATTCAATAATTAATTTTAGTAGCTTTTACTTGCTTATAGAAATGGGAAGATGTATTTGGAAAGCACATTTATAGTTCATAATGTAGTTCAGTGTTTATTCAATTAGAGGTATTACATTATCTTAAGGTAATTTTTGTGATTAAGTATAGCTTTCTAAAGAACAAACACCATTTCCCTGAAATGGAGTTGGACTAGAATTTATATACACTTCCAGAGTTTGAGTCCCAGCTTCAAAATTTCTCCAGTTCTTTCTTACTTTAGATTCACCAATGGTTAATATAAATGTAAAAATCTGTAATCATTATGTTAATCAGTTACAGAGTTTACAATTTATGGACATTTAGGGAAATATTTTATATCCAAAGAAAGTAATTGTAAAAAAGTATGGTGTCAAGAAAGTCATTTTTTGTTGTTGTTTTGCTTTTGATTTTCTTTTCTTTTGTCTTTTTTTTTTTTTGAGACAGGGTCTCACCATGTCGCCCAGGCTCAAGAACAGTGGCATGATCGTGGCTCATTGCAGCCTCGACCTCCCAGGCTCAAGTGACCCTCCAGCCTCAGTCTCCCAAGTAGCCAGGATCACAGGTGCACGCTATCACGCCCAGCTAATTTTCTAGTTTTTTGTAGAGATGGGGTCTTGCTGTTGCCCAGGCTGGAGTGTAGTGGCACGATCTCAGCTCACTGCAACCTTCGCCTCCTGAGTTCAAGCCATTCTCCTGCCTCAGCCTCCCGAGTAGCTGGGATTAGAGGCGGCTGCCACCACGCCTGGCTAATTTTTGTATTTTTAATAGAGTTGGGGTTTCACCATGTTGGCCAGGCTGGTCTCAAATTCCTGACCTCGTGATCCGCCTACCTAGGCCTCCCAAAGTGCTGGCATTACAGGCCTGAGCCACCACGCCCAGCCAAGAATGGGTCTCTTCTAAGCATGGGCCCTATGTGACTGCACAGGCTGCACACCCTTGAAACTAGCCTTGGTTAAATTGTTTAAGAAATGCTGGGTTAAAAAATGTCAAACAGATTTCTTTGCAACAAAACTTCTTATAGCCTTTTATATACTAATGTGCACTGTGAACCTTCAGGGGGTTCACTTACTGTATAAAGGTCCTCAAATATATTTGACCAAAGCTCTTTTCAATTATTATTTTAGAAGGATCATCTTGTAGGACCAATGTTCCACAGAACACACATTGTAAAAGGCAGCTCAGGCTGTGCAAACAGGTTATAAAATCAATTTGTTAGTCATAAATCACTATATATTTCCCATTTTGTGGCATTTTCCCCATATTTGGAATGAGGTAACTAGAGGTAACTATAGATGCAAATGGTGTGTATTCACTAAATACACTATCCTTCACTATTTGGTCTTTTACCATTTGGATAGTCAACTCAGTGGCCAAACATCACAAATGTTTTCTGGGCCAGGGTACTAGAGATGGTCTGATTGAAACTATATCACAAGCCAACTTATTTTTCCCCTTTATTTTGTCAATTCAGAGGAAGTAACATCCTTACTTACCATTACCCAGTTCCCAAGAAATGTTGTACTTTTTGCTGGCGCTGTACTTCAACAGACTCAGGGCACTAGAACTGTTCCAGGAGTTATTGGGATTACGACGCAGTGCATTTAGAGCAAATATCAGGTGGAGTCCAGAGCAATCAGCAAAGTTATAAAGTTTGTCTAGAGACCTGGCTGGGAAGAAGCAGAGAAAGGCTTGTAACTTTCAAATCAACATTCCAACAAAAGGAAAATAGTAGCTATTATAAAAAGCCTTTCTATGAGCTTCCCACTAATAAGGAATAACACAGACAGGCTTCTAAAAGGGACTATTACCTTTTGGTCTGGGTACATTTCAAGGTGACTTTAGAAAGCAGCAGACAGGGACGGGCGGGGTGGCTCACGCCTGTAATCCCAGCACTTTGGGAGGCCAAGGTGGGCGGATCACCTAAGGTCGGGAGTTCCAGACCAGCCTGACCAACCTGGAGAAACCCCGTCTCTACTAAAAATACAAAATTAGCTGGGTGGTGGTGCATGCCTGTAATCCCAGCTACTCAGAAGGCTGAGGCAGGAGAATTGCTTGAACCTGGGAGGCTGAGGTTGTGGTGAGCCGAGACTGCACCATTGCACTCCAGCCTGGGCAACAAGAGCGAAACTCCATCTCAAAAACAAAACAAAACAAAACAAAAAAAACAAAAAACAAAAAACAAAAAACAGGCAGCAGAGAGAATTCCAGACAGAGGTTGCAAATTGGCAACCAAATCTAGTCCATCATATGTTTTATTTAACAAAAAGTTGAATTGCTGATGTTTAAAAATTGGAAGATTTCACAAAGTAGCTGAATTTCTTAATTTTCCTTGAAAAGTCAGACAATATGGCACTGCTAGGTCCATATTCCTACAGGACATAATAGAAATAATAGTCAGGGTACAAGGCCAGGAAGGATAACTGGCTGGTGAGTCTTGGAAAATAGCTCAGCCTAGTATGATTTCCAAAAATTTTCACTGAAGTCCAGATTTCTAATATTTCTGACAATGGAAATACTATGACCACTACTAGAAATATGTTCATTGCTGGGCGCAGTGGCTCACGCCTGTAATCCCAGCATTTTGGGAGGTCAAGGCAGGTGGATCATGAGGTCAGGAGATCGAGACCATCCTGGCTAACACGGTGAAACCCCGTCTCTGTTAAAAATACAAAAAATTAGCCGGGCATGGTGGCGGCTGCCTGTAGTCCCAGCTACTCAGGAGGCTGAGGCAGGAGAATGGCGTGAACCCAGGAGACAGAGCTTGCAGTGAGCTGCGATTGCGCCACTGTACTCCAGCCTGGGTGACAGAGCGAGGCTCCATCTCAAATAAATAAATAAACAAAATAAAATAAAGAAATATGTTCATTATCAGGTTGATCCCAGATACCATCAACTCTATCAACATGTGTCTCCTATTTATCTCATTCCTTCATTTCTATTGCCACCATTCTTTTTCTGGCTGTCATTTACACTTGGATAACTTACTGTAATCTCTGTACTTGCCTGTCTACTTCTAGATTCTTCCCATCCGGCCAATTCATCTTCCCCCAGTCACTCTCAGCCAGTTTTACTCAATCCTCAAAACCAGTGGATTTTCTTCCTTAATTCAAGGCTTCTACAACTCACCCATAATTTTCCCCTCAACTTTAGGCCTCCCTATTTCTCTTAATGAGTTCTGTGTTGATATCAGCCAGTTTATTTGTTAGAGAACTCCTTGCCCCATTGACCTTTGCTCTCCTTATTTGTCATGCCCTTATTGCTTTTTAAAACATATCCATATTTTACTTGTCCTTTTACACAGTGTATCCCAAGGTATCGATAACATGACTTCAGGTAGTACACAGTTTTAAAAAGCTTCTTAGATTAATAATTATGTAGAAGAGTTTATATTATCCTAGTATCCATTAAACCTAACGCAGAGTTTCTCAAATGGGGTTCTGTGAAACACTAGGGTTCCACAAGAGGTCACCAGAGGTTCTGCAAGAGATGATGCAGAGTGTCCAAGTTGCCCCATTATCAATTTTGTTATAGATCTTTTAGTCCTTTAAAAAAGAACCATTATCATTGGGTTGAATATTTTATCAGTTTTTGAAGCAGGATATAGGAAGACTGCCATTTTCATCTTACGTATATAAGAAAGTATTTCTTAAGAAGCACCAAGAACAAGAACAGAAATTGTCTCATTTCAGTTGGAAATAAAATCGATGTCAACTTATATCATACTCTACCCAGAATTGAGTAATTGGGCAACAACAACAACAACAAAAGGAATAAATTTCACATTCAGGAAATACATTTAATTATTATTTTTAGTTCCAAAATAACAATTAAAATTAAAATGCATTTATAGCTTAGTAAAGTGATCATGAAACCAGTATATAATAATTTTATAATTATCTACATGCCATTAGGTAAAAAAATAATTTTTTTCAAAGTATCATATAAAATTGTATCATAGGCTATAATTTTATTCATATTGCTTTGATGTATAGTTTTACATGCTTTACTATTCAACATCATTAATACATTTTATATTCAAAATAATATTAGTTAAAGTAAATTCATAACCTTTATTTAAATTAAACCTAACAAACCTACCCTTAGAAAAATTTTAGCCCATTGTGGCTTAAACTAGTTACTTAACAAAAACAAATTATGGTTGCCTTATAATATTTTCAAATTTATGAAAAGGAAATAATGAAATTAATTTCAAGAAAGACAGTTAACTACTCTTTTTTTCTTTTCAATAATAGTTGTCTAAAATAGTTTTCCTATTCAGTTTTAAATAGGACTTGCATTTACCATACCTCAGTAGTACTGATACAACAGAAATTTGTGTTAAGACTTTGAGACCCACTTGTATAAGATACAAAAAAAATCTAGTAGGATTTTTTTTTAAAAGAAAAACTGAAGTTTCTTTTATCTATACCATTAGAATTGGTATCCTTTGTGGGGAGAGGGAAACTTTGCAAAAAATAGGTTAAGAAACTGGCCACACTAAACAGATTCTAAGGAAAATATAACTATTTAACAGAACATTGGCAATATTGGATAATTATATATTTACAGCTCAATAGTCATTCTAATATACTATGAGCTTTAGATATAATAACTTTTATCCAGAGGTTTCCCTGAGATTTAAGAATTATTATTATAGGTTACTCAAAAAATAATTTGAATATTATAAGATCAACAGAGGTCCATTTTTAAGTCCTCTATTATTCATGTCATGAAAGTAATATTATCATAAAAATACTCAATATTCAATTAAATAACATTTTATTCATCCATAGTTGCAATGACATCTTATAATCTATTAAGCATTTAATAAAATTACTTATTTTCATAATTATTGGTTTCATTATATACTAAAATCCATATCAAATGTTTGCATCAAAATTTAATATGAATGACTGATATTCCTTTTGGATAGATTGATTCCATTTAAGTGGTCTTTTTCTAAAACTAATTATTCCCATATAATGAGTATTTTACTGTACAGGTTTCACATGTAGTAGAAACACAAACACACATCAAACACAAAAGCATATCAAACCTGTGATTTCATGGATTTGATGGTTTAAGGCAAGGCAAAATGTATTTACAAAAAATGTGTCAACCTAAAGAGCAGTATGGGAGAAACAGTATGGATAATTTGTTCACATAGCAAAAACTGGGAACTAGAATGCTAAAAGTTTGGGAAATACTTCTTTAAGAATAAGTTTAAGTCCTGCCTCTTCCATGACGCCATTCCTGAACACACCAACCTCCCGAAAGTGATTTCGACTTTCTCTAAACTCAAGAGCTATACCATTTTTTGCCATTTCACTGCTCTGTGACATGATATTATCTGTGACATGATATTATCTTGGGATTTACTTCTTGATTTATTCACTTCTCCAGAGTGAACAACTTGTTTTCCCAGTTAAACTGTGAAGTTTCTTAAGTTCGGTACCGTATCTTATATCCTTCATAGCATCTAACACACAGCAATTTTCTGCCTTAATATCATGCCAAAGAGTTCTCAAGGCCCAAATTCTTTGTGTTGCATAAAAGTGGCCTATAAGAAGTAGAAAGAGGCAAAAGAGAGATCTGTCTAAAATAACTATTGCTAGTCTGGGCACAATGGCTCACACCTGTAATCCCAGCACTTTGGGAGGCTGAGGCGGGTGAATCACCTGAGGTCAAGAGTTCAAGACCAGCCTGACCAACATAGTGAAACCCCTCTATCAAAAACACAAAAAAATTAGCTGGGTGTGGTGGCACATGCCTGTAATTCCATCTACTCTACTTAGGAGGCTGAGGCAGGAGAATCGCTTGAACCTGGGAGGTGGAGATTGCAGTGAGCCAAGATCATACCATTGCACTCCAGCCTGGGTGACAAGAGCGAAAATCCGTCTCAAAAAAAAAATAATTATTGCTAATCTAAGACATATGTTCTACAGTTTATTAGAAAAGTACATACATTTGAATATAGAGAATTTAGTAGATACTCAATACATGTAATCTCCCTTAGAAAATTTGCTCAGGTTCCATCAAAACAAATAGATACTTAAAGATGACTTTCTACTCCCTCCACCAGAGGGGACCAATGCCTCTATGTCTTCTAGTCAGGGTGCATTGACAGTTCACAGGCATATAATTCTAAGAAGCATTGGGTAGTGGGCAGTTGAAGATGAGGAGCTGGGACTTGAGAAAGATGTAAAAGTATACAGGCTTGGGTGTCACTCAGTGCTGACAGTTGATGCTGTGAAAGTTCTTGAGATTTCTGAAGGGCAAAATGTAGAAAGATGGCTGAAGAGAAAACCTTATGAAATGTCCACATATAAGGGTCATGGAGAACAACAACAAAAAGAGAAGAAGAAGAACCCAGATATGCAGTCTTAAGGAACCCAAAAGAAGACAGTTGCAAAGAGGTGCTGTTCAATAACAGTAGGTGTTCATGACAAACTGAGAAGGAAAAGGACTGAGAAAAAAAAAGCCATTAGATTAATCAAACAGTGAGGTTAGAAATTAGATTTAGGTTGTGATGAGAACTTAAAGAATGAGTAGATGAACAAGGAATAGATTCTGATACATTCAACTTACTTATTGAAGTTCTATGGCAATAAAAAGAAGAAAAGAAACAAAATAGTAATGAGAGAAGCACCAGATTGTTTTGTTTTTTAAAATGCAAGATCCAAGGAAAGCTACTTCTTTAATAAAGCTAATCTCAGTTTTCTATTAGGAAAATGTAGATAAGGGTCAATGAATTCACACTAAGATATGAATGACAGATTATTTCTCTTAGTTTCCGTAGGACTTGACACTTCAAAAACCAAACAGACAAGCAATCCAACAAACAAAAAATTGGACATTCATTAACTAATTAATTTACTCAACAAATATTTATTAAGCACTTACTATGTGACAGGCACTATTTTACACCATATATATCTGTATATATACATATATACATGCATATATATATCTGTATATATACATATATACATGCATATATATATCTGTATATATACATATATACATGCATATATATATCTGTATATATACATATATACATGCATATATATATCTGTATATTTACATATATACATGCATATATATCTGTATATATACATATATACAAGAAGATAGATATACATATATAAAAGAAGATTATATAGTATATAATAGTGCCAGCTTTATGATGGTACAAAAGCAATACCCATTCAGTAGAAATCGTACTTCAAGTATACTCATACAACCATTTTGTTTTTCACTTTCATTATAGTATTCAATAAATTACTTGAAATATTCAATACTTTATTATAAGATAGGCTTTCAGTTAGATGATTTTGCCCAACAGTAGGCTGATGTAAGTGTTCTGAGCGCATTTAAGGTAGGCCAGGCTAAGCTATGATGTTCAGTAGGTTAGATGTATTAAGTGCATTTTTGACTTACGACAGTTTCAACTTATGATCAGTTTATTGGGACATAACCTCATCATAAGTTGAGGAGCATCTGCATGTGTAATTTATATATACATATATATATTTTTAAACACTATATATATATATACTTACACACACATTTATATTGCAATGAGCAAAACAGAAAACAAGCCCTACACTCATGGAGGTTACATTTAATGTGGCTGGCAGGAGAAGTAAAGCAGGGTAGGTGATAGTATAGAACTAATAGTAGCTAGTATGCTATTTTAAATAAGCATCATAATTAAGGTATCATTTGATCAGAGACCCAAAGGAAAGAAGGGAGCAAGTCAGGTAGATAACTATGGAAAGAATTCCAGGCAGAGGGTCCTACAGTAAGGGCAAAGGCCCAAGACCTATGTGAGACTGATGAATGTGAAGAACACTGAGAGGCTGGTGTAGCTGCCCCAGAATGAATGAGAGGGAGAGCAGTAGGAGATGAGATCATAGTGGTAGCAGGGACATGTTGCGAAGGGCCTTACTGGTCATTATAAGAACTTTGGCTTTTGCCTTCATTGACATAGAAGCCATTAGATGGTTTTGAATATGACCCAACTCACATTTTAAAATCATCACTCTGGCTGCTGAGCTGAAGAGACTGAAGGGGATGGGAAGAGTAAGGGTGAAAGCAAGGAAATTAGGAGTCTAGAGAAATAATTGAAGCAAGGGATCATTGTGGCTTAGACGAGGGTGGTAGCAGCAGAGTGGTAGAAGTGGTTGGTTTCTGGGGATGTTTTAAAGGTTGAGCCAGTAAGATTTGCTGAAGGATTGGAATGTGGTGTTTGAGAAAAAAAGAGTCAAGAAACTCTGAAGTTTTTGGCTTAAGCAACAGAAAGATAAACTTGATATTTATGAAGGAAGTGTGAACGATTGAGAGAAGAGAGAAGAAGGCCAACATGAGAATTTGGGCTTCGGGCATGTTAAGTTTGTAATGTCCTTAGACATATAGGTAAATAATTTGAGTGGGCAGAATATTCAAATCCAGAGTTAAGCAGTGAGATGTGGATGGAAAGTATAAAGCTGAGTAAGCAAAACATTTTCAAAGGTTGGGAGAGGTAGAGAACTTTTACTGGAAAGAAGAGAGACAGGAGCTGTCATAGGGATCTTCCAGTTTACAGATGCCAATGTCATTAAAGTAGCTTAGTTTCCATCCCAGCTCTTCCCCCTCCTCCCCTTAATGCTGAGCATCTACTTGAGTCTCACCTTCCTTGATTCCCTATTCAGGATTAACTTCCCACCTTTTTATCCTGTTTTTGTTACGTATTTCCCTCAAAGTCACAGCTACCTTACTTTTCCCTCCATTATTTGACAGAGATGATTAACATTTTCTTCATGTTTTGTAAGCTACTATGCAAACAAAGCTTATAGACATGGCCCCAGCCCTCACTTTTCAAATTGATGGCCCCCTCTAAGCTCCTCTTCCATAGAAATGATGGAGCCACAACTGTTACCTGGGAATTAAATTGGCACAAATTTTATCAGACTAGTGTTTGAGACCAAGTGTATGCAAGTTTCACATAGAAAACATAGTTAATTTGTTTTAAGGACTCAGTTCAATACTGTTCTTTTCTTAATTGGCAAAAATAACTCTAATACCCATTTGTGACTATTTTATTCTTTTGCAACCTTCACATGAAGAAAGAGTGTTTTTTCTGTGTGGTTAAGAACTTCGGCACATGATCCAGACCCTTAGCTCTTGGAAGACAGGGCTGGTGACTCCAGAAGGAACAATGGGTGCCTATAGAACAGTGTCAACTTATTCTAATTGTGAGCATGTGAGAATACGGACAGATTATCAAGTCACATGAACAACAAAATCTAGAGACTGGACATACTTGAACAGAACTCAATACTTTGATGTCAGGCCTCTGAGAACAGCTTCCCCATAATTCCCCAAGGGGCAAAAACATGCAATGGAAAGGGGCCTATTTGGGGTTGAGTTAATACTAGGGATGACATCTTAAGTATTGAGCTATGAAGAAGCTTTAATGTGTTGTGATAGAACTCAAGAAGCAAAATTGGAAGCCAAAATTACTGAGAAGTTAAAATTTAAGGGTTTACTTTTGTAGAAAGATTTTTTAAAAAATAAGTCTTTAATGCTATTGCTTAACTCTTCTACATAAACTCTGTTCTTTTTTAAACACAATTCTCAATCTTTCTATGAGTCTATTCCATGTATACTTTGGAGAGAACAGGCTCCCTACTCACTGCTCTTAATATAACCTCGCATTTGGTGTAGTGAGACAAAGAACATTTGGATTCTTCTTATCTAGGTTTATGAAAGCAATTTTCAGGCTCTGAAAAATAAACACTATTATGAAAAGGATAGAAAAATATGTGACTGTGACAACAACACATTTTATAAGGAAAAAAGTCAGAAAAACTTGGGAACAAAAGAGCTGCATAAGAAAGTCAAGTCCAATATGAAATAAACTAAAATGTGATATGGTCTTAAGCAGTTAAAAGAGTACAAAGTAAAGAGAGACAATTTGACCCTGAGGATAGGAAGATTCTTTGGGTAGCCTATGGGTTTTAACATTAGACTATACAGCAGAAAATGTTAACCTAACATAGATCTTGTCCCAGCAGTAAATGACATTTATATTGTCATAATTATATAAATACTCTTTATTGCTTTTTAATATCTGGATACTTTCTACAGAAAACTGTAAATAATTTGGCTAGGATTGCAGAAAAAAATGTAATAACACCAATGATAAAGTAAAAATAAATGTGTTAGTGAAAATGGCAAGAGTCTTGAAAGGGTATAGGGGAAATAGATAAAAGGGCATCAGTATTAATATTCTCATCTTACAGAGCTGTAAGAGCATCAAGAAATATTGCCAAAAGACCAAAAAGATATCTGCATTCCCATGTTTATCACAGCACTATTTACAGTAGCCATGATATGGAATCAGCCTAAGTGTCCATCAACAGATGAATGGATAAAGAATATGTAGCACACATACACAATGGAATACTACTCAGCCATAAAAAGAATAAAATCCTGCCATTTGTGACAGTGTGGATGAATACAGAGGACAGTATGTGAAGTGAAATAAGCCAGGCACAGAAAGACAAATACTCCATGATTTTACTCATATGTGGAATCTAAAATAAGTTGATCTCAAAGAAGCAGAGGGTAGAATGGTGGATACCAGATGCTGAGGACTTTAGTTGGGAGGTGGGGATGAGGAGGTGTTGATTAAAGAATACATAATTACAGTTACATAGGAGGAATAATTTCCAAGAGATCTATTGTAGAACAAGTCAACTATAGTTAATGATGATACATTGTATTCTGTAAAAATGTAAAGAGAACAGATGTTATGTATTCTCACTAAAAAATTGATAACTATGTGAGAAAAAAAGTCAGGTAATGACAAGTGCTGGTGTGGGTAAGAGAAATTGGAATGCTTTGCATTGCTGGTGGGAATGTAAAATGCTGCAGCCTCTGTGGAAAACAGTGGTGGTTTCTCAAAAAGCTAGATCTAAAATTACCATATGATTCACAATTTCACTCCTAGGTATATATTCAGAAGAACTGACAGTGGGGACTCAAAAGGATACTTGTACATCAATGTTAATAGCAGCATTATTCACAATAGCCAAAAAGGTGGAAAAAACTCAAGTGTCCATTACTAATAAATATATAAACAAAATGTGGTATATCAATACATTGGAATATTGTTCACCCATAAAACGGAATGAAGCACTTTTGCTGGCACCTTCCATCAGAGTGTTGTGGCCAGCAGACTGGGAACATATTTGCCCCTCCAGCACAGCAGCAAGTGCTTAACCTTGGGGGCCAGAGGACAAAGCCTTGGGCCTGGTACCAGCCCCCCAGGGTTAGAGCATGCAGCCCAGAAATGCTTAGCTAAGCCTCGGCCCCTGAAATCCAGAAAAGAAACCAGTCAACTGAATCCAGCTTATACCACAGTCAAACCTTCAAGGGCATCAAAGAATATAAAAGCAAAAAACCCTATCCAAATGATAGTAACTTCAAAATTAAAGGAACATCAGCACCCACAGATGAGAAAGAACCAGAATAGGAAGTCTGGCAACTCAAAAACCCAGAGTGTCTTCTTACCTCCAGATGACCACACTAGCTTCCCAGCAATGGGTCTTAACCAGGCTGAAATGGCTGAAGTGAGATACAGAATTCAGAATCTGGATTGCAATGGAGATCATTGAGATTCAGGAGAAAGTCAAAACCTAATCCAAGAAATCTAAAGAATCCAATAAAATGATACAAGAGCTGAAAGATGAAATAGTCATTTTAATAAAAAACCAAACTGATCTGATAGAGTTGAAAAACTCACTACAAGAATTTCATGATACAATATGGAAGTATTAACAGCAGAATAGATCAAGCCGAGGAAGAAATCTCAGAGCTCGAAGGCTAGTTCTTTGAATCAAGTCAGTCAGACAAACAGGGAAAAAAGAACAAAAGCAATGAACAAAACCTCTGAGAAATATGAAATTATGTAAAAAGACCAAATCTATGACTCACTGGCATTCCTGAAAGAAGGAGAGAGACAGAGCAAGCAACTTGAAAAACATATTTCAGGATTTTTTTCCATGAAAAATTCCCCAACCTCACTATAAAGGTTGACGTTTAAATTTAGGAAATTAAGAGAACCCCTGTAAGATACCATCCAAGAAGACCATCTCCAAGGTACATAGTCATCGGATTCTCCAAGGTCAATGTGAAAAAAAAATATTAAAAGCAGCTAGAGAGAAGGGGCAGGTCACCTACAGAGGGAACTTTAACAGGCAAACAGCAGACCTTTCAGCAGAAACTCTACAAGCCAGAAGAGATTGGGCACCTTTAGTCAGCATTCTTAAGGAAAAAAAATTTGGGGTTAGAATTTCTTTTCTTTAAGAATGCTGACTACAGGTGCCCAATCCAGCCAAACTAAGATTCATAAGCAAAAGAGAAATAAAATCCTTTTCAGACAAGCAAAAGGTAAGGGAATTTGTTACCACCTGACCTTCCTTAAAAGAGGTTCTTAAGGGAGTACTAAACATGAAAACAAAAGACTGTTTTACTGGTCATTACAAAAACACACTTGATTGACACTATAAAGCAACTACCCAATCAAGTCTACATAAACACCAGCTAGTAACAAGATGACAAGATCAAATCTATACATGTCAATAGTAACCTTGAATGTAAATCAGCTAAACGTCCCACAAAAAAGGCACAAAGTGGCAAGTAGGATAAAGAAGCAAGACCCAACTTTATGCTGTATTCAAGAGACCCATCTCACATGCAATGATTCATAGGCTCAAAGTAAAGAGATGGAGAAAAATCTACCAAGCAAACAGAAAACAAAAAAGAGTAAGGGTTGCTAATCCAATTTAAGACAAAATGGACTTTAAACCAACAATGATCAGAAAAGGCAAAGAAAGGCATTACATAATGAGAAAAGGTTCATTCAACAAGAAGACTTAAATATCCTAAACATATATGCACTCAACACTGGAGCACCCAGATTCATAAAACAAGTTCTTAGAGAACTATGAAGAGATTTAGATACCCACACAATAATAATGGGAAACTTCAACACCCCACTGACAGTGTTAGATCATCAAGGCAGAAAACTCCAAAAATATTTAGGAACTAAAATGCAGCACTTGACCAAATGGACCTAACAGATATCTACAGAACACTCCACCCAACAACAACAGAATATACATTCTTCTCATTTGCACGTGGCACATGTTCTATAATAGAAGACATGCTCGGTCATAAAACAATTTTCAAAAATTTTTTTAAAAATCGTATCACCCACTCTCTCAGACCACAGTGCAATATAAACAGAAATGAATACTAAACAGATGTCTTGGCTGGGTGTGGTGGCTCACACCTGTAATCCCAGCACTTTGGGAGTCTGAGGTGGGCAGATCACGATGTCAGGAGATCGAGACCATCCTGGCCAACATGGTGAAACCCCATTTCTATGAAAAATACAAAAATTAGTTGGGTGTAGTGGTGCATGCCTGTAATCCCAGCTACTCGGGAGGCTGAGGTAGGAGAATTGCTTGAACCAGGGAGTTGGAGGTTGCAGTGAGCCGAGATGGTGCCACTGCACCCCAGCCTGGCAACAGAGTGAGATTCTGTCTCAAAAAAACAAAAAACAAACAAAAAAGATCTCTCAAAACCATATAATTACATGGAAATTAAACAACCTGTTCCCGAATGACTTTTAGGTAAGCAATGAAATTAAGGCAGAAATTAAGAAATTCTTTAAAACTAATGAAAACAAAGATACAACATACTAGAATCTCTGGGACACAGCTAAAGCAGTGTTAAGAAGAAAGTTTATAGCACTAAATACCCACATGAAAAAGGTAGAAATGCCTCAAATTAACAACCTAAGTTTAGGCCAATGTCTCTAATGAACATAGATGCAAAAATCCTCAGCAAAATACTAGCAAACTAAGTAATCTGGCAGCACATCAAAAAGTTAATCCACCACAATCAAGTAGGCTTTATTCCTGGGATGCAACATTGCATATTAATACTCAAATTAATAAATGTGATTCATCACATAAATAGAACAAAAAACAAAACCCACATAATCATCTCAATAGACACAGAAAAGGCTTTCTATAAAATTCAACATCCTGCATGTTAAACACCCTCAAAAAAGTAGGCATCAAAGAAACATATCTCAAAATAATAACAGCCATCTATGGCAAACCCATGGCCAGTAATATACTGAATGGACAAAAGCTAGAAGCATTTCCCTTGAGAACCAGAACAAGATAAGAATGGCCACTCTTAGTACTTCTATTCAACATAGTACTGGAAGTCCTAGTCGGAGCAATCAGATAAGGGAAAGAAACAAAACGCATCTAAATAAGAAGTGAGGAAGTTCAAATGATCTCTCTTCACAGACAATATGATTCTATACCTAGAAAACTCCAAAGACTCCATCAAAAGGCTCCTGGAATGGATAAACAACTTTAGTAAAGTTTCAGGATACAAAATCAATATACAAAAATTAGTAGGATTTCTATACACCAACATTGTCTAAGCTGACAGCCAAATCAAAAATGCAATCCCATTCACAATAGCCACAAAAAAATTATAAAATACCTAGGAAGACAGCTAACCAGGGAAATGAAAGATCTCTACACCAAGAATTACAAAACGCTGCTGAGAGAAATTAGAGACAACACAAATATTAATAAATGGAAAAACATTTCATGCACATGGATAGTAAGAATCAATATTGTTAAAATGGCCATACTGCCCAAAGCAATTTACAGACCAGTGCTATTCCTATCAAACTACCAAAGACATTTTCCACAGAATTAGAAAAAAAAAATTTTAAATTCATATGGAACAAGAAAGAGCCCAAATAGCCAAAGCAATCCTAAACAAAAAGAACAAAGCCAGAGGCATCACATTACCTGACTTCGAATTATACTACAAGGCTACAAAAACCAAAACAGCACGGTACTGGTACAAAAACTGACAAATAGGCCAATGGAATGGTTACAATACTGAGAAATAAAGCTGCACATCTACAATCATCCAATTTTCAACAACCTTGACAAAAACAAGCAATGAGGAAAAGACTGCCTATTCAATAACTGGTGCTGAGATAACTGGCTAGCCATATGCAGAAGATTGAAACTGAACCCCTTCCTTCCGCCATATAAAAAATCAACTCAAGATGGGTTAAAGATGTAAATGTAAAATGTAGAACTACAAAAACCCTAGAAAAAGACCTAGGATATAGCATTCTGGACGTATGCCCTGGCAAAGATTTCATGATGAAAACTCCAAAAGCAATTACAAAAAAAAAATTGACAAATGGGAGCTAATTACACTAAAGAGCTTCTGCACAGCAAAAGAAACTATCAGCGAAGTAAATAGACAACCTACAGAATGGGAGACAATATTTGCAATCTATAGATCCAAAAAAGGTCTAATATCCAGAATATATAAGGAACTTGAACAAATTAACAAGCAAAACCCAAACAATCCCACTAAAAATTGGGCAAAGGGCATGAGCAGACACTTCTCAAAAGAAGACATACACATGGCCCACAAGCATATAAAGAAATGCTCAACGCATAGCTAATCATTAGAGAAATGCAAATAAAAACCACAATGAGACATCATGTCATACCAGTCAGAATGGCTGTTATTAAAATGTCAGAAAATAACAGATGCTGGTGAGGTTGTGGAGAAAAACGAATGCTTATACACTGTTGGTAGGAATGCAAATTAGTTCAGCCATTGTGGGAAGCAGTTTGGAGATTTCTCAAAGAATTCAAAACAGAACTAGCATTTGACACAGTAATCCCTTTACTGGGTATACACCCAAAGGAATATAAACCATTCTACCATAAAGATACATGCATGCATATGTTCACTGCAGTGCTAGTCACAATAGTGAAGACACGGAATCAACCTAAATGCCCATCAACAGTGGACTGGATAAAGAAAATGTGGTACATATACAGCATGAAATACTATGCAGCCACAAAAAGAATGAGCTCATGTCCTTTGCAGCAACATGGATAGAGCTGGAGACCATTATCCTAAGTGAATTAATGCAGGAACAGAAAATCAGACACTGCACATTCTCACTGACATGTTATCGCTAAACACTTAGTATACGTGGACACAAAGAAGGGAAAAATAGACACCAGGGCCTACTTGAGGGTAGAGTGTGGGAGGAGGATGAGGATTGAAAAACTACCTATTGGGTGCTATGCTTATTACCTGAGTGATGAAATAATTTGTATGCCAAACACTCATGACACACAATTTACCCATGTAACAAATCTGCACATGTATCCTCTGAACCTAAAATAAAAGTTGGAAGAAAAAGTAATTGCCCAGACCAATGTCAAGACACTTTTCCCCTGTGATCTCTTCTAGTAATTTTACAAGTTTTGGGTCTTACTGTTTTAGTTTTTCATCCATTTTGAATTAAATTTTGCATATAGTGTTAAATAAGGATCCAATTTCATTCCTCAGTGTGTGTATAACCAGTATCCCAATATCATATATTAAAGACATTATCTCTTCCCCATTGTGAATTCTCAGAACCATTGTTAAAGATCAGTTGACTAAAAATGTGTGGGTTTATTGCTGAGTTCTCTGTTCTGTTACATTGGTCTATATGTCTATTTTTATGCCAGAACCATTCTCTTTTTATTAGCTTAGCTTTGTAATAATATTTTGAAATCAGAGAGTATGATGCCTCCAACTTTGTTCTTCTTGCTCAAGATTGCTTTGACTATTCAGGGTCTTTTGTGGTTCCACGTGAATTTTAGAATTGTTTTACTATTTCTGTGAAAAATGCCATTGGAATTTTGATATGAATTGCATTGAATCTATAGATGGCTTTTTGTAGTAGAGACATTTTAACAATATTATTTGAATTCATAAACATGGGTATCTTCCCATTTATTTGTATTTTATTCATTTCTTTCATCAATGTTTTATAGTTTTTAGTATGCAAATCTTTCACTTTTTTGGTTAATTTTATTCTTAAGTATTTTGTTCTGATGCTATTGTAATGGGGTTTTAAAAAATATCATTTTCAGATAGTTTGTTGTTAATATATATAAACACTACTGATATTTGTATGTTGATTTTATATCCTGCAACTTGTACTGAATTCATTTATTAATTCTAACAATTTTTTAGTGAAGTATTTAGGGGTTTCCCTATATAAAATGATGTCATCTGTAAACAGACAATTTCACTTTTTCCTTTTTATTAATAATTTGTTTATGATTTAGTCTTGGTAGGTTTTATTTCTTTTTTGTTGTCCACTTGGTCTGGGTAGGACTTCTAGTACTATGTTGAATATAAAGGGTAAGAATGGACATCCTTGTCTTGTTACTAATCTTAGAAGAAAAGCTTTTGGCTTTTTACTGTTGAATATGATTTTGGCTGTGGGCATGTCATATATGACCTTTATTATGTTGAGATACATTCTTTGTATATCAATTTGTTTAGAGTTTTATCATAAAGAATGTTGAATTTTATCCAATAATTTTTCTGCATCTATTGAGATGATCACATGGTTTTTGTCCTTTAGTTTGTTAATATGGTATATCACATTTAGTGATTTGTATCTTGCATCTTTGGAATAAATCTCACTTGATCATGATAAATTAGTCTCTTATTGTGCTGTTGAATTTGCTTTACTAGTATTTTATTGAGAATTTTTGCATTTTTATCCATAAGTGATACTTTCCTATAATTTTATTTTCTTGTGGTGACTTTGTCCAGCTTTAGTATCAGGTCTTTGATATGAGCTTTGGTATCACTAAAGCTGGTCTCATAAAATGGCTTTGGAAGTGTTCCCCCCTCTTCAATTTTTTGGATGAGTTTGAGAAGGATTGGTATTAATTCTTTAAATGTTTGGTAGAGTTCACTTCTGAATCCATCTGGTCCTGGGCTTTACTTTGTTAGAAGGCTTTTGACAACTGATAGAATCTTACTTATTTTTGGTCTGTTCAGGTTTTCTATTTGTTTATGGTTTAATCTTCATAGGTTGTATGCTTCCAGAAATTTCTCCATTTTGTCTAGGTTATCCAATATGTGGTGTACAATTGCTCGTAGTAGTCTCTTGTAATCCTTTGTATTTCTATGGTATCAGTTGTAACCTCCCCTCTTTCATTTATAATTTTTTTTAAGTCTTCCCTCTTTTTTGTTTAGTCTAACTAACATGGGAATAATAAAGATGAGAACAGAAATAAATGAAATAGACATTAGAAAACCCGTAGAAAAGATCAAGGAAGCTAAGAGTTGGCTTTTTGAAAAGATAAAATCAACAAAGCAACTCCTAGCTTTCTTGATCTTTTCTACTGGTTTCTTAATCTCTATTTCATTT